>NC_090929.1:1164309421-1165559421 GCF_040938575.1 Ambystoma mexicanum | reverse complement strand
TCTGAATTTTTTTGCAAAGTTTGGTGAGGATTCGTCCAGGGGGGGCAAAGTTATAGGGGGGGTCCATTTTTTTTTTCCCATAGACTGAATGGGAAAAACTTTGCGCACGGCTACAGCCCGAACCGCTGGACGGATTTACACCAAATTTGCGGCAGGAGCGGCGGCCTGTTCCCAAAAGCGTACTTTTGTAAATTTGGTGTAAATCTGTCCAGTAGTTTTTTTTAAAAATGACTAAAATGTAAGGCATATAAATTAGTGATATCTGCGTTCGCTTCGCGGACGGACTTCCCTGTTCGCTCCGCGGACAGCACCCCGATTGGCCCATGGGCTTGCGTCATGTCCGCGGACATGCGACGTGTTCGCTGATTGGACGGCGAGGGGCATGGAGCGCGTCAGATTTTCTGTGGCGCCCGCCATCTTGTATTCGCAGTCGACCGCGTACAGCGCAGTGAAACGTGGATAAAAAATTGTATTTAGTGCCGTGTGTTGGTGTGTAAGAGTGTTTGGGGAGGGCGGGGGAGTATGAGATAGGTTCAATGTTTTGTTTTTTTATGTGCTAGTCGTTTTTGTTGTGTTCGATTTGTGCGCGGAGAACACGGCTGTTCTGACATTTTGTAAATAAACTAAATGGTGGGGTGTTTAGAGGACGGAGTATGTGTCATTTTTGTTTGCAAGGAAGGTAAAAATGAGCTATGAACACTTGCGGTGTACTTAATTGTTTGTAAATACATAAACTGGGGGTGTCCTCAGGACGCTGTCCGTATTGTAATCTGTCTAGTTGAATGTGTTCTAAGAACACTCGCAGTGTCCCGAAATGGTTGCAATTACACAAAATGGGGGTGTTCTGAGAACGTTGTTTGTATTGTTCGTTGTCAGGGTGAAAGTGTTTTAAGAGCACTCCTTTTGTCCGCTAATAGTACAATTTCCTAGGGGCATCAACCGACTTTTTGTCCACTAAAGAAACAATAAATCCGGCTGGTGTGCGTCGACATTATGTGATAATCCTATGACTGGCGCTATTGACCTGGCTGACTTGCTTTTGCGACACTAAATCATATGTCCCGCCACTAAGCCTGATATTATCAAAGCATTCATATTCCCCGCCTCTCTCCGTGACGTTACAGGGTGCGTAATGAAACGCGCCCAGTCGTCTCCAGTACTACGCGACTTTACACTGAACCCGGAAGACAACACACATTATGTCACAACACAGCGCGCCACAATTCAGAATATGAAACTGTGATTTAAAAGCAAAGAGCAAGATTGTAAATGTTGTAAAGTACATTTATTTGACATCAAATGTTTAGAGAATATTCAGCAATTTGCATTTGTCTTTGTTGTCGATCCGCAAAAGTTCATGTTGAGACACGCGATGTTCCTTTGCGGTACAGAGAGTGTTAGATCAGGTTACAACTCAGTGCGCCACAATTCGGAATATGAAACTGTGGTTTAAAAGTAAACAGCAGGATTGTACATTTGGTAAAGTACATTTATTTCACATGAAATGTTTAGTGAATATTCAGCGATTTGCTATTGTCTCTGCTGTCGATCAGCAAAAGTTTATTTGGAGCCGCACGTTGTTCCTTTGCGGTAGATATGCTGTTGGTTTATGATAAAAGCAGTAAATGGTCTCTCTGATAATCGGAAGGTTGCTCCAACAACGAGCCATTAGACCACCGTATTGGTTGGTATGTTGTTTGTAGCCGCTAGTACTGCGCAAGGACATATTGGTCCTTGGCGATTGTCCCATAAAATGGTCATGAAGTTGCATATTTGGACTTGCACCTGGCAGTTGAAGACCCCATCCGCTGGAGTCTGTAAATCATGACATAGACAAAACGGGGCCACGTACCTGTTTTAAAAAACAAAAATTAGTCTCACCAGCCGATCTTCATTAAAAATCATCATTTTATTTATTAGGGCGTGAAACTATTTGCTATCGAAGATAGTGCAACAGAGTATGTTAATAATAAAATAATAATATTTTCCCATTCATATAGCGCTAAGAACTGTGAGGTATCTAAGCGGTGCTTATTATTAATCACGGTGTGTGGTGCTCATTTATCGACCACGGAAGGATGAAAGGCTGAGTTTGGGCTCGCCGGGATTCGAACTTGCGTTAGCAAGCTGTGCATGGATGTCAAAGCGAGCGCTGTACTCGCCGTGCCACTTGACAGGCTACAGTAAAGTGGCACAGCGAGTAGAGCGCTTGACCGCCAATAGACCGGTTAAATTATTTCTATTAACCCACTCTGTGTCGTCTGCCTTTTTCAGAGCCCTCTAAACGACAGGGGATCAATTCGGCGGTGATAGTACGCGGTAGAAAACATTATGCCACTTTCAACGAACAAGTTCAACTTCAGCGGTCTTTAATGCTACGCTATTGTAATTATATTTTGTAAAAAGTAATGTAAAGGGTTACTTACAGTACAAGTACAGTACAATTGCAATTTCCATTGTCTACGAGTGGTGCAGTCCGAAAATACGACTCCGCGTGTGCCAACGATCTTTCGCATAGTGATATAATATGTAAAAGTTGTTTCGTTTCAGAAATTTCATCTTTATCTTCTCTTACGTTTTAGCAACACTCCTTCAAGAGAAGTCTTTCATCACAATCTCTGTCTGTCAAGGTCAAAACACAATACAACCTTATAGTCTGCTTCGTGAGCCTCTCCGGGGCCCGAGAAAAAAATGAAGCAGCTGACCTTCACTGTGAACGAGCATAAATTCTTACTTTGTAACATTCTGTGTAAAGCCATCTGTAGAAGTTGGTTTTTGCACGCCATGTTTGTATATTGTTTGCGTGATATTAAAAAAAGTTAGTTTAAAGTACGTTATAGTTCTAAGTACAGCCGAAAGACCCCTGAAAATAGCAAGTTATGGTAAGCTATGAAAAATAACTCGCGCCAACACCATGCACTGCTAAGACTAACACCCAGGACATCAAAGATGACATCGCAAATGTCATTGATGAAATCACTGATGACATCACATGTGTATGTACTTTTCATGGAATTTGTGTACTAGGGATTTTCATTATAATGTTCCGAAAAAAGTGTCAAGGATATTGCAATAAATATCATACCGTTATTAGTGCTTTGAACGATGCATTTATATCAATAAATAGCATTGTATTATGGGATTCTATGTAGTATACTGAGCTGCTAATGGAGAAAGATAGCATTGTGTGCAGAGTACAAGATAAAAGTATAATATTTGTAATGTTAATATGTAGAATAATTAAATGATAATTGTCCTGAAATGTTGGAAAATTCACAAAATGGGGGTGTTCTGAGGACGTTATTCGTATTGTGTGATTGCTTAGCTGTATGCAATGAGGGAATGGTACAGAGAGTAAAGTGGACGCCGTCTGCGGACTCTGCGGCTGTTCGTGGACAGGGCATGGTAAATCCGGGTTTTTCCAGGAAATCCAACATGGAAAGAAGACTGTACGGATCAGCCAATCAGATGTCGAGGTTGTGGATTTGTGTTGAAAGAGACTGTGTGTGGTGAAGAGGGCAGAAGTGGAGAAAGTCAGGGTGTTGGTGCTCGGAGATATGTTTGTGCATGGTTTACAGCAGTACGCTGAATGCAGGCATGTTGCAAAGAACTTTGATGTCAAAGGAGTGGAGGTGGTGTGGAGCACTGTGCCTGATTGCAATGTACAGGGAATTGTACAAGTTTGTGCGGATATGGCCACAATGAACAGTCCGCATGTGGTAGTTTTGCACTATGGTGCTTTCCATTTGGGCAACGTCAGTGCCCCTACTTTGTTGGCTGATTTGGAACGCTTGGTTCAAGCCGTAGTGAAGATCCTTCCAAATGCGAAAGTAATTTTTTCTGGATTACTACCTAGGGCAATATGGGACAATAGTTCAGTTTTTTGTCCTCAGCAAAACATTGCTAGGTGTGTCATCAACTGAGGCATGTGTGCCTTCATACTTAGAGCTGGTATGTTCTTCTGTAACAATGAGAATATTGATGCCAGTAATGCTGTTAATTTTAAAGAAGATGGCATTTCTTTATCTTTTACCGGAAATGCCTTTTTATTTTGGAATGTAAGGGTTGCTTTGGAGAAGGTTATGTGAAGATTTTAGGAGTAAAGTAAGAAAAAAAAAACAAGAAAAAAAATATAAAATAACAGGTGTCTGTCAAGCATCTGTAAAAAAAAAAAAAACGGCTCTTTTTAGAGCCAACTTCAAAGGGGAAATGGGGCACACTATTTAAATTTACATTCACCACGCTCAGATTTTCGATGTGTCCGCGGACATGGCGGTAGTCCACGGACATGAAAATCACTACGAGGGGGTTAGTATGTTCTATGTTACATGTCAGGGATATTAAGGTTAAGTTGTGTTACTAAAAACCTATGAAATTCAGTGAAAAAACTTTGTTAAAGGGACGTTATTGTTCCAAGTAAAACCGAAAAACCCTTGAAATTCGCCAGTTATGGTAACATAAGCAACCATAACTCGTGCCACCGTGCACTGCTAACACTAACACCCAGGACATCAAAGATGACATCACAAATGTCATTGATGACATAACTGATGACATCACAGGGCTGGGTCTCCCTTTTTATCCTTTAGTGACATATCGAAGCCACATAGTTTTCTACAGTAACAGTCAGGAAGTAAAAATTGAAAAGGTACTATATTTGTAGACTTGGCTTCCTGTCACATCATATATGAAACATGTACGTAGCGGAAGATACAGGTTTGAAAGAGAGGAATCCTTTCTGTGCATGAAGATAATCATTATGGTATCAGCACTTTGTCATAGTTTTATTTTTATTACTCTACCTTCCCTCTATATGCTCATATTTGTTTACATTATAGTCACTCTCCATAGAGTGAATGGGAAAAAAATGTTGCTCGCTTCTACAGCCCAAACCGCTGGACGGATTTCCACCAAATTTGGACCAGGAGCAGCGGCTTGGTCCCGAAAGTGTGCTTTTGCAAATTTGGTGAAAATTCGTCCAGTAGTTTTTTTTTAAAATGACCAAAAAGTAGGTAAAAAAAAATTAGTGATATCTGTGTTCGGTTTGCGGATACACTTCCCTGTTCGCTCCGCGGAAAGTGTCCTGATTGGCCAATTGTCTTGCGTGATGTTCGCGGACATGCAAAGTGTTCGCTGATTGGACGGCGTGGAGCGTGAAGCGCGTCAGATTTTTCGGTAGCGCCCGCCATATTGGATTCACAGACGTCCGGGACAGCGCGGTGAAACTTTGTTCAAAATGTGTATTTTGTAGAGTTTGTTGGTGTGTAGGAGTGTTTGGGGAGGGTGGGAGTGTGTGAGATAGGATGAAAGTTGTGTTTTTTATGTGTTAGACGTTCTTTTTGTGTTCGATTTGTTTGCGGACATCACGGGTGTTCTGAAATGTTCTAAATAAACTGACTAGGGGGTGTTCTAAGGAGTCAAAATGTGTCCGTTTTGTTCGCAAGAAAAGTGAAACTGTTCTAAGAACACTCGCGGTGTCCGGGGAGTGTTCGTAGGTGGTGTCCTGAGGACGCTGTCCGTATTGTTCTCTGTCAAGTTGAATGTGTTCTAAGAACACTCGCGGTGTCCGGGGAGTGTTCGTAGGGGGTGTCCTGAGGAGGCTGTCCGTATTGTTCTCTGTCAAGTTGAGTCTGTCCTAAGAACACTCGCGGTGTCCTGAAATGTTCGCAAATAAACAAAATGGGGGTATTCTGAAGACGCTTCTAAAAACACTCGCGGTGTCCGGGGAGTGTTCGTAGGGGGTGTCCTGAGGACGCTGTCCGTATTGTTCTTTGTCAAGCTGAATGTGTCCTAAGAACACTCGCGGTGTCCTGAAATGTTCGCAAATAAACAAGATGGTGGTGTTCTGAAGACGCTTCTAAGAACACTCCCGGTGTCCGGGGAGTGTTCGTAGGGGGTGTCCTGAGGATGCTGTCCGTATTGTTCTTTGTCAAGTTGAATGTGTCCTAAGAACACTCGCGGTGTCCTGAATTGTTCGCAAATAAACAAGTAGGGGGTGTCCTTAGGACGGTGTCCGTATTGTTCGTTGTTAAGTTGAAAGTGTTCTAAGAACTATCGCGTTGTTCTGAAATGTTCGTAGGGGGTGTCCTGAAAACGGTGTCCGTATTGTTCGCTGGCAAGCTCAAAGTGTTCTAAGAACACTCACATTGTTCGCGGACATTAAAAGTTTCCCATAGATCATAGTTGAAATGTTTGACTCTATGGATGTGATATGCTGCGGTGGTTGTTGCCAGGGCATAGAGTCTTGGGTGCATGGCCATTTGGTCATGCACCAAGACTCTATGCCCTGGCAACAACCACCGCAGCATATCACATTCATATTTGTTTGTAACTTTGGGTGAAAAACAAATGTATAAGGAACAAAGGTATTAGATACTATGGATGTGATGTGCTGCTATGGTTGTCCTTATTATTGTATACTTACTGTTTGGTCTAGTAATGGGAGTCCATGTTTTTTTTCTTCATTTCTGTGATAAAAGAAAATAGCATGTTAGTATTAGTATTTTGTAATGACTTATTACATTGTATCAGCAATATACTTTTATTTTTTTTCGACCCTCATATTTAGTAGAGTACAAATCAGAGTACTGTGCAATTTGCTCAGTTTCTGTATTTGTTGCTAAAATCATTGGGTCTGTGGGAGAAACAAAAATCCATGTTGGATTTAAAAAAAACCCTTTTTCTGTTATGCTACAGTTTATTTGTTTGTTTGTTTTCAGTGTTCACTTGTTTCTGGCTAATGCTTTATACTTTGCTTTGTTGTATTTCTTTTGGAACAGTAACAGATTCTTCATTTGTTTTGATATTATAAAATTTTGGAGCAGTTAGATACCAATTGGCGTATTCTAACTGTCTATGTTTTTAATATATTGTAGTGGTTTTCATTTACCTATTTGGATATTGTTAAATTTTGGGACAGTTAGATACCAATTGGCGTATTCTAACTGTGTATTTTTTGGCCTAATTTAGTGGTATTCATTTATCTGATTAGTTGTTGTAGAATCTTTGAGTGTTAGATAGCTTTTGGAGTATTCTAACAGTTTATATTACTTTAACACACATTTATAATTTTGGGACAGTTAGATACCAATTGGCGTATTCTAACTGTGTATTTTTTGGTCTAATTTAGTGGTATTCATTTATCTGATTAGTTGTTGTAGAATCTTTAAGCAGTTAGATAGGTTTTGGAGTATTCTAACAGTTTATATTTTTGTAACACAAATTTACTTAAAGGTTTAAATACAGTTTATTTATCAAATTTTGGTTTTAAGAACATCAAATAAGCGTTTGTAAGATTTGCTGCTAATCTCTGCTTTAGAGTAATGGTACTATCATTACATTCAAACCATCCACATTTCTTTTTTATGTATGCAGTGTAGTGCCCTGAATTGGTTGTGGCTCCTGCGTGGTAGATTATACCTATTGTTGTGAAGGTTTTCTTACCAAGTGATATTTGACCATGTGTGAATCCAGTCAGCTTGCAGTTGTTTTTGGTACCATCTGCATTGTAATGTAGAAGCATTAGTATTACGTATTTACTATGTGTTTGTATTACTAACTTGGAGCGATTATCTGAATTGCAGGTAGAGCATAATCTACCATGGTTTGCATTTTGTACAAGTTGCTGAAATGGAATGGATTCACAATTTGGTATTGATATATATATGAAGCGTTCATTGGGGATTTCTTCTTGTGTCACATTGTTGCAGAGAGTGCATGTATGTTTCCACATGTATGAAATCTGAAAGATTTCATTTATAGGTATGTTTTTGCTTTCCAGTACTTGTAGTAAGTACATTAGAAATTCTTGTGGATCTTCCTGTGAGTTTATAGTGAATTTCACCATTCCAGCACAGTAGTCCAATTGTCGTCTTATTCCTAAAACACTATATGTGTTGTCAGGATTGTTTGCTGCATTTCTGTGAAGTACTAACATTTGCAAACACAATGGGTTTGTACTGTGTGAGTAAATGTTGTCAACAATTGGTGGTAATTGAAAAAGAATATTCATTGCTACATTTGCATAGCAACTTACACCAACTATATTTGAGAATTTAAATGGCCCAGGTAGTTCTGTATCCAACTGCTTTTTTTGGAGTTTGTCTTCCTTCTTTAAAGAAGTACCTGGTTTACTTTCTCTAATTGATTCTTTTTTGTTTGTGGTACTTGATGGAGTATTAGTTTCTTTTACTCTCTTTGGAGGATTTCCAGTGACGTCCTGTTGCATTTCAGTTTGATTTAGTTTTCTTTTATAACGTTTTAGTTTTTGTGGAACAGAATATGTGTTTAGATGGGGAGTGTATAGTGAGCGAAGTCTATTATATTCTAAAATGCAAGGAATATCAGCATTTATTTTACTTGCATCAAAGTTGATTAGAAATAGACCGTCAAGTGTACGTAAGCGTGATATTGCTACGTAGCTCATGCCTTCTTTAAAGACTGTGTTACAAATATCTATCATTGCTTTGTCTAGGGTAAGACCTTGTGATTTATGAATTGTGACTGCGTATGCAAGAGTTAGAGAAAATTGTTCTCTGCGTACATACATATCTTTGAAGAGAAGGAATCTAGCTGTTGAGCGTCCTATCCGTTTTACTTCTGAAAGATTGTCAAAGAGTATATTGACAAACTGAATTTTGTTGTCACGTGGGTATGTTTGAAAGCCAACAACTGTACCCAGTGCTCCATTAACTAGTCCTTGGTCCACGTCAAGGTTACGTTTAAGCATTACTCTGCAATTTAAGGATAATTTTAACATCTTTTCTAAGCCTGCTGTGTTTGAGATTGATTTTTCTAAATTATTTAGTCTTGTTGTGGCTTGGTCACACATGGGTAGTGTCATACTATGTACATCTAGTTTGACTGTGGCGCTAATTTCCATTATTGGTTGCATTTCCTTACTTAGCATGATTTCATTGAATTTGAAACAGCTTGCAAGAGTTGGCATTAAGGCCATACAATTGACATTTTTGTGGGCTAATTGTTCCATAACATCTGTAGCACATGCATTATCGCCATAAAGTGCATTAATGTGCCGGGTTTTCAATGTTGCTTCTGCTTCTTTAGAAAGTATACCAACTCTCAAACTTTTTAAAATTTTGACATAAGTGAGATCTGCAGATTGGCGCATGTTTTCTATTAATTCTCTGTATTGGAAATGTTGCCAAAGGTTGACATTTCCAATGCTGCCAACAGTTTTACGGCAGAGTTTGTGCCCTAATGTTTTAAAAATAGGTTCACCTTTTACTGGTGTTAATTGAAGCAGATCTCCAAAAACAATAATGTGTTTTCCTGCAAAGAGCTCTTCATAGTCTGTTTTGAGTACTTCTTGTAATCTGAGGTGAATCAAAGCTAACATCAGGTTGGAGACCATGCTCACTTCATCTATTAGTAGCATTTTCATTTGTTTCAATACTATGCGTAATTCCATTGCAGCTTCTGCAGAAAGTTTGTTGTAGTCTAATTTGTTCTGGTGTTCTACTGGTAATAGTAGTAATCGGTGTAATGTAACACCACCTATGTTGTAGGCAGCTAAACCTGTGGGGGCAGTGACAACAGCTGACAGTTTGTTGTTTGTCAATTGTTGAAGGAACTTACTAATGATTTTGATTAGGAATGTTTTGCCAGAACCAGCTTCACCACTGACGTACAGTAGTATAGGTTTATAATTATGGCAGGAACATTCTTTATTTTCATGTTTTACACCATGTGCAATTTGTTTTGTTACTTCTTGAAAAATGCTACTTTGCTCATTGTTTAGTTTTGATTGTAGAATAGTTAAGTCTTCCTTATCTTCATACTGACACATGGTGTTTTCTACTTCTATCATAGCTAATTCTGCCTCATTTGTTATTAGTGGTTCTCCCAGTGGTTCTTGGCTTCCTGTTACAGAAGGTTGACTACTGTCAGGAGTATCCTTATCTAGGTGAGCTTGGAGTTCTTCTTAATGTTGCTGTTCATTGTGCAACATTGTTTTGTACTGTGTAAAGTTTACATCAGTTATAGTGCTTTCATTTGCTTTGAAAGCATCCTCATATGAGTCATAGTTATCTAGTAATTGTTCTTCTTTTCTCCATGGTTTGAAGAGTTGTAGCAGGGACATGTAATATACTTCTTTATGTTGAGGAGTCGTCAATGACAATTTGATATGATTAATTAAATTTGGTTTACTGAGTTTAACTAAGCTGCCTTCACAGTCTGTCACTCTATATTTACCTTTGTTTTCATCGGGTTTCATATTATTTTTGTATGTGTAGTTTTGGGCTATTTGGTATAGACACATGTTTTCCAAAGTATTACTTCTGTTTGGGTAGTATGTGTCCAATAAATTGTTTTTTAAAATGTCTTGGCTGTTGGGATTATGTTTGGCTATTGTTTCTATATCTTCATATGATTTTAGAACTCTTTTTCTAGATTTAGCTGGACCAAGACTTAGCCATACTATATTTTCAGAATTACCATACAATGAAGTACCAGTTAAACTATCAGCTGCTTCATAAGATCCACATTCTCTATGGGTGAGCATTTTTATGCCCAAGCTGTATAATTTCTGAGATACTGTTATATCTGATGACAGGTCATTCCAGAGGTCTTGGAGCTCTGTCTTTTCTGCTTTAGTTAAGTATGCTGTGACATATCGTGCAACAGCAGTAGAATTGTCTGCAATGTACTGCACATCTATGTTTGCATTCCATAAGTGTGCAATGATTGCATTATAATCATTGATATATTTTTCTTCTTCTTTTCTTTTTATGTAATATGTATTTTTAGGTGACTTTTCTTTAACAGTATATCTAACTGAAGACATGAGGTTGTTTACTTGACCTGTATTTGTAACTGGTCTAGGGAAACCAAATCGGCATTTGGTGTAGTATTTGCCTTTGTTTTTGTATTTGCGACGACAATATTTTCCACATTTGTGTCTTTGAAATTGTAAAATTTGTGCACAAAGATCACTATTTGTGGCTTCTGATGGAATTTGACAAGTGACATATTTTTCAATAAACTGTAAAACAGTGGCATCACTGTCTTGACCAAATTTAGGAGCATCTTTAATCCATAAAAGCATGTGGATATGTGGTGCTCCTCTGGCTTGGTATTCTTTCCTCCAAAAGAAGTGTTGCACTTCTCCAAGGGGAGGAACAGTTTTATTACAAATAAAATGTAGCATAGCAATGAAGCGATGGTGAAAATATCTTGAAACATTAACAGGATCCAAAGAACAAAGTTCTCCAGGTGTTAGAATATCTATGTTTGTTTTGTTTTTATTTGATATGCGTAGGAAATCATGTAAATCTTCCCATGCATATTCTGCACAACTTAATGTAACAAACCAAGTGGGTGGGCCAAGGTTTCTGATCATACAACGTACATCTCCATGACGTCGAAACCAGTACTCTTTAGTATCACGCATATTTGCTAATAGATTTGTAATATTTGATTGTAAAATCTCATCCTTTTGTTGCACTTTCTCTAATAATTGTGTAGCTGTCATATTTTGAAAGTGTGATCCTGATTTTAATATGTGTGCCACTCCGTAACATAAAGTTGCTAGTTCACTTTCAAAGAGTAGGTGGAATATGTATTCCACATTTTGTCTAAATCTGGGATCTTCAGAATACATCCGCAATGAGCGGTATTCTGAAGCTCATATTCGAATAGGTCTATCATCATATCTTCCTCCTTTGCCAGTTGGAAACAGTAGAGGAAAAGCATGTGCTTCTATACTTTTTTCCCATATACTGATTGGCGATCCTTTTGTTTGACGCATTTGGTAAGTTTCCAGTACATCTTGTACGGTGTCATTACAGTGCAAAGGATGAATTGTATACTGGTCTAAAGTATTTGATATTGTAGCAGGATCTAGTAGCTCAAATTGACCAACTTCTTGTGTTTCCTGAATTATTTCAGTTGTATCTTTCATGTTTTCTTCAATATTAATTTCTTTGTAATATTCATTATTCTCTTTAAGATATTGGAAGGCTTGTCTAACTTTATATAAATCTACCAGCTGTTGCCATATTTTTTTGTCTTTTGTAGGTACTCCATTTACTAATATAATTAAAGATTGGTGCATTGGACGTTGCACTCCTAGAGTATGCACATTTTCTTTTATATTTAATGGTAAATAAACTACTTTTCCACGAATGCCTTTTACCAATTCAGAGGGAGGTAATTTTGCTGTTTTTGGTTGAAGGCGTATTATTGCTTGAAATGGGTGTACTGTTTGAATTATGATGCTCTCATATAAATTAAGTTGTTGTAGAGGTTTTGGTACTGGGTATAATTCCAAATTATTTGTGATAGAACGTGAAGGAGTTTGGTTGTTGTCAAGTTTTGTGGTGCAATAACTGCAAAGTATTAAGGGCTCAGTTATTTCATATTTGTTTTCTGCTAGAAGGTAGAGAGCTAATTCAAACCATTTAGAATCTTCATTGTCTTCTATTTTGTATGATAGGTCCACAGTTTTTGTGTTACTTTTATAAAAAATTCTAAGGCAACATACACATACATGGTTTGGTACTTCAGCTGATGTACTTTTAAATTTTAGTATTTCTTTTTTGTATGTGTTTAGCAAAAGGTTGCCATGTGTAGAATTGTTGCTTAATTGGTTTAAAGCTATTTCATTCTGTAAATGGCTTTCACTTCCAAAATATTTTTTCTGGATATAGTGAATTTCTTCAAGTAGGTCTTTTGCTGTACCATGTAGAAGGATGTTATTTAACTTTGCTAGTGCTAAAGCAGGACTTTTAGCATAGTACAGTTTATAGACTAGATTTCTTATAGTTGAATGATGTGTTGATATCCTTTTGATATCATGGAAAGTGGTTTTACAAGTAGGTCCTGTAATGCAGGTCAATGAATGTCCTTATAGTCCTGTGTACTTGCGCACTGGACAGGTATCTATATTTTGCAGTAATTTAATTTTGATTTTGTCTTTGCTTTTTACATATTTATTGAGGAATTGGTGTAAAGATTTGAAACATTGTTTGGGAATGTTACACATTGACGTGCATGGCCATTTGTACACTAGACGTTCAGATTCAGTTGAATGGAGGGGTAATTCTAAGTTTTCAGGGCATATTTTTGTAAGGAGTACTTCTTGTTCCATTATGTTATTATTCACTTTTTCATAACCTCGACCACTGCTATTTATGGCAATTGTATTTGTTTGCTTTTGTTTGTACGCTTCTTCATTAAAATATGGTTTTGTGCTCGTAGTGTGATTCCATTCACCTCCGCAGATACTTAAGAAGTTCTTTCTGTTGACATTTCGCTTATTGAGAAGTCTTTTTTGTAATTTAGTTATTAGTTTTGTTAGTGGTTTCATTTTGTTTAACAGTAAAATAAATAAATTTCTTTTGAGAAGAATTGCACTGTCCATCAATGCTTCTAAGATTAATTTCCTACGATAGGTTTTAAGCTTTGAACCTGATTTTTCTCCTGTTTTTATAAGGTTTTGAAGGACTTTGTGACGGTATATTTTGGCTAAAATACTTTTCTTGGTATGCTTACTTTGCACTATATTAAAATTTGAAGAAGTAGTTTTATCTGTACTGATAGGTGATTTTCTGTTAATTGTTTTTTGGTTTGTTTTACATTTTGATAGAGGAAGCGAAGTTGTTGTACTTGAAACTTTTTGTGTTTCACTAAATGATTGTATTAGCTGTTTCGTTTCAACTTTTTTTACAAATTCTGCTAGAGATGGATGCTTATGTTGGACACCTTTATTTTCATTTGCTGTAATTTTGCGTTGCTTTCTACGGAGTTTTCTTTTGGTAGGCATTCTTTAGGGTCTGTTGAAAAAAATAAAGAAGATATGGGTTGGGGTGTTCTGGAATGTATGTGTGCTGTGTGCATGAGTGTTTGAGTAAGATGATAAAGATGTATGTAATGGTGTGTGATTGTGCATTGGGAACTAAAACTAGTAGGGGTAGGTATTCTTGAATGTATGTGTCACTAAACTGGGGTTCAGATGACAAAAAAAAAGTAAGCTAGTGGTGTGGAAAAGTACAAATAGTAAATGTACTGTATACAATTAAAACAGTTGTTTGTTCTATAATATGAAAATTGTAGTGGTTCAGTTGGCTAATTTGTGTGTCCAAAAATAGAAATTTGTGGGCCATTCTGGTTGTAAATCGCTGTTTACGACATGGACATTTTTGGACAAAATGGTACAAAATCTCTATTTTAAGAAACCAAAATAGCTGGTATTAATTTTATAGTATATTTGATTAATAATATAAATAATATGGTGATATTTTACTTACTTTTCTTTTTAAATTAACAGGTAACTTCTTAGTTTTTCTTTCTTCTTCGAATTCGGCTGCTTCTTTTCAGGAAACTGGTCTTCACTGCAACTGTGAAAGCTTCAAATTAGTAACTTTGTTTGTATATAGCACTGTTTTTAATTTAGATATTAATTTTTTTAATTGTAATCCTCAGTGCCTTCTGTAAAACTATTAAACTAATTTATTTGCATAAGATACATTGCATCAGTTCAGTGTATATGATATGTGCTTAATGAACAAATTGTATTGAATGACTAACTGTAGCTAAAATAAAATATCTTTACTATGTCTTGTGAAATGTATAATATATTAGTGAATACCACTATTTCTGTAAGTAAACTGTTCTAGGTAATAGCGCCTCAATGTCATGTCTAATTTAAAGTAATTAAGTAAATAAATAAATAAAAACAAAAAATATGAAATTGTATAAGTATTTTTATAAAGGTTTAAACATAGATTGTGTTTGCATGCAATTTTGTTTGAATATATGTAGTCTATATATTTCATTTAAAAAATGTTAGTTTAACATGATTTGAGTGTGTGTGTTTAAAGAAAGTAAAAAGTATAAAGATGTATAAGTGGTAGTTGATTTTAGGAAATTGAAAAAAGTACAGTAAATTCATTTAACAGATTTTACAAGGTAAAAGTCTGTTTGAAAATGTGTTCATATACCATAGCTCTCAAGTCACACGCTTTTGGCGGGTGTCACACGCCTTGTAAAGGGCCGATTCACCCGCCAAGCCTCCTGCACGCCCATTCATTCCAATGGGTGTCTCACCCGCTAAAAACAAAATCGGGTGATTTCACCCGCCTGTAAAACAAAAATGGTTGAGAGCTATGCCATGTACTATACAGAAAATGTGCATACCTGAAGTTTGTGTTCATGCATATGGATGTGCGTGGAGCTGCAAGTAGAAATCTTGAAGATTTGTACAGTATTTGTGATAGATGCTGCTTGCCTATGATATGACACTTGTACTCAGAGAGATTCAGAGTACATTTGCAGTGCTGATCTATGATGATGCAGTTAGATGTAGAGGTCTTGAATGTGATTGGTGCATGGTCATGTGATTTTTGAGGTACATCCAATGAGGGAATGGCAGAGAGAGTGTAGTGGAAATGGTAGAAGGGCTGTTCATGTTACGATATGTCCGCGGACATGGCGGTAGTTCCAGGACATCGGGAGTTACATCCGGGGATTTTTGGGTTCAGAAGTCATGCAAATGAGAATAAGCACTGAAAGGGATTGGTCAGGAAAGTTTGGTGGGTGTGTTGTGCCAGGAGAGATTTTTTGAGATACTCTTTTTGATGAGAGAACAAAAGATAGCTATGGCTGTGTGTTTCAGAAAACAGATTGTTTGGATTTTAGGAGATTTGTGGATACATTGGTTGAAGGTGCATGCAGAAAGCTGTGGAGTAGCTGTAGATCTTGGATTCCCACATGTGGAAGTACACTGGCATGGAGTACGTGGAATGAAGTGGTTGGATTTGCTACCTCTCTGTGCTACTTTGGAGACAGAGCAACATCCAGACATAATTGTAATTCATTGTGGAGGGAACAGTTTAGGGCATGTGACTGGAATTTTTTTGCAATTTGCTATGAAAGAAGGTCTGAGGAAGGTTATGGACATGTTTCCTAATTCGCACGTGATATTTTCACGGATTGCGCAGAGACAAATGTGGCTTCGTTCTTCTTCATTTGGTCCACAAATGGAAAAAGCAAGGCACAATGGTAATAAGGCAGTTTGTGGCTTTCTAAGAGATTTTGGCATGTCTTCTTTTCACAATGAAAATATTATGTTTTGTAGTACATACATTTTTCGCAGAGATGGAGTCCATCTTACTTATGCTGGCAATCAGATTTTTTTGAGAAAATGTACAAAATGCATTGCGACCTTTTTTGGAATTACAACAACGATTTTGAAGTAGATGTTAAGCATCTACAATTTTTGACTTACAAACACCACCCAAAGGCTCTTTTCAGAGCCACCACTTCTTTCCAGAGAAGATTACAATGTTTGCGATGGAGTAGTAACCCAATTTTTTTAATGTTCGCAAACTGTTCGTGGACTTCTAAAAAATACAAAGAGCCCTGCTTCATTTATTTTCACTTCTATTTTTTAACTGGGAAAGGCAGCTCTGAAAAGAGCCTTATTTTTTTTTGATTTTTGTAATTTTGTATTTTTTTTGGTTTTTCAGACACGACACAGTAGGAGAGGAGGGTAAAGGAGGGTAAAGGGGGGGACACCAACAACAGGGATAAGAAAGGGCAAGCTGAGAGAGGAAGATGCAGAGTGGGTTTTATTTGGGTACTGAGCAGGTCTTCTCGTGCTCTGAGACGATAGTCTCAAAAGCACTCCGAAGTCGCTCCCCCCTGCAGAGTACTGTGTCACAGTACATACATACAACTGTGACCCTCGAAAGGTAAGGGTCATCAGCATTCTGTATGGCCTGTGAGGCAGCTTGAGAAAGACGCTGTCCCACAGAGGTGGTCCTTGTGGTGACAGGATCAGAAACAGAGGATGAAGTAGAGGAAATCAACCTGCTACGTTCTTCGCAAGGTACAACCCTGCGAATAGCCCCAGAGTGAAATGACCTCAGGTATCGCTTCATAGTAGTGGTCCCAAAGCTGTAGTTACCGTGCTTCTCGCGACTGAATATCATTTTGCACTCATTGCAGGTAACATGGTTCGCACAAGCCTTAGGATAATTCCCATGAATGGTAAATAACCGCCACACCCAAGACTCACGCCTAGTGCGGGTAGTAGGGATTTCCTCTACCTCATTCTCATCATCCTCTTCTTCCTCCTCCGCATCCTCACTCCTATTCCCCTCTTCAGGCCCTTGGGGAGGTGGTGGTGGCGGAGGGGGTGGTGGTGGTGCTGAAGCAGGTGCAGCACCAAGTGGCAGTTCAGCAGCCAAGGATGCCATGTCGATGATGGTGTAGTCTGCAGGTGGCAGCAAAAATCACTGTGTTCTGAAGAATAGCCAGAAACACAATGGGAATAAGCTCTTGGGCGTGGTCTTTTATAGGGGTGCTTGTGCACGGTCCGCGGACATGCGCACTGTGCGCGGACAGATCGAACACAAAAAAAGGATCGGAAAGTTTCAAAAGGTATATAGAAAGTCAAGATTGCTATGTGGGACTTGTGGCGTGGTGAGATTTTATTGAAAAATATTATGGATTAACTGAAAATGTACTTTTAAATTGTTCGGGGACACAAACAGTGTCCCCATTTCAGGACACACGATGAGCGTGGGCGCGGTCATATGATCTGTTTGCGAACTAGTCTGCCAAGGAAGCGCCTGTCCGCAGGACACCAAGTGCACAGAGATTGGTTAGCGCATGCGCATTGATGTCCTGCGGACAATGTTCGGGTTCTGAAGTAATCAAAAGTGCGTCACACGTGAAACGAATATTTCAGGACACTGCGTGTGTTCTTAGAACAGTTTAAACTTTGTAGCGAACAGTAAGGACAGATATAGTGTTCTTCAGGACACGTGTAATTTAGTTTATGTAGGAACATTTCAGGACACCAATTGTGTTCTTAGAACACTTTCAATTGGGTAGCGAACACTACGAACAGTTGTACTGTTGTTCAGGTCACATCATTTTCGTGTATTTAGGAACATTTCAGGACAGCAATTGTGTTCTTAGGACAGTTTTAAGGTGATAGCGAACATTACGGACAGATATAGTGTTCTTTAGAACACTTTAATTTTTGTTTCTTTACGAACATTTCAGGACACTACGAGTGTTCTTAGAACATTTTCAACTTGCATGAGAACATTACGGACAGATGTAGTGTCCTCAGGACAGTTACATTTTCGTTTCTTTACGAACATTTCCGAACAACCGCGGTGTCCGTGGACACCTAAATTGGATTTATTACAAGGAACTGAAAGTAATTACAACACAATATAAGAAAGTAACTTTATTTCATATATATATATACAATTGTGACTGGGAAGGTGGGGCAGAAACGGAAACAAAAACAGGAGAATTAGGGATTTCTAGATAACTGGATTCAGGTGAAGAAGGGAAGGAAATGTCATTGAAACGCTTTGGTCCATAGACAGGGTTTGGGGTTAACTGCATGGGATAGGGTGAGGGGGGACAAGTGCAGGTTGGACAATGGTGTGCTGTTGGGGGTTTCACATAATTTTCCACAAAGTTTTTCAAATCCATAAAATTTTGCATAAGGTCGTCCATTTTTTGATGAATCTGCTGTAGAGTGATATCCTCTGATTGTTGTTGTGAGATGCTTGGAATTTTTGTATGGTCTGTAATAAAAAAAATGTATATGTTAAATGGATACAAAATAATATTTATTAATTGCTTTATATAGTAAAGTGTGTACCATTAGGTGGACTATTTTCTAACATTTCCTCTCGTGGGAAATGCTCCTCTAGCCAGTCGAGAGTAGTACACATTTCTGTGAGAAAACAAAAAAGTAATATGTTTTTTTTTCTAATATAGAAAGTTTATAAATATATGAGTATAAAGAAGTGCACTTACTATGTCTGATGAGATATGTAATCAGTAGTGTATACATCTGGTCTTGCTGTTGGTTGTGGAGCGTCTGTGAGGTAATTATGGTGGAAGCCACTTTATCTTCTTTTGGTATATTCCTTTTTAAAACATATTGTATTTACATGAATGGATAGTGTGTTACATATATGGGTAATATTTTTTAAGTATTACTACATATACTTTGTATGTGTGCTGCTTTGTGAATTTGTTAAATGTTCCTATGTTATGATATAACTATTACACATACCTCCCCAGAGTTTTTAGGTGGTGGTACTGTTCTCCGAACATGTCCGCGAACATTAAATAAGTTTGCGGACATCAAGTTCATAAGAAGAGATCTAGTCAGTTCCGTATGACATGTATATAAAGTCAAAGTCATTATTGTTAAGTTGTGCTACTAAAAAACTATGAAATTCAGTGAAAAAACTTTGTTAAAGGGACGTTATGGTTAAGTTGTTCTACTAAAAACCTATGAAATTCAGTGAAAAAAACTTTGTTAAAGGGACGTTATGGTTAAGTTGCGCTACTAAAAACCTATGAAATTCAGTGAAAAAAACTTTGTTAAAGGGACGTTATGGTTAAGTTGCGCTACTAAAAACCTATGAAATTCAGTGAAAAAACTTTGTTAAAGGGACGTTATGGTTCCAAGTAAAACCGAAAAACCCTTGAAATTCGCCAGTTATGGTAAGCTAAGCAACCATAACTCGCGCCACCACCGTGCACTGCTAAGACTAACACCCAGGACATCAAAGATGACATCACAAATGTAATTTGTCCTGCGGTGTCCTGAATTGTTCGCAAATACACAAAATGGGGGTGTTCTGAAGACGTTGTCAAACACTCGCTGTGTCCTGAAATGTTTGCAAATATGAATGGGTGTTGTGGCTGACAAGTTGAATGTGTTCTAAGAACACTAGAACACTAAGAACACTAGCGTTGTCCTGAAATGTTCGCAAATAAACAAAATGGGGGTGTCCTGAGGACGCTGTCCGTATTGTTCTCTGTCAAGTTGAATGTGTTCTAAGAACACTCGCGGTGTCCTGAAATGTTCGCAAATAAACAAGATGGTGGTGTTCTGAAGACGCTTCTAAGAACACTTGCGGTGTCCGGGGAATGTTCGTAGGGGGTGTCCTGAAGACGCTGTCCTTATTGTTCTCTGTCAAGTTGAATGTGTTCTAAGAACACTCGCGGTGTCCTGAAATGTTCGCAAATAAACAAAATGGGGGTGTTCTGAAGACGTTTCTAAGAACACTCCCGGTGTCCTGGAATGTTTGTAGGGGGTGTCCTGAAGGCGTAGTCCATATTGTTCGCTGGCAAGTTGAATGTGTTCTAAGAACACTCACAGTGTCCTGAAATGTTCGCAAATAAACGAAATGGGGGTGTTCTGAGGACACTGTCCGTATTGTTCATTGTCAAGTTGAATGTGTTCTAAGAACACTCGCGGTGTCCTGAAATGTTTGCAAATAAACAAGATGGTGGTGTTCTGAAAACGCTTCTAAGAACACTCGCGGTGTCCGGCGAATGTTCGTAGGGGGTGTCCTGAGGACGCTGTCCATATTGTTCGCTGGCAAGTTGAATGTGTTCTAAGAACACTCGCGGTGTCCTGAAATGTTCGCAAATAAACATAATGGGGGTGTTCTGAAGACGTTTCTAAGAACACTCCCGGTGTCCTGGAATGTTCGTAGGGTGTGTCCTGAAGGCGTAGTCCGTATTGTTCGCTGGCAAGTTAAATGTGTTCTAAGAACACTTGCAGTGTCCTGAAATGTTTGCAAATAAACAAAATGGGGGTGTCCTGAGGACGCTGTCCGTATTGTTCTCTGTCAAGTTGAATGTGTTCTTAGAACACTCATGGTGTCCTGAAATGTTCGCAAATAAACGAAATGGGGGTGTTCTGAGGACACTGTCCGTATTGTTCGTTGTCAAGTTGAATGTGTTCTAAGAACACTTGCGGTGTCCTGAAATGTTCGCAAATAAACAAGATGGTGGTGTTCTGAAGACGCTTCTAAGAACACTTGCGGTGTCCGGGGAATGTTCGTAGGGGGTGTACTGAGGACGCTGTCTGTATTGTTCGCTGGCAAGTTGAATGTGTTCTAAGAACACTCGCAGTGTCCTGAAATGTTCGCAAATAAACAAAATGGGGGTGTCCTGAGGACACTGTCCGTATTGTTCGTTGTCAAGTTGAAAGTGTTATAAGAACTATCGCGTTGTTCTAAAATGTTCATAGGGGGTGTCCTGAAAACGCTGTCCGTATTGTTCGCTGGCAAGTTGAAAGTGTTCTAAGAAAACTCATAATGTCAGCAGACATTAAAAGTTTCCATAGACTATAGTTGAAATGTTTGACTCTATGGATGTGATATGCTGCGGTGGTTGTTGCCAGGGCATAGAGTCTTGGGTGCATGGCGATTTAGCCATGCACCCAAGACTGTATGACCTGGCAATCACCGCAGCATATCACATTCATATTTGCTTATAACCTTGGGTGAAAAACAAATGTATAAGGAACAAAGGTATTAGATACTATGGATGTGATATGCTGCTATGGTTCTCCTTATTATTGTATACTTACTGTTTGGTCTAGTAACGGGAGTCCATGTTATTCTTGTTCATTTCTGTGATAAAAGAAAATAGCATGTTAGTATTAGTATTTTGTAATGACTTATTACATTGTATAATTAATATACTTTTTTTTTTTTTGGACCCTCATATTTAGTAGATTACAAATCAGAGTACTGTGCAATTTGCTCAGTTTCTGTATTTGTTGCTAAAATCATTGGGTCTGTGGGAGAAAAAAAATCCATGTTGGATAAAAAAAAAAAGTTTTCTGTTATGCTACAGTTTATTTGTTTGTTTGTTTTCAGTGTTCACTTGTTGTTTCTGGCTAATGCTTTATACGTTGGCTTGTTGTATTTTTTTGGAGCAGTAACATATTATTTATTTGTTTTGATATTATAAAATTTTGGAGCAGTTAGATACCAATTGGCGTATTCTAACTGTCTATTTTTTTGATATATTTTAGTGGTATTGATTTATCTATTTGGATATTGTTAAATTTTGGGACAGTTAGATACCAATTGGTGTATTCTAACTGTGTATTTTTTGGTCTAATTTAGTGGTATTCATTTATCTGATTAGTTGTTGTAGAATCTTTGAGCAGTTACATAGCTTTTGGAGTATTCTAACAGTTTATATTTTTTTAACACAAGTTTACTTAGGGTTTAAATACAGTTTAGTTATCAAATTTTGGTTTTAAGAACATCAAATAAGCGTTTGTAAGATTTCCTGGTAATCTCTGCTTTAGAGTAATGGTACTATCATTACTTTCAAACCATCCACCTTTCTTTTTTATATATGCAGTGTAGTGCCCTGAATTGGTTGTGGCTCCTGCGTGGTAGATTATACCTATTGTTGTGAAGGTTTTCTTACCAAGTGATATCTGACCATGTGTGAATCCAGTCATCTTGCAGTTGTTTTTGGTACCATCTGCATTGTAACGTAGAAGCATTAGTATTATGTATTTACTATGTGTTTGTATTACTAACATGGAGCGATTATCTGAATTGCAGGTAGAGCATAATCTACCATGGTTTGAATTTTGTACAAGTCGCTGAAATGGAATGGATTCACAATTTGGTATTGATATATATATGAACCGTTCATTGGGGATTTCTTCTTGTGTCACATTGTTGCAGAGAGTGCATGTATGTTTCCACATGTATGAAATATTCATTTATAGGTATGTTTTTGTTTTCCAGTGCTTGTAGTAAGAACATTAGAAATTCTTGTGGATCTTCCTGTGAATTTATAGTGAATTTCACCATTCCAGCACAGTAGTCCAATTTTTGTCTTATTCCATAAACACTATGCGTGTTGTCAGGATTGTTTGCTGCATTTCTGTGAAGTACTAACATTTGCAAACACAATGGGTCTGTACTGTGTAAGTAAATGTTGTCAACAATTGGTGGTAATTGAAATAGAATATTCATTACTACATTTGCGTGGCAACTTACACCAACTATATTTGAGAATTTAAATGGTCCAGGTAGGTCTGTATCTAACTGCTTTTTTTGGAGTTTGTCTTCCTTCTTTAAAGAAGTACCTGGGTTACTTTCCCTAATTGATTCTTTTTTGCTTGTGGTACTTGATGAAGTATTAGTTTCTTTTCCTCTCTTTGGAGGATTTGCAGTGTCATCCTCTTGCATTTCTGTTTGATTTATTTTTCTTCTATAACGTTTTACTTGTTGTGGAACAGAATATGTGTTTAGGTGGGGGGTGTATAGTGAGCGAAGTCTATTGTATTCTAAAATGCAAGGAATATCATTCGAACCATCCACATTTTTTTATATATGCAGTATAGTGACCTGCATTGGTTGTGACTCCTGTGTGGTAGATTATAACTATTGTTGTGAAGGTTGTCTTACCAAGTGATACTTGACCATGTGTGAATCCAGTCAGCTTGCAGTTGTTTTTGGTACCATCTGCATTGTAACGTAGAAGCATTAGTATTACGTATTTACTATGTGTTTGTATTACTAACGTGGAGCAATTATCTGAATTGCAGGTAGAGCATAATCTACCATGGTTTGCATTTTGTACAAGTCGCTGAAATGGAATGGATTCACAATTTGGTATTGATATATACATAAAGCGTTCAATAGGGATGTGTTCTTGTGTCACATTGTTGCAGAGAGTGCATGTATGTTTCCACATGTATGAAATCTGGAAGATTTCATTTATTGGTATGTTTTTGTTTTCCAGTACTTGTAGTAAGCAGATTAGAAATTCTTGTGGATCTTCCTGTGAGTTTATAGTGAATTTCACCATTCCAGCACAGTAGTCCAATTCTTGTCTTATTCCATGAACACTATAAGTGTTGTCAGGATTATTTGTTGCGTTTCTATGAAGAACAAACATAATTGCTCTGTACTGTGTAAGTAAATGTTGTCAACAATTGGTGGTAATTGAAATAGAATATTCATTGCTACATTTGCGTAGCAACCTACACCAGTTATATTTGAAAGCTTAAATGGACCAGGTAGTCCATTCTGTATCTGTATCTGAGTCCTTTTTTTTAGAGTTTGTCTTCCTTCTTTGAAGAAGTACCTGGTTTACTTTCCCTAATGGGTTCCTTTTTGCTTGTGGTACTTGATGAAGTATTAGTTTCTTTTACTCTATTTGGAGGATTTGCAGTGACATCCTGTTGCATTTCTGTTTGATTTAGTTTTCTTTTACAACGTTTTACTTTTTGTGGAACAGGATATGTTTTTAGATGGGGATGTATAGTGAACGAAGTCTATTGTATTCTAAAATGCAAGGAATATCAGCATTTACTTTACTTCCATCAAAGTTGATTAGAAATAGACCGCAAAGTGTATGTACGTGTGATAGTGCTCATGCCTTCTTTAAAGACTGTGTTACCAATGTCTATCAATGCTTTGTCTAGGGTAAGACCTTGTGATTTATGAATCGTGACTGCGTATGCAAGAGTTAGAGAAAATTGTTCTCTGCGTACGTACCTATCTTTGAAGAGAAGGAATCTAGCTGTTGAGCGTCCTATCCTTTTTACTTCTGAAAATTTGTCAAAGAGTATATTGACAAACTGAATTTTGTTGTCGCGTGGATATGTTTGAAAGCCAACAACTATACCCAGTGCTCCATTAACTAGTCCTTGGTCCAAGTCAAGGTTACGTTTAAGCATTACTCTGCAATTTAAGGATAATTTTAACATCTTTTCTAAGCCCGCTGTGTTTGAGATTGATTTTCTAAACTATTTAGTCTTGTTGTGGCTTGGTCACACATGGGTAGTGTCATACCACGTACATCTAGTTTGTCTGTGGCGCTAATTTCCATGATTGGTTGCATTTCTTTACTTAGCATGATTTCATTGAATTTGAAACAGCTTGCAAGAGTTGGCATTAAGGCCATACAATTGACATTTTTGTGGGCTAATTGTTCCATAACATCTGTAGCACATGCATTATCGCCATAAAGTGCATTAATGTGCCGGGTTTTCAATATTGCTTCTGCTTCTTTAAAAAGTATACCAACTCTGATACTTTTTAAAATGCTGGCTTAAGTGAGATCTGCAGATTGCTGCATGTTTTCTGTTAATTCTCTGTATTGGAAATGTTGCCAAAGGTTGACATTTGCAATGCTGCCAACAGTTTTACGGCAGAGTTTGTGTCCTAATGTTTTAAAAATAGGCTCACCTTTTACTGGTGTTAATTGAAGCAGATCTCCAAAAACAATAATGTGTTTTCCTGCAAAGAGCTCTTCATAGTCTGTTTTGAGTACTTCTTGTAATCTGAGGTGACTCAAAGCTAACATCAGGTTGGAGACCATGCTCACTTCATCTATTAGTAGCATTTTCATTTGTTTCAATACTCTGCGTAATTCCATTGCAGCTTCTGCAGAAAGTTTGTAATAGTCTAATTTGTTCTGGTATTCTACTGGTAATAGTAGTAATCGGTGTAATGTAACACAACCTATGTTGTAGGCAGCTAAACCTGTGGGGGCAGTGACAACAGCTGACAGTTTGTTGTTTGTCAATTGTTGAAGGAACTTACTAATTATTTTGATTAGGAATGATTTGCCAGAACCAGCTTCACCACTGACGTACAGTAGTATAGGTTTATAATTATGGCAGGAACATTCTTTATTTTCATGTTTTAAACCATGTGCAATTTGTTTTGTTACTTCTTGAAAAATGCTACTTTGCTCATTGTTTAGTTTTGATTGTAGTATAGTTAAGTCTTCCTTATCTTCATACTGACACATGATGTTTTCTACTTCTATCATAGCTAATTCTGCCTCATTTATTATTAGTGGTTCTCCCAGTGGTTTTTGGGTTCCTGTTACAGAAGGTTGACTACTGTCAGGAGTGTCCTTATCTAGTTGGGCTTGGAGTTCTTCTTCGTGTTGCTGTCCATTGTGCAACAATTTTTTGTACTGTGTAAAGTTTACATCAGTTATAGTGCTTTCATTTGCTTTGAAAGCATCCTCATATGAGTCATAGTTATCTAGTAATTGTTCTTCTTTTCATCATGGTTTGAAGAGTTGTAGAAGGGACATGTAATATACTTCTTTATGTTGAGGAGTCTTTAATGACAATTTGATATGATTAATTAAATTTGGTTTAGTGAGTTTAACTAAGCTGCCTTCACAGTTTGTCACTCTATATTTACCTTTTTTTTCATCAGGTTTCATATTATTTTTGTATGTGTAGTTTTGGGCTATGTGGTATAGACACATGTTTTCCAAAGTATTACTTCTGTTTGGGTAGTATGTGTCCAATACATTGTTTTTTAAAATATCTTGGCTGTTGGGATCATATTTGGCTATTGTTATTATACCTTCATATGATTTTAGAACTCTTTTTCTAGATTTAACTGGACCAAGACTTAGCCATATTATATTTTCAGATTTACCATACAATGCAGTACCAGTTAAACGATCAGCTGCTTCATATGATCCACATTCTCTATGGGTGAGCATTTTTATGCCCAAGCTGTATAATTTCTGAGATACTGTTTTATCTGATGACAGGTCATTCCAGAGGTCTTGGAGCTCTGTCTTTTCTGCTTTAGTTAAGTATGCTGTGACATATCGTGCAACTGCAGTAGACTTGTCTGCAATGTACTGCACATCTATGTTTGCATTCCATAAGTGGGCAATGATTGCATTATGATCATTGATATATTTTTCTTCTTCTTTTCTTTTTATGTAATATGTATTTTTAGGTGACTTTCCTTTAACAGTATATCTAACTGAAGACATGAGGTTGTTTACTTGACCTGTATTTGTAACTGGTCTAGGGAAACCAAATCGGCATTTGGTGTAGTATTTGCCTTTGTTTTTGTATTTGCGACGACAATATTTTCCACATTTGTGTCTTTGAAATTGTAAAATTTGTGCACAAAGATCACTATTTGCGGCTTCTGATAGAATTTGACAAGTGACATATTTTTCAATAAACTGTAAAACAGTGGCATCACTGTCTTGACCAAATTTAGGAGCATCTTTAATCCATAAAAGCATGTGGATATGTGGTGCTCCTCTGGCTTGGTATTCTTTTCTCCAAAAGAAGTGTTGCACTTCTCCAAGGGGAGGAACAGTTTTATTACAAATAAAATGTAGCATAGCAATGAAGCGATGGTGAAAATATCTTGAAACATTAACAGGATCCAAAGAACAAAGTTCTCCAGGTGTTAGTATATCTATGTTTGTTTTGTTTTTATTTGATATGCATAGGAAATCATGTAAATCTTCCCATGCATATTCTGCACAACTTAATGTAACAAACCAAGTGGGTGGGCCAAGGTTTCTGATCATACAACGTACATCTCCATGACGTCGAAACCAGTACTCTTTAGTACCACGCATATTTGCTAATAGATTTGTAATATTTGATTGTAAAACCTCATCCTTTTGTTGCACTTTTTCTAATAATTGTGTAGCTGTCATATTTTGTGTGATCCTGATTTTAATATGTGTGCAACTCCATAACATAAAGTTGCTAGTTCACTTTCAAAGAGTAGGTGGAATATGTATTCCACATTTTGTCTAAATCTGGGATCTTCAGAATACATCCATAATGAGCGGTATTCTGAAGCTGATATTTGAATAGGTCTATCATCATACCTTCCTCCTTTGCCAGTAGGAAAGAGTAGAGGAAAAGCACGTGCTTCTATACTTTTTTCCCATATGCTGATTGGCGATCCTTTTGTTTGACGCATTTGGTAAGTTTCCAGTACATCTTCTACGGTGTCATTACAGTGCAAAGGATGAATTGTATAATGGTCTAAAGTATTTGATATTGTAGCAGGATCTAGTAGCTCAAATTGACCAGCTTCTTGTGTTTCTTGAATTATTTCAGTTGTATCTTTCAAGTTTTCTTCAATATTAATGTCTTTGTAATATTCATTATTCTCTTTAAGATATTTCTTTAAGATATTGGAAGGCTTGTCTAACTTTATATGAATCTACCAGCTGTTGCCATATTTTTTTGTCTTTTGTAGGTACTCCATTTACTAAGATAATTAAAGATTGCTGCATTGGACGTTGCACTCCTAGAGTATGCACATTTTCTTTTAGATCTAATGGTAAATAAACTACTTTTCCACAAATGCCTTTTACCAATTCAGAGGGAGGTAATTTTGCTGTTTTTGGTTGAAGGCGTATTATTGCTTGAAATGGGTGTACTGTTTGAATTATGATGCTCTCATATAAATTAAGTTGTTGTAGGGGTTCTGGTACTGGGTATAATTCCAAATTATTTGTGATAGCACGTGAAGGAGTTTGGTTGTTGTTAAGTTTTGTAGTGCAGTAACTGCAAAGTATTAAGGGCTCAGTTATTTCATATTTGTTTTCTGCTACAAGGTAGAGAGCTAATTCAAACCATTTAGAATCTTCATTGTCTTCTATTTTGTATGATAGGTCTACAGTTTTTGTGTTACTTTTATAAAAAGTTCTACGGCAACATACACATACATGGTTTGGTACTTCAGCTGATGTACTTTTAAATTTTAGTATTTCTTTTTTGTATGTGTTTAGCAAAAGGTTGCCATGTGTAGAATTGTTGCTTAATTGGTTTAAAGCTATTTCATTCTGTAAATGGCTTTCACTTCCAAAATATGTTTTTGGGATATAGTGAATTTCTTCAAGTAAGTCTTTTGCTGTACCATGTAGAAGGATGTTATTTAACGTTGCTAGTGCTAAAGCAGAACTTTTAGCATAGTACAGTTTATAGACTAGATTTCTTATAGTTGAATGATGTGTTGATATCCTTTTGATATCATGGAAAGTGGTTTTACAAGTAGGTCCTGTAATGCAGGCCAATGAATGTCCTTGTAGTCCTGTGTACTTGCGCACTGGACAGGTATCCATATTTTGCAGTAATTTAATTTTGATTTTGTCTTTACTTTTTACATATTTATTGAGGTATTGGCATAAAGATTTGAAACATTGTTTGGGAATGTTATACATTGACGTGCATGGCCATTTGTACACAAGACGTTCTGATTCAGTTGAATGGAGGGTAATTCTAAGTTTTCAGGGCATATTTTTGTAAGGAGTACTTCTTGTTCCATTATGGTATTATTCACTTTTTCATAACCTCGACGACTGCTATGTATGGCAATTGTATTTGTTTGCTTTTGTTTGTACGCTTCTTCATTAAAATATGGTTCTGTGCTCGTAGTGTGATTCCATTCACCTCCGCAGATACTTAAGAAGTTCTTTCTGTTGACATTTCGCTTATTGAGAAGTCTTTTTTGTAATTTAGTTATTAGTTTTGTTAGTGGTTTCATTTTGTTTAACAGTAAAATAAATAACTTTCTTTTGAGAAGAATTGCACTGTCCATCAACGCTTCTAAGATTAATTTCCTACGATAGGTTTTAAGCATTGAACCTAATTTCTCTCCTGTTTTTATAAGATTTTGAAGGACTTTGTGACGGTACATTTTGGCTAAAATACTTTTCTTGGTATGCTTACTTTGCACTATATTAAAATTTGAAGAAGTAGTTTTATCTGTAGTGATAGCTGATTTTCTGTTAATTGTTTTTTGGTTTGTTTTACATTTTTGATAGAGGAGGCAAAGTTTTTGTACTTGAAACTTCTTGTGTTTCACTAAATGACTGTATTAGCTGTTTTGTTTCAACTTTTTTTACAAATTCTGCTAGAGATGGATGCTTATGTTGGACACTTTTATTTTCATTTGCTCTACTTTTGTGTTGCTTTCTACGGACTTGACTTTTGGTAGGCATTCTTTAGGGTCTGTTGAAAAAAATAAAGAAGATATGGGTTGGGGTGTTCTGGAATGTATGTGTGCTGTGTGCATGAGTGTTTGAGTAAGATGATAAAGATGTATGTAATGGTGTGTGATTGTGCATTTGGAAATACAACTAGTAGGGATAGGTATTCTTGAATTTATGTGTTACTAAACTGGGGTTCAGATGACAGAAAAAAAGTAACCTAGTGGTGTACAAATAGTAAATCTAATGTATACAATTAAAACAGTTGTTTGTTCTATAATATGAAAATTGTAGCGGTTCAGTTGGGTCATTTGTGTGTCCAAAAATAGGAATTTGTGGGCCATTCTGGCTGTAAATCGCTGTTTAAGACATGGAGATTTTTGGACAAAATGGTACACAATCTCTATTTTTAGGCACCGAAATAGCTGGTATTAACGTTATAGTATGTTTGATTAATAATACAAATATTATGGTGATATTCTACTTATTTTTTTTCTTAAATTAACAGGTAACGTCTTTGTTCTTCTTTGTTCTTCAAATTCGGCTGCTTCTTTTCAGATGACTGGTCTTCACTGCAATTGTAAAAGCTTCAAATTAGTAACTTTGTTTGTATATAGCGCTGTTTTTAATTTCGATATTGATTTTTTTAATTGAAATCCTCAGTGCCTTCTTTAAAACCATTAAACTAATTTATTTACATAAGATACATTGCATCAGTTCAGTACATATGATATGTGCTTAATGAACAAATTGTATTGAATGACTAACTGTAGCAAAAAAAAATCTGTACTATGTCTTGTGAAATTTATAATATACCAATGAATACCACTATTTCTGTAAGTAAGCTGTTCTAGGTAATAGCTCCTCAATGGCATGTCTAAATTAAAGTAATTAAGTAAATAAATAAATAAAAACAAAAAAATATGAAATTGTATAAGTATTTTTTTAAAGATTTAAGCATAGATTGTGCTTGCATGCAATTTTGTTTGAATATATGTAGTCTATATATTTCATTTAAAAAATGTTAGTTTAACATGATTTGAGTGTGTGTGTATAAAGAAAGTAAATAGTATAAAGGTTTATAAGTGATAGTTGATTTTAGGAAATTGAAAAAAATACAGTAAATTAATTTTACAGATTACACAAGCTAAAAGTCTGTTTGAAAATGTGTTCATCTACTGTACAGAAAATATGCATACCTGAAGTTTGTGTTCATGCATATGGATATCCATGGAGCTGCAAGTAGAAATCTTGGAGACTTGTACAGTATTTCTGGTAGATGGTGCTTGCCAATGATATGACACTTGTACTCAGAGAGATTCACAGTACATTTGCAGTGCTGATCTATGATGATGTAGTTAGATCTCGAGGTCTTGAATGTGATGGGTGCATGGTCATGTGATTTTTTAGCTACATCCAATGAGGGAATGGCAGAGAGAGTGAAGTGGAAATGGTAGAAGGGCTGTTCATGTTACGATATGTCCGCGGACATGGCGGTAGTTCGCGGACATCTGGAGTTACATCCGGGGATTTTTGGGTTCAGAAGTCATGCAAATGAGAATAAGCACTGAAAGGGATTGGTCAGGAAAGTTTAGTGGGTGTGTTGTGCCAGGAAAGAGTTTCTCAGATACTCTTTTTGCTGAGAGAACAAAAGATAGCTATGGCTGTGTGTTTCAGAAAACAGATTGTTTGGATTTTGGGAGATTCGTGGATACATTGGTTGAAGGTGCATGCAGAAAGCTGTGGAGTAGCTGTAGATCTTGGATTCCCACATGTGGAAGTACACTGGCATGGAGTACGTGGAATGAAGTGGTTGGACTTGTTACCTCTCTGTGCTACTTTGGAGACAGAGCAACATCCAGACATAATTGTAATTCATTGTGGAGGGAACGGTTTAGGACATGTGACTGGAATTCTTTTGCAATTTGCTATGAAAGAAGGACTTGGGAAGGTTATGGACATGTTTCCTAATTCTCAAGTGATATTTTCACGGATTGCGCAGAGACAAATGTAGCTTCGTTCTTCTTCATTTGGTCCACAAATGGAAAAAGCAAGGCGCAATGTTAATAAGGCTGTTTGTGCCTTTCTAAGAGATGAAAATATTATGTTTCGTAGTACATACAATTTTCGCAGAGATGGAGTCCATCTTACTTATGCTGGCAATCAGATTTTTATGAGAAATGTACAAAATGCATTGCGACCTTTTTTGGAGTTACAACAACCATTTTGAAATAGGTGTTAAGCATTTATAATTTTTGACTTACAAACACCACCCAAAGGCTCTTTTCAGAGCCACCACTTCTTCCCAGAGAAAATTGCAATGTTTGTGATGGGGTAGCAACCCAATTTTTTAAATGTTCGCAAACTGTCCGCGGACTTCTAAAAAATACAAAGGGCCCTGCTTCATTTATTTTCACTTCTATTTTTTAACTGTGAAAGGCGGCTCTGAAAAGAGCCTTATTTTTTTTTTATTTTTGATATTTTGTATTTATTTTGGTTTTTTATACACGACACACTAGGAGAGGAGGGGAAAGGAAGGTAAAGGGGGGGACACCAACCACAGGGATAAGAAAGGGCGAGCTGAGAGAGGAAGATGTAGAGTGGGTTTTAGTTGGGTAGTGAGAAGATCTTCTCATGCTCTGAGAGGATAGTCTCAAAAGCACTACGAAGTCGCTCCCCCCTGCAGAGTACTGTGTCACAGTACATACATACAACTGTGGCCCTCGAAAGGTAAGGGTCATCAGCATTCTGTACAGCCTGTGAGGCAGCTTGAGGAAGACGCTGTCCCACAGAGGTGGTCCTTGTGGTGACAGGATCAGAAACAGAGGATGAAGTAGAGGAAATCAACCTGCTACGTTCTTCGCAAGGTACAACCCTGCGAATAGCCCCAGAGTGAAATGACCTCAGGTGTCACTTCATAGTAGTGGTCCCAAAGCTGTACTTACCGTGCTTCCCGCGACTGAGTATCATTTTGCACTCATTGCAGGTAACACGATTCGCACGAGCCCTAGGAACATTACCATGAATGGTAAATAACCACCACACCCAAAACTCACACCTAGTGCGGGTAGTAGGGTTTTCCTCTACCTCATTCTCATTATCCTCTTCTTCCTCCTCCGCATCCTCTCTCCTGTTCCCCTCTTCAGGCCCTTGGGGAGGTGGTGGTGGCGGAGAGGGTGGGGGTGGTGCTGAAGCAGGTGCAGCACCAGGTGGCAGTTCTGCAGCCAGGGTTGCCATCTTGATGGTGTAATCAGCAAGTTGCTGGAGAAATAGCTGTGCTCTGAAGAATAGCCAGAAACACAATGAGAATAAGCTGTAGGGCGTGTTCTTTTATAGGGGTGCTTGTGCGCGGTTCGTGGACATGCGCGCTGTCTGTGCGGACAGATCGAACACAAAAAAAAGTTTGAAAAGTTTCAAAAAGTATGTAGAACCTCAGGATTACTATGTGCCATGGTGAGATTGTATTGAACAATATTATGGATTAATTGAAAATGTACTTTTAATTTGTTCGGGGACCCGAACAGTGTCCGCATTCAGAACACGCGATCAGCGTGGGCGCGGTCATATGATCCGTTCGCGAACAAACCGGCGAAGGAAGTGTATGTCCGCAGGACACCAAATGCACGGAGATTGGCTAGCGCATGCGTGTTGATGTTCTACGGGCATTTTGCATCACACGTGAAACGAACATTTCAGGACACTGCGTGTGTTCTTAGAACAGTTTAAATTTGCTAGCGAACAGTAAGGACAGATATAGTGTTCTTCAGGACACGTTCAATTTCGTTTATGTACGAACATTTCAGGACACCAATTGTGTTCTTAGAACATTTTCAACTTGCTAGCGAACAGTACGGACAGGTATAGTGTTCTTTAAGACACCTCCATTTTCGTTTATTTACAAACAATTCAGAACACCTGCACTGTAAACGGACACCTACATTGTTTAAAAAAAAAAACTATTTACAACACAAGATAAACTTTATTTATATTAAACTTTATTTAACATATATTAATAATTTATGACAGAGAAGGTGAGGCAGAAACAGAAACAAAAACAGGAGAATTAGGGGTTTCATCATGATTGTTATTAGGTGAAGAAGGGATGGAAGTCTCATCAAAACGTTTTGGGTTATGGAGAGGGTTTGGGGATAATTGACTGGGATATGGTGAGGAGGGACAAGCACATGTGGGGCAATGGTACGAGGTTTTTGGTGTAAAATGATCTTCCACAAAAGTTTTCAAATTATTAAAATTAGTCAACAATAAATCACTTTTTTCTTCTATACTGTGAAAAGTGTTATCCATAACAAGTTTTTCTGCTGAAGTATTTTCTATTTTGGTATGCTCTGTACAAAAAAATATATATATATGTTAAATTTATACAAAATAATAATAATTAAATGGTTTATATTATAAGTGTTTACCATTAGTTTCACTATCTTGTGACATTTCTTCATGTGGGAAATGTTCCTCTAGCCATTCCAGAGTACTAGACATTTCTGTGAGAGAAAAAAAAAAGATAATATTTTTTTTATCTAATACTGAAAGTTTATAAATATATTAATAAAATTAAGTACACTTACTATTTCAGGTAAGTTATGTCCTATGTACTCAGTGGGTCTGCTCTTGTTCTCAGTTCTGTTGTGTTTGTGAGGTAATTATGTTGAAAGCCAATTTATTTTCTTGTGGTATATTCCATTTTAGAACATAGTGCATTTAAATGAATGGTTAGTGTGTTGTATATATGGGTTACATTTCTTATGTGTTAGTACATATAATGTGTTTGTGTGCTTTTTTTGAATTTGTTAAATGTTCCTATGTTATGATATAACAATCAAACATACCCCCCCAGAGTTTTTTAGGTAGTGGTACTGTTCTTCGAACATGTCCGCGAACATTAAATGAGTTCGCGGACATCAAGTACAGTAGAAGAGATTCAGTCAGTTACATATGATATGTATATAAAGTGAAAGTCATTATTGTTAAGTTGCACTACTAAAAACCTATGAAATTCAGTGAAAAACTTTGTTAAAGGGACGTTATGGTTAAGTTGCGCTACTAAATACCTATGAAATTCAGTGAAAAAACTTTGTTAAAGGGACATTATGGTTCCAAGTAAAACCGAAAAACCCTTGAATCCCTAGACATAGGCTGGGAGATAAAAAGATGGAAAGGAGAGAAACATAAGGCTGATGAGGTAGCGCTCATACAGAACTAATGGAAGGGCGGTAAGATTTTGCTTAAACTTGATGGAAAGAGCATTGAAGAAGTAAGACAAAGGGAAGATCAGGATGAGCAAGACAAAAAAGACAGAGAATGAGAGAAACAATTAAAGGAAGATGAAGCTAAAAGAAAGGATAGACAAAGACAGGAACAGCTGTATCAAGATGAGCAGAGGAACAAAGAAATTATGATAATAGACAGAGGGCAATTGAAGAATGAGACAAGCTAGAAAGGAAGAAAGAGGAAGAGTAAAAGCAGAAATTAAGAGATAAAAGAATGCAAAGGTGAAGAGACTAAGAAATACGTAGGGCAAATGAAAGACAAAAGATGAAAAGACAGGAAGAGGAAAGGGTGCGAGAAGAAGCAAGGAAACAAAGAGAGTTTGACGAAGAAATAGAATGAAAGTGAAAGCAAAGGGAACGCAACATTGATTGCATAGAGAAGAATTAATGGAGTCTAATCCAGTAATAGCATAGGAAGACATTGAAGAATTCTTCCCAACACATGAGCCAATACCAGGTCCGTCTAGAGTAAATCTAGAGGACGGGTTTGACATGAGAAGCATTGAGGACAAAATCGATAAGGTCTAACATGATATGAGGACCACGAAAGAACCAAAAGCAAAGGGAAAAATCGATCGACTTGAAAGTACCCAGTTGCAAGGCAAGGAGGGAAGCTTGTACAATTTCGCGCATAGAGTTTTGTCTTTGGACAGCTTAACTCCGAATAGAAATGAGAAGGAAGGAAGTCACACAGGATATGTCAGACAAGGACAGAAAAACCCCTCGTGGGAAAGAGGGAGCTAGTGCATTTGGTCCTGAGGGATGTTCTCCGACAGACAGGGAAGTAAGATGGTCAGCTCTAGACCTACCAAAATCTCAGGTGTCAGAGTCTTTGACGCAGCTAGGTCGACCTAATGGGCGATCCCATAGTGAGAGGGGGACTCGCCACGATCTGTGAGAAGGTTAAGGTCATTACCGGGAGGAAAGCTGTGCAGAATCATTGTCCCTGCTATGGACAGACAGATGATGAGGGATGAATGCAAATTTGTATTCTCGCTGTTTCCTTTTGTAGAGAAGGGAGGAGCAAGACTGCAGTATATGCCTTGGCCGCAGAAAGATAAAGATAATTTAAAGTGTACACTTCCAAGTTCAACTTCTGGTGCGGGGAAATGGATACATGAGTTAGAGAAAATGACAGGAGGAAACATGTTAGCTATAGGAGACATTATAGGTCTTCTAGCCGCTATCCTTGAGGTGAGAGCAGACATCTGGTTGAAAGCCGGATACGCAAGTGTTACCGTGCAGAACACTGCTGAGCATGGTTTAATAACTATAGAGCATCAGTTTGGAAAGCGCTTAGTGGGCAACATCCAAACACATCAGATATGGGAGCTATAATGTCATGAGAGATGCAGGATGGGAAGATCCTCTTGTTTACATTCAGAATGTTCACGAGGAATGGAGTTTGGAAACGAGGGAACATGGGGGAAATCTATACCTGTATTCTACCATATATTATGTCAAGGACTGCCAGACCAAGTGCAGAAACATCTCAAGAAATTGGTGCTTATGGAGGCAAACCATAGTCAGAAATACAGCTGACCGTTGCTCATTAGTGCAGATTACTGCATGAGATAAATCAAAGGAAAGATGATGTTAGGAAAGGTGAAGAAGCAAAGTTAGTGCTGAAAACATTGTCAAAATATGCTATAGAAGGGGTGATGTTAACTAGCGCAGAAGGACCATGATCGCAGCAGGCAGCAGGCATGCCACATGTGAATAAACAAAGGCAGTTTGATCAAGGTAATAGCGGATTTGTACCACAGGGTAGGGGAGTTTTCTGAGCAAGAGGCTTCCAGAACAATCAGGGACATTTCCAGAGCAATCAAGGTGGGTTTCAGGATGTGCAGCTTAGGAAGCTTCCTCCTGTATGTTGGACATGTGGAATGGCAGGGCACATAGAGCGCACATGTGGGAGCCAAGGGTTTGTGCAGAATGGGCAGTTCTCAAGAGGGGGGACCACTTATCTGCCTGCAAATAGCCAACAAAGTAGGGACAGGTTTGCCCAAAATCAGACACACGTGCCCAGAACACAGCAAGTTTTGCAACCACAGCAAGCATCTTTGAATCTGCCACAAGGACAGTCACAGCACACACCCATGCAACTACAGCAGGGCCCAAACAAGGGACAGTTAATGACTCCTAGGATAGAGGGTGTCACCATTGAGGGAGGGAATTCTTTCATGGGCACAGTAATAAGCATGTACCCACAACAGGACAGCTCACTGGGTAACTTGATGTGTTCAGTGCTATCTGTGACTCCCAATCCTCAAGAGGAACCAAGGGTTGACGTCACTATAGGAGGAAAATCTGTTTCTTTTTTGGTAGACATATAAACGAGCGGGGACATTTATGTTTTCGGGAAATGCCATGAATGCTCAAGGTTTTACAGGAGATACAAGTAGAGTTCATTTTACCGAGAAATGTTCAGTCTCCATAGGAGAATGTGATATGTCTGTGCCAATATTGTATTCAAGGCAGACACCAGTTAATATACTGGGCTGAGATTTAATGACAAAATTGAACATGCTGATTTTTTTTACTGATGAAGGCAGAGTGTGTTCGACACCAGGAATGCATTATTTAAATGTTAGTGAATTTATCATGGCATTTACAGTTTGAATGGCCATATGAGGAGTACGGTTAGAACCAGAGGTCTTTCACTAAGGGGTACACATTCTATTGACATGGCTACCTAGTTTTTATTCAGGGCGAGTATACCTATGGACGAAGAGGGGGGACAAGTCTTTCCCTTAGAGTTACAAGCAGCTATAGTACGAGGAGCAGTAGATATGCTTGATGGGGTTGATGATGAAGGCAGGCGATGGAACACAGTGAATGCCATTGGTTAGGGTTACAGGTTTACTGATGTCACTGATGAGGATATGTTTAGGGACCACCCGTCAGATGACAAAGTAGTGTTTGAAATGAGTATCATTCATTGGATGAGAGCAATAAAACGTGAGGTTCCCCAGAAAATTATGCTAGTACGACAGCGTCCTGAATTATTTGATGAAGACATGGTGAAAGTGAGAGTTTCATTATGGACCACAGGCCTTTATGATGTAGGCCTATTAAAAGGGGCTGGATAAGTCAAGATTAAACGGAAGCCAGAAGCAATTTTACCTCGAGTACGACAGTATCCCACGTCTCGAGAGGCAGATTAGGGTATTTTTAAGACACTATCTGCCATGATGGATCAAAGCATCTTAGTGACGTCAGAGTCACCATGCAATACCGCAGTGTATCCGATTAAGAAATCTAAGGGGGGGTTGTAGAGTTTAATTCAGGACATGCACCCACTTAATCAGATTGTAGAGGCCTTGTTTCCTCAAGTTCCTAATCCAGTGACCATCTTATGTAGTATCTCTGTTGAGGTACGATATTTCACTGTGATTCACTTGAAAAATGTGTTTTTCTCAATCCCATTGCATACAGATTTTCAAGATTTGACGTCATTTACGCTCAGACAGACTAAGTTAAAAAGCACAAGATTACCCCAGGGGTACTTAGAGTCCCCATCCATTTTCAATAGAGCCCTGCAGATGGACTCAAGCAATCTTGATTTGCAAAGTGTTGTGTTGCAATACGTGGATGACATTTTGGTCTGCAGCACCTCAGAGGTAGAGTGCAGATGTGTTTCAGTTCAGCTAATGATTATTCTAGCAGAGAAAGGGTATAAAGTGGACAAGGAGAAAGTTCAGTATTGCCAAGAAGAAGAAGTGTGTTAGGGAGAATTCTCAGAAATGTCGCAATTCCCTCTACCATAGAGACCCCCAGCAACTTTGCTGGATTTTGAGGACTTGATTTTTTAAAAACCTTTAAAGAGTGAGACCCTTTTTCCCACTCTCTCATGTATTTTAATGTGATCTTTGTACTCTGTGTTTCTTTTGGTTGTGGAATCTGACAAACTCCATAGACATCATCTTTTACATTGTGGCACAGAACACCTTTAGTGCAGTGACACAAGGAAGTCTCTTAGATTTCCCCAAAGTTTAAATACCTTCTCTGGGATAAACTAATGTTTCCCAGACCAGTAAAGTGAAATTAATTTTACTTACATTTGTAACTTTCTAGACCCAGCACACACTATCTTACAATAGGGTGCTGAAGGGGTACCTACTATCCCCTGTTGTCTAACTTCTCAGGTAACATTTGTATGTTACCCTTTCCTCACTGAATGGCTGGTGGCAGTGGTTTTGTTTTTACTATCATGGTTTGCATTTACCGTGGGCTGCATTCGCAGCTGCAGTAACGCACCCAAGGGTGCCATTTTTGTCAAAATGGCCCCAATCTTATTTTTTCACCATTTCTTTGTGGAAAGGTCCTTCTTGAGATTACTCTGTGCAGCAAACCAGCTTTGGTCCCTTTGTTTGTTTTGCCTTTGGCGGGATTCACGAGTGAAGCCTTCCTCTGGCTCCAGGTTGTCTGGAGTAGGCAGGAAGAGAGGGAGGTACCTGAAACTCCCTGTGCTTAGTCTCCTAGGAGACCCAAATGCATTCTGCGATGATTGGCTGGCTGATTGTCTGGCAAGGACAACCACCCTGATGGGTGATTGACAGCTAGGCTGGAATGAAAGGGAGAGAACTGTATAAAAGGGTGTCTTTTGGCATGGAAGGCAGAGTCGACCACTGGACAAAGGAACCGAAGAAGAACTTGAAGAGGACACCTGCTGCAACTCTTTGACCGTTGGTCTGCCCAGTGAAGCCCTGCTGCAGTGCTGAAATGCCAAGTTCGCATCGACAGAGAAGCCCCTGCAAGGATGACTTCTCCCTTGAGTTGGTGGGACCAATCACTCCAAAGTAAGCCACCTGGACATCCATCTCAGAGCTGGTTGAATTTCCACAGAGTTGCTGCTAGAAACAGTAGAGCCAGGGAGAGGGACACGAGTTTGTGTGTGTTGCTTTTAAGTTGGCCAAGAGCTCCAGGAAGATCCTCCGGACTCCCAGGAAGCAGGACTGACCGAGCCTGAGCCCCCTCAACAGAGTGCGGGACCCTAGAAGCAAGGAAAGTCCATCTCAACATCCATAACCGCAGTGTGGCTATTTGCGGTAGACGTGAGGAGCTGAAACAATGAACAGCCACTGAAAGTGAAGTTTGCCAGTTGCAAGTTCTGACCGTCCCAGTGCAGTGCAGGAGTCACCCGTTGTCCTCTCTCTTGTCCCCACGACTGAGGCCCAGGAACAGTGAGATCTGCAGAGCTGCACAGGAACAGGAGTCATCTGCTGCATCTTTTCTTCATTTTAAAGGTACTGTAAAAAGTCTAAGAGAACGTATCTCTTGCTGTAGAGTTGCTTGAATCTTCGACTACTCACAAGTCTAACAGCTTGTGGCCCTACATTGATTGATCTTTTTCTTCAAAGACAAAGAAATATTGTGCAAAACCTATCTAGAAACGTGCCTATTGACTTTGGCTTAGCCTGTTTTAACTGAATGACTCTTATTGGGGGATCTGGTAATTTGTTTTCTCTAATAACCTTTGCCTTTTTACTTGCTCTTAACTAATTCTGAATTCCAACAGTAACACATGAATGTCAACAGCACCCTAGCAATTGAAGTCACCTGTGGGTACAGGTCTCTGCTGTATGCCATCCCAAATGGGTATTTACTGATTCTGAACTAAGAGATTGTGTAATGTTGAAGTATATGTGTGTGGTGTTTTACAGTGCCTCTTTCTGAAGAAGGCTTACTTTAACTGACTGTTAAATACATTAATATGTGTTTTGTCAGGAAACCCTGTATGTATGTGTTTGCTTGGATATTTGTCACTGTGAACCTCTGTGTACCTCCCCTACAGCTCACATTGACCCCTCTTGAGATAAGCCTGACTACTCAACCACACTACCAACCTGTGTAGTACAGACTTATACCAAAGGTTGGGTTACTACTGCCAGGATGTCAGGGTTGTTCTAGTGCACCCTATGGGTACTGCATACAATCTTGCCTAACAAAGGGTTATACATAGGTCAGAACATTTCCCATGAAGGGAAGAAAGTTGCACCTGAAAGGGCTGAGGCTAGTTTGAACACGTTTTGGGACTATGCAATTATGTTAGAGCATGGGTATTTCATTATAGTTCATATACAAGGCCCTTGTTGCAGGCTCTGAAAATGGCACAGGCAAATCAGGAAAACATTGTCTGGACTGAGGAGATAATGGAAGGATTTGATAAGTTAAAAAAAGCAATTTGCACAGCTCCAGTCTTAGGGATTCCCAATTATGCTGAGGAATTCTTCTTATTTTCACACACAAATGGTACAGTCATGACAGTAGTACTCATGCAGAGGAATACGTTGGGGTACAAGACTTTAGCATATTACAGTGGGATGTTGGACCCTGTAATGAAGGGTCACTTCCCTTGTGAACAATCTTTTGCAGCCGCCCTGTTCGCCATTGAGAATGCTGCCAGCATAGTAATGGGGTGTTCCATGACGTTATTTGTTGAACAAGCTTTGTTTTTTATTTTGAAAAACCTAAGGGTGCTTTGACGTCTGAAAGGGCTTCTGCCTTTCAGGTGGTCATATTGAATCCAGCGATTAAAATAGTCAGATGTAGAATAGTGAACCCTGCCATGTTTGTAGCAGAACCACTGGCAGAAGACAAGCATGCACATGATTGCTCGAATTATGAGGAATTGTCTGATGAACTCCCGAGAGTGAAGGAAAAGGTTTTGACAGTTGGGGAAATTCTCTTCATTGACGGTTCTTTGAAAATCGACTAGCACATTAGAAAAGGAAGGGCTACCTTTGAGCGGAAGGCACTCCAGTGCAACATACCACCTTATTGGACGGACTTATTAGAGCATGACAGCTCCCAGTAGTCATTGCGGTCGTCAAGTGCGCAACACACACAAAACGAGCAGATTTTATCTCAAGTGGAAATCAAGCCGCAGATGAAGAAGCAAAATGTTGCATGTTCAGTAGACATAACAAGCTTTGATAGGCCTGATGTGAATGAAAGAATGGTGGTGCTGAGTGTGATTGATAGTTTTAAAGGTTTATCTAAAACTCAATTGATGGAAATTCAGGGGGAAGCACCACAGGATGAGAAAGAGGATGTTCTTTATCACCTTACAAAGCATTCTGACAACAGGTAAGCACTTGTAAACTGGTGATGTGTGTAGCCTTATTAAGGGTGGCGTTGGAACAGCTGCACTACCCTGTGCATGTTACTAGAGAAAGTCTCACAGTAGCTATTGCAGAGGACTGGTTTGTACCAAACCTGTTAGAACACGTTGCAATTTATGTAGTAAATTGTATCATATGTCAAAGGTTTACTGCTGGGCACACACTGTCTACAGTTAGAGGAGTTATCCCACAACCTAATGGCCCTTTTCAGCATTTACACATTGGGCCGCATTATGGGCCTCATTACGACTCAGGCGGTAAGGGGTTTACGGCGGCGTAAACAGCGCCGACCCTTACCGCCTGAGTACGAGGTCCCTTAGCGCCATGGCGGATTTAACACCTGCTTTTAGCAGGTGTTAAAATCCATGGCGCTAAGGGACCATGGAGTTAATTACGCCACCGTAATTTACGGTGGTGTAATTAACGCCTTCCCCACTCCCATTTTGCCCTATGGGGCAAAAATGGGAATGGGGAAGGGTAAATGGGGATTGGGGACTTACCGCCCCGCCGACCTCGGAATGGGGCGGTAAGTCCGCCTACCACCATGGCGTAAACTACGTTTACGCCATGGTGGTAAAGTCACGGCCCAGGCGGTAACTTACCGCCTGGGTCGTAATGAGGCCCTATGAGTTTGAAGGCAGCCATGGTGCTATTAGCACCATGGCTGCCTGCAAACATGGCTCCATTATCGGGTTCCTTCAATGAGGAATAACCGGGTCATTCCAACATTGGAGGACCCGGTAATTCCTCCTTGAAGCAACCATTCCCCATTCCCATTGAGCCTCATAGGGCTCAATGGGAATGGGGAGGGAGATAATAACAGGCACATTACAAATGGCCCATTATTACTTCCCTCTTCCCTTTGCGGGACCCGGAAACAATGTCTGGTTTTACCAGACGTCTGTTCTGAGTCCCGCAAAGAGAACCTCGTAATCAGTGCTCCCATAATGAAGGGTGCCAGTCCCGTACCGGCACCCTTCATTACGGGACTGCAAGGGTCGTAATGAGGCCCATTGACTACATTGATATGCTGCATATCTGTAATGGATACATATATATGATAGTGGTAGTATGTCACTTTTCAAGGTTGATTGAAGCTGGTCCGTGTACACATCCAGATTCCACATGTGGAGTGAAATATTTTGTATGAGAAGTGTTTCCTAGATGAGGAATATGTGAAGTATTAAGATCAGATAATGGCCCCCATTTTCTAAATGAAGTCTTTGAGCAAATACGCTTGTTGCTTGGCATAAAGCTCAAGTTATCTTTGGCTTACCGCCCGCAAGTGAATGGGATCTGTGAGAGACTCAACAGCCTGCTTAAGGAAAGGATAGCTAAATTGAAGCTTACATTGAAGAAAGGATAGTTACAGTGCCTGCCCCTTGCGTTGTATTCGTTGAAATCAGCCAGGCTCTGACCATCATCTTATGCCCCATCATATTATGCTGCTTGAAGAGCTTGTGGAGCAGATCCAGATGCTGCCAGAGTATTTTATGATGTTGCCCGAATAAAGATTGATTTTTCCTTCTTTAAAAAAGTTTGAGAATGGGCAACATCGACAGTAATAATAATGTGGCTAACAAGGAGAGGCCTCCACGACGAGCAAGGAGCTATTGCTGCGTCAAGTGGGCCTACTGGTATATCATTGATACCTGCATCTTGTTCATTGTGATTCTTCTTTCACTTAAGGTATGTACTGTTTATTATGTGGACCCAAACAAAGCAAGGGTCCCTGTGTATCTTACTATGCAGCAGGAGGACACAAATGTGGCAACTACTAGACAACCAAGACCTTATGTAATTGTCCCCACTCCAGAGGTATATTTAAAGGCACCTAGGCCTGAGATAGATACATCGAGGCTCTTTTTTGGGGGGAGGTCATGTATGGAAGTTATACGGGACTCCCTGTTACCTTCATATTATGTTAATAGGATAAGGTTTCTGGAGCTTTCTCCTACACAAGTAGCACATGTAAAGACACCACGTTTACTGACAAATGTTCCTATGATTCCCCCAGTAAGGAGGAATTATGCTTACATGCTTCAGAGGATGATTAGGAAAACTCTTGAGACAAGAGGGAGACCTAAGAGAAGTTCTAGGGAAGATGATCATGAGCTGAATGGTTATCTGGATAGTACAGCACATTTGGGAAACAACATGTGGTATCAGCACAAGAAAGAAATGGGAATAAGTACCTCAAAGAAGGAATGCTAAGTTTGTGAACTCCTGCCTTATAGTATGGGGAAGTCTAAGATGTTCATAGCTATTGAAATAGATGTGCAGGCTGCACATTGCCTATCATACATCACACTCTGCCGAACAAGAGGTCAATTCATGGGTCGAACCGCCTATATGAAATGGGCAACTGAATGGACGAATCCAAAAGAAGACTACGTCAAAGACACAAAGACAAAACTAAGAGCGCATACCAAGAATCATGTGATCAGATATGAGAAGCCTGGAGTAAAAGGAGCTGGAATCAGATGGGAAGTAAATAGAAAACTTGAGAGTCCAGAAAAATCAGCAGCAGAAATTCAAAGATGGAAGAACAGAGGCCAGATGCAGATTTGGGGATCAGTGCTTTCTCCAAATGGATGGGAAGAAGGAGTGGTCATCTGCACAGCGTGGGTTGTGATGGGATGCTATCAGACAACCATTGACATAGTGCAGCATGGATACACACCTTTATGGCTGAAACATGCTAAACTGCTGACATGGGTTGAAGACAAAGGAGGACATTTGCAGATAGAAATTTTAGAAAATGTAAAACTATGTTTCAGAAACAATGGCACAAGAAAAGTTGGAGAAAACCAGAACTGTGGTTGAATCTTTGACGTACCAGGAATGAGCACTGGGACAGCTGTGATTATAGATCACTACTGGGCTTGTTGATCCAGAGCTTACATGAAGCTGCCCAAAGATTGGGGAGGACAATGCTCTATAGTAAACATTCATGTTGCAGCTTTGGTGCTTCCTAAGAGTGATTGAACATTTGTGAATTTCCAAAAGCAGATGCTCAAATGAAGAAAAAAGATCTGTGCAGCTGATACATCGAATGAAGAGAGATAACTACTTCTCAGCCAAGTCAATAGAAGCTTTAGATTCCGTCCCTTATGAACACAGATTATTCAGTCAAACTTCATGCCAAGGATCCAGACGGCAGCAAACACCAAGTGGTTACAGATAACCAGAAGGGAGTTGTTGCAGACAATCAACACTACCATAAAGGGATTCAATGCTATCAGGGACGAGATGAGAGCCATACGTCTAATGACTCTTCAGAATAGATAAGTCCTGGACATGATCACAGCTATGGATGCAGGTATTTGTGCCGAAATTGGAGAATCATGTTGCACATACACACCTTCTGAAGGGGACATTGACAGAAGCCATAGAGATGCTGACGAAGCTACATGTCCAGATGGTAGATGAAGTAGAAGACATTCCTGATGACAGTTGGTTTGGATCACTCTTTTTGTGGTTTCCACTATGGATGGCAGATATATTCAAATTCCTTGGAGCCCTGATAGTGATGTTGTTGCTTGGAGTCTGTGTAATCAGATTGGTTATCTCACAGTGCAAGAAAACTGCAAATAAAGCTATAGGAATGAAGATCATGATTGATGTTGAATCAGGATAGAAGACCAAAGAGCTGACAGATGAAGGAATCAGAGATTATGTGAAAGCCAGCATCCATGCACCTGAGGGAATGAAATTCCTGTGGCCAGAGAACCATAAAACGTATGTGGGGAAATGGATCTACTGCAGTCCAAGCATACAGTGCATGCATAAGACATGGAACAAGGATGAGCATGTGAAATTAGCTGGATGTCTGAAAGGAGTGATAAATATATGGGTCCCGAAGAAGCATTTCTTCAGACAAGGATGTCTAGATGTCAAGGATAATGGGAGAGTGGTAGATGAATCGCCCAGAGAGGGGAGTGTAGAGAACGAGCCAAGTACCCCCACCTCAAGCATCGCTCCCATGCTACCTATACGTTGGGAACCAGAATGTGAGACACAAGCAGTGCCAGTAAAGATACCAATACCAAGGAGAATCCTGGAAGCAAGGTTCCCATTGAGAAAACCATACCTGCTTGCACGACAATATGATAGTCACTTGAATGAAATCCCAGAATAAATGGGAAAAGTGAGCAAAATGGAAGACTGGTGACATCACACGAAGAATACTGACGCACCCAGAAGAGATGAAGAGGCAAGAGCACATAACCATTCTCTAAGTGTTAAGAAAGTATCAGAGATAAGCAACATTTTGGGATGAAGATGTTTATGCTACAGAAACGATGAAGATATCAAGTCATTTTACATGTATACAGATGCAAAGACATGCAAGCGGACAAAAATATTCTTAAGGTTATTTATCTAGTGAATAGATTACTGCATGCACCAACATATACATATATAGGGATGAATGAACTATGGATGATTCCACTACACATTTTAGCAGAGCTGGACCAGAAAAAGGAAGGCTTTTCCAGTGTGTCGCAGTTGAAAAGCAATTGAGTTACAGAGTTGAATCAAAGAAGGACGAGGCTGGACGAGTCCCAAGAAGCCAAGCCCACTCTGGGCTGGAATGATCAGGCAGTAGTACAAGCATGTGAAAGAACAAACTCCTGTTCAGAAGACGGGCACGAGAAATGGAAGACTTTAGTAGTTTATTAAAACATGGTCTTCAGTCACGTAGATGCGAGCGCAAGGAGGCATACTCCCTTTTATTCTCAGACATGAATAACAAGTTCAAGGCCAATCTTCAAAGGGCTAATTGACTGTCAGACAGCAGAGTGATGATAGATAGTGGGCTAATTGGTGGAAGCTATGGTCAAGACCAACTCACCAGCACCTGGAGGCCAGCCTACGTGCTGCTGGCGTATGTGGAAAAGTACTGACGAATGTAAGGGTGCCAAGCAATTATAGAAGACCACGTAGTGAAGATCCCTATAGTTTGTATAACCAGTGGGACGTTGTATATTCAATGACGTTCGTAGTGACTTGTACTAGAGGAGGACTTTGTTGCCCCACCTGATGCTAGAGACCGCATCACTCCCTTAGACAAGTATGGAACTCATACCTAGATGTTCCCCTTATCCTATCACTTTCTCCAATAGGTTTTTGTAGTTTGCCATGCAGGTAGACATCAGTAGTGAGACATTTTTAATATAAGAGTGATGTGTTTTATGACATGCTTTGAGAGATTGCTGTTCATCATCTGATGGTGTCCGTTGTAACTCCCTGTTTTAGACAATTGAAAATAAAACGACTCTGATTTGCCAACTTCCTGAGTGAGTCTGATTATTGATGTTTGAGTAACTTCTGCATCCCCATCCACCTCAAAGTATAGTTACCTCATCTTAAAGGGTTGGGTCGATAACCCCAGTTAACAACCCTTCCACAGCTGGTCTTGGCTCACAGTGTTAAAACACATATGAGATAAATTAGATGTGACTTCATATAGTTAGGTGAAGTGCTGTCAACCAAATCTTAAACTCAGGTATGTCTTTATGTGAAAAGATTAAACTACCACCATTAATTTTTCTTAATTTTGAGGTTTTGGAAGAGAGGAACAGACTTTAAATGCATGTGATTAAGTAACCTGCCTGTCACACCAGTGTTTGTTTTTTTACTAACAACTAGCTACGCTCGAGCCTGTAACTACGGCCCCGGGGGCATTACCTGGGGCGGTATTGGCCCATAGTCTCGTGGCTTATTGCCACAGCAGTTACCTTTTTCATGACTCTGTTCTTCATTCAATTTAATTAATACCCACTGCATCAGTGCACATATGCACATCTGAACAGTGTTTCATTCTTCTAGGTTCTCAGAGTTCTCATTCTAGTCAAAATCAAGCTATTAGATGTTGCATTATTTATTTTCTTATTATCTTTCATTGACGCTATGTGTGGATCCATGTAAAGGGTACAGATCACATCCTTCACTAGCTGTGCTGTATTTACCATACTAGAAAAATCACGAACCCATACCACATTTGATAGGTTGAGTTTTTTTCCGGTAAACCAGTGGCTATACCTCACTGAATAATGCAATTTGCAAGCATGCATGCTCTGTAGCTTCCTCAAAAGGCCATAGAACGCAACAGACATCAGACAGCATATGTCACTGTCTTGGTGTAAAGAATGCCTCTCTTAAACTGGGTTGGCGGTGTGATAATAATCAGTGATGCGATTGTATTTTTCACTATGATGGGCCAACATGCTAAAACTAGAATTCCAGTGGGTGTTAATTGCAGTTTTAAAATATTCCTGTCGCAATGTTTGCAATTGTTTTAGCCCATACGTGCACTGTAGACTGGAAGAAATGATCAATGCAGATCAGGTTGCTTCCATCTGCCTTACACTTCAGGAAGGAGCTGAAGACCCTACTCCTTAAAGGACATTTTGCGAATTGCTGATTACTCCATCAAACCCTACTTGTCTTCTCTTCCATTGGAACCCCCATCCTTGACTCCTTCCATCCATCCTTAAAACGTATTTTGCCCCTTCACCCTTCCTGCAACCCCTTATGTACAATGCTCTGTTGTTTCCCAGCTAGGTTAACGCTTTATACATTTCATATATACAATTTACAAGACGTAAGAGTAATGTCCTTTTCTCCCATACAAACAGTTTATAATAAGTCCGCAGTTAGATAACTTTGCCTTTTAATATTAATAAACAAGGTTGGCTTTTCTAATCTCCCTTCTGCATGCTCCGCCTCAGCATCAGTCATAACATGCCATGTTCTGATAAAAAAAGATAAACATGTGTTTCTTCTGATACTAAACAACTAACTCTCCATTCACCTTAGCTTCTCTCTCCATTTCCCTCCACTAAGAATCAGTTCCTCTATAATGAGCACCATGGAAATTATAATGTTTTTTTGTGACGCACTGTGCACAAGTTGAGGTAACATTTTATGAATACTGTAAGGCCTGAAACTTAACTTCAGAACACATACTCCTAAAACATATCTTCAGAATTCATACTCCTGAAACATATATTTAGAATTCATCCTACTGATGACTTGATTAAGCAAAGCAAGGAGATACCTGAACTAATTTCGTTATTTGGGTTATAATCAAAACCGTGTATACATTCATAAAATACGTGTCATTCACATACTTCATTAGTACATGTGCAGTAATTATCCCATTTCAATCAATGAATTAACCAGTGCGCTTCACCTTTTTTGTATGTGCACTAATCGTGCAGTTAAATTCGGTGAATTGCCCAACACGTGTTTCAGTCAATTAATGAGCTTCCATGGGCTTAAACTATTTCGTATTCTATCTCACATTTTTGCTTTTAAAAACATGATCCAACTTAGTTCTTAACACATCATTGTTGATGGGCAGTTCTAAAATGTGGCCACTTAAGTCTGAAGTTACCGTGTAAATTTGATTTTACGTGAGGCAATGTTTGAGGTGTGTTTCTGGCCTTAAAGTGTTCATACATTTCTAACTTACAAACACCTAGGGTACTGGTGTTTTTCTTTTTTGACAACTAGCAGAACATAAGTCAAAATCAGTCCATACCAGTGCCGGGTCAAATGCCTGTGTCCCCTTGGTGCCACAATCAATAAACAATGCAATCAGTTAATGATCTCTTCTCTACTTATCATAGAATCAGAAGGTACTGAAAGATTGTTTGATTAATCACCAGCCCCCCTGGAACAATTAAACCCCATTACGTTATCAATGCAGTTATTTCCCTATGTTCTTATTTTCATTTGTGCCAGGCAGGCCTGTAGCCAGAAACCATTTTCTTCCCACAAAGCAGCACATGTTGAATATTCAGAATGTCTTGCTGAATGGGATTGCTGTAGCAAACGTAATATTACAACTATATGAATTAATATGTTTTCTTTTTACTGTGCCACAAGTACATCTTTCTTTAAAAAATATGATTACAGAAGTGCAATGCTCATGAGTCATAGCGCTGCTTAAGGGCCGCCACACACTCTTTTTATGGGGTGGTGTGATTTGTCTTATTTTATAGGGCATGTGCGTTGATCAATATGTATCAGGTAATCAAAATAATGAGCCAATTCCTAGGAACTGTCACTGTGTTTGTTTAATGTTTTCCACATCAGCACAGGGACTTCCAAGAGTAATTGCCCGAGCACCAAAAGGTAATAAACAGGGGATCAAAATAACCACATAATTGGATCCCAGGATAAGAATCAAGACTACAGTGATTTATAATGTAAGAGACTTAATATGCTCTGATTACTGCCTTTTAGCATTCTGGTAGCATTGCGAATGCATTAGGGAGAAAACGAACTGTACGTCCGGGCCCATTTCATTTGCCTGAATAATCACCAATAAAAATTCCAGGTTTTACTCTTTCAGAATTTACGATTCATTGTTCTGGAAACATGTTTTAATCTCTCAAGAACCCTAAAGTGAATATTTGCATTTTGCAGCTGCAGAACAAATCTGTTGGTTGTAAAGACAGCAGTGGTAAAAAGCAAGGCAATTTGAAGCTATTACTATACAAATCTAAAGGTGCTTTGAAAAGATTTGAAGCTATATGGGACCAAATGGAATTAGCACATGTGGACCGTTGCAATATATATGGGATACAATACCCCCACTGTATGTTGTAAGAATATTGCAAGTGAGTGAGGAATTCCAAGACGAAAGAGAGACAAGAGGCCAAATATGAAGTTACTTTATCAGGTCACAAGACTCTGAGGTGTCTTACAATATCGTTTTTAGGTACAGTCGGGGTATTTTATTCCTTATAGTACATGGCAACCATCTGTCATCTGTCCCCTTTCTTTTTTTGTTCTTGATGTTTGCCTGTTTGTTTGTTTGTTTGTTTATTTATTTGTTGAGCGCACCCCACCCGTAGGTATCTGGGAGCTGTACAAGAATATGCAGTTTCTTAGTTACAATGATGAGACATAGTAAAATACAGCACAAAAGTAATACAAAAATAGTACATAGTTATGGTACATAGAAGAGGCTAAATTACAATGGAGAAGTTAAGCATATGAAATACAATACAATAAATTACAAAAAAAATGAGCATGTCAGTACAGTTTGACACGAGTAGGGAACCAGTTATGTACAGGATGTAATACAGTTATGTGGATGTTCAATTAGCAGGGTATTCGGTTGTCTCTGCATGAGAGCCATGTTACATTAAACATCTAACCTAACAATATGATATTAGGCCAGATGTATGTTTGTCCTGTATGTTTGTCCCATGCAGTCAAGAGACGCTCCACCTGTTGTCACTGCTACAGAGTGCTGTTGCCTTAGGATATGTAGTGGTCCTGCTGTGCAAATAAAAACTGCACTTTGGCCTGTGTACACAGGCTCTTACACTAGTATTACCACAAGAAGAAAGGAATTTGAGAAGCTGGTCACACTTGAATTAAGTGCTACAGTGACAACTAGAGTTATGCTCTTTGCTGGCTCAAACAGCAAGTATTACAACCTCACAATCCAACTCTATTAAGTTAATACACTTGGTTGTGATGTAATGTCCCTATTACATGTGAGTAGTGATGCCACAACTATCCTATAATAAGAACATTGTATGCAAGCTTTGTAAAGATATTGCAGACTGAAATATATCACATACAGCTCCTCCAATTCCTGTTACTTGATATTGCTTTTAAAGCACACACATGATTGTCTCATGCAATAGAATATTCTACCAACTCCAGGAATTACCTGGATTCATGTGAGTGAAAGGAATGGCCATGCTAAAGTGCCAGGGCATTGTTAGGGAGAATTTTCATTTCTGTGCCAATTCCCTTTATCATTAGCGATCCCCAGCTCTTTTGCTGGAAGGAGGGCTTTTTAATTTTAACTCCCGATTGAGTGGGTCTTTTTTCTCCCTCTGTCTGACTAGGATTTATGTGTTTCTTCCTGTTTAATGGAATTTGGTAAATTCCATAGGCATCTACTTTTTGCATTGTGACACAGAGCACCTTTTGTGCAGTGCCACTGATGTTAAACTACATTTTCTAGGACAAACTACTGTTCCCAAGAATAGTAAAATGGCCCCTGTCTTACCTCTTCCTTATGTGTCCAGCACACACCACCCTACGTGGAGTGCTCAGGGGTTACATAGTAACTCCTTTATGCCATTCCTCATATACAATTCGGTTACACTAACTCACTTGAATGGATGGTGGCAGTGGTTTCTTTTTTACTACCTTGTGTCATGTATCTGCAGGCTGAATCCTCGGCTTCTGTGCATCACCCAATGGTGACCATTTTCTCAAAATGGCACTGTCTTCTTTTTTCACCTTTTCTTGTCAGTTGGTTTCTTCTGGGCTTTTACTCTGTTGTTTGAATTGTATTTGAGGCCTTTGTGTGTTTTGCCTTTGGCAGGCTTCAACCCTGAAGCCTGCCCAGGCTCCAATGGGTCTGGAAAGGCAGGAAGCGAGGGAGAGTCCCAAAATATCCCTGTCCTTTGTCTCTAGGTGGTCACGATGAAACCAGTTCTGATCGGCTGGCTGGCTGTCCTGAAGGACAGTCACCCTGCTGGGCGATTGACAGCCTTGGGCTGTGTATGAATGGGAACTTGTTTAAAAGGTGAAGTTTCTGGGACTAGAAGCATAGTCCACCACTGGAGGACAACATCAGATGAAGAAGATATCAGCAGCACTCTCGTAGACCGCAAAGTGCCTGTTGAAGCCCTGCAGCTGTGCTGACCCCATTTTCATTTTGACTGGAAGACAAGCACGTTGCAACTTCCTCCCTTACGGTGGTGGGACCAACTAGACTTAAGACAAACTCCATTTTGGCGCAACCCCCGACTTGCTGTGTATTCCAAGGCTGTAGAATCCCAACACACAGGGACCCCTGACCACCATCAAGCGCATTGTCTTCCAAAGTGCAAATTTGGCCAAAACTTTGTAGGCTTCCAGAGGACCCTAAAGAAGCCGGATATCTTCATCCAGAGTCCCCTCACCAGAGTCCAGGACTGAGAGATCAAGTAACTTTTAACCAGAATTGTTTGTTCTTTTTTGGTGCACAGAAAAACAAATCAAAACCACAAAGAGCCACTGAATCAAAGAAAATCCATTGCGTCTGAGTCCCTCTCTCGGGTGCTGCTTCAGGAGCCCACCAGAGGTCCTCGCTTTGTCAACATGACCAAGGACTAGGAGCAAGGGTCTTCTGCAATGCAACCAGAAGGCATACAGAAGGCATACAGCTGGAACAAATTGGTCAGTTCACAGGTACTGTGGGGATTGGGGTACATCAACCTTTTGCCATTTGGGGTGCTTCCTACCTTAGGGAGTGCTATTGTTCTCTATTCTGAGTTGACCTCAACTCACTTGCACTGACCTTTCAGCTTGTGCTTCTTCAAGGTGACTGCTCTTGAGTTGCTGTGATTTTCTATTTGAACTACTGAATATTTAAAAACATTTTCTAAGAGGAGAGCATCATAACTTTGAACTGGTCCGGCTATGGCTGTCCTGGCTCCCTAAAGGCCCCCTTGTGAACCTATTGGTTTTGGCAGTGTGTGTTCCCTCACAGGTTTTAATTGTTGAACACTATTATTGCTGGGATAAAAGACTGCCTGCATCTCTCTAGGAGAATCTAACAGTTTTTCTAGAATACCAGTATGTTCTGATCTGACTATAACCTTTCCCTCATTTATAACTCAATACTGCAAAGGTGATACAAAATAAGTGTTTTTACTGACCCCAAATGACTTCATCCTTGTTGCTGGAATATGTATAACATATTAAAGAATTACTTACCTGCTTAATTGTTAACTCTTTGAATTGAATCCTAACTTGGGATTAATGTTACTATAAGTTGCTGCTTTTTAAATAGTTCTTGAACTATCTGTGTTTGTATATATAAATACATATGTATACTATACATTTAAGTGTGTGAGTGTTTACTTGGATACCCGGATTTACTGATTTGGTTGTACCGCTCTGCAGCTCACATTACCCCTCTTAAGATAAGCCTGGCTGCTCAGTCACACTACCAACTTGTTTAGTACAGGCCTATATTAAAAGGTGGCTTACCTAATAAAAAGAGATAAGTCTTGTGCAGTCTCACACAAGTTGGACTGCACCAATTCGTACCTAACAGCCTTTCCACTTGATGTCATGCTTCAGAGCTGTGAAGCACTGAGCCATACTTGATCCGGGCCACCCTCTGACCCCGTGTGTCTATGTGCTTTTGTGTGTATGGTGCATCCTCACAGTGGCATGTGCTCCCCATCCTTCAGAGTGTTATGCTGATCAACCCCACTTATTACGAGAGACCAGAGGGTCACACCACAGTGGTGCAGGAACTGGGGTCACACCTGCCACGCTACTACCATGTAGAGGGTGGGAGCCCTTGTGCAAATGCTGACTACGCTGCCTTAGTCACAGTCCGCCTGGCTGTACAGTATCGCAACGTAAACATGAAGTTGTGACTTTCTGTTGTATCATACGACTACAAAACCGTTTTGTTCACCTTAGATTTCTTTGAATCGCACATTTTGAAAAAGCGTAGATTTGGAATAGATGGCAAAACAAAAACCTCTAATATTAGAAGGTTAAACACATGGCATGGTCAAATGAGCTTTGTTATAATGTCCTATACCATGTTTCATATTTTGTGGTGCAGCTGAGGAAATAGAAGAGCCTATATAGTGCAGCCTTTTGTGATTTATGGTACCTATAGTGTCACAGCGTGCTCTGCGAGTTGTCTGTGAAGAAACCCCGCCAGGTTCGTCACAGCTGCTCTACAGATTCCTTTAAAAAAAAAAAATCAGGAAGGACCCTGCAGCTCTGTCTAAATTGAGAGCAACAGATTTGTGGTCCGTTACTCGATGGTGAGTGATGAGGCCATTTCTTAAGACATTTAGGGCAACGTAGCGTGCCTTCAATTACCATGTACACATTTTCTAAGCCAAACAAGGAATACAGTTTAGAACTGAGGAATTGTGATAAGAATTCATAACTATTCATAGAGAGATTATAAACTAAAGAATATTGGAAACTCTGAAAGAAAACCAACAGTGCGTGCTAAAATCACAGTGTAGCTGCGTGACAACAGTAAGCGGGATTTACAAAGCGCTTTTCAATGAGTTTGCGCCTTAGTGAAAGGGTTCTTTAAACCAGGACCATATTGTGCGAGCATGTTCGTATGATTTTGCTTTATCTCTATCATCACGATTGAGTAAAATCCAGTATCAAACCTATTTCGGCTATCACAGTTTTCTTGCTCGTTCAAAAGAAAGATTCACCCTACCCTTCCAGCAGCAGTGGTATGCCATCCATATGTAGACCTGGTGTGGTACATTGAGAAAGAGAGATACAGTACAGAGAATTCCAGAGGAAGCAGGCAAGACAGAGTTTGTGTGAGAGAAAGGGAGACACAGGGAGGCAGGGAGGGGGTGAGAAGAGAGGAGAGAGAGAGAGAGAGAGAGATACAAACAAATAGAGAGCAAGCACTCAAAATATGTTTTCTGACCATGAGAAATACAAGGTTGTAAAGACGTCAACGCAATAGGGCCAAACCTACACCACAACTTTTCAGGGATTCCGTTTTACTCATAAAGGTAAACAGAAAAATGCAGCTAGTCAAGTGTACCACTGTTGCCTTTCTTTTGGGCTGATAGCAGGGTAAATTAAATACTCTCCAAAGAGGTGAGTCAGTAGCTGAAACTTCAAACAACAACACGTTAAACACTAACACACTGATATCCATCTAAGCAAGGGAAGACATACAGCAATACAGAATGTGTAGTTGCTCATTCGGCTGGAGGGATGATAAAGCAAAGGCAAATTATGAAAACACCCACACAAATGTTTTCTATATGTTCATTGACAAGGATGGGAATAGTCACTTAGTTAATCTCCACTTCCTTAGGTAACTGGTGGTCTTCATCTTTATTGTGTATTTGAATTTCTCCTTTAGCAAACTGTAGTAATGTGTACTTGAGTGAGCGGGTGTGTCGCGTGCGTGGATTTGGGTGCGTGTGGACTGTGACGTGGAGGTGTTCTGTCAGTGGCAGTTGGGGGAAAGTTGTGGACCTCGGGTGGGATGCCAGTGTTTATCTTACCTTAACTGCGTATCCCTATGGACTTCTGATACCTAAACAATAAACCTATTAACGATCTTACCTGACTGGAATCGTATTTTCGCAGATCGTTACACTGGCGACGAGGATGGGATTTTTCTGTGGAGGGGACAAACTCTGAAGTGAAGACACTGCCCCCCCCTCTCCCCACTGCGTCCCACCCGGCGGGGCCAGCACCAAGACTGGTCTCCTGGCTGGCAACATCCTGGCATCTGATAGCCAGTTCCAGGACAGAGTGCAGTGCCGCAGTAGCCGCGGTCCAGTCCAGGAGCTGTTTGGCCGTGTTCTGGGAGGTGAATCCAAAGTCAGCGCTGCTGTTGGCGACGCGCTGTAGCCGGGGTCCAGTGGTGCTGCTGTAGCCAGGGTCCAGTGCGGGAACAGTCCCTGTTGTCATCGGTGAAGGGAGTTCGAGGACAGTGCAGTTGTTACCGGAGTTCTCCTTAGCGCGCTACCCTGTCGGCCGCGCCGGAAGGCGGTTGGAGGTCCAGTGTAGTGCACTGTAGTCACCGCCTGTCCTGGCAGGAGTGACGCCAGGTAAGGCTGACGAAGTAATGTTTTGTCATCCGCATGAGGACCGCACTTCTGGGATTACACAGGTAGTTTTTCGACTTCCCTGGAGCCAACCGAGGGGGCATGTGCACCTGCCCCCCAGAACTATTGGAGCTGTACGGAGGGACTCAGTCAGCAGATCCGGCGCCGGAAGCGGAGAGGTCAGTCACTCCTGTGCCAGAAGAGGAGATGTCAGCTACTCCGGCACCAGGAGAGGAGAGTTCGGAGTTGGGGAGGCCCTCACATGTGCCGTGGCAGCGTATATGCAACACTGAGCTTCAAGATGGAATGAACGTTTGTTCGCTACCCAAGGTGAAAGTGTCAAGGAAGAGGCCGTCCGCACTAGATCGCAAGTACTGTGAAAATGTGAAGAGATTGTGAATGCACCGGTATCCCGTGTGTGATGCTGAGGGGTGTCGAGATGATTGTTACTGCGACAAATGTGACTCCTTACTCCGTACCCTAAGACGTTTTGATCCAGATCTATACGACTTTTATGTGAGGATGAATGCCTCACTTTGGTGGATGTTTAACGGACTGTATTGTATGTCATGAGAGGCCAGTATGAGAGCGTGTAGTAGGTTGTATGTGGCCTCTGTTTCAGTTTGGTGAGGGCCGGTGTGGTTTGTGAGTGAGTTAGTGTGTATATGTGGTGGCCCATTTGTATGCGTTTTGCTAATTCTGTGTTCATTTACAACTGTTTTATTTACAATACTCTGATTCGGACTGGACTTGTGGGTAGAAATGGTGGATATTCCATGGTCTGTGTTCCTTCATTGTTTTTTCCTTTACAGGTGTTTGGTGAATGCGCCTTCTGCTGGTGTACCTTTTAGGTACTTAATTTGGATATGTATACATGTGCTTTTTGTGTGTTCCTCAGTGGGAGGCACCATGAGGGGGTATCTGAATGCCCTGTGTATTGTGTGGGGTAGTGGTGCGTGCGCTGGGCGTTAGGAGTGTGCAGCCTAAAGTACGTCCATTCGTTGTTCTGCGTGGGTTGCCTTGTGCGTCCATGTTGCTTTTTTGGGAGCAACCAGTTGTGTGCAGTTGAGGGTCTGTAAATATATGCTACTATGTCATGGAGTTAGTGCCTCTGGGTTAGGATATAAACCGTACGCGTGCAGTTTAGGGTCTGCTGGTGCCAGGTGTGTAGCGTGTTTTGGTTGAGGTCCAGGGGTTATAGGAGGCCAGGTGGGCCTAGTTAGGAATCTGGTAGTGGTCCAAGGTTATAAGAGGCCGGGTGGGCTTAGTTGTGGGCCTAGTTGTGTGATCTTGATGAAGAAGTGTTTTCTTCTTTTATTTGTGTTATAGTTTTGTAGGTGGCCGGGTGACCTACATTAAGTGCTTTCATGCAGTGTATGCATTTAGCGAGCCAGTTTTGTTCTCGTCGTTGGTGGCAGTGGCCTGAGGCCACACTGTGGTAGACTTAGATACGGCTAATGGATTGGTTGCGTTTTGGGTATTTGTTGGTGCCGGGTGGACCTACATTTAATGCTTCTATGTGCTTCGGTGTGGTTGGCGAGTCTGTTCGTTCTCGTCGTGAGGGGCAGTGGCTTGGGTCAACATTGTGGTTGTGTTAGATGCAGCTAGGGATTTAGTGTTTACACTTTGTGCTTCCATGCGCTGTGATGTTTCCTCTGTGTTTAGAGGGAGTGAAGCAGTGTTGTGGCATGTGGGACTCATGGTTGCTGCGGGTCTGTTTGGTCTATGAGCTGGGACGTGCTTGGGTGTGGCAGAACCAAGGCTCTGAGGGGTAGCTCGGCACGGATGGAGTTTGTGCTTGTTGACGGTCGAGTGTTAGCGTGTGGATTACTTGTGGTTTGTCTGGGTGTGGCAGGCTCAGGTTCCGAGGGGCAGCTCGGAACTGGTGGAAGATCTAGTTTGTTATTTTTAGTTCTTGAGGGCTGGGTCCTACATGAGTGTTGTGGTAGATTACAGAAGGTAAGTAGTTGTTGATATGGTAGCGGTAGGTCATTGTGTATTGGAGTTCATCTGGTTTGTCGGGTGTTATTGTTAAGGGTAGGGTCATCCAAGTGGCTCTCCTCTATATTAGGGCGCAGGTATTTTTATACTGCACTTTTGTGTGGGGCATTTTACGCTCTCAATCGTTGGTTCTGCCCCTTCTTCTATTTTGTCTTGGTGGTGTATGTTGGTTTTTAGTTCTGGGTGCACTGCGTACTGGCCACACGTGGCGTAGGGGTTGATTCTGGTTAATGTATGGGGGTATGAATTGTCACCCCATTCCAGTGTGACGGGGGAGCAGGTGTAGTAATGTGTTACAGTATGGTGGTATTCTTTTTCAGCTGTGACGGAAGGAGAGGTGTAGTAATGTGTACTTGAGAGTGCGCGTGTGTCGCGTGCGTGGAGTTGGGTGCGTGTGGACTGTGACGTGGAGGTGTTCTATCAGTGGCAGTTGGGGGAGAGTTGTGGACCGCCGGGTGGGATGCCAGTGTCTATCTCACGTTAACTGCGTATCCCTATGGACTTGTGATACCTAAGCAATAAACCTATTAACGATCCTACCTGACTGGAATCGTATTTTCACAGATCGTTACACAAACTTATTTGCACAAAGAGAAGGAAATGTACTATTTGAAATTTTTATTGAGATGATATCCCAAAAAAGAACCTCTAAAATATATTACTGTAAAATGTTGCATAGTTACACAATGAATTCCATACAACAATAACAATAAAACATATACATTGAGGGAATTCCGTGATATTATGGTATTTGAAATCGTTTCTTTAAAGCTTATATTCAGCGATATTATAAACAGTGGCTCATCTCACTTAATTAGTAGAGATGTCAACTAATCCTCACAAAGAAGGGTTTTAACCACTTCCTGCGCTCGTGCTAGTAAAAGGGGCAAATCAGCAAAAAAGTAGCACATCCTCATCATGCCCCACATCACAAGAGCACTTATGCGAGCCATTTGTCCAACTCCTTTGCTTCTCCCAAGCTAACTGATGTGTCTGTATCATTGACAGCAACTTTATTTTCACAGCATACCTTAACGTACAAATTGCCCCGGGTTCTAGTATATCTTCCTTGAAGACAGAGACTGGATACATTGCATATTCAATTTGTTTGCCCTTTTTTTAGCCTATGCTTTAAATACTAATTTGACTTGTCGTATAGTGCCTAGGTTGGTGTGCACCCCAAAAGACCCTGACAAAGCATGGCATAAACTATCACCTCCTCTGTACCAAGGGTATTTGTTTCAGCACACCGAAGACTCCATGCCTGAAAACCCAGCGATAGCAATAGGATTCAATGAACAGCCCAATTTCATATTGAGGAAATACATTAAGGGGGTAATTAATAGAATTCAGCGCACAAGTGGCGCACACGGCTGGCGCACAGTGTGCACATGCGACAGACTGCGCCAGCCGCATGCGCCAAAATCCATTTCCACGCACAGCGTATTCATGGATTTCAACATCCATTACCAACTGTGGCATAGAGTGGTGCAGCGACCATGCAGCAGCGCCAGTTACGTCCCAACCCCTCCCTGTGCGCCATGCACAGCGCATAAATCCCATACATGGCGCACAGGTCAGTGGACCAGCATACAGCCCACCAACCACGATTGGCCCTGTGCGAGCGGGGTACGTGTATTACTGGGGTTCGCCAGGAGGCCCCGACTCATGTCCCCCTGGACCTCCACCCAGCATTGACGGGCACCTGCCAGCAGGCCCTGACTCATGTCCCCCAGCACCCCCACCCACCCAGCAGTGATGGGCACCTGCCAGCAGGCCCCGACTCATGTCCCCTGGACCCCCATCCACCCAGCATTGACGGGCACCTGCCAGCAGGCCCCGACTCATGGCCCCCAGCACCCCCACACAACCAGCAGTGATGGGCACCTGCCAGCAGGCCCCAACTCATGTCCCCCTGGACCCCCACCCACCCAGCATTGACGGACACCTGCCAGCAGGCCTCGACTCATGTCCCCCAGCACCCCCACCCACCCAGTAGTGATGGGCTCCTGCCAGCAGGCCCCAACTCATGTCCCCCTAGACACCCACCCACGCAGCATTGACAGGCATCTGCCAGCAGGCCACGACTCGTGTCCCCCAGCACCCCCACCCACCCAGCAGTGATGGGCACCTGCCAGCAGGCCCCGACACATGTTCCCCTGGACTGCCACCCACCCAGCATTGACGGGCACCTGGCAGCAGGCCCCGACTCATGTCCCCCAGCACCCCCACCCACCCAGCAGTGATGGGCACCTGCCAGCAGGCCCCGGCTCATGTCCCCCTGGACCCCCACCAACCCAGCATTGATGGGCACCTGCCAGCAGGCCCCAACTCATGTCCCCCAGCACCCCCACCCACCCAGCAGTGATGGGCACCTGCCAGCAGGCCCCTACTCATGTCCCCCAGCACCCCCACCCCCCAGCAGTGAGGCTCAGGCCCCAACTCATGTCCCCCAACACGTCATCATGATCCACAATCATGTGCCTCATGGCCTTCCAAATCCCACCGCGCGCCACCCCTGTGCAAAGACCCAACCAAGTATCCCATCCACCCTACATTGAAATGCCCATTACGTGATACAACCCAAATGGCAAGAATGTACATCAACACATGGCTGTCACAAACCCACAATGGGTGCTGGTGATTGTGAAAACCTACACCGTGACATGCATGAAACCAATGAGAGAATACCACACATCAAATTAATAAAACAAAATGTATTGGACAGAAAAATAATGTAATCAAATGAAAACATGAAAAAAAGTATCAAAAAAAGATGAAATGCAGCATGTCCAAAACACAAACAGAAAAACATGAATCCTGAATACAAATTAATCGAAATGAAAATGTGTCCAAAGTCTCCGGCCAACAAATCAAATCCAAAGTAAATGGAAACAGTAAAATCCATTGATCCATGGTGAGAAAAATAATAATAGATAAATCCACTGTTCAACTATGTACAAAGAAGTAATGCAGGGTCCATGAGCCCAACGAATGAAACGAAACCTAGCAAAAAAAAGACCTAAGAAAGAACTATATACAAAAAGGTGGGGCATAGTCCAAGCGCCCCAAATGAATGAAAAAGATAAAGGAAACCTAAAACTACAAACTATATACAATGGCGGCGGGCTAGTCCAACGGCTCACTTCCCGATTTCCCAGGCCAGGGGATCATCAAACTCCTGCTCGATGTCCTGGAGGCGGTCCTCTTCCATTGCCCCGAGGGTTCGTAGGGACGATGACATGTTGACCTCCAACTCCTGCGAATTGCCTCGAAGCACTCGGCCTGACTCAGTGCCCTCCGCATCGAGTTCTCCGCCCTGACCATTGTGAGCCGTGCCTCTTCCGCCCGCCACCGCTCTGCATCTATGGCGTGGCCCAACCACTGCCACATGGAAGACACTTGTAATCCTGGGTCCTCCTGCCCTCTCACCGATGCCTGCCCCTCCGATGTCGATGGCCCCGAGCCATCATGGCTCCCACCTTGTTGCTGCTGCTGCTGTGCCTGTGCCTGTGCCCCTGCTCTTGCTGCCTGCACGTCCTCCTCTGGCTGGGATGCAGTTGTTGTGGTGGCCACCCCTGCTGGATGTCTGACTCCCGACTGTGGCAGGGATGTGTCCTCCACCAGTCTGGCCGCTGGGTCAGAGGCAGCTCCACAGGGTATCCAGGTGATACATGGGTGGGAAGATGGCATGGAGGACGACTGGCGTGTAGGGTGTTCAGGTGAGGAGGGGGTTGGAACAAGGTCCAGCATGCGGAGGAATCCAGTCCTGGTGACCAGTCCCAGTAGGTCAACGCGGTCAATGAGGCATTCGAGATGACATGCAGTGTCTTCACGAAAACACTGCAGGTCACCTTGCATGCGCCTTGACGCAACGCCATCCCACTCAGGACAGGCTCAACCCGGTCCTGGATAGCCACGACCGCAGGGAGAGGAAGGCCAGTTGTTGTAAGCGAATCCCCTCCCTGAAAATGTGTCTGGACGTAGGCATCCCTGCTGGTGCGGGATGATGCAGTCAAAGGATCGGGGACAGGATTACACTCAGGCACCTCCGCGGCAGCCTGTGCTGCCTCCTGTCCGTGCCCCTGCACTGCGCCACTAGCACTAGCACCACCTCCAGACCCCGTGTGTGTCTCTTCCGCGGCCTCCTCCTCCACCAAACCCCCCACCAACCTGGATGACTCAGTGCCATCTTCCTCCGTCGGACCTTGTGGGGTCTCAGCTGCCCCTTCTGCTGCCGAAGAGTCCACCTCCAACCTCCGCCTCTTGGACCTACCCTCGGCAGCTGCCACCTGGGACGTGGCACCAGACTCCTCACTCCCTGACAAGATGGCAACCTGGGAGGGGAGCCGGGCCTTGCGTCTCCGGCTGGTGGTGCGATCCCTGCTGCTTTTCTCCACAGCACCCTCTCCGCCCTCTTCATCAGTTGACGCTGCAGACAGGGAGAGATAGAACACAGGCATCAGGGCACTGGACAATGGACTGATACACACATGACAGTTGTACATGAGTGTCAGTGGCAAACTTCAGACATGGCATCACACTCCCCAACACACATGTCATTTCAACTCACACACATGAGCAATTCAACAGCATAGTTCCACCAGGCAGCACCATCCATACACAAACAACAGCACGAGCAGCCGAAGGTGAGCCTGATGTCCCATGAAACACGGGGAGTGCACAACACATACACACAGGCCACCACACTTACATGCATGTGTACATCTCCACCAATCGTCCCAGTGATGAGATCGCCATACATGTCACATCTGGCATTCAGCCTTCTACATGTCAGTGTCACATGCATCCATGTTGCATCACAGTTGCACACTTGTCAAATACACACACATGCACATGTACACAGTGCAGATACATGGAGCTGGAACCACCATCCATGTGAGACACCACAACCATGCCAACTTACATACACAGTAATTTAAACATGTGTGCTCCCACACCTGCATTTGGCCTGCATGCTTACCAACACATACACCATCCATGTGTCTCACACATGAGAGGACTAACATGTGTCAGCCTCACACCCCTGGACATACACATCCATACATGGCCCTACAAAAACACATGTGCAACCTGCACACTACTGGCACACCACAACACGCACAGCGTCCAATCAGTATGCATGTACACTTACCGCTCGACTCCAGAAGGGTCTGCCTCTCAAGAACCTGGACGTGGAGCACTGGGCGTATGCGTTCCAGGACCCTCATTTGGTGGTCCGACAGGTGGCCCCGGCGCCCCTTGGCATCTGCTGCCTTCAAGAGGCGCTGGGCCTTGTCGAGGGTCCTGGACCTGAAGTCCTCCCAGCGCTTCCGAACATGTTTGAAGTGGCGGTCTGCCATCCCCTCCTCGTTGATGGCAGTCACGATGTCCACCCAGATCGTTGTCCGTCCTTCATTGTCGGCGCGCAAACTTCCAAAGAGGGCATCATACTGCCCCAGGACTTGCTCCAGCAGGACACCAACTTCCCTGGCACTGAAGCTGGTGGCCCTCTGCCTCTCTGGCTGCAGGTTGCCAGTGGTGTCAGATGGTGTTGTGCCCGAGCAACCCCAGAGGCAGGTGTGGGTGGGAAACTGGGTCCTGGGGCTGGGCTGTGGAGCCATTGTATCCCAGTTGGGAGTCTTCAGTTCCAGCAGGGGTGGTCACAACAACTGCACCCCCAGCTGACGTGCAGGCAGCAAATAGCAGGGCACGTGGGCAGCAGGCAGTCAGGCAGCAGCAGATGGCAGGTGAGAGCGTGCTCCGGGTTCTGGGGGGCAGGAAAATGGCCTTCAGGGCAGGAGTGTGGTCTTCCGTGTTTTTTCGCGTGGCCAGCTTAATACAGAGTGATTTGGCACATGAAAAAAGTGCACATCAGCGTGAAATCCGAGGAAAGGCCCTTAGCGCGTAAGCATGCCTGTGACGTTACGCGCGCAGGCTTTTCCCTCGTGACAGGTGGATAGTGATTCAGCACGTGAAAATACTGCACGTAGGCGTGTGAATGTGTGTAATCCGAGGAAAGGGCCTAAACGCGTAAGTGACGTGATGTGCGCCGGCGTTCCCCTCAGCACAGGTTATAGGTGATCGAGTCCCGGCAGTTCGCTGTATGTGCCTTTCGTGGAGACCGATGTGTGTGTTGCTGCTTTGTGTTGTTTCGCCACCATCACAACTTCACAGCTATCAAGGACGTATCTCTTCTTTTGGCGGGGGTATTGGCTACGTGTGTTTTTCTGCATCGCGCTAGTCAGACGGTGAGGCCGTGAACGCTATTTTCCCACTGTGGGTGCCCCTTTGTATTGCACACGTTTTTGAGGTCATAGTAGCATGCGTGTCCCACGCGTACGCCTTTTTTGTGTTCCTGGGTGCCACCGCATACTGTTAGAGGTTAATTCCACGCACGTAGGCTGCAGGGGTTGCGTGCGCGGTTTTACTGTAGTTTTCGGGTGCCTGAGCATTGCGTGACCCGTCACTACATCACCGGGGTCACATACAGCCTTGCAGGTGCAGGGGTGCTGTTAACATCTTGCATCCCACCCCCTTCACCCCAATTGCCCAGGCCAATTGTGGTGTACACCTCCCATTGGCACTACTCCATCTGTGCCGGCACTATTCCATCTGCGCCCTGGTTGGGAGGCCACCAAATGTGAGGGGCGCCTCAGCTGGGAGTACTCCTCATGGCGGGCGTGGTCAGGGATGTGGCCGGGGTTACCAGGGAGTAGGGGGACTCCAGGGTGTCCTGGGTGGCCGCAGAGGGGGAAGATGCAGGGGTGCGCCACTTGAGCACAATGATATGCCATGTGTTGGTGCAGTCATGCCACCGCCCTCTGTGGTTCCAGGAGATGCAGCTTCTGCCTCTGGCACTGGCGCCCGTGTGACCCGGCAGTCAATGTCATTGACTGCCACACGCCCAAGGGGAGTCTTAGCTGCAGGTGCAGCTGTGAACACCACCACCCAGGCTCAGGGTCTGCCAGCGCAGGATGCGTTGGCACTTGAAGAGTCACTGGAAGACTTCCAGCAGGTCAGGAGGAACACCGTAGGTGCATGCAGGGCTGCCCTGACCGAGAGACGTGTCCCTGGGGCAGCAATGTCATCTGCTGCCCCGACCAGCTGGGTGTTGGCAACTGCAGGGGCAGATGCAGCCAACAACACCCCGGTTGTGAGACTACCAACCAGAACAGTCGCGGTCAATGACCCTGGCACAGCGGATGTTGCTGAGCAGGGTCCATTCCAGGGCACCCAGCAGCCACTGACGCAAGTCAGGCCTTCGGTCATCCTTCAACCTGCCACTCCCTTGGTTCTATCCACCGGTCCCACTGGCCATAGTGATCAGGGCAGCATTCGCCAGCCAGGGTCCGCGCCACTATCCAAGAGGAGGAAGGTTGCATCTGCAGCAGAGGCTGGGACCCCAGACACAGCCACGGCCTCCTTCATGTCAAGGAAGAAGCCTTTCTGCAATGAGGAACTGGACTGCCTTGTGAACTACGTGAAGGCCCACTGCTGTGACATGATAGTGGGGCCAAATTGTCATACTACGGCTGCCCATCGGAATACCCACTGGAAGCATGTTGCGGATAATGTGAGTGCATTCGGCCATGAGGTGCGCACAGGTGCCGAGTGCAAGAAGCGTTGGAATTACCTTAAATGCAGCGCTAAGGCCAAGCGTGCCTCTAATTACAGCATGACTCTGGTGACTGGAGTTGGGCCACCACCTGAGGAGGATGATATCACTCCGCACGAGGCACTCGTTGCGGAGTTCATACCAGAAGAAATGGTTGAGGGAGTGGGAGAGATGCAGGACTTTGATGCCCAGTCCAGTGAGTGTTGTAGCATGTATGTCCAGCCCATGTGTGTTTTGCCTGTGTGATGTGTTGTGCTTGACTGCCACTACATGCTATGTGTATATGGTTCACATGTGCTAGTCATGCAATGCTTCATTGATGTGTGCTTGCTGTGCAGGATGGTGGACTTGTAGAGAGCAGACGGGGACTGTCCTCATCAACACACTTGCACCCTACTCACATGCTAGTCACCCAGACGCCCCTCCGGTCCATGTTCCTGCTCTCTGGCCCTTCTGCATGCAGCCCGTGGTGGTTTTCCTCTCAGCACTGGGACATTGTCATTGCATGACTGACATGCATGTGTCCTCTGCCTGCATGCGGGTACTCCATGTGGGCATGCCCCCTTGCCCCTCCACCCCCCCTGCACCCCAATTACACCATTGCACTGTTGTGCAACTTTTGGCACTACTGCAATGGCCTGTTCAAGCCTCCTGTGTACATGCTAACTTCCACCAGCCAACCTGCCAGACACATGCAGTAGGGTACATCCTCTGCCCTTCATGCAGGGTGTCTCACTTGGACTGTGCAGATGGCAGATGCTCTGCAGGGACATGAGTGTCCATTCATTCTCCATGTGCATTCCATGCATGCCCCTATATGTCCTTGCCTGGATGATCATTGTAGTACGTGTCTTGTATGAGCAACATTGAATGGGATTTCTTCAGCCATCCCATGCCCACCATGGCCCTGTCCTGCATCACACACATGTTTAGGGTGTCACAGTCTCTGTGGGGCACAGTCCTCCCCCAGTTTCAGGCCCACTGAATCTGCCCAAATGGTGTAGTGGCTTTTGCACACTCGGGTGTACTACTGAGGGTTCGTCATGGGTCCTGCTTACTGTCCCATCAGCATCTGCTGTGTTGTCAGTTGACTCAGATGATGCCATAGATGCCAGTCAACACTGTCTGCCAATACACAGGTCTCTGTTCAGCCTTTTGCTACCAAGCAAGGCATCCCTGCATTTTCACTGAGGGGGGGGGGGGCTTTGCTTGTAGCCATGCAACCCATTGCATGCACATTGCACGTGATGCCTGAACAACCCCTTCCACTGGCTTCAAGATTATTGAATATGAAAATAAAAGGCAAGAACCAATTCTCAAGAAGGGACGTTCATCAAGAGGCAAAAAATGGTGCAAGAAGCACAGAGAATTGAAAAACCCCTCACTACTGGAACCCAGGGGGAAGTAGAGATTGACTGATTATTATCACATACAACTTAACAACACTGTAAGTATGTCACATAAAAAATACATTGCTACAGAACTCATTAAGACTGAAGACAAAATAGAGCAATCTAAATGGAAAAATATGTATAAATCTTATTTTATTGATAAATATTAAAAACAATATATTCATACAATAGTGCATCACAAAAAACACAAAAGACGACTGTCTACGTAATAGTACATACAAAAAAGGGGCGAGGGGAGATTTTATCAGTCCTCCTTTCGCATTTGAAGAATTTGACTATAGCAGTTGTGCTTAAACACTATTCGAGAAAGAGAGTGTCGACATGTTTCGGCCAGAAATCAGATTAGATACGTTCTCAGGTATCCATTCAGGAATAAGTGAAATGGCCATCTTCAGGACAACAAATTTCTTTGTGATGAAGCTGATGTGTAGTTTAGAAAAGACATCGTGATTTAATTCCACAGGGTCAAGTGTGCTGGAGTAGATGCAAAAGTTCATCCGTCTCAGAGTGATGAAGACAAATCCAGCGAAGATCTCAAATCACGCACTCTCCACATCTTGTAACTGTGAGCCGCATTCCTGAGCAGAACCTCAGCTCGTAGTTTTTATTTAGAATATATTCCTTATCCTCCTCTAACAAATGGGTATCTGCAGCAGACTAAGTAGGAGGGCACATTTCTTTGGCCTGCTCTGCTCACCTTTCTTTCTCTCTGGTGGGCAGGGCAGCTCAGCACAGCACAAACACGAACAACACGTGCAGGGCGACGATGGAATAGAGAGAAGTGTGGATGACTCATGCACCCCACCCCCACGCTCAACTCAGGAGTAGTGTGCCCTCCTACTTAGTCCGCTGCAGATACCCAGGGGGTCAGTCAGTGGTGGGAACTCCGCCTGTGGTGGATTGGGACACAGGTTCACCTTCCACACCAGTCACTGATGTGCCTGGGGCATCACATAGACGGGGGCATGTAGTCATGCAGCCGCGGGCGGTGCCAAGCCAACAAGGACGGCTGGTCCTTGGGTCCTGCAGGTGTCAAGCCCAGCAACACGGTGGCCACATGCCACGAGGTATACTGAGTGGGAGCAAGACATGACTGCTAATTCAGAACGTCAGGGGGCAGCACTTGATAACATTGCTGTGAGCATGGAGCGTGTGGCCCAATCCGTGCTCCCCCCTTCTAGGCAGGTGCTTCTCCAGCGGCAGGCGGCGCAGTCCATGGCCCGCTCACTCAGGCTGGGCATGGCGGCCTCTGACAGGGCACGCCAGGCTGAAATGTTGTCTCTGCGTCAAGCAAGTAATGCTCACGCAGAGGCACACATGAAGGCCCTGAGGGCTGAGTCTCGGTCCCTCAGATCCACTCTGGATGCCCTCTTGACAACCCAGAGGGAGCAGTCAGAGGAGAGGTTTGAGCAGCTTGAGCGTACCATCTCGGCTGAGCTACATGCTTGCCGGGAGGTGCATCGGTTGTTCAGCCAGACCATGCAGGAAGAACTCTGTGCTACACGTGTTACCTTGCAAGAAGAAGCACGTGTATCACGGGAGGTTCTGCATGCAGACCTGCTTGTCATTGCCGCATAGAACCAACCTCACCCGTCCGGCAGACTTGCTGCTGACGAGGGGCATGCTGCGCCTAGGTGTGGTCAGGCTCCTGGCCCACGTCGTTCTTTACAGGAAGAGGCAGACTCGGACGACGAATTATCTTCCACACAGGTCGTGGTGTGCAGGCGTTGAGTCCATGGAGGATTTTTTTTTGTCTCAACATCATCGCATGTGGGTGTTGAGGTGCACCCTGTACCTCCCCCCTCCTTGGTGCCTCCCCTCCGGGGTCGTATGTGGCCATTTTTGATTTTTCCTTTTAGGTTAGTTAGTTGATATTGACTATTTGATAGTTATTTTAATTAGGTTATGTAGGTTGTTCATAGTTAGTTTAATTAGTTAATATAGTTTAATATTGTTTGTCTATTGTGCATTCATGTGACAGTGTGGTGCTTTGTGGCTTTTGAAAGCATCCACTGTCTGTTCCAGCTGGGCCCTTCAAGCTTGTCTTGTGTATGTGTTTGCAGCTTGGGGTCCTGACTCACATATGCCACTCCTGCTTCCCTTATCCATGAGCTCGCTAGGATGGTTCGGTGTTACAAAATATTACACAAGGGCTTTGGACTTGCCTCATAACTGTGGCCTGTCTGCTGCTGTTGTACTTGTGTTAACACCCCTAGTGGGGATTGGTTGTGTTTCATCCACCCGATGTCTGTAATGAATTTGGGTGAGTATGTGATTGATTTAAGCATTAATTGATGTGGATTGTCATGTATGTCATTTTCTTGCCTGTATATGTGCTTGATGCACTTCATGCTGTAGACAGTAGCCTGCACCCTTGGCCTGTCAATGATGGTGGGAGGAGTTTGGATGTAGCTCTGTGACCAGGACCAGTGACAACCAGCATGAAGACGCACACACAGGGAACTTTCATGTATTATTGATTTCTTTAATGCCCTTTCTGCAGGAAGATGCGCCTCCAGACTACCTTTTCCAGCAGACACAGGGACAAGGAATCCAGGGAACTGGGCACATTCGGTGGTGCAGACTTGTGGATGTGTGCGCAAGCACAGGCACAGGGCTTGTGCAAAGACGTCCAACAGAAGCAGACGTGTTTCCAGGATCTCCAGCCAAGGTGAGCAGCACAAGGGCCAACAACGCAGCCAACCTTCCACCAGGCCACTTGCGCATGCATGCTAAGTGGGACCAGTGCTGGGGAGCTTTGCCAGGCATTGTTGGAGAAGCAAACAGTACAGCTGGCATGCGTTGAGGGCCAAATGCCAAGTGGCTTTACAAGTTGTCAGGGGCACACGCAGGGGCCTTCAAACATTTCCTGGAGTACCCCCTGCTCCATTGAAGCATAGTTATTAGAGTAGTAGCATTCCTAGCCAGATACTGATACGACGCACAGGGACACCCAGCGAGGCACAGACTCATGGCCAGTGCATGTCATTTGCGTGTGCTAATTGCCAGGTGCACTATCTATTGAAATATGCGTCTGACAGAACACAACTTGTACTGAAGTTGCACCTTGCTATACGCGTCTGGCAGCTCACCCAGGGACCATTGTATCATGTGTGATTCTTGACCCATTTGTGTTCCATTTCCCACACGGCCACATGCACCTGACTTACTGCATTGACAGTGTATGAACCATCGGTGGGCCAAGCTAACGTGTGGGTACAAAGCAGCAGACAGGGGTGTTTGTTTGTGGAGAAGTCACTTACTTTGGTGCATGGACGGGGTTGTGTGTGTGTGTTGTAAACACACATTTAGATTAGTAACTCACGCTCTCTTTGCAGCATTTAAGTGCTCCTGTTACCGGACCTGAGAGTGCGCAGGCAGGAGGCCAGCACTCACCCCAGAGATAAGTCTCTCTTTGGCTTGCATTTGACTATTTTGGAACAATGTGCATGATGAACATGTTTTCTCTAATTGAGTATGGGCCTCATTACGACCCAGGCGGTAAATTACCGCCTGGGCCGTGACTTTACCACCATGGCGTAAACTACGTTTACGCCATGGTGGTTGGCGGACTTACCGCCCCATTCCGACCTAGGCGGGGCGGTAAGTCCCCAATCCCCATTTACCCTTCCCCATTCCCATTTTTGCCCCATAGGGCATAATGGGAGTGGGGAAGGCGTTAATTACGCCACCGTAAATTACGGTGGCGTAATTAACTCCATGGTCCCTTAGCGCCATGGATTTTAACACCTGCTAAAAGCAGGTGTTAAAAGCACCATGGCGCTAGGGGACCTCGTACTCAGGCGGTAAGGGTCGGCGCTGTTAACGCTGCCGTAAACCCCTTACCGCCTGAGTTGTAATGAGGCCCTATGTGTTTTTGTGAATAGTTGTATTATGCCTTTTTCCCTTGCAAATCCACATCCACTCTCCTGACCCTCTTTCCGGTTCTCCTGATTACCAATGCCTGTCCATGCTACATATCCCTGACCCTCCTTCCCCGCCGGGGTCTCGGATGCCTGTGTAAGTTTGACCTTGCAGGTGCACAGACCGCGGAGGGGGTGTTTGGTTTGTGCAACTCCAGCGCCTGGACACCAGAGCTGTGACACTACCCATCAGTTGTTGCATCATCATTGTATGTTATGTAGGTAAATGGTACCCATCCTGTTGGAACATTGTTCAACTGTGCTACCTTGGTTGTTCTATCATTGTGCTTGTACATGTGCTTTGACATTTACTTCTACTTCTAGTCATCTACTGGAGACTCTTCCTGGGTTTTTTGGTGCCTACAGGCTTTTTCCCTGGTTTGGGGGTTTGGCTCCTTGGAGTTCTCTGCGATTTGGTATTTGTACCAGTCAAGGTGGCCTCTGAGGGGGCTGGACCCTATTTACACGCAAGCTGGAACATGGAGAGCAAGGGGTAGGGTGATCCTGTAGCAAGGTAGACTTGAGGGAAGAAGGCTACATGCCCCAGAGACAGATGTTCTGAAGGTCAAGGTGATGTGTAAGGCAGGGCCTTTTGTTGTTGGACAGTTGGCTTGGGCTACAGTGTTTTGGGCACTCTGACATTGTAATTGTGTGGTACTAGGTACATGATGTGTTGTGCTTCCACCTGCCTTCGTGTGGTGGACGTGTTGACGCCTGTGTGCGTCTTTTGCCGTGCGCGGGTTTTCCCCTATTGAAATCCATGAATACGGGTTGTTCGCGTGCGTGTGGGCGTTCCGTGTATTTCCCTGCAGTACTTCCCCTCTTACACCTTCTTTTTCATGCGTTGTTCCCCATTCCGCGTGTTACGCCCCGTGTCCTGCCCCCTTTTTGGTGTGTGTGCCGACATTGTGCGCTTTCCATGTGCGCGTCACGCACGGCGTTCGAGCTGTTGCAATGACGTGTGTGCCGGTGTACGCCACGCATGGGTTTGGTGCACATCCCGAGGAAAACATGCGCATGGACTTCCATGAATCGCACACGTGCGTGTGCGCCTGTTTTTTCACGCTTGCGCCTGTTTGCGCCAAGATTTTCAGCGCACGTTTGTTCCATGAATCAGCCCCTAAGTATCTGAGATGTGCTATGGATCATATACTCTATATTCCTAGCTCAGTTCTCTTAACACTACAAGTACAGTAGAAGGTTGGGAGACCCAGCAATTGCCATGAAAATGTGTACTAGGTGATGTCCAGAGACGTATGGCTGCTGTACTACCAAATTTCGGACCCATAAAGGATCAACGATTAACCTTTCATCTTAAAAACTTCCAAGCATTTATCAAGTCCCTGGGCCCCAGTCATAAAGTAAAACCTGATACGTCACTTCAATCTGAGTGCTACCTTCTCTTACTGGAACTTTAAGTACTCGGACCATGAGACATTCCTTGTAAACTCTAGGCTAAGCTATGAATACCACACTACTACTTCTATCCTGTCCCCATGCCATCTAGAAACCACTGATAAGGTGTACCCTGTTTACCAAAAAAACATTATCTTGGTCTTAGATTTATTTAGTTTTTGTCTATGTGTTTCCACAAATGCTTTAGCAGAGGTTAGCCCACTGACTGGTGGTCAGTGTTCCTAAAATGTATGTTAGTGACAACTTGTGCCTAAGTACTAACTACAAATGCGAGATGCTTGATGGTCTAGTTTGTCAGCTCAATCGTGTTACGCTCTAGGATCGGTCCCCTTGACTTGGGGTTGGTGAGGCAATTCGATGAGACTCAGTTTTTGTGATGATGGCTTTGAAGCAGGGACACCCAACTGGCTTGATTCACAATTTGATGGCTGAAGCAGAGCCCAGAGCCTCAGGTGGTTGTTCATTGCATGAAAGCATCTCGATTTCTGACAGCAGTTTACCGCAAGTCCAAGTCTTGCTTGGATCTGTGTCCATATGTGTGCCTAGATGTCCTAATATAATGCTGGGTTGGTTTTTCATTCCCTTCCCTTTCCCGTCCTGTCTACCTCTAAGGCATTTCGATGGGGGGTTCTGCTGTTCACCTGTCCCGTCCACCTTACTGCTGTGAGTTAGAGCCACAGGTCTGTATCTTGAGCCCATGGCAGCTGCTCCAAGGCTGTGTGCACACTTGCCATCATTTTCTGCTTCTCATTTATTGCATTCTGGTAACTCCTTGTGCGTGCCACAGGGGCCACCCATGCTTGTTTTGCTTCTCCCTGGGATTCCCTGGATCTCAGGATGCATCATTCCCCCTCACCCATTGTGTTACTTTGGATTCTTCTGCCTCTGCGAATGAGGAAGATTGCAAGTCGGCTGCTGTCTTTGACATGTTTAAGGACATAAAATAGCTATACTGCATTATTTTACTTTGTGTACAGCATGCCCCCTCTCAATCTGATAAGACCCCACCCTGGTAACTGACCATTCGCACCATAGTGACCTTCAGATTGGGGGTAGTCATCCTCTCCCCATTTGTTTCAATGGAAGAGGATGACTACTTCCTGCAGACCCGTTTTATCAAGTAGGGATTACTGAATAGATAGCAGGAAAGCTACTAATGTTAGGAAATATGTCTCAGCTACCAAAAACAGCATACACTGAAAGTATTTAGCGCTGATTGCTCAGCATCTAGTTACCCCAATATTTCTAACTGGGGTCCTGACTGGTCAAACATGCCACTTTCAAATGGCACTCCCGACCATCTGCCTCAGAGGGAGCATTTAAAAAGGGTGTATGGAGCCACATTTTAAAAAGAGGACAGTGACCCTTCTGGTGTCATTTGATTGTGTATGTTCATTGGCATCGGTTTAGTCCCAGGAGTATGACATGGCCAGTGTGGCTACTTGGTGGAACATGCCTTAAAAGTGCAGACACATGATTAAGGGGGTTGTGCCTAATTCAGCTTCCCTTATGGATTGTGATTTTAGTAACATTGATGATCACTTGTTTCACTTGGAAGACTTTGTTAATTTGAATTCATCTGAATGGGTTCCGTCTTATCATGTTCCCCTTATATTCATTGTTGAATCCATACAGGGCTGGATAAACCTTCACACACCAACGTGTCCTCATCCAGCCATAGAAAAAAGGGTGGCTAATACCCGGGATTTGGGAAATGCTCTCATTCATTCAACCGTCAAGGACCCAAACAGGTTAATTGACTGGACAGGTATATCTTTTCAACATAAGGTTCAGTATGTTCTAGAATCACTTTCAGAAATTCTTCAGGTAGGCACAGTTTAACATTCATGAGATCTTCTCATTAAGATTGATCTAGAGCTGTAGGAATCAGCAGCCTCTACACGGGAGCCTTATGTGCAGAGACTTTTGTGAAAAAAAAAGAAAATGTTTGCCACCATTCTTCAGTCTATGGATAAACTCTGCTTTGCATAAAAGATTGATCTGAAGGGAGGGCTTTAAGACGGATCATCCAAGGAATAGGCTGCTCATCTCATGGATTTTGTGATGGCTCATAAGGATTTCATCAGGAAGGATCCTGAAAGGACCAAGGATATGAACATGCATGCAACTCAGTGCTGCATATCCACCAGTGTCATTGGGGAGATGACAGAAGAGAGGTCAAACAGGCATCCCAGAATACTGCAAGTGATCACCCAGTGCTTAGAAGTGTGTGTGTGGGTTGCTTTTCTTACACAGTTGGTTAAAGATGACCTCAGAGCCACGAGTTGTTTTCTTAAACTATCAGCTGCTGTTGTTTGGAGAGCGTTACGCCCCCTGTTCAGACAATCTTTTATATTGCAGTATGATTCCTCTGGAAGAAGAGCAGTTGGATAAGTCATGAAATAGCAACACGGCTGGAAGAACACCTTCTGTTCTCAAGGATTTCTCAGTAATCTGTTCCTGGTGGAAACGAAGGACAGGGGCAATTGCCCAGATCAGATTCTCAAGAGCTTCAATTCTGTTATTATTTGGGTGGAACTCATCTTCATGATACCCGCTGTCGGGGGAATATTGTCTTCACACAGATCTATAAGATGCATCTCTAAAGATACCTATCTCTCCAGCTCATCAGAGTTTCTTCCCATTCATCTGACAGGAATTCATTTATTCATTTGATTGTTTTCTTGTCTAGAATCAGATTGTGTTTTGCCCCTCTGTGTTTTACCAAATAGGTGAAATCAGTGTTGGTGGCTCTTCAGACAAGGAACATCTGAAATAATTATTTATTTAGATGATATGCTGATCATGCCCCAAGATAGTGGCCTTCTTGTTTTTCCAGTGTGTCAGTCACTTTCTCTGCTTCAGATTCTCAGTTTCTTCACTGTGTGGAAAGGTGTTTACTGGTCTTTACTGGTACTCTCTCATATAATAGACCGTCCTGGTTTCTCAGTATGCTCTGTCACTTCTACCCATAAGTTTACAAATCAAAAACTCAAGTCTATTCTTTTGGAAATATCCATTGTTTTTTTGTCTGAATCAAATGTCCTTTTTGGTTCTGGACATTTAGGTAGATTTTCTAGATCCCACCGATTTCTCTATAGTATAAATAGGTGTCCTTTTTATGTGATTATTTAAAAAATCTACTGGAATTATACTCATTAGATTAATTGTGTACTGCTGTAATCAACGACACTTGATGTTTTTCTTATATTTGATATTCTATGTCCTGTCTTCTATTCTCAGATCATATGCTTGCTAATGTTAATGATTGATCTGCTTTTTATTCTGTACTATTATTGTGATTAATTGTTAATGGTTATCTATTAACCAAATGACAACAAAGAATATATATGAAATACAATACCTCAAAGCATTTAACCTATTAGCAGTTTTTTCTTATTCTGGACTTAGTTCTCTTTCTTCAGACTCCATCGATAAATTGATCTGGTAGACTCAGCACATGGACACCTAGAACTGCATCAAAAACCTTTAGCAGCATTCACAATATAGTTGTAGAATCAGCCACCAGGTCCATGGTCTGGGGATATCAATGTGGGGTGTTGTCCACAGGATGGTTCCCTCCATGAACGGTCCATGCACACTTACTACATGGAACATTTTGTAGCATTGTATGTCATCGAAAGCCTGATGAAGGAGAAAGCAATCACATGTGTGCCCCTATGGTTGGAGAACCTCTTTGCAGTTGATACATCAACAAGTTGCTGTCTCCCATTCTAGGGATATTATATAACTTGCTAACTTTTTTGGCATGACAGCCTAGAGCATCACATTTCATTGTGAGCAGAATATCTCCCAGGAATTCACAAGGTAACAGCGGAATGGCAATGCCACCATCTTCATCAACTGACAAGTAACGAGGATCAAGCTTCTGAAGGTACCTTCTTGCATCATAAGAGTTTCTGCTACATTCTCTTCACCATGAGAGGATGATCAGATTGTTTAGCACATTTTTTCAATGGAATATTTCTCACTTTCCAATGATTGTTAATAAACAAGGTGATACCATCACCGATTTAGGTGATTATAGAAAGGAACAACGTTTGTAGTTTGTTGCACTAGTCTGTGGAATCTGATGCATGCATTTGATTACTAAAATACGTTTCTACTGTGTTTCTCTTACATCATTTCCTCGATAATATAAGGAGTTCTCATAGGAATTGGGTGGATTTTTATCTACATTTTTTTTACTTAAATAAGATTGCGCAATACATAAAAGTGCAACCATATCTGGACTACATGACTCTTTAGTTAATGACCTGAGGAACATATTGAAACATTCCTGGGTAAGGGTGTCAGTGATTAAGAGGGTTAGCCAATCATTTATCTCTCTATGTAATAAATGTGGCATACTGCAAGTCCTTTAACGGAGAGGAAACGGAAGCAAGCCCAGAAATGAAAGTTCTATGGTCATACCAATTCAGAGGAGAACGTGGTTATTACAAGGATGTATTGTGCAAGCAAGTAACTAATCTAAAGTGCTGCCCTAACAGGCTACAGAGACATAATAGATTGGCAAAAACCCAAGGCACTGAAAGCATCCCCACATGTCCCGCCATTTAATTGGTAGGATCTTTCAAACACAAGTTAAAATCTGCAACAATTAGAGTTTCTTTGTTTTATCAAAATAAGAAGTGCAATCTCAAGTAATGCAGATGTGAGATAAATATCGGAGGAAGTGGGTCTATAGATCACAATATTGGGCCTCATTACGACCCAGGCGGTAAGTTACCGCCTGGGTCGTACCCTTAACACCATGGTGTAAACTACATTTACGCCATGGTGGTTGGCGGATTTACCGCACCATTCCAAGGTGAGTGGGGCGGTAAATCCCCATTTCCCATTTTACCCTTCCCCATTCCCATTTTTGCCACATAGGGCATAATGGGAATGGGGAAAAGCGCTAATTACGCCACCGTAAATTACGGTGGCATAATTAGCACCAAGGTCCCTTTGCGGCATGGGTTTTAACGCCTGCAAAAAGCAGGTGTTAAAATCACCATCCCGCAAAGGGACCTTGGAATCAGGCGTTAAGGGTCGGCGCCGTTTACGGCGCCGTAAACCCCTTAACGCCTGGGTCCTAATGAGGGCCATTGTGTAGAGTAAGGTTATTGTATAGGTCAACCATAACACTTAATATATCACACCCTGGTCTGCTACCAGAGGGGAATATATGCATGTTAAAAACAGAATTTGCAATTAGGGCTACCCCAACAGCACAATCCTGGTCTCTATTGTCATTGTCAATTGAGAACCCCTCTGGCAAGGTTAGGGCGATTTCTGGGCCATAGTGGAAAGCAATGAGACTAAGGATGTTAGAGCTTTCTGGCCCTCGATTACTGGGAGCGGGGGTGGTCAGGGACTAAATCCCAGTGATTTCAACTAATATAAAAAAGGAATCCTAGAGGTACTGCTTTCCCTCTTTACATGAAGGCCACATTCATGGTGAGTAATGTTGGCATTACTGCTCAATCTGCTGTGGTCCAAAGGCATTCCGTGTGCAGCAATTTACACTAAAGGAGGTGAAAAGGGAGCTGAAATTGCAGCAATATGGGAAATACTCAAAAAGTCCCCTTTTTATGTTTTTCGGGTGGAGGAGCCAATTTTGCCCTCCATCTTTTTTTTTCCATTTTGAATGCATTCCTACAGGCGGTGAAAATCAAATGGAAAGAGGATCTTATCAACCTACAAAAAAAGATGACAGTGACTGCAACTATCCAGCTATCTGACAATCTCCATGTTAGATGCCATATGCTATAAGCAATAGTTATAGAAGGTATTCAGTTGAAGGAGAAAGAGGGTTCCATCATCTCAAGTTTCAAGGCTGGATTCTCAAATAAGTAATGGACCCCATAGAAAGGTTTTCTCTTGAACTGCTAACTATGAAATATAACCCTCCTCGTCTGGTAGCAATCGCTCCAATATTACCCTCCCGTCTCCCGCCATTTCCGCCCCGCCCTACAGTGTGACAGTGCTCCACCACTCATCGCCTCTCTTACTTCTGAAAACATGTCCTCCTCTGTATCTATTAACTGGCCGCACCTGACTGCTACATCCCTCGGTTGTGTTGACCATCTCCAGGTGCTACCCGCTTACATAAACATGTACAATATATATAAAATGGCACTAGCTCCCCCAGTTAGCCCATCACTAAAACTGATTGCACACTCATCTGTAGCTGAAAGCTTTGCCATGCACTGTAATCCTACTGACACTTCGTTGCATGCATTGCTCACTGTGATTCATCACACCATAAATTCTCGACATTACCAGGTTACTGAAGTAAGCTGCCTCTTGTACTGGAGGACCGCATCACCAGCTCCTTCCTATTGTATTCCTTTATGCCTGTTTGCATGCCTGGTGCCCCCATATCATGAGGTGAGGCATTCCAATTGTTCACCTATAGTACCTTTCTGTACCTGCTGTACTATGTACATTACTTATTTCTAACACCAGATTGACATTCTATTCTATTCTATTCTATTCTATTCTATTCTATTCTATTCTAATATATTTTTAGAAGGCGCCAACTAGCCCACAGACCTCAGAGCGCTCAAACCTGGCGCTGTACTTTGTACTTAACCTACCTTCAACCATTGATCGACACTCTCAGTCCTGCACTGTAGAACCTATTTGTACCTACCTATTTGATGTAGCCCCTTGCACCATGAGGTGATGCTGCAACCACCGGATTGACATGCTCAGCCCTGCACTGTTCTATCTATTTGTACCTAGCTGCTTGATGTAGTCCCCTGCACCATGAGGTGAGGCTTTCCAATGTTGCACCATGCCTACTTGTGCCTACATACTTGATGTAGCTCCCTGCACCATAAGGTGAGGCTTTCCCAAATTGTTGTTCCTCATTCATGCCTTGTGCTGTGTTGTACTTTTTCACCCTGCACTTAATGTACCATTCTCTTCCCTTCCACCGCAACCTGCACTCCCCCCTGCACAATCCGAATGTCTCAGCACCTAGTAGGAACATTTTTGTTTTGGTTTTCTTCATCCTTGCCCCCTCCCACCCCTTTCTCGTGATGCACCTTGAAACACCATTTGCTGTCTATGCACATTATACATACCCAATAAATAAATAAATAAACACCTGGGTAGGAGTTTGATATTTTTGGATTATGTTGATCTCACAGCCACATTCAAATCTGTTGACTGATGCATCATCTGGAAGGTTTTAAATGGGGGAAGGCCCTGGCCCACCCCATGATTTTCTTTATCAGATCCATTCATTAGAACAGTAAGACTAGGGTGTGATTTATTTTTCCCTGGAGGAAAACATTCTAGCAGTTCCTAGTCTTTAGTAGAGTAAAATAGGGTTGCATGTTGTCAAATAATCTCTTCAATATTTGTATTAACAAGCTAGGAGAGTGGTTGTTTTGAGTCAGTGTGCCCACCCATATGATGGGGCGATATTGTGCTCCCTGCTGCTATTGTCAGAGGATTTGGTGATTTCATATCCTCACAATGAGATGTAATTTGTCAGACTAATACAAGGATATGCACCCTATTTCCAGCACCAGGGCCTTCTGTAAAATGTCTTAAAATCTAAAATTATAGGTATGTGTCAGCACTTCAGACACATTATCAGAAGCAGACGTAAATAGATAAACAGATAAACAGTTAGCTGCATGTATCCTTGTGAACAACCTCATGGGTCATGTATACACCTTTTATTTTTTGGCCCCCTGTACAGGGATATCCAGTAGTAGACATTGAACATAGAAGTTGAAGAAGTAGGCATTATTCACTTCCGTGAGGCTCTTATTTGGGCCTGCGTCTTTGCTGAGGCTCCCTATTTGAAATCCACATGGATGATAGGTAGATGCCTGGCCCCTTAGCCATACTCAGCTACATGACTGAAAAGATTGCAACATCAAATGTAACTTATATATTTCCTCTCCCTCAGAAAAAAAGGACTAGATATTTTGCTTTATAAATAGTGATTGACTGGTTTTATGTGTTTTTAGTTTTATCCGTTTAATAATATTTTTAAATTTTTTCTAAATTAGGCATTATGCAGTTCTGAAAATGCAGTTGCTATTTTCCTATGTGATTATGGATTTTGTGATTCTTGTTATATTCTCCCAGCTGCAACAAATGTATGCCTGAATGTGTGTTATTCTGTTGAAATGGTGTTTGTGCACAACAAATGAAGCACTGCATTGCACTGAACAATACCATGCAATACCATACCTTCTCAATTAGTACATCAACAGTGCTCCCCTACCCATGACTGCAGTCACCTCTTCCTCTTTTAAATATGCCACTATTTAACCCATCCTTCCTGCAACTCTCACTATGTTGGCTCTCTGGCAACCCCCTAGTCTTGTCACTACCTTCTTCGTTGATCTGAAGATTTATCTTGAGTCACTTCCTACCAACATTTCCACTGTCATGCTGGGGGACTTAATCTTACCAAGCACACTGCAGCAACCTGCCTTGAATGTAACTCCCTCCTATCTGAACACTACACCTATGCCATCCACAACCAGCTTTATCCACTTTGGTGGAAACTCTCTTGATATGTCTCTCTAATTCAGTCTATTACTCTGACCACTCCATTGGCCCCTTTTCTTCTGGTTGTTCACTTTAACATCTTGGTCCCTCCACTATCTACTTCTTCACTCCCCTCTTCTATGACAAAGAGGAAATTCAGGCAGGACTCCCTTGCCCCTTACCTTGATGATAAGAGATCCTCTGTCCTATCATTTTCCACTATGCATGCCTCTCTTGACCATGCTTTTTGGAATTTCACTATGCACTTATAACTCCTCTTTGACCAAAAATATCCAGCTCTGGCACTCACACACTCCCATCTTCATTCCTGGACAACCTCTGAGATTCAGATCCTCAAAACAAACCCCCCGCAAACCTTCATCTACCCGCCAAGCAGTTCCCAGTCATTAGTGGAGTAAAATAGGGATACATGTTGTCAAATACTCTCTTCAATATTTGTATTAACAAGCTAGGAGAATGGTTGTTTTGAGTCAGTGTGCCCACCCAGATGATGGGTCGATCTTGTGTTCCCTGCTGCTATTGTCAGAGGATTTTGTGATTTCATATCTTCACAATGAGATGTAATTTGTCAGACTAATCCAAGGATATGCACCCTATTTCTAGCACCATGGCCTTCTGTAAAATGTCTTAAAATCTAAAATGATAGGTATGTGTGAGCACTTCAGATACATTATCAGAAACAGACATAAACAGGTAAACAGATACATGTTACATGTTACATATGTTACAAATATCACATCAATATCCATTGTGTCGTCCCTTTCTGCTAATGACTTTTCTCACTAATGTTCCTGTAAAATCTTTAACATTTGTGACACTCTCATGGCCTTCCTCTCTCTCCTTCTATCCACCATCTGTGCCCATCTCTCCTACTCTCGACTACTTCTTTTTTACCCCTTCTATTAAATAAGCACCCATCCTTCACAGTGTCAACCTATCTTTCGCTCCTATCGACTCGTTTGCTCCCCAAATGGTCAAAGACTTAGTTTCAATCACTTGACTGTATCTCTCTGAGCTCTTTGAAGAAACCCACTGCTGAGCCAAATGCCTCAGGAAACAATGACCACGTTTCACTCCTTCCCCATTATTCCATTTCCTTCAGTGGGTATTATCCAACCAGATCACTAAGTACCTTAAGGATAATGGCCTTGGCAATCCACTTCAATCTGTCTTCCATAGTTAATACTTCACTAAGATTACTCTCATGTTTATAACTTTCTCTCTGATCCTCACCACTCTAAACTGTCTTTGATACTTATTATAAGCTGGTAAAATGGCTCAGTGGTTTGAGCACTTACTTCTGCCATCTGTGATGCAATCTGCAGGTCACATATTCGATTCCCGGCGCACCTTTCATCCTTCCGAAGTTGTTAAATGAGTATTAACTTCAGTTGGGTGATAACTGTATGTAAAAGGCTCTATGTGCAGTGCCCTGGCAAAAGCAACACATCATTATCATCCTTTTGGACCTCTCTGGCATGTTTGACAGTGTCAAACAATGCTCTCTGCTTTCTAAAATCCACTGTCGCCTGGATCGCATTCTTCCTGGAAGATTGATTCTTTAGCATGTTGTGGAGCTGAAATCACTCAGACCCTATACCATCCCTGTCATTGTCTCACAAGGAATTATTCTGGGAGCGCTGCTCTTCACCCTCTGTATTCCTGGCCTAGGAAGACTTATCTCATCCTTTGGCTTTCACAATCACCTCTTTGCTGATGAAATCTTGTTCTCCTTTCCCTCCTTCACCAATTAATCTCAGAGCTGATAATAACTGTCTCACTGCAATTCATTGTGGATGGCTCTCGGCTGCCTCAGGATGAACTATTCAATTCCTTCTCACAGTTTACAATGGCATCACAATCCTCTCTTATCTTTCAGCATGACCTTCTTGCTCTCTCGCCCAAAGCTTGCAACCTTGCGATCCACTTCTTAGCACCCTCCGACTGAAACAATTCATCACTACCACTGCCTATACTGTTTGTACTGACCTCCTCAATATTTGGAAAATGTTTCTATTTCTCACAAACACATCTACCAAAAATCTAATCACCACCCTCCTGCTCAGACAACTTGAATACTGGTTAACCATACACCTTTCTCTCTACTTCTTCCTCCCACTTGACAAAGTCCTAAACTTTGCTAACCGCACTCTGCAACCAACCCAGATTCTCCACCACTTCTAACTACTGATGTGTTTGTTGGCTATCCATACACAAACGCTTCCTTTTCAAGTTCTTTCTCATTTCTTCCACTCCTCCCCTGCGCTCAATCCCCACCCTACTCGCCCCACTCCACTAAAATGTGCAGCCCATCACAATTAAAGCCAGCCCAACTTTTGTTCTCTACATAGCTCAGCATAAACTTCACTCAGTTGCTAATTATTATTCACTAACTGACCTCAATGCTCCCTCCAGTGACGCTTAGTTATGTAATTCTGTATATTTATGTGGAACTCATTTTTAGTTTGAAGCACTTGCCCCTCAGGTTAATGGTAGCTTTATATGTCACCTGTTTTATATAGACAGAAATAATGAGTGTCATAAAAAATGGAGGAGAAAACCAATTCATCCATTGGCCAAGGGAACTCGGGACCCCCCCAACTCCTTTGCCGATTGTAAAAAGCCTGGGTGTCCTGATGGACAATAATCTCACCCTAGAGCCACAAGTAAACGCTCTACTTAAAAAATGCTTCTTTCTCCTGCAAGCGGCAAAGACGATCCTACCGTTCCTATCATTTGCCAACAAAACAACCACCATCATCGCTCTTGTGATGTCCAGAATAGACTATGCCAACATCCTATACTTAGGTATGCTTGAAAGACTTCTAAAAAAACTTCAACGCATACAAAATGTGGCAGCCAGACTGCTTCTGAAACGACCCCAAAGTGAACACATCACACCTGCGCTAAAAACACTACAGTGACTAATAAAGCAACAAATAAAATTCAAAACAATGTGCATTGCGCACAGAGCAGTACATAATCAAGGCGCTGAGTTCCTGAGAGACAAACTGCGCCTACATCAACCAACAGGAATGCTCAGATCAAGCAACGACATCCGTCTGGAACCTAAACTCTACAATAAAAGAAAACCTGGAGGATCTTCTTTCTCTCACTAGGAGCCAAATACCTGGAACGCCCTTCCAAAGTACATACTTAACACAAGAAACCACCTACTATTCAGGAAACTAATCAAAACCTGGTTCTTCACTTCATAACAAGAAGACCGACCACAGGGACACACACACAACTAAAACACAGATAAATGAAGGGACAGATCCCGATCCACACCAAGCAATCAACTGGGAAAAAAATTCTATGGAAAACACTCCACGTGAAACCGAACAACTAACTGAAAGACAGTTAAGATAGGACTCAAACACTGAATGCATAGCAAAACCAAGACAGAAGTACCAGGACAAAACATCAATAGCACCCTACCCCTAAACTATAGCCATGCCCCAACAGACCCTAGTCATGACAGATAGCAAGGGAATAGGGAACCCTCATCCATCAGCTCCAAACCAGAGGGCGAGAAATATACATACTCAATCACATTATAGAATGCTCATTAAGATACAGCTGGGAACAGGTTGCACCATCACACACAAGCAACAACCTAACAATCGTTTAAGGAAGACACCCCACGAAAAAAACGAACAAATAACTGAGAGACAGTTATTATAGGAGGAAACTAATGACTGAATTTATATGCTGACCAAGACGGAAGTACTAGGACGTCACATTAACAGCACCCTGACTCTGAACCATTCCAAGCTCCAACAGACCAATGTCACAATAGATAGCAAGAGAACAGGTAGCACAAACCCCAACTACCGCACCAGAAGGAGAGAAATCAAACACACCTATCATACCATTCAATGCTCCTTAGAATGCAGCTAGGTCCGTGCCGCACCATCGCACATTACAGTGAGACGGCCTATCCATCGCTCTCCCAGCAATCCGCAAGCACTTTACCACACTGCATCAACAACACACAAACAATACATAAACAGCACCTACAGCACACAAGGTCTCACCCGATCCATCACTTGTCCAAAGCTCAGCGCACGGTGTATACCGAGCTGAAGCCAATAGCACACCACTTCTCTCACTCTTCTACTTCTCCTCCGCTTGACTAACCCTACTCACTCTCCTTCTTGTTTACAGATCTGCCAGAGCACCTGGGGACCAATTCCGTTGGTGAGGGTCCGCTATATAAGTACCTTTAACATAACATATATTTTCTGTTTCTTTTGTTTTGGCCCTGGTATATGTCCCACTTTTTCTTGTAATCAAAAACTGGCTCACCACTTGTTCTCATCTTTGTACTATTGCCCACGCACCCTTGGGTTGAATGCCTGTGCCATTTGTGATATTTAAAGTAATGTCTGATTGAAACTGACATCCTTAGACTTCAAATAAATATAATATATACAAACACAAAAAGAATTGTATGAGGCATAAACATGAACATTTGTATTAATTGTCATTTAACCATGACTGAAAAATGATAACAGATAAAACAGGACAACATTCTACAGCATCTTAAATGCACCTAGCACAACTGAAAAGAGCCTAAATCAAAAGGTCAAAATGATATCACTTGTGCACAGTCTAACCTTAGCATCTATACAGTCCCACTGCATGTGGCTTGATAACGGGATCGAGAGGAGACATTGCAGGGCTGAATTGTGCAGCCATAACTGCTTCATAGACCACTAAGACAGAAGCCAGTCAGTTCCTCATTGCAGTAGCCTCATTATGATTGGTGACAGCTGTACCTGCACATATCATTAACAGCTAATTCCATCATATCAATCAGTAGTCCTTTCAATAGAGTAGACTTGATGTTGTTGTTGGTATTTTAAAAGGTTACTAGGTTGAGGTTCCTCTGGTGCACTGTTTTCCACTCTCTTAGATGGTCTTCCAGGTCTGGATGCCAGCTTTGACATACTTCCAACAACTTCTGGATCTGTTTGGATAGTGTCACAGTGGAACATAACCAGTTGTAATCACGAGTAATAGATCCAAGACGATAGCCATACACTCTCCCAACGAACCAACCCCATAGAGTCAAAACCACTCTATGACTATTGGATCGAGTGAACAGTGGGAGGAATGTCACTGGCTCTCAGCCTGGCTGAAGAAAAGAACAAAACACACATCAGCAAAAGAAAGTAATAGACATGAATCCCCTATCGTATTAGTTAACACTCCCAGGAGACCAGCCTTCCTTAAAGAGAGGTTTTTCGGAGCAGCATTCCCCCACTTAGTGAGGCTGAGTCATCCATAAAACAGAGAAGTGTGCTATGTCAAACACCCAAACACCATGACCGAGGTAGGGCAGCTGTTCTTGTCCATCTTAAAGAATATAATGGTTGTGTTGTCCTTAAGGTGCAATAATTATTTGATCTGATCCTTCATTACACTGGTCCTAACTTAAGCCCTATTGAAGGAGTAACTGGCTGGGCATGGTACAATTGGCAGCTCTTAGTATGTGGACATACTGCAGGTAATGTACTCATAATGGCCTTATCATTTCTATCAATACATACATGTCTAAAATACACCTTATCCCATATGCTACACTTACTAAATAGCCCCTTTCAAGAATTGGCTGCCTCATCAGATGTAAAACCTTCTCCCACTTACACTGCTCTTTTCATTGGTGCCCATCCCTGTGTAAAGAGGATAGAGTGTATATGTTGGTGTCTCCTGTGTCAATTTATCTGATTCCATTTACAGTGGAGTTATGTTCGCGGGTCTCCACAATGCTCCTTCCATTTACTTTTTGCCAGACCAATGTTTCTGTTGGTGCAGGATTTCATGTCTCTTCACCTTTTCTGGTGTATTAAGCTCTGTGGTCGATCATATCCAGGGCATGTGACATCTCATGCCAGAGCGCTTACCTGTCTGCAGTAGGGCTCCACTTCACTCTTATGTTGAAGATCCCACCCTCATTGACCTACATGGATGGCACCAGAACCACAACGTTCCCTTTCCAAAAGATGTTTTTTCCGTATTGCCTGCTAAAGGTAACATCTGCCTGGACACTGTTCCCTCACGGGATTATTAGTGGCTCCTCTTCAAAGAATGGCTTGTTTTTATGCAGACTTTCCTGGCATGCAAAATGTCTTTGTGCATCATTTGCGCATGTGCACTTTATTTGCTCACCTTCAGCCAATGAACTGCATATTGGAGGCATAAGGTGACGTTGTACATGTATGGTGACCAACAACTCCATGTCCGTATGTTTTAGGTCCACATTTTAAAGAATCATTAAGCAAGGCACAAACAAGCCCTCGAATTTCGTGAATGCACATCACGCCATAATTGCCCATCTCATTAAGAGGCATCATCATTTGAGGATCAGGCCCACAATGATCTTTTGAAATGTGAATAGAACTGTTTTAAGAGTCCTGAAAATACTATTAATCTAGTGCTCTATTCTGAGCTTCCACCACAGATGTTACATTCACTTTATACTTACAATTTAGTTTGTTTGATATATTTCCTTGTTTTATGTGTGATAGGTGTGATGATTTCATTCCATGAGTAGCACTCAGAAATTCAGTTTTAAAATAGATATTTTTATTTTCGCAATACACAATTTTACTATTTTATAATGGCAGCATTTTTTTTTTATTTCAGACAGAGCTAGCAACAGGGAATAGTTAGTTTGTCTTGTCTTTTTCTGTCTCTATGGTTTTTATGGGGTAATCTTGAACTAAGCATGGCTGAACATATACGCCCAAATCACCACCGTAATGGCCGGCTCGGATGGCTTGTGCTTTTATAAACTTCTTTCAGGATTCCGGCAAAGGCATTTGAGCACATTCAGGCTAGAATTCTGTATATATAGTATTCAGTAAAACAACTTTGTTAAAGGGACGTTATGGTTACGTTGCGCTACTAAAAACCTATGAAATCTATGAAATTTAGTAAAAAAACTTTGTTGAAGGGACGTTATGGTTCCAAGTAAAACCGAAAAACCCCTGAAATTCGCCAGTTATGGTAAGGTAAGCAACCACAGCTCGCGCCACCACCATCACTGATGACATCACATGTGCATTTACCTTTCATGAAAGGCTGAACAAGGGATTCTTATTGTAATGTTAATTAAAAAGTGTCAAGGATTATTGGAATAAATATCATGAGGTACATAGTGCATTAAGCAATGCATTAATCCACATAGCATTGTATTATGACATTTTTTCCAATATACTAAAGTACACATGTAGTAACATAGGCATAGTGTGCAGCAGACAAGATGGAGATGCAATATTAATAATCTTGCCATGTTAAATACTAAAATTATAAATGCTTTCTTATTACAGTTTTGCATACTGTGAAACATTTAATAAGTACCTAATAAAACCCACTTACTACATTATTGCATTACTACACACAAAACACGAAAAGACAACAACACATACAAATATGAGCAAATATAGGGAAAGTAAAGCAAACTAACTGATTATCGTCATGCACAGAAATTATTGCTCTGCTTCAAAGCTACTACTTCCCTATGTACAACTATCACATATTGTGGCCCTAAGGAAAGTAGTATAAGTGCAATTTGTACAAATGGAATATACAAAAATAGAAACGGTATGCCTCCAACATAATTACCTCACAGAAACTGCACAGCTAGAGCAACAGCAGAGCTACACAACAGTAAGAACACAATTTACCAGACGCTAGTAAGTAAACTGCATTTTTCCTATATATTTCTAAAGTTTCTGTATTAGGTACACTAAAAGTAATATATTTTTTTACACAGAAATGGCCATTACTTTGGAATGGCTTGAGGAAAATGTTCCACATGAGGAAATGACTGAAGATAATGGTACTAATGGTAGACACTTCTCTATATAACCAAATTAATAATCATAACTTCATGTGTACTTAACATTTTTATTTTGTTCACAGACCATATAAATATTGAGAATAATACGCCTAAAGACACCTTAGAAAAAATGGACATGCTAATGGAAAATCTCATTCCCACATGTACCTGTTCCTCCTCTCCATGTCCTAGTCAACTATCCCCAAACCTTCCCCACCAAGAAAAACGTTACGATGAGACTTCATCCCTTCATCTCCTCCCATCCATCCTCTCCAAACCCTTAATTCCCCTGTGTTTGTATCAGTTTCTGCTTCCCCCTCTCTTTCATAAATTTTATATCTGTATATAATAAAAAAAATATTAGATGTGTTTTAATTCAGTCCTTTGCGTCTTATTTTTTTTTCAAAGGCAGTTAAGATGTCCGCAGACAGCACAGGTGTCCGGGATGTCCGTAATTAACCAAAATGGGTTTGTCCTAAGGACAATATGCCTGTCTGTAATGTCTGCAGTCAGGTTGAAACTGTTCTGAGAACATGCGCCATGTCCGGGTTGTCCGTAATTAACCAAAATGGAGGTGTCCTAAGGACACTATACCAGTCCGTACTGTCCGCAGTCAAGTTGAAACTGTTCTAAGAACACGCTTGGTGTCCGGAATGTCCATAATTAAACAAAATGGGGGTGTCCTAAGGACACTATGCTTGTCCGTAATGTCCGCAGTCAAGTTGAAACTGTTCTAAGAACATGCAAGGTGTCCGGGTTGTCCGTAATTAACCAAAATGGGGGTGTCCTAAGGACACTATGCCTGTCCGTAATATCCGCAGTGAAGTTGAAACTGTTGTAAGAACACGCTCGGTGTCCAGAATGTCCTTAATTAACCAAAATGGGGGTGTCCTAAAGACACTATGCCAGTCCGTACTGCCTGTAGAACATCTACACACATGCGCATCACACCCATAAGTCCTACGAACATTGCGCCTGTCTGTAACTGTTCGTCTCACTTGTGTTGCACTTTTAGTTAGTTTCAGGACACGAACACTGTCCCTAAAACACCCACGTGCATGCGAACAGCCGTTTCCGGATATTTGGTGTCCTGCGGACACCCGTTCACTTTGCGGACGTGTTAGCAACGTCATCATGTGACCACACCCACGCTGAGTGTGTGTCCTGAATTGCGGACACTGTCCAGGTCCCTGAACATTTTAAAAGTACCTTTTCAGGCAATCCACAGTATTTTATAGTAAAAGATCACCATATCACATGTCCCAGACAATGACCCTGACTTTCTATATACTTTTTGGAACTTTTTGAGTCTTTTTTGGGTGTTCAATCTGTCTGCAGACAGCGCGGGTGTCCACGAAGCACGCACATGCACCCCTATACAAGGCCACGCCCCAGCGCTCATCCTCATTGTGCTTCTGGATATCTGATAGAGCATTGTCTACTTTGCTGGTAATATTCCAGATTTTGTTGCTCTTGCTACTGCTTTCCATCAGACCTGATGGCATCAATACTTGCTGCTCTAGCTGGTGCTACATCTGTCTCAGCACCACCCCCACCCGCTCCAGCACCACCACCTCCCCAAGGGCCTGAAGAGGGGGGGGACAGGCGTGAGGATGTAGAGGAGGAGGATGAAGCGGATGACGAGGATGAGGTAGTGGAAGTCCCTACTACCAGAACTCAACGTGAGTCTTGGGCGTGGCGGTTATTTACCATTCATGGTAACATACACAAGGTGCGTGCGAACAAGGTCACCTGCAACCAGTGCAAAATGTTGCAGAGTCGCGGGAAGCCTGGTTCGTACAGCTTTGGTACGACATCTATGAAGCAGCACCTAAGGTCGTTCCATCGTGGGGCCATTCACAAGGTTGTACCTTGTGATCAACGTAGTAGGTTGAGTTCCTCTACTACATACTCTGTTTCTGCTCCTCTCACCACAAGAGACACTCCTGTGGAAGAGTGCATACCTCCAGCTGCCTCACAGGCCATTCACAATGCTGATGACCCTTACCTTTCTTTTGAGACTGCAGTCGCAGAGCACGAGAATACCTGCTACCTACCTAAGTAAGGCCCACCCTAGATCTTCCTCTCTCCACCTGCCCTTTCCTATCCCCGTGGCTGGTGTCCCCCCTTTACCCTCCTTTCCCCTCTTCTCCTAGTGTGTTGTGTATAAAAAACAAAAAAAATAAAACAATAAAAAATAAAAAAAAGGTTCTTTTCAGAGCCGCCTTTCACAGTCTAAAGATCGAAGTGACAAATAAATGGAGCAGTGCCCTGTGTATTTTTAGAAGTCCGTGGACAGTTCGCGGATATCTAAGATTTTGGTGTGCTCCCCTATCAAAACTATTGCACTTTTTTCTGGGAGGAAGTGGTGGCTCTGAAAAGAGCCTTTTGGTAGTGTTTTTTTGTGTTTCAAAAACATTAAATAGCCAACACCTACTGCAAAATGAATGTCTGTAATTCCACAAAAAGTCGCAATGCATTTTGTACATTTCTCAGAAAAATCTGATTACCAGCATAAGTAAGATGAACTCCATCTCTGCGAAAAATGTATGTACTAAGAAACTTTCAGGGTAATTCATAGATTTCAGCGCAGAGGCAGCACACACGAGCAGCGCAGACAAGGATTGTGTGCCAGCGTGCGCCAGCTGTGTGCGCTAAACAGCATCCTGGTGCGCCGCGTATTCATGGAATTCCAAGGCAAAAAGAGCCCTGGCGCAGAGAACATCCTGTAGCACCAGTTACGCCCCCAAGAACGCCCCTCGCGCAAGGAAAAGCCATCAAAATCCCCAATCCAGCGCAAAAGGCTGCGCTAACCCTGGACCAGCTTACATTGCCGCTACACAGTAAACGCCGAGAGGGGAACGTGTATTCCTGGGGTGTGCTGGAATTATCACACGCGGTAGGGCCTGTGCGAGCAGGGTACGTGTATTACTGGGGTTTGCAGGGAGTTTCGCACACGGTAGGGCCTGTGCGAGTGGGGTACGTGTATTACTGGGGTTCGCAGGGAGTTTCACACACGATTGGGCCTGTGCGAGCAGGCTACATGTATTTGGGGGGTACACAGGGAGTTTTGCACACGATAGGCCCTGTGCGAGCGTGGTACGTGGATGTCGGGGGTGCGCGGGAAGTTTCACATGCGATTGGCCCTGTGCGAGAGGGTACGTGTATTACTGGGGTTCGCAGGGAGTTACACACGCGATTGGGCCTGTGCGAGCAGGCTATGTGTATTTGGGGGGTACGCTGGGAGTTTCACACGCGGTAGGCCCTGTCCGAGCGGGGTACGTGTATTTCGGGGGTGCGCGGGAAGTTTTACATGCGATTAGCCCTGTGGGAGCGGGGTACATGTATTTCGGGGGTGTGCAGGAAGTTTCACATGCGATTGGCCTTGTGCGAGCGCGGTACGTGTATTTCGGGGGTGCGCAGGAAGTTTGACACGTGATTGGCCCTGTTTGAGCGGGGCACATGTATTTTGGTGATGCGCAGGAAGTTTCACACGTGATTGGCCCTGTGCGTGCGGGGTATGTGTATTTCGGGGGTGCGCGGGAAGTTTCACACACAATTTCGCTGTCAGAGCGGGGTACGTGTATCCAGTGGGGTACGTGGGGAGTCCCACACATGAATTGGCAGTGTGGGTCCTCCTAGGTGTGCCCTCTACCCCCTCCACGGGCCCTGCAGGCAGCCCACACCACAGGGGACTACCCTGTACGCCTGCTCATGTCCCGCAGGCAGCCAATCCACCATGGGCATGCCCCCCAGCCAGGCCACATGTCACCTTGCACTAGTGATCACCAACTCATGTCCATCTGCACCCGCATCCCCCAGCAGTGAGGGGCACCTGCCAGCAGGCCCCCACTCATGTCCCCCTGCACCCCAACCCCCCAGCAGTGAGGGACACCTGCCAGCAGGCCCCCACTCATGTCCTCCTGCACCCCCACCCCCCAGCAGTGAGGGACACCTGCCAGCAGGCCCCCATTCATGTCCCCTGCACCCCCACCCCCCAGCAGTGAGGGGCACCAACCAGCAGGCCCCCACTCATGTCCCCCTGCACCCCCACACCCCAGCAGTGAGGGGCACCAGCCAGCAGGCCCCCACTCATGTCCCCCTGCACCCCACCCCTCAGCAGTGAGGGACACCTTCCAGCAGGCCCCCACTCATGTCCCCCTGCACCCCCACCCCCCAGCAGTGAGGGGCACCTGCCAACAGGCCCCCACTCAGGTCCACCTGCATCCCCACCCCCCAGCAGTGAGGGACACCTGCCAGCAGGCCCCCACTCATGTCCCACTCATGTCCCCCTACACCCCCACCCTCCAGCAGTGTAGGGTACCTGCCAGCAGGCCCCCACTCATGTCCCCCTGCATCCCCACCCCCCAGCAGTGAGGGGCACCTGCCAGCAGGCCCCCACTCATGTCCCACTCATGCCCCCCTGCACCTCCACCCCCCAGCAGTGAGGGGCACCTGCCAGCAGGCCCCCACTCATGTCCCCCACTACATGACATAAAGATGCACAATCATGGCACACTTCCACACTAAAATACCACAGCACGCCACCCCAGTCTTGAGACGCAATGATTTCCCAATCCACCCCACACTGACATGCCTATTTCAAGACACAAACCAAAAGTCAATTATGTACATCAACACATGTCCGTCACACACACACACTGGTTGGCATTGATTGTGTAAACCCACATTTTCACATGCATGAACCCAATGAGCGAATCACACACATGGAAGTAAAATATCAAAATGTATAATGGACAAAAATAAAGCAATGAAATGAAAGCATAAAAAAATAACAAACATGAAATGAAAAGCATGTCTAAAAGATGAGTAAATGAAAAGTATAACCAATCCAAAGAAATCCAAAAGAAAAATAGTCCAAACTCTCCCTCCACCAAAGCAAATCCAAAGGAAACGTAAAAAGAAAAATCCATTAATACATGGTGAAATACAAAGAAAAACTTCAAATTAATCCATTGTCCAACTATGTACAATCCATTGTCAAGGGTCCATGAGCCCAACGAAAGAAATGAAACCTACCTAAGAAACTACCTAAGAAAAAAACAATATACAGATGTGTGGGGCATAGTCCAATCACCCCAAATCAAAGGAAAATGAAAATGAAACCTAACACTAAAAAATATTTACAATGGCAGTGGGCTAGTCTGACGGCTCACTTTTCGATGTCCCGCGCCAGGGCATCATTGAACTCCCGCTCAATGTCCTGGAGGCGGTCCTCTTCCATGGCCCCTAGGGTTTGCAGGGACAATGACATGTTGACCTCCAACTCCCTGTGAATTGCCTCGAGGCACTCAGCCCGCCTCAGTGCCCTCCGCATGGAGTTCTCTGCCCTGACCATTGTGGGCCGTGCCTCTTCCGCCCTAAGCCGCTCCGCATCTATGGCGTGGCACCATACGCTGCCACACGGAAGACACTTGTAATCCTGGGTCCTCCTGCCCTCTGGTCGATGCCTGCCCCTCCGATGTAGATGGCCCCAAGCCATCATGGCTCCCACCTTGTTGCTGCTGCTGCTGTGCCTGTGCCCCTGCTCTTGCTGCCTGCATGCCCTCCTCTGGCTGGGGTGCAGTTGTTGTGGTGGCCACCCCTGCTGGATATCCGACTCCCGACTGTGGCAGGGATGTGTCCCCCACCAGCCTGGCCACTGGGTCAGAGGCAGCTCCACAGGGTACCCAGGTGATACATGGGTGGGAAGATGGCATGAAGGACGACTGGCGCGTAGGGTGTTCAGGTGAGGAGGGTGTTGGAACAAGGTCCAGCAAACGGAGGAATCCAGCCTTAGTGACCAGTCCCAGTAGGTCAACGTGGTCAATGAGTCATTCGAGATGACGTGCAGTGTCCTCACGAAAACACTGCAGGTCACCTCGCATGCCCCGTTGATGCAATGCCATCCCACTCAGGACAGGCTCAACCCGGTCCCGGATAGCCACGCCCGGATGGAGAGGAAGGCCAGTTGTTGTAAGCGGATCCCCTCCCTGAAAACAGGTCTGGACGTAGGCATACCTGCTGGTGCGTGATGATGCAGTCACAGGATCGGTGACAGGATTACACACAGGCACCTCCGCGGTGGCCTGTGCTGCCTCCTCTCCCTGCACTGCACCAATTCCACCAGTGGAATCCCCACCTCCAGACCACGTGTGTGTCCCTTCCACAACCTCCTCCTCCACCAAACCCCCCACCAACCTGGATGACTCCATGCCATCTTCCTCAGTCAGACCCTGTGGGGTATCAGCTGCCCCTTCTGTTGCCGAGGAGTCCACCTCCAACCTCCGCCTCTTGGACCTACCCTCGGCAGCTGCGGCCTGGGACGCGGCACCAGACTCCTCACTACCCAACAAGATGGCAACCTGGGAGGGGAGCTGGGCCTTGTGTCTCCGGCTGAAGGTGCGATCCCTGCTGCTCTGCGCCACAGCACCCTCTCCGTCCTCTTCATCAGTTGACGCTGCAGATAGGGAGAGATAGAACATAGGCATCAGGGCACTGGACAATGGACTGATACACACATGACAGTTGTACATGAGTGTCAGTGTCAAACTGCAGACATGGCATCACACTCCCCAACACACATGTCATTTCAACTCACACACATGATCAATTCAACAGCATTATTGCACCAGGCAGCACCATCCATACACAAACAACAGCACGAGCAGCCGAAGGTGAGCCTGATGTCACATGAAACACGGGGAGTGCACAACACATGCACACAGGCCACCACACTAACATGCATGTGTACATCTCCACCAACTATCGCAGTGATGAGATCGCCATCCATGTCACATCTGCCATTCAGCCTTCTACATGTCAGTGACACATGCATCCATGTTGCATCACAGTTGCACACTTGTCAAATACACACACATGCACATGTACACAGTGCAGATACATGCAGCTGGAACCACCATCCATGTGTGACACCACAACCATGCCAACGTACATACAAAGTAATTCAAACATGTGTGCTCCCACACCTGCATTTGGCCTGCATGCTTACCAACACATACACCATCCATGTGTCTCACTCATGAGAGGACAAACATGTGTCAGCCTCACGCCCCTGTTCATACACATCCATACATGGCCCTACAAAAACACATGCACAACCTGCACACTACTGGCACACCACAACACGCACAGCATCCAATCTGTATGCATGTACACTTACTGCTCGACTCCAGACGGGTCTGCCTCTCAAGGACCTGGACGTGGAGCGCTGAGCATGTGCGTTTCAGGCCCCCCTTTCAGTGGTCCGACAGGTGGCCCCAGCGCCCCTCGGCATCCGCTGCCTTCAAGAGGCGCTGGGCCTTGTCGAGGGTCCCGGACCTGAAGTCCCAGCGCTTCCCGACATATTTGATGTTGCGGACTGCTACCCCCTCCTCATTGATGGCAGTCACGATGTCCATCCAGACCCTGGTCCGTCCTTCATTGTTGGCGCGCAAACTTCCAAAGAGGGCATCATACTGCCCAGGACTTGCTCCACCAGGACACCAACTTCCCTGGCACTGAAGCTGGTGGCCCTCTGCCTCTCTGGCTGGGGGATACCAGTGGTGTCAGATGGTGTTGTGCCCGACATGGCAAACCCAGAGGCAGGTGTGGGTGGGCAACTGGGTCCTGAGGCTGGGCTGTGGAGCGATGCTATCCCAGTCGGGAGTCTTCAGTTCCAGCAGGGGTGGTCGCAGCAACTGCAACCCTGGCTGACATGCAGGCAGCAAATAGCAGGGCACGTGAGCAGATGGCAGGTGGGAGCGTGCTCGGGGCTCTGGGGGGCAGGAAAATGGCCTTTTGGGCAGGAGCGTGGTCTTCCGTGTGTATTCATGTGGCCAGTTTGATACGGAGTGATTTGGCATGTGAAAAAATTTCACATCAGCGTGTAATTCGAGGAAAGGTCCTTAGCGCGTAAGAGCGTGAGTGACGTTAGGCTCGCAGGCGTTGCCCACAAAACGGGTGAATCAGCACGTGAGAAAACTCCACATCACCGTGGTATTGGAGGAAAGGGCCTTAGCGCGTAAGTGACGTTTCACATGTGGGCTGGCTTAAAAGGTACGAGTATCACGCTATTTCCTTGTACGTGCCTTTTGTAGAGAGCGAGCAGGTGTATCTTGTACTTCTTGTCGGTTCACATGCAATTACTTCACAACATTTCCAGTTCGTACTCCCTGTTTCCTCAGACTGCGTTCTTTTTTTCTTTTGGCGGGGGTGTTGCCTACGCGCACACGCACGTATTTTTCATGTTGTTTTTCAAGGCAGATGGTGAGTTGTGCACGTATTTTCCAACTGTGGTTGCCCCCGTGTGTCGCATACCCCTTCAGAGGTCATTGTAGGCTGCGTGTAACATGCGTATGCTTATTTTTGTGTTTCTGGGTGCCACAACGTAGTGTGGGTTTATTTTTCCACGCACGTGGTCTACCAGGGGTTGCGTGCACGTGTGCTTTTTTTTGGGGGTGCCTGTGCATTGCGTGACCCGTCATCTTCCCCCAGGAGTCACATACAGCCTTGCTAGAGCACTCGGGTACGAATTCCATCTGGTACCCTACCCCTTGTACCCCAATTGCCCAGGACAATTGTTTACTGCAACTCCCATAGCACAACAACAACAGTGCCATGGTTGGGACGCGACCAAGCAGTAAGGGAGGCAAAGGTGGCTGACCTCCAAAAGGTGGAAGTGGTGGGCGCGGTAGGGGATGTGGCCAGGAATTGCAGGGTGCCCCTAGACCCCCGTGTGTGGAGGACCAATCAGGGACACCCATGCCCCCCGCCCCATGGTTGTGGGAAACGTAGCTGACACAATCCCAGCTCAGCCCTGGTTGGACCGGCCCATTTTGTCACCTGAACCGGCACAGGATGACTCCCAGGCTGACTTCCAGGTCAGGAAGTCTAAGCCACGTGTGGCGGTGCAAGTTGCTGTCACCAGGCCACGTGGATCTGGGGCAGCAATGTCATCTGCTGCCCCAAGTACGCAGGGTGGGGAGGCTGCAGGGGCAGCTGCAGCTCTATCCACCCCAGCTCTGAGTCTCCCAGCCGGGACAGTGTCGGTCCAGGTCCATCAAACCGACGTTGGCCCTGCCAACGTCACCCTGCAGCCAATGTCTGCACCAAGACCTATGGTCATTGTGCATTCGCACACTTCTAGTACCCAGTCCACCTGTGCTTCTGCCCCTACTGACCAGAGCGGCATAAGCCACTCAGGATCTGCACCACCTTTGAAAAAGAAGAAGAAGGGTGCTCTGGCACTACAGGCTGAGACCCCAGACATGGCTACACACTCCAGCACGTCAAGGAAGCCTAGATTTAATGATGCTGAACTTGATGCACTTATAGTCTATGTGTCGGCACATAGCCGCGAAATGGTGGTGACTACAGGGCGCAAGACCACACCTGGTCAAGGTAGGGCACACTGGCAGATCATCGCAGACCACATTAGTGCCCTTGGATTTGTGAGGCGCACAGCTGATGATTGCTACAAGTGGTAGAATGACCTGAAACACAGAGCAAAGAACAAGCTGGCCTCAAATCATGCCTCTACTCTGGTGACTGGTGGTGGGTCTCCACCAGAGGACAACCAACTCACTGAACATGAGTCTGTTGCTGGAACCTTCATCACAGAGGAACAGATCCAAGGCGTGGGAGATCTACCAGATTACGACGCATTGTCCGGTGATTGCCCTTGCATGTGTGTGTAATCCATGTGTATGTTGTTTGGGTGTTTGGGTGACGGGTTCTGATTGAGTGCAAGTTGAGGGTGTGTACTCCTGAGTGGTATGGGTCATCCATGTGCTTCCTCCAAAACATTCACTGGCTTTGGATTTGGGTATGACAGTATCCCTTATGCCCACAGTTTCCAATTAGCGCCACATTACTTCAGTTGCCCTTGAATTGTCATCTTGCTACAACATTGTTCTGAATTTTTCAGTGTTCATTCAGGCTGATAGTTTCAATTCTCCCATTTTTTCAACGCATTTTTCAGCCCTAATGCCACATATGTGACATGCTTCTGTCATTGATTACACCCCACATTGGCCCACATTTGTTGCCTTGTTATGTGAATGATTAGACCATTCAGGCTGATTGAGTATTGGCCTGCTCACATTAATTTTTGGGGCCTGTTTGAATGTGGAACATGATAGTTGTTTCCTGTCATGTTGAAGTGACCAACTATTGATGTGTACATCTGCCTGCGATCACTGTATTATTGTACACTGGATGTGTTGCAGTGTGTGGCACATGTGTATTTTGTCACACTATTTAGCAATTTTCATCTCATCATGTCCATCTCACATGGATGGGTGACAGTACTCATTCACTGACATATGGCTGTACTTGTCAAATGTACCATGGCTAGGCTACATGCCATCTGTGTGCTGGCATGAGTCATGCATGTGTATTGGACATGCCACTCACAGGCTAATGTGTGATGCCAGTGCTACCCAGCATGCAGCAAATGTGTTGCTTTTCCATCTTGGTGTCCTCAGTGTCTGCTTTTTGCCTCCCCTTCCAACTCATTGACAGTGCATGCATGCCAGGGTTATTGTCATGTGGGACATGTGTAAATCATGTACTGGATCTCTGGCTTGTCAGGCCTGTGTGTGTGCTATGGTGCTTATGCCTGTTTCCATTTGTTGTCTTTCATGTGTTTGCAGGTGATGACGCACTTGATGCTATTGAGGTTGAGGAGATGGTGCAGATCCAGGAGGAATCTCAGGCACGACCAGGCACCAGTGGATGACGTGATGTGGTGGTGGGTGAAAACCCAATCTTATTGCAGACGATACTGTCCAGGGGTGTCTCTGGTTGCACCTCCCCAGAACTCTATGATTCAGGTGCTGAATCGGATGATGGGACTTATGTGCTGTCACAGGTGAGTGTTTCTGGCAGGGATTCTGTTCTGTCCAACCCACCTGCACCAGGGGTAGAACCCTCTATGTGGATATCAGTGTTGGTAACTCCGCCTTTGGCGGTTACGGATGCAGGGTCACACTCCACAACATCTGATCCTGTTCCTGGGCCAGCAGAGCAGAGGGGGAATGCAGTCCTGCAGCCTCAGGCAGTGCCGGCACAGCAAGGTGCAGATCGCCTTGCCCCAAACAGGTGTGGTGCCCGCAGATGCAGTGGTTGTGTGCCACCAGGCAATACTGTATGGGAAAACTCCATGTACGGTATGGCAGCAAGACAGGGAGCATCAGTTGAAATGATGGCTCAAGCAATGGAGATGGTGGCCACTTCCATTCTCCCCCCTGAAAGGCAGATGGAGCAACAACAGCAGGCAACAGACTCCATTTGCCAATCACACAGGGAAGACATGTTGGCGTCCAACAGGGACCGACGGGTGGCACTGGAGAGACTGCGGGAAGCCATTTCTGTAGACTCACAGGGCCACAGGGAAGCCCTGAGGTTAGAACTTCAGTTCCTCAGGCAGACTCTAAGTGAACTTGAGGCTTCCCGAAATTTGAGGTCAGAACAGCAGCTGGAGCACCTCACACGTTCGCTCTCAGCTGAGCTGCAGGCAACTCGGGAGGAGATCCGGGCATCACGCGAGGCCATGCGTGCAGAAATGCAGGCAACCCGTGAGGTGCTGCATGGAGATGTCCGCACTATCATCCTCCAGAATCAGACCTTCAACACCTGCATATTTGCTGCCAAGGAGGACCATACCAGGGCTTTGCGTGGGCTACCTCCCATAGCACCACCACCTCCTGATGCAGAAGCAGAGGGTGAAGAGAGCGACAGCAGCAGTTCTGCCACAATAGCATAGCCGTGCAGGCCATGAGCCCATGGAGGTATTTTTTTTTTCCGCAACATCCAGGCAGGTGGGTGTTGGTGTGCACCCTTCCCTCGAACCTCCTGGGTGGCCTCGACAACCATAACCGCCCCACCCCCGGGCCCCGACATGGCATTTTTTTTGTTTTGTTTGTTTTACAGTGTGTTGCCTTGTGTGGCTCCCGTGGGCATCCACTGTGTATTCCAGCTGGGCACATGCAGGCTTGTCCTGTGTTTGGGTTAGATGCTTGGGTTCCTGACACACACAACCCTCCTGCTTCGCTTTCCATGGGCTTGCAAAGGGCGTGACCAAGTGACAGTGACTTACACAGTGACATTGGGCTCCCATGAGCTGTGTGGGCAGTCTGTAGTCAAAACTGTGTGTACATCCCTAGTGGGGATTGTTGTTGTATTGAACACTGCATGGTGTTTTGATATGTGCTTGTGCATCCATGTGTTCCTCCTTATTCACAAGTACCTTCTTCATGTCTTCACAAGGCCGTCTCCTTTGCGGATGCAGTTCATGTTGTATGCAGTACACTGACACATTTGCCTGACGTCAACACTCTGCAGTTGGAAGGGGTGGATGTGCTGGCATATTCAGGTTGTAAAACCTGCACTACTTTGATTTGGTACTGTCATATTTTGGCAATGTTTGATCCTGTGTTGCTGTATTGTGTTGATGGTAAGAATTTGGTCATGTGTGCTGTTTGTTATTGATTACTGGGAGCATATTGTCTGTGGCCTGTTTCCATTTGGGACAGTGTACTTTGTGACACTTGTGTCATGTGTTGTGCATTCCTTTGTTTGCTTTCACATTGCATGACATGCCATGGTGTGTTGGGTTGTGGAGATGGGGAGGGGTTGGATGACATGGCATTGTTTTCATGTTCTATTTTGCAACGGGGTAGTCATTCATGCAGCATAAATGTGTGTCTTTTTCTGACACAGCATTGGTTGTCTTTAGGTAGGTAGGGATGCACACAATGTAACACTTCCAGGTGACCAATCTCAGGCTGGTATGGTTGTGGCAGTTGACTGACCCTTATGTCATCATGATTGATTGTCAGCTGGTATGTGCCAGGGCTGTGTGCACTCCACAAGAGTGTGATTTTAGGTGAAGTAATTAGCCACCAGCTGCGAACGGGCTGCCTCACCACGTGCCCTTTCCCCTCCCATGCGCAGTGGCCGTGCATGTGGTTGGGGATGTGGGGGCACCACCATGTCCACCAGCAGGCCCCGAAGGGTAGCAACGTTGTGCAGGACACACGCTGCCACTATGATCCTGCACACTACTGGGGGCGCGTATAGCAGCTGCCCACCAGAGCGGTCAAGGAAGCGAAAGCTTGACTTGAGCACTCCGAATGTGCACTCCACTATGCACTGGGTTGCAATATGGGCTGTGTTGTATCTTACCTCGGGGGTGTGGTGGGGTTCCGAATTGGCGTCATCAGGTGGGTGCTCAGAGGGTAGGCACTGTCCCCTGGGGAGGTGATGATGGGTATCATTAGTGGGGTTGTGACATTGCTCAGTATCTGACATGCATGCATGTGCAGAGGCATTTATACTCACCAAGCAGCCATGTATCGCCATGCCACCCAGCTTCTAGGTCCCGGTTTAGGTTTGACATTCTGTAAATGAAACTGTTGTGGATGGACCCTGGATCGTTGGCATATACTGAGGTGATGATTCCTTTGGCATCACATACTACCTGCACGTTGATGGAATGCCAGTGCTTGCGGTTTCTATAGATGTGCTCAGTGGCCCTGGGAGGACGCAGAGCCACATGGGTGCAATCAATGGCACCTAGCACTTTGGGGAAGTGTGCCACCCCATAAAAATCTTGGACGGCAGCCTGCCTTTCTGCAGGTGTTCTGGGCAGGTATATGTGCCTTGCCTGACTGATGGGCGTGCAGTCATGATGGCCAACACCTGGCGTAGGCAGCATGACTGCGTGGCCTGTGACACCCCCCCACTATGGCACTTGTCTGCTGAAATGAACCGGTGGCAAAGAAGTGCAGTACATTGAGCACCTTTTCCAAGGGGCTCAGTGCTTGGGAGCACAGGGTGGGTGATATGAGGTCATCCTCCCACTCACTCACTAGGTTGAGTATTATGTGAGGTGATAACCTGTACCTTGCATACACCTGGTTATCAGGCATTCCAAAAAGGCTGGTCCTGGGTGTAAAAATTCTGGCCCTAACTATCCTCCTCCTCCTGCGGTGTCCCATGACCACTGCTGCGAGGAACGGTATATTCATCGTCGCGTCTGAGCTTGTTTGTTGTTTGCGTGCACGTTTATGCTGCGCGGGTCCATGTACACCTGCTTCCTGCTGGCGTACGTGTTTCCGGATTAGCGCGTCTTTTTTGGCGCACGCGTTTCCCCTGTTCGATTCCATGAATACATGTTGTAGGCACGCGTGTGGGCGTTCCGCGCATTTGCCTCCTGTACTTCCCCCGTAATGCCCACTTTTTCACGCGTTGTTTCCCATTCCACTTGTGACACCCCGTGTTCTGCCGACTTTTGTTGTGTGCGCCGCGCTATGTGCACTTTCGCTGTGCGCGTAGTGCATGCCGTTTGATGACATGTGCGCCCGTGTGCGCCACGCAGGATTTTAGCACACATCCCAGTATTTACACGCGCACAGACTTCCATGAATCGATGTGCGTGGCTTTCGCACGCTTGCACTGTGATTTTCGCACTTGCGCTGCGATTCGCACGCTTTTGCACGCTTGCGCTGAGATTTTCGGCACACATTAATTCCATGAATCAGCCTGATAATATTTTCATTGTGGAAAGAGGACATGCCAACATCTCTTAGGAAGGCTCAAACAGCCTTATTAACATTCCGCCTTACTTTCTCCATTTGTGGACCAAATGAAGAAGAACGCAGGCATATTTGTCTCTGTGCAATACGAGAAAATATTACTTGGGAATTTGGAAACATGTCCATGACCTTGCCAAGTCCTTCTTTCATCACAAATTGCGAAGAAATTCCTGACACATGTCATAAACTGTTCCCTCCACAATAAATTATAATTATGTCTGGATGAAGCTCTGTCTCCAAAGTAGCACAGGTAAGTACCAAGTCCAACCACTTCATTCCACACACTCCATGATAGTGCACTTCCACATAAGAGAATCCAAGATCTGCAGCTACTCCACAGCGTTCTGCATGCACCTCCAACCAATGTATCCATGAGTCTCCCAAAATCCAGATAATCTGTTTTCTGAACCACAAAGCCATAGCTAACTGAACTGTTCTTCTCTCAGGAAAAAGACTTTCTGACAAATTCTATCCTTACACAACACACCCACTAAACATTACTGACTCTGCTCATTCTCATTTACATGCCTCTCCACCCCCAAATCCCCGTATGTAATACGCGATGTCTGCGGACTGCCGCCATGTCCGCGGACATATCGAAAATCTGAGCGTGCTGAATGTAAATTTAAATAGTGTGCCCCATTTCCCCTTTGAGGTTGGCTCTGAAAAGAGCTGTTTTGTTTTTTGCAGATGCTTGACAAACACCTGTAATTTTATTTTTTTTCCTTACTCTACTCCTGAAATATTCACATAACCTTCTCCAAAGCAACCCTTACATTCCAAAACAGAATGGCATTTCCCAAAAAAGATAAGGAAATACCATCTTCTTCAAAATTAACAGCATTACTGGAATCAATGTTCTCATTATTACAGAAGAACATACCAGCTCTAAGCATGAAAGCACACATGCCTCGGTTGATTTGCACAGCTAGCAATGTTTTGCTGAGGACAAAAAAACAGAACTATTGTCCCATATTGCCCTAGGTACTAATCCAGAAAAAATCACTTTGCAATTTGGAAGATTGTTCATTACTGCTTGAACCAAGTGTTTAAGATCTGCCAACGAAGAAGGGGCACTGACATAGCCCAAATGGAAAACTCCATAATGCAACACTACCACATGGGGACTGTTCATCCTGCCCATATCTTCACAAACTTGTACAATTCCCTGTACATTGCAATCAGGAACAGTGCTCCACACCACCTCCACTCCTTTAACATCAGAATTGTTTGTCACATGCCTTCATTGAGCATACTGCTGTAAACCATGCACAAACATATCTCCAAGCACAAACTCCCTGACTTTAGCCACCTCTGCCATCTTCACTACACTTAATCTCTTTCAACACAAATCCACAAACTCAACATCTGATTGGCGGATTCCTACAGTCCCCTTTCCATGCTGGATTTGCTGGAAAACCCTGGATGTGGCACGCTCTGTCCATGGACAGCATAATGCTTGGACAGCCCTTCACTCTCTCTGCCATTCCCTCATGGTATACAGCTAAGCAGTCACACAACCATCCACCAATCACATCCAAGACCTCTACATCTAACTCCACCATCAGAGTTCAACACTTCAAATGTACTGTTGATCACTCTGAGTACAAGTCTCATATCATTGGAAAGCACCTACTACAAAAAGTACTCTACAAGTCTCCAAGATTTCTACTTGCAGCTGCATGCATATCCACATGCATGAATACAAACTACAGGTATGCATATTATCTGCACAATACATGTACACTCTTATAAATGCATATAAACAGAGTAACTGCCACTTAACCTGTATGACCTATAAAATGAACTTATTGTCATTTTTTCCATCTGCTATAATCAACTGTCACTTCCAAACCTGTCTGCTGTCTATTTTTTTTTCCACACACACCTACCTAAAAAATTATAATATTAGAAGATGGAAGAAATAACAATATAATTGTGGAAAAACACTTAATAGTGTATCATAAAATTACACACAGCCAGTAAAATGTCATGCATCTTCATACACTCACACACATAGACACTATCATTGAAATGCTCACAGCTGTAATAACACCACTACCTGTAAATCACATATTTCTACTTTATTACCCACACCTTCACAAATACATATATTCCATGCTTTTCTATACAGTTTCTGCCATTTACCTTATAAAAATTGCAAAATAAATATATCATTATTTCGTCTTTCTCCTAACATTCTATAACACAGCTTTAAAAAACCAAGTGAATTTCATACACTTAATATTCTACGCATTTGCAAAGCATGTTGAACTAACATAATATAAATAAAATATAAAGGCTGCATGTAATCAAATGAAACTGCATGCATACACTATGTTCAGAAATCAAACAAGAATACTACTACAAAGACATAAAAATGAACCTCTCAATTAACATCACTGCTATAAACACACACAATTATTAACTTCTTTCTTTTACAATTGCAGTGAAGACCACTCCCCTGGAAAACAGCAACATCTGAACTACAAACACCAACTCCAAATAAAACCTGCTCATTCCACAAAAAAAAGTGAGTACAATACTACCTTAGTTTCTCTGCCTAGTCTTTACATCTCTCCACAATCTTGCTGACCCCTTACCTCTCCTCTCTCCTCTCTTTCTATACTCCCACTTCCTTCGCTCTGCTGACCACTTTCCTCTCACTGTTCTTCCTTCCACTTGTGCCACATCCCGTTTCCGCTCCTTCCATCTCCTAGCCCCCCAGGCACTGGAACTCCTTACCTCTCTCACTCTGCTCTATTTCTACCTTTTACTCATTCTGCCCTTTCCTCACATCTCTCCTTCTCCATTCCCCACAATGAAACCCCTTCCCTCTTCTTGCCCCCTCCCCCTTGCCTTATCTCCTTAATCTTCTCTCTCCTCTCCCACCTCCCCCCCATTATCACCTTTCAACCCATCCGTTTGCCTACTCCTCCTCTTCCCCACCCCTCCCTCTCTCTCACTTCTACTGCACTACTCTCCTTCTCCCCTTCAGTTTAATTGCTCTACTTACTGTTTTGTTGGTCTGGTTCTCAATTTTAAATTGCTTCCACTGTTGTTATTAAAATGTGCAGCACTTTGGTGTAAAGCACTATATAAACTAAATAAACACAAATAGAAATACTAATATTCTTATTGTTACTCAAACACACTGTGTGGGTGATTCATGTAATCTGTGCACCAAAAAAACGAAGATGTCTACACCATTCTGCCCACAAATCACCATTTATTAAGCAGGGATTAGCACGCAGAATGACACAAATCCCAATATTTCTGAGCACAAATAACATATCTCAGCCCCTAGAATATTAGTATTACAAAACAAAGAATTGTTTTAATTTTATACCATTTGATTTACTATTAGTGTTTATCCTCACCACTAGCTCACTTTCTACTGTCATCTGAACCGCAGTATAGTAACACACACAGAAGAATAGCCTTCCCAACTAATTGTAGCTGCTCAATGCACAATCACACACCACCAGATACATCTTTACCATCATACTCAGACACTCATGCATACAGCACACATACATTGCACAACAGCCGAACCAATACTTTCTTTTTTTGTTTCCACAGACCCCACAGAATGCCTACCAGAAAGCAAGTCCGTAGAAAGCAACGCAGAAATAGAGTAAATGCAGGGTTTCTACAAAAAGTTCAAACAAAACAGCTAATACAGTCATTTAGCAAAACAAAACAATCTTCCTCTACAGAAACTTTGCCTCCTCTATCAAAATGTAAAAGAAAACAGAAAATGATTAACAAGAATTCAGCTACCACTACTACTAAAACTGCACCTATAAATCTTGATATGGTAGGAAGTAACCATACCAAAGAAAGTATATTAGCAAAAATGTTCCGCCACAGACTCCTTCAGAATCTTATAAAAACAGGAGACAAATCATGCACAACACTTAAAAACTACCGTAGAAAATTAATCTTAGAAGATTTGTGCCATCCTTCTCAAAAGAAAGTTATTTATTTTAGTGTTAAACAGAATGAAACCACTAACAAAACTAAGTACTAAATTACAAAAAAGAATTCTCAATAAACGGTATATCAACAAAAATAACTTCTTAAATATCTGTGGAGGTGAATGGAGTCACACCACAAGCACAGAACCATATTTTAATGAAGGCGCAAACAAACAAAATCAAACAAAAACAATTGCCATACATATCAGTGGATGAGGTTATGAAAAACTGAATAATACCATAATGCAACAAGAAATACTGCTTACAAATATATCCCAAGAAAACTCAGTATCAATTCTCCATTCAACTGAACCAGAACGTCCAGTATGCAAATGGCCAAGCACGTCAATTTGTAACATTGCCAAAAAATCTTTCAAATATTTACGCCAGTTCCTCAATCAATATGTGAACGGCAAAGACAAAATCAAAATTAAACTGCTGCAAAATATAGATACCTGTCCAATGCGTAAATACACAGGACTGCAAGGACATTCATTGGCCTGCATTTCAGGACCTATTTGCGAAAGCACCTTCCATCATATCAAAATGATAAAAACACATCATTCAACTATGAGAAATCTAGCCTATAAAGTGTATTATGCTAATAGTTCTGCTTTAGCACTAGCCAATTTAAATAACAATCTTCTACATGGTACAGCCAAAGACCTACTCGAAGAAATCGACCATATCCAGAGAAAATATTTTGGAAGTGAAAGCCACGTACAAAATGCTATAGCTTTACAACAGACTAGCAACATTTATGCACATGGCAACCTTCTACTACACACATACAAAAAGAAATACTAAAATTCAAAAGTACATCCGCTGAAGTACCAAACCATGTGTGTGTGTGTTGCCGCAGAGCTTTTTATAAAAGTAACACCAAAACTATAGACGTAACATGAAGATTCGAAATGGTTTGAATTAGCTCTCTACCTTATAGCAGAAAACAAATACGAAATAACTGACCCCTTAATACTTTGCAGTTACTGCACTACAAAACTTGACAACAATCAAACTCCTTCACGTGCTATCACAAATAATTTGGAATTATTCCCACTCCCAAAACCCCTGCAACAAGTCAATTTATATAAGAGCATCATAATTCAAACAGTGCACCCATTTCAAGCAATAATACGCCTTCAACCAAAAACGGCAAACTTACCTCCCTCTGAATTGGTGAAAGGCATTCGGGTGGAGTAGTGTATTTACCATTAGATCTAAAAGAAAATGTGCCCACTCTGGGAGTGCAACATCAAATCTTTAATTGTCTTAGTAAATGCTGTACCTACAAAAGATAAATACATTTGGCAACAACTGGTAGACTTACATAAAGTTATACAAGCCTTGCAATATCTAAAAGACAATAATGAATACTACAAAGAAATAAATATTGAAGAAAACTTAAGAGAAACAACTGAAATAATTCAAGAGTCACCAGAAACTGGCCAATTTGAACTTCTATATCCTGCTACAGTATCCAATATTGTAGACCATTATTCAATTCATCCATTACACTCTAATGACACCATAGAAGATGCACTAAAAATGTACCAAATGTGACAAACAAAAGGATCACCAATCTGCATATTGGACAAAAGTATAAAAGCACATGCTTTTCCTCTACTCTTTCCTACAGGCAAAGGAGGAAGGTGTGATGATAGACCTATTCAAATAAGAGCATCAGAATACCACTTGTTACGGATGTATTCTGAAGATCCCAGATTTAGACAAAATGTGGAATACATATTCCACCTACTCTTTGAAAGTGAACTAGCAACTCTATATTACAGAGTTGCACACACATTAAAATCAGGAACTCACTTTCAAAATATGTCAGCTACACAATTACTACAAAAAGTGCAAGAAAAAGATGAGGTTTTACAATCAAGCATTACAAATCGATTAGCAAACATGCGTGGTACTAAAGAGTACTGGTTCCGACGTCACGGAGATGTATGTTGTATGATAAGAAACCTTGACCCACCCACTTTGTTTGTTACATTAAGCTTTGCAGAATATGCATGGGAAGATTTACATGATTTCCTACGCATATCAAACAAAAACAAAACAAACATAGATATACTAACACCTGGAGAACTTTGCTCTCTAGATCCTGTTAATGTTTCAAGATATTTCCATCATCGCTTCATTGCTATGCTACACTTGATTTGTAATAAAACTGTCCCTCCCCTGGGAGAGGTGCAACACTTCTTTTGGAGAAAAGAATACCAAGACGGAGGTGCACCACATATCCACATGCTTTTATGGATTAAAGATGCTCCTAAATTTGGTCCTGACAGTGATGCCACTGTGTTACAGTTTATCGAATAATATGTCACTTGTGAAATTCCAACAGAAGCAACAAATAGTGATCCTCATGCACAAATTGTACAATTTCAAAGACACAAATGTGGCAAATATTGTCATCGCAAATACAAAAACAAAGGGAAATACTACACTAAATGCCACTTTGGTTTCCCTAGACCCGTTACAGAAACAGGTGAAGTGAACAACTTCATGTCTTCAGTTACACATAGTGTTAAAGGTAAATCACTAAAAATACATATTACATAAAAAGAACAGAAGAAGCTAAATATATCAATGATTACAATGCAATCATTGCCCTATTATGGAATGCAAACATAGATGTGCAGTACAATGCATACAATTCCATTGCAGTTGCACGATATGTTACAGCCTACTTAACAAACGCTGAAAAAACAGAGCTTCAAGACCTCTGGAATGACCTATCATCAGACAAAACACTGTTTCAAAATTGTACAGTTTGGGCATAAAAATGCTCTCCCATAGAGAATGTGGCTGCTATGAAGCTGCAAATCGTTTAAACGGTACTGCTTTGTATGGAAAATCTGAAAATATAGTATGGCTAAGTTTTGGTCCTGCTAAATCTAGAAAAAGAGTTCTCAAATCATACGACGACATAGAAACAATAGCCAAAAATGATCCCAACAGCCAAGACATTTTGAAAAACAATTTACTAGACACATACTACCCAAACAGAAGTACCACTTTGGAAACCATGTGTCTATACCACATAGCCTAAAACTTCACATACAAAATAATATAAAACCTGATGAAAAAAAGGTAGCTACAGAGTGACAAATTGTGAAGGCAGTTTAGTAAAACTTACAAAACCAAGTTTAATTAAACATATCAAATTTTCATTAAAAACTCCTCAACATAAAGAACTATATTAAATGTCCCTGCTAAAAATCTTTAAACCATGGCGAAAAGAAGAAGAAATACTAGATAACTATGACTCCTATGAAGACGCTTTCAAAGCAAATGAAAGAAAGCACTATAATCGATGTAAACTTTACACAGTACAAAACAATGTTGCATGATGAACAGCAATACGAAGAAGAACTCCAGGCCCAACTAGATAAGGACACTCCCGACAGTAGTCAACCTTCTGTAACAGGAAGCCAAGAACCACTGGGATAGCCACTAATAGCAAATGAGGCAGAATTAGCTCTGACAGAAGTAGAAAACACCATGTGTCAGTATGAGATATAGAAGACTTAATTGTACTACAATCAAAACAAAAAAATGAGCAGCGTAGCATTTTTTCAAGAAGTAACAAAAGAAATTGCACATGGTGTACAACATGAAAATAAAGAATGTACCTTCCAAAATTACAAACCTATACTATTATACGTCAGTGCTGAAGCTGCTTCAGGCAAAACAATCTTAATCAAAATCATCAGCAAGTTCCTTCAACAATTGACAAACAACAAACTGTCAGCTGTTCTAACTGCCCCCACAGGTTTAGCTGCCTACAACATAGGCGGTGTCACTTTACACCGATTACTACTCCTGCCAGTACAACACCAAAACAAATTAGAATAATACAAACTTTCTACAGAAGCTGCAATGGAACTACTTTTAATATTTTCTCCAAACCAGCTCTGTTGGAGATTGAATTTTCCAAGGTATTTAGTCTTGTTGTGGCTTGTTGACACATGGGTAGTGTCATACCATGTACGTCCAGTTTGTCTGTTGAGAAAATTTCAATTATTGGTTGCATTTCTTTTTTCAACATTATTTCATTGAATTTGGAACATATTACATAAAAAGAACAGAAGAAGCTAAATATATCAATGATTACAATGCAATCATTGCCCTATTATGGAATGCAAACATAGATGTGCAGTACAATGCATACAATTCCATTGCAGTTGCACGATATGTTACAGCCTACTTAACAAACGTTGAAAAAACAGAGCTTCAAGGCCTCTGGAATGACCTATCATCAGACAAAACACTGTTTCAAAATTGTACAGTTTGGGCATAAAAATGCTCTCCCATAGAGAATGTGGCTGCTATGAAGCTGCAAATCGTTTAAACGGTACTGCTTTGTATGGAAAATCTGAAAATATAGTATGGCTAAGTTTTGGTCCTGCTAAATCTAGAAAAAGAGTTCTCAAATCATACGACGACATAGAAACAATAGCCAAAAATGATCCCAACAGCCAAGACATTTTGAAAAACAATTTACTAGACACATACTACCCAAACAGAAGTACCACTTTGGAAACCATGTGTCTATACCACATAGCCTAAAACTTCACATACAAAATAATATAAAACCTGATGAAAAAAAGGTAGCTACAGAGTGACAAATTGTGAAGGCAGTTTAGTAAAACTTACAAAACCAAGTTTAATTAAACATATCAAATTTTCATTAAAAACTCCTCAACATAAAGAACTATATTAAATGTCCCTGCTAAAAATCTTTAAACCATGGTGAAAAGAAGAAGAAATACTAGATAACTATGACTCCTATGAAGACGCTTTCAAAGCAAATGAAAGAAAGCACTATAATCGATGTAAACTTTACACAGTACAAAACAATGTTGCATGATGAACAGCAATACGAAGAAGAACTCCAGGCCCAACTAGATAAGGACACTCCCGACAGTAGTCAACCTTCTGTAACAGGAAGCCAAGAACCACTGGGATAGCCACTAATAGCAAATGAGGCAGAATTAGCTATGACAGAAGTAGAAAACACCATGTGTCAGTATGAGATATAGAAGACTTAATTGTACTACAATCAAAACAAAAAAATGAGCAGCGTAGCATTTTTTCAAGAAGTAACAAAAGAAATTGCATATGGTGTACGACATGAAAATAAAGAATGTACCTTCCAAAATTACAAACCTATACTATTATACGTCAGTGCTGAAGCTGCTTCAGGCAAAACAATCTTAATCAAAATCATCAGCAAGTTCCTTCACCAATTGACAAACAACAAACTGTCAGCTGTTCTAACTGCCCCCACAGGTTTAGCTGCCTACAACATAGGCGGTGTCACTTTACACCGATTACTACTCCTGCCAGTACAACACCAAAACAAATTAGAATAATACAAACTTTCTACAGAAGCTGCAATGGAACTACACAGAGTGTTAAATCAAATGAAAATGCTATTAATAGATGAAGTTAGCATGGTCTCCAACCTAATGTTGGCTTTGATTCGCCTCAGATTACAAGAAGTACTGAAAACAAACTACGAAGAGCTCTTTGGAGGAAAACACATTATTGCTTTAGGAGATCTTCTTCAATTGATACCAGTGAAAGGTGAACCTATTTTTAAAACCTTAGGACACACACTCTGCCGTAAAACTGTTGGCAGCATAGGAAATGTTAACCTTTGGCAACATTTCCAATACAGAGAATTAACAGAAAACATGTGACAGTCTTCAGACATCACGTACGCCAACATTTTAAAAAGTGTTAGAGTTGGTGTACTATCTCAAGAAGCAAAAGCAATATTAAAATACTGGCACATCCATGCACTTCACGGCCATAACTCATGTGCTACTGATTTCATGGAACAATTAGCACACAAAAATGTCAATTGTATGTCCTTGATGCCAACTCTTGCAAGCTGTTCCAAATTCAATGAAATAATGTTGAAAAAAGAAATGCAACCAATAATTGAAATTTTCTCAACAGACAAACTGGACGTACATGGTATGACACTACCCATGTGTCAACAAGCCACAACAAGACTAAATACCTTGGAAAATTCAATCTCCAACAGAGCTGGTTTGGAGAAAATATTAAAATTATCTTTAAACTGTAGAGTAATGCTTAAACGTAACCTTGACATGGAGCAAGGACTAGTTAATGGAGCACTGGGTACAGCTGTTGGCTTTCAAACATACCCATGTTACAACAACATTCAGTTTGTCAATATTCTCTTGACAAACTTTCAGAAGTTAAAAGGATCAGGCGCTCAACAGCTCGATTCCTTCTTTTCAGAGACATGTATGTACGCAGAGAAAAATTTTCTCTAACTCTAGCATACGCAGTCACCATTCACAAGGTCTAACCTTAGATAAAGCATTGATAGATGTTGAGAACACAGTCTTCAAAGAAGGCATGAGCTACATAGCACTATCACGCTTACGTTCACTTGACAGTCTATTTCTAATCAACTTTGATGCAGGTAAAGTAAACACTGATATTCCTTGCATTTTAGAATACAATATGCTACGTTCACTATACACCCCCCCATCTAAAAACATATCCTCTTCCACAAAAAGCAAAACATTGTAAAAAAAAATACTTCAAACAGAAATGCAACCGGACGTCACTACAAATCCTCTAAAGAGAGTAAAATAAACAAATACTTCATTAATTAGTACAACCAAAGAAGAATTTATTACTCAAAGTATCTCAGGTACTTCTTTAAAGAAGCAACACACACTCCAAAAAAATGACTTGGACACAGAACTATCTGGTCCATTCAAATGTTCAAATGTAACTGGTGTAAATTGATACGCAAATGTAGCAATCAATATTCTATTTCAATTGCCATCAATTATTGACAACATTTTCTTCCACAGCAGAGACCAATTGTGTTTGCAAATGTTAGTCCTTCATAGAAATGCAACCAACAATCCTGACAACACCTAGGGTGTTCATGGAATAGGACAAGAACTGGACTACTGTGCTGGAATGGTGAAATTCACTATAAACTCACAAGAAGATCCACAAGAATTTCTAATGTACTTGCTACAAGTACTGGACAACAAAAACACACCTATAAAAGAAATCTTCCAGATTTTATACATGTGGAAACATACATGCACTCTGTGCAACAATATGCAATATGAGCAAATCCGTATTGAACGTTTTGTGTATGTATCCATACCTAACTGTGAATCCGTTGCATTTCAGCAACTTGTACAAGATGCAAACCATGGCAGATTATGTACTACCTGCAATTCAGATAATCGCTCCACCTTACTAATACAAACACATAGTAAATATGTAATAATAATGCTTCTACGTTAGAATGCAGATGGTACCAAAAACAACTGCAAGCTGACTGCTTTCACACATGGTCAAGTATCGCTTGGTAAGAAAACATTCACAACAATAGGTATAATCTACCACGCAGGAGCCACAACCAATGCAGGTCACTACACTGCATATATAAAAAAGAATTGTGGATGGTTCTAATGTAATGATAATACCATTACTGTAAAGCAGAAATTACCAGCAAATCTTATAAACGCTTATTTAATCTTCTTAAAACCAAAATTTAATAACAAATCTGTACTTAAACATTAACAAAACTTCAATTACAAAACTATAAATAGTTAGAATACGCCCACAGGTATCTAACTTGTCAGGGTGCAGGCATTGGGGTTGTGTGGTCAGGAGCCCGGAGTGAGTTGGGGACGTGGTCCACACATGGGGATCCACAAAAAACCCTACAAAAATGAATTTGGCCTTATAGAAGGCTTTTGTGCCCCCTCTGCAGGAATAAGGACCTGCAAACTACACTGCCCAGCAGGCCCTGGGCCAGAAAGTACAAAACCCCACCCCCGTTGGGTGGAGCACGCTTGCGCATGCGCGCGCGCACAACAGCACGGGGCTTGTGCTTACACTCCCGAGCGAAGAGGACGTGTATTCCGGAGCTCCGAGGAAGGGGACGCACGCGAGGGGCCACACCCCAGCCAGCCTTCAACCGGGCCCCTCATATGCCTGAGATAAGTACCGCAAGCACAGGGGAGCTTAAGCATATGCTGGGAAACACGCGTCTTCGCCAGAAAAGGCGCGTTCAGAAAAAGATCAGCCAGGAATCTCCCACGTGAAGCGGGGCACACGCAAGGGGGCACCGCCCATACTCTTGAGTCCCCTAGCTCTGTAAAGATAAGTGCAGCACGCAGCAGCGTTTAAACCCATAACTAAAGACCGCGCAAGGGCCACTCTGAAGCGCAGCGATCCCGCGAGCAGTGCATATCATTAACATGCATAATTAGCCATGTGCGCCACCTAAGAGAATCGCAACTGGGAAGGCGGCGTGACTTGTACTGAAGTCGCACTGTGCCATGTGTGGCTAGCTGCACGTTTCCATTTAGTCTACGTGTGTTTATTAACACGTGGAGTCGTGTTTACTGCAGAGTCATGTGCGGCTTAACCGCACATCAGGGCTAAACCCATTCAAGGGGGCATACGAGTTAGTACGTGACAACTCGGAGACGAGTGGGGGTTGCATGAGGAAATGTCATTTACCCACTGAATGCACCATGTTGTGTGTGTGAGGAAACACCCACAAGGTAATAACTCAAAACTCTCTTTGCAGCATTTATCTGCTCCGGAGACCGGACCTGAGAGTGCGCAGGCAGGAGGCCAGCACTCAAAACCAGAGATAAGTCCTTTTTGCTCTCGTTGCCTCATTGATGACAGACTGTAATGTGGGCATGTAATGTGTATACTGGTTTTGGTGCGCATGTTTATTTGTTAGTATTGTATTTAACCATACTCCCCCAGTCCTATCCACCTTCCCTCTCCTCACCCTCTTTCCGGTTATCCTGAAAACCTGTTCCTATCCAACCAACGATTCCCTAACCCTCTTTCCCCGCCGGGGTCTTGGAGGTCTGAGTAAGCTGTGACTTGCAGGCACCCAGACCGCGGAGGGGGTGGTTGGTCCGTACCACTCCTGCGCTTGAAGATTGGAGCCTGACAGAAGCACAAGCCCAAGTGTAACAGGCGCCCAAGTGGTGCGAACCAGCCAGTCATGGAGGAGCTTACTAAGGTCCTGCAGGGCATCCAGGCTGAGCTTGCTGCCACCAGACAGGGTTACACTGTGTTAGCCACACAAGTGCGCAGTTTAGCTGCACAAGCAGCCCCCCTCCCTGCGGAGCCCACACTCCCTACGCCCGTACAAGTCCAGGTTACTCCTGAGCCCGTAGTGTCCTTAGCTCCACCAGAAAGGTATGTGGGCGAAACCCCAGAAATACCAGACCTTCATGACCCAATGCCAGCTTCACTTTCTTACTAAACCAGCAGCATTCCGAACCATTCAAGCCCGGACTGCTTTTGGAATTTCCTATCTTACTGGGGACGCTGCGGCTTGGGCAAATCCTTTAGTGCATAGAGATGACAGAGTGTTGTACGACTGGGACGAATTCCAGTTAGAGTTTGGCAAAATATTCAACCGGAAGGCAGCCGCCACTTGTAGGGACAGAGAGTTGCTTACCTTACGTCAAGGTAGTAAGGAGCTAGTGACCTATGTCACTCAGTTTAATAGGTTGGTAGCAGAAGCCGAGTGGCCACGCGAAAAGCAAATGTCTCTCTTTTACCTAGGGTACGTGATGAACTAAAAGATCTCATAGTCCAGGTAGACCCACAGCCCCAGGATTGCCCCTCAATGATTGATCTGGCGTTAAGACTGGATCATAGGCAAGCTGAACGTCGTGGAGACAAAAAGCGTGGGGATCCGCGTCCCATAGCTAGGTTGGACCGCTTTGGGACTTCCCGTCCTCCCACATCTGTGGAAAAAGCGACAGGAGACGAGCCAATGCAGATAGGATTGGTTCGCTGTCCCCTTACTAAACAGGAGAGAGAGCGCAGACGTAAAGAAGGGCTATGTTTATACTGTGGTACCTCGGGTCACTTTGTAAAAGAGTGCCCTAATAAGCCTAAGCTGCAGGGAAATGCCTTGGCTCGGCATTAGTAGGGGCGTTACAGTCGAGCCAGGCGGTGGAGATTACCCCAGCTGTTGGTTTCAGCAATTATGCTCCGCATGTCACATTGTCAGGTTTGTTGAGTTTTCTTGGTCAAGAGGTCAAGGTTACGTTACTTTTGTATTCGGGAGCCTCCGGCAATTTTATTGTTATTGCGTATGCTATCAAGCTGGGACTACGTTTGTGTAGTAAATCTACTCCGGAATCCGTCAGGGCGGTCGATGGCACCACATTATGTTCTGGACTCGTCATCCAAAGTACACAGGTAGTAACATTACGCTGTCAGCAAAATCATCTGGAAGATATCCAGTTCAATTTGATTGAAGCACCACAATTCGGGATTATCTTGGGCCTCCCTTGGTTTTACAAACACAATCCTGAAATAGTGTGGTCAGAAAGCAAGGTGGGTTTTCTGTCAGACTTCTGTCTCGCACATTGTATAAAACCTGAAATAAGACCATGTATAGCCTCAGTAGAACCCTTAGATATGAGTGGCTTGCCCGCCGAGTATGCGGAATATGCTGATGTGTTTAGCAAACAAGCTGCGGAAACCCTGCCACCTCACTGGCCATTCGATTGCCGAAATGACCTAGAGCCTGGAGCAGTCTTACCCTGCAGTAGGGTGTATGCGCTCACTGAAGATGAAACAAAGCATCTAAAAGAATATATCGACAATCATCTGCGAAGCGGGTTTATCAGACACTCTAATTCCCCAGTCTCCTCGCCTCTATTCTTCATACCAAAGAAGACCGGAGATCTGAGAACGTGTATCGATTATCGCGGAGTTAATCGTATTACGATCAAAAATTGGTACCCTTTACCGTTAATCCCGGTCTTACTAGATCAAGTGCGGAAGGTGCCCATTTACACCAAATTGGATCTCCGGGGGCCATATCATCTGGTACGAGTAGGGCTGGGGACGAATGGAAAACAGCGTTCCGGACTAAGTTTGGCCTGTACGAGTATCAGGTGATGCCGTTTGGCCTGTGCAACGCCCCAGCTGCCTTTCAGCACTTTTTGGATGAAGTGCTACGTGAATATCTAGATATCTTTGTGGTCGTATACATCGACGATATCTTGATTTACTCGCAAGACAAACACGAACATGTCAAACACATCAAGGCAGTACTCCAACGTTTGCAAGAACACGGTTTGTTTGCTAAACTGGAAAAGTGTGAATTTTACTGTGGAATTTCTGGGCTACTTTTTAACTCCATCTGGGGTACAAATGGACCAACGAAAAGTACAAACAATCCTAGATTGGCCAGCGCCCAAGTCAGTGAAGGAAGTGCAATCCTTCCTAGGCTTTGCTAATTTCTATCGGCGGTTTATCTGAAACTTCTCGGAGTTGGTGACCCCCATCACTTCCTTACTCAAAAAGGGACGCTCATATCTATGGAACGAAGCCGCCGAACAAGGCTTTCAGCAGTTAAAACAGGCCTTCACATCTGCCCCGGTGCTAAAGCATCCCGATCTTGCTCAGCCCTTTGTGGTCGAGACAGATGCCTCCAGCTACGCCATCGGTGCAGTTCTTTCACAACGAGATGTGCAGACAGGAATGCTCCATCCTGTGGCTTACTATTCCTGCAAATTACTCCCTGCTGAAGCTAATTACACCATAGCTGATCGGGAATTATTAGCAGTGAAGGCGGCCTTTGAGGAATGGAGACATTACCTCATGGGGGCTCATCATACCGTGACTGTGATCACCGATCATCGGAACCTGCAGTTCATCAAAACTGCTAAGACACTCAGTCCACGCCAATTACGTTGGGCGTTATTCTTTGCTGATTATGATTTTCTTATTACCTATCGGCCAGGAGCAGATAATAAGAAAGCAGATATCTTATCTCGATACCCTGATTCTGATGATAAGGAAACTATAGAAAGTCAGCCTATTTTGCCCCCTCTGCAAATTATTGGGGTAGTCAGACGACCTAATATATTTGAAGATGTACAAGCAGCCATGACCACACAAGAGTTGCAAGATTGGTGTGGGAAGGGATTGCAACATTCTTTGGTGAATGGTCTCCCTTATTATGCTAAAGCATTATATCTGCCCACTGAAGTGCTTCGAAAGGAAGTTTTGCAATGGTGCCATGATGCCACTACTGCAGGCCACCCAGGTGTAGCCAAAACCCAACGGAATGTGGCTCGGCATTTTTGGTGGCCCATATTGTTTCGGGATGTGCGCAAATACGTGACAGAATGCAACGTTTGTGGGTGGCAAAAGTCCAGCCATCAAAAACTGGCAGGGTTACTACAACCCTTACCAACTCCTCCTACCCCGTGGCACACCGTTACCATGGATTTAATTGTGGACCTACCACCTGTCCAAAAATTCACTTCCATTCTGGTAGTGGTTGACTCACTCACAAAAATGGGTCACTTTGTTCCATGTAAAGGTGTACCCACAGCTGGGGAATTAGCAGAACTGTTCTTACAAAACGTAGTGCGGCTGCATGGCCTTCCAACACGAGTAATTACTGATCGCGGCCCACAATTCACCTCTCGCTTCTGGCGCGCTTTTTGCCAGTTAATCGGTATGGAAGTAAATTTATCCTCGGGATACCACCCAGAAACGGATGGACAAACCGAGAGGTTAAACCAGGGCCTGGAGCAGTATCTGCGCTGCTATACTGCAGACACTGAAACTTCATGGGTGCAGTATGTATGGTTAGCAGAAATCCCATAAAATAATGCTCTTCATAGTTCCACAAAACATACCCCATTTTTTGGGGTCTATGGTTTCCACCCTAGGGTTTTGCCCACAGCTCCCAGTCCGTCCTTGGAAGATATACCCGCAGTCAGGGGGCATCATGTTTATGCGCAATAAGTCTGCTCTAGTATACAAAAGAATTTGGGTGCTGCAAAGCAATCATACAAACATTACGCTGATTTGAAAAGAAGACAAAGTCCTCCAATTAAACAAGGGGATCGCGTTTGGTTATCCACACGCAATATTCAAATGTCCGGTCCACGTAAGTTGCAACTACGATATCTGGGTCCCTTTACCATCTCTGCAGTGATTAATCCGGTGGCAGTAAAGCTAGCCTTGCCAAAACAAATGAAGATCCACCCCACCTTTCATGTGTCTTTATTAAAACCAGCACCCTCCACTGTCCCTACTGAAAAGCCACCTCCAATACTAGTCAAGGAACACCCAGAATACGAGGTTAGAGCAATCCTAAATTCTCAGCACCGAAAAAATGGTTTGTATAATTTTATTGATTGGGTGGGATATGGGCCTGAGGACCGGTCTTGGGAGCCGGCCTGCAATGTGCATGCACCTAGATTGATTAAAGCGTTTCATCAAAACTATCCAAACAAGCCTAAACCCAGGGCCTTCTGTGCGAGGGGAGTACTGTCAGGGTGGAGGCATTGGGGTTGTGTGGTCAGGAGCCCGGGGTGAGTTGTGGACGTGGTCCACACATGGGGATCCACAAAAAAACCCTACAAAAACGAATTTGGCCTTATAGAAGGCTTTTGTACCCCCTCTGCAGGAATAAGGACCTGCAAACTACACTACCCAGCAGGCCCTGGACCAGAAACTACAAAACCCCACCCCCGTTGGGTGGAGCACGCTTGCGCATGCGCGCGCGCACAACAGCACGGAGCTTGTGCTTACACTCCCGAGCGAAGAGGACGTGTATTCCGGAGCTCCGAGGAAGGGGACGCACGCGAGGGGCCACACCCCAGCCAGCCTTCAACCGGGCCCCTCATACGCCTGAGATAAGTACCGCAAGCACAGGGGAGCTTAAGCATATGCTAGGAAACATGCGTCTTCGCCAGCAAAGCCGCATTCAGAAGACGATCAGCCAGGAATCTCCCACGCGAAGCGGGGCACACGCAACGGGGCACATACTCTTGAGTCCCCTTGCTCTGTAAAGATAAGTGCAGCACGCAGCAGCATTTAAACCCGTACCTAAAGACCGCGCAAGGGCCACTCTGAAGCGCAGCGATCCCGCGAGCAGTGCATGTCATTAACATGCATAATTAGCCATGTGCGCCACCTAAGAGAACCACAACTGGGAAGGCGGCATGACTTGTACTGAAGTCGCACTGCGCCACGTGCGGCTAGCTGCACATTTGCATTTAGTCTACGTGTGTTTATTAACACGTGGAGTCGTGTTTACTGCGGAGCCACGTGCGGCTTAACCGCATATCAGGGCTAAACCCATTCAAGGGGGCATACGAGTTAGTACGTGACAACTCGGAGACGAGTGGGGGTTGCATGAGGAAATGTCATTTACCCACTGAATGCACCATGTTGTGTTTGTGAGGAAACACCCACAAGGTAATAACTCAAAACTCTCTTTGCAGAATTTATCTGCTCCGGAGACCGGACTTGAGAGTGCGCAGGCAGGAGCCCAGCACTCAAAACCAGAGATAAGTCCTATTTGCTCTCGTTGCCTCATTGATGACAGACTGTAATGTGGGCATGTAATGTGTATACTGGTTTTGGTGCGCATGTTTATTTGTTAGTATTGTATTTAACCATACTCCCCCAGTCCTATCCACCTTCCCTTTCCTCACCCTCTTTCCGGTTATCCTGAAAACCTGTTCCTATCCAACCAACGATTCCCTAACCCTCTTTCCCTGCAGGGGTCTTGGAGGTCTGTGTAAGCTGTGACTTGCAGGCACACAGACCGCGGAGCGGGTGGTTGGTTCGTACCACTCCTGCGCTTGAAGATTGGAGCCTGACATAACTGCTCCAAGATATTTCAACAACCAAATAAATAAATAAATACCACTAATAACTAATATGTGCATAAACATTAATAAAACTTCAATTAAAAACTATAAACAGTAGAATACGCCAACAGGTATCTAACTGCCCTAAGATTTTATAACAACCAAACAGATAAATCAATACCACTAAATTATGACAAGAAATAAACAGTTAGAATACATCAACAGGTATCTAATTGCCCTAAGATTCTATAACAACCAAACAGATAAATCAATACCACTAAATTATAACAAGAAATAAACAGTTAAAATATGCCAACATACGGCCTATGGCCTTCGGCCATGCACCCAAGACTCTAGTTCCTGGCCACAACCACTTCAGCATATCACACCCATACATCACACCCATAGAATCAAACTTTTAACCATGCAGCATGGGATATTTTATGTCCACGGACACCCAAAGTGTTCCAAGAACAGTTTTCTTTTGCTAGCGTACAGTACGGACAGGAACAGTGTTCTTAGGACACCCCCATTTTCGGTAAGTGCGGACATCCCAGACACCAGGCCCATTCTTAGAACAGTTTCAACTTGCCTGCGAACAGTACTGACAGGAACAGTGTTCTTAGGACACCCCCGTTTGCCCAATTACGGACATCCCGGACACCGACCATGTTCTTAGAATAGTTTCAACTTGCATGCAGACACTACGGACAGGAATACTGTCCTTAGGACACCCCCATTTTTGCATGTGTGGACATCCCGGACACCAGGCCCGTTCTTGATTGACATTGTCCGGCAAACTCCGCCGAACCCGGCACCAGACTAGGCTACTCAGCCTAACCTGGCACCCGGACTTGGGAGAACCAGCAACAAACTCTACTTAGGGTCTACCATCCTACTCACATCTGCTTTGAATAAGACTCAGGTCGAAACATGTGTCGGCTGTTTGCACTCATCAATGTTGACAAACTGGCAGTAAATACCACACTGATGATTTTTTGGTTATGGTATACCAATATGAATAATAAAAAACCACATGCACCAATAATTCTAAGACTGGACCTTGACTTAAAACAAAAGGCTTAAATGCCAGAATTTTTGGACAAACGAATCCAGCCAGCGCCAACACGCAGTCAAAGGTTTGTCATCCCAAAAAGCATCCAATCAGTTAGGAACCTTGGAGTTGGTCCCCAGACGAACTATGATCCAGGCTGCAGGCTGCAGGCTGAACCAAAACCACTAATAGGAGGTGCGCAGCGGACAGATAGACCCGATCCCCATAACTCCAACCAATTGAAACTACCGTTCTTAGAACAGTTTCAACTTGCCTGCGAACAGTACGGACAGTAATACTGTCCTTAGGACACCCCCATTTTGGCATGTGTGGACATCCCAGACACTAGACCCGTTCTTAGAACAGTTTCAACTTGCCTGCTGAGAGTACGGACAGGAATAGTGTCCTTAGGACACCCCGTTTGCCAAATTACAGACATCCCGGACACCGCGCATGTTCTTAGAACAGTTTCAACTTGCATGCGGACACTACAGACAGTAATACTGTCCTTAGGACACCCCCATTTCGGCATGTGTGGACATCCCAGACACTAGACCCGTTCTTAGAACAGTTTCAACTTGCCTGCGGACAGTACGGACAGGAATAGTGTCCTTAGGACACCCCGTTTGCCAAATTGCAGACATCCCGGACACCGCGCATGTTCTTAGAACAGTTTCAACTTTCATGCGGACACTATGGACAGGAATACTGTCCTTAGGACACCCACATTTTGGCATGTGCGGACATCCCGGACACCAGACCCATTTTTAAAATAGTTTCAACTTGCCTGCGGACAGTACGGACAGGAATAGTGTCCTTAAAACACCCCGTTTGCCCAATTACGGAAATCCCAGACAGCGCGGCTGTCCGCGGACATGACAAACACAACAGGGGTGCCTGCCACTTAAATAAATGCAGCATTTGACCCATCTCTTACTCCCCTACCCTCCCCAAATTCTCTTACACACCAACATATTTGCCAAAGTTGTATTTCTCCACAGTTTGTCACCGCGCTGTCCGTGGACATGACGCAAGTCGATTAGCCAATCAGGACACAGGAAATGTGTCTGCGGAGTGGACATAGATATCACTAATTTTCTGTGACCTACTTTTTGGTCGTTATTAAAAAAACGGATTTTCACCAAATGTACAAAAGCACGCTTTCGGGACCAAGCCGCTGCTCCTGCTGCAAATTTGGTGAAAATCCATCCAGTGGTTTGGGCTCTAGGCGTGAGCAAATTTTTTCCCCATTCCCTCTATGGGAAAAAAAGAAGTTTTGGGACCCCCCCTATAACTTTGCCCCCCCGGACCAAACCTCACCAAAAAATTCAGAGTGGGCCATATTCTTTTTATGCAAAGTTTGGTGTGGATTCGTCCAGGCGGAGCGAAGTTATAAGCCACCCAAAAAGTGCTCTTCCTTTGGGAATAACAACTTAACCATAACTACACAGCCACTACTGTGGCTGTGTAATGTGTGGTTCCGATTTGTGATCAGTCTTGCATGAGGAGGCAAAGGCAGGAGTTTGAGGGTGAAGTAGACACTTGAAACAGGCTTCAGTTGAGGAAGAGTTCATCATTTAAATAGGCTTTAGTTCATGGAGAAGTAGAACATTAAAATGGCATTTACTTGAAAGGGGAGGTAGAATTGAACTTTATTGTTGAGGGAGAGATAGAACATTAACATGTGCCTCAGTAGTGTGGATGTAGACCACTGGCACAGGATATGCCATCTTTTATTTTTAGATAGATGGAAGAAGAACATTACAGTGGCTACCCCCACAATATAAAGAAGAAGAACATTAGGTATCAGTTATTAGAGTGTGATTAGAAAATCCCATAATTGCTTGAAGGCACACAGACAATTGCATTCACTTGCTGTAACTAATTATACCATATGTATATGATGAGATACAATTCTAGTGGTAAATAAACCACTGTTCTTTGGCATCAGGAGAGCGCACACAATGGCTGCAACTGAGGTGCCATCCTTTTGTAATATAACAAAATACTAGTTGTTAATTGAAAAATGGCTTGAGTGTTCTTAGATTCAGTACTTGTACTGAGTGTGCTAACCTTTTTTGGAAAAAGAGAACATTTTTTGGGAAGATTTTAAGTGATAAATAAATATGAGTATAGAAGAAACATTGTTCACATTGTTTGAAGACAGGAAACCACATGTATTGTCTCTAAGTGTGCTATACCATTGGGATCAGCCAAAAACGTAATTGGGAAGAAAGTCTCTGGGGATTTTTGAGAGGTAGTGCAATCAGAAGTGATAATGTGTGTGCCAATGTTTTTTGATAGATAAGAGAAAATACCAGTTGTGAAGATAAAAACCATCACTATTGTTATACAGAGACAAATTGTTTGGACACGGGAGAAGCTTAAACAAAATACTAATTTTGAAGATTTGTGATAAGATAACATACAAGTTGCAAAGAAAAGGTTTCAAATTATATAGAGGGAAGAGGGAAAGAGTAGATTGGGCCTCATTCCGAGTTGGGCGCAAAGGGATTACCGGCTCCGGTAAGGACACTGGTGCTGGTAAACCCTTTTTGCCCTATTCTGAGGTCCCTTAGCGGGTCCCTCCTTTAATGCCTGGTCTGACCAGGCCCCCTATGGGGGCTCAAATTGGAATGGGGAATGGATTTTTCAATGGAGACTTACCGGTCCCGCAAAGGTCAGACTACACCGGTAAATCCCCATTGAATCAAGTCGAAGTCGGTACCGGTATGGGAGGTAGTCATGCCGCAAATAGCGCCATGACTACCGCCATACTCGGAATGAGGCCCATTGAGTATTTGCATTAGGTGACAACGTTTTCATAAGGATGAGAGGAAATAGTAGTGAATAATTGTGAGTAGACAACATACTAGTAGCAAAAAAAAAATACTTAGCAGCTTTAACTTAATATCATATGTACTCGTGATGAACAAAAAACAGCAGAGTACATTTGAGTGTTGTACTTAGTGGGACAATTTGTTGTGTTGGACAAAAGAATATACGCGTTTTGAATGTTTGTGATAAGGATATATACTATTTGCAGATCAAACATTTTCAAACTAATTAGGGGCAGACGAGAAATGTCAGTAAACGTGCTGAGTGTCCAAACGTTTTTAGATAAATGACAGAAATAGCAATTTCTGAAGAAACAACATTTGTGATGAGACAAATTACCAGCTGCAAAGAAAATTCCTATAATTGTTTGGAAGTAGGTTACATTTGAGTGTGCAATCATTATTTTCATACGAAATCTGAGGGAAAAATATTTGTTAAGATTAGTGCCAACAGTGCCAACACAAGATACTAGTTGAGAGGAAAAAAAAATCCGAGAATTGTGTGGAGGTATAAAAATACATTCAGTGATTGGAACTGACCTTGTCTTGTTTTTGTGATGAGACAAAATACTAGTGTAGAAAAAACATTTCTTAAATTTAACAAAATAATATACAACAATGGCATTGGTTACATAGGCATCCACAACAGCAGTCATGGACAATGTATTTATTTATTGCATGTTGGCAACTTAGCTCTGTGCCGCAATGCATGTTTTGCCAATGTTTAGTAACACTCACCTGCAGTTGAGACTGTCTCCTTTGGAATGAAATCTAGTCGATGGAGGAGAATTTTTTTTCAGTTAAGGAATCTTGTTCCTCTTCATCCATTCTTCAGAATGTACTATCTTTTCAATGACTTGTTTGCGAAAAGGAGAGTTTCATTAAGCTAGTAAACTATTAGGTGTCTTTCTATTAGGTGTCTTTAATTGTTGATAAGCTACAAACTGTTGTGGTAGTCCTATACAGTTTAAAATGTCTTTCTTTCAAGACTTTCGTCTAGATTTTACAGTTGGGTTAATCGATCCAAATCCCTTTCCTGCTCTCTGTGTAATCTCCAAGCCATTCCTTTCTTCCAACAGGGAGATCTGGCAATGTGTGATCAAAACATCTGCAGATCAAGGTGTGAGGCTGGCACCACCCAGTGCTACCTTTCTGTCCTGGATAGGAAATATTGCACCAAGAGTCTGAATAGACACAAAATGATCTGATGGTGAGTATGCTGAGGATGAGTGGAAGATGAGGTTTTGGTTCTGGGTCAGGCACACTGCATATGATATTGATAAGGCATTTGATATTTCTGTGTGGCTTGCAACTTCCTTCACAGGCATTCACCCACTCTTAGCCTGGGGAGATTGCACACATTGTAGAATTCCTGACAGAGACAAGAGGCGGCAACCTTTTTCTACATTAGGTTTTCATGCTTGCTATTTTGTGAGGTGTTGACTGAAAGGAGCTCTAAAGGATCCAGTGTGGGTGTTCTCAAATTGATCACTAGCTTTTGTGAAATGTATACCACTTAACTGATAAACACATACATAGTGTGAATGTACGTTTTCCCCTTGCCAGATCTATGTGAATCTAAGTGTCTTTGTTTGTTTGTACATTTATAGCACACGCAAAGCCCATGGGCATCTAGGCACTAGTTACAGAGAGAACAGTCATAAATCAGTGGTAGCAGGGCAGGGCGGATGGAAGTCAATTGAAAAGCAGAGTTTTGAGGTGCCTTCTGAAAATTTTGTAGGAAGGTTCTCCATGCAGGTGTGTCAGTCCAGAGGCATTGATCAATCTTGCCATAATGAGTGGGTGCAGAACAAGTTGAGCAACAGAGCAAGCCAATAGTAAAACATGTGTGCTATATGTGCAATACAATCAAGAAAAGTGAGTGATGGCATCTGTCAGTGTATTGAGAATGCACAAGCTTGTTTGACCTGTAACCCCTACTACTGGAAATACACGATTATAGGTTAGTGAAGTGATTGCATCACACAGACCATACAAGACCCTCAAATGTGTACTGGTACTAGCAGTGCATAATCACCTTACATCAGGTTCACGCCATCATGTCTAAACATAATCAGCTCAAAACGAAAACTATCTACGGGTCTCAGGTTCTAGATGTACATATGGCCCTCTGTTTGCAAAGATCTCCTAGGAACGTTCTTACCTTTGAACATTATGCCTGAGCTAACCACATTGAAATGCCAAGACCAGTGAGAACATTGAGACCATTATTGAAATGCAGTACATTGTCAATGATATAATTGCCTGAATGGGTAAATTAATGTCAAGTCTCAATTCCTGCATATTGGAATGCATATTTGTGAAATAAGTACAGCAAGATCAGCAAACTGGAAAGTTAGGTCACTACGCTCAGCTGTGGCAAAACATTTGCTATTTAAGACCACATTTATGTTTTATTTGACCTTGTACATTTAAATCTTCATGTATTGCTAAAACGTGATGATGCTGATCTCTGTGTAGAAGAGATGCATTCCTTTTGTCTGAGTCTGGAAGCCAACAGTTTTCTGCCAGCAGTGGCTCTAATGGTTTGGCCTTTCAGAGCGTTTTGCTCCCTGCTGTTTGGGACTCTATCTCCCCCCTTTCCTGACCATTATGCCCAAGTTATTAGGCCCTCTCCAAAAATGTCAGGTTTCACGAGTTGAACGGGTCTAACTTCAAGCATACATTGTTTCATTGTTGTCAATACATTCATCATGTTGCATTCACTTGCTAAGTTCTCGTCAGGATTCTTTGAACGGTGAACTTTCCTCAGACTTTCTTTTACTAAGGTCATTTTTTGGAATGTGCACGGGTTTGCTAGTTCAATTAAGACATCATAGGTCACCTGACATACCTTCTAAAATAAACATGTGACATCTAGACTCAACCAGAAGTTACGTAGAGGGAGTGTGTTTCTCTTTCCATATTCTTCCCAGCAGTGGATAAGAAAATAGGAGTACCAACAAAATTGGGAGGGTATGCCTTTTCAGTTCAGATCATATTTGATTCAGGAAACCTTTTAAAACCTATCTTTTTTTTCTTAACACTTTAAGAATTTCCTTTTTCTTGTAAATTCAACTTGATTACTGGGAGGATTCAGTTTTGATAGAGTTAGCTTCATGGTTATCCATGGACCAATGGTTTTGTGCTCTAAACATATTGTTAATCTAAGCTAATCAGTGTTGGTAAAAATCAACCTAAAGGAAAAGCATATGACCATTGATCCAGATTGCATATGGGTGGTCATTAAGCTGCAGAATGACCCCAAATCACTAACCATAGGCAACTGTTATGCTCATACAGTGGATAAAGCTCGCCTTTGGGCAAGTTTCAGTAACTGTTTTTTACTGGGCCATTGTTCTAGTGGGAATTCTTAACCTGCTGCTTGAAAATCCACTAATGAGTGAGCAGGGCTTGAACGCAGGATAACGGCCCGGCAAAACGAGGTAGAGGCTCGAGCGAGGGCACCGGGATGTTACCCCCTGTTCCAGCCCTTGGAACCTGCTGCTAACTCATCAGTGGATTTTCAAGCAGCAGGTTAAGAATGCCTACTAGAACAATTGGCCAGTACAAACATTTACTAAAACGTGCACCAAGCCCGGGGTGTTAAAAAATAAAGTATTTTCATTCATTGAACGGGGTGCAGCATGCGTCCTATCAAATTAATGAAAATACATTTCCAAAATGACCAGCATGTTTTAGAAGCTGGTGCATTAGCATGGCGGCCAGACAAGCGAGATGAACTGGATGAACTGAAGCTGCTGCAGCCGTAGCTGGCACCTCCGCAACAACAATCAGGTAAGTGGGTCAGGGAGGGGTTTGGGAATGGGTTCAAAAAATAAACGGAAGGGTCGGGGGAAGATGGTGCTGCAGGGTGGGGAGGCAGCCTGCAGGTTCCCTGGAACGTGGACTGAGATAGCTGGTTTCAGTCATCTACCCGTGGAACCTGATTGGCTGCACCCGCCGCCCCGGGTGTTAATAACTGTTAAACTAGTTCTATGTCCAAGAAACCTGGATTGAGCTTTGCATGTTAGAGATATGGACTTCTCCTTCTTCTGTAATTGACATTGCACATACTCTAGAGTAAATTATATGTTCACCAATAAAATATTCTTTTTAGGGGTTCCCTGAGTGGACATCCCAGCCTGTGGAGTTTGTAAATAGATTTCCTGTCTCCAAAACACAGCACATGGCAGTTGGACTCATCCTTACTGGCAGATAAGAGGTCTCTACCATGGTACATAATCACTGTGCACATGCTTACCATCTCAATGTCACTGGCACCACATTCCCTCAGGTGATTTGGGATGCCCTTAGGCAGCCTCCTAATTCCACACGTGTTACACTCCAGGAAACATTAAAATAAGAAGATGGAAAGGATGGAAAGATCATGAAAGAGATACAAAAAGGATACACTAACACAGGTAAATGCTGATTAACTAGGAAAGCTTGCTAGAGCCAGGTTTGATATAAATACATTGCTCATTGACGGAGCTTTACTGGTAAATGTTAACAATAAAGTCAAATACTACAGTGGCAAAAATAATGACGTGGTAACTTGCTGGATACCCTAAACACTTACCAGGTCACGCCTGTCTATGTACAAGCTAGCCCTCTCTGTTGCTTAAGACATGCCCTCATGGCACCGTTAGTTACTGTGGTTGCCATAGTTAGAGCAGAATGTATTGCCATTGTGTAGACACTAGGGCCAAACAAGAAAAGGTCAAGGTTTCTGTGATACAGGACAATAGAGACACACCACATACAGATGACAACCAAACAGCTGAAGAATCATTCACATAAGTGGTTTCCCCATGTGATACCGATATTACAGACTTTGCATGCATGCTGACGCCTCCCTGGTTCCCAAAGAAATCTTTGAAGACACTAGGAATGTCTCTTACACTACAAGAAATCTTAATACCAACAAATTCACTCACCAAAGACAAGTCTCCCAGGCCTGAGAACCTAACATTTATGTCATTTGTAACTGTTTCCCTACATGTAGATTCCCCTTTTCTGCACCACTTTCATTTACAGTGTGAACAGAAGAAGATAGTGGCACTTAGTTTGAATTTTCAATAGATCTGTTTCCCAAATCAGAATGGGATCTCACAGTGGTTAAATATGACAAGCCTATTCCTCTAAACAACTATGATTGCACACATGCTGATGACCAAGTGGGCATTGTGTGAGCAGCCATCGCCAGGCCGCACTAGGCTGTTATGTAACATTCTCCATTTTGCCAACCAAGAGCCTGATTCACAGATGCCTTTTATAATGGCGCAATACCATTAGAAAACGCTCCATGAATCAGACCCCAAATGTGACTGCCTGCCATGGCTACTTTCATTGATGCTGGAAAAGCCATTGATCGGGTTGAGTTGTGATAATTCTTGACATTTTATCCCAAACTTGAATTCCACGATTAAGCTCCTATGGACTGGCCCCAAATCATTGATTTCTATCACTGGCACTAACTCCAAGTTATTTAGCCTCACTTGTAGAACCTTTTATGATTGCCACCTGTCTCTCATCCTCTTATTCTTGGCATCATACCCTCTCCTTAATTAGATCTTATTTAGACAAGGCAAGCCACAAAACTACATGTGGTCACATTCTGCAAACTTCATGTCAAACTGTTCATATATGCAGGTGACATTTTGTTATGTTTAACAGATCCAGAACACCCATTCACCTGCACCAGTATCTCTTACTGGAAAATGTAACATGCCGTCTGGATACAAGTTAATTTGGGAAAATATGGTTGAATTGCTCTACACAAATATTGAATGTATCCCATCAAATTGCCAAAAGTTCTTGTTAACCTGAAGGGTTAAAGGACATCTAGGAAATCTTTTGTCACCCACCGTCGAAGCCAACCTTCATAAACACTGAGGACGCTTCAGAGATGGTTAATAATCAACTGTATGATGGTCCACAGTCTTTCTATCTTGCTGGGGAGGGATGTACTCCATTAAGAAGGTGTACTGCGAACCTCCAAAATCTTCACATTCTGGTGTTCCTCCTGAGTACCCCCCACCGTTCATTCTTCTCTGCCCTTGTATCGAAGAACTTTCCCTAAACTGGGGACTGCCAAGGAATTTATTTAGGGGGCTGGCAGCCTTCCCAAGCCAGTAAAGTATGGGCTTGGGGCAGTACATGGAGTTGCCAGAAGCAGGCACACAAACACACTGGGAACACAGGCAACCTGTGCACTTCTAAGGCAGTGCTCTGCAGTAATAGGAAGGGGGAATTGGATTTCAAATTGGTGGTCAGAGTGGCCAGTCCTAATAAAGACTTTGTCTGGGCCCTAAAGCACAAGGTAAATTCAGTTTGATGGAAAAAAGCAGCTAATACCTACCTCACCCCAATATATACATTTAAATGCAGACCTGCACAAAGGGCCCAGCCCTGCCAAGGGGATGGAACAAAACCCTATAAAACTCAGGAATCCCAGTCAATTGTTCTGAGTTATTGAAGAAGGAGGATATAATTTGGAGGTGGTTGGTTAAATGAGGCGATTGATTAGAGGAGTGACAGAATATATGGCGGACATTGGAGAGACACTTGAGTAGAGGGGAAGAATAGGTTGGTGAGCAAGGGCTTTGAAGAGGCAAGAGGTATTGGCAAAGTAGTAACCTGAGAAGGCAGAAGTGGTACTGGGGAGTTTGTGGTATCACATGGAGGCAGAAGTGCTACTGAGTGTGAGGTGCTAACATCAGGAGGTGAAAGTGGTATTGAGGAGAGATTGGTAACATCAGGAGCTAAAGGTGGTATTGAAGAGGAGATGGTATCACCATGAGGTAGAAATAGTCCAGAGGAGGAGGTGGTATCATTGGGAACGGAAGAGTATATTAAGGAAGAGGAGAAATCAAGGAGTGGTGCTGGTGTGCTGAAGGAATTAGTTTTAGCAAAAAACCTGAAGGTGGGAGACCACCTTGAGGAGGTCCCTTGACAGGAGGTAGTTGAAAGTAACCACCAGGTTAAAGGAGGCACGATTTACATAGGGAAACACATGGAGGAGGAAGAAAAGGATAATTTTAATTAGCCACAGGAGATAGTGCACATAAACTGCACGCTAGACAGTCATCCCAGGAAGGTTCCAGTGAGCAAAGTTAGCCATAAGAAAGTTTAGAAGATTGTAGAATTAACTAGAATGGGGCTGGAAGAGAGGCAGAAGGATCCCACTCTAAGGCAGACCAAGAGGAATTGCTCTCTGTTTCTCTCTCTGCATCTCTCCAAGAAAACTCGCAGTACTACTACTATTTCAAAGACTGTTGGCTAGAGTTATTATTTGGGGTACTGTTCCACAGAAGCCCATAGCTAGTTAGGAAGCAACGATAAAGGGGGTAATTCATAGAATTCAGCGCACAAGAGGTGCATGCGGCTGGTGCACAGTGCGCGCATGCGACATCTGCGCCATCCGCGTGCGCCAAAATCCATTTCAGCGCACAGCGTATTCATGGATTTCAACATCCATTACCAGCCGTGGTGCAGAGTGGCGCAGCGACCCCACAGCAGCGCCAGTTACACCCCCAATCCCTCTTGGAGCGCCATGCACAGCGCACAAATCCCGTACATGGCGCACAGGCCAGTGGACCAGCATACAGCCCCCCAACCACGAAAACGCCTGTAAAACTCCCCGTGCACCCCTCCAAATACATGTACACCCCTGCACAGGGAGTTTCACACGCGATTGGCCCTGTGCGAGCGGGGTACGTGTATTACTGGGGTTCTTGGGGAGTTTCACACGCGATTGGCCCTGTGCGAGCGAGGTACATGTATTACTGGGGTTTGCGGGGAGTTTCACACGCGATTGGGCCTGTGCGAGCAGGGTACGTGTATCACTGGGGTTCGCGGGGATTTTCACATGCGATTGGGCCTGTGCGAGCGGGGTACATGTATTACTGGGGTTCGCGGGGAGTTTCACACGCGATTGGGCCTGTGCGAGCGGGGTACATGTATCACTGGGGTTCGCGGAGAGTTTCACATGCGATTGGGCCTGTGCGAGCGGGGTACATGTATCACTGGGGTTCACGGGGAGTTTCACACGCGATTGGCCCTGTGCGAGTGGGGTACGTGTATTACTGGGGTTCGTGGGGAGTTTCACACGTGATTGGCCCTGTGCGAGCGGGGTACGTGTATTACTGGGTTTCGGGGGAATTTAACATGCGATTTCGCTGTCAGAGCGGGGTACGTGTATCCAGTGGGGTGCGCGGGGAGTCCCACACGTGAATTGGCAGTGTGGGTCCTCCCAGGTGTGCCCACTACCCCCTCCACGGCCCCTGCAGGCAGCCCACACCACAGGGGACTACCCTGCACCCCATGTCATGTTCCACACGTTGTAGACAGTTGACCTTCTCTTTTGGCTCATTTTCATTGGTCTGGTAGCACAGACTCCATACAGTTTGCACCTAAATAATCTGAAGTATTAGAATTTCATTAACTCATGAGTGCACCTCCTCAACCAAACTCTCTCGATATGTTCCACACGCAGCCCATCCACCATGGGCAGGCCCCCCCAGCCAGCCCACCTGTCACCTTGCATTAGTGATCATCAACTCATGTCCCCGAGGACCCCCACCCACCCAGCAGTGATGGGCACCTGCCAGCAGGCCCGACTCATGTCCCCCAAGACCCCCACCCACCCAACATTGACAGGCACCTGCCAGCAGGCCCTGACTCATGTCCCCCAGCACCCCCACCCACCCAGCATTGAGGGCACCTGCCAGCAGGCCCCGAATCATGTCCCCCAGCACCCCCACATACCCAGCAGTGACGGGCACCTGCCAGCAGGCCCCGATCATGTCCCCCAGGACCCCCACCCACCCAGCATTGACGGGTACCTGCCAGCAGGCCCCAACTCATGTCCCCCAGCACCCCAACCCACCCAGCAGTGATGGGCACCTGCCAGCAGGCCCCGACTCATGTCCCCCAGGACCCCCACCCACCCAGCAGTGAGGCTCAGGCCCGGACTCATGTCCACCCAACACGTCATCATGATCCAAAATCATGTGCCTCATGGCCTCCCAAATCCCACCGCACGCCACCCCTGTGCAAAGAACCAACCAAGTATCCCATCCACCCCACATTGAAATGCCCATTACATGATACAACCCAAATGGAAAGAATGTACATCAACACATGTCTGTCACAAACCCACAATGGGTGCTGGTGATTGTGAAAACCTACACTGTGACATGCATGAAACCAATGAGAGAATACCACACATCAAAGTAATAAAACAAGATGTATTGTACAGAAAAATAATGAAATCCAATGAAAACATGAAAAAAAATTATCAAAAAAAGATGAAATGCAGCATGTCCAAAACACAAACAGAAAATCATGAAGTCTGAATCCAAATCAATCGAAATGAAAATGTGTCCAAAGTCTCCGGCCAGCAAATCGAATCCAAAGGAAACTGAAACAGTAAAATCCATTGATCCATGGTGAGAAAAATAATAATAGATAAATCCACTGTTCAACTACGTAAAAAGAAGTAATCCAGGGTCCATGAGCCCAACAAATTAAATGAAACCTAGCCAAAAAACTATCTAACAAAGAAATATATTCAAAAAGGCGGGGCATAGTCCAAGCGCCCCAAATGAATGAAAAAGATAAAACTACCTAAAACTACAAACTATATACAATGGCGGTGGGCTAGTCCAACGCCTCACTTCCCGATTTCCTGGGCCAGGGCATCATCGAACTCCTGCTCGATGTTCTGGAGGCGGTCCTCTTCCATGGCCCAGAGGGTTCGCAGGGACGATGACATGTTGACCTCCAACTCCCTGCGAATTGCCTCGAGGCACTCGGCCTGCCTCAGTGCCCTCCGCATGGAGTTTTCCGCCCTGACCATTGTGAGCCATGCCTCTTCCGCCCGCCACTGCTGCGCATCTATGGCGTGGGCCAACCGCTGCCACACGGAAGACACTTGTAATCCTGGGTCATCCTGCCCTCTGGCCGATGCCTGCCCCTCCGATGTCGATGGCCCGAGCCATCATGGCTCCCACCTTGTTGCTGCTGCTGCTGTGCCTGTGCCCGTGCTCTTGCTTCCTGCACGTCCTCCTCTGGCTGGGGTGCAGTTGTCGTGGTGGCCACCCCTGCTGGACGTCCGACTCCCGACTGTGGCAGGGATGTGTCCCCCTCAGCCTGGCCGCTGGGTCAGAGGCAGCTCCACAGGGTACCCAGGTGATACATGGGTGGGAAGATGGCATGGAGGATGACTGGTGCGTAGGGTGTTCAGGTAAGGAGGGGGTCGGAACAAACATAAGAATCCAGCCCTGGTGACCAGTCCCAGTAGGTCAACGTGGTCAATGAGGCATTCGAGATGACGTGCAGTGTCTTCACGAAAACACTGCAGGTCACCTTGCATGTCCCGTTGACGCAACGCCATCCCACTCAGGACAGGCTCAACCCGGTCCCGGATAGCCACGTCCACAGGGAGAGGAAGGCCAGTTGTTGTAAGTGGATCTCCTCCCTGAAAATGGGTCTGCACGTAGGCATCCCTGCTGGTGCGGGATGATGCAGTCGCCGGATCGGGTCAGGATTACACACAGGCACCTCCGCGGCGGCTGTGCTGCCTCCTGTCCATGCCTCTGCACTGCACCACTAGCACCAGTGGAATCTCCACCTCCAGACCCAGTGTGTGTCACAGCCTCCTCCTCCACCAAAACCCCACCAACATGGATGCCTCTGTGCCATCTTCCTCCATCGGACCCTGTGGGGTCTCAGCTGCCCCTTCTGCTGCCGAGGAGTCCACCTCCAACCTCCGCCTCTTGGACCTACCCCCGGCAGCTGCGGCCTGGGACACGGCACCAGACTCCTCACTCCCTGACAAGATGGCAACCTGGGAGGGGAGCCGGGCCTTGCGTCTTCGGTGGTGGTGCAATCCCTGCCGCTTTGCTCCACAGCACCCTCTCCGCCCTCTTCATCAGTTGACGCTGCAGACAGGGAGAGATAGAACACAGGCATCAGGGCACTGGACAATGGACTGATACGCACATGACAGTTGTACATGAGTGTCAGTGTCAAACTTCAGACATGGCATCACACTCCCCAACACACATGTCATTTCAACTCACACACATGAACAATTCAACAGCATTATTGCACCAGGCAGCACCATCCATACACAAACAACAGCACGAGCAGCCGAAGGTGAGCCTGATGTCACATGAAACACAGGGAGTGCACAACACATGCACACAGGCCACTACACTTACATGCATGTGTACATCTCCACCAACTGTCGCAGTGATGAGATCGCCATCCATGTCACATCTGCCATTCATCCTTCTACATGTCAGTGTCACATGCATCCATGTTGCATCACAGTTGCACACTTGTCAAATACACACACATGCACATGTACACAGTGCAGATACATGCAGCTGGAACCACCATCCATGTGTGACACCACAACCATGCCAACGTACATACACAGTAATTCAAACATGTGTGCTCCCACACCTGCATTTGGCCTGCATGCTTACCAACACATACACCATCCATGTGTCTTACACATGAGAGGACTGACATGTGTCAGCCTCACGCCCCTGTACATACACATCCATATATGGCCCTACAAAAACACATGTGCAACCTGCACACTACTGGCACAACACGCACAGTGTCCAATCAGTATGCATGTACACTTACCGCTCGACTGCAGGTGGGTCTGCCTCTCAAGGACCTGGACGTGGAGCACTGGGCGTGTGCGTTTCAGGACCCTCATTTGGTGGTCTGACAGGTGGCCCCGGCGCTCCTTGGCATCTGCTGCCTTCCAGAGGCGCTGGGCCTTGTCGAGGGTCCTGGACCTGAAGTCCTCCCGGTGCTTCTGGACATGTTTGATGTCGCGGACAGTCACCCCCTCCTCGTTGATGGCAGTCATGACATCCATCTAGATCCTGGTCCGTCCTTCATTGTCGACGCGCGAACTTCCAAAGAGGGCATCATACTGCCCCAGGACTTGCTCCACCAGGACACCAACTTCCCTGGCACTGAAGCTGGTGGCCCTGTGCCTCTCTGTCTGGGGGTTGCCAGTGGTGTCAGATGGTGTTGTGCCCGACATGGCAACCCCAGAGCCAGGTGTGGGTGGGCAGCTGGGTCCTGGGGCTGGGCTGTGGAGCGATGGTATCCCAGTCGGGAGTCTTCAGATCCAGCAAGGGTGGTCATAGCGACTGCACCCCTGGCTGACATGCAGGCAGCAAATGGCAGGGCACGTGGGCAGCAGGCAGTCAGGCAGCAGCAGATGGCAGGTGGGAGCATGCTCGGGGCTCTGGGGGGCAGGAAAATGGCCTTTTGGGCAGGAGCGTGATCTTCCGTGTGTATACGCGTGGCCAGCTTGACACGGAGTGATTTGGCACGTGAAAAAATTGCACGTCAGCGTGCAATTCGAGGAAAGGCCCTTAGCGCATAAGCGCGTCAGTGACGTTAGGTGCGAAGGCGTTGCCCACAACACAGGTGCATAGTTAATCAGCATGTGAGAAAACTGCACGTCACCGTGCTATTGGAGGAAAGGGCCTTAGCGCGTAAGCGCGTAAGTGACGTTTCACGTGTGGGCTGCCTTAAAAGGTATGAGTATCACGCTATTTCCTTGTACGTGCTTTTTGTGGAGAGCGAGCGGGTGTATCTTGTACTTCTTGTCGGTTCACACGCAACGGTAAGTCGCGCACGTATTTTCCAACTGTGGTTGCCCATGTGTGTCGCGTACCCCTTCAGAGGTCATTGTAGGCTGCGTGTAACACGCGTACGCTTATTTTTGTGTTTCTGGGTGCCACAGCGTATGCAGGTTTGTTTTTCCACGCACTTGGTCTACCCGGGGTTGTGTGCATGTGTGCTTTTGTTTTTGGGGTGCCTGTGCATTGCGTGACCCGTCATCTTCCCCCAGAGGTCACATATAGCCTTGCTAGAGCACTAGGGTACGAATTCCATCTAGTACCCTACCCCTTTCACCCCAATTGCTCAGGACAATTTTTTACTGCAACTCCCATACACACAACAACATCAGTGCCATGGTTGGGAGGCGACCAAGCAGTAAGGGAGGCAAAGGTGGACGACCTCCAAATGTTGGGCATGGTGGGCGCGGTAGGGGACTTGGCCAGGATTTGCAGGGTGCCCCTAGACCACCGTGTGTGGAGGACCAATCAGGGACACCTATGCTCTCCCCCATGGTTGTGGGAAACGTAGCTGACACCATCCCAGCTCAGCCCTTGTTGGACCGGTCCATTTTGACACCTGAACCGGCACAGGATGACTCCCAGGCTGACTTCCAGGTCAGCAAGTCTAAGCCACGTGTGGCGGGCGGTGCAAGTTGCTGTCTTCAGGCCACGTGGATCTGGGGCAGCAATGTCATCTGCTGCCCCAAGTAGGCAGGCTGGGGAGGCTGCAGGGGCAGCTGCAGCTCTATCCACCCCAGCTTTGAGTCTCCCAGCCGGGACAGTGTCAGTTCAGATCCATCAAACCGACGTTGGCCCTGCCAACATCACCCTGCAGCCAATGCCTGCACCAAGACCTATGGTCATTGTACATTCGCACACTTCTAGTACCCAGTCCATCTGCGCTTCTGCCCCTAATGTCCAGAGCGCAGTAAGCCACTCAGGATCCGCACTACCTTTGAAAAAAAAGAAGAAGGGTGCTCTGGCACTACAGGCTGAGACTCCAGACACGGCTACACACTCAGGCATGTCAAGGAAGCCTAGCTTTAATGACGCCGAACTTGATGCACTTGTGGCCTATGTGTCGGCACATAGCCGCAAAATGGTGGTGACTGCAGGGTGCAAGACCACACCTGGTCAACGTAGGGCACACTGGCAGACCATCGCGGACCACATTAGTGCCCTTGGATTTGTGAGGCGCACAGCTGATGATTGCTACAAGCGGTGGAATGACCTGAAACGCAGAGCAAAGAACAAGCTGGCCTCAAATGATGCCTCTACTCTGGTGACTGGCGGTGGGTCTCCACCAGAGAACAACCAACTCACTGAACATGAGTCTGTTGCTGGAACCTTCGTCACAGAGAAACAGATCCAAGGCGTGGGAGACCTACCAAATTACGATGCATTGTCCAGTGAGTGCCCATGCATGTGTGTGTAATCCATGTGTATGTTGTTTGGGTGACGGGTTCTGATTGAGTGCCAGGTGAGGGTGTGTACTCCTGAGTGGTATGGGTCACCCATGTGCTTCCTCCAAATCATTCACTGTCCTTGGATTTAGGTATGATAGTATCCCTTCTGCCCACAGTAGCCAATTAGCGCCACATTACTGCAGTTGCCCTTGAACTTTCATCTTGCAACAACATTGTTCTGAATTTTTCAGTGTTCATTCAGGCTGATTGTTTCAATTCTCCCATTTTTGCAACACATTTTTCAGCCCTAATGCCACATATGTGACATGCTTCTGTCATTGATTACACCCCACATTGGCCCACATTTGTTACCTTGTTATGTGAATGATTAGACCATTCAGGCTGATTGAGTATTGGCCTGCTCACATTAATTTTTGTGGCCTGTTTGAATGTGGAACATGATAGTTGTTTCCTGTCATGTTGAAGTGACCAACCATTGATGTGTACATCTGCCTGCGATCACTGTATTATTGTACACTGGATGTGTTGCAGTGTGTGGCACATGCGTATTTTGTCACACTGTTTAGCATTTTTCATCTCATCATGTCCATCTCACATGGATGGGTGACAGTACTCATTCACTGACATATGGCTGTACTTCTCAAATGTACCATGGCTAGGCTACATGCCATCTGTGTGTTGGCATGTGTCATGTATGTGTATTGGACATGCCACTCACAGGCTAACGTGTGATGCCAGTGCTACCCAGCATGCAGCAAATGTGTTGCTTTTCCATCTTGGTGTCCTCAGTGTCTGCTTTTTGCCTCCCCTTCCAACTCATTGACAGTGCATGCATGCCAGGGTTATTGTCATGTGGGATATGTGTAATTCATGTACAGGATCTCTGGATGTCCGGCCTATGTGTGTGCTATGGTGCTCATGCCTGTTTCCATTTGTTGTCTTTCATGTTTTTGCAGGTGATGACGCACTTGATGCTGTTGAGGTTGAGGAGATAGTGCAGACCCAGGAGGAATCTCGGGCATGACCGGGCACCAGTGGAGGACGTTGTGTGGTGGTGGGTGAAAACCCAGTCTTACTGCAGACCATACTGTCTAGGGGTGTCTCTGGGTGCACCTCCCCAGCCCTCTATTCAGGTGCTGAATCGGATGATGAGACTTATGTGCTGTCGCAGGTGAGTGTTTCTGGCAGGGATTCTGTTCTGTCCAACCCACCTGCACCAGGGGTAGAACCCTCTATGGGGATGTCAGTGTTGGTAAGTCCGCCTTTGGCAGTTACGGATGCAGGGTCACACTCCACAACACCTGATCCTGTTCCTGGGCCAGCAGATCAGAGGGGGAATGCAGTCTTGCAGCCTCAGGCAGTGCCAGCACAGCAAGGTGCAGATCGCCTTGCCCCAAACAGGTGTGGTGCCTGCTGACGCGGTGGCCATACGCCACCAGGCAATACTGTATGGGAAAACTCCATGTACGGTATAGCAGCCCAACAGGGAGCATCGGTTGAAATGATGGCTCAGACAATGGAGAGGGTGGCCACTTCCATTCTCCCCCCTGAAAGGCAGTTGGAGCAACAACAGCAGGCAACAGACTCCATTTGCCAATCACACAGGCACAGGGAAGACATGTTGGCGTCCAACAGGGACCGACGGGCGGCACTGGAGACTGTTAGGGAGAATTCTCTGTTTAGGCTGAATTTCCTAACCTAGTGAGTCCCCCAGCAGCTTTGCTGGATTTCTGGAGTTTGTTTATTTTCCATCCTGCCAAGAGTGAGACTCTTTTTCCCACTCTTGGACATGAATGTGGTTAATTCCTTTGAATGTCAATGTGTTCTATGGGCTATGGGGTATTTTACTCCATAGGGTCTCATATGTTTTGCTATTTGTGTTACACCGCACCCTCCGTGCCGTAACACTGGGGTGTCCTAGAGGATCCCCACCATAGACTCCATACCCTGGGACTGACTACTGTCTCCTAGGGCATGTAAAGTTACCATTGGCTTTACTAGACCTAAATTTACTAACAGAACTAGTACAAACCAACTCGCACTCTGGTGTGATTGGCCCAAGTGGTGAGCCACCCCGCTCACCACTTAGCGTGTTCTGATTGACAGCTAGGCTGAATGAATGGGGGTTTGCTGCATAAAAGCAGGGCTTTTGGGACTGGATCTTCAGAAGTTGCCACAGGACCTAAGAATCCGGCAAGGGTAAAGCTGAGCCGACCTGCAACGACGACACCTCCGGTGGAGCCCTGCTGAACCGACTTACCACTTCCCAATGACAGAGGAGATCTCCCCACCAGAGAGACTTCTTCCCCTGACTGGTGGGCACAACCAGTCCCCTTTGCTTTTTCTTCATTCCAGGACGTAGTGGTCGAATTGCCCGTGCTGAGCACCCCGGCAACCGGATAGCCACTAACCACTGTACTGCGAACAAAAGGTGGTGCCTTGTGACGGAGCACTCCGCGGCTGGTCTCTTCCCTGGTGGTGCAACGATCTTCAACTTTCCTTCGACGATGAGAACATCTCATCTCTTGGCAAAGCCCCGACCTACATCCACCACCAGGAACAACTGCCCCCGCCGGAGCTGTCTCTCCACATACAAGGTGCCGTGTCCGCCTGGCTTCCCTTGTGACCGTTAGTGTGAGGTGTCTTAATCCCTGCCTCTCCATTGGGTCGCCTCCAAGCCTTCTTAACTTTCTGTTCTGAACTGGTCCAATCATTCTGTGACAATTTGCGACTAAGACTCGAAGTGCATTTCCACTGGGATACTTTTTGGGACATAGCACCTTGCCTCTCTCCGAGTGGGCCTGGGTCTGAACTTTGTGATCTACAGTATTTCCTGCCTTACTTGCCTTGCATTGTTTCGTAAAAGTGTTGGTACCGAGTTGGTTTCATACCCTGCCTTTTCTCTCCCATCCTAACGAATATTGCAGTGCCATCTAGGTTAAAGCATTCACCTCTGTCTGCAAATAAGTGGTGCCGATGAACCTAGACTTGTCGACATATTGTTAGAGGATTGAGATACTTCTAGTAATTGTAATTGAAGTTGTTTGCCGTATTAGTGCCAGTGTGTTTTTCATAGATGTGTTGTGATAAATAAATACCTATATATCTTTACACCCAAGCTCTGTTCCGTGTCTGCTTGTTCTACTGTGTAAATTGCCCTATTTTGTATACTCCACATACTGCCTAACTTTTCTTGAGAGAAGTCTGACTGCTCAGCCACAGCTACCAGGTGAATCTGTGTGGTACAGACGGCTACCAAGTGGGTTTACTGCCAAACACCTGTAGGCCTAAATCTTTTGCAGTGGTCCCAGAGGGAACTGCACAGGTTTCCGCTTAACAGAGACTCTGCGCGAAGCCATATCTATAGATCACAGGGCCACAGGGAAGCCGTAAGGGTAGAACTCCATAACCCCAGGGAGACTCTGGGTGAACTTGAGGCTTCCTGAAATTTTAGGTCAGAACAGCAGCTGGAGCAGCTCACACGTTCGCTCTCAGCTGAGCTGCAGGCAGCTTGGGAGGAGATCCGGGCATCACGTGAGGCCATGCATGCAGAAATGCAGGCAACCCGTCAGGTGCTGCATGGGGATCTCCGTACTATCATCCTCCAGAACGAGACCTTCCACACCTGCATGCTTGCTGCCATCGAGGACCATGCCAGGGCTTTGCATGGGCTGCCTCCCATAGCACCACCACCTCCTGATGAAGCAGCAGAGGGTGAAGAGAGCAACAGCAGCAGTTCTTCCACAGTAGCGTAGCCGTGCAGGCCATGAGCCCATGGAGGTATTTCTTTTTCCGCAACATCCATGCAGGTGGGTGTTGGTGTGCTCCCTGTCCTCGAACCTCCTGGGTGGCCTCCCCCCCATCTGGCCCCCACATGGCCATTTTTGATTATTTCTTTTTTTATTTTTTTTTACAGTGTGTTGCCTTGTGTGGCTCCCGTGGGCATCCACTGTGTATTCCGGCTGGGCACATGCAGGCTTGTCCTGCGTTTGGGTTAGATGCTTGAGTTTCTGACACACACAGTGGCCAAGTGACAGTGATTTACACAGTGACATTGGGCTCCCATGAGCTGTGTGGGCAGTCTGTAGTCATAACTGTGTGGACATCCCTAGTGGGGATTGTTTTTGTATTGAACACTGCATGGTGTATTGATATATGCTTGTGTATCCATGTCTTCCTCCTTAATCGCAGGTACCTTCTTCATGTCTTCACAAGGCTGTCTCCTTTGCAGATACAGTTCATGTTGTATGCAGTACACTGAGACATTTGCCTGATAGCAACACTCTGCAGTTGGAAGGGGTCGATGTGCTGGCTTCTTCAGGTTGTAAGACTTGCTCTACTTTGAGTTTGTACTGTTATATTTTGACAATGTTTCATGCTGTGTTGCTGCATTGTGTTGCTGGTAAGTATTTGGTCATGTGTGCTGTTTCTTATTGATTACTGGGAGCATATTGTCTGTGGCCTGTTTCCATTTGGGACAGTGCACTTTGTGACACTTGTGTCTTGTGTTGTGCATTCCTTTGTTTGCTTTCACATTGCATGGCATGCCATGGTGTGCTGGGTGGCGGAGATGGGTAGGGGTTGGGTGACATGGCACTATTTTCATGTTGTATTTTACAAGGGGGTAGTTATTCATGCAGCATAAATATGTGTCTTTTTGTGACACAGCATTGGTTGTCTTTCTGTAGGTAGGGATGCAGACAATGTAACACTTCCAGGTGACCAATCTCAGGCTGGTATGGTTGTGACAGTTGACTGTCCCTTATGTCATCATCATTGATTGTCAGCTGGAATGTGCCAGGGCTGTGTGCACTCCACAGGGGTGTGATTGTAGGTGAAGTAATTAGCCACCAGCTGCGTACGGGCTGCCTCACCATGTGCCCTTCCCCTCCAATGTGCAGCGGCCGTGCATGTGGTTGGGGATGTGGGGGCACCACCATGTCCACCGGCAGGCCCCGGCGTGTTGCAACATTGTGCAGGAAACATACTGCCACTATCATTAGTGGGGTTGTGACATTACTCATTATCTGACATGCATGCATGTGCAGAGGCATTTATACTCACCAAGCAGCCATGTATCGCCATGCCGCCCAGCTTCTAGGTCCCGGTTTAGGGTTGACATTCTGACAAGGAAACTGTCATGGGTGGACCCTGAATAGTTGACATATACTGCGGTGATGATTCCCATGGCATTACATACTACCTGCACGTTGATGGAATGCCAGTGCTTGCGGTTTCTATAGATGTGCTCAGTTGCCCTGGGAGGACATTGTCAGGGTTGCACACCGATACCTGGCGCAGGAGTGGATGTACCAACTACCCCCACACTGGTCTTGATACCTGCAAGACGAAGCTTACGCAGGCCTTCGCGACCAGGGCAGGGAAAGAGGGTTAGGGTCTCGTTGATTGGATAGGTTGGGGGATTGTGGGAAAACCGGGAAAAGGAGTAGGGCGAGGTAATGGGTAGGTAGAGGGAAATTGGGTGAGGTTCAACTGCTGCACACCTTCATTGTCATAACACACCACATGATAATTCCTGCAGAGTCAGCAGGCTAGACAACTCAGTACACTTTCTGAAGTGTGAATCACATAAGCAACATTTGACCCCTTTGAGCGGTTCAATTGGCAGTGGGTAACCACTGTCACAGGTAAACTAGCATGCAACACTTAGCTTGGGTTCATTGTCCGGTCCGAGTGCTCGGTCCTTGGGAAGCTGTCAGTCTGTGCTGCGTCTCCGAAAACGGTGTGGACTGGTCACGTCTTCCGCTACAAAGAAAAGGTATGTGTTATTCCAGGTCACACATACGCACGGTCATTCACTCCATGCCGCATTCATACTTTCTTCCCCAGGCGCCTAACAGGTCGTTAGAAACGCGTCAGCGCGAGCTTCGCCGCGCGTGGCTTGGGGCGTGGGTAAACTTCGCCGCGCGTGGCTTGGGGCGCGGGTATTCTCCTTTTTATGGTGCCAATGTTGCGCTCCTCATTCCTGCATGACTCGCGCTGCTAAACACTTTTGTCCCCGGGGCCTGTACTTATCTCGTATGCCGGCGCAGGGGCGAGCGTTATGGACTGGGAGACTGTGCCCCCTGCGCTTCCCAAAACTCTCTCTACGGGCTCTCTTAGGATAGAGTATTGCGTGGCTTGGGTTCCCCGGATATGCGTCCCACACTTATCTGAGTTTCGGCGAGGGGCCAGACTCTCAATCAGGCGGGGCGGGGCCCCTCGCACGGGTTTTCCTACGGAGCTCGGTGTCTCACGTCCTCCTCCACAGCGATCTCGAGCACAAGCCCCGTGTCGGTGTTCTCGCGCATGCGCGTTGGGGCGTACCACGCCCGATCTGCTTCCTGATTGGCTGTCTGTGCGCGAGGCATGCTGGGAAGTGTAGTCTCGATGCACTTGCAACACCTGCAGCCTACAGGGAGGACAAAGCAGTCTCCTGTATGGCAGCACCCTTCCCCATCCCACCTGAACACCACACACATTCACTACACGTGGCCCATAGTGCAGGACACCCACCAGTTTCTTCACTACAGGTGCCACCGCATGCCTTGCTGCATGCTTTTTGCGTGCCCCCCCAGGTCTGCCCCTGACATCACTCCCCCCCCCACGGAAGGCCGGTGGAGGCCGGGGTTTATCTGGGAAGTTGCGATGGAAGGTGCGCAGCAGTCTTGGGGCATGTACATGAGCTGAGGGCTCCCAAGAGCGATCTTCAGGCCCATACCCGACCCAATCTACCAGATACAGAACCCGTCCTGCCCTATCCCTTTTAGAATTCAGGATTGCTTGGACCTCATACTCAGGTTCTCCTTGGACTAGGACAGGTGGTGGTTTTTGGGTCGTGGTAGCCTTAGGGGCTGGCTTCAATAATGCGGTATGGAACGTTGGATGTATTCTCATTTGAGGGGGCAGCTTTAAACGCACGGCTACGGGATTGATGATTCGTTCTATGGGGAAAGGGCCCAGATATCGTGGTTGTAATTTACGTGGTCCATGTAAAGTTATATTACGAGTGGAGAGCCAAACCATGTCTCCCACTCGATATTGAGGGCAGGCTCGACGATGCTTGTCAGCATATTTCTTGTAGATGGTCTTGGATTGTACAAGATTATCCTGCGCCTCTTTCCACACCTGTTCCATGCATTTCCTCCGTCCTATTATGGTTGGAAGGGTTGGCTTGGATTCTGCCAATGCAACAGGGAGTACCTTGGGGTGGTAGCCATAAAGGCAGTAAAAGGGTGATTGCTTTGTGGAGGTATGGTTGGCGTTGTTGTATGCTAACTCTGCCAACCATACATGTTGCAACCAAGTTGCTTCCCGACTGGCAATAAAACAGCGTAGGTACTGTTCTAGCCCCTGATTGACCCTCTCCGTTTGGCCGTCTGTTTCCGGATGATAGCCCGATGTCAGGCTCACATCCATTCCTATGATTTTGCAGAATTCACGCCAGAAGCGGGAGGTGAATTGTGGTCCCCTATCCGTTGTTATGTGGGAGGGCAGTCCATGGAGGCGTACTATATGTTGAAGAAATAGCTCTGCGACTTGACCTGCGGTTGGTACTCCCATACAAGGGATAAAGTGTGCCATTTTAGAAAACGTATCAACCACCACCATGATGGAGGTAAACCCCTGTACTGCTGGTAAGTCTACTATGAGATCCATAGTGATGGAGCGCCAGGGTGCCGAGGGTGTTGGCAATGGGCACAACAACCCTGCTGGTTTACCGTGGTCGGATTTATTCCGTGCACACGTATCGCAGTTACTCACATACTGTTGTACGTCTCGCCGCCACTGAGGCCACCAGAAATACCGTGATACCAGTTCTTGAGTCTTGGTTCTACCTGGATGGCCCGCAAGAGGGGAATCGTGGCACCAAGACATGGCCTTTTTTTGGAGTTTGGTAGCGGGTAAGAAGAGTTGCTGGCCGTGATACGGGAGTCCAGCAATTACCTGGTGTTGCGGGTCTTCTGCACACCACTTGTGCAAATCCTGCATGGATAATTCTTGCTGAATCATCTCAAATAGTCCAGTCGTAGCACCCACTATACGTGCTAGTGGAACTATAGTCTGTAGAACATTTTCTGATTTACTGACAGGTTCAGGGTACCTGACAGTATGTCGGCCTTCCGGTTATTAGTCCCCGGCCTATATGTAATTATAAAATCAAATTCCGCGAAGAACAAGGCCCAACGCAATTGCCGCGGGCTCAAGTTTTTAGCAGTCCGGATAAATTGTAAATTCCGGTGATCGGTTATTACAGTCACTGTGTGCCGAGCCCCCATCAGATAATGTCGCCATTCATCAAAGGCGGCTTTGATGGCAAGTAATTCACGGTCTGCAATGGTGTAATTTGCCTCAGCTGGTAACAGTTTTCGCGAATAGTAGGCCACCGGATGGAGTAGACCTGTTTCTGGATTCCTTTGAGACAATATGGCCCCTAGTGCATAGCTGGAGGCATCAGTCTCCACTATAAATGGTTGAGCAAGGTCGGGGTGTCTCAGGACAGGTGCGTTAGTAAAAGCGCTCTTAAGTAGCCGAAAACCTCGTTCTGCGGTTTGATCCCACACAAAGGTGCATCCCTTACGTAGCAGTTTGGTGATTGGTGTTACCAATTCCGAGAAGTTTTTTACGAAGCGTCGATAGAAGTTGGCAAACCCCAAGAAGGATTGTACCTCTTTTACGTTAGTAGGGGATGGCCAACTTAGTATCGCTTGCACCTTTTTTTGGTCCATTTGTACCCCGGTGGGTGTCAGGAAATACCCCAAAAATTCAACGGTGGTACGATGAAACTCGCACTTTTCTAACTTGGCATAGAGTTGATGTTCCCGCAATTTAGATAATATGGCGCGAACGTGTTGGACGTGTTCCTGAGGGCTACGAGAGTAAATCAGAATGTCATCTATATAGACAACTGCACAGATGTCTAGAAACTCTCGGAGAACTTCGTCCAAGAAGTGTTGGAAGGCTGCGGGTGCATTACAGAGGCCGAATGGCATAACCTGGTATTCGTACAATCCGAATTTTGTACGGAAGGCGGTTTTCCATTCGTCCCCCTCACGCACCCGCACTAGGTGGTAAGCGCCTCTAAGATCCAACTTAGTGTAGATGACCGCATCTCGTACCTGGTCTAACAGAACTGGTATGAGAGGAAGGGGGTAACGATTTTTGATGGTAATCCGGTTTACCCCGCGGTAATCGATACAAGTCCGGAGCTCCCCGGACTTCTTAGGAACGAAGAATAAGGGGGAAGAGACTGGCGAGTTGGAATGACGGATAAAACCGCTCTGCAGGTTTGTAGCAATATACTCGCGAAGATGCTCATTTTCAGCCTCTGTCAGTGCATAGATACGACTGCACGGGAGAACAGCTCCCGGTTCAAGATCTATTCTGCAGTCGAACGATCTGTGCAGAGGCAGAGTCTCTGCAGCCTTTTTATTGAACACATCCGCAAAGTCGGAGTATTCTTCGGGTAGGTCTGTGAAACATGTCTTGGCCGGCTGGTCCTTTTCAGTACCAACGATGCACGGAACTATGAGGGGTTTTGGTTTACAATGTGTTTGGCAATAAGTGGAGTTCAATGCGACCCGACCAGTAAGCCAACGAATATCTGGATCATGTTTACGTAACCAAGGTAATCCAAGAATAATCCCGAACTGTGGGGCGGCAATCACATCAAAGATGATCTCTTCCCAATGTGATTCCCCACATTGTAGGGTTAATGTTTGGGTACAATGAGTAATAGGGCCTGAACTGAGAGGGGAGCCATCAACCGCCTGAACCGGCTCTGGTGTTTCTTTCGGGTAAACGGAGATCCCTAATGCTACCACACACTTGGTATCAATGAAATTTCCCATTGCACCCGAGTCCACCAGCATGGATACCATCCTCTGGTGCCCTGAATAGCCCAATTGACCCAATATCTTAATATGGGGAGCATAATTGGGATTGTCCGTGACTGGGGCCCTAACCTCCAGTAAGCTCGGTCGGGTGACCCCCACTACCGCCGAGCGGATGCGTTTCCCTGACTCTTAGGCTTTGTGGGGCACTCTCGCACGAAATGCCCGGCTAAACCACAATAAAGGCAAACACCTTCTTTCCTCCGTCGCTCCTTTTCTTCCATGGATAAGGGTCCTCGGACAGAACCTATTTGCATGGGTTCATCCCCACCAGACCTTTCTACTTTCCCACGAGGTCCACGAGACTGATCTAACCGGACCATCGGGCGAGGTTCACCTTTTCTTTTATCGCCCCGTCTCTCAGCCTGACGATGATCCAACCGTAAGGCAAGATCGATCATGTCGGAGCATTCCACCGGCTGTGGATCAACCTGGGCAATTAGATCCTTCAGATCGTCCCGCAGGCCTTGATAGAATAGAGACATTCGCTTGTCGGCAGGCCACTCCGCTTCCGCTACTAAGCGGTTGAAGTTTGTAACGTAAGTTACCAATTCCTTGTTGCCCTGCCTGAGCGTCAAAAGCTCTCTATCCTTATACAGGGTGGCTGCCCGACGATTGAATATCTTTTCAAACTCACCCAGAAACCCATCCCAGTCATAGAGTAGTGGGTCGTCCTTATGCACCAAAGGATTGGCCCATGCAGCAGCATCCCCGGTGAGGTACGAAATGACGAAGGCCGTCCTAGACTGGGTGGACCGGAAGGCCATGGGTTTAGTAAGAAACTGGAGGCGGCACTGAGTGATGAAAGTAGTAAACTTCTGGGGGTCCCCAGCATAACGCTCTGGGGGTGCAAGAGGAACGGTGGGCTCTGGTGACACTTGCACTTGGATGGGGATCGGGGCTGAACCAGGTAAGGGCGAGGTCTGTGCTGCCAGACTTCGGACTTGGACCGATAAGGCAGCGTATTCCTGTCGAGATGCTGCCAATTCGTTCTGCAGGTCCTGCAGGACCTTAGCAATCTCCTCCATGTTGCAAGAAACGGGGGAGGGTATCAAACCCACTCAGGCGCCGTGATTATTCGTGGGCTTGTGCTTCTGTCAGGGTTGCACACCGATACCTGGCGCAGGAGTGGATGTACCAACTACCCCCACACTGGTCTTGATACCTGCAAGACGAAGCTTACGCAGGCCTTCGCGACCAGGGCAGGGAAAGAGGGTTAGGGTCTCGTTGATTGGATAGGTTGGGGGATTGTGGGAAAACCGGGAAAAGGAGTAGGGCGAGGTAATGGGTAGGTAGAGGGAAATTGGGTGAGGTTCAACTGCTGCACACCTTCATTGTCATAACACACCACATGATAATTCCTGCAGAGTCAGCAGGCTAGACAACTCAGTACACTTTCTGAAGTGTGAATCACATAAGCAACATTTGACCCCTTTGAGCGGTTCAATTGGCAGTGGGTAACCACTGTCACAGGTAAACTAGCATGCAACACTTAGCTTGGGTTCATTGTCCGGTCCGAGTGCTCGGTCCTTGGGAAGCTGTCAGTCTGTGCTGCGTCTCCGAAAACGGTGTGGACTGGTCACGTCTTCCGCTACAAAGAAAAGGTATGTGTTATTCCAGGTCACACATACGCACGGTCATTCACTCCATGCCGCATTCATACTTTCTTCCCCAGGCGCCTAACAGGTCGTTAGAAACGCGTCAGCGCGAGCTTCGCCGCGCGTGGCTTGGGGCGTGGGTAAACTTCGCCGCGCGTGGCTTGGGGCGCGGGTATTCTCCTTTTTATGGTGCCAATGTTGCGCTCCTCATTCCTGCATGACTCGCGCTGCTAAACACTTTTGTCCCCGGGGCCTGTACTTATCTCGTATGCCGGCGCAGGGGCGAGCGTAATGGCTGGGAGACTGTGCCCCCTGCGCTTCCCAAAACTCTCTCTACGGGCTCTCTTAGGATAGAGTATTGCGTGGCTTGGGTTCCCCGGATATGCGTCCCACACTTATCTGAGTTTCGGCGAGGGGCCAGACTCTCAATCAGGCGGGGCGGGGCCCCTCGCACGGGTTTTCCTACGGAGCTCGGTGTCTCACGTCCTCCTCCACAGCGATCTCGAGCACAAGCCCTGTGTCGGTGTTCTCGCGCATGCGCGTTGGGGCGTACCACGCCCGATCTGCTTCCTGATTGGCTGTCTGTGCGCGAGGCATGCTGGGAAGTGTAGTCTCGATGCACTTGCAACGCCTGCAGCCTACAGGGAGGACAAAGCAGTCTCCTGTATGGCAGCACCCTTCCCCATCCCACCTGAACACCACACACATTCACTACACGTGGCCCATAGTGCAGGACACCCACCAGTTTCTTCACTACAGGTGCCACCGCATGCCTTGCTGCATGCTTTTTGCGTGCCCCCCCAGGTCTGCCCCTGACAGACATAGAGCCACATGGGTGCAATCAATGGCACCTAGCACTTTGGGAAAGTGTGCCACCCCATAAAAATCCTGGACGGCAGCCTGCCTTTCTGCAGGTGTTCTGGGCAGGTAAATGTGCCTGCGGACTGATGGGCTTGCAGTCATGATGGCCAACACCTGGTGTAGGCAGCGTGACTGTGTGGCCTGTGACACCCCCCCCCACTATGGCACTTGTCAGCTGAAATGAACGAGTGGCCAAGAAGTGCAGTACATTGTGCTTTGCAAAGGTAGCGGGCGCCCCTCTCTCGATAGAACAAGGCTTGATAACCTGTTCAGTGGTTATTAACCACTTGAGAGTTCGCAGCCACTGCTTTTTCTCACTGTGCCTTTCACAGATGGGAAATATCCATTTGTATATCAGTCTTTGTCCTGCCCAGGGGCAGTCCAGCACCGAAATGCAATGGCAATTCCAACCTGAACGAGAGTACCACCAGCAACCCAATACACGTGTTTCACCATTGTTGGGGATCATCAGTGAGGTGAAGCTGATGCCTCTCTAAGCACAGTGAGAGGGAGACCACGTCTGGTTGCCCCCAGGAGACCTAGGGTTACCAATCCCAGGTTCCTTGAATTTTGTTTTGCAAAGGTAGCGGGCACCCCTCTCTCGATAGAACAAGGCTTGATAACCTGTTCAGTGGTTATTAACCACTTGAGAGTTCGCAGCCACTGCTTTTTCTCACTGTGCCTTTCACAGATGGGAAATATCCATTTGCATATCAGTCTTTGTCCTGCCCAGGGGCAGTCCAGCACCAAAATGCAATGGCAATTCCAACCTGAACGAGAGTACCACCAGCAACCTTGTTGGGGATCATCAGTGAGGTGAAGCTGATGCCTCTCTAAGCACAGTGAGAGGGAGACCACGTCTGGTTGCCCCCAGGAGACCTAGGGTTACCAATCCCAGGTTCCTTGAATTTTGTTTTGCAAAGGTAGCGGGCGCCCCTCTCTCGATAGAACAAGGCTTGATAACCTGTTCAGTGGTTATTAACCATTTGAGAGTTCGCAGTCACTGCTTTTTCTCACTGTGCCTTTCACAGATGGGAAATATCCATTTGCATATCAGTCTTTGTCCTGCCCAGGGGCAGTCCAGCACCGAAATGCAATGGCAATTCCAACCTGAACGAGAGTACCACCAGCAACCCCATACACGTGTTTCACCCTTGTTGGGGATCATCAGTGAGGTGAAGCTGATGCCTCTCTAAGCACAGTGAGAGGGAGACCACGTCTGGTTGCCCCCAGGAGACCTAGGGTTACCAATCCCAGGTTCCTTGAATTTTGTTTTGCAAAGGTAGCGGGCGCCCCTCTCTCGATAGCACAAGGCTTGATAACCAGTTAAGTGGTTATTAACCACTTGAGAGTTCGCAGCCACTGCTTTTTCTCACTGTGCCTTTCACAGATGGGAAATATCCATTTGCATATCAGTCTTTGTCCTGCCCAGGGGCAGTCCAGCACCGAAATGCAATGGCAATTCCAACCTGAACGAGAACACCACCAGCAACCCCATACACGTGTTTCACCCTTGTTGGGGATCATCAGTGAGGTGAAGCTGATGCCTCTCTAAGCACAGTGAGAGGGAGACCACGTCTGGTTGCCCCCAGGAGACCTAGGGTTACCAATCCCAGGTTCCTTGAATTTTGTTTTGCAAAGGTAGCGGGCGCCCCTCTCTCGATAGAACAAGGCTTGATAACCTGTTCAGTGGTTATTAACCACTTGAGAGTTCGCAGCCACTGCTTTTTCTCACTCTGCCTTTCACAGATGGGAAATATCCATTTGCATATCAGTCTTTGTCCTGCCCAGGGGCAGTCCAGCACCGAAATGCAATGGCAATTCCAACCTGAACGAGAGTACCACCAGCAACCCCATACACGTGTTTCACCCTTGTTGGGGATCATCAGTGAGGTGAAGCTGATGCCTCTCTAAGCACAGTGAGAGGGAGACCACGTCTTGTTGCCCCCAGGAGACCTAGGGTTACCAATCCCAGGTTCCTTGAATTTTGTTTTGCAAAGGTAGCGGGCGCCCCTCTCTCGATAGCACAAGGCTTGATAACCTGTTCAGTGGTTATTAACCACTTGAGAGTTCGCAGCCACTGCTTTTTCTCACTGTGCCTTTCACAGATGGGAAATATCCATTTGCATATCAGTCTTTGTCCTGCCCAGGGGCAGTCCAGCACCGAAATGCAATGGCAATTCCAACCTGAACGAGAACACCACCAGCAACCCCATACACGTGTTTCACCCTTGTTGGGGATCATCAGTGAGGTGAAGCTAATGCCTCTCTAAGCACAGTGAGAGGGAGACCACGTCTGGTTGCCCCCAGGAGACCTAGAGTTACCAATCCCAGGTTCCTTGAATTTTGTTTTGCAAAGGTAGCGGGCGCCTCTCTCTCGATAGAACAAGGCTTGATAACCTGTTCAGTGGTTAATAACCACTTGAGAGTTCGCAGCCACTGCTTTTTCTCACTGTGCCTTTCACAGATGGGAAATATCCATTTGCCTATCAGTCTTTGTCCTGCCCAGGGGCAGTCCAGCACCGAAATGCAATGGCAATTCCAACCTGAACAAGAGTACCACCAGCAACCCCATACACGTGTTTCACCCTTGTTGGGGATCATCAGTGAGGTGAAGCTGATGCCTCTCTAAGCACAGTGAGAGGGAGACCACGTCTGGTTGCCCCCAGGAGACCTAGGGTTACCAATCCCAGGTTCCTTGAATTTTGTTTTGCAAAGGTAGCGGGCGCCCCTCTCTCGATAGAACAAGGCTTGATAACCTGTTCAGTGGTTATTAACCACTTGAGAGTTCGCAGCCACTGCTTTTTCTCACTCTGCCTTTCACAGATGGGAAATATCCATTTGCATATCAGTCTTTGTCCTGCCCAGGGGCAGTCCAGCACCGAAATGCAATGGCAATTCCAACCTGAACGAGAGTACCACCAGCAACCCCATACACGTGTTTCACCCTTGTTGGGGATCATCAGTGAGGTGAAGCTAATGCCTCTCTAAGCACAGTGAGAGGGAGACCACGTCTGGTTGCCCCCACGAGACCTAGGGTTACCAATCCCAGGTTCCTTGAATTTTGTTTTGCAAAGGTAGCGGGCGCCCCTCTCTCGATAGAACAAGGCTTGATAACCTGTTCAGTGGTTATTAACCACTTGAGAGTTCGCAGCCACTGCTTTTTCTCACTGTGCCTTTCACAGATGGGAAATATCCATTTGCATATCAGTCTTTGTCCTGCCCAGGGGCAGTCCAGCACCGAAATGCAATGGCAATTCCAACCTGAACGAGAGTACCACCAGCAACCCCATACACGTGTTTCACCCTTGTTGGGGATCATCAGTGAGGTGAAGCTGATGCCTCTCTAAGCACAGTGAGAGGGAGACCACGTCTGGTTGCCCCCAGGAGACCTAGGGTTACCAATCCCAGGTTCCTTGAATTTTGTTTTGCAAAGGTAGCGGGCGCCCCTCTCTCGATAGAACAAGGCTTGATAACCTGTTCACTGGTTATTAACCACTTGAGAGTTCGCAGCCACTTCTTTTTCTCACTCTGCCTTTCACAGATGGGAAATATCCATTTGCATATCAGTCTTTGTCCTGCCCAGGGGCAATCCAGCACCGAAATGCAATGGCAATTCCAACCTGAACGAGAGTACCACCAGCAACCCCATACATGTGTTTCAACCTTGTTAGGGATCATCAGTGAGGTGAAGCTGATGCCTCTCTAAGCACAGTGAGAGGGAGACCACGTCTGGTTGCCCCCAGGAGACCTAGGTTTACCAATCCCAGGTTCCTTGAATGTTGTTTGGCAAAGGTAGCGGGCGCCCCTCTCTCGATAGAACAAGGCTTGATAACTTGTTCAGTGGTTATTAACCACTTGAGAGTTCGCAGCCACTGCTTTTTCTCACTGTGCCTTTCACAGATGGGAAATATCCATTTGCATATCAGTCTTTGTCCTGCCCAGGGGCAGTCCAGCACCGAAATGCAACGGCAATTCCAACCTGAACGAGAGTACCACCAGCAACATTGTGCACCTTTTCCAAGGGGCTCAGTGCTTGGGAGCACAGGGTGGGTGATGTGAGGTCATCCTCCCACTCACTCACCAGGTAGAGTATTATGTGAGGTGGAAACCTGTACCTCCCATGCACCCGGTCATCAGGCATCCCAAAAAGTCTGGTCTGGGTGAAAAAATTCTGGCCCTGACTATCCTCCTCCTCCTGCGGAGTCCTACAACCACTGCTGCGAGGAACGGTATATTCATTGTAGCGTCTGAGCTTGTTTGTTGTTTGCGTGCACTTTTATGCTGCGCGGGTCCGCGTACGCCTGCTTCTTTTTTGCCGCACACGTTTGCCCTGTTCGATTCCATGAATACGTGTTGTAGGCGCGCGTGTGGGCGTTCCGCGCATTTGCCTTCTGTACTTCCCCATAACGCCCACATTTTCACGCGTTGTTCCCCATTCCGCGTGTTACGCCCCGTGTTCCACCTACTTTTGTTGTGTGTGCCGCGCTATGTGCGCTTTCGCTGTGCACGCAGCGCACGCCGTTTGATGACGTGTGTGCCCGCGTGCGCCATGCAAGATTTTAGCGCACATCCCAGAATTTACACACGCACGGACTTCCATGAATCGATGTGCGCGGCTTTCGCACGCTTGCACTGTGATTTTCGGCACACATTAATTCCATGAATCGGCCTGAAGGTTTGGGAATCCTAAACCCTGCAAAGCAAGAAAGACTGTGATGGGGTAACAAACTCCCCTTTGACACTGAGGACACCTTGGACAACTAGAAGGACAGTTCAGCCACCAGGACCTATCAGGGAATCAGTCTATCCTGAATTAACATTTGCCTAATATCCAATTTTTTTGTTAATGAGTCCCATCCTGTATACCTAACTCCTAATTAACCAGTTGAAACTGACACTATGATTCTTGCTGTATATTTCTGGTCGCAATATCTGTGTGAGAGTCCTACACACACTTGTGTTGCAGTTCTCATTGAAAAGTCACAAGCACCATCGTAATATCACCACCTTGCAGAAATAAATGGAACTTGGTGGGATCCGATATCCCATGCGTACGAAGTATCAATATGTCTATTCAACTTGTCAAGTGGTTCTTTGGAATAAAGACAATAGGCTGATGTAAACTAGAAAAGACACATCTGAATGCTGAAATCCTCTCACATCCTCACCCCATGCAGGTAAACATTTCCAGTCATGTAATGCTTTTCACTTTAATAGCCTCTAACGCAATATGCACTCTAATGAAGTGGGTGGCCTGGCATTATTCCAGTGGTTTATTTGGTGTAATCAGGGGATTCTGGTTGAGGGGTTCTCTAGTCTGTGTCTATCCTGTGTATGCATGGTTTACATGTGAGACTTCCTATAGTATTCAGTGCCGTGAGATTTTCTTACCAGCCACAAGTTAGAATTCGACCTGAAGTATGGGACGTTCCTTGAGTACTGGAAACTTAGATCTTCCATTGTGTTGGAGAGAAGCAAGGGTAAATTGAGTATGGCCACTACGAGGTAGCCTGGCTATGTGACCCCTCTGTGAAATGGGGCACTCACAGCCCTCATCACAAATACAGGTAGCTGCTCACACAAATAAAAGATCCATTAAATTCAAAGGGTGAGATTCAGTTGGAGGAGCAGTGGGTTAGTGCATGTGTGCTGCAAGAGAAGAATAAGGTGTGTGGCAATTCACACACAGCCCCCCAACTAAGCTTTGCAGGTGCAAACAATACATTTGGCGGCCTTCGGTGTCACCCCTTAAGATTACTTTGGCACAAATTAACTTTTTTCTGGTTTTGCAATTAAGAGAAGTTGCTCTGCAATATCTACTAAAGCCTTTCCTTTCATTCTAGTTTACTTATGGTCCCAACTGACTACAATTCATTGTCATGGACACACTTTCTTTTATGCATGTAATATATTGAAACAGCTTTAAAACATATATCTTTACATTCCTCCTGCCTATCTCCATTCTACAGCAATTCGGAACATCCATCCCTACTAAACATCCATTCTCAAGATATCATTCCAAATGGAACATACCTCAGTTTGTCAAATTACTGTCTCATTTCACCATATTTCTATTCCTATAAACTCTGTGTCACACCATAAACACCAGAATCCTAAATCATATTAATTATCCACTGCTATATGCGGTTAAAAGCATAGGGCATAAACAGTATATATCAGCAAGCAACTTTATTTTATGAAAGTGAAGCAATACCCTCAACGTTACCTGAGTGTACCTTATCTCTTCACAGTATATTACAGTCTGCTATAGTAATAACAATGTCAACACTTTTGAAAGGTTAATGAAAGAAAATCGAATAAATCAGAGAGAATTCAAAGAAACAGAATAAAGCTCTAAGACATAACACTTCTGGGTGTTACATTAAAGATAACATCAAACCACTGTCCTTTCTTTCCATCAACACTTCCCAGAAACGTTCGATTTTAAGACCCTGGACATCTGTCTCTGTGTCACAGGTCAATATAAAGATGTGTCAACGTGTCCAACAGGGTCCGGGATTCTAACATGTGTTGCTCTGTGCTGTCAAGCTTCCAAGACAGACGTCCTGCCCCTGAGCTATCCTGACGGTATATCAGTGATCTCATATAGTACATCAAATGCAGGTAGCTTCTTAAAATAAAACACGGTGCACGTGCATTGTCTCATCTTAGATCCTTTCGGGAACAATGTCAAATATTCGTCCATCTTTCAAACGATGTATTCCATTAAGCTACTTTTTGATTTCTGACCTGATCATAACCCAGTCTCTTTTCTTCAGTATTTACATTATGTCCATGTTAGGAAGCGGCTGCACCTCTATGTGGATTATGCGATTATGAAAACATAGGCAAGAAGACATACATAATTTAGCACAATCCCACTTTAATATAATACATTTTTCAATATTAAGTTCCCTTTGGAGTAAAGCGTGCGCTACACCTCTCCTCAAAAGCCAGTCACTATGTTGCTAGTTAAGATAAGGGCTTTGGTCCTTGCCTCTGATTCCCAAGAGTACAAACTGGTTCTGTGTTAAGCACCTTCAAAGGGGTATCTTGTGCAAATCACAGCATTTTACTATAACTTGTACCTTTCAGTTTATTTAACCAATTCAGATATCTACATGGCCATGCTTCTGTTCATATAACACTGTTGAAATGGCCTCGGCCTTTAACAATTTAATCATTGGAAGTAAAGAACAGCCATCTTGTTATTTATTGAAAAACCCACTGTAACGCTCACCTGACTCCCACGGAGGCGCTGGCCTGGTTTGGATTGCTGTGGCCTCTTCTAGGGAGATGTGCAGGACTCGGAAGATGGAATGGACCGGAATCCCAAATCTGGCCTGTCTGGCTCGTAGAAATATCCTTCAGTGTGTGAAAAGGGAGTATTAACAACCTGCGGGATAATGCGTAGGCCTCCCACTTCCCTTCTCACCCTCCACGAAACCCTTCTGCGATTCCCCGTGAAGTCTCACCTTAGGGTCTGAAAGGACGAGCTCTCCATCCTGCTTCTGATGCAGGGGCGCGTTGTTATTCAGTTACTTCACTGGATCTCGGATTGGTGAGAGTTCAAGTTCGCTTGACTTTTCCAGTAGGGTACCATCAAACTTTAAATAACCATTGTCCGTTTTCTCTATTTCAGGTGCTGAATGAAGATTCCGAGTTAGGAAATTGAACCGTCGAAGGAAAACTCTGGTGAGTTTTTGATGAGTGGTTCCTCTAGTGTTCTTGCATTAATGCACTAATGCTTGTGTCTTTTTCCCCTTAGGGGCCGGGGTTCGGAAATGCCGAAGATACGGCGCCGACCCGAAGTGAGAAGAGATGTCCCAATAAATATCAGGTAAGTCTTTGATGAGCGTTCCGCTAATGTCCTTGCATTCGCTCACTAATGCTAATGTCTTTTTCCCCTTAGGGGCCGGGGTGCGGAAATGCCGAAGAAACGGCGCCGACCCGAAGTGAAGAGGGATTGACCCAACAGGTAAGTCTTATGGTGGAAATAAAGCCTTTCTTATTCTCTTCCCTCGCTCACCTTTGTTCTTGTCTTTTTCTCCTTTAGGCGCTGAAATGCGGCGGATGATCCAGATGGTCGCTGATGGGCAAGAAGGCGCCTAGTAAAGGTGAGTGGAATGCGGCGCTGCAGCGAGCAATGCGATGTGCTTTTAAAAATGAATGTCTTCCCTTTAGGATCGTCGGCGAGATGACTCCGGAATGCGGATTAAGCAGGTAATGTCTCTTCTTTCTCCTGTTCTCTTCTCCCTTACAGGTGTTCCAGGATGCTGTTGGGCGTGGCTGGAGTCCGGATGCAGGAGCAGACACGGTGAGCATCCAGCTGCTAGGTGCAGAACAACGCAAAGCATGAGTTGCTGCTTGGGCGTGGCTTAAATAGCCTTCAAAGTAGTTCCAGGTATGTATTCTTCCTCTAAGGTATGTATTCTTCCTCCGGCCACACCCGTGTGGTAAAGTAGTCCCATAGGTAAAATAGTCCCACTCAGGCCACTAGGTGGCCTGGATGTTGCAGCACGGTCTGCATCAGGTAAGTTCACACAAAGCACTTCTTCACACAAAGTCATCCTTTATGAGCCTGGCGCCTATGGCGCCAGGACTGTTGTCCAACATGAGCCTGGCGCCAAAGGCGCCAGGACTGAGTCCAAAGGGCCCCTACCTGGGGCCGCTGGGACTTCCCTCGGGAACATGATGTCTGCCTCTGGGGTTGCTGGGCACGGTCTGGCACCTTGGGGGTAGGCATCATGACACCCACATTTCATTGCTTACTTGGAGTACAGTAAATTGAATGTAACAATGTTGTCTATGCCATTGCAGGCTATCACTATTTGCCACATCAAGATAAACAGAATCAGAGACAGCCCTCATTACGAGTTCTGCTGATTGATGCTGGTGATTCCATCAATCCAGAAGTACCGTTTCCGTCTACCGGAGTGATGGAATCACTGGCATATTCCAACTGTGTGGGCGTGTGCACCCAGCTATTCCAGAAACGATGTTACCGGCGTGACGGAAACACTGGCAAAAGTGAGAAACGCTAGTACAACTGTGAGAAAAAATGGCGATAACAGCAATTCGGACGCTCATTGTGGCAGAGACATCAGCAGCATTTCACCCGATGCCGGAAACACTGTTAACGGTTTCACCGGCACCAGAAACAGTGTCATTGCATGACCTGGGGTTTCGCCGGTGGCCATTTTGGAAAACTCACTCCATTTAAAATCAGGCATTTCCTGTTTCCATCCATCAACGGAAACACTGGCAAGATGTCTGGAGGGTCAAAGTCAAGGCTGACTGCGGTCCGGCTCTGCAAGCCATGCTTCACTGAGGCACGACTAACCACCCTAACAGATAGCAATGTGGCCAGTGCGGAAGCACTCTTTGGGTGGGACAACTGCCGTACAAGCCAGCAACGCAAGACGGTCATATGGGAGGAGGTTGCCCGCAAAGTCACTGCAGTGGGACCCGTCCCCCGTCCCCAAAACTCCTAAAGACTGCCACAAAAGGTGGGATGACCTTCACCTGCGATTGTGCAACCTATTGGCAGCACACAGTCAGGAATGCTGATGTTGTGGGAAGACACATACTGTTCCGCCATGTATCTCGAGGGGATTGAGGGTGTTGGATCTGATGAGGCCTGAGCAGGGACCCAAGGTGATGGGGCTGAGTACTACAAGCCACACCAGAATGCCCATAATGACACAAATTGTGAACCAAATGTGTCCAAGGAAAGGGGTACTAACTGTGACATCAACATCAAAAGTCACCATGCACACATAGATGCCAGGGGTAGGGGTCAAAGAAAGCCATGCAAATGCATCATACACTGAATACATCCAACCACATGAGCACCGGCCATGTGCACAATGGCATAACTAGACATTTAGCACATCCCCAATGCAAAGATGACAAGCCACCGTGACATAACAACCACCAAAATGTACACACCACACACGTATGCATACACGCATCAGTGCAAAATTGCACCCCAGATATCATGTCCAGGGCAGAGAACATGCAATGTGGTATTTGTGTAATGCAAGTGCGTCAATGTGACACACAGGTATCTAACTGCTTCCTCATCTCACCCTAACTGGTGCATCCACTAAGAGAGAGGGGGTCCAGGAGGGCAATGAGGGGGTGTCTGCACTTGCAGTGTCAGTAGCGCTCTCCCTGCAGGCCAATCAGGAGCGAATGGGGGCTGAGGGGTCTGACCCCCCCCTTCAGTGCCAACAACCATGTTAGCTCAGTTCAGAGCAGTACAAGACGCCACCCCCAGCAAATCACGAGCACACCGGCCCATGGCAAGGGCCATGGCATGAAAAAAGGCACAGGCAGTGGTATTGTGGACATTCACATTAGAAACTTTGGATTTGGGGGTTTGTGGGGGGCAGGTGGGTGTTTGGGGAGGAGGAGCTGGGTGTGTGGAGGGAGCTGGGTGTGTGGGGGGGGCAGGTGGGTGTTTGGGAGGGGGAGGGAGGTCTGTGGGAACGGGGGTGGACATGGGGTGTTATCTGTAGATGATAGTTAATTTCAATACATTTCATTGAACACTTGCAGCAACAAGTGGACATTCTTAATTCATGTGTTGGAATGTATTGGTTGAGCATATTAAATGCAGTAATGTAGCATGTGTAGGGTACAGGGTGGAGGCTTAAGAAGAAGTTGTCTATGAGCTCTTGTCAGACAATTTGCCCATCCCTAGCTTCCATGTGTATGTGTGTATGTGCCTGTGCATGTGCCTGTGCATGCCTGGTGCTGCCTCGCCATCATCATCATCTGTGTCCCCTGTTGGCGGCATGTCCAGGTCTGGGGGCAGGGCTATGCTTCGTCTGATGCAGATGTTAGGCAACATTGCACAGGCCAGGACTAGCTTCCCCACCTTCTCTGACCTGTACATAAGTGCACCCCATGATTGGTGTAGGCATTTGAAATGTGCCATCAATAGTCCAAAGGTCTGCCCAATGGTTGCCCTGGTTTGAACATGGGCACGATTGTATACCATCCCCTCCGGCATCTGCGGATCCCTTAGGGGATTCATTAGCCTGGGCAGTAGCTTATATCCGGCTACGGAATCACCGGTTGGGAGGGGGAATACAAGGTTAGCATGTTGCCGGACTGTCGTTCTCGTAGCGCGTCTGTGTATTTTTTGCTTCATATTGCATCTTGGACTGTGGTATCTATGTGCATCATACACTGTGCTGCACCATGTGATGGCTAATGTGTGTCATCCATACTGTGCTGTGTTCTACTCCATGGGATGGATTGCCGAGGGTGGTACTACACTAGTTACCGACAGGCCCTGAATGCGTATCCCTATGGTCTGGTGTGGTAATCAAAATGCTACTTCCACAACAGTGTCTGCACACACTACATGAAACCCGTACTGCAGTCTGGACATTCAGTGACATGCATCAATGCTGCATGACGGCTTAACCTATGAAAAGTTTGGCATCACTGAACCTGGCAATGGCACTACATGGACGTTTTGGCCATCTTCCATTGAATCCCACTGACTTACTACCTCTCTGCTTGTCAAATTGCAGTCACACTTGAGCACTGAGCGTTCATGCAAGTGGTGGTAGTGCACTACACGTGGCCCTTTGATGTTCACATTGACTATGGACATGCATGACAGATGATGCACAGCAGTGGTGTTTCCTGTCATTAAAGGTTCTACTCAGTGTATGTATGCATGCATGCACCTGACAAAGACATGCCCTCCTGGGCTTGGGTGGGACAGTGTACTGCAGAACTTGATTTGGTGGAGTGGCAGTGTTGCAGTCTGGTACCTGTAGTGTGTTGCCTCTTTTTTGTCCTCATGGTTTAGGTATGGATTTGTCATTGACTGACACTACACCAGTCTGGTGATACTCTGGTGTATTGTGGCTTGACAATTGGGCATGCGCTGGTTGTTCCTGCTAATGCATGATGGTTGTGGGACATGCAGTTATGTCATGACCCCCCGTTTAGCCTGTGACCCATGCAGCAATGTGTGTGTAATTGTGTATGTGCTCACCCAACATCCAGGTCCTTTGACCACTGTGCTTCGCCATGAATGCTGACAGGGTTCTGTTCCGCAGGTCCATGGGGTCGCGGGTTGACCCTGGGAACGGGCACAGCAGCGCATGATGGTCAGGTCAGCATCACATTTCATCTGGACATTGAGGGAATGGTACTGCACCTGGTTCTTGTACACGGTACTCTGTCACATGGGGTCCACCAGCTTTACATGTGGGCAGTCCAATGCATGCACTGAGCACATTTGGCATGGCTGCAAGTGCGTAGAAGTAAGTCTTGATGGAATTTACCTGTGCCAGGGTGGTTGAGAGGGGGATGCGCTGGCCCACATGGTGCAGGAGGGCCTCCAGTACCAGCACCAGCACACTGGAGAAGGCAGGCTGTGATACGCCTTGCAGCTGGCTCACGGAGTGCTGCAATGTGCCTGTTGTAAGGAAGTGCAGGAACAACATCAGCTTCAACAGTGGTGGTATGGCTGTACAGATGTCAATCCTGCTCCCTATATCGCCCTGGATTAGGTTCAGTAGTTCATCTATTGTCTCCCTGGTTAGCTGGTACAGGGTATGTATCTGCCCATCTGTCACAGCCAAGGGGGTAGCCCTTGTGCGGGGTATGACAGTTCACCTCCGCCTCGCCACTTGCATCCTAGCCATCATCCTCCTTCTACCTGTCCTCCTGTCGCCATTGGTGCTGCTCCAGCTCTTTCAGCTGCACTGCAGCATGCAGCACCTCCATGTCCATTGCTGCTGCGGTGAGAGGCAGAATAGTTGTGTTGGGGGAGTGTTCTGGGTGTGGGTGTGGGCCTTACGGTTCCTGAATGTATTGGGTGCACCTGGGGGGAATTTACCATCTGGTCACTGGTGCCAGTGTTTCTGGCATGGATTTTCCAGAACTACCCGCATTTTTCTGCCAGTAGTACCGGAATGTCCATGTTCTTAATGTGCCTGTGGTCATGTGATGCCAGTATTACCGGCAGGTGTCTAGGGGGGTGCCACTACCACAGTTGTCTGTGTTACCAGAACCGGTAGCAAAATGTGTAGTTATACTGGTGCCAGTGTTTCCAGCGTCATGGCTGTGAATAGGCCGGTCCAGTAATAATACCGGTACACAGTGCTACTGGCACTTTATTACCAGAATGTCTAACTTGTAATTAAGGCCACACTGTATTGTTTGTTGTTTTAAAAGCCATCTACATTTCAATGTATTTCTATGTGGAGTAAATCACATAATCTTGCTGATAGTTACAGATTATCTGTATCTAAAAAATGTTGCAGAACATACAGTAATATCTGAAGACAACTTCTGCTGTGTTCATTATAAATAAATCATCAGTTTAGGCTAACCAGGTGATATAGAAAAGCCTCCGAATTGCACATAATGCATCTGACCAGATTTAAGTCTGCAATGTATAGAGTATATAAGGTTGGTGCCAACGCGCAATCTTGTTTCAACCCTAGCTCCCTCCCCGCCCCCCATAGGTAGGCATTTCTTTGATTTCAGTTGAACTTTTATCTAATCATAGCTGGACTATAGAGCACTGGCCTCATGTAGAGACTGTATGCACACGAGTAATAAGGGTTCAATTCCCAATTTTCACAATTTTCCCCACAGTTATGGGGAGACTTCCCCTTTCAAAAGCCGCCAAAGTCTACACATTGGGCATACATTTCGCATTGTCTCTGCAATAAGCCCTTTTTTGAAGCAATTACGGTTAATACAACTATGTTGATTGCAGTTGGAATTTCTGCCTTACAACTTAGAACCAGTCTGCCCAATGTCTATTTTCAGCAAGGATATTGCTGCTATTTGAGTTCTAGGACTGTTTTGGGGCATTCATTCGTTGCCAATTTCGCTGACTGATTTAGGTTTACAAAAGAAGCCTGAGCGGTTGTTTCAGCCCAGCTTTTCAGATTTGAATAACTGTCTAATATTGGCTCTAAAATTAAACCCAACTGCTAACTCAGAGTCAGCGAGTAACGATCCCTGTCAGCTCTATGGCTAACAATGAAATATTTTTGCACATCGCCAGTCTTTAAGGGAAACATATATAGTTATTTATGAAGGAATATTGGGCTGAAAATCGGGTAAAGTAACCTGCAATATTGCCTTTTGTTTTTTCATTTAAATTGCTCATCTGTAAGAACATAACTGCCTTCATCCAATGCTTTCCCTTCAGGATACAAGTGTTGTACTGAAAGACATCATTTTCTAGTGGGCAAATGGCATTCCGCCTCAGATGCCATTGCCTTCCATTTATGCTTCTGTGGGGGCATTTAGAATTAAAGTCCCCCACTAGTAGGAAGGGTTTTCTAAAAGCAAATCTGGATAGAATCGTGAACAACTTCAATTAGTGTTGCTGGTAATTTTGAGCCCACAGAACCATAAAAATGCATCATGAAGATTTAATGCTGCCCCATATCCGGGGAGAGGCGAGGGAGGGAGTAATCACAACAGACAACAACTGTATTGCAGGTAACTTCTATTAGGCGGGTCTTCGTTTTTGAACAATGTTTTTACACCTATGCATGTGCCACACTTGGGAGGGCCCCTTGATTCCTATTTTGCCCATTTATATATAATAACATAATCCCCTATTAGAAGCACTTCACAGGCCGATAGCTCCTGCAGATAGAGGCATAGAGAGGCCTGTACTGTGCAAATCAGGCCCGTTATGTCATGCAACGAAAATAATTCCATTGAGTGGAGACAATTACTATCCCCCTTTGTATTCCATGATAGACTTACATCCGCACTGATTGGCCCCTTTGGCTCTGTGCAGTTTTGTCTGAGTATATTGTTATCTACCCAATTGGTTGAAACCTTGATATACTTGCTGCCTTTCTTGAGAATGTGGAGGGTATTAATGAACTCCCTTATTGCGACCATATTTGTCTATTACACATACTGGCCCTCATTACGACCCTTGCGGAAATCGACTGACCGGAGCGCCACAGCGTAAATAGCGTTTCCGCCATTGCACGAAGGAGCAAAGTGCGGCCTATTCCGACCCATCGGGCACGAGCACCACGGCATGGCGGAAGTGCTAAGTCCGCGATGGCGTAAAAGACCCCAAAACGGCCCACACCGCCGCCGTACGGGGCCCCAGGTGCAATACCGCCACCCCTCCTAGCGGTCACCGCAGTGTGCGCCTACCGGAAAGTACGGTGGCCGGAAATATACGGAAACGGAAGTTAAAACACGGGCCCGGAACGGGAAACATCCCGGCGTACACCTATAAATACACTAAAACCACACAACCACTAAAAACACTACCCTGAGACACACCCCACCCCGTCAACCACCCTAGCGAAACCAAGAAAAATGGGAAAAGCAGCGAAGAAAGCGTGCGACCGCAAGCGGCAGGTCCACTTCTCCCGTGAGGAACTCACCGTGCTAACAGAGACCCTCCAGGAGAATGCTGCCGTCGTCTTCTCCACGCAAATGACCAGGACGGCACTTGCAAACAAGAAGGCCATATGGGCTCTGGTGGCACAGCGGGTAAGTGCGGTGGGGACCGCACCCCGCACCCCACAGCAATGCCGCAAGCGATGGGACGACCTGCGGATACGCGTCCGCAGCATACTCTCTGCCAACCGCAACATTGCCACAGCCACCGGGGGAGGTCCTGAATCACCCATCAAGTTGACCCCCTGGGAAGAAATCTGTGCCTCCACCATCGGAATGGAGAGCATTGAGGGAGTCGGAGGGATGGAGAAAGGAGTGCAGACATCCGAAGATTCAGGTAGGTGGGCCAGACATAACAAGCCACACAGTCCATCCATGTGAAGCACCATGCGTCCACATAGTGCAACAGAAACACATGTCCAGGATAACGTCCACACACATCGGCCTGATAGCGCACGTTAAAACCCACAATAAATACATAAATAATTAAAAACCCCTAATACACGCACTACACGTGCAGCAGGCACACCCAAACTGCAGGCTGCCAAACAACTGCACCCTCACTCCACACACAAATGAAAGCACCTCCAAGGCCCCGACCCAAATCACCCTCAGGTACCACCCCAAAGCATGTGATACAATGCCATTCCAATTCCCACAGACCCATCAATAACCCTCGCCCTCCTTTACTCCACCACAGGGTCCGATCCAAACGACGAGCCACAGGACACCCCTACCAGCACACCTGCAAAGAGGGCCAAGACCAACGGCCAGAGACCCTCCACCTCAGCTGCACGCATCAAGACACGGCAGCAGCACAAATCAGGTGGTAGCACAGAGGAGGGAACATCAACAGGCACCCCAGCAGCCAGCATGGCCACAACACCACCACCACAGGTCCCCCCAATGGATGCCACAGAAGGCACTGCCTCTGGTGGCAGCAGCACCATAGGTGACACCCCATTGATGGCAGCATGCTCGGACACAGAAGACGGGGATGTCGAGGTCAGATCCATCCATGACCTGTCCCAATCCCCCTGTCTGTCCCATCCCGTACAACATGAGGATACCACGCAGGGGCAGCCACAAGACGACGACTGGCCATCCCCCCCAAGCCCTGTGGCAAGGCAACATGAGGACAACAGCCCCTCTGTGACACCCCCGCAAATGGGCATGGCCCAGCAGAGGCAACAGTCCCTCGACAAGTTAATCGTCCAACAGCAGCAAATGGCCACACTCCTCAAGGACCATGCCGATGAATGTGGGGGCACCAAGGCAGACATAGAAACATCAACAGAGACACTTAGGGCAGAAATGGAGAGATGTACAGAGACGCTAAGGGCACAAATTGAGAGTAGCACCGAGAGCCTGAGAGTCCAAATGGAGAGTAGCACCGAGAGCCTGAGAGTACAAATGGAGAGAAGCACCGAGAGCCTGAGGGGGCAACTGCATGCGACGTCCAAAGACGTATGTGCCGAACTTGCCGCAGTGCGCCGTGTGCTCACTGAGCTCTCGCAAACCCTTAGGGACATGCATGGACGTGAGCAGGCAGACACATCATCCGTTGCAAGTTCCGTCCAGGGCAGCCCCCAACGTAGATCAGGGAGGAACCTGCGCTCCACAGGCAGGGGTGCCCCTGATACCCGCAGAGGGGGCTTGCAATAGCGACAGGCCACTGACAATGAGCATCTTTGGACACTGGTGTTCGGGTGGGAGGTAGGAGGGTGGAGGGGGTGTGTTGGGCTCACTTGGGTGGCGGGTCGATAGGGTGTTCAACATGATATCACATATGCCATAAAAAGTGCACGATCACCCAATGAGATGTGTGGACATTGATCTTTGTGTACTAGGCCATCATAGGCGTACAGTCCATATTGTTCATGTCCCAGACACACGCAGTGCCACGAATCCCGTGTCCATGTATCAGCCCCCAGGCGTGAGTGCTAGAAGCATACATCAATGAGATGCTGACGGATGTCACGGCCCTCCGGTGCCTCGCAGACTCCTTGAGGTGCTGCCACATCCCCACCCTCATCATGACCATCATCCGGTGCTTGCAGTTCAGCGTCAGGGGGCATGGGCACATTTCTACGTACGCACATGTTGTGGAGCATGACACATGCCATGACCATCTTTGCAACCTTCTCATGGCGGTACAGGAGTGCCCCGCCAGACCTGCTGAGGCAGCGGAAACGAGTCTTCAGTAGGCCGAATGCCTGTTCTATGACTACACGGGTACGTGAGTGGGCATGGTTGTAGTCCTCCTCATGCAGGTCCCGTGGGTTCCGGACTGGTGTGAGGAGCCATCTCTTCAGTGGATATCCAGCATCACCTGTATGTGGACGATAAACGTAGGATGTGGAATGCCATTGATACGTACGCACACCCCCCCCCCCTTCCTGCCAGTACATTGCCAAATCACATACCCCACATCATCATGCATGCAATGAGACTCACCGAGTAGCCAGGATCTGTACCCTGCGTGTCGCTCCATGTAGCGTGGTATGGTAGAGTTCCTCAAGACCATGGAATCATGGGTTGATCCAGGGAATCGGGCACAACAATGCGTAATGATCCTGTTGGAGTCACACACCATTTGTACATTCAGGGAATGAAATTGTTTTCGGTTGCGGTACTGGGCCTCCATGGCATGTGGGACGACCAATTCAACATGGGTGCAGTCGATGGCACCAATGCAACCCGGTATGCCGGCAAGTGCATGGAATCCCACTTTTGTGTTCGTAATTTCCTGCTCCGAGCGTGGTAGGGAGATGTAGTCGTCTGCGTGCTGCAGGAGGGCATCGAGCACTTGGAATAGTGTCCGTGAAAACAGTGGCTGTGATATGCCATGCAACTGTCCGACTGTGTGCTGGTAGGTGCCTGTGGCCAGGAAGTGGAGTACAGACACCACCTTCAGTAGGGGTGGGATTGCGGTTGGGCTATCTATCATGCTGACTAGGTCAGCCTGTGTCATGTCCACAATGGCGGCTATGGTGCCCCGGTCCAGACGGTAGAGGGTGTGGATCTGCTCATCAGTGAGGTTGAACGGATGTGCTCGGAGGCGTGGGATTGCGGGCTGCCTGCGTGGTGGTAGTGGCTGTGCTGCTGGGCCTTGCTGGCCCTGCCTTGGCCTCCTCCTCCTCCTGCGTCTCCTCCGTGCGGCTGGTTGTAGTTGTTGTTCGTCTTCTTCTTGGAGTCGGAGCACTTGCAGTGCTATCAGGTCCCCCAGGGCCAACATCGCGAGTCCTGCCGGTAGCATTTCGCTGTGGTTGTGGGAGGAGACTGGCTGTGCAATTTATGTGTTTTCAGGCTGTATGGCCTCCACCTGTGGTGATTGATTCCACCTGTGCAAACGGCTCTCCCCTTTGGCCGAGCACGTCCCGCGCACTACGCTGCAATTCGGGTAATGGTATCTTGCTATTGCAATCATGTATTTGTACCCGATGGGCGTGTAAGATTGGTTGATCTGTTCATTCTGCTGTGGTCCCATTGTTTCCCATACTATCTGTGCAGTCGCGAACAGACTTGTGAAGGGTCAGTGGAACGTAGTACTCGAGTAACGGTGGGCCCTCATGCATCACTGTACCGAGTTGCAACGACGGGCGGGGCGTCCCATTTGTGGGTGAAGGCAGTTGCCATTTTCACACACAGCCGCACTCGATGGAATAATTAGTGATTTCAAACGGCCACAGATGCCTTTTCGACGTGATGTTGCAAATGAGGAATTCGAAGGGCGGCGCTTTCGGTTTCCAGCTAGCGGCGAGGAGATGCCCACAGGTCTGACTGCAAATGTAACGTTCTATTGTTCTATGTCCTTGAGACAGGGCCCATGGCGAGGGAGCAATGATTGATATGAATAGTTTGGGATGCGCAATAGCTACGTGGGCGATGAGGCCGGCCATTCCCAAATACATGTTACTTCACAACACTGGATTTACGGGCTGGGGCACTGTGGATGTAGCAGGCTGCATTACGCACAGACTCAATGGACGTTTCTAATGTCATGTGAGTAATTATTCAGGCGTTTTGATCCCGGGATGAGGGAATGATGAATGGATGCATGGGCAGGTGATTTGGTGCAGAGTTTGCCATGTACAGGGCTTCTTGGGATCTATCCGCCTCCCCTACGCTATGTGATGCAGGGCTGCCATAGTGGGACCATCGTCTATCTGGCCTTGTTGAGCCCTCCCTGTCTCGACGCGCCCTCAGACACTTGTGTCCATGCACGTTAACATTCCCATCAGATGGATTCTGTTTTTGCAGACGCATGCACAGGTACACTCGTTCGTGATGGTGTTTACACCTAGGTATAGATGGTTATGAGTCGCAAGTGGCTTTGGGGTGTTGATGATCCTTTGGAGTGGGCTGGCATGCATATGGCTGTGGATTTCGTGTGCTCATTGAAGTGAGTTGTTCGAATGTAGTTCTGATGGCCATTCTGTTCTTGTTCTTTTCTTTTGGTTGACAGGTATCTCCTCCCCTTTTGCCACTGCCATCTGTATGCCACTCCTGCAGATGGATTTTACTCCCGACACCTGCTGCTTCGTGTTAATCGGTGGAGCAGCATTACGATCTTATGGGACGATCGCCAGTGGCCCACATGCCCTTACGCAGTACTGGTGGCTCGGAGCAACATTTCGGCCTTTCAGCTGGACTAGTGCCTCCCCATTGGGACGGCCCTGCGGTTGTGTGCGCTTCCTTTTTGCCTTTTCGTACGTGATTGTGGCTCTGTGTACCATGATGGGACAGGGCGTCACACAAGTAGTGGCTGGTCTTTTCTTGCGGATGCAGCCCACAATGGTGAAATGTGTTTTGGAGTTCATGGCCTGATGGCTGTATGGGCTTGGTGATTTTGTTGTGCATTAAATTTCTATTCTGATTTGGGCCGTGTAGCGTTTTTCTTTGCAAGTGATGTGGCATGTGCCTATATGTGGGGCGATGTATTGTGAGGAGATCTGCATTGGGTTCCTGCTTCGGGGTTTAGTTGCGTGGTACTGTGCTGGGCGCGTTTGCCTACTGAGCCCGTGAGGTCAGGGATGGGGGCTGCCTATATGACAGTTTGGATGTTGTCATGCTCAGGGGCGGGGGATTGGGTTTTGTGTGACAGATGGCGGTCAGCCAGGTGGACTGGTGGAATGATGTTATTTTCGGAATGTTGCTGGTCACAGGTGCCTGTGTTTGCGTGCGTTTCGGGGGGGGGGACTGTGGTCATGTCCATTGGGATGGCTTCTGTATTCGTGCCATCTGTGCCCTGCAGCTCCCATTGGCCCCTGTTGTGTTTCTTTTGTTCGTTGGCATGCATGGGTGCTTTGTACATTTCAATGGTTGCATTGTGACTTCATTGCACCTACAGGGAGTTGTACTTTGTGGGCAGGGAGCGGTGTACAGGCACTCAGTGGGGCCGTTTACGGTTGATTCGCGATGCCGTACTTCTCGCCATGGCGGAATGGTCCATTCCGCCATGCCTGATGGCGTTAGGTACATGTCCGCTAGGGTCGGAATTGGCGTACCGTTGCACCATGGTGGTGTTTGCGGTTTGGCATGGCGCGCGCGCGCGTGCTTAGTGCAGTTAGCGTTGGCGTTCACTACGGTGTCGCTAATGGCTTCGTACTTTGCGGTGACGGGTCATAGTCGCACCGAGCGCTATTCGATGGCGGTATTGCATTTCCGCCATCGTTTTCCCCTTTCCGCCAGGGTCGTAATGAGGGCCACTGTCTTGGATAATGGGGGCACAACCTGAAATACTTTACTATTTTCTGAGATCCTCTTCTTGAACATTCTTGATGATGCCAAGGTTGAGTCCAAGCCCTAATCAGACAGTGAATAAGGTAGACTTGATACAAAAGGTGAGTTAGCATCTATGTAAACAGATGTTTCCTTCCTCTTTACCTCTTCCTTCCCTCCCTCTGCCCCCTGCAAATTGCACATTAGCTTTATTGGTGTTCAGGGTCTTTATGCATCCTCTGGGTCCTGTCCTCCCACATCTTATAATCCCAGCTGCTGTCCATCCTTTGCACTTAACCCGGCTCACCCTCCACCCTCCCCATTGCCGCCTCTTATATTGTTGTATCCATTATTTAACATCGTTATAATTACATTGTCTATCATCCCCTGTCCCTTCCCTGTTGCCCTGTGGGTGCTATGAAACAGTATTTGCTTCCTGTTTAAGCGCCTAAAAAGTGAACAATAAATAAATAAATAAACAGTGTAATGTGTCGACCCAAAAAAATATCTTTTAGTCAACTGTAGCAATTTCTACATATTAAGTACTCATATACAAGTAACCTGACTTCCCCATCACCTCCCTACCATGTCCCCCCTTTCTCCACGATCCCTGCACTCGCATGGAATTACATGGTATGAATAGTTGGTAGGCTGTTCCTAGTACAGGATGTGATGATCAATGAATTTCAATATTGGGTTTGAAGTTGCAGATGATTCAAAACAGAGCGCAGTCTGCTAAGTTTGTTCTGAGTAGTTAAGGGAAATAGAACGTGAATTCCCTCCCCCCTCGTCTTAATACATTTCTAGGGAGACCGGTAGTCAAGTACTGTAATGTCTGATGTTTATTTTTCTTGTTCTTCCAATAAATTGCATGATCGGTTTGAAAAAAAAGTTCAATACAATGGGCCTCATTACACGGAATGCGGTAAGGGTTTACCGGTACCGCTAAGGGCACCGGTACTGGTAAACCCTTACCGCCTTATTACGAGGTCCCTTTGCGGGACTCGACCTCAATGGCTGGTTTTACCAGCCGTTAAGGAACGGGCCCGCAAAGGGACCTTGGTGCTAATTACGGTACCGCAATTTGCGGTACCGTAATTAGCTCCTTCCCCATTCCCATTGAGCCCTATGGGGGCAAAAATGGGAATGGGGAAGTGCCTTGGTGAATGGGGAATTACCGCCCCGCTTACCTTGGAGTAGGGCAGTAATTCCGCCATCCACCAAGGCGCACACTTTAAGTTCTGTAAAATGCAGCAATGCCTAATTAAATCCCCAAAACAAGAGGCCTTTAATATTCTAATTTATATAACCAGCGGAGCCAGAATTTTAAATACACAACTCATTTGCACATACCATTTTCTCTAAGATGATTATATAAAAGTTTCTCACATAACGAGAAATACATGTATACAACGTGACATATTACATCTAGATGTAAATAGGACGCCTTTAATCATGGCATAACTTCAAAGATCTAATCCAGTACCTAGCGCTCTTCATTTTGAGCTCCTTGATAGGCTTTGTTGTGTGATTTTAAACTGTTATTTTAAGTTCCATTAGCTCTGCGATTTGGTCCCATTTTAAAAGGTTGTTATGCCACAATGTATTCCACCAACAAACATTAAATAAATCCTGATTTTTGTGCCAAGATCTGATTGCAGAGTCCGGTTGTCAGCAAGTAGGAATAACAAAGACTTGATTTGGTGTAACAACAAATATTTGGTTTGGTGTCAGGACTTTGGAAGAGCCACTAGCTTTAATCTGCAAAAATAGGCGTAGGCGCAGACGAGGCAGTGTAGCTGTTGCATCGTCCGATGATCTGGCATGCTCTCTTATTAAAATGTCCCATCAGCAGAAAGTCCTTTAAATCTGTGCTCATCTGCTGAAAGGTCAATCTGAACACGTTATTCAAAACAATAGGTAGCTACCTCTCCCATCCGAAAATGGCTCTGATTATGAAGAGTTAATAGACATAGGGCAACAGATACGATTTTGAAGCATCAGTATTTTACTCCATATGTTCTGCAATTGAATTAAAGATAACAGATACATTTTTGTAATTAACACCTTACTTCTTTTCCCCTCGTAAGTCATTGAAAAGCCCCCCACTTTTTCTCCTCCACTCTTTGTCACACACTTATACTAGTAGAAATGCCCTGGCCTAGTGTACTAGTTATTGCTGTTAGAGCATTCAGAATCTTAAAGGCCTAAGAATGACGATGATAGCCACTTGTTCCCTTCCCTCCTTGAAGCGCTTTGAAGCACTTCATTTTTGTGTAAGCACTTTACAAATAAAAAGTTACAATTACAATACATTTTCACCTGTAAGTCCCTCTTCAGATGTAATAACATGTTCTGCGTGGCACGGCTGCAATAGTCCCCTTGATCAAAAAGGGATCCCATTTCTTGCTTATGGAATGCTGATATTTCTCAGTCTTTTATCACGCCATTGTGATAGTGACATGAACATCAGTGGTCCTTTCTTTTTTTCTTTTCCTTTTTTTATTAACATTGCATAGAAATATACAAAATAATGGACACATTCAGAAACAACAACTGAAATACAGAACGAAGAAAGAAAAAAAAAAATCCCATCATCCCCATTCCTTATACATACCCAACCCCTCAAAGAGCATCACCAGTACTGAACTCCCAACCTACCCAACAATTAACCCAGATCTAAGTCTACAAATCTTCCCCAGAATTCCTCAAAAACCTTATTTATTTCTGCTGCTTCACTATAACCCTAAATAAAATATTGACTGATACAAAGCGAGGCCCAAGGGGAGAGACTAAAAAGACTGCGTCAGTGACTATTGCTCAGCCCCCCCAGTTGCTCGGCCCCTCCCTACTCATCAAATCCCAGCACAGCCACAGACCACACAATCAGAGCCTCCCATTAGCCCGCCAGCGCTGCAACAGTCACTTCCGGTTCCCGTTGTCCCATCTGCACCTTCCTCCCAAGAGATTGTTTCTGTCCCATCCGCCCCTCCAATAATTGAACTTGAACTCATTGAAACGAGAGAGGGGACCGGACAAAGTGGATGCGCGAGAGTGACCCGTAGTGCGATCAGCAAGGAGAGAAAACGAGAGTTGCAAGAACAGGCAGAGCTGTATATAAACGGGAATGATGAAACGTCAATCCTAGCTTCGATGTATGATTTCAGGAGGAGCAATGAAAGACAGGTATTGTTGGAATGCATGGGGGAATATTTAACGGGCAGATGGAACAGTTAATTGGAAGGCTACCACCTCAACAGTTGCTGGATTTGAATGCATTAGCACGTTGTAGAGAGAGAGAGATGAAGAAATAAGGGAGCATGTAGACTGACTTTTTGAATTTAGGTGACACCATATATACAGCGGCGATTTTTGCCATCGTCAAGACAGACAAGTGATAAACTAAAAGTATGTATACGAGAGGTGTTTATTTATTTATTTATTTATTTAGATTTATATAGCGCGCAAGCAGCCCACGGGCATTGAGGCGCTGTTACTTGTGAGAGCTTAGTTACAGAGGTACAGGAATGGTAGCAGTTGGCACATTATAAGTATTACAGACATAAAACAATACTTACAGCTTCTGCGATTGGTCATTACATTCCAGCTTATGCAGTGGGTCAAAATGTATAGTATTCATGCTGATGTGAGGGACCTTATGTGAAGAGGATGGTTTTCATAGCTTTACGGAAGGCGATGAGGGAGGCCTCACCTCGGATAGTGGGAGGTAGGGCATTCCAGTGTGTGGGTGCAAGATATGGGAAGCTGGAACCCCCCGCTCTGGCTCTTTTTACTAGTGGCACATAGAGCATGTTGGTATAGGGTGATCTGGTTGGCCTTGTGGAGGAGACAGGGTGGATCCTTTCGGAGAGGTAAGCGGGAGCAGTGAGGTGAATGCACTTGTGGGTCAGTGTAAGAGCTTCGAAGACGATTCTTTCCTTAATTGGGAGCCAGTGGGCTAGTTTTCTGGCCTCCGAGATGTGTTCTCTTTTAGCAATGCCTTGGGCTGCACGGAGAGCACTGTTCTGTATGACTTGTAACCTTTCCAGATTTTTGTTGGAGGTTCCTAGGAAGAGTACGTTGCAGTAGTCTAGCCTGGAGCCAGTGATGGCTCTGGCTATGTTTGTGCAGTTCTCTTTGGAGAGAAAGGGCCTGACTGCGTTGATTAGTTTAGCGTGATATGCAGCTGAGGAGGCTATTGCATTGACTTCTCTCTCCATGGATAGGTTGGAATCCAAATAGACTCCAAGGGTTTTGACTGAGTCAGAGACAGGTATTTTGATGGTGTCGATGGTGAAGTGACTGAATTGGGAGTCTAGATTTCTTAGTGTGTCGGTGGAGCCTACCAGGAGGAGTTCAGTCTTATCGGAATTGAGGCATAGTCCATTGTCTGCCATCCAGGCTTGAATGGTGTTGTAGAGGTTGTTAAGGGTCAAGGAGTCAGTGTCGTAGTTGCCAGTGAGGGTAAGGAGGATCTGGGTATCGTCAGCATAGTTAGTGTATGAGATACCCATAGCGTCGAGGATGAGGAAGAGGGGCCGTGTGAAGATGTTGTACAGGGTGGGAGAAAGGCAGGATTTCAGATCCTAGTAGTCCCACAATGGAAATACTTGAGATTTTTGATGAATACCCCTTGCCCATGAAAAGAAAAGCACTGCAGACAATGGTTGGATATTTGATAGCCAAAGATATAGATGAGAAGAAAGCCAGCCCCCCTGAAATGATGGCAATACACAAGAGAGCATTAGAACGTGGAACAGGAGAAACAGCCTTATCACTTTATTTGGGAATATTATTGCATATGAGAGAAGGGGGCAGAACAGTGAGTGCGGTATTTCCCATGAGAGAAGTCCCACCTACTTTCGTGCCTAAGGTAGAGATTCCTGCAGCAGGCAACCAACCAGCGCGAGTAACGGAAGCCCATTATACAGCACAATATGTGCACATCCCCTTCTCCAGACTGGAAATGAATAACATAAAACAGATGATTCCCGATATAAGAAAGAATCCGGCAGGATTCTATAAGGAAATAGAGTCCTATTTGAAATCGTCCATGTTCACTATGGATGATATAGATCTAATATTCCCAGTAGGTCTGCCAGCAGACATATGGAAGCAAATAAGAAAAGTGGATGATGGGACGTCCTATGGCGCCACTTGGGCGAATTTAGTAGCGTAGGATAAGAATAGAGAAGCAGGCGGAAAACTGGGGGCAAATATGGCAGAGTTACCAGCACGGATAATACAAAGATTGAAAGAAATTGGTCCAGAAAAAAGAATTCAATGGGACAAATTGACTGCATGCATTCAGGGCAAGGATGAGTTAGCTACAGATTATTTTAATAGATTTGAGGAAGTATTTACAGATTTTAGTGGACAGGATGTAAACACAGAAGCAGGAAAAAGACTATTTGTCGATAAGTATGTGAGAGGGTTAATACTTCCAATTCAAAACCTAATATGACATCAGAAAGTGCATGGCAAGCAAAAAAGTTGAGCAAAGTATTGCTTATGGCCCAATACTATGAGAACAGAGTGAAGACGGAGAAAGAGGAAGAGGTGAAGGATAGGACGAATTTGAAAGCGAGGGTGCTACTTCAGCAAGTGGCGGGACACAATAGAGGAAGAGGAAACGGAAACGCACAAGGCAGAGGTAATTCAAATATGCATGGATGGCCTCTGGAACTAAATCAGTGAGCATATTGCAGAGAGGCAGGTCACTGGCGAGCGCAATGTCCGCATTTACAAAATAGAAATGGGTATGGCCAGAGAAGACAGCATAGGGGGCATCCAGAAACAAATGGGCAGAATAGAAAAAACATGCAGCAGCACCAAAATAGCCAAGGAAATGGTACCCACAATCAGAACCACAATCAGAACCAAGCACAGAATCAGACTACTTTTACCCCGAATCAGAGCCATCAGAACATGCAAAATGGAAATAGAGGAAGGGGTGGGAACATTTTTGACACCCAATCAAATACGTACTATAGTAATAGCAGCAATTACACATCAGATGATGTGTTGTTCCCTCAATAGGACAGCCCAAGACAGGGGTCGGAACCAGTGTATATTCCTGTGAATCAAAAAGGACCCTATGTAGAAATGAAAGTCGGGAATAGAGAGCATAGCTTTCTCGTAGCTATGGGGCACAAAAGTGATCGATAGACCATCACTTGGTTCCGGAGATACCACTGTCAGGGCAAAGAAATATTTCAGTAGTGTTTGCAGGTACCCCAATGATCAATCCAGTGTCCCAACCAGTAGCAGTGACATTAGGTCCATTCACTGAATATTGTCCATTTCTCTTAACAGAAAATTGTGGGGAAAATCTTTTGGGGTTAAATTTATTGAAAAAACTGTGTGCAGTTATCCATTGCACTCCGGATGGAGTGTTCTTGACAATTTCGCCACAGGATGTACCGGTATCTAAATTTCTGTCCAAGCCTTTTCCAGGAGAATTGAGTGAAGTGCCAACTTGCATATGGGTGATGAATGACAATGATGTGGGATGCTTGAAGATAGAGCCAGTAAAGATTGTTTTAAAAGAAGGAGTAATGTTACTGCGTATTCCACAGTACAACATTTCAGCAGAAGGAGAGAAAGGATTGAAAAGTATTGTTTCTGATTTGGTAAAATTGGGGGTGATTGAAGAGATTACAGGCAGTACATATAAGAGTCCTATTCTCCCGGTGTATAAGAAAGGAGGTAATGAGGTACCATATAATTTCATAATTGATCTGCGTGCACTAAACAAGGTAGTAGATCCTCAATTCCCATTGGTTCCAGACATCACCACAATTTTCACAATGATTCCTGCCTCGGCAGAATATTTTATTGTTATTGATTTGAAAAATGCCTTCTTCAGTATTCCAGTACACAAGGAAAGTAGATATCTGTTTGCCTTCACATTAGGAGGACAATCATTTACATCCATGCACATTCCACAAGGCTACACAGAGAGTATTTACAGCAGCGTATTGAAAGAACATCTAGATATGCTAGAATTACCGGCAGGTTGTGTATTGTCAATGTATATAGATGACCTATTAATCGCTGATGATACTGAAGAGATTTGTAAAAAAGGTACTGTTTTATTTTTGACACATTTAGCAGAGCATGGCCATAAAGCAAGCTTAAAGAAATTCCAATATTGTCGAAAGGAGGTGGCTTATTTGGGTTACTTACTTTCGAGAGAAGGGAGAAGACTGATGCCAGAGAGAATTGAGAGTATTTCTGGTATGCCTATTCCAAAAACACAAAAAGGAGTCAGAGCTATAATAGGCATGGCTTCATATTGCCGGCAGTGGATTGTAAACTTTGCATTGATTGTGAAGCCAATCGTGGCATTGACGAAAAAGGATGCTGTGATGCCTTTGCAGTGGAATGAAGAATGTCAGAAAGCATTTGATCTGCTCAAAACTGCATTGTGTTGTGCTCTAGTTTTGTGCACACCAAATTATGAGAACATTTTCAGATTGTTTGTGCATGAAAGTGAGGGCTGCGCGTTGGCTGTTTTGACACAGGAACAAGGTGGACGAAATAGGCCATGCGGCTATTTTTCTTCCGCGCTGGACCCTGTAGCACGTGCACAACCACGTTGTTTGTGAGCTGTTGCAGAGGCTGCTGCATCAGTAAAACAAACTGAAGGAATGGTATTGGGGCACGCCTTAATTTTGATGGTGCCACATGCCATAGACGTTCTATTAAATAGAACGCATACGCAACACCTCACCTCTGCTAGATTGACTAGATACAAAATTGTCCTTTTTGCGCCACACATCCAAATTATTAGGTGTAGTGCTTTGAATCCTGCAGAATTAATGCCACTGCCCACGGAAGAACTAGGTAAAATCGAATCACCTCCCCATGATTGCTTAATGGTTACTGAGGAAGAAACAAAAGGAAAACTTGATTTGACAGATACCCCACAAAAAGAGCCAGATGGAGAACTGTTTTGTGACGGCTCCTGTTTTAAATTACCTGATGGCACATCAACTGCTGCCTATGCTATCACTATGTTGAAGAGTATTGTAGAAAGCAAAAGAATCCCCTACAACTTTGCACAAGCCGCGTAGATAATAGCTTTAACCAGAGCCTGTGAGATATCGAAAATTTGAGTGTGAACATATATACTGACAGCCAATACGCCTTTGGCATGGTTCATAACTTTGGTAAACTCTGGGCTGAGAGGGGTTTCTTGACATCACATGGAGCCAGGATTCAACATGGCCCTTTGATTGTACGATTACTGTCTGCACTTAGGTGTCCGAAGCGCCTAGCAATAGTGAAATGCGAGGCGCATAAAAAAGTAATATGTAAAGTGGGAGAGGGAAATGCATTTGCAGACAGAATTGCGAAGCAAACTGCCACTGATTTGAATACTAAAATGTTGACAGTACACTCTGAGGAAGTGCCCTGCATGATAGAAAATGGAATTGCCAGTTTCAAAGAGATGCAGGCAGAAGCTACCGCCGACGAAATACAGGGATGGGCCAAAGGCTCTGCAGAATTGGATTTGGAGGGTTGCTGGGTGGACAAGAAAAGCAGGAATTGGATGTTGCCAAATGCTTATGTAAACGCAATGGTTACAATTGCTCACAGTCCCACACACATCTGTGTGAAGAAAATAGTCCAACATTTAGCCACAGTCTGGGAAAATCCACTCATAAAAAAGAATGCCGAAAGGCTGGTACAAAACTGCATTACATGCCTACAGCACAATGTGGGAAAGGGAACAGTGACTCCAACAGGAACTTTTGGACCTCCCTCTATGCCATTAGAAGTGATTCACTTTGACTTCATAGAAATGGAGAGATGCCAAAATCTGAAGTATGTTTTGTTGATCATATGTGCGTTCAACAAATGGGTGGAAGTATATCCATTGAAAGACTGCACCGCCATGAGCACGGCGAAAGTAATGCTAAAAGAGTATTTGTCTCGCTTTGGTCTGCCCCATGTCATATGGTCGGACAATGGTCCGCACTTTGTAGGTGCAGTGATACTGCAGATTTGTGCAGGATTCCAGATCGATAAATGATTCCATTGTTCGAGACATCCGAGTTTGGCCGGTCTTATTGAACGGCATAACGGAATCTTGAAGTCAAAAATCAGTAAGATCTGTGCAGGCAGCAAACTAAGTTGGGTAGATGCATTAGCAATAGCGTTGCTGTGTATGCGAACCTCAGTGCAGGCCAGAACTGGGCTCTCCCCCTATGAAATCATAAAGGGGAGACCGGCGAATGTGTGATGCGCACCCTAGCCTAGGAGAATGAGAGAGGTAGAATACTCTATACTCATTTATTGTAATCTGTTAGTAAAAAAACTGCGTTTGATTCATCAGCAGGTGCAGGAGGCATTACTGGTGCGGTATACTGGCGCAGGACATGCATTGGAGCCAGGAACCTGGGTATTAGTCAGAAACTACAAACAGAAAACATCACTGGCACCCAGGTGGCGTGGCCCATATCAAATACACCTGAACACACAGACAGCGATACGCGTGGATGGACGTAAGGCGTGGATTCATTCCACGCACGCCAGGAAAGTCCCATCGCCATTCGACATGTCAACTGATCGGGACAAAGACCAGAAGGAGACAGCAGCGGTTCCAGAAACAAAAAAAGGTAATTGCCAGTCCTTTGCCACAGAAGTTGCCTGATCATGAAACAGAGCCTGATGAGATTGCCATAAAAACGGAAGAGCAAAGAGTGCCTCAACGTTGTCCAGCAGATTCTGCATCTCTGCTGGCCGACATCAAGCGAGTACCTCTGTGGCACCCACCATCATCTGTTGCGCCACAGCCTGCATTGTCGCCTGGGCACCCATCATCATCTGCCATTGTGCCCCAGACTGACTCCAAGCTCGAGACCGGAAGTGCACCCGCACTATTTGTTGATCACCCGGTACCAGGAGCAAATCGGTACAACCTGCGGAGCAGAAAGAAGGAGTGATCACATTTTCATCTCTTGGTGAATTTCTTGCCTCTGTTTCCTTTTTTCGGATGAAGTGGGAACCGGAGGCCTAGAGGAGGGTGGCGTAAGATTTGTCCAAGTTAGACAGCTCATGAAACGCAACTCCTCTGTGCTAAATCCATGTGTCAGGAACCCGAGTGAACAAGCGGGGCGCACATGGTACAAAGGCAGCTGCTCTGAAACTATAGGGCAATGTGAAAATGCACAAAGGACTTGCCAAATGAAAAAGCAATCCAGGCAGATAGCAAACCCTGGGAAGCACATGAACAAGAGATATTAACGACGTGCACAGCAGAAGAAGAAGGAAGAGAAGATATGTCGGAACCAGCAAATGCCCCCTCCTGCACCAATGTTGATAGAGAATTAAACGTAGTATATAGAAAGGCGGAAAAAGGACATGGTAAAAATAATGCTGGGTCTAACCATAGTAATGTGCATAATGAGTATATTAGCCCCAATGTTGACCATATCACTATTATGGTACCTAGAGGAAATGCACCCTTCTGAAGCACTTTTGCCCATTATGTACATATCCACAACAGAAAGCCCAGTCCATGTGATTTCCTATACTTGTCCCCAATGGATGAAAGACATAGGGAAGGATATGGAAACAACACATTGCTATTAATAATGAATATGACACACTCAATCCTAAGAAAAAACAATTGCTGGGTTTGTGCTCATCTGCCTCAACATCGTGGCAAAGGAATAGGATGGTATGTATAGCCCCTGCCATTGACTTCCACATGTTATGCCTCTCTGAGAGCCCTATATTATGGGAAATGGATAAAACAAATATGAATGAATTCGAGGAAGTGATTATGAAACCGGTGGGTTGCTCCATATTCCATAAAAGACGATTAATTACACCAGCAATAATGCCACAGGATAGATTGTATGTACCTTATAAAACTTCTGTGATTACGTTCCACATGAACCCACAGGGGAATAAGGATGCGGAACCCCCTTCATATACAGTGAATTATAATCCTCATTCTGTCCCATTCTGTTTAAAGAAAAAGGGTTATTTCCAGGTAGGAACATTTACCAGATGCAGGAACATAGCACTCCTTGATAAAGAAGTGGAACCAATATATGTGGGAGATCCTGTGTATTTCATATGTGGAGAAAAAGCATATCCTTGGTTACCTAGGAACTGGGGAGGCACGTGGTTTTTAGGTTTCCTGTTTCCTGGGGTGTTCCTTTCAAAAACAGTGGTTATAGCTAAACTGACCAGGTCACGACCTTGCCGGAATAGTGGGGACGGGTTGATTGCAGAAGACATAGCAAAATCATTTGTACCATTTTGGGGCCAGGCGATAAACTCTTATAACATAAGACAACTGTCTAGGATATTAGAAGAAACAATAAATGGAACAACTGACATATTATATAATATTACTCTCGAGGAAAAAGGAATTAGATTAATGTCACTGCAAAATAGAATGGCCCTTGATATAATCTTAGTTGATTGCGGCAGTGTTTGCAAAATCGTGGGATCAGCGTGTTGCGTATTTGTAAGTGACTCCTCCCCCACGATTTTTGAGGCGATAAGAGAATTGCATGTGTTAATCTCTGATCTCCACCCCCCTGAAGGTGGCTAGAATTGAACATAAGCTCCTGGTTCTGGGAAGTGTTGCGGTCCTGGAGATGGAAGCTATTTGCAATCCTAGTAGCAATCCTAGGAATATTCGTGACATGTTGTTGTTGAATACATTGTCTCCGCATAGTATGTACTGAAATTAGCGAAAAGTGTGTACAAACGATGAAACTAAAAAACTTTACTAAATCAAGCACTCGCCATAGTAACGAATCTGAAACCATTAAAGAATTCATGGAAATTGATATTGATAATAAGAACGAGGAGACAACAAGTGTACATGAGTCAGAATTTGAATCAGATTCCGAATCTAATCCAAATACTTGGTCGGAGGAGGATGCAATGTATGGATGAGACATTTGGCTTACGGCCAAGAGGAGGGTTTGTCAGTCCAGAAAAACCAAACACCCCTTGCGGGTCTGGAAATGAATGATAATCGGTTGGCCGAAGACCAAACGCCTCATTTACAGTGTTAAGAATATATATTCATTAGTTATCACGTAGCTATTAGTTCAACTAGTTCAACTAGAGTGAGGCCATGTTAAGATGACCATAATCGCCATTTTGTTTTCTCTCTCTGCTCTCTCTAACGTTGCCACTTTGCCTCATGTAAAACTGCTTTGCTGTAGATATTATTTCGCTTCGATGGTCCAAGGCTAAGAAACATGTTGAAACATTACACTGGAGAGCCAGAAAGAAATGCCTGATTCCCTCCCTCACATATCCTTGAAGACAGGGAGCAAGGCATTTAATCATTACATGAATGCCAGCGAGTCTCCTGAAAGAATAGCAATGTACGAAACTAGCATTTAAAGAGTTGAATTATGCTCTTATTTACGGCCCCCCTTTCTGAGCCCAGTGAGGCCCCGGAGAGCGGGCTGACCGCTAGAGCGAGAATCGAAACTAAGAGATAGTGAGGTCTGGTATGTGTCAGTCTCCTACGCGCAGCTTGGCCATGAAAAACAGAAACGCTGTGCTCTCCCAAATTAAGAATGGTGTCTGTAAAATTGAAGATTGCAAACCGTTACTAAATATGGTGGTCTAAGGTGTCATATTTGTCATACTGGTGAATCATCGCCTCTAATTAAAAGGGAAATGTATTGGGGGCGGCACCAAATATGTCATACTGTGTCATTGCTGAGTGTAAGGTGCTCGTTTTGTATATATGTAACTGATGTACGTTTCACTCTCTCTTGCATCCCCCGAGGTCTGTTAGACACACGTCGCGGGGCGTGGGACCATTTGGACAACTGGGACTTCTTTGTATTGCAATAAACCTTATATTTTGGGAACGGAACCTTGTGTCTGGCGTATCTATTCGAGTTTGGTGACTGTGCCTTGTTTCCACATCCGAGGGTCACTCAGGGGCCGCTTCATTGATGTAATCCTGGTTGATCGTGACAGAGTTTGCAAAATCGTGGGATCAGCATGTTGCGTATTTGTAAGTGACTCCTCCCCTACGATTTTCAAAGCGATAAGAAAGTTGCACGTTTTAAGCTCTGACCTTCACCCCCCTGAAGGGAGTTGGGAATTAATCATAAGCTTCTGGTTCTGGGAGGTATTACGCTCATGGGGATGGAAATTATTTGCGATCCTAGTCGCAGTGCTAGGAATATTCATGACATGTTATTGTTGCATACACTGCTTACCCATAGTATGTACTGAAATAAGCGAGGAGTGCGTACAGATGGTAGAAAAAAAGAACACTACTAAATCGAGTACTCACGGTAATGATGAATCGAAGACAGCAAAAGTATTCATGGCAATCAATATTGATGACAATGAGGAGGAGACCAGTAGTGTGCAAGATTCAGAATTAGAATCAGATACTTGGTCGGAAGAGGATGCAATGTACGGATGAGGTGTTTGGCATACGGCCAAAAGGAAGGTTTGTCAGTCCAGAAAAAGTAGACACCCTCTCAATCATGAGGCAATGTACTTTGTTGGCTGAAGACCAACCACCTCATGTGCTTAGTATTAGAAATATATAGCCGTAAGCTTGACTGAAGTGCGGCCATTTTGAAGTGACTGAAATCGCCATTTTGTTTTCTAACGTTTGCCTTTTGCTTTCTGTTTAAACTGCTTTGCTGAAAACGTATTCTGCCCCATTAGTACATTATTGTTCATGTAAAGTGCAAGGCCGCGAGAGACTTGTTGAAACATAACGCAGCAACCCAGACAGAAATGCCCAGTCTCCTCCCTCACAAGTCGTTGGAAGTAAGCAGCGAGGCATTTTAATCAGTATACAGGTGCCAGCTAGTCTCGTTAATACAGTAGAAATGTTCGAAGCGAACATTAAATGGCTTGAATTATGCTCTTCTTTGCGGCCCCCCTTTCCTGAGCTCTGTAGAGCCCCGGAGAGCAAGTTGACCCCCGTACAAGAACGGAAACTAGGAGATAGTGAGGCCTGGAATGTGTCTCTCCGCTGCACGCAGCTTGCTTGCAGGCACCAGAAGCAGTGTGCTCTTATAACAAAGAATTGTGTCTGCTGGCTCATGAAATTGCAAACTGTTGCTAAATAAATGTCTGAAGGTGTCATACTCGTCACAATTGTCAATCATCAAGCCCAATTCAAAGGAAATACATTATGGGCGGTATTGAATGTGTCACCACTGATTGTAATAGGCTTGCTTTGTTTATATGTAACTGTTGTACGATTCTCACTCTCTTGCGTCCCCCGGGGTCTGGAAACACGTATCGCGGGGCCTGGGACCCAGTTGGCCAACTGAGACTATTTGCTTTGCAATAAACCCTAGCTTTTGGGAATACAACCTCGTGTCTGGTGTATTAGTTTGTGTGTGGTGATTGTGCCTTGTTTTCATACGCGAGGGTCCCTCAGGGGCCTCTTCACAAGGTCCGATTAGAAAGCGGGAATCTGCCTCCCTAGAGGCATGATTTTTCCGCTCCCGAATCCACCATAAAAATGAATTGTTTGTTTCCTTTCGCTGTCCCCACCAGTGGTTCCTCTGCTGCGTTACAGGTCGTCGACAGTACTGGACATGCAAGTGCTCTCTGTGGGCTGTCCTATGCTGAATGCCATGGGAGTTCATCCACATCAAAAACATTTCCTGTTACCATTGCTGTTCCTCTACACGGTGTTGTTGTTGCCTGTTGTAGCGTAAGCGTTATTGAGCATGGGGGTAGTATTATCATGGCACTGGGGGTGTGGAGATGTATTTTGCGTAGGCATTGTGCGCTCACTCATGTATCTTGTGTCAGCCTAGCTGTCTCTTCTTCTTCATAGCGGCTCCCTGGGTGGGGGTGCCCGATCTGGTGTTCATTTGGGTAAGGGTTATTGGGCCTGCTGAGGGTTATTGGGCCTGCTTCAACACTCTCTCATAAAGTGTCCCCATCTCCCACAATTCCAACACTGTCCTTGCATTCCCCCTCGGGGCCCTCCATATCCTGCACATCATCCTCTCGATCTGCTGAACCCACCTCTATTGCCTCGCCCCCCCTCTTGATGGCCACTGTGGTCCCTCATATTGATTTTCCCCCGACCATTGGTCCTGGCCGTTACCTGTCCAATTTGCCACCATCTGCATTGGTATTCCCATCTGGCCATCTTCCTCCTCCCGCTCCCTTCCTCCCGCGCTGTTTGCCGCCACTGCACTGACCTTCAGTAGTTTACTTTGCACTAATTTAGTTTTGTCTGCCAACCGCCGCTGGGCTTTCTCCTTTTCCTTCTCTTTGATCCTTTTACAGTGCTGCACTATGATGCTTTGAATTTCAGGCCACCCCTTGGCTTCTATCGCAGCTATTTTATCAAGGGCCTTCTGCACTTCCTTTGGGAGCCCAATCTTTATAATAAAGTAGAACAGGGATGTTGACTGATCCCAGGCTGTACCCGTTTCCGCTCTCCACATGTCCTGCACCCGGAGAATGAAAGACATCGCATCTTCCTCATCATTCATTGTACATTGCATCACTGACTGTAAATTTGGAGTGTCTGGGAACGTTTCTCTCAATCCATCCCACACACGTGCTCGCACTGTATTGAACGATACCCCATCATGGCGGTCACAGTCTAATGTTATTCCGGGGAACCCCACCTTGGCTCAGATCCTGTTGGCTTGGTCTCCCACTGCAGATACCAGCAGGCTTTTAACATCCCCCACCGCCAAGGGCACTCCCCTCTGTTTGTTTCTCAAATGCATATATCCACTTGCTGGCTCCTCCTGACAGTGGGGGTAGCTGTTTCAGTAAGTTGGCCTTTTCCATTTGAGTCCATGGTATGTAATTTGGCCTCCCTGCCACCCTGTGTATTAGTAGCAACTCAAAACCTTCCCCCCCTTTGTAGTACTCACCTTTTTCCCTTTCGTTCCAATCACAGCCATGCGCCCTGTTCTGTTCCTTAACCTTTCCCTCCATTCTTCCATGGGAGACAACCCCCCTCTCAAAGAAGCCCCACCGGTGGCAATTCCCAGTCTTCTTCCTTCTTCCTCCTGCTCTTCTAAATCACTCCAATATACCTCCACTTGATCTGATGCCACCCCTCCCTCTTCTACCTCGCGTTCACTGTCAGCTGTGTGTATTTCTATGATTCACTTAGGGGTGTCATTTATTCAGAATAATATCTCTCCCTTCTTCCATCCATCTTCCCCTGTGCCTACACTTGGCTGGGGCGTCTCATCACGTTCTGCTCGGGGGGGTGAGTGACCCCCCTTGTTCTCCCATGGCTCTTAGGCGGGATAACTCAGTTCGAGCCATTGTTAGTTGTGAGTCCAGGTCCTGTGGGAGCTTTTCAATATCGATTGTGGGGGGGTACTTACCTGTCTATCTACCCTTTGGCTTTCGTAAAGGGGTGGTGATGTGATGGACGGTTTTAGTATGGGAGGCATTGTGGGTTGTGCTACATGCACAGGGTCACTGTCCCCCCTCCCCCGAATACACTGGTTTTGACAATAAGGGATATACATGTGTGACCTCTATCATCTTCTTGTTCTGTGCGATCGGCCATTCACTGCCAGTTGTTGTCAGGGGAGATGCATTATTCTCATTGCGTGTTTCTGGGGGCACTTCCTCAAACAGGTGCCACAAGTCCAATATTTCTCGCCTGTTTTGCAACTGTTTCCCCTTATATTTAATGGACAGGCAGGTGGCAACCATGTCTAGTACCGCTTTATCAAAGGACCCTCCCTCCGGCCAAACCTGGGGTAATCCTTCTCCCTTCAGCTCCACGACCGATTGGTCATGGTACTTATTGATCTTTTCTGCATACCCTGGCAGCGTCTTACAAATATGAGCGAGGGGCATCTCTGCTCCCATTGTACGTTACTGTCATTGTAATTCAATTGCCAATTCTTACATATACTCGCACACCTTTTGTATGACCAACTCAATGCACTTATGCCATTTTTCTTAAACAAATGGAACTGTTCACTTACTTTTCGATACTTCTAGACAACATCAATATGGATTTGATACTCGCACACAAAAACAACACTGTTTTCCATAAAAACCAACACTTAACAAACTCCACATATAACCAAAACATAGACAATGTGTACTATACCTCACCGTCTCTAATACACCCTTTTACCTCTGCTTGACTACACCCCCTCCAAGCAACTCTCCCCCCTCACTTGTTCCAGCCCACCCAAGAGGGAGAGAAAAAGGGATAGGTAAGACAAAGTTAGAAAAAAGCGTTTCTAAATACTACTCTGGGTCCTCCTTTGAGACCCCTATGTTATCCTCATTTTCCTCAATTTTCCCACACTCATATATCCGGTACTAGTCGAGATAGCACTATGCGCCACCTTCTACCCCCCCAATGGAGAGATGATCCCTTAACCTCTTTTCACCTTTCACTATACAATACTAATGGCCATATGCAATAGAATGAGAGTAGGATGGAATATAGAGAAGAAAGAAGTGGCCCTGAGACCCTATACTCTTTTCCCTTATGCTCTAACTTTCCCCATCTTTTTCACCAAAATTATGTCATTTAACCCAATACCCTCTGATCTGACTCCCACCCACCTTTCAGTACCAGCCGCACTTGATACTCACGTGTCCGTTTTGATCCGAGACCCTCTGGACCAGATCGGTCAGTGCCCTGCTCCTCACTCAAAGACCATGCCTGACTCCGGCGAGTGGTACGTTGGGTTTTGTAAAGGGGGATCCCACACCCTCTCGCTCTTCTGCGTGCGCACATCTAGGTGTACCAGTTGCCGTTGGCGGGTAGCTCTTGAGGGAGCACGCTCTGGGTCAAAGCAGGGGGACATCTCGTGTCAGAAGGACGGAAAAGAACGCTATCGCGTCAGGGTCACCAATGTAAGTGAGAGACCCCCAAAAATACAGTTAAATCTCCCAATGGAGTCAATAATGATGCATCCCAGGAAGGAATGAGACCAAGACCAAGTGCTGGTGGGAAGGAAAGCTTTATCTAAAATAGGGCAAGCAGAATCTACTCTGCTCACGCCGAGAGCGCTCTGCAGAAAACATGTTACAGTTTAGTTATATACACAAAAATATGTCATCAGCTGCGGGAAGGCCTAGGGGGCACAAAAGTCGTTGGGATTGGATACTAAGGCCTTCATTACAAGGTGGTCACAAAGGGATACCAGGCACCGGTAATGACACTGGTGCCGGTAATCCCTTTGCGCCCTATTCCGAGGTCCCTTTGCGGGTCCTTCCCTTAATGCCTGGTTTTACCAGGCATTAAGGACGGGACCCGAAAAGGGATACCGGGGTCAATAACGGTACCGCAATTTGCGGTACCGTTATTGACGGCTTCCCCCTTCCCATTGAGCCCTATGGGAAATGGGAATGGCTAATAGCGCCATGACTAGCACCAACCTCAGAATGAGGGCCTAAGAGTGGTCACCTATAGGTGCCATAGGGTCGGAAGTGCTCGATTGGCTTGAAGGCACGTGGTGAGATCACATTGTATCCCGGGTCAATCGGTCAGCTGGGCTCATCATGTTGGTATGCCGCGTTGAGACTTATGTTTCTTGTATCATTGAAGTCATGTAACATTTGCCCTTGTGGCCACACATTCCCATTCCCATTCATTCACTACCTTGATTTGTTTGTCCGGTAACCTCCGAGACCGGTATCTTAATACTTGCAAAAGCAGAAATCAAAGGTATGTTATTTATTACCGGTCACAGATCAGGCTTCATCTGCTAAATTCTAAGCTTGACCTGGTTAAACAATTCAGGATATACTACTTGGGGGTAGAGCTCATGGGGTCATTATATAGTTTGGGGTTTCCACCAGGTAACAACAAAGAGGATTCTAAATATATGGCTGAAATGACTGGGTCACAGAAAGCACATATCATTATGGGTATAGATTTCATTGTGGGGGCTCAATGATCAAGTGACCAAATATCATTAACTCTCTGCTGACCTATTTTGACACCCTTTTGGCATGGGAGAATCGAGACTTCATTGCGGTATAGTTCCTTGTTGTACAACGAAACAGAGCTTTTTAGAACACAGTTGTACATACAGGCTTTTTACACGTGGCTTGCAGAGTTGCACTTAAGTCATACTAGTTTAAAACATACTATATTTCCCATTTGGCTCGATATTTGTTATTACAATGAAGTGAAACAACAGAGTTCATTCAAGAAATAAAACGCATACTCGGATCAATGTTCATCTTTTGCATATGTAAGGAAAAGAGGCGGTTCATGACTTGCGGCCTGTTTGCGCACCTTTAGCAGAGATTATGGCTTGCTGGGAGTGACTAGCCACTATATTATTCTTATACAATGTTACACATATATTTACATTTGAACTTATAGACTAATGGACATGAGGTAGCTACGTGCTGGTGTGTACAATGTTATATTGATTATGCATTGCATTGTCACAATTTATTTCCATGAACATTCTTATGTCCTGCGTTAGTATACATCATACGTTCATCGTTAAGGTTTAATATGAGGATTTCTGGTTATACGTACATATTATATTGTTCACTCATATACACATTGGCCCACATTAGGTTTGCATGATCCCGTTAGCAAGAGATATATTGGCTCTGTCTATGTTAGAGCATAAATGATCAAAATGAACTCAAGGGTCATTCTTAGCTGTTGACTCTATCCTCGAGGTATCATATTTTTTATGGCCAGGGTCTGTGGGGGTGTTGGGCAGGTTTATAGAGATAGATAGCTTTTTCCCTGGCCCCTGCTCAGGGCTGTATCTGGGTCAGTGAAGTAAGATGGAAGACAGAAGATACAGTGTGTATTTTGTTGCATTCTCGCAGACAGTCTTCTCATGGGAACCGAACAACTGCGACGGCAAAAGGGAGAGGAGGTGGGGGAGGAACTTGCTTGCTGTGCGCGCCTGGCTGGGAGAGCTGCAGGCTCGCGTTGGAATCTCTCGATTGTCTTAATATTACAAAATGGAGTTGGTGCTTTACAAAATGGAGTCCTAGCCATCTCTGGTTTTATAATGTTATGAGGGGCGTCACAAGGGGGGTCACAGTTCCAGGGGTATTCCCGCACGGGTGCTCTGGGGCTGGCGCCCTGAACCTGAAGCAGCCGTGATTGGGCCTACCCAGGAAGTGCAGGAATAGGCGAGGGGGGTTCAAAATATTCCTTCCTTCCATTCAGATCTCCCAGCTAAAGTTGTGAATAGAGGGCATACATCTACAGTTATGCAATGCTAGGAAGTGCAAAATGGAATGCACTAACAATCATTATGCAACAGCAGAGACCTGATGTGCTTCAAATGGAAGAAAATGCTGTTGAGATGCTGTCTGTCACAAAGAGCTGTAGAATCCAACAGTTTTTCCCCGTTCACACATTAACTGCAAATGCTAAATTGTTTGAGTTTTAGAGTTCCATTAGGGGGCACGGGTGGGGAGATAGCCGATATGTTTGTGTTTCTGGTGGGGGTGAGGGATGTCATTTGGGTTTATTGTTGATGATAGATATACTTGATGGTTCCAAGGGAGGTGGTGTAGCACCTCACTGTGACGATTGGGGAAAGGCAAATGCAACATGGCACAGATTGACTTATACATTCATTAGTAATGGGTGATACGATAACAGTTATAACATGGAATATTCAGGGGTTCAAGTTTTGGTTGATAATGAATCTGGCCAAATGACACCAGGCAAGGATTCTATTGCTCCAGGAGACACATTTGGGTAAAGACGGAGGATCCACAGATACCCATGTGCACAAACCCAATACATTATCATTACATTGTTTTCTTTAATGAATTCTCTATATTGACATTTCTTTTTACCAATTCATGACAGTGCATGTATGGTGGTTTTCTTGCTCTATTGTCAATTTCTATGTGCTAGGCAGAGGTAGCCTAGTGAGTCACCATCTGCAGCAGACACCTTCACATACAATTAACCTTTATACATTTGAAACAGCACCCACATAACTGGTAACCCCAATCCCACTTGTTGATCCACAGATATTGCTCATCTTTTTCATCACATTCCGTGGGTGTAGCAACATATATACACAGGTCACTCAATTTCATATGTTAGATAGGCAACATGGACGGGTGCTACATGATTCTCCTTAAATACTTATGATACTCCAGAGTTTTTATGTAATGCCCACATTTAATCATATACTTGCCACATACAGGATTATATGGGTGGATGATTTGATGTCTCTCTCTCATTGAAACTGGGTAAAGCTACCACGACACAGAATAAACTCCCCAAAACAGCCACCATGTGGGGCAATATATCCAAATATCGTGGGCTGGTCAACGTCAGCCACTTCTGGAATCCCAGGGTGAAGGTATATACTTTTTTCTCAGGGGTACATGACATTGCATCCAATATAGATTATGTCAAGATCACAATGAACATAGCCAGATATTTCACCAATACAAAAGTACTTTCCCGTATAATTTACGACCATTCACCCATGATGATTACTTTCTCCAGACCTATACATGCACCTAAATTCCTTAGGTGGAGATTCAAAGGACGAGCGCCAAACGACTCTGTTATTAGAGATGACATTGAACAAGACGTGCAATAGTTCTTTCAGAGTAATGTGGGATCAGTGCCAGACCCGGGAGTATAATGGGAGATGCAGAAGGCCGCAAACCTGTGACCAAGGAGTCAAGGTCCCCCACCGGTACCGGATCCTCGCGTTGACATCCCACTGCTCAGAAGATGTGATCCAAGCACAAAGGTATGTGGGCAGACTGAGAGTCGCTAGAGGTCCAGGGAAGCCGGGGAACAAGCAGGGAGAACAGAATGAGAGGGTTTGGGACCCTGAAAGACAGAGAATAAGAGGGTCTGGGTCCCTGGGGGAAAAATATACAGTCAAGAAAGAAGTATATGCTTGGCAGGGGAGTAAACCAAGCTGTTGCAATAATGGATTGCAAGTCTGCGCCCCACACCCATATGAGAGCCAGAGAAGAAGGTCTGGGACCCTGAGAGGAAAAGGGACAGATGAGAAAGAAACATATGCTTGGCAGGAGAGTACACCAAGCTGCTATAATACATCATGCGAGTCTGGGATCTGCACCCATATGAAAGTCTAAGATTAAGGCAGAACTCATTCAAAAAAGCACAGCATATGGAACCCAAGGAGATAAAAGGAACAGATTAGCAGGGACTATCAGTTATAATTTCCTCTGGTATGTTTGGCAGGAGAGTAAATCAGACACAAGCTCTCTGTGAACAACCTGAGAACTTTTGTTGTGCATCATTAAGAAAGTTTGGAAAGTCCAAGGAAATGAAGACAAGTCCCCTGGCTGAGTGAACATTGTGTTGTAAGATTTGAAGGCCTAGTAACAGCCAGGGTCTGAGAAATGCTTCTTCTGGCCTAAAGATGTGGTGTGATGTGTTATTTTTCAAAGTCAAGGAGACCACCTACGAGGAGATGAGCTTCTAACTTGTGAAGTAGAACAAAAAGGAATCCAGGGGAAAGGAGCTAATACCTAGTTAGTGGAACATCACATTGTGGAAAAGGAACATTTGTTTTGTTTATTGACAACACAAGGCATTGGGTACTTTCTGTTGGCAAATCATTTTCATCCTAACTTTAGTTGAGAGTGTAGCATTATTGTACATTAGATTTAAGTTAATAGTGTTAGGGTCGGAATTAGGGTTTTTGGACACGATGCTGACTATTTATTTGACATCCTGGTGTTTTACTTATATTTCTTTGAGGCGAAACCCCTCTTTGCTTTAGAGGTGTCATTTTTCAAGCCCTTTCACTTTTTAATAAAAGTGTATGACCGAACTATGTCACAGTTGTGTCCAAGCCTTACTTCTGCACCCTTACAGGTTGGAGGCCAGGATGATAAAAAACAGCTGGGTATGGCCTCCATTGAGGAGTGCACTCTAATTTCCAGCAGATGGTGAGAAAATATGCACTAAGCTTCCAGGATCAGCTAAATCGTATGAATGATTGTGCGGGAGACAGTATGCTCTAACGCTAATGACATAAGCAGGCCAAGGGATATTTGGAGCCCGCTTAGGACATATATGGGATGGCACAAGAAGAAATGGATAGCACTGAAGATGGAAAGATGGACTTGCTTATGAACTGGAGAATAATCTGTTGTACACCTGAAGGGACTAAGTATGGGCTACGACCCTAAAGAATGAGACCTCCCACTCATCCTTCCGCAAATCATCCAAAACTAAGCTATTCAATTAGCTCACTCCACCACGCTAGGCCTACACCTACATCCATCCTAGGAAAGCTTGAGTTATCTCTTGCTCCTCTGTACCCGTAACCATGGAACTATTGAGACTGTAACTTTGCCCACTATGTAAATGTCATTGTAACCATGTACTGTCTTGTATCAGGTTCACTGTATCCAAGAACCACAGACAGGTGTTCCGGTTGTTTTCATGTAACTAAGTAAGCCTTTGTAACAGTGCCACGATGCCCCAGGGCCGATTTGTGTGCTTTATACATCTAAACAAATAAAATAAAAAAATGGCAAGGCAGAACTGATCTGTCTATCCAGGCGGTAGGCACATTGAGAGCTTCAGGGAGTGAGGGGCACACTGTAGGGGGAATGTATAATGTGCTATGAATGGAAATGTGATCACAGTGTATTTGTTTGGTTAAATCAAAATGAATAGGTGATCAGGTACTGACTGGCCTTCTAACTCAACAATGACAACAATCTATTAGCACAATGGCATGGATCTTATTGGGTGAGAACGCCATCAGAAATGTAAACTTAAACCTAAACATCAGAAAAATAAAAGAACAATTGGTTTAATCCATGATAGGTCTGTTTTATTGGTCCAGGTTAAACACTGCTAAGGGGGGGTGCACGTACCAGTTGTACAAGTTCAGTTCAGTTCAGTCAAGCTTTATTTTCTGTGCTCAGTTTATTTTTCAACCTTACGCACGTTACACCAATATTTTGGGCCCAAACCACGATAACTCTGCAGCCCATACATTTATGGCATGTACTCCTCCACGCCAGCTGGCTGCAACCTCCCCTTTCGGGTGGACAGCTCTGTGTCCACGTTGCATGCATTGTACACCCATTACAGGACTGACACTCCAGCCATGTTATGCTGGTCTGTATGCAACCCATCTTCTTCTAGCTTACTAATATTACATATGCCTGGCATAACTACATGTCTTAACTACAAAGACATTCCATATGGTCATCCTTACGTTAAGCTCATGAATTTGCATAAAGCCAGCAACACTAATACGAATGCATTTTTCTGCGTTCCCGTGACAACCGACCCAACAAGACAACTGCGTAAGTCCTAGAGACACTAATCTATAGCGCATTAGCACTGCATCAATATGACACAGCTCTGAGAATTCCATACTGGCAGACACACCGATTTGCAGCTCCAAACATGCCTAACTAAATTAAGGTAATTCCGTTTTCGGCGAACACACTTGCTTGCAATTGTTAACTCTTTGAGTCCCACACGGGACTTCTTTTCACTGGTTACTTAACTCACACAGCCAAACGAAGACATGCCCATTCTCTTCTCTCTTCCAGTGGACGATTCCACTAAGGAAACATACAGAAGCAATCATTTGTTGCCTCGCCAGCTACATCGTGGACAGTACCCCTTCAAATAGTTTAGGCTTTCAGTAAAAACGGATTCCACCCATCCGGATGGACCTGTCTGGGCCAAAGTTCTCCAGAATCAGGTATAATTTACATTTAAAACGAGGAATCCCTTATTAACAACAACCATAGTCAGCCATGTTACACATGTAGCATTCAAGCAACTGTAAGTCCACATCTCTTTGCTCTGTTACAAACCCTTTGTGCCTGGTTAGACCTTTACTGCTGTGCTCCCGCATTCTACGTCTAGCAGCAACACAAAATTGCAACACTAGACGAAGCAGTGGAGGGAGACATTTCCTCACTTCCTGCAAGACTGTTCCCCCAATACGTCCCCTTGATGCACCCCACGTATTTGCTTTTGCCTCCTTATTGGACAAACAAGACCTTCACTGTTTGTCTCATTTTTATGATGCACCCCACTTTGTAGAGACTTTTCACGCAAATGTCTCATTTTGTTTTTCTTAAAACCATTTTAAATGACATGATTTTAGTTTCTTTCTTTTTTTTCTCTCCCCCAAAAAATCTTCAGAGAGACTATTCGAGAGGCGCAGAAGAAGGCTTATCTACTAGGAGCCAAAATGCCATTGGACCCAGTAATTCTCCTGCTGCTAATTCCACTAACCTTTGGGGGTATCCCCATAGGCGTAGACCTACCGTTTGGTCCTCCAGCTCTCCCATTAGCTGTTAGGCCTGACCCTGTGAATGGTCACTTTTGCTTTTTCAGTTCTTCTGATAGTTAGTTGCTAGGATTACGACACTGATTTATTTTAAGTGCTCCAGACTATTTTAGTCCTAATTTCTAGTAATTGAGCTCACACTTGTATTTATAAGCAAACTTAATAAAGCTGCGTTATAAATAAACATTTGCTTGATAGTTATTATTCAGATTGAGTCCACCCACTAGAAAGAGTGTTTGGGGACATCTAGCAAATATTTTAAAGCTGGGCATGAAAGCATCCAATTTCATAACATATCTTCATAAAACATCTTAAAATGTTAGATACAAAGTTAATGTTATTGACATCCGATAAGTAATACAATCATCTACAGTAATTTTAAAAACTCCAACTAGCAGAAATATTTGAATACACATTTTAAAAATGCAATTCAATTTAAAACATGTACTTTAAATACATCAACTCATATTGTGCTAAAATCTAGTGAACATTTAGAATTAATAGCTAAAATAGGAACCTCTTGGTGCCTAAGAAAAATGTATACATTTTCTAATCGATCATTAATATACTTCTGACTTCTAGATCTGAGTTTCCAGCTTATGTGGATGTAACACGCAGTTGCAAATACCCCATGAGACCAAATAGACAGTTTACAGAAGCTCAATGCATCCCTAGTCTGATGAGTCCCTGCTGTTATAAAAATAGGGCATAAATACAATCATCTACATTTAAGGGACTTAGGACAAATCAGGTGGAAATCGATGACTTGTGCTGGTAATGTGGTGACATCAAGAGAGACGTGGTTGGTGAGACATCTGTGGTGGGTACCTCAGTGGATGTTGTGCTTTTTGCATAAAGGGGCACAGAAGCAGGCGCAGCGGGAGAGCTCCCTTGGTGGAACGCAATGAAGTGTGGGTACTTTTGGGCGTAGTAATGGGTAGTTGTATAGAGCAGGCACAGGGTGGGGGTACAAGGGGCCTTAGGAAGGTAACACAGTAGAGGGCTTATGAGCAATATGTGAACAGTAGAGAAACCATTTTCTTGTAGTTCCACTTTAGGAAAGTATTTCTTGCAGACAGCTCATAATAAAAGAGCTGCTGGCCTTTTTGTGACAAGCGGTATGTATTTATTGATCATTCAGCAGAACCAATGTGTAGAAATGTTGCACGGGTGAAGTTTCCCAGGAGAAGTCAGCCCCATTTAAGTCACTCTAAGAGATACTTTCAATTTCAATGAGGTCAGCATCTGGGTGCATGAGGAGGATTGGCACAGAAATAGAAATGAAATACAGTTAAATTAACTTGACCCACTGTGTGATATCGTTTTTTCAGACTGCATTTGGCAGCAAAGTGTGAGAAGGGAGCTGGGGGGCCAGAGCAATGAGATAGGGGTTATGGGGCGCCTGACAGGGAACCAATGAACGGAGAGATGATTTGGTGTCCTTAGGATGCAACATTGTACAGTGTCCTTGCTGATGTCTGCGGGGCATATCATTGGACAAACTCAGTGTGAATGTCTTGCCCCTTACCATCTTAAGCCGTTTTGTATATACGCCATTGCCAACCAATGGAAAACAAGTGTTTTGGACTGATCAGCACAATAACGTAGTACAGGGGCAGTGTGGGAAGGTCTGGGACATCACAAGGGGTGTTAATGTGACTTTTTGCCAAAGAAATGTTCTACCCAATCAGGGTCACTTAACATATACCAGCATGTAGGGGGTTTGACATACTTCCACCAATCAGCTCCTGTGACCTGCCCTGAAAATGTAACTAAAATGTGATATGATAATTGTGTAATTTGGGTATAATATGTTTAGCCACAGTGAGTGGCGTTGACAGCTCATTTCATTCAGTACAGCTTCACAGGGCTGTTTGAACAGTGCTTCCCAGCTGTTTGGTTACAATACATTTGCGTTACTTCTTGCTTAGTGTATAATCCTTTTTGGATTGTTTTGGTGTTCCTGTGATGACTTCTATTGGAGCTCCCTTGGTACAGGTCCATGAAGATGGAGAACTACAACCAATAACCTAAATAACTAATCTGTAGGAAGACACTGGGCCTCATTACAAGTCCGCAGTAACCTTGCTGGTGCTACCAACAGGTTGCCTCTGGAATTGTAAGATTTACCGGTCCCTGGCTTGCCGGTAGCACCAGGGGATTACAACCCCAGTGTTCCAGAAGGTCAGGCACCAGTAAATTGTAATTCCCCATTCACGGAACATGGAAGAACCAGCACAGTTAATAATGGTGCTGGTGCTTCCGTTACGGTTTGCTTACCATGCCGCTGTGTCCGGCAGGGTCTGCCCTGTTGGGCACAGTGGCTCAGGCAGGCAAACCCGTAGTGGCTGCCCCGGAAACAAGGGTGCCGGTATGCTTACTGGCACTATTGTTTCCGACCGGCACACATGTAATGAGGCCCATTGAGGGGCTGTTTATCAAAATGTTGTTGGATAAAAGTGATGTAATGCACAAGTGCATATCCATTACTAGCATGAAAAATATATGGCCTTTGCAAAAAAACTAATATATGCAAGTGCGCTGGACAGTACATCGCTTGCTCTGCTGCCCAACCCTCATATCCTTTGTGGATAAAATTACCTGTACATTTATCAAAGTCACTGTAAGAAATGTTGTTTTTAGTGCAAATGCCTAACTTGGTGGTATTTTAGTATCATAGTATTTTGGCCGTAAATTGGCATTACTTCATTTTGGCGGTCAATTTTAGTGGTGAACATACCTTTTATAACACTGCCCTATGATAACACAAACCTTCCCCTTTTATAAATATGACACACTTTGGGTTGACTGTAAATACTCTCCCAGGCTTAGCACAATTTTAGGGAACCCAGCAAGATCATAAACAATGTCAATTCACGTATATATTGTGTCTATAGTTTATCTTCCCCAAAGACTTACGCCCTGGAAGAGTGGAGCACATTCATACCAACATCCAAACTATCTAGCTTACCTATGTATACATTTCCGCTTTTCCCTAATTTTACCTCTGGCGTTATTTTATTTCTACCACTGTGATGTGAACACCACAGCGCTTTCTAATTATTTTCCCCAGTTGAAATATGAAGCTTTAGAGACATAAAAGAAAAATCCTGACTCCAAACAAGTCTAATTTTTTTTTATAATTCTGTTAAATACCATGTGATTTACAATAAACATAATTCAATTAACAATAATGTGTTCCCCAGCTCTTACCCACATCAATACCTCTGCATTCACCTAAGGGTGACAATAAAAGAAACATTGCAATACATGGAACATGGCATTCATCCCCTTGTCAGTTAGTGCATGCGAAAAGAACATCAAGCACTTTGTTTTAAAAATAGATTCTTGTGCTGACTGCTAATATATTGCGTTCATCCCACACTCACCTAAAGTTAAAATTTACTTACAATTATTCCTGGAGCTTCTATATTTTGTCTGGATAACCTCTTTCTGTCGTGGGTTATCTCCACAGAAGTATCACAGCACCCCCACTGCCTTCCTTTCAGCCTTGAGATCCGAGCAAGCTTCAATGCCAGGGCCGGCTTCACCTCTCTCTGCAATCTATCAAGCAGACTGCAGCGCCAGACCAGCAAAACCCAGTTCCCAGCAGTGGCCCGGGCCAGAACAGAATGCCCACGCCTTTCAGCTCAACTCCCTGTATTCTATCTGTCTGTCAATCAAGAGTAGCCCTGTCTTTCTCTTGACGTGCTTGCCACCTCCTATTCCCCTGGTCCCACTGACCAATCCTCTGCTGGAGCTGGAACTGGTATATGTATCAACTGGCTTTGCCTACTTCCTTCATGCACACAGGACTCTTAGAATGCAAAAAACAGCTCATTCTTTTTCGTATTGCAATGTTAATCAGGGGATCAATTAGTTATTGTGGTATTGTCAATAGGGAACTTTAGTTAGTATAGGTTATTTTCTGTATTGTAATCTTACACAGATGGGAATGCTGTTTTGTATATTGCACTTTGAATGCACTGTTTTGTTTCTGCACTCTGCTCTATTATGGAAAGCCTAATTCACTGTCCCACTGTTCTAATGACCCAATGTGGCATTTCACCTGCTTCATTTCATTCCCCATGTCTTTTCTGCATTTAAACTAATCCCACAAAAATGCTGACCTGCATGTCTAAACTGCAACCATGTGCACCCATTTGAATTTTAACATATTTTGTTGGATGTTCATAAAGTTAGCACTAATTTTACCAGCTGCATCTGAACATGTTTTGTTGAGTGCTTTTTAAAATGAACACCCATTTTACTGGCTGCTTTTAAAACCACTTTCATTAGTACACCTCTACACCCATTTTGTTTCTTCCATTGAAAACGCTATCATATGTCTCTACAGAGTCCTTCCTTTTCAGACTATTATGATTGCTGGCAAAAGCATATTTGTCCGAACCAGATATCTCTCCTTTCCCATTATTGTCAGATGAATAATTTTTGAAATAACATCACATTAATGAAAATGAACATATAAATATTTCACAATGAATAATTGCTTAAGTGTAAATCAAAATGAAATATAATAAATATAGTAATCATTCCTCACATGCATATGCATGTGTGATAGAATAACATACGTGCACACTTCTGACTGAAACGCAAACATCTAACAGTTCACATGTCCATGGATTGTTCAACCTCCAGCCTCCAACACATTCCTGAATTATAGTCTCTGTCTATGTATTTCATGAAGTAACCATCTTTTTAGCGTCTATGCACAAAAATAAAATATTAAAATAAACAATTTCCATTGTCCCCAGTTCAAGTCCCAACTGGTATAATACAACACATTAGTATGCTCCACCAGCAATAACTGTGAAAGCAAAATTATTTGCACCAGATGTCAATTATGTGCTATTCCTGCCACCCACAAACCTCAGGACCACACCTTTGAGATGTCCTGACAACCAGACTGCCACAACCGTATTCTACTCAGCGGAATCTCTCCGGCTTGGCACTTCATGGATCTTCCTTCTCAGAAGTCATCTTTTTTGGCATCTCGGGCTGTTTATCTTCACCCCCATACTTCGGTTCGGAGGCTTTCGTGGCGTTTCCTCTCGTGGACTCCAATCCCGTGGCCTCCAATCCCTTGCACTCCAATCCCGTAGTCTCCAGGAATCGGCCCTGCCAGGATAATAGTTGAATCCAATCTAAAGTCAATAGAAAAGAAACAGCTTAAGTGCATAGCATAGAACAATTGTCTATCCCTCTATCACTACAAGGTTTGAAAAATGTGGTCCAAAATGCCATAGCTTCATGAACTTGCCACTTCTGGACACCTGCAACTAAACACATATTAAAGAGAAATACACAATATTTTACACTTTGCATCACAGTAATTACCAACTAAATACACACCCCTCTATAGTATTTTACATTTCCATCTCTGTTCATCATGTCTCTTTGTCTATCTGAGACCACACCCAATTTTACCATACAATATTAGAACAGTTTAGTCTGATTTAGCGCCCTTCATGAAAACACTGCACCCTTTTAAAGGCTAGACGTGGCATTTTTGTTTGCTTTTGCCTACTCACCAGAGCATACTTCTGATTATTCAAGGAGTAAAATACATGTTGCCTTGTACCTGCTCTCATGTCATTAGGTTACATGCATCATGAAATAGTCACTCATCAATGTGCCCGTCAACAGATAAACTTACTGTGTTTTTTCCATTACTCCTATTGTTAGATTTATTTTTGTCACAATTAGTACCTTTAGCTGGTCTCCACCTGCTCAAGTCTCTTGACCTCATGTTTTGGGTGGCAGGGCTTAATTTGGTTTACATGAACAAATTGCTCTGTCACTATCTCCCCCTCCTTCCTTCCTCGTTATCTTATATACTACCGCGGATCCTTAATCTACAATCTCAAATGGCCCTTGCCATGCCATGAGAAATGTCAAATTTTTATGTCTATTCTTTCCAAAGTTATGTTTACATACCGGATCACCTATCTTATAGTCTTTCCCAGATGTGTTTTTATCATAATAGGTATTTGCACTTTCAGCAGCTCTTTCCAGATTTCGATGTGCAAATGCAAATACATGTTGCAAGTGCTTCCTCAATCCTTCCACATATTCGTGAACTGTGGATGCACTTACAAGTGTTTCCTCAGTTGTCCTGTACAATAAATGTTGTGGCAGCACCATTTCTCTTCCTGTCAATACCTCATGAGGACTGATACCTGTTGCTTTTGCAGGAGTTTATCTAATAGCCATTAATACTAAAGGTAACTGTACATCCCAACTGGAACCTGCCTCTTCTACAAATTTCTTTAGTATCTCATGATGAACCTGTTACTTCTCTCTACATTACCAGAAGAAGCCACCCTAGAGTAAGTATTTAATTTCCTTTTTACTCCCAAAATCTGCCATATCTTGCTCATCAAGGCATTCGTAAAATGACTTCCCCTGTCTGATTCTATCCTTTGGGGTAACCCGAACCTTGAAAATACGTGATTTACCAATAATGTGGCTGCTGTTTTTGCACTACAGTCTGGTGCAGGAATGCACTCCACCCACCTTGACATTAGACATACCACCATCAATAAATATGTATTTCCTCTGGTTGATCTTTTCATAGGCCCAAAATAGTTGATTTGCAAATCTGACCATGGATCTGGCCAGTAAGCATACTTCTTCAATATTTCTAAAGTTTTTTGTGAACCACTATGTCCTGCAGTTATTTTGTCATGTGCATGGTGCAACATTAACCCTCTGAATGAAAGAGGCACCACCCACTGTATTTGACCCGTCACAGATTCCCTAATAATCAGACCACCCTGTAGTGTCATTCTTTTTTTGTTTTTCGACAACATTCTCAGTTCTTCCTTTCCTTTGCAATCATTTTCAGTTAAGGGATTTTGTTCGGGTTAACCACATGATTCTAAAAAACACCCAACACTAGGTCCTCTTTTTATGCCTTAATCAGATTCTGATCTGGTGTATCATAGCTCCACTGTACAGTAGGTTGTTCAACTTCTTTTGGAGCATGTAACTGCATCCACCTGTATTTCACTAATTAAGTGTTCAATGGGCAATAATTCCCCCATGACACCCCCAATTTTGGCCAATTGATCTGCTTTATCATTTCCCTCCTTATCTTCTCCTGGTGTCGTCAAATGCCCACAAATCTTCCTCTAGTGTATTATTAAATCACTTTCTGATACTAATTTATGTATAGCTTCAATCATTTTCCCATGTGTGAGAGGCTTTTTATTATATGTGAGCATACCCTTTGCCTTCCAGCTAGGTAAATACTCTATAAATCTATGTTGGGCTTACTCAGAATCAGTTACAAGGACAATTTCTTCAAATATGTTTTCAATTGTGGTAGCAACTGCCTTATAAATGGCAGCCAACTCTGCTATTTGGCTTCTCCTGGCTTCAATTCTCATCCTTATGCTAGGAATGCATTCACAGCTTATCCAGACATTTCCTATCCTGCCACCAGCTGTTTATCCCTGTCATTCTCAATGTGATAAGCACATCCATCTACATACACGGTTGGCAAATCTTTGCACACATTTTCATTAAAAACTTTGTGCAGTGATTGTTCAAATTCATTCAAACTTGGCTCTACTTCTATTTAATCTGAAACACATTCAGCTGCACAGTCATGCAGATCTGCTATCCCTTGACCAATTGGGCTCTTTTTGTTCTGTCCATATCTTACTTCTACAGGGAATCCCTGTAATGCTAAGGTCCATGAAGTGATTCTAGATTGTGCAAAATTACCTGATCTAATCCTTTTGCTTTGTAAAAAAGGCTGATGGTTCCTTTCAATGATTATTTTTTCTCCCTGAATGATGGGACGGAAGTGCTGCAATGCCCAAACAGTAGTCAGGAGAGCCTTTTCACATTCACTGAATTTAGTTTCAACCTTAGATAACGCCTTGCTCGCATAGGCAATAGTTTTATAATTCAAATCATCCTTTTGAGACAACACAGCTGACAGTGTTCAGTTAATCTTATTTCTACAAAGAAATCCTGATTCATTATGGGATAGGCCAAGAATGGCGCTTTCATTAGACAGTTTTTCAATTTAGTTACCGCCTCAGATTTCTCTTTTTCCCATTTCAAAGGTATATTTTGCTTCAATAATTTAGTCAATGGTTGAGTGATTTCGGCATAATTCTCCAAAAAACCTCCGGTTATATCCTGTCGTCCCTAGTAGACTTTTTAGACCTTTCATATTAGTAGGATTTTTCAGTTTCTGTATTGCTTCCACCTTTTTCTTTTGTGGATTCTGTCCATACTCAGTCACTTCATGGCCTAAGAAGTTTACTTTCTTTTTGCACCATTGAGCCTTCTGCAAAGATACTTTGGCACCCACCTTCTGCAATTGGCCAAGCACATGTCTAATCTCATCAAAGTGACTTTTAGGCTTTCATTTTTATTCAGAATATCAACCACATAGACTATGGTTCCCCTTTCTGCCGCATCTGATAGTGCTTTTCTCAAAAATATACCAAATTCGCTCTCCCACTATTAACATACCCAAATGGTGTTCTGGACCAAGCGTATTGTGTTTAATCAAATGAGAATGTGAATACATTTTGAATATCTTCAGCCAAAAATTATGGAAGTCCTCCAATGGAGGAACCTCTGTGCTTTCTTATAACTGTGTGGCTGTATCTCTTTGCAGAGTGGCTACTTTTAAATACTTTGGAACATCAGCCTCAACTTCAATTGGCTGATTTTCTGTTTCACCTTCATTTAAATCAAATAATAGGCGGTGTAATGTGATCTTTGTATTGCTATCCCTAACACAGCATTTTCCTCCAAATAAATGTCTTAGCACCCTTTGTTTTCCACCATGATTTTGATGGGCCCATCCCAGATCTCCACCAATGGTGTATATTCAGGCCTTGCTGCTTCCTAGATTCATTTAAGCACACACATGCATCAGAATCCTTCATCTGCTGTCCATTTCTATGCTTTAGTGTTATAGTGACCAGTCTGGTGAATGAAGGAATGCTAACCTCCTTTTTACTTGTAACTCAATTGCATATGGCACCAATTGTGCACAATGATAAGCCTGCCTCTTGTCTTCAAATTCAGGTGCAGGTCCTCCTAGTCGGGACCACACTTTTTGATTAAGGAAATCCAACACCATACACATTCTGTCTATAATGTCATTTCCCAAATAAAAAATCACTTTGTGTCCCACTCACTATCTGCACATTGTGGTATATGGTTTTCTGACCAATGGTAATTTTTAGCATGCACCTTCCTGCAATTCTATATTCAAAGTCTGGATTGTCCAACCAAGAAATATATTGGTTTTTAATTCTGAATGTTGGGATCTCCTCCCTTTCCATTATTCTCTGAAGTAATTTCTCATTAATAAAACTCCTTTCCTGTTCAAATGCTAACGTAGCTTTTACAATTTCAGAATGGCCATTTATACCAATATGGATCCATGGATGCTCCTCTTCCATGTGTATTTCATAAAGGGTTATGATATGTTTTTCTGTGGTTGCCTCAGGGATATTATTCTGCTTGCACTTTTTTAGTTTGCCATTTTTTCCTAGAATCCAAATAAATCTGCATGTATTGTTTCTCCTTTTCACTTTGTTTTTCACCCTGACACATCAGGATGACAGTGACAGTAGGCACGCAGCCATTTTGAAGATATACCTCCACTGCATCATTTGATTTAGCAACAGTATGGCATTCATTTACACTGCTGTTTTGTGACTTTATTCTCTTAGGCCTTAATGTTGTTTTTGTCACAGACCACAGCACACCATTCACTCCATCAATGAGGGGCAACAACCTTTTCAGGCAATGTGTTCCCATCAGGAATGGAATTTCACTGATAGATGTGATCAATAATTCCTGTCTCATTCTGTGTTTTCCTATCTTTATGTCAACCTCAGTGACACCTTCGAAAGGTACCTCCTTGCCATTAAAATTATGTACCAGGCCTTCATTTTGTTTTACTCGGATCTTATTTTGTGGGGATCTCCATTTATTGATTCTTTTGACCAACTCTTTGGACATAATTGTGGCCTGTGCACCTGTGTCAATCATTGCAAATATATTGCACTTTTCTTCCACAGTAATGGGAGCAATTGGAGCACAATACCTGTCCTCAATTTCTTCCAATGCACACAGAAAGTGTGAATTTCTGCTGATTTCAGGACTCACATTTCTCAGGCCCTTCTCACTTTTTGCCAAGCACAAGGGTAAATGAAAGGATATCTTTCCCTCCTCTTTGGCCATCTCATCTCGGGAATCTTGGTCTGTCCTGTCACGTTCAGAAATCATCTGGAGTGTAGACACTGTTTGCCCCTCTGTTCGGGGACCATCAGTGTTCACACTGCAGTTCTTCAATTGAACATGCTCATAAACATCACATGGTAACCTGTCATTTTCTGACACTGTGCACCTATTGGCATCTGGCAACAGTCAAACCTACTTCTCCATCAGTGGTTCTATCAGGGCATGTGAGGTCTGTTTTGAATCTGCCTCTTTGCTCTTTTGGAATTCCCCATTTATTTTCTCCTTTCTCTTCTTCATTTGCACATACATAAATAGTTCGATTCAATGCCAAATTAAACCAACTTCCTTTTTATGTGTGGTTGCAATCCCTGCCTCCTTCTGATTTGCGGGCATCTTCATGTTTAAATCAGCAAGCAACTCAGGACCGTTACACAAAACTGGTTTATGGGATTCTGTATTTTTATCATTGCATGTGCCATTAGCGTTTAGTCACTTGTTATCAGAAGCCACCAGATCGCTTCTGCTACCTTCCAACCATTCATTTGATGACTGTTTTTCAACTGCACAAAGTTTCCCTATATGTTCAGACAACATTTTTACTTGGGCCTCAAGACATTGAAATCTGTCCATTTCTCTAGAATCTTCTCTTTTCGGCCTAGACCGGTATTGGTTACTTTCACACTGGTAAATCTGTTCTGGTATCTCTCAGGAGATTGATTTCTATTTGAATTGTTTCTGAACTCTTGATTCATGGAGGGTGGGGAACGTGGTGGGCTCATTCGTTGGTTGTGATCCATTGGTGGTGGTGATTGCTTATAGTGTTGTGGGGCATAGTTCATATTTGTCTTTCATTATGTGGGAACTGTCCCCTATGCTGATTTCCATTCTCAATGAACCTATCCACATATCGTGGTCTGTCCTGGTTGTCATACACCATAGTATTGGGGTCAAATCTGCTCTGTGCCCCCAATGTCTGGTCGGGATTGTTGTTTCTTTGATCTTGATTTTGTCGGACCAATGTAACTCTATTGCTTGGATCATGTGACTGAAACATCGGTGCCTGGGATGGTGGCCTATGTGGTGCACCCCTCTGATCGGATGTCATATTATTTCTGACTGGGGTTTGGGCTGATTCAAGTGACATTTTAGTAGATTTTATCTCCATTACCATTGCTGAGGAGTCCTTAGATCTTGACTTTGTTTCTTTAATCCTATCTTCCTCTCCACTCTGGCAATAGAGCACCTCATATAGCTTGGTCCCTTGATCTACAATCCACTCCAGTGATTTCTCGTAATCAAACTCGCGAATCAATTGTGATATAATATCTTTTTGTAGGCCATAACAATAGTCAGTCTTAAATTCAACTGAATTAGGACTAAAAGATACACCAAAGAGAGAGAAAGCTCGTTTTAACTCTTGGAGAAACTTGCGAGGCGACACATTTGGCCTGGCTGTCATTGTATATGCAGCTTTCTTTGCATCCTGCAGTGACTGATATGGTGAAACATGATGTCTAACTTCCTTTTCAAATTCTGCCCATGACATATTTTCGTGTTCATTCAATCCTCTGATGACGCTCGCTGTGGCAGCATCAAAAGTTAAATGAAAGTATTGTATAAACTGTTGCTTGGGTATCTTTAGGGCTTTAAAAATATATATCATGGACTGCTTCCAGATGATCCTCTATACAGCAATCACCCACCTTTTTGAATGGCTTAACTAGGGCCTTGATTGATTTCATTATTTTGATAGGGCTACTTGACGCTATATTTGGAGTTGCATTATTCTGTTGTTCATTCTTTTTTCGGGTGTATGGGTCTGGTGGCATCAAACAAAAGCGTGTTCCCGTGTAGATAATATAAGGAAACTGTTTGAAAAGCTGCTAGCAATTACTCTACTAGGAGTTGGCACGACTAAATCATATAATTTAGCAAAGAAATGATCATATACCACCTATCATACTTTGCTTATGCAGTATATTGTTGACAAAAAACAACAAAGACATAATAGTGTAAACAGTAATGTGATTATTTATCAATGAAGAAAGAAAACAGATTTATAAATCTTGTGTGGACTCCATTTAGTTACATCATTGCTGCCTAGAGAAAATAGTGAAAAATATCACACAAAAAATTACAAATATTTACAAAACTCACAACATCTTGGTAATATACACATACATTTGACTTTGAGAAGGAAAAAAAAACAAGAGCTGAATATAACAGATCACACTCAGTATGACAGCAGTTTAGGCCTGCCTATAAAGCTAAGTGTGCTAGATAGGTTATAAAACAGACTATAGCTAGCTGTCCCTAGCCAATTTAAGGCTAGTAGTATTGGCCTTTTGATATGGCAAAATCAACCCAAATATACAGAAAAAGGCTAGGTAAGTTTTAATTCCAAAACCAATAACAGTGCAATTATAAACTTATGCAAATTGGTCGTGTAGCTGAAAAATGTACATAAGGCTGAAATAATGTACGGTGGTAGCCACTAGTGGGTCAATCAAACCCTCCAATTGCGTTACAACCAGGCCCAGCCAACTGCATAACCATTGGGACATTAATCCCTCTTGTAGAGATGGGACTAATCTCAATTCCATTGAATGTGGTGCTTTGTTGTTTTTTCCTGAGATTTAAAATGACATATTTGCTGTTCTAAATCTTTATATTTTTTGTGGAGTTGGTCTGCCTCCTGACCCAAATAAGTATTGTCATCACCCAACTTATTTATTACATTCTGCATCTTACTCATTTGCATTTGACATTGATTGAACTCTGTGTCCCTTTTGTCCCTTTCCTGGAACATTTGAGCTATTTCTTGTTTAATAGCTTGGAGCTCACCTTCTTTGTCTATATTATCTCTCTGTAGAGTTTGCATCTCTAAGATGACCTTGTCTTGTCTAATGTCACTTACTAACCCTTTCAGATGTTTTGATTCTTGCTCACTGTCTTCAAAATGCTTCTGTAATGTCGCGGCAGCGATGATGGACAGAGAACAGGAATCAACGGCACAGGAATGGTGGGCACATCCTACTAACCTAGAAGGAAGAGCGAGTGGAAGCACAACTGAAGTAGTAATGCCGCTTTGGACCAACACTGAGGAAAATGAAAGAGCAGTTCGGCTCGAGAAGCCAAGTAAGTGTGAAGCAGACACAAAAGGATTCCAGCCCTGGAAAGGAGTTCCGCAACTGAACGCGGTCACAGAAGTGGAAACAAAAAGATTCCAACCCGGGGAAGGAGTTCCGCGACCGAACGCAGTCTCCACAGTGAAAACATATTGGCAAGCAGGAGATAAAACATTCGTCATCCTGAGCTCGGCATGGGAAGCGCCGGAGGCCGACCAGTATGCCGCAAGCACCCAGTGTTTAAACTGGTGCGTCTCAACCAGGTGGACCTACGGGGCTCCGTACCAGATAACAGTGGTTCAGCAATACAATATCGTGGGCTGCCTCCTGCAGCACACTCTCCTGCGGCACACTTGGAGTTGCCGCCCTCATATATACAAAAACCCACAACATACTCACAAGAAAGTTGCACTATAAAGCGAGGGAACTCTTGGATTCCAAACCAGACGCCGCAAGGCGAGGCAGTACAGTGGACCGGGTGGGGAAAAGAAAGTGTCCGGACTTGGGGATGTTTTTGTAACCTTCGTGGGATATTCTACCCTGATTGGCTAATCGCCCACCAGCCCCTATTTAAAGCTTAAACTAAGGAAGGACTAATGTGGTCTTTTCCGTGCCTTTGCAGAGAGGAGAGGAGGCCGAGAGGAGAGCACCTGAACCTTGCTGGACCTATGCGGACTAGGAGAAAAAGAAGCTAGAGAGTTCACCCTTATACTGGAAAAACCCATAAGAGACTTTGAGCATTTAAATTTTTTTGGTCTTTGCTTTAACTTGGTTTTCCCCAAGAGGAAAAGGAATTTCCTAAGAACTTTGATATAAAAAACCTAAAAGTCTCTGTTTTTTTTATAAAGACCAACATTCTGTTAAGTATTCTGTGGTCCTGCACATTATTACAGCTTCCTTCTCTGAGATAGTTGGGTGTCGAATTCATTGCATTTTGATTGTATTTCTTTTTGACATAACTCAAGTTCTGATCTTAACTTTTTCTCCAGCTCATTAGTTGCATCTAATTTGATTTTTAGTCTGCATTCGTAGAGATCTATATAAAATGAACCAGATTTTGGCACAGAGCCTTATCAAGCAGTCTCTCTCAGAATGTTTGTCAGTAGCTGTAAATAGTCTCAGAAGACAGACCTGAATTATGCTGCCCTCTTCAAAAATGCTGTCCAGTTGTTTTTTCTGTACTTCTCCACAAATGCGCTCATGCCACTGTATGACATTGTCTGATGACCACACCCCATGCGCATATAACTTTTCTAACACTGCCCTATGATAAGACAAACCTTCCCCTTTTATAAATATGACACACTTCGGGTTGACTGTAAACATCCATCCAGGTTTAGCAATTATAGGGAACCCAGCAAGATCATAAATAATGTCAATTCACGTATAGATTTTGTCTATAATTTATCTACACCAACGACGTATGCCCTGGGAGGGTTCTGCTCCCCCTTTAGCATGCAGAGTGGAGCACATTCATACCAACATCCAAACTCTCTAGCTTTCCTATGTATACATTTCCGCTTTTGCCTGATTTAACCACTGGCGTTATTTTATTTCTACCACTGTGATGTGAACACCACAGCGCTTTCCCCAGTTGAAGTCTGAAGCTTTAGAGACATAAAAGAAAAATCCTGACACCAAACCAGTCTAAATGTTTTTTTTATAATTCTTTTAAATACCATGTGATTTACAATAAACATAATTCAATTAACAATAATATGTTCCCAAGCTCTTACCCACATCAGTACTGCTGCATTCACCTAAGGGAGACAATAAAAGAAAGATTGCAATACATGGAACATGGCATTCAGCCCCTTGTCATTTAGTGCATGCGAATAGAAAACATCAAGCACTTTGTTTTAAAAATAGATTCTTGTGCTGACTGCTAATAAATGGTGTTCATCCCACACTCTCCTCAAGTTAAAGTTCACTTACAATTATTCATGGAGCTTCTGTATTTCGTCTGGATAAGCTCTTTCTGTCGTGGCTTATCTGTGCAGAAGTATCACAGCACCCGCACTGCCTTCGAGTCAGCGTTGAGATCACAGCAAGCTTCAATGCCCGGGTGGCTTCACCTCTCTCTGCACTTTTTCATGCAGACTGTAGAGCCAGACCAGTCTTTCAATCAAGAGTAGCCCTGTCTTTCTCTTGATGTGCTTTCCACCCCCTATTTTCCTGACCCCACTGACCAATCATCTGCAGGAGCTGGTATATGTATCAACTGGCTCTTCCTACTTGCTTCACACACAAAGGACTCTTAGAATGCATGAAAAAACAGCTCATTCGTTTTCTACCGTGCATATTACTCCTTCCATGGAAATAACACTAAAACAGAACTTCCATCTGTGTGCATTGACATTGCATTGTAATATTAATCAGGGGATTAATTAGTTATTGGGGTATTGTCAATAGGGAACGTTAGTTAGTATAGGTTTATTTCTGTAATGCAATCTTACACAAATGTGAATACTGTTTTATATATTGCACTAGACTCTGCTCTATTATGGAAAGCCTAATTCACTGTCCCACTGTCCCAATGACCCAATGTGGCATTGTACCTGCTTCATATAATTCCCCATGTCTTTTCTGCATTTAAATTAATCCCACAAAAATGCTGACATGTATGTCTAACCTACTCCCAGGTGCACCCATTTGAATTGAGAAATGACTGCATATTTTGTTGGGTGTTTCTTAAAGTGAGCACTCATTTTACTGACTGCATCTGCACACGTTTTGTTGAGTGCTTTTTCAAATGAGCACCCATTTTACTCGCTGCTTTTAAAAACACTGTCATTAGTACACATCTACACCCATTTTGTTGCTTCCATTGAAAACACTATCATATGTCTCTACATCACTCAAGTAAAAAAAGCAAACCCTCTCTGCATTTAATATTTGTGTGGCTACATACTTTATGGATTCTATCAGCATAAGGGACACCCAATAACAATTTTGCTTCCCACCGCCCAACTGAAAGCCAAGAAACACTAATGCTGGAAAGAGGACAGAAGGGAGAGGCTGCAATCCATCCTGGAACCACCAGTGAAGGCTAACAAGCATGCAACAGTAACAAGCACACATTGTGAGAAAGGAATAGAACCCAAATTGTATCATGGGACACCAAGTGAGGTTCCTGAGCATGCAACAGTAAACAGTGACCATTCTGAGAGAGAAAGTAAATCTACCCTAGAGCCTGAAACCTTGAGCGATGGATGTCAGGAATTCAGCAGTTACAAGCTAACATAAAGCAAGAGAAAGATCAACTGTACTGCATCCTGGAAGCTGAAGGGAGGGTTTCCGGCAGTACAGCAATGCAGAAACCTGGATTGAAGGTCCCTAAGTGCTCAACAGTGCTCTACAATAACAACACCTGGAATGAGTGTTCTCAAGTTTATAGCTGTAATCAGGGTACTTTGAGGGAGAGTAAGAACTATAGGTCTGCATCTTGAAACTTGGATGCAATGTGCCCAGGAGCAGAAGAGTATTGCAACATGGAATGAAGGTTCCTACAAGCACAACATTAAACACATCTAGAATGAAGGTTCAACAGCACATTACCATAACTAGAAGCAATGTTGCTGCATTCTGGAACTTGAAATAACGTGTCCCCAGAGTGCAACAGAAACAGAATAGGGATTGTAAGGTGCCAAGCAGAAAATAGATTCAACTGAACACTGGGAGAAAGAGAGAAACCTATTCTGCACCCTCTATCTGTTAGGTAAGGTGCCCATGCGTGTAACAGGGATAATTGATAACTGTGAGAATGTTAATTGTTCTGCAACCTGGAAACAGAGGTGAAGATTCCCCCAACATACCCTATTAAACACTGGACATTAAGACAGAGAGCAAGACTTGTCTGACCCAGTGATATAGGGATAAGCTCCCAATGTGGCCACAAAGAAACGAACAGTGGGGGAATGATTTGCATAATGGAAATCTTAAGCATGTGATGCTAAACAAAAATTAAAATGATAATTTTCAAATTAATTTGATCCATCTACTCCTTTGCTGTTGACTGAATAGAGACAGTGATTTCTGAGGATCTTTTTCCTTCTGAACATTTTCTGCAGAACATTGTAATACATGGAAAGAATACTGTTGACCATTGAGAGTTTATCTTTCTCATTTTTTCAGAGCATGTATATTCCCTTGTCATATTTACAATTTATAGCACTGATCTAACTGATGCACAAATGTGTGTTCTCATATATCTTGAACAAGTTCCAGTGTGATCAGAGGCAACAGTCCTTTGGAGGATGTCCTAACATCAGATGATAACAAGACTTCAGAGGAGGAAGTTAAGTTGATCATCTCGTTATTTTCTCAAGCTACTAAATTATAACAATTATGTGTTGAAACTTCAAGTTGTATTTCAACTCACACAACATTGACATTAACACACAAGTGTTCTGAGTTATGTTTTAGGATACTTTCTGTATCCTGTCATGTGGAATGCTCTCAGTATTCAAAAGTGTCAGGCCCTTTCTGGCATGGGAATGTATTATCTTTTGTGTTTTTGGGACCATGAGTGACGTTTATTCACGGAAACACTAGTCTATGGAAATTGAGTTTTGTGATACTAGGAGAAAGGGAAAGAAGAAGAAGAAGAAGAAGAAGAAGAAGAAGAAGAAGAAGAAGAAGAAGAAGAAGAAGAAGAAGAAGAAGAAGAAGAATGCATAGGAGAAGAAGGAGAAGAAGAAGAAGAAGACGAGGAAGAAGAAGAAGAATGAGGAAGAGGAGAAGAAGATTTAGAAGAAGAAGGTGGAGAAGAAGAAGGAGAAGAAAACTAAGAAGAAAGAGAAAGAGGAGAACAAGAGGGGGAAGATGAAGAAGAAAAAGAAGAAAAAGAAGAAGAAGAAGAAGGACATTAAGGAGGAGCAGAAGAAGAAGGAGGAAAAGACTAAGGGGAAGAATGAGAAGGAGAAGAAAAAGAAAAAGAAGAAGAAGAAGAAGAAGTATAAGGAGAAAAAGACTAAGGAGAAGAACGAGAAGGAAAGAAAAAGAAGAGCAAGAAGAAGAAGTGCTAAACCTCATATTGAAAATAAATCATAAGCTGCATACAGAGGAACTGCATGCAATTTTAAATGTCCACCAAGTGGAGTGGACAAGGAATGAGTAAAAGCATGGAAAACTCACATTTACTCTTTCATTTTTCTACGCCATCGTGTGAAAATGGAAATGCTGCCATGCAAATAAGACTTGCAAGCAGCATTTAAAATGAATTCCTACACGTTCTGCCTGCTCTTGACCAGCTGCAAAACTGAGGGGCATCCCATATGAATCCATTTGTTGTATACCTGCATGAACATTGCATGCAGCCATACAGCGAAGCAAGCTCACAGGTTGGAGGAGATGAGCACTTCAGAGATCTTATCTCTGCCCCTTGCCCCTGCTCCATCTAATCAGTGCAGTAGAATGAAGTGCCACATTAAATGTAGGCATACAATAATTTGTACACCGTCATTTTATGTACCCTCATTTAAAATGGGGTTAACTGTGTCTGGGCACTCCTTACTGGTTCAAGAGGAATCCTTAATATGTGAGTCAAACCTCAGCTTATCGAAATAGATAGACTAGCCTTCTTCAATTAACGTATTTACAAAGTAACTGATGTGGAGGTCATAATAATAATAATAATAATAATAATAATAATAATAATAATAATACTTTCATTCATGCAGAGAGGTGGGAGATTAGCACTATCATGGAAGCCCTACTGTTAATGTGATTTTGTATAAGAAACTGGACTGCAGCATTTACATATCTTGTAAATGAGATGTGTCTATTTTTTTAATGCATGTATTTTGCTCACAAAGCAATGCACAATACATAAGAAAATTGATTGGATGGAAATCATTGAGCTTCTTACAATGGAGTGTGTTCTAGTGACATTCTGACCAAGTTGTGGGAAGGAGTAAATGGAACAGTCACCATAGACAACACATGGGTGGGCATACAAAGATTAAGGACAACCAACATTAGGCATTTTTAAGTGCAGATGGGGGGGCCGAACGGTCAGCTGTGTTAGAGATGTGACCATGATGGATGAAGTGGGAGAGTGGAGGCAGTAGAGAGGGACAGAGGTAGGCTACAAGAGAGGGAAAATGTTAGCTAGCAGGTAGAAGAGAGGTTGGTTAAGAGGTTATTTTCGAGGCGAGAAGGTAGGCTTTTAATTTGGTTTTGAACAAATCATGTGGGCTGTTTCTCGGATGTCTGGTAGTGGAGAATTTCATGCAAGTGGAGCAAGAAGAGAGATAGAGCAAAAGAAAGAGGAAGCACAGGGAGGGCGAGTGCCACAAGGGTAGTCAAGGAGGCAGAGCAGAGGCAGAACAGAGATTACAGGAACACTTTTAGAGTTGGATAGATTCAAATAGATTCAGTTGTGCCTTTCCATGCATAGATTTGTGAACAAGGAGCAGAAATGCACATATGTCCCTGTTTTGCGTTGTCAGCCATTCAGTCTGGTGATGGTATGAGGAAGTAGGTGTGAAGTGAGGGAGTTCAAAAACAGTCCCGGTAGCAATGTTAATGATCTTGACGAGAGGACAGAAAGCATAGCTGGGGAGACCAAAGAGAATGCTGGTACAGCAGATCAGCTTAGAGAATACAAGTGTGGTTAAGAGATACTTGGCAGTGTTGAAAGGAAGGAGGGGCCTGATTTTCCCAATATTTAGGAGGTTGAGGAGAGCTGCTGTTGCAGTATTGGAGATGAGATTAGAGAAGGTGTGAGAAGGGTCATAGATGACACCAAGTTTTCCAGCTGAAGAAAAGTATGGGACAGTGTCAGGTGGGAACTGGATAGTCAGGGGAAGAGTTTTACATCAGAGAATGGGAACCATGCAATATTAAATGACAGGGGAGAGTTTAGGGAAACAGAAGATGTGGGTGTCATCCACGCATGAAGAATTGGTAAGAGAATCTAAAGACACTTGACGTGACTACGTTTCTTCAGGTGCTTGCCTCTAAAATTGAAGGTGGAAAGAGCAAGCTTGCTGCAGCTTGTGGAGTGCTGTGTGGTGACAGGCAGAAGCACCACGGGCATAACAGTTTATACCAATTTACCGTGGCACAAACTGGAGGTCTGTGCCAGTGCTGGTGTCAGTTGCAGCCCACTGCCAAGTACTGCCAAGCACAGCCCCTGCTGCCTTGATGCAGATCTGGCTTTCATCAGCGATAAGCAGTAGCAGTAAGCAGCAGTATACGGCTGAGATAGCTGAGTAATACCCCACAGCCAGCAGGCTAATAGATTCTCTGCTGGCGGTGTGATTTGAATTTTGCTTTGTGGGATTTATGGGAGTGTCGGTCTCAGAATCAGTCTCATAGGCCTGTCTGGCCCGTTATTGTGTGAGCAAGGAGAACAATTGCATGTGATTGGGCACTCAAAACATAAGTGTGCTGAACTATCCAGAGTATTTGAAATTCTCTGAGAGGCGACCATATATAATGCTATATTCCACGCAGAATTCTACACAGATGTGGCATTAGTATGACTGCAGGTTTCCACCTTTGAGCTCTGCATGATCTCCACTTCTGCATTGCTATCTCTTTGGAAAACTCGTGTTTCCCTCCTTGAATGTACCTCGGCTCCCGCCTTTGCACTACAGCGTCATTTTGCAGCAAAGGGAGGAGCTGAGAGCTTGGTGTCACTGGCGTGGTACTGCGTAAGATTGAAAGCAGAACATTCGGCTTCTCGTGTCTAATGCTGTTCTCCTTCTCCTTGGTGAAGAAATGCCAAACGTAAGAAATAACAAAACGCCCAAGGAAGTAACACTGTAAAGCGACACACGTTGAAGGGGGAAATGCTCACGGAGTACACAGGGTATAAGGACAACTTCCAGCTGTAAAAGAAATATAAAAATCCTAAGCTGGCAGTCGACTTACACCAACCAAAGATAAAGACATTCTTTGGAAACACAGTAACTGAGAAGCCAGTGGTGAACGAGACAATGAATCCCGGCACACAGCTAGAAAATGAAGAGGAGTTTGGTCTGGATATGAACAATTGACAACAATGGTTCTTTGTTAAAACTCTGTCATGGGATTCAAAGGAACTCGATAATTCTATGAGATTTTGTATCTGACAACAGACTCTCCTCTAATATTTCCTGCAGGCCGGATCTACAAAAATCAATAACAATGTCAGAATCTGTATCCATTTAAAGTGATTCTGAGGAAGAGTTCTCAGAGGCAGAGATGCCCTGTGTCCCGGAAAATGCTAAAAATGGCTCCTTCTTGGAAGCTACCCTCGGGGCCTTGGACGCCAAAGTGGATGCACTCTTATTGTTGTGCTAATATTGTGGCAGTGCAGCTGGCTTTAAAAGAAGATATGCCGAAAAGGATGGAAGGGAAAAGAAAGCAATTTGGCAACCAATGTTCCAGATGCACCCAAGTGGTGGACTTGACGGAATCAACAGGAGAGGTGCACAAACCGCAGAGGAGTAGAAAGGGGGAAATGAAAAGGGCGAAGCGGAGAGGATTGTCAGGCACAGTACAGATAATGTCCTCACCTAGGCGGGAAGAACGGCCCCAAGAGGTGGCATATGTGCTGGCAGAGACAGAGAGTGATGCCCTGGAGGCATTGTGCAGCGAGATCTCCTTTCTAAATAATCACATAAGCCTGTGCCCTTCACCCCTTAATGTCCCTCTGGGGAAATGGCACAGTCAGCATCAAAAAGGGATGACTCCAAGAGAAAGCAGCCAAAGAAAGCAGCCCATAGGATGACAACAGCCAAAGATAGCTCTAAACTGGTGACATGTATGGTGGGTAATGGGGAAGTGCAGCAAGTTCATCTACAGGGCCACTGGGCCAATGTGTCACCAGGCTTAGCAGAGAGCCGGCCCCAGTGTTGGGCAAAAACATCAAAGCTTCTGTCTGAACTGACAGATCTGCCACTGGACATGTTACGTCCCAGACAAATCTGCCCCCGCTCCATCAGCAACAACCTCCAACAGAAAATAGACACATCCCAACCACCTCCTCCACTTCACGCCCCCCCCTTTTCCAGGAAAAAGGGGCAAAGCAACTCTCCCGTGGATACAACCTGACTTAAGGGGAAAAGAGGCAAATAGGGGACATAAAGGCCAGGTGAGGGAAAAAAGGCCATTGCATCTTGCAGAATCCCAGGTCTCAAAGACGGGAGGTCAAGTAGAACCACAAAGGGCTTTCAGGAATGAAGACTAGATGGCACAAGTGGATATCTTAAGACCAAAACGCCTGAACTCTGGAGGGCAACCAATGGATTCAGCATGGTTCACTGACCTCCTGTATGTAAACTTTGTGGAAACTGAACCGACTGATGTGAGCCCTTTATTTAATCGTTCCTGGCTCGTGCTGCTTGAACTGCTGCACCTCGTCCCTGACCTATGCACAATATCCTCCAATGACATATAAAAATTGGAGCTCCCTTTTATGGGAAGTAATGTGAACTGGTCTCTAGTAATGTACATCTCCCAGATTGTGGTAGGGCGTATTTGCTCTAATGCAGAGGCCTTACTAGAGCTAGGCTTTGAAATGAATGTGTTTTCCCCAGCTACCCAATGCTGTATGCAGTATAATCCCCCATTTGGCATTATGTAATAACAGCCTATAAGTGAACAGAGGCAAACAGGCGCCAGCGCGCCAAGGGTGGAATTTTTAGATGGAGAGAGAACAGACAAGGTGCTCCTCATTTTCGATTCCAGAGTCATTTATGAGCTTTTTTTGAAGGAGGCGTCAACTTTGAGGCAAATTGGGTTCTACGTGTCTCCTTTTGAATCTGGTACGATGAATAAAGGGAAGCTGAGTAGAGAAGCCTTGAAAGTAGTAAGTACTGTCTGTAAACAATGGCTTTCCCTTACCAAGGACAGCATATTATGGGGGAGTGAGACCAGTAATTATCATAAAGACCAAGGCTGGTCCTGGTTAGCTTGATCCCTAGTTAAACAAAGATTTACAGTGTATTTCCCAAAAATACTCTAGCACCAAACTCTCTGAAAAAGACTCTAGCACCAAACGTTCTGACTTTAGTATCACGGAATTCCACAGGCCATATACAGTTATTTACAAACCCTGAGTTAGTGTTATTGTTAAGAAATGTTGAAATGATCTGTTTGCAATAATCCTGGCTGACGGAATGGGAACTATGGGATGGGTACACGGCCTGCCACCAAAGGCTTCCCGGGAAGAATGAATGGGGGACTGGTAATTATCTTAAAATCAGAATATGGGCTTGCTGATATTAAGAAGTCCGATACCGGAGAGGGGTTGTTGGCAATGAAGTATTGATTAAAAGAGAGGGGCATTTTCATGCAATTCTTATTGTGTAATATCTACTGGCATATCAGAGTATGCCAAATGGAAATATTCTTGGTAATTCTGATGGAACCTATATCCTGCTGAATGGGTAAACATGTTAATGGACATGTGCTGGTTCTTGGACATTTAATTAATCTTGTCCAGAAGGAAAAGTGGAGTCAGAAATGAGATGTAGAGGATTGCTGTATTTTTATAATTTATACAAAAATAACTCAGTTATATTTTAAAATGGCAGAAAATGGTTGAAAGAACTTAGTGATGGCGGCCTATATAATTTGAATGGCACAATAGAAGGCGACTTGGAGGGTCATCCAACATGGTATAGTGGAGTCACTTTGTCTAGAATGGATTACATTTTTGTGGATGGATTTCTCTTTGGCAAGCGTAAAATGTTGGAAATTAGTAAGACTATGTGGAGTGACCACTGCATGTCAAAGTGCTCATTTAATTGGACATTGCATTCCTCTAATGATTATTATATGGAAGAGGTAACTCCTAATGCTGCCTTGAACAGAGTCACATGGAATGGAAATCAAATTGAAAGTGCTAATAAGGAATTGGCAGGGGTTGTGGGATCTTCCTCCTATGACTGGAAGCTGCTCACGTTTACCTATATTAATTTTAACACATTTCTTGTTGATGTTATAGAAAAGTCTCTAGGGTGAAATAAAAGTGGGAGCGCTCAACCTTTGATTGTACCTAAAAAGACCCATTAGTACAATCATTGCTTAGTCCAACGGAGAAAAAAAATGAGGGCGGTTATCAGGTACATTAAAAGGATGAAATAAATGAGAGAGTACAAATGGAGAGAATAAATAAGGCTAAGCAGCGATTCAAAAATTGGTTGAGAAATCACAAATCATCGATCTCACAAGCCGATGCAGAGGAATTGTTGTCTAATGTTTGTTCAAAGGACAAAATATCCTTTTGGAATCTGGTTAATCCTTTGAAGATGGGGCATGGTGAGCAGAGTCTCTATGCCAAGACAGTGCAACCCAAGTGATACGGACATATGACTCAGGATCCATAATTGTCGATATGATAACATCCTTGAATATGATGTAGAGGATGTATATGGTATCATCATGGGTGCCAGTAATTCCAGAGCACCTGGACCTAGTCATACATCAAACAGGTTATTCAAGGGCGATCTGAGAACATGTGCTGTAATACTAAAACTACTTTTTGATAGCATCTCGAAGAGTGGGAACTTTCAGGCACCTGACAGACATCCTGGATTATACCTACATTCAAACGTGGTAAAAGATAGGACCCAAAAAACACGTACCAGAAGAATAAATAAAAAACAAACTGGGTTTAGAAACCTACATGGGACTAACCTCAATGGGTTTATTATAGGGTGCGACCAGGACTTATTCAATAAAGGAAAGTTTGAAGTTATACATCTAAAAGCCATCGACTAATTGTCTGCATTTGACATGGTCTGTCGGAGTCGACTGTGGCAAAAATTGCTCGTTGGGGAATCCCAGTGGGCTTGTTTAAATTGGTAATCATGGTGCAGGAGGACTCCAACGTGCAAGTGCGGCTGACCATTAGGGGGTCCTGTCTCTGCAAATTGTAACCAGTAAGGGCTTAAGGCAGTGGAGGGCATTTTTTCACACTATATTTTTAATCTGTACTTATCAGATGTAGATACATTTCTGGACCACGCCGACTTTGTTACATCTAGACTCAGAAAGTTGTCTATTTGCTGATTGGCCTACAACAATGATTTTATTTTAGCAGATTTCACTGATATAGGGTTTCAGGAACTTTAGTCTGCTTTTTATAGCTATGCAGGTGTAAACTTTTTAAAAATAAATGTGGGGAAAACAAAACATTTATCAATAACAAGAAGGAAAAAAAAGTGCTGCCATGAGTTGGTCTCTGAAGGAAACCACCTTGGATAAATTGATCAACCTGATATACCTGGCATTTCCAATTAAGGCAGCCCTGATAACATCTTTATATTTTTTTAACAGTTTGCGCTTGGAGAGAAATGAAAAATCAGAATAGATAGGAGTTGTTTATAGCTGCTACAAGTTTAAAAAAAAAATTCTGTTACTAAAGACGTTTACCAGAATTATATTTAACAAACAAAAGATGATGTTATTAAGAAGAATGCAGGTTGGATTGGACTTGATGAGATCATACTGTAGGTTTGCACAAAAAGATTTGAAATAATTACAGTTATAGGAGTTTTATCTGTTTTCATGTTTCTTGAGGGTTTCCCAATAATTTGTATCTTGATAAATTGTAATGTAATGAAATAATGTATTTATTCATGCAATGTATTTCTTACATCTGTTTTCCTCTTTTATTGTATCATTGCTAGGGTTGAACATGCTTTAAACAATAAACAATGGAGAATAAATATATGTCTTCCCTGCAGGACCCTGACAGTATGCCCCCCTTAAGGCCATGTCCCATGCATAAGCTTTTTCTGGACACCTACAATGGAAACCATTCACCAGCCTAGAAGCATGCACATCTTCAGCCACCTCACACAATCTTTCCTCTTTTCCAAAATCCTTCCAACCCACTAAATATTGCAACCGTCCTCGAACCATCCTAGAATCCAAAATCACCTGCACTTCATACTCATCCCCAGAAGCCTCAGAGATACTGGCCATGGAACCTGGTTTTCTGTAAACATGGCTTCAACAGGCTAATATGAAACATTGGATGAATCTTTAAATCTTGTGGTAAATTCAATTTCACAGTTACTGGGGACATTACCTTTTCTATCTCAAACAGGCCAGTAAAGCATGTACTAAACTTATTCCTCCCTTTCAAATGTTTTTGGGAAATAACCGAACTGAATCGTCGCCTGATAAGCAGGAGGTGCTCTGTGTTTTTAAATCTGCAAATTCTTAATACATTAACCTGCGTCTTTGAAAGGATCCTACAGCCTTTTTTCAAGTTCTCTCCTATGACCCTTAACCTGCTTTCCACATCTGGGACTTTAACCTCCTCCACACCAACCTCGCTCAGAAAGTGAGGATCAAAACCGTAATTCACAGACAAGGATGTTATCATATCGACAATTATGGGTCCTGAGTCCTAAATCCGTATCACTTGGGGGCACTGTCTTGGTATAGAGACTCTGCTCACCATGCCCCATCTTAAAAGGATTAACCAGATTCCAAAATTCTTCTAGCCATAATAACTTAACCCAGCCTTCTCCAGGTCTTAAATAACAATGTAAATACTTCTCTAGTTCCTAGTTGACTCTCCCTGTTTGACAGTTAGCCTCAGGATGATAACTTGTGGTCAGTTGGACATCTATTGACAACTTCTTGCAAAATGCTTGGCAAAACTTGGAAACAAATTGTGTACCTCTATCTGAAATTTCATCCTTAGTCAAACCGTTGAGCAAAACTATATTCTGTGGTAAAGCTTGTGCTAATGAAGGAACAGTCGCAGTCCCCTGGATTGATATGAAGTGCCCCACCTTAGTTAACACGTCCACAATAACTAATATGGTGGTACAACCCAGGTCTGGAGGAAGATCCACAATGTAATCCATTGAAACTGTGTGCCACGTGCAAGGTTGAATCGGTGCCGGATTTAAGAAATCTACAGGATTCTTGTTCTCTGTCTTTGCTCCAGCACATGTTTCACAAGTATTTACATAATTCAAAAAATCTTTTCTCATTCGCGTTAACCATAATTATTGTTGAAGCAACTTGAGTGTTTTTGTATAACCTGAATGACCAGCCAGCAGTGAGTCATGGCACTGTCTGAAAGCTTCTTCTTGCAAATTCTCAAAAGGTAAGTATAACTTGGAAACTGAATATGGAAGGCTCCTTGATCGTCCTCACAGGATCTTCCCTTACCACTCCTCTCATCTGATGGCAATTATTTTCTCAGAACTCTGTGGTTCATCGAACCTCACCTACAAAAAAATTCCTTTCCTCCTACAAGAGAAGTTGGGCAAAATTAATTCACCTCTTCGCTCTCAGGCTGACATCTGGACAGAGCGACGGCCTTGCCATTCTGACAACCAGAATTGAACATGATGATACATTCATGCTCAGCAACGGAGTTGATGTGGCATTAAGGTCTTTGCTGAGAACAAAAACATCACATTTCGGAGATCACTCTATGTCAGACTCCGAAGAGATAAAGGCCTCACCAGAAGTTGGGTGGTATCCAGTGGTGAATCCGCCAGGATACCGACCAATGCAAATAGTTTTAATGTAACTCAGCCTGGCGCTATTGCGAGTTGCGGTGGGGGTGGTAAGTCCCCATTCCCATTTGTCTATTGGACCCAATGCAGCATTTTGTGTGCTATTACCACAGTGTTAATTGTGCCATTGGGATGGGGCGGAGCGGTAATACAGCGGTGATAGCATTAGCAGCACATTTTTACTTCTTTGCTCATTCCGTGATGAGGTCCAATGTCTCCATTCCTCAAATGCATATTAGACAGCCAACTGAAATAGTGTGGTTCCTTTCTCCTGGAGAACATTTTTGGGAGAAAAAGACTCATAACCATATGTCTTTTGTGATAGCACTGCACCAATTGCAGCATCCAACACATCTGCTTCAACAAAGTAAGGTTGTTCAGCGTCTGGATGTAACAGCATCGGCCTGGTAGTCAATTTCTCCTTATGGAACTGGAATGTTTTCTGTGCTTCTATGCTCAAATCAAACTTCACCCCTTCTTCAATAATCTAGTAAGGGGTGTCACAGCCAGCGAGAAGTCTCATATAAACCTTCAATAAAAATGTGCAAACCCAATGAAACTTTGGATTTCTTTTACACAGGTAGGTATTGGCCAATCCACCTGTGTATAGGCGTCTTATTAATGCTATATCATATCATATCATCACTGCTTGGACCTTACTCTTGTCCATTCCCAGCCAGCCTTCAAAATTACAAAGCCCAAAAATGATTTCTGTGTGAAACTGATTTTCTTTCAATTTTGCAAACAAATTGTTCTCCTTCAACTTCTCTAAGACATTCTGCAAGTGCTCCTCATAGTGTGTTAACTCTTTTGAGAAAATCAGAACATCAGCAATATAGACATCTACAACAATGTCCAGGAATTCTCTGAGTATTTCATTCATAAAAAAATGAGTGCAGCAGGAGCACTACAAAGGCCGAATAGCATCACTTGGTGAACAAAAAAGCTGAACCTGGTTCTGAACGCTGTCTTCCATTCATCTCCTTTACAGACTCTAATAAAGTGATAAGCCCTCTGAGGTCCAATTTTATGAAAATATTTGCCCCTGAAATCTAACATTACAGATATCAAAGGGAGATGGCAGTGGTTCTTAATTGCAATCTGTTTAAGATTCCATATTCAATGCAAGTTGGCATAGTTTTATCCCTCTTCGGCACAAAAAATAAAGGATATGCTGCAGGATACTGTGAGTGTCTAATGAGCTCCTTGGTCAAGTGTTCCTCTAAATACACCTTTAGATGTTCATTATCATTCTCAGTTAATGCACAGATTTGGCTACATGGAATCAGGGCTCCCTCTTCTAAATCAATTTTACAATCATAAGGACGATGCAGTGGTAATTCGCTTGCTTCTTGCTTACTAAAAGCCTCTTCAAAGTCCTGATAATCTGGCATAATTCCCACTGTTGCACCCACTGAATGTTCATCTACTGCCTTTCGTGCCCAAAAAACTCATAATTGCTTCTCTACAAAATGTTTTGGGAGGGTGCCCTGTTAAACATTGGCACTGGAAGAACACTGAGTCAGACTCCACTGTTCTTCTTCCCCAATCAATCTATGCATTGTGTACTGTTAACCAAGGAATGCCCAGCAGTATTTGCAATTATAGAGCATCTAATATGATATGATATGATAAAATATGATACGATACGATATGACTTTCATAACGCGCCTATGCACAAGTGTTTCAAGGTTTCTGTCAATACAAATACCATTTCGTCCCAGTGACCTCCATGCAGACTCTTTACTGGTCTGTTTCTTTCTTTATACTAAATGCAACAAAAAAATGGAATCATAATAATGAGATAAATTGTGCAACAAGACAGCAAGGATTATGCTACAGGTTTTGAGGATGGCGGCATAACACCATAGTTTCAGAATTAGAGTGGTGAATACAAACAGCAATAGTAATTTGAATGCAAGGCCATGCCAGTAAGAAGTTTGTGATGAAGCTCCTATTGGGTATTTAAGTGTAAGTTATAAGGGGGGTCCCAAAACGTATTTTTTCCCATAGACTGAATGGGGAAAACACTTTACTCACGTTTACAGCCCAAACCGCTGGACGGATTTTCACCAAATTTGGACCAGGAGCAGCGGCTTGGTCCCGAAAGCGTGCCTTTGCAAATTTGGTGAAAATCTGTCTAGTAGTTTTTTATAAAATGAGCAAAAAATAGGTCAAAAAAAATTAGTGATATCTATGTTCAGTCCGCGGTCACACTTCCCTGTTCGCTCCGTGGATGGTGTCCTGATTGGCCAATCGGCTTGCGTCATGTCTGCGGACATGCAACGTGTTCGTTGATTAGACGGTGAAGAGCGTGTAGTGCGTCAGATTTTCGGGAACGCCCGCCATCTTGGATTCGCGGACGTCCGCGGACAGCACGGTGAAACTTTGTTGAAAAATACTATTTAGTACAGTGTATTGTGTGAAAGAGTTTGGGAAGGGTGGGGGAGTAAGAAATGGGTTAAATTTTTTATTTATTTAGGTGGTAGACCCCCCGTTGTGTTCGCTTTGTCTGCGGACAACGCGAATGTTCTAAAATGTTCTAAATAAACGAAATGGGGGTGTTCTGAGGACACTACTCCTGTCTGTATTGTTCGCAAACAAGCTGAAAGTGTTCTAAGAACACATCATGTGTCCTGGGATGTTCGTCAATAAATAAAATGGGGTTGTCCTGAGGACGCTATGTCTGTCCATACTGTTCGTAGGCAAGTTGAAACTGTTCTAAGGACACTCATGATATCCGCGGACATTAAAAGTGTCCATGTGGCATAATTGAAATGTTTGATTCTATGGGTGTGATATGATGCGATGGTGCATGGCCATATGGCCATGCACCCAAGACTCTATGCCCTGGCCACAACTACTACAGCATATCACACCCATAGTGGTTTATAACTTTGGGATCCAAGAACAAATTTATAAGCAACAAAGTTATACGCCACTATGGGTGTGATATGCTGTGGTGGTTGTGGGCAAGGCCTGCAGTCTTGGGTGCATGGACTAGATCAAATGTATACGCAGCAAAGTTGAAACTGTTCTAAGAACACTCATGATGTCCGCGGACATTAAAAGTGTCTATGTGGCATAGTTAAAATGTTTGACTCTATGGGTGTGATATGCTGCGGTGGTTGTGCCCAGGGCATAGAGTCTTGGGTGCATGGCATATCACACCCATAGTGGCTTATAACTTTTGGATCCAAGAACAAATTCATAAGCAGCAAAGTTATAAGCCACTATGGGTGTGATATGCTGTGTTGGTTGTGGGCAGGGTGTATAGTCTTGGGTGCATGGACAAGATCAAATTTATAGGCAGCAAAGTTATAAATCACTATGGGTGTGATTTGCTGTGATGGTTGTACTTAATATAATATACTTACTGTTTGGTTTAGTAACTGTAGTACATGTATTTCTTGTTTATTTCTGTGATAAAAGAAAATATCATGTTAGTATTGGTATTTTGTAACAACGTATACCATTGAATAATCAACATTTTTTTTTTTTACCCTCATATTTAGTAGATTACAAACCAGTGTACTGTGCAATTCGCTCAGTTTCTGTGTTTGTTGCTAAAATCATTGGGTGTGTGGGAGAAAAAAAAATCCATGTTGGTTTAAAAAAAAACGTTTTTTTGTTATGCTACAGTCTATTTGTGTGTTTGTTTTCAGTGTTCACTTGTTGTTTCTGTCTAATGCTGTATATATTGGCTTGTTGCAGATTTTTGGAGCAGTTAGATACCTGTTGACATATTCTAACAGTCTATTTTTTGTTATAATGATGTGGCATTGATTTATCTATTTGGATATTGTAAAATTTTGGGTTAGTTAGATACAATTTGGCGTATTGTAACTGTCTATTTTTTGTTATAATGTAGTGGTATTGATTTATCTGTTTGGTTATTGAAAATCTTGGGATAGTTAGATACCAGTTGGCGTATTATAACTGTTTATTTTTTTATATAATTTAGTGGTATTCATTTATCTGTTTAGGTGTTGTAGAATCTTGGGGAAGGTATATAGCTGTTGGCATATTGTAACAGTTTATAGTTTTCTAATAAATGTTTAGTTAATGTTTAAGTACAGTTTAGTTAATTAATTTTTGTTTTAAGAAGATTAAATAAGCATTTGTAATATTTGCAGTTAATCTCTGCTTTAGAGTAATGGTACTATCATTACATTCGAACCATCCACAATTCTTTTTTATATATGCAGTATAGTGACCTGCATTGGTTGTGGCTCCTGTGTGGTAGATTATACCTATTGTTGTGAAGGTTTTTTTACCAAGTGATACTTGACCATGTGGTAATCCAGTCAGCTTGCAGTTGTTTTTGGTACCATTTGCATTGTAACGTAGAAGCATTAGTATTACATATTTACTATGTGTTTGTATTAGTAAGGTGGAGCGATTATCCGAATTGCAGGTAGTACATAATCTACCATGGTTTGCATTTCGTACAAGTTGCTGAAATGGAACGGATTCACAATTAGGTATTGATACATACACAACGCGCTCATTGGGGATGTGTTCTTGTGTCACATTGTTGCACAGAGTGCATGTATGTTTCCACATGTATGAAATCTGGAAGATTTAATTTATAGGTATCTTTTTGTTTTCCAGTACTTGTAGTAAGTACATTAGACATTCTTGTGGATCTTCCTGTGAGTTTATAGTGAATTTCACCATTCCAGCACAGTAGTCCAATTGTTGTCTTATTCATTAAACACTATACGTGTTGTCAGGATTGTTTGTTGCGTTTCTATAAAGCACTAACATTTGCAAACACAATTGGTCTGTACTGTGTAAGTAACTATTGGTGGTAATTGAAATAGAATATTCATTGCTACATTTGCGTAGCAACTTACACCATTTACATTTGAAAGTTTAAATGGACCAGGTAGTTCTGTATCTGAGTGCTTTTTTTGGAGTTTGTCTTCCTTTTTTGAAGAAGTACCTGGTTTACTTTCCCTAATAGGTTTTTTTTTGACTGTGGTACTTGATGAAGTATTAGTTTCTTTTAATCTCTTTGGAGGATTTGCAGTGACATCCTGTTGCATTTCTGTTTGATTTAGTTTTCTTTTAGAACATTTTACTTTGTGTGGAATAGGATAGGTTTTTAGATGGGGGTGTATAGTGAACAAAGTCTATTGTATTCTGAAATGCAAGGAATATCAGCCTTTATTTTACTTACTGTGTTACCAATGTCTATCACTGCTTAGTCTAGGGTAAGACCTTGTGCTTTATGAATGGTGACTGCGTATGCAAGAGTTAGAGAAAATTGTTCTCTTCATACATACATGTCTTTGAAGGGAAGGACTCGAGCTGTTGAGCGTCCTATCCTTTTCACTTCTGAAAGTTTGTCAAAGAGAATACTGACAAACTGAATGTTGTTGTCATGTGGGTATGTTTGAAAGCCAACAACTGTACCCAGTACTCCATTAACTAGTCCTTGATCCACGTCAAGGTTACGTTTAAGCATTACTCTGCAATTTAAGTACACTTTTTTTTTTTAATAACATATTTTATTGGTTTTAAACATACATACAATACATCTACCTTACCCCCCCCCCCCTCCACCCTCCCTTCAACATTCCGGTTGGTACACCCCTTGATTCCAGTCATTGCTCTTCCGCACCATTGTTTCCGAGGCTTGTGTTTCTTTTCATGTCTCGTATGCGGAATGTGTCCATCTTCTTACCCCTCCACTTCACCGGCAATTTCTACCACACACAGTCCTCCCATTTCCCCCAGATCTTGTGCGCCTTTGCCGGGCATCCCCGTGCTGTGTATATTCTATGCTCCTGTGCTGCGCAAATGTCCATTTCATTCGACCATTGATTCACGGATGGGCTTTCCGGGGCTCCCCATTTTTGTGCTATATCCCGTTTTATTAAACCCATTGCATTGGAAAGAAAGATACCCTCCCACCTGTTCGAGATGCTCTCGTCTGGGGCCCCCAATATCATTATAGCAGGTTCTGGGGTTATCGTGCGCCCCAGGGCTTTTGTGAGTTGTTGACAGCATTGCTCCCAGAAAGTCTTAATTTCAGAGCATCCCCAGAGGAGGTGGATGAAAGTGCCCTCCTCCCTTCCACATTTCCGGCAGTTGGGGTCCTCTGCTCTTCCCCAGCTAAATAGGGCCTTTCGCGGGTAGTACACCCTATGTAGTATTTTTAGTTGTACCAGTCTGATCCTGGAATTAATTGCTATTTCGCGTGGGTGCATAAGTATTTGGATCCAGTTCTCTGGTTCAATAGGCCCCACGTCACGCTCCCATTTGTTCTTAAGGCTAGTCAGCTCCGGGGTGGCAAAGGCATTAATCGCCTTATACAGGGTAGTGGTGACTTTTGCAGGAATGTGTTGTACCAGGAGGTTACGTTCCAGGGGTGTGTAGTCTGCTAGCTCGTCAAGCTCTAGCCTATGTGCACCAATGGCGTGTGTTAATTGCAAATAGTGGTAATTTTCTGTTTCTGGCAATCCATATGTTTGCTGCAGGGTTTCGAATGGGAGGATTGAGCCATCCGTAACGATGTCTCCTATTGTGGATATCCCAGCCTCCACCCACCTGGTCCATGCATTCAGCTTCCTCACCTCCTTCAACCTATGGTTGTGCCAGAGTGGTTGTGCCATGGTAACTTGTTTTCCCCAACCTATGTGGGTATGTGCCTGCCTCCATACCGTCGCGATATGGGTGGACATTGTTTGTGCGGGGGGCCTGGCTAGGGTCTGGTATAGTATTTCCAGTGGCGGGCTGCCCCGGGTAATGGGTTCCTCCGCTCTTATATGTGGTTGTCCGGGATCTCCGTGGAGGAGGTCGTTGACTACGTTTAGTTGAGAGGCCCAGTAGTAGGATCTTAGATGTGGGAGACCTATACCCCCCTCCCAGATGGATCGTTGTAGTGTGGTTAATGCAATTCGGGGCTGCCCGCCCTTCCATATCAGTTTTCCAACCAGGCGTTCTATTTGAGTGAACTCTGAGTTTGGTATGGTCAGTGGGGCGTTCTGTAGCACATAAAGAAAGCGCGGGAGCGCCATCATTTTAAAGAGGGCCGATCTGCCCATGAGCGTAAGAGGGAGGAGCATCCAATGTCTTACGTCCTCTGCGAAACGATCTACTAGTGGGTGCAGGTTGTGGGTCACATATTCCGAGAGGATCCCGGAGATCCATATGCCCAGATAACGGAAGCCCTCCCTTTCTACTCGGTATGGGATGCCTCGGGGAATTGCCATGTCCCCCCCCCTCACCGGGAACAGGACCGATTTATCCCAGTTGACCCTTAGTCCACTGAACTCCCCAAAAGTCGTCAGCATTTGGGTTATGATTGGGCATGCGTGCTCTGGATCGCTGAGGTAAAGTAGTAGATCGTCAGCGTAAAGAGACACTTTGTCCTCTCTTCCATCCGGCCATCGGAATCCAGACCATGTGGTGACTTGTCTGAGCCATTGGGCCAGTGGTTCGATCGCCAGGGCAAATAGGAGGGGGGAAAGAGGGCATCCCTGTCGGGTGCCTCTGCCCAATGGGAAGGCTTTCGAGGTCCAGCCATTTACCCTAACCGTCGCCATTGGGGCTTCGTATAGGAGCCGTATCCAACCGAGAAAAGCCTCACCTATGTTCATGCGTCTCATCACCGCCCATAAGCTTTCCCACACTACCGAGTCGAAAGCCTTCTCAAAATCAATAGCTAGGAGAGCTAGTGGCGCTTCTATGCTCGGGGCTTTTTCCAAGAGTAAATGTAGCCTGCGTAGATTCATTCTAGTGGATCTCTGCGGCATAAAGCCGCATTGATCCGGGTGGACCAATGTGGGTATGGCCTGTTGGAGTCTATTGGCCAGCGCCTTGGCAAGGATCTTCGCCTCACTATTAATAAGCGATATGGGTCGATATGACGTGCATTGGTCAGGGGGTTTACCCTGTTTCGGAATAACCACAATATTTGCTGTTCGTAGGTCCCTCGGGAGGGTGCCCAGGTCTTTGGCTGCTAGGAATAGTTCTCGAAGGGGGGTCGCCATTTTGTTACTGCCTAGTTTTTTCCAGGTCTCGGCCGGAAAGCCGTTAGGACCTGGTGTCTTCCCAGATTGTAACTGGGACATGGCCTCTGCGATCTCTACTTCGTCCAGTTCTCTGTCTAGATGTGTTTTTTGCTGTTCCGAGAGGCGTGGGATTGCGATCTCATCCAGCAGGGACGGATCCATTGGTAATGTCGGGGCAGCGTAAAGTGTGGCATAGAAGTTGGCGAATGCCTCCGCTATTTCTGGGTCTGTTTTGGCGGGGGTGTTGGGGTTCTCCGTTATCTGTCTGACATGCCGGTGCCCTTCCTCACGGCGTTCCAGCCAGGCCAGTAGTTTGCCGGCTTTGTCACCATACTCATAAACTCTGGTCCTGGTCTCTCTGTGTGCCTGTTTTGCATTATCTAACGCTGCGTTATGAAGAGTTGCTCTGGCTTTCATAAGGGAGCGGTGGACCTCGGGGCTGGGACTGGTGACATATCTAGTTTCCCATTCCTTTGCGGCTACCTCCGCCTCCGTGATTTTTTTGTTTTGTTCTTTCCTTTTATTACACGTCCATGCCATTATTTCCCCTCTAAGTACCGCCTTATGGGATTCCCATAGCGTCACCGGGCTTTCTACAGAGCCTGTGTTTATTTCGAAGAATTCGTCGGATTTTTCCGTGATGTGTTTCACGAACTCTGGCAGACCCAGGTAATAACTATTTAACCGCCAGGTCTTGGGGGGCAGTGGTTTATCCACCTGGAGCATTAATTCCAGGGGAGAATGGTCAGAGATACCGCGGGGAAGGAGTTCCGCTGTCTTAACCCTATATGCTTCGGGGGTCGGGAGGAAGAAGTGATCCAATCTGGACAGGGATCCATGAGCCCCTGAGTGGAAGGAGAACCCCTGATCTAAGGGGTGGAGGTCTCTCCATACGTCACTCAGCCCCAGAGCTGTTGCAAAGGTCGCTAATCGGGTGGGTTTATTTGGGTCTCGATTTCGTATATGAGTTCGGTCCCGTGTATTGCACATCACATCATTGAAGTCCCCTCCCAGGATCCATAAGTCTGGCTGTTGTTGTACTATCAGTGCCGTGACATCCCCTAGGAGAGTATCCCCCAGTCCCGGCGGGGAGTATATTGCCAGGATGGCCACCTTCTCCTCCCATAGGGTGCCTTCAACCAGCACAAAACGGCCCCCGGGGTCTAGTTTCACTTCCGACAGTGTAAAGGGGAGCCTCTTATGTAAAAGAATCAGGACTCCTCGGGAACCCATCGTGTACCCTGCGTGATGCGCCTGGCGATAGTTCGTTCTGCGGAAAAATTGGCAGGTCGTGCCCGCCAGGTGCGTCTCTGTAAGGAGAGCTATGTCAGGAGAACGCCTGTTAAGGAATTGCATTATAAGTCGGCGTTTTATGCTTGAGCCCATGCCATTCACATTCCATGTGAGGAGTTTTAAGGCTCTGTGCCGAGTATTAAGTTCCCTTGGGGCATGTGTTTCTTCATCTGAGCCGCCGTTATGTTGTTGTGTGGCCATTCCTGTCTACAGGTCTAGATTGTTGTATCAGATATGTATGTGATGTATGCGGGTGTAAGGATGCGGTGGGCATGCCCTTCGGGTGCGTGGATATTGGGTGTGAGGTGCATCTTAGCTTCTCGGTGGGAATTGGTTTGGTGTCGTGTCCCGGATAAATTTTAACATATAACAACTCCCTGTCCCCCCTCCCCATACTCCTCCCCAACATGAAGTATCTGTCGCCCGAACTTTACTGGCGCTAGAGAAAACTATGCGGCCAGATTAACTTAAACTTAAACTGTTATTTCTTTCCCTCTGGCCCACTACTCCTTACTGATTCAAGTGTCCGGAGCCTTGGGTCGGGGGCGTGGTGGTCGCCGGTGGTCTGTTGTGTTGCTTCTGATTAAGTACGTTGCGTTTGATCCTTCGTGCAGCGGCGGCTATGACCTCACTCTAGTGACTGTTCAAATAAGGAGGATGTCGCCATGGCCCACCTACTGGGCCGTTGGTTGATGCGTTCTATCCCGGTTTCCATCTGTTCTTTGGTTTTGCGATTGACTCTGTTAACTTCTTTCTGGGTCAGGGATCCCCATTTGGTTCGTCGTGGTTTCCCTGCGCGGGGTATTGAGCAGGTCCATTCTCCCTTGGTCTTGGTCTCGGTCTTTCCCCCCGGTTTCTCTCAGTCCTGGTCCAGTCTCCCACGATGTGGGTTTCGGCCCATCTCCATGCCTCCTGTGGGTCAGTGAAGTGGATTGTCTTGCCTTCGTGTTGGATTTTCAACTGTGCCGGGAACAACAGTCCGTATTTCACGTTCATCGAGTGCAGCTTCCTTTTCAGATGTTCAAAGGACTGTCTGGCCCTCTGGACTTCTCGGGTGTAATCCGGAAAAAAGGCGATCCTGGAGCCATTATATGTTACTGTCCCTTGTGTCCTGGCCATCTGTAAAATGGCATCTCTATCGCGGTAATTGAGAATTTTTGCAATAACCGTTCTTGGGGGAGCTCCTGGAGTTGGTCGACCGGTGGGTACCCGGTGCGCACGTTCCACCGAGAAGAAATTCGAGAAGGTCTTTGGGGCGAACAGGTCCGCTAGCCATTGCTCCAAAAAGAGTTCCATACTGGGGCCTTCTGTGCGCTCCGGCAGGCCCAAAATGCGGATGTTATTGCGTCGTGACCTGCCCTCTCCCTCCTCCACTCGGGCTTCTAAGGTTTTCAGGCGGGTTAGTGATTGCGTGAGTTGTTGGTGCACACCCCCCATGTCGTCCTCCACATTGGATATTCGCTGCTCTGCTTCTCCTGTTCTAGAAGACAATTTTTGGAGGTCTTGGCGAAGAAATGAGACCTCGGTGGAGATAGCGTCCACTTTTTGTTCCACCGAAGAGCGTGAGTTGGCGATTGCCGCCATGACGTCTTTTAGTGAGAGGGTCTCTTCCATCGGGGGGGTGGTGTTTGTTTCAATGTTCTCCGCGGTTTGTGCCGGTTGTGAGTTTGTTGCATACTGATCCATGGTGCTCTGCGTTGCGTTCTTCTTGAATCTTTCCTTCCCCATGATGTGGGAGATCCTCAGGGTTATGGACGTGAGGGGTAAAGCGTCTTATCCTCCCACGGCGTCGTCAGGGCCTTCTCGCGTTACCCTGCCGCCCCTGCCTCACACCCGTTGTGTTGTTACTTGGTCGATTGTATCTTCGTCTTCCCCGGGGTCTCAAGAGCTTGTGGATTATGCTCGAAGCCCGACGTGTGGGGAGCGCCTACTTGCTGTGGGTCGTCCCTTTTGTTGGCTTGTTAGTAGGGCAAAGGCACCGGGAGATACCACCGGCCAGCATCGGCGTTCGATGGCACGTCCGTTTCAGCGTATCAATACGCTCCCACTAGAGTCTCTCGTTGCGGGTCTGCCTGCAGCTGTGGTCCGGTGAGGGCGTCGGCTTACCAAAGAAATACACGGTACCCTCCCGTTATTCTCTCCTTGTCCTCGAGCTTGCAATTGCACCGGACGCGCCGGACGTGGCCCAGGTTGTCCGCCCGGTTTGTTTGTGTGCGCGGTTGTGTCCGCGGTGACTCCGTTCTAGTCGGTCCGTCGCTTCTCGGGCCCTTGTCGAGGGAGTGGCGCAGGGTGGGTGGGGGTTATTCTCCCCCCCTCGGGTTCCTTCAGTGGATCGGACTCGGGGCCTTCGCTGTGTCTCTAGCCACTCTCCGACGCGGCGGCCATCTTGCTTTGCCGGCGGGGTTTCCCTTCGTTTCTTCAATGCAGATATTTCGTTCACCGCGCCTCGTTTTTGGTCTAAACCTTGGTCATTTGCTGTCGCCAGGTTCCGCTGCACAAAAATGTCTTTATTTCATCTGAACGAGTTCCTGAAGCAAAGGATTTTCCAGGATATTTCGGGCGGCCATGAGAGCGCTCTGGGATCACGTCTCCATCCCGCGCTCGCAGGCCACCAATTTAAGTACACTTTTAATATTTTTTCCAATCCAGCTGTGTTGGAGATTGAATTTTGTAAACTATTTAGTCTAGTTGTGGCTTGTTCACACATGGGTAGTGTCATACCATGTATGTCTAGTTTATCTGTGGCACTAATTTCAATTATTGGTTGCATTTATTTTTTTAACATTGTTTAATTGAATTTGAAACAGCTTGCAAGAGTTGGCATTAAGGCCATACAATTTACATTTTTGTGGGCTAATTGTTCCATAACATCCATAGCACATGCATTTTGGCCATAAAGTGCATGAATGTGCCGGGTTTTCAATATTGTTTGTGCTTCTTGAGATAATATACCAACTCTAATACTTTTTTAAGATGTTGGCATAAGGGAGATCTGCAGATTGCCGCATATTTTCTGTTAATTCTCTGTATTGGAAATGTTGCCAAAGGTTGACATTTCCAATGCTGCCAACAGTTTTACGGCAGATTTTGTGTCCTAAGGTTTTAAAAATAGGCTCACATTTCACTGGTGTTAATTGAAGAAGATCTCCGAAAACAATAATGTGTTTTCCTCCAAAGAGCTCTTCGTAGTTTGTTTGAGTACTTCTTGTAATCTGAAGTGAATCAAGGCCAACATTAGGTTGGAGACCATGCTCTCTTCATCTATTAGTAGCATTTTCATTTGTTTTAATACTCTGCGGAGTTCCATTGCAGCTTCTGTAGAAAGTTTGTAATAGTCTAATTTGTTTTGGTGTTCTACTGGCAGGAGTAGTAATCGGTGTAAAGTGACACTGACTATGTTATAGGCAGCTAAACCGGTGGGGGCAGTGACAACAGCTGACAGTTTGTTGTTTGTCAATTGTTGAAGGAATGTACTGATGATTTTGATTAAGAATGTTCTGCCAGAACCATCTTCACCACTGACGTACAGTAGTATAGGTTTGTAATTTTGGCAGGTGCATTCTTTGTTTTCATGTTGTACACCAAGTGCAATTTCTTTTGTTAATTCTTCAAAAATGGTGCACTGCTCTTTGTTTAGTTTTGATTGTAGTACAGTTAAGTCTTCTGTATCTTCTTCATAGTGACACAAGGTGTTTTCTACTTCTGTCATAGCTAATTCTGCCTCATTTGTTATTAGTGGCTCTTTCAGTGGTTCTTGGCTTCCTGTTACAGAAGGTTGACTACTGTCAGGAGTGTCCTTATCTAGTTGGGCCTGCAGTTCTTCTTCGTGTTGCTGTTCATTGTGCAACATTGTTTTGTACTGTGTAAAGTTTACATCAGTTATAGTGCTTTCATTTGCTTTGAGTCATAGTTATCTAGTATTTCTTCTTCCTTTCTCCATGGTTTTAAGAGTTGTATCAGGGACATGTAATATAGTTCTTTATGTTGAGGAGTCTTTAATGACAATTTGATATGATTAATTAAATTTGGTTTGGTGAGTTTTACTAAGCTGCCTTCACCATTTGACACTCTGTATTTACCTTTTTTTCATCAGGTTTTATATTATTTTTGTATGTGAAGTTTTGGGCTATGTGGTATAGACCCATGGTTTCCAAAGTGATACTTCTGTTTGGGTAGCATGTGTCCAGCAAATTGTTTTTTAAAATGTCTTGGCTGTTGGGATCATGTTTGGCTATTGTTTCTATATCTTCGTATGATTTTAGAACTCTTTTTCTAGATTTAGCAGGACCAAGACTTAGCTGTACTATATTTTCAGATTTTCCATACAAAGCAGTACCAGTTAAACGATCTGCTGCTTCATAGGAGGACCATTCTCTATGGGAGAGCATTTTTATGCCCAAGTTGTATAATTTTTGAGACAGTGTTTTGTTTGATGACAGGTCATTCCAGAGGTCTTGTAGCTCTGTTTTTACTGATTTGGTTAAGTATGCTGTAACATATTGTGCAACTGCAGTGGAATTGTCTGCAAAGTACTGCACATCTATGTTTGCATTCCATAAGTGGGCAATGATTGCATTGTAATCATTGATATGTTTTTCTTCTTCTGTTCTTTTTATGTAATATGTATTTTTAGGTGATTTGCCTTTAACACTATGTCTAACTGAAGACATGAAGCTGTTCACTTGACCTGTTTTTGTAACCGGTCTAGAGAAACCAAAGCGGCATTTGGTGTAGTATTTCCCTTTGTTTTTGTATTTGCGACGGCAATATTTGCCACATTTGTGTCTTTGAAATTGTAAAATTTGTGCTTGGAGATCACTATTTGTTGCTCCTGATGGAATTTGACAAGTGACATATTTTTCAATTGACTGTAAAACAGTGGCGTCACTGTCTTGACCAAATTTAGGAGCATCTTTAATCCATAAACTCATGTGGATATGTGGTGCTCCTCTGGCTTGGTATTCTTTTCTCCAAAAGAATTGTTGCACTTCTCCAAGGGGAGGAGCAGTTTTATTACAAATAAAGTGTAGCATAGCAATGAAGCGATGGTGAAAATATCTTGAAACATTGACAGGATCTAGAGAACAAAGTTCTCCAGGTGGTAGTATATCTATGTTTGTTTTGTTTTTGTTTGATATGCGTAGGAAATCATGTAAATCTTCCCATGCATATTCTGCACAACTTAATGTAACAAACCAAGTGGGTGGGCCAAGGTTTCTTATCATACAACGTACATCTCTGTGACGTCAAAACCAGTATTCTTTAGTACCACACATATTTGCTAATAGATTTGTAATATTTGATTGTAAAACCTCATCTTTTTGTTGCACCTTTTGTAATAATTGTCTAGCTGACATATTTTGAAAGTGGGATCCTGATTTTCATGTGTGTGCAACTCCGCAACATTAAGTTGCCAGTTCACTTTCAAAGAGTAGGTGGAATATGTATTCCACATTTTGTATAAATCTGGGATCTTCATAATACATCCGTAATGAGCGACATTCTGATGCTTTTATTTGAATAGGTCTATCATCGTACCTTCCTCCTTTGCCAGTAGGAAAAAGTAGAGGAAAAGCATGTGCTTCAATACTTTTTTCCCATATGCTGATTGGTGATCCTTTTGTTTGATGTATTTGGTACGTTTCTAGTGCATCTTCTACGGTGTCATTAGAATGCAATGAGTGAATTGTATAATGGTCTAAAGTATTGGATATTGTAGCAGGATCTAGGAGCTCAAATTGACCAGCTTCTTGTGTCTCTTGAATTATTTCAGTGGTATCCTTCAAGTTTTCTTCAATATTAATTTCTTTGTGGTATTCATTATTGTCTTTTAGATATTGCAAAGCTTGTCTAACTTTATGTAAATCTACCAGTTGTTACCATTTTTTTTTGTCTTTTGTAGGTACACTATAATTAAAGATTGCTCCATTGGACGTTGCACTCCTAGAGTGTGCACATTTTCGTTTAGATCTAATGGTAAATACAGTACTTTTCCACGAATACCTTTCACTAATTCAGAGGGAGGTAATGTTGCTGTTTTTGGTTGAAGGCATATTATTGCTTGAAAGGGGTGCACTGTTTGACTTTTGATGCTCTCATATAAATTGAGTTGTTGTAGGGGTTTTGGTAGTGGATATAATTCCAAATTATTTGTGATAGCATGTGAAGGAGTTTGGTTGTTGTCAAGTTTTGTAGTCCAGTAACTGCAAAATATTAAGGGGTCAGTTATTTCTTATTTGTTTTCTGCTATAAGGTAGAAAGCTAATTCAAACCATTTAGAATATTTATTGTTTTCTATTTTATGTGTTAGGTCTAAAGTTTTTGTGTTACTTTTATAGAAAGTTCTACGGCAACATACACACACATGGTTCGGTATTTCAGCAGATGTACTTTTAAATTTCAGTATTTCTTTTTTGTATGTGTGTAGTAAAAGGTTGTCATGCATAGAATTGTTGCTAATTTGCTTTAAAGCTATTTCATTCTGTAAGTGGCTTTCACGTGCAAAATATTTTTTCTGGATACAGTCGATTTCTTCAAGTGGGTCTTTTGCTGTACCATGTAGAAGAATGTTATTTAAATTGGCTAGTGGTAAAGCAGGACTTTTAGAATTCTTATAGTTGAATAATGTTTTGATATCATTTTGATATAATGGAAGGTGGTTTTGCAAGTAGGTCCTGAAATGCAGGCCAATGAATGTCCTTGTAGTCCTATGTACTTGCGCACTCGACAGGTATCCATATTTTGCAGTAGTTTAATTTTCATTTTGTCTTTGCCTTTCACATATTGATTGAGGAACTGGCGTAAAGACTTGAAAGATTCTTTGGGAATGTTACACATTGACGTGCATGGCCATTTGTATAGTAGACGTTCTGATTCAGTTCAATGGAGAGGTAAGTCTAAGTTTTCTGGGGATATTTTTGTAAGTAGTATTTCTTGTTCCATTATAGTATTATTAACTTTTTCATAACCTCGTCCACTGCTATGTATGGCAATTGTATTTCTTTGCTTTTGTTTGTATGCTTCATCATTAAAGTATGGTTCTGTGCTCGTAGTGTGACTCCATTCACCTCCACAGATACTTAAGAAGTTATTTCTGTTGACATTTCGTTTATTGAAAAGTCTTTTTTGTTATTTAGTCATTAGTTTTGTTAGTGGTTTCATTTTGTTTAACACTAAAATAAATAAGTTTCTTTTGAGAAGGATTACACTATCTATCAATGCTTCTAAGATTAATTTCCTACAATAGGTTTTAAGGGTTGAGTTTGATTTCTCTCCTGTTTTTATAAGATTTTGCAGGACTCTGTGACGGAACATTTTTGCTAAAATACTTTTTTTGGTATGCTTAGTTTGCACTATATCAAGATTTATAGGAGCAGTTTCATCTGTAGTGGTAGCTGATTTTTTATTAATTGTTTTGTGGTTTGTTTAAAATTTTGATAGAGGATGCAACATTTCTGTACTTGAAGCTTGTTTTGTTTCGCTAAATGACTGTATTAGCTGTATTGTTTTAACTTTTTTTTACAAATTCTGCTAGAGATGTATGCTTGTTTGGACACTTCTATTTTCATTTGCCCTGTTTCTGCGTTGCTTTCTATGGACTTGATTTTTGGTAGGCATTCTTTAGGGTCTGTTGAAAAAATAAAGAAGGTATGGGTTGGGGTGTTCTTAATGTATGTGTGCTGTTTACATGAGTGTGTGAGTAAGATAATAAAGATGTGTGTAATGGTGTGTGATTGTGCATTGGGCAACTACAACTAGGTGGGATGGCTATTCTTGAATTGATGTTATACTAAACTGGGGTTCAGATGATAAGTAGAAATAGTAAATCTAATGGTATACAATTAAAACAGTTGTTTGTTCTATAATATGAAAATGCTAGGGGTTGAGTTGGGTTATTTGTGTGTCGAAAACTAAGAAATTGTGTGTCATTCTGTCTGTAAATCTGTGTTTAAGAAATGGGGATTTGTAGACAGAATGGTGCACAATCTCTATTTTTAGACACAGAAATAGCATGAATTAACATTACAGTGTGTTTGAATAATAGTACAAATAATATGGTGGTATTCAACTTACTTTTTTTTTAAAATGAGCAGGTTTCTTCTTAGTTGTTCTTTGTACTTCAAATTCGGCTGCTTTGTTTCAGGAGAATGGTCTTCACTGCAATTGTAAAGGAAACAAATAAGGAATTCTGTTTGTATATAGCATTGTTTTTAATTTAGACATTGATTTTTTTAATTGACATTGACCCTCAGTGCCTTCCTCAAAATCATGAAAACTATCTTATTCACATAAGATGTGTCACACCAGTTGAATACATATCATATGTTCTTAATGCATAAACTGTATCGTAATGACGAACTTTACCAACCAAAATATCATTTGTATGCCTTGTGGAATTCATAATATACCACTGAATACCACTATTTCTGTAACTAAGCTCTTGTAAGTAACAGCGCCTCAATGCCATGGGCTGCTTGCGCAGTATATAAATATAAGTAAATAAATGTTTACATTTTTGTACAAGTATTGTTGTTAGATTTTTAAACATACAGTGTGCATGCAATTTTATTTGAGTATGTTAACTCTTCCCATTGTGCTTTAAATATGTTAGTTCAACATGCTTTGAAAATGTGTGTGTAAAAAGAAATTAAATAGCAGATACGTTTGGAAGTGATAGTTGATTTTAGGAGATGGAAAAAAATGACAGTAAATTCATTTTATAGATTATAAAAGCTAAAAGTCAGTTAATCTGTTTATATGAATCTATAATAATTGTACATGTACTAAATAGAAAATATGCATACCTGTAGTTTGTGTTCATGCATATGGATATGCATGCAGCTGCAAGCAGAAATCTTGGAGACTTGTACAGTATTTCTTGTAGAAGGTGCTTTCTTATGATATGACACTTGTACTCAGAGACATTTAAAGTGGTGATCTAAGATGATGCAGTTAGATGTAGAGGTCTTGGATGTGATTGGTGGATATTCATGTGACTTCTTAGCTATATCCAATGAAGGAATGGCACAGAAAGTGAAAAGGAAATGGTAGAAGGAATGTTCAGGTTACGATATGTCCGCGGACATGGCGGTAGTCCGCGGACATCGGGTGTTACATCTGGGGATCTTTGGGTTGGGGAGCCATGCAAATGAGAATGAGCAGAGAAAGGGATTGGTCAGGAAAGTTTAGTGGGTGTGTTGTGCCAGGAGAGAGTTTTTCAGATACTCTTTTTGCTGAGAGAAGAACAGATAGCTATGGCTTTGTGTTTCAAAAAACAGATTGTTTGTATTGTGGGAGACTCGTGGATACATTGGCTGAAGGTGCATGCAGAAAGCTGTGGAGTAGCTGTAGATCTTGGATTCCCACATGTGGAAGTGCACTGGCATGGAGTTCGTGGAATGAAGTGGTTGGACTTGCTACCTCTCTGTGCTACTTTGGAGACAGAGCAACATCCAGGCATAATTGTAATTCATTGTGGAAGTAACTGTTTAGGACATGTGTCTGGAATTGTTTGCAATTTGCAATGAAAGAAGGACTTGGGAAGGTCATGGACATGTTTCCAAATTCTCAAGTAATTTTTTCATGGATTGCGCAGAGACAAATGTGTTTTCATTCTTCTTCATTTGGTCCACTAATGGAGAAAGCAAGGCGCAATGTCAATACGGCTGTTTGTGCCTTTCTTAGAGATTTTGGCATGTCCTCTTTTCACAATGAAAATATTATGTTTCGTAGTACATACATTTTTCGCAGAGATGGAGTCCATCTTACTTATGCTGGCAATCAGATTTTTTTGAGAAATTTACTAAATGCATTGCGACCTTTTTGGGAATTACAGCATCTATTTTATAGTAGGTGTTGAGCATTTTAAATTTTTCAAACACAAATAAACACCACCAAAAGGCTCTTTTCCGAGCCACCACTTCCTCCCAGATAAAACTGCAATGGTTATGATAGGGTAGCACCCCAACACTGTAGATGTCCGCGGACTGTCCACGGACTTCTAAAAAATACACAGAGCCCTGCTTCATTTATTTTCACTTCTATTTTTAACTGTAAAAGGCGGCTCTGAAAAGAGCCTTTTTTATTTTTATTGTTTTAAATTATTTTTGTTTTTTTATACAAGACACACTAGGAGAGGAGCGGAGAGGAGCGGAAAGGAGGGTAAGGGGGGACACCAACCACAGGGATAGGAAAGGGCGAGCTGAGAGAGGACGTTGTAGAGTGGATTTCATTTGGGTAGTGAGCAGACTTTTCGTGCTCTGAAACGATAGCTTCAAAAGCACTACGAAGTCTTTTCCCCCTGCACAGTACTGCGTCGCAGTACATACAACAACTGTGACCCTCGAAAGGCAAGGGTCATCAGCATTGCGTATGGCCTGTGAGGCAGCTTGAGGAATACGCTGTCCCACAGGAGTGTTCCTTGTGGTGACAGGATCGGAAACAGAGGATGAAGTAGAGGAAGTCAACCTGCTACGCTCCTCGCAAAGTACAACTTTGCGAACGGCACCCGAGTGGAATGACTTTAGGTGTCACTTCATGGTAGTTGTCCCAAAGCTGTATGAACCATGCCTCCCGCGACTGAGTACCATTTTGCACTCATTGCAGGTGACTTGGTTCGCACGCGCCTTAGGACCATTACCACAAATGGTAAATAACTGCCACACCCAAGACTCACGCCGAGTGCTGGTAGTAGGGACTTCCACTACCTCATTCTCATCATCCCCTTCTTCCTCCTGTGCATCCTCACTCCGGTTCCCCTCTTCAGGCCCTTGGGGAGGTGGTGGTGGAGGGGATGGGGGTGGTACTGAGGCAGATGCAGCACCAGGTGGCAATAGTGGAGCCACGGAAGCCATCATCGTGGTGTTGAAAATCTGCAAATTGGCAGCAAAATTTGCCGTGCTCTGTAGGATAGCCAGAAACACAATGAGAATGAGCTCTAGGGTGTGGTCTTTTATAGGGGTGCTTTTGCGTGGTTCGCGGCATTGCTTGCTGTCCGCGGACAGATCGAACAGAAAAAAGGTTTCAAAAAGTCACAAAAAGTATGTAGAAACTCAGGATTACTATGTGGGATTTGTTCTACGGTGAGTTTTTGTTGGAAAATATTATAGATTACTTGAAAATGTAGTTTTAAATTGTTCAGGGACACGAACAGTGTTCGCAATCAGTACATACGCTGATCGTGGGCGTGGTCACATGATAGCTTCGCGAACATGTCTGCGAAGGGAGCGAGTGTCCACAGGACACCAAATGCATTGAAACTATTTTGCGCATGCGCGTTGGTTTTCTACGGACACTGTTCGGGTCCTGGAGTGATTAAAAGTGCGTCACAAGATTCCAAGATGGCGGCCGAGCCGAGCAGACGTGCGTGAGCGTAGCTCCGTCCCCCGGCCCGGGCCGCAACAAAAAAGCACCTCAATTTGAGGACCCACCGAGCCTCTGAGAAGCGTTTCCCCCCAGACTGGGAGGAAAAAGGAACAATCCCCCTCGAAGAGCGCCGGAGGCAGAACGAGAGCGAGCAGAGGACCAGACCCGCCCCTCCACACTACGGAGCCGGGAATCGCGCTGCCACCCCGGGCCCGACGCCAGCAGTGAGCAGCAGATCGGGCAGATCGAGGGAACCCCAAGCCTGAGGAAAGAACCCGCAAGAAGAACGGGACCAGACGGAGAGAGCCGCCCCCGCTCTGCACGCGAAGCGATCCCCGGAAAGAAAACGGAAGCCAGAAGCGGGAAAAAGACGGTCGGCAAGCCCGCAGAAGCAATAACGGATGAAAGGTACGAGGCGGGGGGAAGAACGGAGGGCAAGCGGGAAGGAGACATCCCCACAGTAGATTTTGGCGGCGAGGACCCCCCCCCCCCACCCGACAACCTGAGCGGAAGAAAACGAAAGCGCGCACCCCCCCTCAAACAGGAAGCGGACATTTAACCCTGCGCCACAACAGGTCCGAGGGGGCCGGGGGCTGGGGGTCTCCAGAACAATAGCGGCAGACCCATACCCTCCGAACACAAAAACAGGAAACGGCCCGGGCAACGACAAACAGCACAAAGAGGACCATATAGTAAGAGGAGGGCAACTCAGCAAGGAACTTAAAACTGGGGATCGAAGCAGGACTCTCGAGGGAAACACGCAAAAGCCCTCAGGATACCACAAACACGGATCCCCAATAAACGAACAGGAGATAAGGGAACCAAAAGGAGAACCGAAACCCCCAGAAGAGAACCGTAAGCCCAATAAAGACCCTCAAAAGAGCCAACGCACCAACCCAAAATTGAAAAACCACAGAAGCTAGCCAAAATCCCGCTAAATCCGAAGAGAGAACATCGAGAAGAAACCCAAGCGAAAAGGCCCAAACACATGTCAAAAATCAAAACGAAGGGTGGGCCACAATCTACGGGGGCGGAGAAAGCCGGGCCCAGGCAAGACCAAGACCTGACCCAAATCTGGGGAATAGGGAACAAGATCCCCAAGAGCTCGAACAAACAGAAAAACAAAGCAGGCGACCCTCCAGAACAGATAGAAAAGGCAGATATGGCCTCGAGGGACGATATGAAATCCTGGTTCAAGGAACTTCAGGACCAGTTCATCGCATCTACCCAGGCGCAATTTGACAATATGAAAGGCGAAATGAAACAAGCAATTCAAGAATTAAAAAAAGACATAAAAGACCTCGGAGAGAGAACAGACAATTTAGAAAGGACGGTCCAGAACATAGACGAGGAAGCACTACAACAAGCGGAAGCACAAGACATACTCGCACGCTTGGCGCTGGAACTGGAATCCCAATGCGAGGATCTGGAGAACAGATCGAGAAGATCGAACATCAGAATTAAAAATATGGCGGAAACAGTAGAAGATAAAGACCTCCGTACGGCAGCACAACAAGTGTTCCAAGAAATCCTACAGGAGGGAACCGAGGAAGACATCCAAATCGACAGAATACACAGAGTAGGTCCCCGCAGAACAGGAGAGCCCGGATCCCGCCCAAGAGACGTACTAGTGGCCATGACCAGATATACTCAAAAAGAACAAATCCTAAGGAGGGCCAGAACTACGGGGCAAATAAGAATGAACGGAAAGGAAATTCAGCTATACCAAGACCTCGCCCAATCAACGCTAAGAAAAAGAAGAGAAATGAGCCAGATAACGAAAATCCTCTCCGAAAAACAAATTCGATATAAATGGACTTTCCCATTCGGCCTCCTATTCTCATGGGAAGAAAGACAACACCGAATAACAACCCGCGAAGAAGGCCTTAAAATACTGGGAGACCAGGAATCAGAGAAGCCGAATGATAGCGAACCCCGAAGACAAAGGAGACAACCGAAGGGGTGGCAAACGGAGAAAAGGAAAACGAGACTTCAATCCCGGAAACCAGAAGATCGCTAAGCCTCCAGAAACAATCTACACGAGACAGGGCGCACCTAGAGGGAAGGCAGTAACCATAAGGACGAGAGGCTCAGGACAGAGGGTGGCCTTGAGCGCGGCCGAGCCGGGGGCAGGCCATGGAATCCACAACACAAGCAGGGTTTAGGACCCCCTGCGAACCGTTACCCCTGAGAAGTTAGAGGGCATGGAGCAAAGGCACCACGCCGGAGCAACCATAGGGCCCAGTGCCCTCCTCAGGGACAAAGTTGGGGGGAGGAGGGAGGGAGAGGGGAGGAGGGATGGGGGGAAAGGGGAAGGGAAAGTTCGAAGGGGGAGAAACTCCAACACCGGTATTAACACACATAACACAGTCCCACGAGGCGGAAACAAAATGGAAATACAGATTGACCTAAAGGAATGGGGCTGAAAATCTTAACGTACAATGTTAGAGGGCTGAATTCACCAGTGAAACGCAAGAAAATAGAACACTTTCTGCACAAAGACAAATACGACATAATCTCGCTCCAAGAAACGCACATACAAAAAAAAAGGAGAGGGCAGTTCAAGATAAAAGGCTACAACTTAATCCTACAATCAAACGATGAAGAGAAAAAGAAAGGAGTACTTCTTGCTTTCGCAAACCACCTACAAGTTAAAATCAAAGAGACGCAAACAGACAAGGAAGGGCGATATGTATTCGCAAAGGCCCAGATCGACAACCGTCAACTAACAATAGCCACCTTGTATGCGCCTAACACAGGCCAGGAGGGATTCATCAAAGACACAATAAACAAATTAGAATCCTTCGCGGAGGGGGAAACAGTCCTGACCGGAGACTTTAACCTGGCATGGAACAACACGGAAGACCGATCAAACCCTAAGGGCAACCAGCAGGGGACCCCTTCGCCGGCGCTGAAGAAAGCAATGCACAACTTAGCCCTGGAGGACGTCTGGAGAAGACTCAAGGGAACGACTAAAGGATACACCTACCACTCGCATGTACACAACTCAAGCTCCAGAATAGACTACATATGGGCAACGGGGACCCTAGTGGGGGAAATACAGGACATCGAAAAAGGCCATATCTCACTCTCAGACCACGCCCCGGTGTGGATCACAATCCCAAAATTCACGAAAAAATCGAACCTATGGAGATGGACCCTCCCCAGAGAGGTGATACAAGATCCAGTGGCAAAAGAATCCATCAGAGAAAAAATTGAGGAATACTTCGAGGACAATAACTCCCCGGAAATCTCCCCAAGTACAACATGGGAAGCCTTCAAAGCGGTGACGAGGGGCCACTTTATAGCGCTAAAAGCGCAAAGAGATAGGATCACACACAAATGGGAAGAAGAACTGGAAACAAAACTGGAAGAGACAAGAGAACAAATGACAAAAAACTCCTCCAGGAAGATCAAGAGAGCATACAGACACATACAGAGTCAGTTAGACCTGATAAGAACAAAAAGAGCAGAAACACAGCTGCTGCACACGAAACACTGGTACGCAATGAAATCGAACAAAGCAGACAAATTGCTGGCGAGACAACTGAAGGGCAGAAAACAGGAACAGACGATACAATCCATTAAAGATGAACAAGGAATAATGAAAACCCAGACAAAAGACATTAAAGAAATTTTCAGAAACTACTACCAGCACCTATATTCCTCTCAACACCCGAAGGAGCAAGATCAGGAGGCCTTCCTCAGAGGCATCACCCTACCAACAGTCTCCCCCTCAGAAAAAGAGGCCCTGGAGGCGCCAATAACGCCAGAAGAAGTGAGGAAGGCAATTAGAGATCTGCCAAAAAATAAAGCCCCGGGCCCGGACGGATTCACCGCAACCTTCTACAAAACATACGCGGAAACCCTGATTCCACATTTGACCACGCTATTTAACACCTTCAGGACACAGAATAACATCACCCCATCGATGAACGAAGCAAAGATTCTAGTCTTCCATAAAAAGGGGAAAGACCCAGAAAACCCGAGCTCATACCGCCCAATAGCCCTAATTAACGTAGACGCCAAACTTTATACGAAAGCCCTAGCGAACCGACTGGCGCCACTACTCCCCAAACTAATCCACCAGGAACAAGCGGGATTCATCCCCACCAGAAAAACCCACGATAACATAAGAAGAATAATACACCTCATCGAAAAGGCAGGCATCGTGAAACTCCCATCAGCAATAATATCGTTGGATGCCGAGAAAGCATTCGATCGAGTCGAATGGACAATGCTCTTTGCAACACTCAAAAAAATGGGAATGGGGAACGACTTCATCAACATGATCAAAGCCATCTACAACGCACCGACAGCCAGGATTGCAGTCAACCGAGAACTATCGAATCCTATCAGAATAGGAAGGGGCACCAAACAGGGATGCCCCTTGTCGCCCCTACTCTATGCAATCTTTCTCGAACCCCTATTGGAAAAGATCAGAGCGACGCCAGAAATAAAGGGGATAGAAATGGGCGGACATACACACAAAACAGCCGCCTACGCCGACGACATGCTGATGACCATCACGGACCCGAGCAGATCGCTTCCACACCTGATCCAGCTGATAGATGAATACGGGGAAATATCAGGCCTGAAAATCAACAAGCAGAAGTCGTCGGTAATGACAATGGCCGGTAACAAGGATGAGATCCACAGGATAACGAAAGACCTACGTCTCCAGACGTCAGAGGAAGGAGTAAGATACTTAGGAGTGACCCTCACACCAAAAATAAGAGATCTATACACAGGGAACTACATAAAGCTTATGGAACAAGTCACCGCAGACCTGAGCGGATGGAACCCTCTGAAGGTGTCCTGGTGGGGCAGGTTAACGGTCATTAAGATGACGATCTTACCTAGATTGCTCTACTTCTTCCAAGCACTCCCCATAAAAGTCCCAACATCCTTCTTTAAATCACTCACAAAAGCAATTACCAAATATATTTGGCAAAACAAGACACCGAGAATTTCACACCAGGCACTTACCGCACAAAAATCAGACGGGGGGATGGCACTTCCCCATTTCAGGAAGTACTATGAAGCGGCACAACTGTGGGTACTACATGAATGGATCACGGATACTTCAGATAAGTGGTGGATGGCACAGGATCGAGCGGTGGCGAGGTCTAACCTGCAGCACCTGTTGTGGAAGAGACCAGCACACAGACATCACAACATCGACATAAGTGAAGTTATGAGCACCACTATGGAAATCTGGGACAGAGCCACCAAAAGAGAAACCCTAACAATAGACCCGGCCCCGTTCATCCCAATCTTAGACAATCCAGACTTCCCCCCAGGGGTAGAAAAAGGCGCATTCCAGAAATGGAGGGACTCAGAGTGTACAAAAGTGGGCGACATGTTTGAAAAAGGGCAGATAAGATCATTTACAGACTGCCAGGATCTACTAGCCCTCACGGAGAAGGACAGGTTTCACTACGAGCAAATTCATCACTGGCTCACAACCCCCAGAATTATGAAGGCGCTGACAAGAGACCTAACCCCCTTTGAGACCTATATACTAACCCAAACGGGAGAAAAGAAATTCGTCTCCTCTCTTTACAAATTCATCAATGTCCAAGATGAAAACATCACATGGCACTACATGAAAAAATGGGAAATCACGTTAGGGAAACAAATCCCGAGCACGCAATGGACGCACCTATGGTACATAATCCCCAAATGGACGCGAGCAATCCAAACAAAAGAAGCATGGATCAAGGTGATGATCCAATGGCACCACACGCCGGAAAGGCTACACAAAATGTTCCCGACAACTCAAGATAGCTGCTGGAGGGGATGTGACACAGTGGGCACCTGGAGACATATCTGGTGGGACTGTCCGGAACTACAACAATACTGGACGGAAGTCAAAGACAAGATGCAGGAAATGTTCAAGGGAACGGACAACCTAGAGGAAGAAGTTTGGATGTGCGGAATGTGGGATCCCAAAGATAGAACTCTAAATAAGATACAGAAACGAAACTTTATGGGGTTCCTCATAGCGGCCTGGTTGGCAATAGCACAGAAATGGAAACAAAAGACCCCCCCAACGACGCAAGAATGGCTCCACAGGATATGGACATATGTAACGATGGAAAAAATAACGTATAATCTACAAGGGAACAGACAGCGATTCGCTACAGACTGGGGTCACACCATAGAATACCTGCAAAGCGATTACATGCTCCAATGGTGCCCTCATAACATACGTATCTTAGATATGTTCACAAACTAAGCTCGAAGCAAATATGGGACATTAGGAACGGCAGAGAAACTAATACCGGTGGGGAGGGAGGGGGGTGGGAAAGGGAAGTTGGGGACAATGTTGAGTCCCGATGTTAATACCTAAGAAATGACAATAAAAATATTTTTAAAAAAAAAAAGTGCGTCACAAGTGAAACAAACAGTTACGGACAGGCGTTTGTTCTTAGAACAGTTTCAACTTTTCTGCGAACAATACGGACAGGCATAGCGTCCTCAGGATACCCGCATTTTTCTTTATTTATGCACATTTCGGACACTTGATGTGTTCTGAGAACAGTTTCAATCTGCCTGTGAACAGTACGGACAGGCATAGCGTCCTCAGGACACCCCCATTTTGTTTATTTACGAACACCCCAGGACACATAATATGTTCCAAAAACACTTTCATCTTGCCAGTGAACAATATGGACAGCGTCCTCAGGACACCCACATTTCGTCGATTGACAAACATTTCAGGACACCGCGTGTGTTCTTAGAAGAGTTTAAACTTGCTTGTGAACAATACGTACAGGCAGAGCATCCTCAGGAGACTCCCATTTTGTTTCTTTATGAACATTTTAAGACACAGCCTGTGTTCTTAGAACAATTTCAACTTGCCTGCGAACAATACGGACAGGCATAGCATTCTAAGGACACCCCCATTTTGTTTATTTACGAACATCCCAGGACACATAATATGTTCTAAGAACACTTTCATCTTGCCAGCGAACAATATGGACAGCGTCGTCAGGACACCCACATTTCGTCCATTGACTAACATTTCAGGACACCGCATGTGTTCTACGAACAGTTTCAACTTGCCTCTGAACATTATCGACAGGCCTAGCGTCCTAAGGACACTTCCATTTTGTTTCTTTACGAACATTTTAGGACACAGCCTGTGTTCTTAGAACAGTTTCAACTTGCCTGCGAATAATACGGACAGGCATAGCGTCCTAGGACACTACTATTTTGTTTCTTTACGAACATTTTAGGACACAGCCTGTGTTCTTAGAACAGTTTCAACTTGTCTGCAAAAAATACGGACAGGCATTGCGTCCTCCGGACACTCCCATTTTGTTTCTTTACAAACATTTTAGGACACAGCCTGTGTTCTTAGAACAGTTTCAACTTGTCTGCGAACAATACGGACAGGCATTGCGTCCTCAGGACACTTCCATTTTGTTTCTTTACAAACATTTTAGGACACAGCCTGTGTTCGTAGAACAGTTTCAACTTCCCTGGAACAATACGGACAGGCATAGCGTCCTCAGGATACACTAATTTTGTTTAGTTACGAACATTTCGGACACTTGATGTGTTCTGAGAACAGTTTCAATCTGTGTACGAACAGTACGGACAGGCATAGTGTCCTCAGGACACCCCCATTTTGTTTATTTACGAACACCCCAGGACACATAATATGTTCTAAGAACACTTTCATCTTGCCAGCGAAAAATACAGACAGCGTCGTCAGGACACCCACATTTCGTCCAATGACGAACATTTCAGGACACCGCGTGTGTTCTTAGAACAGTTTTAACTTGCTAGCGAACAGTACGGACAGATATAGTGTTCTTAGGACACCTCCATTTTCGTTTCTTCACGGACATTCTGGATACCCGAGCTGTCCGCGGACACCTGAATTGCTTTTAAAAAAAAAACAAGAAATGAATTAAGACACAATATAATAATTTTACTTTATTTTACATATATGTTAAATTATGACAGAGAAGGTGAGGCAGAAACTTAAACAAAAACAGGAGAAGTAGGGGTTTCAATAGGATTTATATGAGGTGAAGAAGGGATGGAAGTCTCATCAAAACGTTTTGGTTCATGGAGAGGGTTTGGGGATAATTGGCTGGGATATGGTGAGGAGGACCGGTACATGTGGGACAATGGTATGTAGTTGATTGTTTGAAGTGATCCTCCACAAAGTTGTTCAAATTATTAAAATTTGCCAAGAGTAGGTCCATTTTTTCTTCTATGTGCTGAAGAGTCTCATCCAATACAGCTTTTTCATTAGTATTTTCAATTTTTGTATGGTCTGTACAAAAAAAATATATATGTTAAATGTATATAAAATAATATTATTTAATTGGTTTATATAGTAAAGTGTCTACCATTAGATTCACTATCTTCTGACATTTCCTCACGTGGGAAATGCTCCTCTAGCCACTCCAGAGTACTAGACATTTATGTGAGAAAAAAAACATAATATCATTCTTTTTTGTATCTAATACAGAAAGTTTATAAATATATGAGTAAAATGCAATACTCATACTATTTCAGGTACGGTGTGTTCTGAGTGGTCTGTAGATCTGCTGTTGTTCTTAGTTGTGGAGTTTCTGTGCGGTAATCATGTTGGAAGCCTATCTTTCTTCTTTTGGTATATTCCATTTTAGAAAATATTGCTTTTAAATGAATGGTTAGTGTGTTATATATATGGGTTACACTTCTTATTTATTACTAAATATAATGTGTATGTGTGCTGGTTTGTGAATTTGTAAAATGTTCATATGTTATGACATAACAATTAAACAGACCCCTCCAGACTTTTTGGGTAGTGGTGCTGTGTCCGAACATGTCCGCGGACATTAAAAGAGTTTGCGGACATCAAATTCAGTAGAGGGGGGTTCAGTATGTTCCATATTACATGTACATAGAGTCAGAGTTATTATTGTTAAGTTGCGCCACTAAAAACCTATGAAATTCGGTGAAAAAACTTTGTTAAAGGGACGTTATGGTTAAGTTGCGCTACTAAAAATCTATGCAATTCAGTGAAAAAAAGTTGTTAAAGGGACATTATGGTTCCAAGTAAAACCGAAAAACCCCTGAAAGTCACCAGTTACGGTAAACTAACCAACCCTAACTCGCACCATTTGTGATGTCATCTTTGATGTCGTGGGTGTTATTCTTAGCAGTGCATAGTGGTGGCACGAGTTATGGTTGCTTAGCTTACCATAACTGGCAAATGTTAGAGGTTTTTCAGTTTTACCATGAACCATAACGTCCCTTTAACAAAGTTTTTTCACTGAATTTCATAGGTTTTTAGTAGCACAACTTAACCATATCGTCCCTTTAAAAAGTTTTTTCACTGAATATATATATATACATATATATATTCAGTGAAAAAACGTTGTTAAAGGGACGTTATGGTTCAAAGTAAAACCGAAAAACCCCTGAAATTCGGCAGTTATGGTAAGATAAGCAACCATGCACTGCTAAGACTAACACCCAGGACATCAACGATGACATCACAAATGTCATTGATGACATCACTGATGACATCACATGTCTGGCTCCCTCTTTTTTCCTTTACTGATATATCTAGGCCAGTTACAATCAGGAACTAAAAATTCACTATACTATAATACAAAGTACTATGTTTGTAGACTTATACTACAAATATGTTCTCACAGTAATTCACTTAGGGTCCACTCAAAGCATATGAACCATATACAAGGGAGAAAACACAGACTTGGAAGACAACAATGCTTTCTATGTATGAAGATGATTAGTACGGTTATCAACACTGTGTTATAGTTCTGTTGTTTTTTTATTACTGTACTTTCCCTGAATATGCTCATATTTGTACCATTGCACGTACACTACTTTCATTAGGGTCTAGTCACAATATGTGATAGTTATACATAGGGAAGTAGTAGCTTCGAAGCAGAGCGATCATTTCTGTGCATGAAGATAATCAGTTACGTTATGAAAATTGTCGGGTAATACTGCTGTTTTTTTGTTTACTTCACTTTCCCTGTATATGCTCTATTTGTATGTGTTATTGTCTGTTTGTGTTTGGTGTGCAGTAATGCAATAATGTAGTAATTGGGTTTTATTAGCTATCTATTACATGTTTCACATTATGCAAAACTCTAATAAAAAAGCAGTTATCATTTCAGTATTCAACATGGCATGATTATGAATATTGCACCTTCATCATTTTTGCTGCACACACTGCTTATGTTTCTGCATGAATAGCTTAGTATACTGGATAGAACTTCATAATAGAATGCTATTTATATCAACACATTCCTTAATGCACTAATTAGCTCATGATATTTATTCCAATGATCCTTGACACTTTTTTGTTAATATTACAATAAGAATCCCTTCTACAGAGTTTCATGAAAAGTAAATGCACATATGATGTCATTTTGTATACATTTAACATATACATTTTTTTTATTACAGACCATACAAAAATTCCAAGCATCTCACAACAACAATCAGAGGATATCACTCTACAGCAGATTAATCAAAAAATGGACGACCTTATGCAAAATTTTATGGATTTGAAAAACTTTGTGGAAAATTATGTGAAACCCCCAACAACACACCATTGTCCAACCTGCACTTGTCCCCCCTCACCCTATCCCACGCAGTTAACCCCAAACCCTGTCTATGGACCGTCCCTTCTTCACCTGATCCCAGTTATCTAGAAATCCCTAATTCTCCTGTTTTTGTTTCCGTTTCTGCCCCACCTTCCCAGTCATAATTGTATATATATATGAAATAAAGTTACTTTTCTTATATTGTGTTGTAATTACTTTCAGTTCCTTGTGATAAAACCAATTTAGGTGTCCACGGACACCGCGGTTGTTCGGAAATGTTCGTAAAGAAACGAAAATGTAACTGTCCTGAGGACACTATATCTGTCTGTAATGTTCTCATGCAAGTTGAAAATGTTCTAAGAACACTCGTAGTGTCCTGAAATGTTCGTAAATAAACAAAAATTGAGGTGCCCTTAAGAACACTATGCCTATTCGTAGTGTTCGATAGCAAGCAGAAACTGTTCTAAGAACACTCATGGTGTCCTGAATTGTTCGTAAATAAACGAAAATGGAGGTGTGCAAATAAATTAAACTGTGCTAAGAACAAACGGCTGTCCGTAACTGTTCGTTTTACATGTGATACACTTTTAATTAGTTCAGGACCCGAACACTGTCCGTAGAACATCAACACGCATGCGCAAAACAATGTCCGTACATTGGGTGTCCTGCGGACGACCGCTACCTTAGCGAACATGCTCACAAAACAATCATTTGACCGCGCCCACGCTCATCTCGTGCTCTAAATGCGGACACTGTTTGTGTCCCCGACCAGTTTAAAAGTATATTTCCAAGTAATCCACAATATTTCTCATTAAAAAATCACCATACCACAAATCCCACATACTAATCCTAACTTTCCACATAGTTTTTGTGACTTTTTGAACCTTTTTTGATGTTCGATCTGTCTTGCGGATGGCACGCATGTCTGCGACCTGCGCACAAGCACCCCGATATAAGACCACGCCCTAGAGCGCATTCTCATTGTGTTTCTGACTATTCCACAGAGCACACTGCATTTTGCTGCATACTTTGCAGATTTTGAGATTTCCATCTCCAAGCCTATGACATCCATGGCTCGACTATTACCACATGGTGCTACATCTGCCTCAGCACCACCCCCACCCCCTCCACCACCACCATTTCCCCAAGGGCCTGAAGAGGAGAACAGGAGTGAGGATACAGAGGAGGAAGAAGAGGATGACGGGAATGAGGTAGAGGAAATCCCTACTACCCGCCGTCGGCGTGAATCTTGGGTTTGGAGGTTGTTTACCGTTCATGGAAACGGTCCTAAGTCTCATGCGAACCATGTCACCTGTAATGAGTGCAAAATGGTACTCAGTCGCGGGAAGCATGGTTCGTATAGCTTTGGGACCACTACCATGAAGCGACACCTGCGCTCATTCCACACTGGGGCCATTCGCAAGGTTGTACCTTGCGAGAAGCGTGGTAGGTTGATTGCCTCTACTTCATCCTCCGTTCCTGATCCTGTCACCACAAGGAACACCTCTGTGGGACAGCGTCTTCCTCAAGCTGCCTCACAGGCCATACAGAATTCTGATGACCCTTACCTTTCGAGGGTCACAGTTGTATGTGTGTACTGTGACACAGTACTCTGCAGGGGGGAGCGACTTTGGAGTGCTTTTGAGACGATCGTCTCAGAGCACCAGAAGACCTGCTCACTACCCAAATAAAACTCACTCTACATCTTCCTCTCTCAGCTCGCCCTTTCTTATCCCTTTGGTTGGTGTCCCCCTCCCTTTACCGTCCTTTCCCTCCTCTCCTAGTGTGTCGTGTATAAAAAAGAACAAAAAAATACAAAATAACACAAATCAAAAAATAAAATAAGGCTCTTTTCAGAGCCGCCTTTCACAGTTAAAAAATAGAAGTGAACATACATAAAGCATAGCCATTTCCAATTCGTGAAAGTCCGCGGACGGTCCGCGAACAGAAAAACAATTGCATTGCTACCCTATTGAAACCAATGCATTTTTCTCTAACAGGAAGTGGTGGCTCTGAAAAGAGCCTTTGGGAGGTTTTTGAATGTAAAACATTTTAACTACGTAAGACATACTTCAAAACTAATGCTGTATTTCTAAAAAAGGTCGCAATGCATTTTGTACATTTCTCAGAAAAATCTGATTGCCAGCATAAGTAAGATGGACTCCATCTTTGCGAAAAATGTATGTACTACGAAACAAAATATTTTCATTGTTAAAAGAGGACATGCCAAAATCTCTTAGGAAGGCACAAACAGCCGTATTAGCATTACGCCTTGCTTTCTCCATTTGTGGACAACATGAGAAAGAACGAAGCCACACTTGTCTCTGGACAATCCGTGAAAAAATTATTTTATAGTTTGGAAACATGTCCATTACCTTCTGAAGTCCTTCTTTCATTGCAAATTGCAAAGAAATTCCAGACACATGTCCTAAACCGTTCCCTCCACAATGAATTACAATTATGTCTGGATGTTCCTCTATCTTCAAAGTTGCACAGAAAGGTAGCAAGTCCAACCACTTCATTCCACACACTCCATGCCAGTGCACTTCCACATGTGGGAATCCAAGATCTATAGATACTCCACAGCTTTCTGCGTGCACCTTCAACCAATGAATCCACGAGTCTCCCAAAATCCATACAATCTGTGTTTTGAAACACTCAGCCATAGCTATCTGTTCTTCTCTCTGCAAAAACAATATCTGAGAAAACCTCTCCTAGCACAACAAACTCACTAAACTTTACTGACCAATCCCTTGCTTCATCCATTCTCATTTCCATACCTCCCCTCCCCAGATTCCCCAGATGTAATACGCGGTGTCCTAGAACTACCGCCATGTCCGCGAACGTATCGTAACATGTACAGCCCTTCTACCATTTCGATTTCACTCTCTGTGCCATTCCCTCATTGGATGTAGCTAAGCAATCACATGACCATCCACCAATCAAATCCAATAACTCTGCATGTAACTGCATCATCATAGAGCAGCACTACAAATGTACGGTGTATCTCTCGGAGTACAAGTCTCATACCATTGACAACCACGATCTACGAGAAATACTATACAAATCTCCAATATTTCTACTTGCAGCTTGATCCTTATCCATATACATGAACAGAAAGTATATGTATGCATATTTTCTACACAGTACATGAACACATTTTCTAACCGACTTTTACCTTCTATAATCTGAAAAATGAATGGACGATCATTGTTTCATTGTCCTAAAATGACCTGTCACTTACAAACCTTTATATGGTTTAATTTCTTCATACACACACACACACACACATGCAAATACTATTAAACTAACATTTTTGAAATAAAATATATACACAACATATAATCACACAAAATAACATACACACTCTATGATCAAATCTCAAACAATAATATTTGTACAAACACATAATTGGTTTTAGTTTTTTTTGTTTATATAAGTACTTACATACATTTATATAGGACAAGCAGACTATGACATTCACTCACTGTTACGTGCAAAAGCAGGCTATGACACATAGCTCTCAACTCACACGCTTTTGGCGGGTGTCACCCGTCTTGTAAAGGACTGACTCACCCGCCAAGCCTCCTGCACGCCCATTCATTCCAATGGGCGTCTCACCCGCCAAAAATCAGGTAATTTCACCCGCCTTTGCGACACACATGGTTGAGAGCTATGATGACAATGACTCACTATTACGTGGAAAAGCTTAGTTACAAGAATAGTGGTATACGTTGGTAGATTATGAATTCCACAAACCATAGTAAAGATATTTTCTTTCCTACTCTTAGTCATAATATAGATTTAATGGTTTTCAGGAAGGCGCTGAGCATTTCAATTTAAAAAAATCTATGTCTAAAATGAAAACAGTGCTATATAGCAACCATATTACTAATCTCTTTCTTTTACAATTGCAGTGAAGCCCATTCTCCTGAATAGAAGCAGCTGATTTTGATTTACAAAGAACAACTAAGAAGCAAACTACTCATTTTTGAAAAAAAAGTAAGTAGATTGTTACCATAATATTTGATTTATAACTCACACGCACTGTACGGTGCATTCATGGTATTTCTGTGCCTAAAAATAGAGATTCTGCACCATTCTGACCAAAAATCCCCCCGTCTTAAACAGTGATCTCCTGTCAGAATGGCCCTCAAATTCCTATTTTTCAGCACGCAAATTACCCAACTCAGCCGCTGGAATGTAGATGTTGTAGAACAAACAACTGTTTTAATTGTATAGCTTTACCTATATTATTTATTCTTCTCCACACCACCGGCTTACTATTTTCTGTCATCTGAACCCCAGTTTAGTAACACATTAATTGAAGAATACCCATCCCTAGTAGTTCAACTTCCCAATTCACAATCACACACCATTACATACATCTTTATCATCTTACTCAAACAATCATGCACACAACACACATGCATTGCAGAAAACCCCAACCCATACCTTCTGTATTTTTTTCAACAGACGCTAAAGAATGCCCACCAAAAAGCAACTCCGTAGAAAGGGACGCAGAAGTAGAGCAAATGAAAAGAAAATTCTCCAACATAAACACCCATCTATAGCAGAATTTGTAAAAAACGTTGAAACACAACAGCTAATACAGTCATGTTGTGAAACAGAAGACGTTTCTAGTGCAAAAACTTTGCCTCCTCTATCACAAAGTAAAACGACCCAAAAAACTATTAACAGAAAATCAACTATCACTACAAATAAAACATCTTCTATAAATCTTGATATAGTACAAAGTAAGCATACCAAGAAAAGTATATTAGCCAAAATGTTCCGTCACAAAGTCCTTCAAAATCTGATAAAAACAAGAGAGAAACCAGGTTCAACACTTCAAACCTATCATAGGAAAGTAATCTTAGAAGCGTTGATAGACAGTGCAATTCTTCTCAAAAGAAACATATTTATTGTTGTGTTAAACAGAATTAAACCACTAACAAAACTAATAACTAAATTTCAAAAATGACTTCTTAATAAACGAAATGTGAACAGAAATAACTTCTTAAATATCTGTGGAGGTGAATGGAGTCACATTACAAGCACAGAACCATACTTTAATGAAGAAGCGTACAAACAAAAGCAAACAAATACAATTGCCATACATAGCAGTGGTCGAGGTTATGAAAAAGTTAATAATACCATAATGGAACAAGAAGTACTCCTTACCAAAATATGCCCTGAAAACTTAGATTTACCCCTCCATTCGACTGAATCAGAACATCTTATTTACACATGGCCATGCACGTCAATGTGTAACATTCCCAAAAAAATGTTCAAATCTTTACGCCTATTCCTCAATCAATATGTGAAAAGCAAAGACAAAATCAAAATTAAAATACTGCAAAGTATGGATGCTTGTCCAGTACGCAAGCACACAGGACTGCAGGGACATTTGTTGGCCTGCATATCAGGAGCTACTTGCAAAACAACCTTCCATGATATCAAAAGGATATCAACACATCATGCAAGTATAAGAAATCTAGTTTATAAACTGTATTATGCAAAAAGTCCTGCTTTAGCACTAGCCAATTTAAATAACATTCTTCTACATGGTACACCAAAAGACCTACTAGAAGAAATCGAGCATATACAGAAAAAATATTTTGGAAATGAAACCCACTTACAAGATGAATTAGCTTCATAACAAATATGCACATGGCAACCTTTCACTACACACATACAAAAAAGAAACACTAAAATTTCAAAGCACTTCAGCTGAAGTACCAAACCACGTGTGTGTATGTTGCCGCAGAACGTGTTATAAAAGTAACACAAAAACTATAGACCTTTCATACAAAATAGAAGACAATGAAGATTCTAAATGGTTTGAATTAGCTCTCTACCTTATAGCAGAAAACAAATACGAAATAACTGACCCCATAATACTTTGCAGTTACTGCACTACCAAACTTGACAACAACCAAACTCCTTCACGTGCTATCTCAAATAACTTGGAATTACATCCACTACCAAAACTCCTTCAACAACTTAATTTATATGAGAGCATCATAATTCAAACAGTTCATCCATTTCAAGCAATAATATGCCTTCAACCAAAAACTGCAAAATTACCTCCCTCTGAATTAGTGAAATGTATTTGTGGAAAAGTAGTGTATTTACCATTAGATCTAAAAGAAAATGTGCACACTCTAGGAGTGCAACGTCCAATGCAACAATCTTTAATTATCTTGGTAAATGGAGTACCTACAAAAGACAAAAAAAAATGGCAACAACTGGTAGATTTACATAAAGTTAGAGAAGCCCTGCAATATCTCAAAGAGAATAATGATTATTACAAAGAAATTAATATCGAGGAAAACTTGAAAGATACAACTGAAATAATTCAAGAGACACAAGAAACTGGTCAATTTGACCTCCTAGATCCTGCTACAATAGCAAACACTTTAGACCATTATACAATTCACCCATTGCACTCTAATGACACCATAGCAGATGCACTAGAAACGTACCAAATGCGTCAAACAAAAGGATCACCAATCAGCATATGGGAAAAAAGTATAGAAGCACATACTTTTCCTCTACTCTTTCCTACTGGCAAAGGAGGAAGATACGATGATAGACCTGTTCAAATATCAGCATCAGAATATCGCTCATTACGAATGTATTCTGAAGATCCCAGATTTCGACAAAATGTGGAATACATATTCCACCTACTCTTTGAAAGTGAACTAGCAACTTTATGTTACGGAGTTGCACACATATTAAGATCAGGATCACACTTTCAAAATATGACAGCCACACAATTATTACAAAAAGTTCAACAAAAAGATGAGGTTTTACAGGCAAATCTTACAAATCTATTAGCAAATATGCGAGGTACTAAAGAGTACTGGTTTCGACGCCATGGAGATGTACGTTGTATGATCAGAAACCTTGGCCCACACACTTGGTTTGTTACATTAAGTTGCGCAGAATATGCATGGGAAGATTTACATGCTTTCCTACGCATATCAAATGAAAACAAAACAAACATAGATATACTAACACCTGGAGAACTTTGTTCTCAGGATCCTGTTAATGTTTCTAGATATTTTCACCATCGCTTCATTGCTATGCTACATTTTATTTGTAATAAAACTGTTCCTCCCCTTGGAGAAGTGCAACACTTCTTTTGGAGAAAAGAATACCAAGCCAAAGGAGCGCCACATGTCCACATGCTTTTATGGACTGAAGATGCTCCTAAATTTGGTCAAGACACTGATGCCACTGTTTTACAGTTTATTGAAAAATATGTCACTTGTGAAATTCCGTCAGAATCCACAAATAGTGATCTTCATGCAAAAATCTTACAATTCCAAAGACACAAATGTGGCAAATATCGTCGTCGCAAATACAAAAACAAAGGGAAATACTACACCAAATGCCAATTTGGTTTCCCTAGACCAGTTACAAATAAAGGTCAAGTGAACAACCTCATGTCTTCAGTTAGAAATAGTGTTAAAGGTAAGTCACCTAAAAATACATATTGCATAAAAAGAAAAGAAGAAGAAAAATATATCAACGATTACAATGCAATTACTGCCCAGTTGTGGAATGCAAACATAGATGTGCAGTGCATTGCAGACAATTCTACTGCAGTTGCATGATATGTCACAGCATACTTAACCAAATCAGAAAAGACAGAGCTCCAAGACCTCTGGAATGACCTGTCATCAGATAAAACAGTGTCTCAGAAATTATACAGCTTGGGCATATAAATGCTGTCCCATAGAGAATGTGGATCCTGATTAACTGATTAACTGGTACTGCACTGTATGGTAAATCTGCAAATATACTATGGCTAAGTCTTGGTCCAGCTAAATCTAGAAAAAGAGTTCTAAAATCATATGAAGATATAGAAACAATAGCCAAACATGATCCCAACAGCCAAGACATTTTAAAAAACAATGTATTGGACACATACTACCCAAACAGGAGTACCACTTTGGAAACCATGTGTCTATACCACATAGCCCAAAACTACACATACAAAAATAATATAAAACCTGATGAGCAAATCCGTAAATACAAAGTGACAAACTGTGATGGCAGCTTAGTAAAACTCACCAAACCAAATTTAATTAATCATATCAAATTGTCATTAAAGACTCCTCAACATAAAGAAATATATTACATGTCCCTGCTACAACTCTTCAAACCATTGAGAAAAGAAGAAGTAATACTAGATACCTATGACTCATATGAAGATGCTTTCAAAGTCAATGAAAGCAGTATAACTGATGTAAACTTTGCACATTACAAAACAATGTTGCACAATGAACAGCAACACGAAGAGGAACTCCAGGCCCAACTAGATAAGGACACTCCTGACAGTAGTGAACCTTCTGTCACAGGAAGCCAAGAACCACTGGGAGAACCACTAATAACAAATGAGGCAGAATTAGCTATGATAGAAGTAGAAAACACCATGTGTCACTATGAAGATAAAGAAGACTTAACTACACTACAATCAAAACTAAACAAAGAGCAATGTAGCATTTTTCAAGAAATAACAAAAGAAATTGCACATGGTGTGCAACATGAAAACAAAGAATGCACCTGCCAAAATTACAAACCTATACTATTGTATGTCAGTGGTGAAGCTGGTTCTGGCAAAACATTTCTAATCAAAATCATCAGTAAGTTCCTTCAACAATTGACAAACAACAAACTGTCAGCTGTTGTCACTGCCTCCACAGGTTTAGCTGCCTACAACATAGGTGGTGTCACTTTACACCGATTACTACTCCTGCCAGTAGAACACCAAAACAAGCTAGATTATTACAAACTTTCTGCAGAAGCTGCAATTGAACTACGCAGAGTATTGAAACAAATGCAAATGCTACTAATAGATGAAGTGATTTTGTCCAACCTAATGTTAGCTTTGATTCACCTGAGATTACAAGAAGTACTCAAAACAAACTATGAAAAGCTCTTTGCAGACCGGCCACCAGGGGGCGCACGGATGGAGACGTTCTCCGTGTGAGCTCCGCGCAAGGGTCCCAAAAAGTGGGTTGAGCCCCCACCACGAGACCCCCGCTGGCTAAAAGAGCGTCGGAACCTGGTGTCGGAATCACCCAGGCACCGTCTGGTTCCAACTCCGATCAAAATCGGACCTTGCATTCCGGAGAAATACTCTCCTGCGTCATACGGAAGGAGGACGCGCGAGGCCTGGAAGCTCCCAGCACACGCTGCGCTGACACGGCCCCAGGAAACTGGCGACTTCGTGGACCCTCGACTCGGCTGAATCCTGCGAGAAGGTGCGTGCAACTTGAAAGACGCACAGGCCTCACCTGATCTGCGTAAGACACGGTCCCAGACTTTAGGCCGCGCCCGGTGCGCGGGTCCCCGCCAGGGCGACAGCGGAGGAAGGCCTTCTCTACGGGGATATACCGAACCCTCCCCCGAGCTCACAGTTCTTCTGGTGGAAAAAATGCACTCCGGGGATATCGGCGCTACGCGCTTCCCTTTCCTCCGGGCTGCAGTGGGCTGAGGGTTGGGCCCCTGGACTCCAGGGCGTGTGCCCTCCTCGGCCTCCGTTGTCGGCCACTGCTCCTGCTGGTCCCATCGAACTGTCACTTCGCCTGGCCGGGGATCTCCGGACACGGCCACGGGCCTCAACGACACGGAACCTATCTGGCCCGCAAGACACCACCACGTGCAGACGCTGTCCTGAGAGCACTCCATTGTGTGGTTGTGACCCCACTACCCAAGGACCCTATGGACAAACTGGCAAAATACAAGTTTACCCCATCGCAAGACGACCCCCGAGGCCCGGACGAGCAAATGATGGCCTCCCAAGGATCTGAGGCCGCAGCAACTAAAGGGGACGTTGCTGACCTACTCAAAGAAATGAGAAGCATGAGAGCAGACATAGGGAGTCGGATTGACAAGATTACGCAAAGGATGGATAAAATGGATGACAGAGTGGAACAGCTCGAACACAATCAAACCTCCTTAAATACGCTGGAAACGCAGATGGACCTTCGTATTGCAGAGTTAGAGCATAGGGAAGAGGAAATAAAGCTGAAGGTGGACGATCTTGAAAATAGAGAACGTCGTAACAACATACGTGTGCATGGCATTCCCGAAAAAGAAGGGGAGACTGATCTTGATTTGAAGCAATCCATCCACAACATCCTGAAACTCCTCTTTAAGGACGATCTGATAGACAAACCCAAAATCGACCGCGTCCACAGGGCAGGAGGCAGGGCAGGAGGTCCGCGTTCGGTCCTAGTCAGATTTCACAACTACGCTGACAGGGCCCGCATCTTGGAAAAAGCTAGAAATGCCCCACCACTCACCATGGGTGACGCGACTGTCTCTCTTTACCAGGATTTATCATCCCTCACGCTTGCTCTGAGAAGAAAATGTATCCCAATTACGAGGATGCTGAAAGACAAGGGAAGCAGATATCGATGGGGGTACCCGTTCTCTCTCACCTTCGAGTGGCAAGGCTCGACGATAAAGCTCGCATCGGAGAAGGAAATTGCAGACTGCACAGCTGATCTCCTGGGCGATCACGCAGGGGAGCCCTCCCAGGGGGATCCAAATATAAAGGAAGCTGAATGGCGCATAAAGGGCCCCCGTCGGAGACGTATCCAGGGGTCCAGGAAATTTCGGAGGATGAATGACTCGCGTGACATGGAGCACTAACTTGGACAGGGGTTGTGTGTGCTCAATTACTGGGGAAAAATGGCTCCCTCAGATGGGCGCTTTACCCCGATCGCTTCATTTGGGGCCCCGCCCGATGGGCCGAGGGGTCGACTGAGGTGTTATTTGCTCATTGAGGATCATGGATGCACACGCCTTCCTCGAGGCGCTCCTTGACTGCAATATATCAACCTACGTATGGAGCACTCGATTCTGTTTGCACGGTGAACTTGGTGATGGATATGAGGTAATATCCATGCAGTATAGACATTCTGGGGGGAGTCGATAGTATTGTTTCGGAGCTGTGGTTTACTCAGGTTTTTGTGTGATTTGTCTGTTGGGGGCTCACTGTTATGTTTGCTTGTAATGGGACGGGACTGCTTGTTCTTGCGGTCCCCGCTGATGGTCCGAATTCGACTGGGTGAGGTCAACCCAGGCGGGTCGGGCGCCGATCATAAAGGGGATGGGGGAGGGTGGGGAGGGTGGGGCGGATGGGCAACATTTAATCGACCACAACTCAGATTTGAAGGGAGAAATAGCACAATATCCACGTACACGAGGGCTTTACACACGGAATTGGCGCTATCGCAGGCACACTCGAGGTGCATACACACGTATATGACCTAAAATGACACACACACTTTCCACAGATACCATACGTATCTGCACGCTTAATGTTAAGGGGCTGAACTCCCCCACCAAAAGATCTATGGTGGCCAGGGAATTTAAGAGATCGAAGATCGACATTCTCTTTCTTCAGGAAACGAGATATCGGAAGGGTGAGGAGAGAATGATTCCATCACGGGAGGTTGTGCCCACCTTCTGGAGCTCGGGCGCTTTGAAGAAAGCGGGGGTTGGAATCATAATCCGCAAGAGCCTGCGGAGCACTATTATGGAGACATGGACAGATCAGGAGGGGAGGGCTCTCATAGTCATTGCTAACATAAGGGGCACGATAGTCACCCTCGCCACACTCTACGCACCTAACCAGGGGCAGAACAGATTTCTGCATAGAATCAGTGAAAAGGTCTTTGGAATGGCCAAAGGACACACGGTCCTCGGCGGGGATTTTAATACGTGGATGGACAGCTCCTTAGATAGACAATCCAAAGCAGACGCATCAGACCCACCCGGTATATCAAACGAGGCGAGCATCAAGCTGACCCTTGACCTCTTTGGCCTCACTGACTCCTGGCGTCACTTACACCCGTTGGAGAGAGGCTTCACCTTCCATTCCCTCCCCCATGACACGCTTACGCGCATTGATTACATTTTTCTCTCAGAACATCTCATACGTATAATGCAGGCAGCTAGTATACATACCTCCGCCTGGACGGATCATGATATGGTGACGGTGGACATACCCTGGCACGATCTAGCCCCACGAAACTCCAAATGGAGATGCAACGATTCTCTATGGGCCGATTTGGTCTTCAGAGAAAACCTGGAAAATGAAATAAAACAGTTTTTCCTTATAAATGATACAGGGGAGGTGGGGAAGTTACACGTCTGGGAGGCCGCCAAAGCGACGCTGAGGGGAATATTAATAAAAGAGGGAGCCGATAAAAAACGTGAACGTGCCCTGGTGGAGACGGATATAGGGGAAAGGCTTGGGAGGGCCCAGGCCATGGCACAGTCATCCCCATCTGAGAGGGCTGCACACATTGCCGAAGTCCGCCGCCTCAGGGAGGAGTTGAGAATACTCATCGCCGGTAAGACGGCACAGACCCTACAGTATCTCAAGCAGAAGTTCTATGAGAAGGGTGACAGGGCCGACGCTCTCTTGGCGGCCCGCCTCTGCGCGCAAAAAGCGGAGAGATGGGTTGAAACGATCGAGAGACTTGATGGCACTCTCACAGACACGGTAGTCACGGCCCCTGAGGACATACAGGAAGCATTTGCTTATTTTTATGAAGACCTATATACATGTGACCCGCCCCCCCCGTAGGAAGTATAGATGCATATCTGAAGGAATTGCAGATCCCCACACTATCACCCACTGAAGCGGATTCCTTAGACATGCCTGTTCTTGAAGAGGAAGTCATAGAGGCCATCAAGAGGTTGAAAACAGGCAAAGCCCCAGGGGACGATGGATTCACGCCTGGGTTCTATAAAACGTTCTCCCCCTTCATTGCTCCCTTTCTTACATCACTATTTAACCACATCTTTATCACAGGCCAGGCACCTCCATCCTTTTCGCAAGCCCTCCTCGCGGTCATCCCAAAAGAGGGCCGTGACCCCAGACACTGTAGCTCTTACCGCCCCATCTCCTTGCTTAATATCGATGCGAAGATTTATGCCAGAGTGATTGCAGCCCGGTTAGAGACATTCCTCCCTAGGCTGATAAACTCCGACCAAGTTGGCTTTGTCCTTGGCAGACAGGGCGCGGATACAATGAGAAAAACGCTGCATCTAATCCACGAAGCAAAGGAGATGGAGGGAGACCCGTCTCTTCTGTCTTTGGATGCCGAGAAGGCCTTTGACCGGGTCTCTTGGGAATTCCTGGAGAGGGTATTGAGTTCATACGGGCTGGGACCACAGCTCTCCCGTGCCATTAAAGCACTTTATAGCTCCCCCGTGACGTCCGTGGCGGTGAACGGGGGATACTCTCGTTGGTTTCCCCTTGAGAGAGGCACAAGGCAAGGCTGCCCACTGTCGGCCATCCTATTTGTGTTGTCTCTGGAACCGTTGGCACAAAAACTGAGAAATGACGCCAGAGTTAAGGGTATCACGGTGGGCGACCGGGAATATAAATTGGGCCTATACGCAGATGATATTTTGCTACATGTGACCGACCCTTTAGACTCGATCCCGGCAGCATTTAGTATTATTGAGGAGTATGGAGCGCTGGCGGGACTGAAAATCAATACGGGCAAGTCTGTCGTCCTTCCAATAGACACCCGCAGAGACGCGGATGTCGAGCGCTTCGCCCCCTTGGGCGTTAAGGTCAGCCTCACTACGCTCCGATACCTGGGCATTAACGTCACCCGAGACCTTGGATCCCTGTATGAGGCCAACTTCCCCCCAATGTCCCTTGCTCTCCAGAAAGATGTCCAAAGGTGGTCCAAACTTACCATCTCGTGGCTAGGGCGTCTGAATGCTGTAAAAATGGTCCTGCTCCCTAAAATATTGTACTTATTTCAAATGCTCCCTGTTCAAATGCCCCCAGACTACTTTACAGACACAAGGAAATTGATATTAACCTTTTTATGGCAAGGCCAAAAGCCAAGAATCCCGAGATCCCTCCTTCAACTTAGAAAGGATAACGCTGGGGTGGGCCTCCCAGATATTGAGACATACTACAGAGCCACTCAGCTTAGGGTTCTTGTCCCACATTTCAGACAGCAGTCAGAACCCCAGTGGATAGCGCTTGATAATTACCACCTCCGTCCCTTTATCATGAGTGAATGGCTATGGGTGCCTGGACCACAACTACGTAACACTGTCAAATCCCATCCCATCATAGGCACGATATGGTCGATATGGAAACCAGGGAGGAAAATGGTGGGTGTCACAACGTGGCCCGCCCCACTGGGGCATCTCTGGTCACCAGGGATCCGCGACGCTATTCCGGAACCAGGGAGTTATGAAGCATGGTACCAGGCGGGGCTAGAAAGGGCAGGACGTCTGCGCCGCAATGACTCCTTTATTACCATTCAGGAGTTGCAGGAAGCCCTCGGCATAGGTAGCCTCTCGGTCTTCCTGTATCTTAGACTCAAGGGGGTAATGACCAGACCCATATGGAAGCAACAGTTACAAAGAGACCTCACACCGTTTGAAAAGATCCTTGATTTATGCACTAGCTCCAAAGGTCTGATCAGTGCTATGTACCTCGCACTCATTGAAATCGATATTAAACCCTCCTTGACACTTAAGAGCAAATGGGAAGCTGATATGGGCAGGCAAATCTCCCCAAAACTATGGTTACAAATGTGCAGAAGGACGGCGAATTCTTCCCTTTCGTGCCAATATAAATTACATGCTACCAAATTACTATACAGATGGCAATACGACCCTGCCCGGCTGGCCAAGATGTACCAGGGAGTGAGCCCGAACTGCTGGAGGGGATGTGGGAGGCGGGCCGATTATTGGCATATGTGGTGGGGATGCGCAAAGGTCCAATTCTATTGGTCAGAAGTCCTTAGCTGGATCAGGGACCTTGACGGGGAGGAAAGAGAGATGCATCCACTGCTCGTTTTGTTTTCTTTAACTGAGGAAGGGGATAGAATAGTGGTGGCATGCAAAATGGTGCAGGGTCTATTGATGGCTGCTCGAGCATGTCTTACTATGACATGGAAGAGACCCACGCTCCCCAGCAAGAGTGAATGGCGAGCAGTCGCACTGAGCATTTACAGAATGGAGTGCCTGACTGCGGCATTGCATGGGGATCGTTCCACGGTAGAGAACGCCTGGTCGGAGTTTCGCTCCATATATGCGTTGTAAAGTGTGTCTGACACACGCTATGTCTAAAGCTATGAAGGCCTAACGCTTGGATTGACTCGAGTACGTGTCTGTTAAATCAATGCGCGACTTTTATGCCCACTGCCATGACTGAAATGACGGTTAATTGGTGTTGTTCAATGCTCTCTCTAAGTTCTGGTTTGATATCATGTGCGGGGGGTGGGAACTAGGGGTGGGATATGTTTGGATGCAATGGTTTGGGTTTTTTTTTTTTTTTTTTTTCTCTTCTTTTCTCTCAGGTATGCGATATAACTGATTGTTATACTACTTACATGCTCGCTTTTTTGTTGTAACCAAGAGATGTAAGCTGCATTTATGCGACTGCCGAACTTTTCAAAATCAATAAAAGTGAAATTTAAAAAAAAAGAAAAGCTCTTTGCAGGAAAACACATTGTTTTCGGAGATCTTCTTCAATTGACACCTGTAAAAGGTGAGCCTATTTTTAAAACATTAGGACACAAACTCTGCAGTAAAACTGTTGGCAGCATTGGAAATGTCAACCTTTGCCAACATTTCCAATACAGAGAATTAACAGAAAAAATGTGCCAATCTACAGATCTCACTTATGGCAACATCTTAAAAAGTATCAGAGTTGGTATACTTTCTAGAGAAGCAGAAGCAATATTGAAAACCCGGCACATTCATGCACTTTATGGTGATAATGCATGTACTACAGATGTTATGGAACAATTAGCCCACAAAAATGTCAATTGTATGGCCCTAATGCCAACTCTTGCAAGCTGTTTCAAATTCAATGAAATAATGTTAAGCAAAGAAATGCAACCAATTATGGAAATTAGCAACACAGACAAACTAGATGTACATGGAATGACACTACCCATGTGTGACCAAGCCACAACAAGACTAAATAGTTTAGAAAAATCAATCTCAAACACAGCAGGCTTGGAAAAGATATTAAAATTATCCTTAAATTGCAGAGTAATGCTTAAACGTAACCTTGACGTGGACCAAGGACTAGTTAATGGAGCACTGGGTACAGTTGTTGGCTTTCAAACATACCCACGTGACAACAAAATTCAGTTTGTCAATATTCTCTTTGACAAACTTTCAGAAGTAAGAAGAATAGGACGCTCAACAGCTCGATTTCTTCTCTTCAAAGACATGTATGTACGCAGAGAACAATTTTCTCTAACTCTTGCATACACAGTCACCATTCATAAATCACAAGGTCTTACTCTAGACAAAGCAATGACATTGGTAACACAGTCTTTAAAGAAGGCATGAGCTACGTAGCACTGTCAGGCCTACGTACAATTGAAAGTCTATTTCTAATAAACTTTGATGCAAGTAAAGTAAACGCTGATATTCCTTACATTTTAGAATACAATAGACTTCGTTCACTATACACCCCCCATCTACAAACATATCCTCTTCCACAAAAAGGAAAATGTTCTAAAATAAAACTAAATCAAACAGAAATGCAACAGGATGTCCCTGCAAATCCTCCAAAGAGACTAAAAGAAACTAAAACTTCATCAAGTACCACAAGCAAAAAAGAGTCAATTAGGGAAAGTAAACCAGGTACTTCTTTAAAGAAGGGAGACAAACTCCAAAAAAAGCAGTTAGATACAGAACTACCTGGATCATTTAAATTCTCAAATATAGTTGGTGTAAGTTGCTACGCAAATGTAGCAATGAATATTCTATTTCAATTACCACCAATAGTTGACAACATTTACTTACACAGTACAGACCCATTGTGTTTGCAAATGTTAGTACTTCACAGAAATGCAGCAAACAATCCTGACAACACTTATAGTGTTTTTGGAATAAGACAACAATTGGACTACTGTGCTGGAATGGTGAAATTCACTATAAACTCACAGGAAGATCCACAAGAATTTCTAATGAACTTACTATTAGTACTGGAAAACAAAAACATACCTATAAATGAAATCTTCCAGATTTCATACATGTGGAAACATACATGCACTCTCTGCAACAATGTGACACAAGAACAAATCCCCAATGAGCGCTTTGTCTATATATCAATACCTAATTGTGAATCCGTTCCATTTCAGCAGCTTGTACAAAATGCAAACCACAGTAGATTATGTTCTACCTGCAATTCGGATAATCGCTCCACATTACTAATACAAACACATAGTAAATACATAATACTAATGCTTCTACGTTACAATGCAGATGGTACGAAAAACAACTGCAAGCTGACTGGATTCACACATGGTCAAATATCACTTGGTAGGAAAACCTTCACAACAATAGGTATAATCTACCACGCAGGAGCCACAACCAACTCAGGGCACTACACTGCATATATATAAAAAAATGTGGATGGTTTGAATGTAATGATAGTACCGTTACTCTAAAGCAGAGATTACCAGCTAATCTTACAAACGCGTATTTAATGTTCTTAAAACCAAAATTTGATAACTGAACTGTACTTAAACCTTAAGTACACGTGTAGTAAAAAAATATAAACTGTCACAATATTTCAAAGCCTATCTAACTGCCCAAAGATTCTACAACAACTAATGAGATAAATGAATACCACTCAAATAGAGCAAAAAATAGACACTTAGAATACGCCAATTGGTATCTAACTGTCTCAAAATTTACAAATATGCAAACAGATAAATCAATACCACGAAATTATATCAAAACATAAACAGTTAGAATATGCCTACTGGGCCAAAATTTTACAATATCCAAACAAATACCTAATATCTTACTGCTCACAAAAACTGAAACAATCCAATGCATACAGCATTAGGCAGAAAGAACAAGTAAACGCGGAAAACAAACAAATAAATAAACTGTAGCATAACAGAAAAAGGTTTTTTTTTTAATCCAACATGGATTTTTTTTCTCCCACAGACCAATGATTTTAGCAACAAACACAGAAACTTTGCAAATTGCACAGTACTCTGGTTTGTAATCTACTAAATATGAGGGTCAATAAAAAGAAGAAAATGTTGATTGTACAATGTAAGAAGTCATTATAAAATACTAATACTAACATGCTATTTTCTTTTACTACAGAAATGAACAAGAAAAACATGGACTCCCGTTACTAAACCAAATAGTACGTATAACAAGATAAATACAACCATCGCAGCATATCGCACCCATACCAGCTTACAACATTGTTCCTTATAAATTAGCTTTTGACCCAAAGTTAAAAGCCACTATGGGTGTGATATGCTGCGGTGGTTGTGGCCAGGGCATACACTCTTGGGTGCATGGCCAAATGGCCATGCACCCAACATTCTATACCCTGGCCACAACCACCGCAGCATATCACACCCATAGATGCAAGCATTACAACCATTTTTATGTCCGCGGACAGGGGGAAGGCCCTAGGACACATTCAACTTGCCAGAGGAAAATACAAACAGCGTCCTCAGGACACCCCCATTTTCTTTATGTACGAACATTTCAGGACACCGCGATTGTTCTTAAAACATTTTCACCTTGCCAACGAACAATACAGACAACGTCTCCAGGACACCCCCTGCAAACATTCCAAGACCCCACGAGTGTTCTTTCAAGTTGACACCAAATCCATTCTGTTTATTTACGAACATTCCAGAACAGCCGAGTTGTCCGCAGACAAATCGAACACAACAAAAGCATCTAGCACATAAATAAAATACAACTTTGAACCTATCTCACACTCCCCCATCCTCCCCAAAGACTTCTACACACCAACACACTCTACTAAATACACATTTTGAACAAACTTTCACCGCGCTGTCTGAGGACGTCCGCAAATGCAAGATGACGGGCGCGACAGAAAATCTGACGCGCATCACGCACCGCACCGCCGCCCAATCAGCGAACACATCGCATGTCCGTTCGGACATGACGCAAGCCGCTGGGCCAACCGGGGTGCTGTCCGCGGAAGCGTAGGTTATCAGTGGAGCAGTCTTCAGGGCTTTAGCAGACACAAATCACTGTGCCCAGGAGGCAGAAGGCATCATGATATTAAATAATTCCTGTCAGTCACAGTGGATTAATATTTTCAATGGAGTTGCAAATATATTTCCATATTTCCCCAAATTAGCATAGTGAGAGTCGTCAAAAATTCAGCGTGTTGAAATTGTGCATTTTATAGTTTACATTTTTGAGAAAAATATGGTACTATGCATTTTAATTTATAATTGTTTTTCTATGGTCTATGCATGTAAAAACCTGGTAAATGCCATGATTCACATGTAAACATTTTTTAAATGATGTGTTGAAATGGTGCATTTTACAGCACAATATTTGAACAAAATATGTAAAAAGCCATACAATGTACAATGTGTCCTCTAGGGCAACAGTAAATGCCATGTCATTGACAGAACACAGGAGAATGTTTCTAACGTTTTCATGAGGCTACTGGCACAACCTTTTGATGCCAGCAATGATCAGTGTGAATCACTTGCATGAGGTTGCAGCCACACCTATCTATGACAGTAATGGTTACTTTTAATAAAATTTCAGTAATCGTTGGCACTACTGTCAGAAGGTTTCTCAGTGCTAAAGAACCAGCAATAAATATGATAAAGGAAGAGAAGGAACATCATACAGTAGAGGCATTTTACTACTACTGCTTAAACCAAAAAAATCTTAAATCTCTTTGTGAATTATAAAAGGTAAGCTATTTCCCTCATTCTCAGAGGAAGTCTATACCTACCCTAAGACCATATGTGACTTATCAAAAGCACTATTTTCCCTAAATTTTGGCACAAGAGTAGCATGCAATAGCAAAGGTTGTGCTGAGCTATGCCATACATGATGTCTCAAATAAAGAGGAGAGTACCATGTAGAGCCTTCCGCATTTGAATCAGAATGTTGAACTTGATTCGAGAACAGATGGGAAGGCAGTGAATTCTCTTTTGAGCTAGAGTGAAGTGATCTCACCTATCACTCTTTATGACAGTGCAGGCACATGTGTAATCATTGAATATCTTCTTGGTATAACCTACACAAAGTCTGTTGAAGTATTTAGCTTTAGACCATATTAGAGTGGCACAATGAGATTTCAAACAAGAATTATCTTGTTTGCCCAAGGACCATAAGATGGTAATTCATGGCACGTATGCCTCAGCTAATCTGAGGTTCTATGAACAAAGGCCAAAAACATACCATACAAATGTTACCTTGTTCAACAACTTAAGAGAACAGTCGGACAGCTTAATGTAATCTTGCATGATGATAAATCACGAACGTAATGCTGTGGCCACAATCTATCTATGCCAGTAAAGGTAATTGTAAATCACTTTCATGAAGTTGGGGTCACAGTCTAACTTGCCAGTAATTGTTCACAGTACATCACTTTCATAAAGATGAGGCCAATAATTAGATATGATCAGAATTGTTTATGGACCCCATTCCCCCACCATTCAAACACATACAGGATCTCCATTAGCATTCACACTCATTCCCAGACAGCTGCACACTCAGTCAAACCCATGCTCAAACACTCACGCTTCACACACAATGTAATACTAACATAAACACACATACACAAATGCATAGACTCACTTGAACCTCTTCTGCACACACATGGACACACTGCTAGCATCACATTTGAGCATGCATGCCTTTATGTATATCGTACAGAAACACATTTCCTTTACATCCTATGCTTATCAGTGCTGCTCAATCTTCTCTTCAAGCAGGTGGGAGTGCCACGGGTGCCAGGTGGGAATTAACTCACAAATCATCACTACGATGTTGAAGGACCTGAACACAAAAAACATACCATCTCCTCAACTTGGGTTCTTAGCACTATGGGGGCCAACACACATGCTATGCATAATACTCTAGTGCATGCAAGCTTTATTTTGAGCTAATACTTAAATTAAAATGAATGTAAGTAATCTGCGAATGCCATCTGTGCTGGAGCCAGGTGGGGTGCACCAGGCATGGAAGAGGTCCCCAGAGACGGGAGCTACCCCTTGACCCCTCTGGCTCCACCACTGCTTCAGGTTCCACTTTAGAGTTCTGCAAGGTATAGCACATGCCTTTTACTGTGCTTTCACGGATTTCTTTATACATATACGAAAAAGATCAATTCAAATAAAACTAGTATATGGTGCACAGAGAGAGTTCACAACGGCAATACATATTGGTTGATGTTGTGGTAACGTTTTACCTCCCAAAATACATTTGCACATCTGCAATCAAGTAAGCTCATGTGAATTTTCACTTATAGTGATGTGATTGTGCATGCTTAGTGTTAGCCCATCCAAATATTGTTTGCATGTGTGCAAAAATACCTCAATATTGCCTCATAAAATCAAATATGTGTCAAGACAAAACAGAAGGTATGTCTGTATCCGGGAGAGAAGAATGCAAAAACTGCATAGTTATGTTATGTTATTTAATTTGTATAGCGCCACAGCCCTAAGGCAGCCACGCGCTGAAACAGAGAGTACAAAGTTAGGCGGACAGAAACAGCCAATGTATCAGAGTGTTTACATGAACACTCTGGTTTTTAAAGATCTTCTAAAAACCATATGATTGTCCTCTTTTTGGTGTGCTTCTGGCAACTCGTTCCAGGCCTGTGCCGCCAGTACAGGAAAAGAGCGTAAACTACGCCGGGCTCTTTTTACACGGTCTACTCTAAGGAGGCAGGCCTTAGCACATCGGAGATCCCTAGTTGGATGGTGGATGGTCAGCCTTTCTTTGAGATACTGAGGAGCTGTTCCAAAAACACATTTATGACCTAGTGTCAGCAACTTGAACAAAATCCTGGCTGATACCGGTAACCATTGCAGCTCCTTCCGGGCTATGGATGTTGGTTCATTTCGTGCCATTTGGTGTGCGATACAAATGGCTTCATTTTGAACTTTCTGTAGTTTTTTAATGTCATCTTCACTAGCACCGCCCAAAAGGGAATTGCAATAGTCCAGTCTGGGGAGTATGACCGCCCTGTCTAACTTTGCCCGATTGTCTTTAGGGATCATGGGGGCGACCAGTCTTATGACTCTTAGGTGGTAGTTTGTATTTTGTACGATAGCATCCACATGGGTGCCTGCATTCAGGTTGGCCTCCATGTGGGTGCCGAGGGTCTTTACTTTGGTGGCCACTGCTGTCCGGCTGCCCTCAATCAGAAATCTGTCAAATGCCTGATCAAGACTTTCCCTGACCCTTAAATCATTAACTCGGTCTTCCCGGCGTTCAAACATAGCCAGTTAGCAGACATCCAATTATCCGATAAGTATTGTTTAACTTCTCCTGGACCTATGCATAATCCCCAGTGATCTCCATGAACAGCTGAAAATCATCTGCATAGTTAGTGAAAAAGAGTCCTAGTTTTTCTAACTCCATGCACAAAGGTACTATCAGGCCGATTCATGGAATAATTAGCGCGGCGCAAGTGGGCAAAAACGTGCGAATCGCAGTGGAATAGCGAAAATCGCAGTGCAATTGCGAAAATCGCACGAAAAGCAGCACACATCGATTCATGGAAGGCCGTGCGCGAGAAAACCAGCGGATGTGCGATAAAAAAGTGTGCGGCGCACGTTGGCGCACAGGCCATCTAACAGCGTGTGCCAGGTCACAGCGAAAATCGCACAGGCCACAGCGAAATTCGCACATAGCGCGGCGCACGCAACAAAAGTAGGCGGAACACGGGCGTAACACTCGGAATGGGGAACAACTTGCCAAAACGTGGGCGTCACGGGGGAAGTACAGGGCACAAGTGCGCGGAACGCCCACACGCTCGCCTAAAACACGTATTCATGGAATAGAATAGGGCAAAAAAGCGCACGCTCAAACCAGCGCACAGGCACAAACACGACCGCCACAAGAAAGCAGGCGGTAGAGTCTCTGCGGCTGTAAGAAATGTGCGCCAAAAGGTGCGCCAACAAATAGCACCTATATACTGCCATGATGAATGTCCCATACTGTGGCCCTCCAGGAAAAATGACGTGCAAAGGGGTACCCACAAACACGGACACCCGCTGACAAAAAATACGTGTGCGTGTATACCGGGGTGCGCGGGAAGTCTAACACGCGATTTCAGCAGGGTACGTGCATCACAGGGGTTCGCGTGAAGTTCCTCACGCGATCGGGCCTGGGGGAGCGGGCTACGTGTATTACAGGGGTTCGCGTGAAGTTCCTCACGCGATCGGGCCTGGAGTAGCGGGCTACGTGTATTACAGGGGTTCGCGTGAAGTTCCTCACGCGATCGGGCCTGGGGGAGCGGGCTACGTGTATTCCAGGGGTGCGCGTGAAGTTCCACACGCGAATAGCCTGGGCGCGTGTATTTCAGGGGTGCGCGGGAAGTTCCACACGCGAATAGCCTGGGGGCGCGTGTATTCCAGGGGTGCGCGGGAAGTTCCACACGCGAATAGCCTGGGCGCGTGTATTTCAGGGGTGCGCGGGAAGTTCCACACGCGAATAGCCTGGGCGCGTGTATTTCAGGGGTGCGCGGGAAGTTCCACACGCGAATAGCCTGGGCGCGTGTATTTCAGGGGTGCGCGGGAAGTTCCACACGCGAATAGCCTGGGCGCGTGTATTTCAGGGGTGCGCGGGAAGTTCCACACGCGAATAGCCTGGGGGCGCGTGTATTCCAGGGGTGCGCGGGAAGTTCCACACGCGAATAGCCTGGGCGCGTGTATTTCAGGGGTGCGCGGGAAGTTCTACACGCGAATAGCCTGGGCGCGTGTATTTCAGGGGTGCGCGGGAAGTTCCACACGCGAATAGCCTGGGCGCGTGTATTTCAGGGGTGCGCGGGAAGTTCCACACGCGAATAGCCTGGGCGCGTGTATTTCAGGGGTGCGCGGGAAGTTCCACACGCGAATAGCCTGGGGGTGCGTGTATTTCAGGGGTGCGCGGGAAGTTCCACACGCGAATAGCCTGGGCGCGTGTATTTCAGGGGTGCGCGGGAAGTTCTACACGCGAATAGCCTGGGCGCGTGTATTTCAGGGGTGCGCGGGAAGTTCCACACGCGAATAGCCTGGGCGCGTGTATTTCAGGGGTGCGCGGGAAGTTCCACACGCGAATAGCCTGGGCGCGTGTATTTCAGGGGTGCGCGGGAAGTTCCACACGCGAATAGCCTGGGGGCGCGTGTATTTCAGGGGTGCGCGGGAAGTTCCACACGCGAATAGCCTGGGCGCGTGTATTTCAGGGGTGCGCGGGAAGTTCCACACGCGAATAGCCTGGGCGCGTGTATTTCAGGGGTGCGCGGGAAGTTCTACACGCGAATAGCCTGGGCGCGTGTATTTCAGGGGTGCGCGGGAAGTTCCACACGCGAATAGCCTGGGCGCGTGTATTTCAGGGGTGCGCGGGAAGTTCCACACGCGAATAGCCTGGGCGCGTGTATTTCAGGGGTGCGCGGGAAGTTCCACACGCGAATAGCCTGGGGGCGCGTGTATTTCAGGGGTGCGCGGGAAGTTCCACACGCGAATAGCCTGGGCGCGTGTATTTCAGGGGTGCGCGGGAAGTTCCACACGCGAATAGCCTGGGCGCGTGTATTTCAGGGGTGCGCGGGAAGTTCCACACGCGAATAGCCTGGGCGCGTGTATTTCAGGGGTGCGCGGGAAGTTCTACACGCGAATAGCCTGGGCGCGTGTATTTCAGGGGTGCGCGGGAAGTTCCACACGCGAATAGCCTGGGCGCGTGTATTTCAGGGGTGCGCGGGAAGTTCCACACGCGAATAGCCTGGGCGCGTGTATTTCAGGGGTGCGCGGGAAGTTCCACACGCGAATAGCCTGGGCGCGTGTATTTCAGGGGTGCGCGGGAAGTTCTACACGCGAATAGCCTGGGCGCGTGTATTTCAGGGGTGCGCGGGAAGTTCCACACGCGAATAGCCTGGGCGCGTGTATTTCAGGGGTGCGCGGGAAGTTCCACACGCGAATAGCCTGGGCGCGTGTATTTCAGGGGTGCGCGGGAAGTTCCACACGCGAATAGCCTGGGGGCGCGTGTATTTCAGGGGTGCGCGGGAAGTTCCACACGCGAATAGCCTGGGCGCGTGTATTTCAGGGGTGCGCGGGAAGTTCCACACGCGAATAGCCGGGGCGCGTGTATTTCAGGGGTGCGCGGGAAGTTCCACATGTGATTTGACAGTGTGGGTCCTCCCAGGTGTACCCTGTACACCCTCCACGGCCCCTGCAGGCAGCCCACACCACAGGGGACTACCCTGCATCCCTTGTCATGTCCCGCAGGCAGCCCACCCACCATGGGCATGCCCCCCAGCAAAGGCACATGTCTCCTTGAAGTAATGAACACCAACTCATGTCCCCCACCACCCCCACCCCCAGCACTGTGGGGCACCTGCCAGCAGGCCCCCACCCATGTCCAACTCATGTCCCCCACCAGCCCCACCCCCCAGCACTGTGGGGCACCTGCCAGCAGGCCCCCACCCATGTCCAACTCATGTCCCCCACCACCCCCACCCCCCAGCCACCAGGGTCACCCTCCACCAGGCCCCCACTCATGTCTCCCACCACCCCCAAACCCCAGCAGTGCAGGGTCACCCTCCACCAGGCCCCCACTCATGTCTCCCACCACCCCCACCCCCCAGCCACCAGGTGCACCCTCCACCAGGCCCCCACTCATGTCTCCCACCACCCCCACCCCCCAGCCACCAGGGTCACCCTCCACCAGGCCCCCACTCATGTCTCCCACCACCCCCAAACCCCAGCAGTGCAGAGTCACCCTCCACCAGGCCCCCACTCATGTCACCCACCACCCCCACACCCCAGCAGTGCAGGGGCAGCCTCCACCAGGCCCCCACTCATGTCTCCCACCACCCCCACCCCCCAGCCACCAGGGTCACCCTCCACCAGGCCCCCACTCATGTCTCCCACCACCCCAAACCCCAGCAGTGCAGGGTCACCCTCCACCAGGCCCCCACTCATGTCTCCCACCACCCCCACCCCCCAGCCACCAGGGTCACCCTCCACCAGGCCCCCACTCATGTCTCCCACCACCCCCACCCCCCAGCCACCAGGGGCACCCTCCACCAGGCCCCCACTCATGTCTCCCACCACCCCCACCCCCCAGCCACCAGGGTCACCCTCCACCAGGCCCCCACTCATGTCTCCCACCACCCCCAAACCCCAGCAGTGCAAAGTCACCCTCCACCAGGCCCCCACTCATGTCTCCCACCACCCCCACCCCCCAGCCACCAGGGGCAGCCTCCACCAGGCCCCCACCCATGTCTCCCACCACCCCCACCCCCCAGCACTGTGGGGCACCTGCCAGCAGGCCCCCACCCATGTCCAACTCATGTCTCCCACCACCCCCACCCCCCAGCCACCAGGGGCACCCTCCACCAGGCCCCCACTCATGTCTCCCACCACCCCCACCCCCCAGCACTGTGGGGCACCTGCCAGCAGGCCCCCACCCATGTCCAATCCATGCCCCCCTTCACCTGGGTCCCAACATTCCCCAATCATGTCCGTAATGCCCATCCTCCCCTGCCAAAAGGCCCAACCAACTATCACACCCACCCACATATCAAAGGCAATTACATGTTACACCCCCAATTTAAATAATGCAATTGAACACATGTCTGTCACACACAATGGCTGCAAGTGAATGACAAAACACCCAACATGACATGCCTGAAAGCAATGAGATGATACGACACATTGAAGAATAAAAAAAATAATGTATTGAACAGCAAGTAGAATGGAAATGAAATAAGAAAAAACACAAAGCAAATCAAACAAAACAAGATGAATGTCCAAGAAAATATCTGAAAAATAAAAATAAGCCAACGAAGAACCATGAAGAAGATCATCCTGGGTCCATGAGCCCAACCAAATTAAACCTAACTATGACTACTAACTAAAAACTGAACTATATACAAAAAAGTGGTGCATTGTCCAATCGCTACCAAAAAAAATCAAAAAAACAAAGGAAACCTAAACCTAACTATACAACTATATACAAAGGCAGCGGGCTATTCGGACGGCTCACTGGTTGTTGTCATGGGCCAGGGCATCATCGAACTCCTGGTCAATGGCTTGGAGGCGGGCATGTTCCCTGGCCACACGGAAGCCACTCCCATTCCAGGGTTCTCCTGCCCTCCGGCCGATGCCTGCACCCCTGATGTTGATGGCCCCGAGCCATGATGCCTCCCACGTTGAGCCTGCTGCTGCCTCCGACGCAACTGCCTGTGCCAGCACGACGGCATCCAGGCTGATGGAAACCACCGACGCCGTTGTGCACGTGCCCTGCCCGATGATGCCGTCACATCCTCCATCTGCTGGGGTCCAGTTGCTCTGGTGTCCACCCCTGCTGGATCACTGACTCCCGACTGTGGCAGGGATGGGATCCCCACCGAGCTGGCTGCATTGGTCGGGGCAGGTCCACAGGGGGCCCTGGTGGCATCTGGGCTGGAAGACGGCAAGGAGAACGACTGGTTGATAGCCTGCACAGAGGAGGAGAGGGCCGCCACATTGGCCAACACATGCAGGAAACCCCCGAACATGGCCGATCCCAATTGGGCCACGTCGGCACGGTGCACTTCGTGATGCCGTGCGTGCTCCTCCCGGGAAGCACGCACGGCATCACGAATCACAGCCGTGCGCATCGCGACCCCAATCAGGACCTTCTCCGCACGGCCAGGGGTTCCCACGTCCGTAGGTGGAAGGTGGAGGGGAGTCAGGTGACATGGACATCCCCTCTACCTGCGGACAGGCCTGGGACGGGGCATCCCTGCTGGTGCATGGTGGTGCACTCACAGGGTCAGGGACAGCGACATGCACAGGCCCCTCCACGGTGACCTGTGCTGCCTCCTGCCCCTGGCCCTGGACTGCACCACTTGCACCAGCAGGGATGCCCCCACCAGGCCCCATGTGTGCCCCAGTGGCGGCCTCCTCCTCCTCTGTGCAAACCACCAACCTGGATGGCTCCTCACCGTCTCCCACCGTAGCAGGCCCCTGTGGGGGCTCACCCACCCCTTCCGCTGCAGCCGTGGGGGCATCCCCGCCGCCTTGCTCCACAGCGCTGTCTCCGCCCTCCTCTTCACTAGCCGCTGCGTAGAGGGAGACAAAGAACACAATCATCAGGGCACTGTACAATGGTCCCCTAGACAGGAAGCAATAGCAGATGAGCACCACTGTCAAAGTACACTTCCATCATGTCCCTCCACAACACATGGGTCAGTCCAGGCAAAACACACACAGTAACAGGCATGGTGCATGCCATGGACATTTCCATGCATGTCCAATGGACTCCTGGAACATTCAATGATATGTAACTCACATGCATCATGGCTCATGCCTATCACATGCACACACTTCACCTCAGTCACATCCATCTGGCCCCAAACACACCAAACACAGCGGATACAAGGGTAATTTGGCTGCTTTACTGAATCGGTGCATTGTCACACACATGTGTCATGCATCCATGGCATGCACAAGTCACAGACACGCAGGTCAGGCACACAGACATGGCTACCATATATGTACCTGGCATCGGCACCCATCCCTCACCCCCACCCATGTCCAGGTACAGAGACTGGCATGCTCTCATGTTCAAAATCTGCATAGGGCTCCCCATGCGGCATTTCAACACATGCAACAACCATGTGGGTCACACATCACTGGTCGCACATGCATTACCATGATGTCCCTGCACACATACATGCATACATGGCCTATGGCACACATACAGGCAAGTATCATAGAACCAGCACACCGCAACATGCCCTGTCTCCCACAGTAATGCATGGACACTTACCGCTCAACTCCAGACGGGCCTCCCTCTCAAGGATCTGGGCGTGGAGCGCTGGGCGTACGCGTTCCAGGACCCTCATCTGGATGGAACTCATGCGGCCCCGGCCCCCCTCCACGAGGCGCCGGGCCTTCACAAGGGTCCTGGACCTCAAGTCCTCCCAGCGCTTCTTGATCTTCAGGACGTCGCGGGTTGCCACCCCCTCCGCGTTGGTGGCAACCACACAGTCGGCCCAGATCCTCTGCCGTCCTTCCTTGCTGGCGCGGGACGATCCAAAGAGGGCATCATACTGCCCCAGGACATGCTCCACCAGGACACCAACTTCGGTGACAGTGAAGCTGGTGCCCCTCTGGCCTGGGGTTGCCACTGGTGCCAGATGTGGAAGTGCCCGACATGGCAACCCCAGAGGCAGGTGTGGGTGGGCAACTGGGTCCTGGGGCTGGGCTGTGGAGCGATGTAATCCCAGTCGGGAGTCTTCAGTTCCAGCAGGGGTGGACACAGCAACTGGACCCCTGCAGATGGCTGATGTGCAGGCACCAAATGGCAGGGCACGGTGGCAGCAGGCAGGCAGGCAGGCAGGCAGCAGCAGATGGCACGTGGGAGGCTGCTCGGGGCACGGGGGGCAGTAACTCGGCCTTCTGGGCAGGAGCGTGGTCTTTCCGTGTGTTTTCGCATGGCCAGCTTGATACGGAGTGATTTGGCACGTGAAAATCCTGCACGTCAGCGTGAAATCCGAGGAAAGGCCCTTAGCGCGTAAGCGCGTCAGCACGCATACGCGATTCTATTGGACCAGAGTCCCTCAGCGCGTAAGCGCGTCTGTGACGTGACCCGCACGGGTGTTCCCCACTCAGCACGTGATGATGGGGCACACGTGGAGATACTGCACGTCAGAGTGTCATCGCGTGTAATTGGACAAAAGTGCGCGTACACGCGATTGGCCTATGTACGTGTATTTAATGGGTGCGCGGGCACTTACATACGCAAGTACGTCAGCGAACCTGTATCCCGTGGTGCGTGTGAATTTCCACACGCTATTGGACTGGGAACTGGATTCCAGGGGTGCGGGGGTCACACGCTGTATCCCGTGGTGCGTGTGAATTTCCACACGCTATTGGACTGGGAACTGGATTCCAGGGGTGCGCGGGTCACACGCTCGCCTAGAACACGCGCAAAGCATAAATTTGCGCACTTTAACAATAACAAGCTCAGACGCCAGGATGAACATACCGTTCCTAGCAGCAGTGGCAGTGGGCTACCAAAGGAGGAGGAGGAGGATAGTCAGGGCCAGAATATTCACACCCAGAACCAGCCTTTTCGGGATGCCTGATGACCAGGTGTATGGGAGGTACAGGTTTCCACCACACATTATACTGGACCTGGTGAGTGAGTGGGAGGATGACCTCACATCACCCACCCTGTGCTCCCAAGCACTCAGCCCCCTGGAGAAGGTCCTCAATGTACTGCACTTCTTAGCCACTGGATCATTTCAGCGGACAAGTGCCATAGTGGGTGGGGTGTCACAGGCCACCCAGTCACGCTGCCTACACCAGGTCTTGAACATCATCACTGCACGGCCATCAGTCCGCAGGCACATATACCTGCCCAGAACACCTGCAGAAAGGCATGCTGCCGCCCTGGATTTTTACGCTGTGGCACGATTCCCCAAAGTGCTAGGTGCCATCGACTGCACCCATGTGGCTCTACGTCCCCCCAGGGCATCTGAGCACATCTATAGGAACCGCAAGCACTGGCATTCCATCAACGTGCAGGTAGCATGTAATGCCAAGGGAATCATCACCTCAGTATATGCCAACTATCCCGGCTCCACCCACGACAGCTTCATTTACCGAATGTCCACCCTAAGCCGGGACCTAGAAGCTGGGCGGCATGGCGATACATGGCTGCTTGGTGAGTATGTATGCCACTGCACATGCATGCATGTTGGATACTGAGCAAGGTCACAACCCCACCAATGATACCAATCACCACCTCCACAGGGGACAGTGCCTACCCTCTCAGCCCCCACATGATGACGCCAATTCGGAACCCCACCACGCCACCCCAGGTAAGATATAACACAGCCCACATTACAACCAGGGGCATAGTGGAGCGCACATTCGGAGTGCTAAAGTCACGCTTTCGCTCCCTTGACCGTTCTGGCGGGCAGCTGTTATAGGCTCCCCCAGTAGTGTGCAGGATCATAGTGGCAGCATGTGTCCTGCACAACGTTGCAACACGCCGGGGCCTGGCCGTGGACATGGTGGTGGCCCCACATCCCCAACCACATGCACAGCCGCTGCGCATGGGAGGGGAAAGGGCACGGGGGGAGGCAGCCCGTACACAGCTAGTGGCTAATTACTTCACATAGAAATCACACCCCTGTGGAGTGCACACTGCCCTGGCACATTCCATCTGACAATCAATGATGACTCAACCTGACACTGATCCTGAATGTCTGGAGAATGAACCGTCAAAACCATATCAGCCTGAGATTGTTCACCTGGAAGTGTCACAATGTGTGCATCCCTACCCACACAGACACCACCAATGCAGTTTTGTGAAGTTACACATTGAAGCAGCTAAAATGAATACCCACTTGCAAAATGCAACAAGAGGACAGTGCCATGTCAGCCAACCCAACCCCAGCACCGCCACACGACACACCGTGCCATGTCATGCTAATTGCAGGTAAACAAAGTAATCCCCACAACATGACATCAGTCTCACTATGTACAGTGGCACTATTAGAAACCTGCAACACCTGAAATGCTCACAGCAATGCCGGACCAACAACATACTTGAGCACGTAGTACCATTAACATGACATCACAAATGTTACATATTAGTAGTCTCACCACCTGGAAATGCCTGCACTCCCACCACTACCAACTGTGCAGTGTTGTAGGTGCACTGCTGCCAACATGGACCCCATCTCCAGACTAGAGGTCCTTGTGTGGACATGAGGAAGGGACCTGCAAATTGGGAGGTAGACACAGAAGAAGAGTTACACATCAATGCAACATGCAGTGTACAACACAACAGCAATATGCACTAGGAATGTATACACAGTATTGACTACAGACTGCCCACACAGCTCATGGGAGTCCAACGTCACTGTGTAATTCACTGTCACTTGGGCACACCCTTTACAAGCCCATGGAAACGGGAAGCAGGAGGGGTGTGTGTGACTCAAACCCAAGCATCTGAACCAAATACATTACAAGCCTGCATGTGCCCAGCCACAATGCAGCGTATGCCCACAGGAACCACGGAAGCCAACAGATCGTCCCAAAAAAATTGGGAATAAAAGAAATCAAAATAAAAATAAAAATAAGAAACAATCAAAAATGGCCATTGATGGGCCCGGGGGGGTTGGGGAGGCCACCCAGGAGGTCCGAGGACAGGATGCACACCAGAACCCACCTGCGTGGATCCTGGGAAGATAAAACACCTCCATGGGCTCATGGCCCACACGGCTACCCTATTGTGGGAGTATCACTGCTGTCGCTATTATCACCCTGTGCAGCTGCATCCGGAGGTGGTTGCACTATGGGAGGCAGCCCACGCAAGGCCCTAGTCTGCTCCTCCATGGCTGCAAGCATGCGGGTGTGGTAGGTCTGGTTCTGGAGGATGAGTGTGCGGAGGTCCCCATGCAACAACTCACGGGATGCCCGGACCTCCGCCCTCGTTGCCTGCATCTCAGCTGAGAGCGTACGGGTGAGACGCTCCAGCTGCTGTTCTGTCCTTTGGTGTGTTGAAGCCTCAAGCTCAACAAGAGTCGTCCTGAGGTGAAGGAGCTCCTGCCTCAGGGCTTCCCTGTGGCCCTGGGACTCAATGGAGATGGCCTCCTGCAGAGTCGCCAGTGCCGCCCGCCTGTCCCTGTTGGACCCCAACATGTCCTCCCTGTGTGACTGGCAGATGGAGTCGGTTGCCTGCTCTAGTCGCTCCATCAGCCTTTCTGGGGGGACAATGGAAGTGGCCACCCTATCCATGGCCTGAGCCATCATCTCGGATGATGCAGCCTGTTGGGTTGCCATACCGTAAATGGATTGCTCCCATGCGGTATTGCCGGGTGGCGTACGGCCACCACGTCGGCGGGCACCACACCTGTCTGGGGCAAGGCGAACTGCGCCTTGCTGTGCCGGCACTGCCTGAGGCTGCAGGGCTGCATTCCCCCTCTGATCTGCTGGCCCAGGAACAGGATCAGATGTCGCGGAGTGTGACCCTGCATCCGTAACCACCGAAGGCGTAGCTGCCAACACTGACATCCCCATGGAGGGTTCTGACCCTGGTGCAGGTGGGTGAGACAGAACAGAATCCCTCCCTGGAACACTCACCTGCGACGGCACGTAGGTCTCATCCGAATCAACACCTGAGTACAGCTCGGGGGAGGTGCAGCCAGAGACACCCCTTGAGAGCACGACCTGCAGCACTTGTGGGTTCTCCCCCACCACCACACCACGTCCCTCACTGGTGGTTGGTCGGCCCTCGGACCCCTCCTGGGTCTGCACCACCTCCACAACCCCAGCAGTATCAGGTGCGTCTTCCCCTGCAAAGACATGAAAACAAAGAAATGGAAACAGGCATTAGCACCATGGCACACATTGAGGGCTGAGAAGCAAGAGAACCAGTACTTGATTGACACATGTCCCACATGACTAAAACCCTCCCATGCATGCACCCTCACTGCGTATGAAGTCCAGGCAAATGGCACACACTGATGACACCAAGATGGAAGATGAACACATTTTCTGCATGCTGCCTGGCAGTGGCATCACACATTGGCCTGTGATTGGCAGGTGAAACACACATGCCATCACACAGATGGCATGTACCATTGCTATTGAGTGAAGATGGAGAGGAGGGCTGCACCTATTCATTCAGTCCAGTTCCCGCATGTAATAGCTTTTCTATTTCTAACAGGTCAGATTTTTCACCTGGAGCTGCCAGTCTGAAATGGTCCAATTGCACAGGGACATGTGTGTACAAATGATATCCAGGTAACAAAGTCACTCCACTTTACCATACCCATGTCAGACATGTGACTAGTGGACAGCGACATGCCTAGTGAAAGTGGTGGAATGCAAACAAACTGACTGAATGAACAGTGAAGAAGAAGCAAATATGTTGTGGCAAGGTGACACTTCAAGGGCAACTGGCGTGCAGTTGGGCTAGATGTCTACTGTTGGCAGAAGGGATACTGCTATGGCCAAGTGCAGCTGCGCAGGAAGGATTGCAGCTGCGCAGGAAGGATTGCATGAAGCACATGGCTGACCCATACGACTCAGGCGCACACACTCTCACCTGGCACCCGAACAGAAGCCCTCACACACACACCATGCACATGGATGACACACACATGCATGTGCACTCACCGGACAATGCCTCGTAATCAGCCAGATCTCCCACGCCTTGGATCTGTTCCTCCGTGACGTAGGTCCCAGCGACTGACTCATGTGGAGTGAGTTCCATGTCTACTACTGGAGACCCACCTCCAGTCACTAGAGTTGCGGCATGACTTGAGGCCAGCTTACTCTTTGCCCTGCGCTTTAGGTTATTCCAGCGCTTATAGCAATCATTGGCTGTGCGCCTCACAATTCCAAGGGCACTTACGATGTCCGCAACGGTCTGCCAGTGTGCCTGGCGTTGTGCAGGTGTGGTCTTGGATCCTGCAACAATGACCATCTCGTTGTCATGTCCGGACACATACTCGACAAGTGCATTCAGTTCGTCATCCGTGAAGCTGGGCTTCCTGGACGGGCCGGACTGTGTAGCCGTGTCTGGGGCATCAGCCTGTGCCGGACGAGCACTCTTCCTCTTCCGCTTGGAAGGTGGTGGTGATCCTGAGTGTCCTGCGCCGCTCTGGACACTAGGGGCAGGAGCCCTGGTGGACTCTGTTTGTTTGTTTTGTTTGTTTATTTATTTCTATAGCGCTCCGGACCCAGGAGTATAGGGGCGCTTAGTACAAGGTTACAAGGCACGGTACAGGGTAATAAACAGTGAAGCTAGAACAATTTAAATAACAGTTATATACAGGCAGTGAGGGTGAGAGCACGCGGTAGTGACATAAGTGAGGAATAAACAGTCAATACATTCTAGAACTAGGTCTGACTTCAAAGTTGGCTATTTGTCAGTAGCCACCCAATGACCAGTTTCCTAAATGACTGGAAGGAGTTGGATGCTTTAATGCTCAGTGGCAAGGAGTTCCAGAGTTGGGGGGCGAGGACAGTAAAACTCGAGCCTCCGGCTCTTTTGGAGTTAAATCTAGGCACTGCAAGGCATAAGGTGTTAGAAGATCTCGTGGTTCTAACGGACGGTTTCATGGTGAGTTTGTCGGTCAGGTATGGGGGTGCTAGATTGTTGAGAGCTTTATACGTCAGGCAAAGTGTTTTTAGGTCGATTTTATGTTGGATAGTGAGCCATCTGCATGCCGTTCTGGTGGCTGAGATGTGCTCACGTCTGGGGATATTTAGCGCTGCCCGAAGTGCATTGTTTTGAAGGACTTGGAGCTTGTTAATTGACGCTTGATTGGCACCTAGGTAGAGACTATTGCAATAGTCTAGTTTAGATTGTATAAGGCCTCTGGATAGTATGAGGCAACTGTTAGGGGAGAGAAATGGTCTACAGGCTCTAATGAGTTTTCCGGTATATGCCGTGGCAGAGGCAGTAGCATTAATTTGTTTGGTGAAGTTAACGTTGGCATCGAGATAGAAGCCAAGTGTTTTCACATTTTTGGCGACCGGGATGGTGTTGCCATCGATTATGATGTTCGAGTAGTTAGGACTTAATTTTTGTAGGTTATTCGGTGAGCCAACAATGAGCAGTTCGGTCTTCTCGTCATTGAGGCAGAGGCCATGTGTGGCCATCCATGCCTGGATGACGGAGAAGATTTCATTGATCCTAGCTACATCAGTATCGTAGTTGCCCGAGATAGTGAGGAGTATCTGGGTGTCATCCGCGTAATTTGTATAAATGACACCCAGGCGGTCTAGTTTATCGAAGAGGGGCTTTGTAAAGATATTGTAGAGGGTGGGTGAGACACATGATCCTTGTGGGACACCACAGGATATGGGGATAGGGTCTGCTGCTGCCTCCAGAGAGAAGACCCTCATAGTTCTGTTGGCTAGGAAGGACTGTATCCACGAGACAGCAGAGGGGGAGAAGTGGGCGGCAGAGGAGAGGTGGTTACAGAGTATTTTATGGTCAACCAGGTCGAAGGCCGCTGAGAGATCTAATAGGAGTAGGATGGCAGCCTTACCCTTATCTTTGATTTCGTCAATCTGACTTTTAAGGTCGACAAGAGCAGTTTCGGTTCCATGCTGAGGCCGGAAGCCAGACTGACGCAATCCGAGTAATTGGTTAGACTCTAGGTAATGCTGAATTTGCAGGTAAGCAACTCTATCGAGTATTTTTAGCAAGAAGGGAACAGTTGTAATGGGCCTGTAATTTGTGGGGATGGAGGGATCCAGAGTCTGTTTTTTTAGTAGCGGGAGGACCCATGATTGTTTCAGATTGTTGGGTACCGAATTAGTGGAGAAGGATGCGTTTATGAGCTTGGAAATGAAGGGGGCGAGGTCTCTAGCAGCATCTTTTATGATCTGTGCAGGGCAGCTGTCCCCTTTGCAGTTTGATGGTTTGAGGGAAGTTATGATTTTTTGCACTTCTAGTGCGGTTACGTTTTCGAAGGTGAATCCCTGGTTGGTGTTAGGGGTGGTAGGTGTATCAGGAGTGTGGGATTGCACACTCAGCATGGGAGTTGGTGCAGGCATTAGCTCTAGTGTGATGGTGTCAGGGGGAATGTCAGCAGCATGGACTAGGACCGACACTGTCCTGGATGGGTGTGTGGGGGCTGGGGTGGATGGAGCCGCAGCTGCCCCTGCAGCCTCTCCGCCCTGCCTACTTGGTGCAGCAGATGACCTTGCTGCCCCAGATCCACGTGGCATGATGGCATCAACATGCACCAGCGCACGTGTCGTAGCCCTGCTGACCTGGAAGTCAGCCATGGAGTCAGCCAGGTCTGGTGCCACAATGGGCTGGTCCAACAAGGGCTGAGCATGGATGGTGTCAGCCACATCAGCCTCAATGGGAGGGGGGGGCGGATTATGGGTGCCCGTGACTGGTCCTCCACACATGGGGGGACAGGCTCACCCTGCAAGTTACGACCACGTCCCCTACCGGATCCACCACGGCCACCACTTGTGGCTCTTCCACCTTTGCCACCCTTACGGAATCCTCGCCTCCCAGCCATGGCACTGATGTTAATGTGCGTATGGGAGTGGATGTAGACTATTGTCCTGGGCAATTGGGGGTCAAAGGGGTTGGGTACGAGATGGTAATTGTACCCTAGTGCTCTAGCAAGGCTGAATGTAACCCCTGGGGAAAGATGACGGGTCACGCAACGCACAGGAGGCCCAAAAAAGGGAGATGACGTGCACGCAACCCCTCCTAGACCACGTGTGCAGAAAGAAAAACCTGCACTACGCTGTGGCACCCAGAAACACAAGAATGAACGTATGCATGTCACACGCAGCCTAGAATGACCTCTGAAGGGGTAGGCTACACACGGGGCTAGCACAGATGTTAGATACGTGCGTGACTCACCGTCTGCCAGGTAAACGAGCGTGTAAAAGGAGCACGTTTGGTTGGCAACACCCCCGCCAAAAGAAGATTTGTCCGCTGTCTGAGGAGACAGGACAACAGTAGAAGGGAACACTGTTTGAGGGAACAGGCCCAGGTAAACCAGTAAAGGAGAAAAAAGAGAAAAAGCTGTCAGAGGTAACAGGGAATACGAACTAGAAACGCCGTGAAGTAAATCGCGTGTGAAACGACAAGAAGTACAGAATTCACCCACTCGCTCTCCACGAAAAGCACGTACAAGGAAAACGTGTTCTACACGTACCTTTTATACAGGCCCACACGTCCAGCGTCACTTACGCAGCGTGTACGCGCTAGGGCCATTTCCACCAATTACACGCTTTGTCACTTCTGCGTGTAGGGCCATTTCCACCAATCACACGCGATTACACTCTGACGTGCAGTCTTTCCACGTGTGCTCTGTCATCACGTGCTGTGTGGGAAACACCTGTGCGGGTCACGTCACAGACGCGTTTACGCGCTGAGGGCCTTTCCTCAGTTTTCACGCTGACGTGCAGGATTTTCACGTGCAAAATCACTCCGTACGCACACGGAATTCCACGCTCCTGCCCGGAAGGCCGAACTACTGCCCCCCAGAGCCCGAGCACGCTCCCACCTGCTGCTGCCCGACTGCCTGGTGCCCCTGCACTGCTGGGGGGTGGGGGTGGTGGGAGACATGAGTGGGGGCATGGTGGAGGGTGCCCCTGGTGGCTGGGGTGTGGGGGTGGTGGGAGACATGAGTGGGGGCCTGGTGGAGGCTGCCCCTGGTGGCTGGGGTATGGGGGTGCAGGGTGACATGAGTGGGGGCCTGGTGGAGGCTGCCCCTGGTGGCTGGGGGGCGGGGGTGGTGGTAGACATGGGTGGGGGCCTGGTGGAGGCTGCCCCTGGTGGCTGGGGGGTGGGGGTGCAGGGGGACATGAGCAGGTGTGCAGGGTAGTCCCCTGTTTTGTGGGCTGCCTGCAGGGGCCGTGGAGGGTGTACAGGGAACACCTGTGAGGACCCACCCAGCCTAATCGCGTGTGTAACTTCCCACGCACCCCTGTAATACACGTACCAAGCCAAATCGCGTGTGAGAATTCCCGCGCATACCTGAAATACACGTACCCTGCTGAAGTCGCGTGTAAAACTTCCCGCGCACCCCTGAAATGCATGCGACCAGGCTATTCGCGTGTGGAACTTCCCGCGCACCCCTGAAATACACGCGCCCAGGCTATTCGCGAGTGGGACTTCCCGCGCACCCCTGAAATACACGTAGCACGCTGGGAGACATGAGTGGGGGCCTGGTGGAGGGTGCCCCTGCACGTGGAGGGTGCCCCTGGTGGCAGGGGGGTGGGGGTGATAGGGGACATGAGTGGGGGCCTGGTGGAGGGTGCCCCTGCACTGCTGGGGGGTGGGGGTGATAGGGGACATGGGTGGGGGCCTGGTGGAGGTTGCCCCTGGTGGCTGGGGGGTGGGGGTGGTGGGAGACATGGATGGGGGCCTGGTGGAGGGTGCCCCTGGTGGCAGGGGGGTGGGGGTGATAGCGGACATTGGTGGGGGCCTGGTGGAGGGTGCCCCTGCACTGCTGGGGGGTGGGGGTGGTAGGAGACATGGATGGGGGCTGGTGGAGGTTGCCCCTGGTGGCTGGGGGGTGGGGGTGGTGAGAGACATGGGTGGGGGCCTGGTGGAGGGTGCCCCTGGATGCTGGGGGGTGGGGGTGATAGGGGACATGAGTGGGGGCCTGGTGGAGGGTGCCCCTGCACTGCTGGGGGGTGGGGGTGGTGGGAGACATGGATGGGGGCCTGGTGGAGGGTGCCCCTGGTGGCAGGGGGGTGGGGGTGATAGGGGACATGGGTGGGGGCCTGATGGTGGGTGCCCCTGCACTGCTGAGGGGTGGGGGTGATAGGGGACATGGGTGGGGGCCTGGTGGAGAGTGCCCCTGCACTGCTGGGGGGTGGGGGTGGTGGGAGACATGGGTGGGAGCCTGGTGGAGGGTGCCCCTGGATGCTGGGGGGTGGGGGTGGTGGGAGACATGGGTGGCGGCCTGGTGGAGGGTGCCCCTGGATGCTGGGGTGTGGGGGTGGTGGGAGACATGAGTGGGGGCCTGGTGGAGGGTGCCCCTGGTGGCTGGGGGTTGGGGGTGGTGGGAGACATGGGTGGGGGCCTGGTGGAGGGTGCCCCTGGATGCTGGGGGGTGGGGGTGGTTGGAGACATGAGTGGGGGCCTGGTGGAGGCTGCCCCTGCACTGCTGGGGGGTGGGGGTGTTGGGAGACATGGGTGGGGGCCTGGTGGAGGCTGCCCCTGCACTGCTGGGGGGTGGGGGTGCAGGGGGACATGAGCAGGTGTGCAGGGTAGTCCCCTGTTTTGTGGGCTGCCTGCAGGGGCCGTGGAGGGTGTACAGGGAACACCTGTGAGGACCCACCCAGCCTAATCGCGTGTGATAATTCCCGCACACCCCTGTAATACACGTACCTGGCCAAATCGCATGTGAGAATTCCCGCGCACCCCTGTAATACACGTACCCAGCCGAATCGCGTGTAGAACTTCCCACGCACCCCTGTAATACACGTACCCAGCCGAATCGCGTGTAGAACTTCCCGTGTTCCCCTGTAATACACGTACCCAGCCAAATCGCATGTGATAATTCCCACGTACCCCTGTAATACACGTACCCTGGCCAATCACGTGTAGAACTTCCCACGCACCCCTGTAATACACGTACCAAGCCAAATCGCGTGTGATAATTCCCGCGCACCCCTGTAATACACGTACCAAGCCAAATCGCCTGTGAGAATTCCCGCGCACCCCTGTAATACACGTACCCAGCCGAATCGCGTGTAGAACTTCCCGTGTACCCCTGTAATACACGTACCCAGCCAAATCGCATGTGATAATTCCCACGTACCCCTGTAATACACGTACCCTGGCCAATCGCGTGTAGAACTTCCCACGCACCCCTGTAATACACGTACCAAGCCAAATCGCGTGTGATAATTCCCGCGCACCCCTGTAATACACGTACCTGGCCAAATCGCATGTGAGAATTCCCGCGCACCCCTGTAATACACGTACCCAGCCGAATCGCGTGTAGAACTTCCCGTGTACCCCTGTAATACACGTACCCAGCCAAATCGTGTGTGATAATTCCTGCGTACCCCTGTGATACACGTGCCCTGGCTAATCGCGTGTAAAACTTCACGCGTACCCCTGTAATACACGTACCCTGGCCAATCGCGTGTAGAACTTCCCGTACCCCTGTAATACACGTACCCTGGCTAATCGCGTGTATAACTTCACGCATACCCCTGATATGCACGTTACCCGCTTTGCGTTCCTTGTTTGGCAGCCCTGTAGACTGGTCCAGGGTTAGCGCAGCCCTTTGCGATGATTTAGCGATTTTGATGGCTTTTCCTTGCGCGAGGGCGTTCTTGGGGGCGTTACTGGCGCTGCTGCAGGGTCGCTGCGATACTCTGCGCCACGGCTGGTTTGGGAGCCTGAAATCCATGAATACGCTGTGCGCGGAAATCGGTTTTAGCGCACGTGCCTGGCGCAGACAATCGCACGCGGACACTGCGCCAGCCGCTTGCGACACTTTTCTACGAAATTCTATGAATTACCCTGTGTGTATATATATATATATATATATATATATATATATATATATATATATATATATATATATATATATATATATATATAATTATTTTTTTTAAGAGTAATGGCGACAAGCATGCCCCCTGGAGGACTCCACAAATGGTAATTTCTGCCCTGGAAAAGGTATCTTCCCAGGGAACCCTAAATCTACAGCCCTCCAAAAATGATTTCATCCTTCTGACCACCTCCTCTGAGAGGCCCCCGTAGTAGCCAGTCTCTCCAATAGGATCTTGTGGTCTAGTAAATCGAAGGCTGCCTATAGATCGAGTAAAACCAGCAGCCTCGATCTACTTCTTTCCAACATGGTCAGCATCTGTGTCTGTAAATCGATTAGGGCACTTCCTGTGCCGTGAAAGCATCAGAAAACTGACTGCCATGAACCATGAACCTGATGTCTTTCATCAGAATCGCCTTCTCGATCAGTGATGCATTTATTCATTTGTGTTTTATGCATTTATGTATTTATTTATCTTAGTAACAGTGAATATGAATGTGCATTGTCACATCCTCATCTTACTGGGGCTGTAATATGCTTTCTGACATGCATTTTAAGCAGTGAGAGGTCTGTCACATAATAGTTTCTGGGATTTCTTGCATTTTGTATATTGCAAACTCATGTTTTGCAAAGGTGCGCTTACACACATCTCCAGGGATCCTTCATTCCTGGCATTTTAAATAGTACATTTAATTTTTGGGAGAATAATACATGTTCATATTTCTTGTCATACTTTCAAAGATTGCCACACAATATCCAAGTGCTGAAGGAACAAACATGATATTTTTGAAGATTGTACCAAAGGAAAGTGGAGACGGATTTCATAGTATCAAGAAGTTGCTGAAAGCAAAATTACAGCGAGAAAGAGATGTTCCAGAGAATGTTATAGTGGCACCGCCTTTCCATTTACCCCGTTTTCCAATCCTTTTCTCGTATGTCCTTTTGTTGCCATTTGATCATTTCACAAAGAACATTAAATGATCCATTGAAGTGGCTCTGTGAACCCAGATGTGTACAATAATTTCAGATGATCAGTCACTGTAGTGTCAGCTTTTAAATGTAAGAGCCGAGAAAAAGCAAGCCACAGCTTGTGTAATCAATATTATATTGGGTGTAAGAAACACTTTGTCAGAGTGTCAGTAAATGGCAGCATGACTCTGGGAGGGAGTTCAAAACCTTCTGAAGTTGAAGAAGCTTTAAAAACTGAAAGCTTTCAAACTTTTTTTTTATCTTTCGTTGGTTTGTATTTGTCAAGTGACAATGACGAAGAGAAAAAGAAACAGTACAATCCAAGATTCAACAGCCACACCGTTAAGACCGTTGTGACAGCCATCTGCTGTGCCGCACATCAGCCATCCTCACCTCCATGTACTGCTGCTTTATATTTTATGTTCCGCAGAACCCACATTACAGTATTTTGTTGCCTTTATACAATTAAAACAGACACATAATATATCCTCTATAATTCATAAATACATACACTGGGTGCATTAGGAACTAGTGTCACAACGCCACAATGCCCTAAAAAAAAAACAAAAAAAACAATCTAACACAGCGACATCAAAGATAAACTCCTTCCGAGATTAAGGTTTGTATAAACACGCCACTTTTGTGGACAATTTCCTAGCCACTGCTTTCCATCCACGCACTCTAAAATGTAACTATAGCTATGAAAAATCCGGTGTAGCAGGCCACATCACTATTTGCACAGAAGCACCAAACTTGCCTCAACACCTATGGCATTCAAATACAGCACCAATCTATGACAAATTCGGTCTAGCTGGGTACACCTGGTTCTCCTGCACTAGTGCTCTCTCATCACCACCCTCAGCACCCACCCATGTACCTGATCTCTTGGGCTGCTTACTGGAGTGTAGCCAGCCCTCCTAAATCCAAATTTGGGTCAAAGGCACAAAGCATTTTAGAAGTTTGGCCATACTTGAGCTTCGGTCCTGGAGGGCATTCCTACCACAAGACAAACACAAAGCTAAATAAAAGACCTCCTGTGTCTAACTAAGTAACCTAAGACAGTAGCTGGGGACTCCTGATTTACCTAAACAGGTGTGTCTTCAGGAGTTTTCTAAAGAGGCAAACATGAAGTTCTCTTAGATAAAATATATAATCATTCAATCGGCTAGGTGTTTTAGGAGTTGCAGCATTAGTCTGAGGATGTGGCACGCTGTATCCATCTTTGAATATTCTGAAACCACTAACCACATAGCTATCTACACTCATCTGTGGTGGCACCTCCTTGTTAAGATATCATTCTTCACAACGGCTCACGAAAATACCAACTGTTAAGACCACCATGCTATCATAGAGCATTTAAAAACAAGCACCATCACATTGGTCCAAAAGCATCCCTCTGAGGATCTCGACCTTTGGTTTCCCACAATGTCAGTAGTCAAATGTTGTTGGCCTTACCATGCCCACACCCTGGACCACTCACGGTTAACACTCTCTCCATGTTCAACCGATAGCCATCCCCCAACTTGACAAAATAACTTAACACACACACCCACACTCCAAGTCAGGAGGGTAGAACTTAAAGATATCGTTTTGAATGCAACTTGACTTCTTGAACCAAATTGTATTACCAACAAAATGACAGAAACCTATCAGCTCTACACTGAAAGTGATATAGCTTTCTGGCTCACTCTTTAGACCCTCCTAATTGCCACATTAAACAACACACTTACGCAAGTCTTATAAATAGTAACATTTCAAAGAGATCCTGACCAGTGATGGAGTATCTAACATCATTAATATGGCTTACAAAGCCCTCTATCACAGGTAATACATAAATGCTAAATACTAGAGATTCACGATACCCATACACAGCACAAACGTGTGGTAAATCCATACGCATAGTTAAATCATGGCAAGCTTTGCACAGATGAGTATCAAGAGAAGGAGTCCCAGCAGGCGTTGGAAGAATGGCATGAGGAAGATAAGGACATGGGGCAGTGTGAAGAGGGGCAGGTGCCAGGGGAGGGGGAAGAGGAGGTGTTCCCAACATTTTATAGATTCCTGTATTTTGCAAAACGTGGGTTTTGTCCTAGTTGGAAGATTTTTCTACTCCATAGTAAGTGATTTCGATTCCAGCAAGCAATGAGCAATGCATGCAGTGTTAGTACGGCAGTCAGATAGAGACTAACCTGAACAATAAATTAACTATTCTCACTATTGTCATGGAAGCATTAGGTAAAAGGTACTTCATATGTTAATACCTACAAATTACAAGAAAATAAATGAAAGACATACATAAATCACAGAGAATCATCATGGTCAGAAATGCACAATTTACATACAAACCGAAAGGGTGATGAATTAAAAAGAAATTATTTGGCAAATAGTTCAAAGCAAATATTTGTATCAAAAAGGCATATGTTTGATTATGATCTGAAAACCTATAACTGAATTATGGATCAACCATTGAAGTTGCAGTGAATCCTTAATAAGGGTCAGTACAACGTGCTCACTTATGAAAAGAGATAGGACAAAGAAACAAAGCAATGCATAATTCTGGTCGGCATAGCCTCACATGAATGTCGCCTAGCTACGTTTAAGCATTTGGCAATGAACTAACTAGCCTTCCTCAGGACCCATAACACTCAGCTAACTGTAATTCAAGTTGTACAAATAATTTGATGTGGATCACTCTCCAAGATATGTGCAAGAAGGATTTTCTGCCTGAAAAATCAATTGATTGTTGTAAATATAAAATAGTGTTTGCTTCCACATGGTTTATTGTGGCAGTGAAATTAATAATATATGACAGAAAGAAGAGAATGTCAACTTTTAAAACTTAAAAAAATCTGCAAATACTAGATAAGTTAAATTAATGCAGATACATGGCTTATGTTCTTCACTTGATTGATATATTTTCCCATCAGAATGTATAGTGTGAGGTTGGTCAATTAATTAGTGAACATGCTGTTTGTGCACTGGCATCAATCTAAGTAAAAAAAAATGCATGTCCTAATTTGAGTCCTAATTAGTCAAGGTGGCCTCTTTTAGTTTGCGCAAAATAATGGAAACACTCTGAGACTTACCCATGAGACAGCATGCTTCTGGCTTCCTCAAAAATGCATGAGCCATCCTGAAATTTCTGCAACAATAAATGTGGCGTGTTAATGACATCATTACATGCTAGTGATTTATTAATTTGATGACGTGAAAGGTTGGCCGTCGTGTAAGCAGGTCCACATTATCAATTAGGCTGTGTTCCCATTGAGCACAGTGGTGTTACAGTCTAGTCTTCTAGCCTATCATCCTGCTTATGAAAAAGAAGGAGGATCATCCTAAGGACCAGAATGTCACTTTAACTATATGTTTATACACTTAGATGTTGCGCTCCACTAAACCGATAGGTAGATATCTGGAAGTCTTATTCTTATTGTCCCAGAACTGACAATCTAAAAGATAAAGGTTCCAACAAAAACAGCTTCCTGTCCCTAAACTCTGTGTTGTTTAATGAATATCTTCGTGTTGTTTAATGAATATCTTCTTTCTTATTTTCTCCTTGCGGGCACAACATCTTGAAAAAATATGTCATTTTTTAATTTGAACAATTTCTACAAAAAAATCACATTCATAATGTACATACAATTGACATTTTCTGATTGTTAGTAACACCTTCCTAAATAACAATCTTTGTTGATTCACAATTGATCAGTTGGTAAATACATACCCTTACCCATGAAAAAACAAAACAAACTACAGCCATATCCATTGGCTTCCTTCTTGACCTATCACAATGATACCTAGTAGTGTGTCATAGAAATCTTTATCTATTGGCAGTTAAGTGATTTGTGAAATCACAAACACCAGACACCCCAGTGCAGCACTAACTGACCATTCCATTTGTTCAATGAGGCCAAACTGGTCGGATTTCATTCTAAAAATCCAAATTGATTATTTATAGTTACGATTACTTCCCATAATTATGCCTGGATAAACATGATGAACAAGCCACTACAAAAAGGTAATTTTCAGTGTGGCCATTTTTCAAGTAACATTGGACCCGTGAAGCAGACATATTGTTGCATCTGATTCTGTACCTGTGCTCGGAGATTCATTGGTTGGCTTTACGTGAGGTTTGGCCAGTATAACAAAGTCTGCATGGCATTCTATGTAGTAAATGACCCCCTTATTTTTACAATTAGTCTGTCCACACTGGTTCTATTGTCTGTCCTCAATTAGAAAGAATTATATGGGACTGGTAAATTTACAACTTGCACATTCTCAACAAGGGTAGTATCCCGTGACTGGAGGGTCTGGATGTACTTGGCGATGAATAACATGAGTGGACTAATTCTTCACAGTATTTACCTAAGCCTGAGGGGATTGTATGATGTAAGGTGTGTCCAGTTGGGTGCATGCTCTGCAATAATAGAGTGGCAGAGGAAGAAGAGTGAGCATTATGCATGGGGTACAGCTAGAATCCATAAACACAAATAAGCAGTGGCATAACACTGTTTTATAAGCATGCACCATCCTCCAGCACTTTAGCCATGGTAGTCTCCTTCAGTGGGGCAGAGGAAGCATCTGACAACTTCCCTGGAGATGCAGGTCATTGCAGGTCATTGCCCACCATGAGGTAGAGCACTGTGTCTTGGGAAAGAGGCCAAACTACACAGAGCTGCACTGGCTGCAGCTACAAGCCTGTTCTGCCTTGGTTGGCACACCACACCCTCTTTGGTGGAGAAGTTAGCTATGCCTACATACTGGAGGAGCGGGCTTGATTGTCTTTTAAAACATTCAGGCGCACATTGATTGCATTGTGGGGGGTGTCCAGCCAGGTGTAGATAGTAGATACTGTGATCCAAGATGCTCTTGAGTCTTACTCGTGAGCCCATCACTCCCAACAGCCCCTAGTAAATTTAGAAAGGGGAGAAAAACAGACGTGCTCGATAATTTTACATGGGCTATCTGCCACCTCTTGGCTGCTCTATTTCTCGCCACATTCCACCTGGTACTCTCCCATCATACACCCTCCTTAATCTCTCCATCCTTCACCCACTCTGTGCATCCTCTTGCTTCACCACTTCTTGCCACTGCCAAAACATTGCAAACCCGTGTCCACCAACATAAAAAATACCACCTATATATTTACATTCAAGTCAGCCTTCTAACTAAATGTCCCACACTTGGCAGAGGGTTCCACACTTTCTCAGTACATTCTTACCCCCTTATCTCCATCTGCTGCAGTCTATAAGCATATTGGCATCTTCCTGCCTAGACTTCTCTGTGTTCCTCCTTTGGTCTGTAGTCTGTCCTAAATTCATGTTAGATCTAACTCTCAATCACAAGGTAGACTCAGACAAAAAAATGTATGTCTGGTTCTCTCTCATGTAGCATAGGGAGAACCCACAAAATGTTCCATATTCATGTGGAATGTTGGAGTAAAGTGAGGTGACATCCAACGTGGCCAGGAGGTGTTAGGATGGATTCAATATATTTAGGTCTGGAGTCAGTTAATGTATTTACTCTAGAGATCATTGAGTGGTGTGAAATTCCTGGTGTGTGGATTTTTCGGTGCAAATACAGATCCCAGAAGTTGTATTGTTTATCATCAGATGTTGGAGGTGTTCCTCTGAGCTGCATGGCATGGATTTGATGATTTGGTCCAGAGATGATTTGTATTCCATGGTGGAGTCATCACTTAGTTCCAGGTAGTAGTTTGTGTCAGGATGTTTTCTGGAGGTTTCCATTTTGTATTTCTATGTATCCATGACCACAACCACACCACCTTTGTCAGGTGGGTTTATTATGATTTCCTTGTTGTTCAAAACCACTGATGCCCAGTTTAACACTGTTTGGGCCTAAACTAACAGTTACAAGAGAAAAGGGTTTGTTTTTCCTTTTTCTGTTAAATGTAATGTGCAGATAGACATACGTGATGTTTCCAGACTGCTATGTATTTCCTGCTTCCAGGAGGTTGTATGGCCTTTATATAAGACAGCAGCTTCCAGATCCACATTCCAGTCATACTGCTCCTTCTACCAATGAAGTTTAAAAGGCGTTTTCCCCTTCATTTTGTGAACAAAGTGCACTTCAGATTTTTCTTTACAAATCATTTCACACCACATTATCTGACCAAGAAGTCTGTGGGACTTCTTAAATTAATGCTTTGTTCCACCTCTGCATTGTATTTTCAGCTAGTATAATAAAAGGTATCAAAACCTACATCTCATGTGACAGAATGTTTTACCTGCAATTAACATATGACAAAGAACATTTACAATGCTTTCCCACATAATCTGCCTGCTTTTAGCAGGGCCATAAAACCGGCAGATTTCACATAATCCATTGGCTTTACCTCAGCATGAAAAGGTTGTGCTGGCGTAAGCCCAGGCATTTTTGCAAGCCACATGGAAAAGGCAGCCATAGACGGTCATTCCCCACTCAACCTGCAAAACTTTAGACATTGGCACAGAGATTAAAATAATGTGGTGAACATGGTTCTAGATCTTCTGTGACACTTTGGAGGGACTTGAAATGAACCCCATAAGGCTGGAGTGTTAATTGTGTGTTACAATGTAACACATTACATTTCTACTCTTCTATCTTCATGAGTAAACTATTTAATTGGAATCTTAACCAGATAAACAGTTTTCATTTACATTATTTCAGATAGTTGTAAAAATGTAATTCATTACATAGTTTATCAAGAGCATTACACAAAAATGAACTAAAATAATTAGCAGTGTGAAATTATTACTATAAAGGTACAAGGACATTTTGATAGAAACAAAACAATAATAAAGGTTATCATTGGGAATAGAATCCTGTAAGAATGAAAAATAATTACAAACATACAGTTGGTACGAGCATCTTAATAATGGCAGTGATCCTTTAATGGATGTGACTTCATTCCTTTTGGACCAATATCAGGTTTTGTATGGGGACGTTTAGCTGGCTGGCATTTTCAGAGATTGGGACCGTCTCCAAAGCTGTGTTTCTATTAAAGCGCTTGGCGAGATGGGAATTGGCTTTTTGATTGATTACATCCAGGTGCCCTAGTTCCGTTTGATAGTGTGAATATCTTAACCTCTTTGTTTTTCTAGTAGTTTTGTATGACTTTATCCTTGCCTCAATCGTTAGTAAATTGTTCTCTTAGAAGTATTGCAATCCTTTTTGTCTAAGCAATAAAGAACATATCTGCTGCATGCTGGGTGGTTTTAGTTTGGTAATACTACATCTGAAACACCAACGCAATGGTTCTACCTTAAAGCAATCTTCTTGGCAATAGAGAGCATGGCACAATAATAACAATGTGATGGGTAGCAATAGACCTCACAAAGGTCTAAATGCATTTGGCAATGTCAGTTAACAAGTCACACATCCCATAGCAGCACTTAGTGGCCACCATTGGAAACGCACCTCCAGATCAGAGCCACAGATCATGAATTATAGGAGTGGAGATTAACAGAAAAGATTTAATTTTAGCTCCACGTGAGATAATTGTTAATTGTCTAAAAAAGTACTATTTAATGCATAGCTTTGTCAGCCAAGGAAGCTCTTAAAGGTGCACCAACCAAACGACATGCATGTTTCACCAGAATTGGAGATCATCAGTGCCCATGCTGCTCCAATCAAATGGATGTCATCCTTCACCAATTTTATGATCCCAAGTAGGTTGTTAATTGAAATTACCTATTCGCCCTCAGGTAATGACCTATATTCTGTTCCTAAAGGCTGTGTAAGTCTAGAATCTCTTAAGATCCCTAAGAGATTTCATCTCAACTTTCATCAAGATGATATTTTCGGGGTAATTCATGAAATAATTGTGCAGAGAAATTTGTGGCGCAAGCGTGAAAAAGCTAGCGCACGTGTGTGAACCGCAAGCGTGCGTTCATGGAAGGCCCTGCGTGTGTTTTTCCCAGGATGTGCGCCAAATCCGTGCTTACCTCACGCGTTACTGCGACTTTCCAAATGCGTACGTGACAGGAACAGGGAAAGCGCATGACTTCTTACGCACAACCCTAAAAAGGGGGCAGAACACGGGGAATGGGGTACAACGTGTGAAAATGTAGGCATAATGTGGGAAGTACCGCTGGGAAACACATGCACCGCCCACACGCTAGTGAACAACACGTATTCATGGAATCAAATAGGGATACCCGCACACATCAAAACAGAAGCACACACACAAATACGGCCGCCACACGAAAGCAGGCGGAAGCGCTCCCGCAAAACATAAAAGTGCGTGCAAACAACAAACAAGCATATACAGCTACGATGAATGTCCCATTCCTTGCAGCAGTGATCGCGGGACACCGCATGAGGAGGAGAATAGCCAGGCCCCGCATTTTGTTTTCCCAGGACCAGCATTTTTGGGATGCCTGATTACGAGGTATTTGGCAGGTAAAGGTTTCCACCTCATATCATCCTAGAGCTGGTCACTGAGTGAGAGGATGAACTCACATCACCCACCCTGTGCTCCCAAGCATTGTGCCCCTTGGATAAGGTGCTTAATGTATTGCATTTTTCGGCCACTGGGTCATTTCAGCAGACAACTGCCATAGGGAGGGTGTCTCACAGCCCACGCAGTCACATTGCCTACATCACTGCGCGTCCCTCAGTCCGCAGGCACATATACATGCCCAGAACACCCGCAGAAAGGCAGGCCATGGTCCAGGACTTCTACAAGGTGGCACACTTCCCCAAAGTGCTCGGTGCCATAGATTGAACCCATGTGGTCCTAGGTCCACCTAGGGCCACTGAAAACATCTGCCGCAACAACAAGAACTGGCATTCCATCAACGTGCAGGTTGGATGCAATGCCAAGGGAATCATCACCTCTGTCTATGCAAACTATCCAGGGTCCACCCATGACAGTTTCATATACAGAATGTCCGCCATGATCCGGTCCCTGGAAGCTGGGAAGCATGGCGACACATGGCTCATAGGTGAGTACAAATGCCTGTGCACATGCATGCACGTCGCAGACAGACAAATTTACAAGCCCAACTAATGACAACCATTATCACCTTACCAGGGGACAGTGCCTACCCTCTGAGCACCAACATGATGACGCCAATATGGACCCCCACCACACCACAACTGGTAAGATACAACACAGCCCATATTGCAACCAGGGCCATAGTGGAGCGCACATTTGGAGTGCTCAAGTCATGCTTCCGCTTCCTTGACCGCTCTGGCGGACAGCTACTATACGCACCCCCAGTAGTTTGTAGGATCATTGTGGCAGCATGTGTCTTGCACAATGTTGCAACACGGCAGGGCGTACCGGTGGACATGGTGTTGCCCCCACATCCCCAACCACACGCACGCCCGCTACGCATGGGAGGGGAAAGGCCATGTGACGAGGCAGCCCGTACCCAGCTTGTGGGCACATTTTTCACCTAAACTCCCAACCCTGCGGAGTGCACACAGGCCTGGCACATACCAGGTGAAAATCGATAAGGAGAAAGGGACAGTTAATTGTCACAACCTTACCACCCTGAGAATGTGTCCACGGAAGTGCCACATTGTGTGCATCCTTAGCTAATTAAACTCAACCAATCCCGTGTGACCAAAAGGAACACATGCAAGGTGCATATCCCACCCACCCCCCTGCAAAACAGGGCATGGAAGTACTGGTATGCCACCCAAACCCTCCCAACCTCCATGACCCCCGTCTGCCACACCATGCCATGGTATGCAATGGCAAAACATCACACCATATGCACAACACATGACACAATAGTCATGAAGTGCCACATGATGAATGTAAATAGGTGCCAGACAATTACACCTGCCATGGAATCAAAAGAAATGACTGACCAAAACCTCACACCCTGAAAACTATGGCACAAATGCATGCCACCAGTGGTGCAAGCAACAAAAGTCAGAATACCTGTTGCCATGCACATTGGACAATAACAAATTGGCATTACAAACACTGTGTGCTGCGTCTGTGTCCCCTGCAACACACCGCTCACCGGATAGCACAGTGAGTGTGCATTGCATTGGGGAAACCCCTTGAGCATCATGAAAAATAAGTACAATCAACAAAATAGTACCCTGTCATGCATGTACACGATCAATGAATTGGAAGTGAACATGGATTGTAGAGACACAGCATGCCTGAGAATGCAATCTGGGTGCATGTGTGTGCATGGTGTTTCCGTAGTTGGTGTAGGTGGGCATTGGAAAAGTGTTTGTGTCATTAGGGACATGCATCAAATACATGCATGTGAAATGAAGTGAGCCTCAGTGTCCTGTACACAGCACGTGTGCACATTGCACTCAAGGACCCCTCTGTGTGTTAAACCACACCTATCCCCTGACACCTCAAAATCAAACCCAACATAGGATCAGCCATTGAACAGCAGAACATATCATGTACAGAGTACCCCACATGGACAATGGCAGACAGTGGGCAATCACTGATTCATAGAAAATCTGTATAGGGCCTACACACAACGCGCATCAAAGCACCTCAAGGAGGGAGGGAACAAGGGAGAATAACAGTACCTTCCTACAAGTCCTTCAAACATTCCAGAATGTGTAAAATAACAATCAAATCAGTAGATAGTACTTGTAACAATAAGGGAGAGTCTAGGGAGGGAATGTGGGAAAACAAAACTAGCATCAACAATTCTATGCCTGATGGCACTAGTTGAAACAATGGCAGGTCAATGAATAATCAAGATAGTGCTGTGAATGGGGAGAAGAAACACAGAAGGGAAAGGGGGAACAGACAAGCTGTAATCAGTGGAGGAGGGACTGATGATAAAAGTAAGTGCCAAAATAAAACTTAAAAAGGTGAAGGTGGGGGTGGATGGATGGAGGCAAAGAACAAATGGCTATGTATCACGATGCCTGAAGGCAATTGGGGTAGTGCCATAAAAGGACAGACAGAGGACAAGGAGGAGGGGAAAGGGTGGTGGAGAGGGAGAGGGAGGAGAGAAGGGAGGAAGGGGCCAAGGTGTAAAGGCAGGAAGGGGGAGAGGGGGAAAGAAAACACACACAGGGGGCAGAGATAAAGAAGAGAGTGCATAAGGGGAGGGGAGTGACGGTGAAGGGGGAGACAGAGGGAGACTGACGGGGGGCAGGTGGAGACTGGTGGGGGGCAAGGGAGACAGGCGGAGACTGGCAGGGGGCAGGTGGAGACTGGTGGGGGGCAAGGGAGACAGGGGGAGACTGGCAGGGGGGCAGGTGGAGACTGGCGGGAGGCAAGGGAGACAGGGGGACAATCAAATAAGGGTGGTGGACAGTGGTGGACAGGAGAAGACAGGGCCTCGATTGTGGGCCTTTGGTAGTGGTGGCTGGCTCCAGCCTCCTGGTTGCCGGGATTGTCACAGGGGCCAAGTGCAACCAATGGGAGGGGAGAGCAGGGCCAGGCCACAAACAGGACAGTCAAGTCAAATGCAATACAGCCATATTTCAAATTGCACAACAAAACACCAGGCAGGGCTGCCATATGGCCAAAGCAGGGGAAGCAAGGAATTGGGGTTTGATGAAACACGTGGTCACAAGGATAACTCAGCGTGCAGCATTCATGTGGCATATCAAAATCACTGTAGGCCAGGTGTCCCAATTCAACATTGTCAGCACACGGACCCTCCCACCATCAGTGTGTCTCACACAGCCAAAGGGTGCATGGTACCGCCTACAGCAGGAAAAGCATGAACATAGACAATCAATTCATAAAAGAATCATAAGCAACATGATGAAATGCACAGGGAACAGAATACTCACCAAAATTAAGTGCACACATGCATTGGAGAAGTCATCCGGAATACCCACTAAGGGTGGACACGCAAGTAGGACTGGCCACAGATATGACAGAAGCCCAATGGCCCTATGTAAGATGCTGTCACACAGAGCCCATGGAAAGGGGAAGTAGGCCTAGCATATCTGTCAGGACCCCAAGCAAAACACTTAAATGAGACAAGCCTGAATGGGCCCTGCTGGAACACACAGTGGATGCCTTCAAATGCCACAAAGCACCACACTGTCACATGAATGCACAATAGACAAAAAAAATATATTTTCAGAAAAAGAATTATCAAAAATGGCCACATATGACCCATGGGTGGGAGGGCACCCAGGAGGGGGGAGGTACAGGGTGCACCTCAACACCCAAATGTGTAGATGTTGAGATTTTTAAAAAAAACCTCCATGGGCTCAGCAACTGCACGGCCCGAACTATGTGGGAGATAGGTTGTCGTCGTCAGCCTCTGGATGGAAATCATAAGGTGGATGCGGCACAGTTGCCTGGCCACGCCTATCCGCGGCTTGCCCGTCAGCGACAACAAGCATGCGGTCTGGTAAGCCAGGTCCTGCAATGCAATGACACGTAGGTCAGCATGCATTACCTCATGTGTCACATGTGCTTCCTCCTGCAAGGACTGATGTGTAAGACAGAGTTCTGCTTGCATGGCCTCACATGACAAACAGAGCGCCTCCCAGCTTGCATGCAGTTCAGCTGAGATGGTTCTTTCAAGCCACTCCATCCTGTCTTCTGCCACCTACTCTCGCCCATCATGAGCGCACCCAGAGTTGATCGGAGGGATTGGTGTTCCTCCCTCAGGGCCTCACGGTGTGCCTCTGCCTGAGCAGCAAGTAGTGCTTGACACAGAGCCACCATTTTAGCCTGGCGCGCCCTGTCAGAGGCCACCATGCCCAGCGTGAGTGAGCGGCATGTGGACCGCGTAGCCTGCTGTTGGAGCTCTAGCTGCCTTTGAGGGGTGAGGATGGAATGGGCCACACTTTCCATACCTTGAGCCATCATCTCAAATGCTCCCCCCTGTTGCTGTGCAATGGCATACATGGCATGCTTCTAACTCAGTTGACCCCGGTGGCGCACGGCCACCGCCTTGCCGGACACTACACGTGCCAGGCCCAAGGAGCCGTGGTCCTTGCTGGGTTGATGCCGCTCGCGGCTGCAGGACTGCATCCATCCGTCAACCTGATGCCCCAGGAACATGGCCAACTGGTGTGGAGTGTGACCCTGCACCCGTAACCACCACAGGCAGACATTCCAACCCCGCCTGGCCCCCTACTGCAGGTGTCATAGACAGAAGATCATACAACACAGGACCACTTACCGGCAACGACACGTCCGGCTCAAAATAGTGGTCAGAGGATCCATCAGAGCCTGACTCAGAGTCCGCTCTGGACACGATAGCCTGGAGCACTAGTGGGTTCTCGTGGGCTGTCACCCCACGACCACCACTGGTGCCTGGTTGTTGATGTGAACTGACCATCGTGTCTAGATGACATCTTCATCCTCTGCCTCCAGTGCGTCATCACCTGCAACATTAACAAAAAAACATGAACATGCATGTCAGTAGCACATACCACACACATACAGATCACAACATTGACAGCCATCACATGAAGCAAACATGTCACAAGAAACTCAAACCCCAACATGCATCTAGTGGAATTGCAATGCAAGGGTATCACAAAAGCAGAAAATGATTTGTGCAAAATGTGAAGCCAACACATGCATTGCATGTTGCCCATCAACTGCATCACACACAAGCTCTAGCAGGCACATATCCAAGGCAGAAATGAGAGATGGCAATAAAGAAATGGCACGTACAATAAGCATGTGGGAACACACGCATAGCCACAGCTGGCAATCACACCAAACACACCATGACACATGTAACATGCATGTTCACGTGCAGCACTCCACAACCATCGACTATGCAGAGTGCATGTGTCACAGGAGGCACCTACTTTAGTGCGCTTCTATACAGTGAAAGGAGGGACATGGGTAGATACATGACAGGTCACGATCAAACAGCAGCATTGTGTTGGCATGTTGAAGGGCTGAACTTGGCACAGGAGTGGGTGTGTGTGGTGCATTGCAAGTGTACCCCCTCAACTTCCAACATCAACACAAACGTAGCGATGTCAATCTACAAACAAGATGGCAGTGTAAGGGCAATTGCAGCCATCATGTACAAATGGCATGCACTATGTAGCATGGATACCGTGAAACACCCACCCTCTGGGCAATAGCAGGGAGGCACTGCATGGCAATGAAAGTTTCACCACAGAACTTTGCATTGGCAGACAGTGCTGGCGTTCGTCTATTGCATGTCGTCAGTCAAATGTCAATACAGCCGATGAGAAGTGGACATGATGCAGGACGGATGAGGAAGCATCAGTAGTACACCCATGCATGTAGAAGACACAACACCAGTTGAACAGAGACAGGGGGCCTGTAACAGGGGTAGCCATGTGCACGACACAGATGTTGATAGCCTAAAGTCATGCATGATGACACACTGACCCACAGTGAGCATGAAATGGCTGTCCAAATAACATGACACCTGGATCATCCTAGAGACCTACTACAAAGAGCAGGCAGTCAAGGGCACCTAGGGGCATACATGGAATGCACATGGAGCAAGGGAGAAAAGAAAATGAAAACAACTATCTTACTGGGCACAGTGAGGTTGAAATCATGCATGTGCATGGAGAAGGGAAAAAGTGGTAAAGTCCCTGGAAGGGGGAGAAGTAGAAAGTGCCAAACTGAGGAGACCAAAGAATGAAAATGAAGTCCAATGATAGAATAGGCATTCAAAAGGTGGTAGTGCAGCCAGCAAGTGGCAAGTGCAAGATCATTTGGATAAGGCAAATTCGATGAGTGCAGAAGAAGAGTGGGGGACTGTATGGGTACACGCACAGGACCCATTGCAATGGGAAGCCTAGAGGCAGTGCAGCAGGAAGGCAGGGTGAGCAGGTACCTGGGCCCGTAGGACAGAGGGTGTCTAGGTGCAGAGTGCCAAGAGAGGAAACAGTTCAGCTGGGGAGAGAGGGGCTAAAGCAGGAGCTAATTGGAAGGTCTTGAGGTGCTTCCGGTAGCAGAGATGTTTCTCCTCAAGTTTTAACGTGTCAGGTAGGCTGTTCCAAAGGGAGGTCCCAGCGTAGACACAGATCTGCCCCCAGCTTGTTTCTTCGATAAACGACTGACCCGGAGGGAGTGTGAGGTAGAGGAACAAAAGATTCGAGAGGGGAGGTATTGGCACAGGGATAGTTGAAGGTATTTTGGACCCAGGCCCCAGAAATCCTTGTGCACAATACAGTGGATGTAAAATGTTATCCTTGCATCCACTGGTAGCCAATGAATAGATTTCAGAGCTGGAGAGATATGATCCCAGGGCTCGAGGCCAAGGACAAGTCTCGCAGTCCTTTACTGGATTAGTGGTAGAGGGCGGAGTGAGGAGGCAGGTAGAATTTTGAAAGAGCCTGTCACAGTAGTCCAACCTTGAGACAACCAGAGCTTGAGAGACAGTGAGCTTGTAGGTGAACGAGAGGAAAGGCAGAGTACCCCTGTGGAGGTTAAGCAAGAAGTTAAAATCTCAAGAAACATCAGAAATGTGTGCGTAGAAGGAATGTGTGGAGTCAAAGGTGACCCCAGGGTTGTTGGCCTTGCAGGTGGGGGTAAGAGGAGGGCCAAGGGAGGCTGGCCAGAGAGTGAGGGGAAAGGATGGTGAATGTGTACCAATGAGGAGGTTGTCAGTCTTGCTGGAATTTAGACAGAGTTTGTTGGCAGTACACCAATCTTAAATGGCAATTGGGCAATCAGAAATGAGAGAGGGAGAAGAGGTGGCCGAGTGCAGCCTGAAAATGAGTTGAGTGTCATCAGCATAGCACTGGAAGTTGTAGCAGAAAATGGAAATGCAGTAGGCGAGAGCTGTCAGGTTCTGTTTGAAAATCCAGGCCGGGAGGTCAGACCCCTGGTGAACACCACAGGTAGAAAGGGAGATTGATGAATGGAAGGACTCAAGTTGTAGTTGGGACGGTCACACATGTCAAACACACATGTCATTGAGTAACACGCTACAATACTCACCGGACGATGCATCATAATCCATCCTCTCTCCCACTCCATGGATTTGTTCTGCCGGGATGAACTCTGAAGCAATCTCCTCATGCTGAGTGAGTTCATCATCCTCTGGGGCTGGCCCACCACCAGTCACCTGCAACTTGGCATGATTGGAGGCACTCTTTTGTTTTGTACAGTGTCAGAGGTCATTCCAACACTTGTAGCAGCCCAGAGCCATGTGCACCTAGAATCCCATGGCTGTCACACCATCCACAACATACTGCCAGTGGGCCCAATGCTGGGGATGCATTGTATGGCACTGTGGGCCCACAAACATATCGCGTCGGTGTGCCAACACGTAGTCCACAAGGAAGTCCAGTTCCTGCTTGCTGAAAGGCTTCTTCCTCAATGTGCCGGAGGCAGGAGCCGTGTCTGAGTCTTAGCCTCTTGCGCAGGAGCACGCTTCTTCCTTTTGGGTGGTGGTACTGACCCTGAGTGGCCAATGTGGCCCTGATCATGGGGGCAGTGGCGCTGGTGGACTGGACCAAGGGAGTGGGTGTTTGAATGAGGGCGGAAGGTCTGGCTTGGGTCTGACTCACTGCCAGGGTGGTGTTGGCTGCATCTGCCCATGCAGTTACCAACACCTGGCTGCTTGAGGCAGCAGATGTCATAACTGCCCCAGATATGTGTGCCCCGGTCACAGCTACACTGGACACATGTGACCTGCACCTCCTGACAAGATGTAAATCGTCTTGGGAGTCCTCATCATGCAACGAAACATGCGCTGCCTGACCCCGAGCCCAGGTGGTGGTCCCGTCAGCTGCACCTGTGCAGCTACCACCACTGGTGGGTTCCGTGACAGCAGAGGAAAGTTGCTGTCGGGTCATATTTGCACCAGGTTGTGATGCAACAGCTGCATCTCAAGGAGCCACAGGGGGTGGTGGCATGTCTGCACCAGCACGTGGCTGGGTATCCTGCCCCAGTGGGGCACCCCTGCCTCTTCCCCCTCTGTAGCCACCCTGGCCACCCTGGACTCTCTGTCCCCTCTGGTCTCCGCGCCCACATGCCCGGCCACGCACACCCCTTGGAGGACGCCCAGCTTTTCCCCAATTAGCTTTTGGTGGCCTCCCAACCATGGCACAGATGGTAAATAGCCTTTCCTCGGATTACACGTGTTCACACGCAGACGTGTTGTTTTTGCACATGCTGATTCACTATGCACCGGTGCTGAAGGAAAAGTCTGCGTGCGCCATGTCACTTATGTGCTTACACGCTATGGGCCTTTCCTCGATTTACATGCTGACGTGCTGTTTTTTCACATGCAGACTCACTCTACATCAAGCTGGCCATGTGACAACACACGGAAGACCACGCTCCTGCCCAGAAGGCCATTTTCCTGCCCCCCAGAGCCCCGGGGAGCCGCCTACATGCCATCTGCTGCTGCCTGCCTGCCTGCTGCCAAAAGTGCCCTGCCATTTAGTGCCTGCACATCAGCCATCTGCAGGGGCCAAGTTGCTGTGACCACCCCTGCTAGAACAGAAGACTCCTGAATGGTGTTCTATCGCTCCATAGCCCAGCCCCAGGACCCAGTTGCCCACCCACACCTGCGTCGGGGGTTGCCATGTCAGATGCAACACCATCCGGCACCAGTGGCAACCCCCCAGCAGAGAGGCAGAGGACTGCCAGCTTCACTGCCAATGAAGTTGGCATCCTGTTGGAGCAAGTCCTGGGCATTATGGTGCCCTCTTCTCATCATCGCATGCCGACAAGGTAGGACGGAGGAGGATCTGTACGGACATAGTGGGTGCCATCAACGTGGAGGGGGTGGCACCCCGTGACATCAAACACGTCCAGAAGCACTGGTAGGAGTACAAGTCCAGGACCCTCAAGAAGGCCTGGCGCCTCTTGGGTGCAGCGGATGCAGTGGGGCGCCGGGGCCAGCTTACCATCCAACAGAGGAGGGTCCTGGAGCGCATTCACCACCAGATCCTCAGGATGCAGGCCCGTCTGGAGTCGAGCGGTAAGTGCCCATGCATTCCCGTTTAAAACAGTGCATGTTGCAGTGTGGTCATAGTTAGCTACTTGGCTGTATGTGTGACATGGGTCATGTATGGATGTGTGTGTGCAGGGACATGGTGGCGCTGCATGTGAGTCCAGTCAGGCATGTCCCACATGGATGGTGTATGTGTTGCAATGCATCATGCGCAGCAGCATGCAGAATGCACACATGTATGCATGCCTGTGTCTGTACTTGGGCATGTTTGGGGTGTGAGAGATGGGTGCTGCTGTCATGGCCATGCATGGTGTACATGTCCAGTAGTGTGTGTGTGTGACTGGTAAACGCCATGGATGCATGACACATGTCCGTGATGATGTGTTGATTCACTGATACATCCTGGTCATCCTTGTATGCACTGTGTCTGGGGGTATGCAGGGCCAGATGCATGACCCTCCGGTGATGTGTGTGCATGTGATCAGCATGTCCATTGATGCATGTGCATTTCAGCCCACTATTGGATGTTCTTACGGTGCCTTGGACATGGATGCAAATGTTTGTTGCATGTGCCATGCCTGTTCCTCCATGTGTGTTGCCTGCACTGACCCATGTGTTGTGGAGGGACATGATGGAAGTGACGTTTGACAGTGCCACTCATGTGCTATTGATTTGTGTCCAGGGGACTATTGCACAGTACCCTGATGCTTGTGTTCAATGTCTCCCTTTACACAGCAGCGAGTGACGAAGAGGGCGGAGACGGCGGTGTGGAGGAAAACGGCGGGGATCCCTCCACTGGACAGCGATGCAAGGACCAGTCACCCTCCCAGATAATTCTATCATCCGGGAGCGAGGGGACTGGTGCGGCGTCCACCACTACGGCTGCAGCGGAAGGGGCGGGTGAGCCCCCACAGGGCCTATCGACAGCGGAAGATGGTACAGAGCCATCCAGGTTGTGGTGTGTACGGAGGAGGCTGCTTCAGAGCCGCACATGGGGCCTGGTGGGGGTGGTTCCACTGGTGCAAGTGGTGCAGTCCAGGGGCAGGGGCAGGAGGCAGCACAGGTTGCCACGGAGCGGCTTGTGCATGTCACTGTCTCTGACACTGTGACTGCATCACCATGCACCAGCAGGGATGCCCCATCCCAGGCCCGTCCGCAGGTAGGGGGAGGTCCACATCATCTGGCACTCCTCTACCTGCAGATGTGGGGACCCGTGACAGGATTGAGTCTGTCCTGATTGGTGTCGGGTTGCGCACACGTGACATTTGTGATGACGTGCATGCTTTCTGGAGCGACCACGCAGGTCATCACGAACAGATGTGTGCCAACGTGACCCAGCTGGGAGGGCTCAAGGTCGGGGGTTTCCTCCATGTGTTATGGCCCTCTCCCCCTCTGTGCACACTATATGCCAGTCATTCTCCGTGCCGTCTTCCAGCCCAGATGCCACCAGGGCCCCCTGTGGACCTGCCCCAACCAACACAGCCAGGCTGGTGGAGATCCCATCCCTGCCACAGTCGGGAGTCGGCGCTTCAGCACAGGTGGTCACCCCAGCAACTGGACCCCTGGCAACGGAGGATGGTCAGGCACATACAATCAGGGCACCGGCATGACGGCCCCAGGCGTTGCCATCTACCCGGAGGCAGTCGTGGTGGCGGCGGCAGGCAGCAGAAAGACGGCGGCAGGCTTGGCATAGGAAGCATAAGACCTCGGGCCCTCTACATCATCGGGGCAAGCATCGGCTGGCAGGCAGGAGGACCCAGGATTGGGAATGTCTTCCGTGTGGCAGCGGTTGGGCCAGCGAATAGATAAGGAAGCAAATAGATGAGGAGTGGCAGGCTTTGAGGTGGGTTGAGTGCCTCAAGGCAACTCGCAGGGAGTTGGAGGAGTTCATGGCTGCATCCCTGCGAGACCTCGAGGCCAGGAAACAGGCCCGCCTCCAGAACATCGACATGGAGTTCAATGATGCCCTAGCCCGGGACATCAATAAGTGAGCCATCGGACTAACCTGCCGCCTTTGTATATAGTTATTTCGGTTTAGGTTTCATTTGGTTTTTATTATGATTTGGAATCCCCGGACTTTGCTCCACTTTTTGTATATAGTTAGGTTTTAGGTAGGTTTCCTTTTGTTTTGGGATAATGGACCCTTCAGACTTTCGTTTACACATTTTCCAGACATGTACATACTTTCTTTTTTAGATGTTCACATGGATTAATGTTTTTTATGCTTTTCAACTCATGAGTTTTTTCTATGGACCACTTATATTTGTTTTATATTTTGGATTTGTTTTTTCCTTGGATTTGACTTTCTTTTTCTTATTGCACTAATTATTTCTTCATTTGCTTGTGTGGTTTTCATTTTGTCATTTGTTTTACTTTTTAATACATTTCATGATTCGACATTATTGGTGTGGTCTACTATGATTTATTTTGTGCTTGTCTCCATGAGCATTGGCTAAGCCATGTGTTGCCACTGTGTGGCTCTGTAGGACATTTGTTGATGGGCATGCTGGTTCTTTTCAGACTATCATAGAATGGGTAATTTACTAGGGAGTGGGTACAGTGGATCGTTGGGTGTTTGTACTGGGGGTGGGAGGGTGAGATTTGGGTTGGCATTAGGGCCATAGATCTGTATAGTTATGATGTGGTGTTTGGGGCCTGCTGGCAGTTGCCTGTCAATGGGGGTGGGGTGGGGGGACATGAGTCGAGGCCTGCTGGCATGTGCCCGTCAATGGGAGTGGGGTGGGGGGACATGAGTCGGGGCCTGTGGCAGGTGCCTGTCAATGGGGGTGGGGTTGGGAGGACATGAGTCAGGGCTCCCAAGTGCATGGTGCCATGTGGCCTGCCTTCAGGTCATGGGGAGGAAGGATGGGCTGCCTGCTGGGCATGGTCAGGGTGGATAGGCTGCCTGCAGGGCATGGGGAGGGTGGATGGACTGCCTGCGGGGCATGGGGAGGGTAAATGGGCTGCCTGTGGGGCTTAGTCAGTGTGGATGAGCTGCCTGCGGGGCATGGGAAGAGTAGATGGGCTGCCTGAGAGGCATGGGGAGGGAGAAGGGGCTGCCTGCGGGGCATGGTCAGGGTGGATGGGCTGCCTGTAGGGTGGACCCCTGTGGCGTGGTCTTGCTGCAGGAGGTGCATCTGGCTCCTCACCACACTGCTGCATGAATCTGGGGGTACCGGAGTGAGAATTACACGTGATTCCACTTGCACGAGCGGGGTACTCATATTCTGAGGTGTGCACAGGGAGTTTTACATGTGATTGGCCTGGCGCGAGCGGGGTAGGCATATTCTGAGGGGTGCACGGGGAGTTTTACACGTGATTTCGCTGGCAAGAGTGAGGTACGCGTATTCTGAGGGGTGCGCAGGGATTTTTACAAGCGATTTCACTGGCGTGAGCAGGGTACGCATATTCCGAGGGGTGCGTGGGGAGTTTTACATGCGATTGGACTGGCACGAGTGGGGTATGCGTATTTTGAGGGGTGCGCAGGAAGTTTACCCGTGATTTCACTGGCGCGAGCGGGGTACGCGTATTCCAAGGGGTGTGTGGGGAATTTTACATGCGATTTTGCTGGCACGAGCGGGGTACGCATATTCCGAATGGTGCGTGAGGAGTTTTACACGTGATTTCACAGGCGCGAGCGGGATACTCCTATTCTGAGTGGTGCGTGGGGAGTTTTACACACGATTTCGCTTGCGCTAGTGGGGTACGCGTATTTGGAGGAGTGCGCGGGGGTTTTACACTTGATTTTGCTGGTGCGGGCAGGGTACGCATATTCCGAGGGGTGTGTGGGGAGATTTCCATGCAATTTCGCTGGTGCGAGCGGGGTATGCGTATTCTGAGGGGTGCGCAGGGAGTTTTACACACGATTTTGCTGGTGCGAGCGGGGTACGCATATTCCAAGGGGTGCGCAGGGAGTTTTGCACAGGATTTCACTGGCGCGAGTGGGGTACGCATATTCCAAGGGGTGCGCGGGGAGTTTTACATGCGATTTTGCTGGCGCGATCAGGGTACACGTATTCCGAGGTGTGCGCGGGTAGTTTTACACGCGATTTCGCTGGCGCGGGCAGGGTACGCGTATTCCGAGGGGTACGCAGGGAGATTTACATGCGATTTCACTGGCGTGAGCGGGGTACGCATATTCCGAGGCATGCGCGGGGAGTTTTACACGTGATCGGGTTGTCGCGTGAGAGCTGAGTGGCGTTTTTAGTGCATTTTCGTGGTTGTATTGTGGTTGTATTTGTGCAATGTTTTTGGCGCACAGGGCGGGGTTGGGGGCGTAACTGGCACTGCTGCAGGGTCGCTGAGCCACGCTGTGCCTCGGCTGGTTATGGATGTTTAAATCCATGAATACGCGGTGCGCCAAAATGGGTGTTGGCGCACGCGGCTGGCACAAACTGGCACATGCTCCCTCTGTGCGCCAGCCGCGTGCGCCACTTCTGCAATTAATTCCATGAATTACCCCCTAAATCTATTATCAAACAGCTAGTAATTTAAAAGCAGCGGTTCCGATGGCCTGTCTAACTACACACTAAAATGCCTTCCAGATATCTGGGCATCCACATTGAATAACATTTTCATAGCCATAAATCACACTCAATGTCTCCCCAAAAACTGGAAACACACAATCACAGTGCCTATCTATAAAAAGGGAGATCGGCAATTGCCAAATAGCAATTGATCTATCTCACTTTTAGATGTGCCGGGTAAGATTTATTGTCAACTACTTCTTAGAGAATTAAATGCATGGATAATCAAAGATCATTTGAAAAATCCATACCAATAGGAATTTGTTGTGGGTCTAGGCACCATCCCGAACACACTTACCCTAAACATGATTGAAACTCAATGTGCTGCCCGGGGTCTGTCACTTTATCTAGCTTTTATCGATTTCTGGGCAGCATTTGATTCCATTGAACAAGTTCTTTTGTATAACAAATTTAGGAACATGGCTTCCCGATATCCTTGCTAACATTGATCATGTAATTTCATTTTTAAAAATCTATGCAAGTTCAATTGACTTTTCACAGTAAATTCACTCCCCCAATTACCACTCAGAGAGATTTAAAAAAGGGTTGTAGGCTCGCTTCCTTCCAGTTTAATTTTTTCATATTGGACATGGGGAAGATTTTCGTTAACTCCAAGGGTGATCCTCCCAGGTTAGGCAACCAGTAATTGGATAGTTACTTATGCGGATGACTTTGTGCTGCTTTCACAGACACCAGTGGGTCTCCAAAAGATGCTGCACTTGATGATTATGCCAATGATAACAATTTGTTGATAAACACTAATAAGACCCAAGTTGTTGTCTGTAAAAACAACCCAAAGTTCAAAAAGAGCAGGTATAAATGGAAACAACAGGGAAGTGAATTGATAATTGTACATCAATAAAAATATCTAGGGGTGACTTTCTTAAATGTAAACAACAGTGGACTCCACACTTTAGAATTGAAGAGTAAATTGCAATCACTAACCTCTCAAGCGAAGATACTCGCTTAGAAATTTGGTAAATACTCTCTCAAGCATATAATGGCAATTTATCAAATGAAAGTGGTACGCATTGTATTATATGGAGTGGAAGCTACACTTCCTAGAAAGTGAAAATATTGGGACATCATAGAATCCAAATTTTGGAAACAAATTTTACATTTACCTAGCTGTACTCCTCACACATGATACGCCATGAATTGGGATCCTTGTCTCCACACTCTCAGGTAGTATGGAAGATATGTGCATTGTTGCGTAAATGTTTACTAGGCTTAGATATACCCAATCTTTTGGGGGTATCAGCCCATTATTTGCTGTCATCTGAAAATAACTTCCCCAACATTTGACGCAAAAATACACTGAATGCGCTAGTGGACGCCTCTGTAACCCTAGATCTACTCATCACTAATCCTGGGCGACCAAAAATAAAAATCTATCAACCAGATGCACTTTTTATAAAGATTTTGATATCTTTTTTTTGGAGCAAGAGATACAGAGACATGGGCGAATATCTTATCAAATGTCCTTCGACTCATATTTGCACACAATATATGCGGTTTAGGTTCAATCTATGGCGCACTTGTGAGGTGCTGTGTAGGAGAAAACAGATATTACAAAATCAGAGCCATTGTCGTTATTGTTTAAACAAAAGCAAAAAAGAGACTTTATAGCATCTCATTGTCGAGTGGCCTGAGTTGAATTTAATTCGCAAAAGTTTTATCAAAAATGTTTTTGCCTTGAATAGTAATTTAGATCATGATCAGATATGGCAATTGATCTTTTCAAATTCAAGACTGGCAGTGAAAGTAGCCATAGTGCACTAACTTGAAGCAGTACTGCCGGAAACAGAGAGTTGATTTATAGGAGTCACCAAAAATTAACCACTCCTTTCTTAAATTTGACAATTGAATGCATGGTGTAACACAATTTTCTTTTTTATTTACCTTTTATTATTATTTTTGAAATGTTTATTCTTTTATAATGTATAAGTATTCGAAATATCTTTTTTCTTTATTTTTTAAATTGTTAAATTATTAATAGACTGTTTATTGTTATAATTTTGTAAAATATATTTGAAAAGTTGGCTTTGTCGACTTACAAATAAAAAAAAGAATGGATTTCTGGCATTCGCTAAACCAACCATAATACTGATGGTGTTAATTTATTTTATTTTATTTATTTTTCACATGTTTGTAACGCCCTGACCCGAGGGTATCACAGCATTTGGTACAGTAAATCAGAAAAAAGCAGTACATTAGCAGGCATTGGAAATGATAGTGGAAGGCTACAGTTGTTACTCGTATTTATCAAAAAACAGTTTTATACAAGCTTTTTGAATGTTGCGTAGGACTGTTTGTTTCAGAGTTCCAGAGGGACGCGGCGGTGATGCAGAAACTGACACTGCTGGCTCTTTTGTTCCTGTAAAGTAGGTGGCCAGCAAGGTGCTTGTGCTGGATCTTAGCGCCCACATGGTGACATTTCAAGAAATACAGTTGTTGAGATAGAGGGGGCCTCCTTATAGATACAATGGTGCACGATAGATAACGTTTTAAAGTGCACTCAAGCTTAAATGGGGAGTCAGTTGGTCTCAGGTCTGGTAGCTGTGATGCGATCTAAGCGTTTTAGTCCAAGAGCAGCACAGAGTGCTTTAATTTGTAGTAGTTCAAGTCTGGACCTGTTGGCAGCAGTGGTGCCCATAAGTAAGACATTACAATATTTCTATTTGTGAGGATCAGAGCTCGAGCAAGTGTAAGGCAATTGTTTGGTGAGACGAACTGCCTACTCAGAGAAATGAGCTTTGTGGTGTAGGCAGTAGATGATGCTAGGCCATTAATATGCCTAATCATGGATAATTCTGCTTCAAGGTGGACCCCAAAGTTTTGATTTGTTTCAGTACAGGGATGGTCGTGTCATTGATGCAGAAGGAGGAAACTGTAGCATTCAGGTGATGGGGTCTGTAGGGGAGCCAACAATGAAGAGCTCCCTTTTATCATTGTTTAAGCACCAGTTATGTGTGGCCACAGCGCTGGTCAATGGGGTCTGAGATCAGCATCAGATGTCTGGCCGGATCTCTGGACCCGGCCTGCTTCAGCCCTGACCAGACTTTATTGAGCCCCCAGCTTCACTGAAGGAAGCTGAGAGCTCAGTGATATAATCGTCTCTGTGCTCCTTTGCCCAGCCATCAGTCATGCATCTGCAGTTTCCATTCGCTCAAACTGTTTCTTTCTTCTGGTCTGAAAGGGACACCACCAGAATCAATGGGCCATGAATATCACTGGGGTGGGGGCCATCACTGTTGAAAGTAGGCTTTCTACATGTGAGGCTCACTATTGTTTTCCAAATGTGCATTTTACACTTCCATAGAAAAGAAGCTAAAAAAAATAAAAAGAAAATGCTGCTTGCATTCACCAGTTTTCTTTGAAATGTGTTTTCTTTGGTTTGGGGGTGTTTGGCTGTATGAAAAGCGACCACGGCAAAGTGACCAAAGAAAACAGCCAGCATGCGGTCACTTTTCACATGATCCAACATCACCACCCACCCCACCCATCTGCAACCCCCCTTCCCTACTTACCTGCTCGCTCGCCGCCTGATCCACTTCAAACCTGTGGCGTCAGATCCGTCCCTCTAACGCGGGTCGGATCTGACACCGCATGGTCAATTTTTCATTTTTAATTATTTTTTCGTCCCCCCGCATCCAATATCGAGTAAGTGGGGGACTCCCTGCGAGCCCTCCAGGATAAAAACACCGAACGTGGGGAGCGGGGAACACCCCAGCAGTCCCCGCTCCACATGTCTGGTATGTATTAGCCAATTGGTTTGAATATATTTGGTTGAATGGTACATGCCAAATTCGATCAAATGTACCATTCGGTCAAATATATTCAAACTAATCTACATATACCTTTTGTCGGACTACCACACAAATGCTCTGTAATGTGTTTTATCACATGTTATATTTAGAAAGATTCTATATGCTTGTCAAGCTGGTTAATCTCACATAAAGGCTTCTGCTGTGCTGACAGCAGTTATTAGGAGTTCATGGGTGCCAACTTTTGATTTTCACCACAGGGGCAGAAATACCCCCACCTCTACCCTGAATACTAGCAAGTGACCATCCCAACCCATCCCTTGGCCAAACACATTTTATTGCACTTGTTTTTATTTATTTTTTTAAGTGTTTTTTTATTAAATTTTTCATATAAAACAATACACAATAACACAAACTAGGGGAAATGCGTCCCTACAAACCTCCCCCCTCCCTCTTCCGTTGCTGACACACGGCCTTAGCCTGCACACTTTTACAGCAGTCTCTGCGCTGGGCTAGTGCCGTCATCAGTAGCACGTTGAACATAGGAGTGTAGCGCCAGATGTATTCACTTCCTATGGAGGTTTCAAGGATCAGTCACCGCTATTTAGACGATCACAAGGGTGCCACCGGATGGGGGCAGTCACTAGGTATTGCCGTTAGGGTCCGGTGCACTGGAGACGGTTCCAGGTTCTGCCTCCTTGGCTATATAGCTCCTGAAGGGTGCCCAATAGTCCTTGGGTGTGCTGTTAGGTGGAAGCATCATGGGGTACTGTGTTTCCCTCTGTTCGCATCTTGACATAAGATTAAGCCAGTGTTGAAATGTGGGTGCCGTGTTGGATCCCCATACCCTTGCCATAAATGATCTGGCTGTTACAGATGTCATGGCTAAAAGGTGTTTCTCACTTCAGGTGCCTGTCTCAATTAAGGCCAATAGCCAAACTTCAGGGGTGAGTGGTATGTGGGTATAAGTCATGCTTGACATTGCTTCATCGATTTTTGACCACAGAAACTGAATTCGGGGGCAGAGCCAAATAACGTGGTGAAAGTTTGCTGGTGTCTGGTGACATCTCTTACCGTGCGGGGATCTAAGTGTTTAACAACGTATCTAAGGTAAGTGGAAAGTATTATATCTGATGCAGGCATTCAAAATAAATCACGCTGAATATATTACTTATGAAAATGGACCTGGCCTGGGCATGTATTAAGCTCCACAAGCTGTCAATCAATGTGTATCTCATGTTTCCCTCCCATTTACTTCTATGAAGGTTCGTAGGTGGGGGTCTGAGCATCCGGGGCATGCCATATAGGGTCGAGACCAGCTTCCTGGTGAATGTTGGGGTTGTGGTGTATACCATTAAAGGGGATGTGGGGATGCATTTGAAAAGTCTGGCCATTTAACTCGTAACACCTCCCGAAGCCGGAAATACAAAAATTGCGTGATGGGGGTCCACTCTCCCCTAGAAGTCAGGTCGTCCCACGACAAGAATCTGCCTTCAGGGGCAATATTTCCTATTGTGTTCATCTGAAAGTTTGTAAAGTGTTGTAAGTGGAATGCCATACGTGATATATGGCCATGGAGGGTGAATACTACTGTCCTAGGTTGGCCCATTTTGCCAGGCGATCCCATGCTCTGAGGGTGACGTCTTCCAGCTAAAATTCCGACCTTGTGTATCTTTCCCGTGTGGACCATAGTAGTCTCCTGAGATCATCTGGATGGGTAAGTGCTTTCTCAAGGCATGTGTGGGGCAGTTCGTGAGTGGGGGACCACCACCAAACAGCATTTTGCACCTGGGCAATCAAGTAGTATAAAAATAGGTCGGGGACATCCAGGCGGCATAGTTTATCTAACGAGGTGCAAGGTTGCTTCCCTGCCCATATCAATTTAATCATCGTGCTCTTTAGTCGGTTTCAGAAGTGTACGGGGGGCCAGATCGCAACGTTATTAAAGACACACAATAATTTTGGTACGCCCACCATCTTGGTGAGTGAGATCCGAGCTGATGCGCCAGATCACGACGTTATTAAGGACATACAATAAATTTGGTAGGACCACCATCTTGGTGAGTGAGATCCGAGCTGATTGGGAGCAGAGGAGATGTACCCATGTGTCCAACCTGTGTTACAAATATTGTAGGGCAGCTATGTAATTCTCCTCATATAACCTAGCCAGTGATGTGGCTATGAGGATGCCTAGGTAACAAATCCCATGAGAACAACAGGCGAAGGCCTAACCGATGTCATGCGGGGATACCCCTGCAGTGAGCGGGAGATTCTCTGACTTGGTCCAATTGATCCGCAGGTCCGAAAGCGCTCCAGATTTGGTGATCTCTTCCACTATTGGGTTTAGGTTGGTTTGTGGGTATTTAACATATATTAACATATCGTCCACATATAGAGAGACGATGGATGAATGTGAATGGAGTGTAACACCTCTATGGTTGTGGTATTCCCTCAGAGAGCACACCACTGGCTCTTTGCCAGGGCAAACAAAATAGGGGAGAAGGGGCAGCCTTGTCTGGTTCCCCGGGATAGATTAGGTTCAGATTGTCTACCATTGCTATACACCAGAGCTCGTGTGGCTGTATGTAACAAACGGACCCAATGTAGAAACGCGGTGCCCATGCCAGTGCGACACAGGACCTTGAACAAGAACAGCCATTCGACAGAGTCGAATGACTTTTCGGCATCCAACGCTGCTATTGCTATCGGGATCGCTGGGTTAACGTTGTAAATCAGGGTGAACAGTCTCCGCAGATAATTTTGTGTCGAGTAGCCGGTTTGATGCCTGCCTGATCTGGGAGGATCAGGCAGAACATGTGGGGCATAAGCCAAGAGCTTTACTAGGATCATGTTATCGTTATTCACCAGTGATAGGGGCCTGTAGGATGAGCATTTCTTGGGGTCTTTACCTGGTTTAAGCAGGACCGTTACTAGGACTGTTCTGGTGGATTCAGAAAGCACACCCGCCGCGATGGCCGCTTCGAACATGCTGCATAAGTGGGGAATAAATAGGGCTGGGAAGGCTTTATATAATTCTGCAGTAATGCCGTCGGTCCCCGGGGCTTTCGCATTGGGAAGAGAGCGGATCACTATAAGGAATTCCTCATCCGTGGGGGAGTCATTCAGCCTTGTTCCATCTTCCAGGTCTAGCCATCCCAGGGTGACCTTATCTAGATATTGTTCGATATCATCATGCCCTGCAGAGCTCTGTGTAGCATAGAGTTTCGCATAATATTGTCGGAACATGTCATTTATCCTCCCAGTATCCCTGACGGTTTCTCCCTTGGGTGTGTCTATTTCTATTATAGGATCCAAGTGTCACTCCTGCCTAATTGCCCATGCCAAAGTCCTGCTTGGGCAGTCCCGCTATTGGATCACCTAAGAACATTTCCTTGCAGGTCAACAACATGCGGATCTCTTGTCTCTTGGCCTCTAGGCACGCCTGCAGTTCGGGAGAGTCCTGCATGGCCAGTTGGTCTCTATATTTTTTTAATCTTTCTCCTTAGATGTGCTAGCTCTATGGATACACTTTAGGACGCCCCCTCCCTGGGAGATACACCAGCCCCGGATATAAACTTTTAGTGTTTCCCATACCATCATGTGGTCCGTGACTGACTCTGAATTTAGGTCGAAGATTTCGGTAATGGCTTCGCGGATGTCCTCGCAGAATGCTGTATCCTTTAGTGTGCTCTAAATTTCCATCTGAGCTGCTTGGGGGGTTGAGCGGACCCATGAACTGTACCAGGACTGGGGAGTGGTCAGACAGGGTTCGGGATAAGATATGTGGTTCATAGGATACTTGTAAAAACAAAGAGGTGATGGCTGGAAGGTTTAGAATGAATCTTATCCACTGGCATTGCTCTGGGCACTTTCCAGACCATCGTTCTTCGCCTGCCAAGCCATTACAGAAGGGGAAAGACCATATGCAAATCAGGCTTGGTCTCACCCCAAAAGGGGCAGTCCAGCCCGAACTGCTAGGTCACATCCCTTCTGCACGAGACCACAAGCATCCCCAAACACGTTTCGGCCTTGTTGGGCCTCATCAATGAGGAGTAGCTTGGGTCTCTAGGCCCAGCAGGTACGGGACCGACGTCTGGGCATACCCGTCCCACTCGGGGTGACAAAGCAAAAACAAAGAGGTGATGGCTGGAAGGTTTAGAATGAATCTTAGCCACTGGCATTTCTCTGAGCACCCTCCAGACCATAGTTCTTTGCCTGCCAAGCCATTACAGAAGTGGAAAGACCATATGCAAATCAGGCTTGGTCCCACCCCTAAAGGGGCAGTCCAGCCCGAACTGCTAGGTCACATCCCTTCTGCACGAGACCACAAGCATCCCCAAACATGTTTCGGCCTGGTTGGGCCTTATCAGTGAGGAGTAGCTTGGGTCTCTAGGCCCAGCAGGCGCGGGACCCACTTCTGGGCACACCCGTCCCACTCGGGGTGACAAAGCAAAAACATAGGACACTTGTGCCAGTTCTGGGGACATTTGAATATAGTCTATCCTGGAGGAACTCCCATGGACGTTGGAGATGTACGTGAACTCCCAGCTGGGGGGGTGGTGAAGGCGCCATACGTCAACCAGGCGTAGTCTGCCGTGATAGAAGCCCATTTTTGGGCCACCCGGATAAGTGTTGTCTGTGTGGTTGAGGACCTATCTGGATCAGTAACAGGGCTATATTAAAATCCCCCACCCACACCACTTCATACCCCTGGAATGGCCGTAGGTGTTCGGAGCACGTTTTTAAGAATTCCAGGCAGTCATAGTTAGGTCTGTATATATTTATGAAGATAACTGTCCACCCATCTATTTCCCCCAGGAGAAAATGACCCTCCTCATCCGATATCAGGCTGTGTAGTTTATATTCCAATGACCGGTGTATATATATCGCGACTCCCCAGGAATGGATGGTGTACCTATGAACACCTCAACCAGCAAGACTAGGAAGCTTATGCCCTTTCCACATGTGGGTCTCCTGAAGACACAGGACGTTCATGCGTTGATTCCTGGCATAATTTGAAATCAGGTGTATCTTTTTTTCCATTAGTGAACCCGCGAATGTTCCAGGTAGCCAGGGTAATGTCTGTGTTGGAGGGAGTATCGAGCCCCTGTGGGTGTATCACGTTATATCAAGACTGTGGTTAGCGTCTGGAGGATGTATATACCATGTTCTGAGTTCTAAATAATGTGCTAGGTGCTTGGCCAGCACTGAGTGTGCAAGGAAGTTCGTGATCCTGGAAGAAGGAACCCACCCACCCCAGCCAAACCTTGTGATCCAATTCATTTAACCGTGTGAGTGCCCCACCCCATCCCCCACCCATGCTAGAAACACCAACCTACCAGTCAAATTAGCCCTCCCCCTCCCCAACACTGTACATCATCCCCAAACAAGTTGCATTGCCACTGGGCATGGGGGGTGCAGGCAGCCATTGTGCTTCCCATTTGGCGTAAGACTCAATGCCACATTTGTCATACACAATTAGGTTTCCATACGTATATGTTTCTCCAGTAGTTGCTATGCGGAGCCCCGGTGGGGCTCCAAGGAGGTACCTACAGATGGGTTGCACTCAAATAAAGTTCCAAGATCCCCTCCTCCCAACTCTGGGAAGTCGGCGGGGGCAGGGATCTCCGTGGTGAACTGCTCAGCGGCATCCTGGCACGTGAAGAATAATGTTTTCCCTTCTTCCCATCGTATACAATCCTGAGTTTGGCGGGGAACATTATTAATAGGCGAATTTCTTTTTTCTTCAGGGCGTCTTTTGAAGTTTGGAAGTGCTTCCTTTGATCTCGCTCCTGTTGGCTAAAGTCCGGGAACAGTCATATTAATGCCGAGCCCCACTACAGAGTTTTCTTTTCTCTTGCTGTCCAGAGGAGGATGACCCGGTCTTGATAGTTAATGTGGGTGATTATAGCCCTTATATAGCGATTATAGCCCTTTCAGGAGCTCCCAGGGGTGATCTGACTGCTAGAGAGCGGTGGGCCCATTCCATCATGAACAGGTACGTGCCTGGTGGGTCGTCAAGGATTTCCTTGAGTAGTTTTTCCACAAACTGTCCATATTATCTATTGGGGTGGACTCGGAGACCCCCATGATTCTTATATGGTTTCTTCTCGATCTCCCTTCAAGATCATCATTCTTAGCCCAAACTGTTTTGACCGTTTGCTGTAGTTATGTGACTTCTCGTTGGAGTTCCACAATTTTATCCTCTGGTGTTCTGCCTCTGACATTCTGGCACACAGTTTGTCAATTTGGATCACGGAGACGTCTACCTTGCAAGTAAGTGCGTCAATTTTGGCGCCCAGATTGTCTGTGCTGCTCTTTAATGTCAACAATGTCTGGTTAAGGGCTGAGATGTCCAACTGAGTACGACAGGGTTCATCCTCCTGTTGAGTTGGTTCACGGTCTGTTCTTGCAAATTGGTCATTTTCGACTGTTTCTTCTGGTTGCCCATCTTCAGTGTCCCTCCGCAACCGTACTGACCCCTATGCCACCGGGCCCGTGGATCATTCGGTGGTTGCCCCGGGTATCATCGGGGGTGAGTGGGACCGGGGGCCTCAATATCAACTGCCAACTGATGGTTCAGTGACGCAATGCCTACAGTGTTTGCAGCAGGGGCCAGAGCAGTGGGAGGATGATCAGCACCTAAGGGGCCCACAGTGTCCAATGGAGATTTAACTGATGCTCTGCATGTGTTAGTGGTTCTGCTGGAGACTGAGGGTGAGGGTAGCGAGCGGTGTGCGGGCAGACTGCCTGATCTTTAGCCCTGTTGATTTTCTCTGGGTGATCAGTAGGCCTCCATGTGATCAGGCTAGGTGGACAGAAGAGGCCAAAGCACTTCACCCACACCACAGTTTTGGTGTTTGTGTGCTGGTTGTGGTTCAAACGTTGGCGCAAGGGTGGTGTTTCTGGGCACTGCTTCCAGGGAGAAAGGCGCATTGTGCAGATCAGCCCGGCACCCCCTTCGGTATTGGAGTGCTGCGGGCCGTGGTATAATTGAGGAACAAGGGCTGTGGATGTTTGTCGAGAATAGTTCCTGTTACAGTAGGATAGTTATGTCTGCATTCCTTCCCAGCCTGGTGTGTCCCACAGTGGCCGGCCACCTGAACAACTAGGTCCAAGCAGACTAGGCTCTCCTAATCCGTGGTGAGCGGGCATTCCCGGCTTCTGGATCAGGGGGGTTGTGGTGTACGTGGCCTCTCCTCTCCCAGACCCCCTGACTCACCGTGCACCGGCTGCCGGGTGGCCGCCGGGTGTTATATTGCTCCTCCAGATCTCCTCTGGGGGGGCCCCTCCATTGTCTCGTGTCAGTGAGGGCAGGCTTATGAATAAGGATCCTTGCCCACGGTTGACCACTGCAACCCCTCTCGCCACTCTTCTGAGCCCATGCGTCACAGCAGGTGGGATTCATGTGCAGGCCTGTTCCCTTCGTCCAGGGGAGTCCTGCGCTGCCTCTCAGGGTATGTTTCTGGCCAAGGAACGCAGGGGGTGAGCAGACAGTGATGTCCCAGTGGCCCGTAGACCAGCCCAGCCACGCATCAGGTGAAGCCGGCAGGTCCAGGTGCATGGTGCACGCAGTGGTGTCTGGGTCTCCAACCTGCTGTGGGCCGATGGCAGTGGCCCCGGCTGGTGATGTTTCATCCCGCTTAGGGGCTATCGGGGCTACTGGGGCACCCTCCGAAGGGACTCAGGCCACCAGGCTGGAGTCAGAGATGTGGAGTGGGCTGGGATGAGGGTCCTCCGAATCCCTAAGGCGGGTCCCAACGGCCTGTGGAGAATCAGCCATTGGTGAGGGATGGGCCACTCAGCGCATCGAGGTCAAAACTGTGTAACCTGGGGTGGTGGGTAAGGGACATGGGCTAATCTGTGAGGAGGATTTGGCTCTGATGGCTAACACTCATCCTATGGCATTAAGGTGGTCTGGCATGTAGATAGTATAGTTGGGAGGGATGGCTAGGGAAAACAGGGGGCCAGGGCATCATTAAGCCAAGATTCAGTCGTGGCTAAAATATCTAGGTGTTCTTTGTGGATAAGATTGTGAGTGTCAATGTTATGTGCACCTAGGGAGCGAAAATTAATTAGAGCACATTTCAGAGCCTCTGTCTGCATATGTGGTGGGCTAGGACAGGGGAGATGTGGTACCTGTTGTGTCTTGTCGGAAGGCAAAGGGGAGGGGGATCTGGACCATCTGATGGCCCCTAATTGTGGCACGGATGTGACAGTGATAGGGTGAGTTCTAGCCTGTAGTCTAAATCGGTGAGTAAAGACAAGGGAGGTTAGTGTGCTTCCTGAGTCCTGGCTCCATAGGGTAGGGTTCAGGTTTCTTTCAAGTTTTGATCGTGAATTGTACAGGTCAGTAGCAGTGATCTGCTGTATGGTGAAGGTGGAAGTAGTAGTTGCAATGAGGTTGGAGCAGGCCCGGCATTGTTTGGTACAAAAGCAATAGATGGGTGATTAGTGGGGTCTTGGCTGAGTAGTGTCAGAGACCATTGGCTGAGAGAGGGGGACAGACTGCGTGGCGATGGGGTGTATCAGCAGCAGTATCAGATGTTTGGTCTGGGAGCAGAACATGGTGGGCAGAAATGAAGTGGGGTGGGGGTGATGCAGGCCATAGTAGGAGTTGGTATGAGGACACTAGTGTGGGGGTGGGCTTGAGGAGATGCCCTGGAGTTTAGGAAGGAACTGCCAGGCACTGTTGGTCCAATGAGCATCTGATGTGTGACAAACACAGGCATGCTGGGCTTTTTGCGGGCTGTGAGGGCCTTCGGGACCAAAGATGTGCTAAACAGGAATTGGGGCAGGCAGAGGTGGTGCGATAGTCGCATGAATGTGACTGGGTACCTAGAGTCATATCAGGACTTGCTTCACACATAAATTGTGTGATGGACTTCAGTGGGTATGGCGGCAAGTTTGGGGGGATCACAGGACAAAGTGGCATGGCTTCCAATCTCTGCAGAAAGGTTGCAGTGCAGCGTTGCAGACAGCGAGTACGGCCATGTGTAGATGAGACACTGTGGGCAGGTTGAGGAATATTTGGCTGCAGTACATCATGGCATATCACAGAAGACATGTGTGGTACAGCATAGAGCTGTGGCGATCTGAACCAGCACAGGACAGGTAAGAAGCTGGTTGGAGGTGCGAGGGGGCCATTGGTAGGTATGAACACAACACAGTAAGGGTTGCAAATGTAAATGAGCAAGGAGTGGAGGATCCTCTTAGCTTGGCAGAGAGTTTGAAGAATCGTTTGGCGAGGCAGCGATAAGGCGGTGCTGTCTTTCGGCCGTGAAGGATAGGTGATAGCCTCATGATCAACGGTCATCCCAACAGCCATGGCCACAACCGGACAGGGATCAGCATCCTTTGAGGAGATCCTTCGAGGGGGGGGGCTGGCTCCCTGGCTGTCCAGCAATTGGGATGCATCTGGGACAAACCGCGCCCATCAGAGGAGGGATAACAGGCTGCAGGGTATGTGAAGAGACAGTGGATGACACAGCAGCCATTTTAGAAGGGAGCTCATGCTTCATATTAGTATATGCAGGCCCAGCAGGGTTTACATAGCCAAGGCCTTCGTCAGTGGCCTTGGGCATCAGAGGCTGGTCAGGAAAGCACATTATTTAGAGAACGGAACATAGGTAGTCTACAATGTATTCTGATATGATTCTTTGGTTTTACGTTCAAGTCTATTTAAAAATCAAAGAACTTAATAAAAGAAAGTAGGGACTACTTGATCTCATGTACCATTGCACATACAATGCATGCTTTTAATTGACTGCCAGTAGCAAGTCCTCAACGAGTAAATACAGATCACTAATTACGGAAGCCTGATCCTAGTGGACTACAGGCAGATTGCATTTACATTGCAGGGCTATCGAGGGACATTGAGGTACCCTCAAGTTCTGCTGGCACGGTATGTGGAATCAGCATTATGAAGTAGACATAGACTGTGGAAAAAAACACCCAGATTTAAATCACAATTCAGTAGCTTGATTACATTTGGCACTTATTACAAGGGGCAATCAAAGGTTTCTAAGAGACTTGGCATCTTGAAGGTTTTCAAGGAATCTATTCCGGAGCGAGGGACAGACACATAAAGACCCCTCTGTCCTGGGACCACCATAAGCTCATCAGTGAAAGTTCTGTCTGGGAATCCTAGTGACCACTGGACAGAAACTTGTAGGGGCAGTGGCAAAACAGGCTGCTCACTTTTCTTCTTGTCGGCTGATGGAGTGGGACAGATTTTTGTAATTTCACAGATTCCTTCTTTTCCCACCAGACTGTAAATATTTCAATGTGATGATTTCATTTGACTTTACTTAAGGAAGTAAAAATTACATTTTAAAAATCAGGCTTGCTGTCGTTGACATCGTGACAGTATTTCAGACCCCATAACTTACGTGCTCAGGATCTTTCTCTGATTATGCATAAACTTTACTTAGGGCAGAACGTTTAACATAGTTCATAGTGATTACAGTACCAAGGAGAAGATGATTGTTAAACTTGCAAATTATTAATAATGCTACATCATACCTATACATGGTGGTGCCTGTGCTTTTGGAATGCTGAGGTCATATTGTTGGGGACAAACTCCCAGGTAGGTTTGAGGGCTACTAGGAGTTTGCAGGCTCTTGGAAGGCCAAACGCCTTCCCGCAAAAGGAAGGTAGACCCGACCAGACAGCAAGTTCAAACTGCTGTTTATTACAGCCAAAACCAACAGGGATCAGCACCAGAATAGAAGAAATCCACAGACATCACAACGTCTCCTAGCTCGCAGGCCAGTTTTGTCCTGAAGTGGCATCATAGTGATGTCACAACCTGGGCCCCCCTCCAGAAAACCTATTGGCCTCCTGGATTGGTTGTCAGGATACTATATATAATCCACTATATGAGTTATTCTACTGGCTCTCGCATGTCAGGTGGCTGGCCGGATCCATCCCCAAATTGCTATCTCTAAACAGTGTTGCAGTGTGAGTATCTTACCATTGGTTCTTGCCCATTGCTACCCACCCCTAGGAGTCTGAACTGTAATTGGCTACAGCTGACCTCCCCAGGCCTGGGATCCATAATGGTTCTCAACTCTTGGTGTACCTTCTCAAGGTAATAAGAATGGCTATGTGCTGCATTACAACTTGTGTCCACCACCTTAGACTATGAGAGTGCTCGTTCATCTCGTGCAACACTTGTCTCACATTATAACATCTTTGTTGCAAGCTTCTGTCTGGCAGCGTGTGATCAGCTTTCTTTCCCAGCTCTGGTTTCGATTCATTGTCTGAGTCGGCCGGGTCACGTGTTCGGAGACAATGATTTGGAGATTCTGCATTTATGAGAAATTATTCACATTTATTGCTGTTGGTGTTACTGTCATTCAGGGAATGGAATTTCATTCAGATCTGGTGGTCTTGGCAGCGGGTCTTGTCTCACACGATTGTTCTCGTCCAGTCTGATTTCATCTCAGCCCAGCTCTAGCTGAGAAGCTTGTGACCGGATGTAATTTTCCTAAACCATTATGCAGTTCCTACAGTGTCCATTCTGTTCTATATTCTCCATATGTTAGTCACACTTGGCTATGTCAGGTCCCATAGGTGCTCCAGCAGTTCCATAAGGTTAATTGCACATAAGCATCTGTAAGCTTTGTTCAGGATCTCTTGCTTCGTGCAGTTTCTTTGTTGCTGCATTAAGATTATGACAAAATAATAAAGCAATGACACTATCTGTCCTCTAACTATAGAACTGTACGCTCATGTTCTTTGTGTATTCGAGTGTGTGTTTGTGTCCTGATAAGCGAATGGCACGTGTGCTTCCTGTCTAACGCTGCTTCATCGTGATGTCTCTGCCAATGTCAGTGGTTTGGCTTCTCAGCACTTTAGTCAATACTGTCAATAGAGGTCTCTTTATTTGCAGCCTGAGGTTCCAGCTACACTCTGGGGAAGAGCTGTACTGCTCCTGGTCTGTAGGGCCAGCTGAGTGGGTACTTCTCAACATACTTATCAATTATTGGAGCACTAGGAATTGATCCGAAATAGTATGGGCGTTCACAATATCTCCATCAAATTACCAGTGCAGGTAGCAGAATACTCCTTCGGGGTTGCACCAAACCCACTTCCCTTCATAGAACTTTGGATCATGTGGATTGTCCAGTTTTATTATTCCTGCTCGAAATAGTTCACACTGTGTGATCGTTGATCTCAGCTTGTCTCGTTCTGCAACAATCTCATCCTTTGTTCCCCTATGTTCACGTCCATCAGGATTTCCATTCCAATAAGCCTCATCTTCTGTTTTCTTGCACCTTACCATGCAGATCTTGATCCCACACGCTGATGCTGCTCCCAGCACAAGTGCTCCAGCTATCACATCCAGTTCATCTGACAGCCATGATGGAATCCATGACCATATATACGCCAGCCAGCTCTAGTCCTTCCCTGTTCCTCATGCTTCATCCTCCATCTTTGCGTTCATCTGTGCCGATTGTGCAGCTGCATCTGAGAGAGTGCTGTTATCTATGTCATTAGCTGGTGTGAATGTGCAACATAAACTCCCTATATTTGCACAAACTCCTCCTTCAATGGCCATGAGGAGATTCATAACATATCTATTCTGGAGCACCGCCAACCTTATTGCTCTGAGATCTTCTTTTATGGTGTTGAACCCATTCACTGAAGAGTACCATCAGCTCGCAACGAGTGATCTGTAATCACTCAGCATTTGTATATGTCTTTAGTCCTGGTATTATTGATGCAAAGAACATCTCTGTTCTGCTAAACAGCATGTGCTCTGCTGAGACATCGTCCAATGCTGTTTCTGATGCCTCTGAAAAGTAATCCCCCCCCTCTTTTCACTCTGCGCAACCAGGCCTGCTTCTCTGTCTTCTCTACCTGAGCTCTTGGTGCCACCTTGACCAACCTCTTCCTTCTCTTATTGTTGTTCATCTTTGAGAAGTCATCGAGCTTCACATCCTTCTTGGGTACAACCAACCAAGGCATGTTGATGTGTACCAATGAGCATACTCCTCCCCACTCAGGTGGCAGCTTCTCATACACCTTTCAACCACATGCCCACCAGTGATCCATCAGTACTGCCGTTCCTGCTCTCATTGCTGCAAGTTGTTTGATTGTTTTACAACCTACTTTCTCGCTAACTTCAAAATCACGATTGTTCTGATAGCACAGGGCTTGTGTCTTCAGTGGAATTATTGGCATCGGTCCGGCTTCATTCTCTACCCATGTCAGGAACTTTGCGCTTGCTTCCCATTCCTTCAGGCACTTGTCATTTTCCTCTTTCACCTTGTTCAATGAGGAATGGGCAAGTTTCCGTGCCTTAATTCCTGTTAGGCAGAAATGCATGCAGTACCCCCTGGGACCACCACATACAATTAGGACTACAGGTGTAAGCAAAACCAACCATTGGCATAAGTCTGTACTACACAGTTTTGTGGTAGCAAGCTGAGCAGCCAGACTTATCTCAAGAGGGAATGTGAGCAGTACAAGGATGTTGCACATAGGTCTTACAATCACAGTGGTTCAAGTAGATACTTACACTCAAGGTTTCTTGGTAAACCATTTAGTAATACATTACACAATAATTTACAAAACATTCACTAGAAGGAGGCAACTTAATATCATACACAAATAAACTTCAACACCAAAGCAATACGTTTCTGAGTAAATTAGGCTCCACTGAAATAGGAGCAAAATAGCATTTCAGTCACTTTGAATAGGAGGGAAAAGGCACAAGTTAACCGAATAGATTACAAATACTTTCTTAGGCAGTGCAAATAGTTTCAGTTCACTAGAAGACTCGATTCAGTTCAATAGGCCTAGGCCAAAGTCAATGGACCAGTGTCTTGTGTAGGAAAGAGCAGTTCTTGAAGTAAACAATAACGTCTTTGCCAAAGTTCTTAGAAGTAGTTTGTACGAAAAGAACCATATGTTGTGTCACAAGCTGATTAGGCCTGCAAGTTGGGAAAGTTCTGTGAATTTTCACTGCGAGAGATGCATTCTCTCAATCGGGTTGGCACGGTACCTTAATATGAAGCAAAAAGATGCAGCCGAATACGGTGGTTCATGCAGTTCCTGCAGATCTCGCTGTTCCAGACCCTCAGTCTTGGGGACAAGAAGGAAGACGTTGGGAGACTCCTGCACTGCACGGGATCATTGAAAAACGCGTACTAAATGGAGTCACTTCAGTTCAAGTAGCTGTCGTCAAGTACACAAGCTGGTGTCCTTCCCACTGGTTAATCATAACCAGCTCTGAGAATGGTATCCAGGTGGCTCATGAGTTGATTGGTCCCACCAACTCAAAGGAAGAAGTCGTCCTTGAAGGGGCTTCTCTGTCGAAAGGAGTTTTGGTGATTCATACCTGCAGCAGGGCTTCACCAAATCAAGGGTCCAGGAGTTGCAGCAGTTGTCCTCTTCCAGCTCGTCTTCGGTTCTTTTGTTCCAATGGTCGACTCTACTTTCCAGTCTAAGAGACTCGCCTTTTAAACGGTTTTCTCCCATTCATTCCAGCCTTGCTGCCACTCACCCAGCAGGGTGGCTGTCCTTGCCAGACAGTCAGCCAGCTAATTACACCAGAGTGCATTTGGGACCCCTAGGCGACTAAGCACAGGGAGTTTCATGCACCTCCCTCACTTCCTTCCCACCCCAGACACTCAGACGCCAGAGGCGGTCTTCAGTCCTGAAGCCCGTCAAAGGCATGAAAACAAAGGGACAAAACCTAGTTTGGCACGCAGAGACAAACTCTAGAAGGACCTTTCCAAAAAGAAATGCCAAAAATCAAAGACCGGGACCCGTTTAAACAAAGGGGCTTAGGGCGCCATCTTGAAAAACATGGCTCCCGTGATTTTTAGCTATCAGTGTTCGCAGTCAGGAAAATTCATGGTAGTTCATTGTAAAACCACTGCCACCAGCCATTTCGATAGAAAACGGTAGTATTTGATTGCTACATGAGTTTCTAGACACAGGGGATACTAGGTAACCCCTCCAGCTCTCTATAAGAAGATAGTGTGTGCTGGGCCTAGGAATTTAAAAAGACTAGTAAAGTCAATTTAACCTTACATTCTCTGGGAAACGGTAGTTCATCACAGAGAAGGTATTTAAACCTTTGGGAAGTCTAAAACGACATCCCTGTGTCACTGCACTGAATGTGCTGTGTAACACACATGAATAGATGGCTATGGAGTTATCTTAAAACTCCATAGTCAAATAACACAAGAGTAAAACACACATCAAAATACATGAAAGAGTGAAAACAAAGGCTCACACTGTTTCCAGATTAAAAAAAATCAAGTCCTCAAAAATCTAGCAAAGTTGCTGGGGGTCTCTAAGGTGAAGGGAATACGCACATTTATGAGAATTCTCCCTAACACTTCCCACCGCTCCATCCTGCCATCCATCATTAGTGTACACTCATCCATACACTAGTATCTGTGGCCTTTCCCAGCATCCAGGCTCTCCTCCTATCTCTTTTACTCTTGTCTATGGACATGGCAATTCCTTCAGTGTAATAGGCTTTGTCTCTCCTTTCTCTGGTACGCCAGTTTTGTACTGCAACCCTTCATTCAGCTCCCAGTAATTGTTCATCATGTCTAATGTCTTTATGTAATTGACTTCATATGCGAAGGTCCCTTTGGACATCCATCTCAATGTTGCTGTTCTCCCTTGGCATCTTCCTCATGTCTGTACCATGGCGAGATACTTCAGGCATTGTGCTCTTGTTGCTGGTATTTCAGTTCCTATGAATGTTCTGGAAGCATTAATGGCATAGGGGATAAAGAGCAGACATACCTACATTCCTTACCTACGATGGTCATATGATTATACCACATGTTGTTAGATACTCGTGCTCTGTCAGTGAGATACATGTCAACTCCCTTCATGTCTGTGTCAACACTGTGCTTACCTCTCATTACCTTATCAGCTGTGTCTACCTGCCCACCTGAAATGACCGTCCCTCCTACTTGAGTCAGGGGAATGTTAGTAGAGGGTACAGCGGTAGTGCTAACAACAATGTATAATTGCCAAAATACAAATCCCATCAAGCCACTGGGAATTAACAGACAAGCCATGATGCTAATGTTCTTTATTGTTTCCTTAAAGGATAGTTCCGGGACTTTTTTTTTATTGTCCCTACGGGTCGGCCATGTGTTTGTAAGCATAAATCGGTAGATCGTAGGAAACTTTCCTATGGACCTTACCCGACTTTTCGCCCATTATCGCACTCGAAATCAGCCTCCATTTTGTGATAATCCTATCATTTCGCCCCATCGACCTGGCTCACCTGCCTTTGCGGCACTAAATCAAATCCCCCGCCCCTGAGCCTGACATCAGCAGACGCGTACTTCCCATTTCAAGCACGTCTCGTGTCAACAATCGCTGCGCCTCAGCTATTGACGTGTTGCCATGGAAATGGCAGGACGCCTCTTTCCCCAATAAGTATAAACAGACCGTTTCACAACACACAGCAGCAGATTTTCGATTCCATTCCTCTCTCTGTGTTACTTTGAGTATTCTGTGACTCGTTTCAGTGCTCTGGTCAGCTACCTTCGCCGCTTGTAGCCCGTGTGAACACCTGTACCATCTCTGTAAATTATTTTACTATCTTTACCGCACAATGGCCACAATAATGCCGTATATGTACGAGCCCGAGTACACCGAGGAGGAACTACTGGAAAGGCAAGCACGCGAAAACGATGGGGATTCGGACGGCAGTTGGGAGGACCAGTCAACGGATGAAGAGCCTGGACCATGTCGCATGGACGGCGTCTCCACCTGGTGCACGTGCAATCGGTGCGAGCTAATGCCAACTGAGGAGGAGAACTGCTGCTGCCGTGAAAATTCCGGGTGCTTGGCCTACATTTCGGAAAGCGAGCAAAGTCTGCAGGAAGGCGAGCAAAGTCCGCAATGCATCACCGAGCTGCCAGAGTTCAGGGAAGCCTGCCTCTCACGGACCGTGTTGAGGATGATGATGGTGCTTATGCACGAACTTCGTGGCACTGTTCGTCCGCGTAATCCGAGTAACGAGTAAGTATACTCTGTTTGTGATGTCAGTGATGCCACTACTATTTCATGGTCGTCTCCCACATATAAAATTACATTTACATATCATTCGAACGCATGTAAATTGGTTCCATATAGTGCATTTTCTAGATATAATTTTTTTCTAAGAAAAATGACATGTGTTACCTGAATCGACATTGATAAGAAAGTTTTGTCAGTTTGATACAGTTTGCATCTTTTTTTTTCACAGGTGGTACAGGCTGGTGGCCTATCGTTGCTTCACTTGGTGGCTTCACGGGAGGCTCGGACACCGCGTTCGGAGAGTAATACCTGCCTGTGCGGTACTTGCCATTAGACAACATTTCCCCAGTGACAGTGGACAATACCGCGGATTTTCCCTCGATGTGCTGCAACCTCAACTTTACAATGTGTAATGTTTATTATTTATGTTTAATTAAAATCTAAAATAAAGCCCAACATATATTTTAACAATGGTTGTTTTGATTTTTTAAATGAATCTAGTGTGTCTCCGTTGAATAGCCTTCCAGTGCCTTGTCTTGTCACACCACATGTCTCCGGCCGGCATCCTCCCTCACGTTGGCCGCACACCTTCAATCCACATAACCGTTGAACCCATATATGCAGCAGTCATACATATATTATTTTGTGGGTTGGCATCAAGCGTTGGCAATAAAAAGCCGTTGGATTTTATTGATACAAAACATGGTTATAGGTAAATAATAAATATGGTTGATCATAATAAATCCTCTTTTTGGGCACCGGGTACAGAGATGACCCCCATATATTCTCCTGGGAGGGTGAGGTATTTATAAACTCACCCCCCTGCCTTCCATGTCGTAGATCCTGCAGCCATCCTCTTACATTCAGTTAGATGGCCTCTCCTTGGTGAGGCCCTGCAGCAAACGGGTCTTGTCTGCACGACCACCGCCCCAATCCACCCCCCCGCCCTATCAAAGGCAGTTCGCACCAGGGTACTTGTGCTGCTGGCAAGTGGAGCTGTCAGGGAGCGATAAAGGCCAAGAGGTGCCAAAGACCATGTACACTTCAAAGTGGTCTATAGAGCATGGGTTGTTGTTCCCATGTCTACCCCCAGACCCCGTGTCTCCTGCCAATCATCCCCCCTCACGCTGGACGCCCCCCTGCAATCCACATAAGTGTGTCTCCATTCACGAGTCTTCCTGTGTCTTGTCTGCACTACCACCGCCCCGATCCACCCCCCCGCCCTATCAAAGGCAGTTCGCACCAGGGTACTTGTGCTGCTGGCAAGTGAAGCTGTCAGGGAGCGATAAAGGCCAAGAGGTGCCAAAGACCATGTACACTTCAAAGTGGTCTATAGAGCATGGGTTGTTGTTCCCATGTCTACCCCCAGACCCCGTGTCTCCTGCCAATCATCCCCCCTCACGCTGGACGCCCCCCTGCAATCCACATAAGTGTGTCTCCATTCACGAGTCTTCCTGTGTCTTGTCTGCACGACCACCGCCCCGATCCACCCCCCCGCCCTATCAAAGGCAGTTCGCACCAGGGTACTTGTGCTGCTGGCAAGTGGAGCTGTCAGGGAGCGATAAAGGCCAAGAGGTGCCAAAGACCATGTACACTTCAAAGTGGTCTATAGAGCATGGGTTGTTGTTCCCATGTCTACCTCCAGACCCCGTGTCTCCTGCCAATCATCCCCCCTCACGCTGGACGCCCCCCTGCAATCCGCATAATGCCACGACATATACACGTCATTCATTCACAAACACACCCCTGTTTCGAATTCTTTATAACCCACTTCATATTTCTAATGAGAACTTCTTTGCGCTTTGCTAGTCAACCCGTGAAGGTGCTGGTTATCTGCTCTTCGTCTCTGTGAACTTCCTTGACCACTTTGAGCAAACTCGTCAGTTTGCAACCTGTGAACTGCTCCCTGTTCTACGACAAGAAACTACTCTGATCCCTGCATCTAACTGTTTGTTCGTCAAGGTAAGTCCATGTACCATAATCATTTTGCGTCCAATTTTTTAATTTATATCTATTTGCTAGTAGTCATCAAATTGCATCCATGTTTTCTTTTCGTTCACGACAGTACATGCAAGGAACTAGTCACATGTTCTGAGTTTAGTCAAATTACTTTTTCTATTTTTTGAAAGTTATTGAAATACTTATCCGCATGTGAATAACGTGTATAGTTCCAAGAACCAAAACGGACCTTGCATTGAACCTTTTATGTGTCATTTAATGTTTTAACACATTGGTATTCATAGAGAATTGTTGATCTTTACTTTTCAGAACTTTCCATAATGCCTGCCTGTTCCATTGGCGGTTGCCCTTCGAAGACCCATAACAAATCTGAAGGTACTATAATGCATGTTTTCCCTAAGACAATAGATCAGATAAGAGAATGGGTCCGATATTGCGGATATCCAGCCTCTGAGCTAGAAAGTAGAGTCCTAGAAGTCTTTGCGGACAAGAGGGGTGATCGATACCGCATCTGCAGCAGGCACTTTAGCCCAGACATGTACTCCACATCATTGCTAATAAAGAAGAAAACACCGCGAGCGAGGCGAAAATTGCTCTCAACCGCTATTCCCACTCTATTCGTCCACATCCCTCCACTGGTGAGTCAAGTTTACGTATTTATCTCTCGGCCTTGCGGTAGTGTGTAGCATTAGCTAACAATAATTTCCCCATTTATGTATCCACTCAATATGAAGGCGGAAGATTCTCCATCCGTGTCGTTATTGCAGTCATCAGCCACTTCAAGAGCCTATCGGGTAATCTTACTTAGCTATTCTGCCACTGACTTGTTTTAGGCATGTAAATCAATAGTTTTAATTGATTGTGTAATTATTTTACCTAATGGTACACCACAGTACTCGTCCTCTAGTCTTTGTTTTCAGTTATAATTATTGTTATCCAAAATAATGCAAGTACTGTCTTTCAGGGAGATGCTGAGGAGTCCAACGCATTGACGACAACCGTAGATGTCACTCAGATGCTCGAGGTACGTTTCCGGACAGTTCCATCGATGGAGATCATCAGATCTTGCATTCTTGTAGCGTGATTGTTACACACAATGTTTCTTTCGTTTTTAGCCATTGGTATGTCCTTCTGTCGTCGCCCTCCTATGTGTCTTCTTTTTTCAATATTGTGTTCATTACTAATGAAAGTCCTATGTTTCAGGGAGTCGATGGAGCATTAGTCCAAGAAGAAGGGGGAGCATGCAGTTACGGGTCGGCGCAACAGCTTGCAGAAGTGTGCTCCACAGTTACAGCGTCCCTTGATGTTCTTATGCATTTCGAGGTATGGATACTGACAGATCAATCATGCGAGATCAAATGACGTGATTACATCCGCTATACTTCCTTCTTTATTAACGCAAGTACTATGTTTCAGGGAGCTGACGGAGCTTCTTCAACAAGAACATCACCCCTAGTAGTTGATGCAGATCTCTGGGTGGTGACACTTCCAACGATGGAGCAAATCGAATCATATTTACATATCCATTATTTATTTTAGACAACTGATCATTTGTGCAGGTCTATTTAGATGAGCCGTTGACGCCTGCAGAAAGTTTATGTTCTTTTAAACAAAATAGAAAACCATACTAATGCAATTACTGTGTTTCAGGGAGTTGCTGAAGCGTCATCTTCAATAATATCATCAATGGAAGTCTATGCGGAGCCCGAGGTATGGATCTTGACAGTTCAATCTAACTAGATCAACAATGCGTGAACTATTGTCGTTTGAATGTTCTACACAATGCGTTCATTCGTGTTTTGCTATTGAGATGTACGTATGGGTATTGGTCCCCAAGTACATTTTGTGTTTTCAATATTATTATACATACTAATGAAAGTTCTATGTTTCAGGGAGTCGATGGAGCCTCAGTGAGTGATGGATGTGCTTATCATGAAAATATAGTCGTTGCAGCGCGAGAGGAAGTGGAGACATGCACACACGAGTCGGAGCAACAGCGTCCAGATGTTGAAGTTCGAGGCAAGAAAGTTTCAAAGAAAAGAAAGCAAAAGAAGGTTAGTGTCCTGTTCACTGTATTATGTTGTCTTTCACTGTCAATAGTTCAATACTGTAAGTTGTGTTTAAACTGAACATCCCTTTTCTAATCTGTCCTCTAGTTGCGAGTGGGTGTAAGAACTAGATCTACACAGACAGTGAAGCGAACGAGAGATGTTGCTTGTCAAACCTTTTGGCAGGGACTTGAGACTGGAGATGCATCGTGCCAATGGGAAGAATATGAAGTGATTGACAACGGAGCTATACCACCACCAGCCATTGATAGTGAATGTCCTCCTGGTAGTTTGGATGCAGTCGGAGATCAATTCACAGAATCCACACCCGCAAAAAATAAGAGCGCGCGAAAGTTGAAGACATTGTTTTTTTCTCCCATCTCCGGACAAGGAACAGTTGTTGCAGTGGAAGAGAATGACATGGACGACAATGAAACACCATCAATATCACTCAGCATAGCGGAAGACGATATCAGAGATTGTACCTTTCATGCGAGTGACATGTCCTCAACGTTACAGGCCGAACCAGCTGGGATGCAGAGTGACAGTATAAGGAAAGAGGCCAAATTCATTGTATTCGATAGCTGTTTGATGGATATTATTATGATCATGAAATGTGGGCATTGGGTTGGTGGGGAAGTATGTGGGGAGCCATTGATTAATGTGACTCGTGCAATTCGAGGCACTAACCTTAAAATACATGCCACCTGTACACAATATCATCCGTTCGCATGGTCTGCACAACCCATGCTGGGGCAACTGCCAGCAGGCAATCTACTTTGTGCAGCGGCCGCACTTTTTAGTGGTTCAAGTTTTAAAAAGTTACAGTATTTCTTTCAGTTTGTGGGAATCCATTTCATTGCGAAAACTCAGTTCTACAAATACCAAACCGATTATCTATTTCCAGCCATCAGCGAAGCTTGGAGAATGGAAAAAATGTCAATGGAAAGTACATTCGCGGGCAAACGCTTCAGGCTAGCCGGTGATGGACAGTGCGACAGCCCAGGATTTTCAGCCAAGTACTGCACCTACCACTTTCAGGACATGGAAAGTAAGAAAATTGTGAGTTCGGTGGTCGTGCAGGTGTCACAAAGTACATCCTCAGTGGCCATGGAGAAAGTTGGCTTTGTAGCATCATTGCAAGAACTACAATCGCGGGGAATGGTGATCGACCTGATAGCCACGGACAGACACGTTTCAATTGCCAAGACAATGAGAGAAGAGTACAAAAATATAAATCACCAATTTGACGTATGGCATCTTGCAAAAACAATCAATAAAAAATTGTCGGCTGCAGGAAAAAAAAAAGATATGCAAGGTATTTCACAGTGGTCCAAGTCAATCAGCAACCATCTTTGGTGGAGCTCAAAAACATGTGAAGGGTCGTTGGAAATTCTACTGGAAAAATGGCGGTCAGTAATGTTGCACTGTAGCAACGTACATCGATGGTCGACAAATGAACATTTCCACAAATGTGAACATGGCCATTTGTCCACAGAGGAGGCACGGAAGAAGAAGTGGTTGATTCCTTCATCACCCACTCACAAGGCCATTGAAAAGATTGTATTTGATAAAACTATAACAAGAGATTTGAGGGGACTCACGGAATTCTGCCACACAGGAGATTTGGAGGTGTTCCACAATATGTGCCTAAAGTACAGGCCCAAAAGATTGCATTTTGGCATGGAAGGCATGATAAATCGGACTCTTCTAGCGGTCTTGGCACATAACCATAATGTTGGCCGTCAACAAAGTAGGACGACCGGAACTTTAGGGACGCTTCGCTACAATAAGGCCTTCACTAAAAGAAGTAAACAATGGGTGATCAAACCAGTGTTTGAGGATATGCAATATGAGTTTATTGAGAGACTTATCGTAGATGTCCTCGATAGGCACATACATGGAGTGGTGAACGAACCTATGCAGGGGACAACTGCATTGCCACCCAACATTGCCTCTGTTCCATGTCCACCTAAAGCAGAGCTCATTGAGAAATACACATCACGGTTTAAATGATTGTAATTTGATTGTCTGTTCTCTCGAGTCTCCTCATGTTGCAGGCCCAAACTAGAAATGTGTGCTCGCTCAAAGTGAAGGTCAGCTGCTTTGATGTTTTGCTCGGGTGGCGGAACGGCCCACGACCCAGTATAAGGTTCTATTGTGATTTGACCTTGACAGGCCGGGACCATCCCGAAAGACTAAGAAAAGATAATGAATAAAATTTCAGAAACGAAACGATGAGCCACGTTCATTAGAAGAAGTAACGTCGGCAAAGAAGGAGTGGTGTTTCGGGTCTGCCCTACACAGAGACACAATGGAAAATGCAAATATAATGTAAGTAACTTTTGATGAGTTTATACCGCAATTTCATTACTATACAGTGGCTTTAAAGACGGGTTCAGTTGTACTTGTTCGTTCTATGTGGCATATTGTTTTCTACCGTGCACTATCTTGAGGAGAAACATCTGCTTTTACTGAAGCACCTCAAAACCTTCCTCTTTGCTTCTGCTTTCTCTCTCCCTCTCCCCTGCTACAACTGGTCCACTGTCTGCGACCTCGGTCCTGGGCCCTTACACTCTCCACCTGCACTGCCTCCCTGTCAACCCCTGCACTGGGGGACTGTCTCAGTATCCTACAGCCCCCCCTTCCCAGCACTTGTTCTGCACTTACCTTGCACTTGCCACCAGCTGGCCCTATTTATTTATTATTTTATGCTACTTACCTTGTACTCCACTCCCCCCCTCCCAGCCTCGCCACGCCTTTAAACACTTGTGTACACCCAGTAGCGCTGTCCTCGCTATGATTTTAATAAGGATCTGATGGTGAGACTAATTTCATTTTTTATGTTTTTAGGTACATCATTCACTACTCTCTGTGTCACGAGTACCAGACACCGGCGGACGGCTTCTACAGCCGCCAGTTGCTTCTCTGCGTGAACAACGTTACCACCCTGACCATTTTATGGGACGATCGCCAAGTACAAGTATGCCCTTACGCGGTACTAACGGTTAGATGCAACATACCTACCGTTGTGGTGGCCTAGTGCCTCGTTGTTGGAACAGCCATGCGATTATCAGTGCGACCGAAGAGCTTATTTTTATCGTAAACCAACACCCTGTGTACTGCACACGAACATCGCTTCCCTCAAGACGAACTAATTTGGATCGAGAGCAAAGAAAAATGCAAATCGCTGAATATTCTCTAAACATTTGATGTCCAATAAATGTACTTTGCCAAATGTACAATCTTGCCGTTTGCTTTTAAACCACGGTTTCACATTCCGAATTGTGGCGCTGTATTGTGAGATGCTCTAAGACCCTGTGTACAGCAAAGGACCATCGCGTTCCTCAATACGAACTTTTTGGAACATGAGCAAATAAAAATGCAAATCGCTGAATATTCTCTAAACATTTGATGTCAAATAAATGTACTTTACCACATTTACAATCTTGCGGTTTGATTTCAAAGTACAGTTTCATATTCCGAATTGTGGTGCGCTGTATTGTGAGCTGATCTGTGTTGATTTCCGGGGTCTGTGTGGAGTCGCGTAGAAGACGCCTGGGCGCGTTTGCCTACGCAGCTCAGTCACGTCACGGATAGAGGCGGGGAATATGAATGTTTTGATAAAGTCTGTTTCAGGGGCGGGGGATTTGATTTAGTGCCGCAAAGGCAGGTGAGCCAGGTCGATGGGGCGAAATGATAGGATTATCACAAAATGGAGGCTGATTTCGAGTGCGATAATGGGCGAAAAGTCGGGTAAGGTCCATAGGAAAGTTTCCTACGATCTACCGATTTATGCTTACAAACACATGGCCGACCCGTAGGGACAATAAAAAAAAAGTCCCGGAACTATCCTTTAATACCCATTTACGCTGCTTGATCCTTGAAGCCTGGTGAGAAAGAAGGCATTACCATGTTAGTATTTGTCAGTACCCTCAAGCCCTGTGAACTAAATAGTCACTAATGTTGAAGGCAAAGACCTCATTCCAGACCTTTCTCACTGAGGGTTCTCGCAATATAGGCAGAACTGGGAATTTGCTGTCTGCAAGTTGTGGTTATGCTTGGGCCAAGTATTCTACAAAAACAAGGAAATATACTTCAGGGGATCGTACTTGTCTCCCTAACTCAGTGAGGTCTGCATGCAATTTTAGTTCATAGCAGTCTTGAATATTGGCCCTGTTGGCCACTGATGCGCTGTTGCTAGGTGAGGTCACTGCATTGCAGAGCTTGACATCTTGAAGATGATTTCAAAAGGACTTCCCTACTAATTTAACAACTCTGTCTGCGTCCTCTTCTACAACATGAGGCGCTGTAAACCTAGGCACATTCCAGCGCCTTACAAAATTATGTAGGAGTACAATGTCTACCACTTTCACTAAATACTTTAGTTCATTGTCTTGTGCTATGTCATTGCAGTTGATCTATTTGTTGTCTTCTCGCCCCCCTGGATCTGCTGTTTCTGGCGAGAGATAAAAGAAGCATTAGAAACCAGAGAAGTGATGTACTCATACATTTCATGTCCTAAAACATCTGCACGGTTCTCACAATCTTAAAATCACCTTGTGGGAGGAGCCAGGGGAAGATGAATGCGCCAGTCTGTCACCACCTCATGGTGAGTCAAATGGTGGTCGAACCCTGGATAATTGCGCAATTCAAAGAAGGCCAATGGTAAACAACGAAGCCAGTTTTTCTTGGTGCTCTGTTGAGTTTTGGCTTTGCACTCCTTTAGGAGTCTATTCAGGCGTTCACACACTCTATTCGCGTGTGGGTTGTACGCATAGGCAAATTTATGCTTGATGCCTAGCAGGATCGTGATGTGTTGAAACAGCTAATTGGCAAAGTGATGGCCATTGTCAGACTGCAGGACATCACACACGCCCCATCTTGGAAAAACCTCTCTGACCAGGAATTTAGCTGCTCTAAGGATATCGGGGTGGGAACAGGGCCCCACCTCTATCCATCTAGAGAATGGGCAGAGAACCACTATCATGTAGCAGTAACCTTGGCAAACTTAAAACATGTCCACGTAGTCCACGTGGAGAAGAAGAAATGGGCCTACGGGTCTTGGTATTGCTCCTCTCACAACTCTCAAATTATGTCCTGCTGTAAACTGCTGACAGGTGAAGCAATGGCTAATAAAATCAGCTACATGTTAATACAAATTTGGGCAAAACCACATTTCTCCAATGTGTGTAGCAATGACCTCCTTCCACATGAGAGTTGGATAATACAATTGTACTAATGGTGTCTATAGCAATGGTAATGGCATGACCACTTTCCCCGTGTTGTTCGGTCACCATAAAGTATATGTCGTTGACATGGAGCTTCCCTTCTTTATGAATACCACCTTCTCCTCCTGGGCTGCAGCTCTCTGCAGTTCCATAATCTGGTAGTAAATTGTAACCTTACCTCATCATCATGTTCTTCACTCCTCCCTGAGCCTTTGGTCTCTCCTCCAGCTCCCACAGTTGCCCAAAATATGCTGCACCCTTTGCCTCATAATCTGATGCTTCATTCCCTCTTGAGATAGGGTATTCCTTTGTCGTGTGGGCCTGGCAGTTCACTAGTGCTACCTGCTTTTGGATATGCAATCACTTCAATCAATTTGCCTAATAACGGCTCATGCTGCATTGGGGTCCCATCAACTCTCCTGAACCCCCTCTGAACCATCGCGCCATTCCTGAGTGTACTGTCACATACTTCTCTACACTGTTTTCTAGTGCTAATATAAGAGCCACTATTTCTTTTGCCTATGCTTAATAATGGAGTGTTAGCCGTGCACTCACAAATACCACGCATGTGCCATCCTGTTTCAGTCTTACTACTGCATTCCCAGTACATCTGATCCCATCAGTTTGAACAATTGTCTATGAACCATCAATGTACAGCACATCTCCCCATTCAAGTACGTCTTCTCCCACTTCTTGTGTCTCACTGAACATCTCTATGATCTTTGAGCAGTCATGTGCAAAGTCTCCTGCCTTGAGAACATCAGCCAAGAATAGTGCTTGGTTTACAGTCTTGCATCTTACTACCTTCAGTCCTACATTCGATAGTATCACCACACCCGTATGCTCTCTGCATGGTCAGTGTGCTCCTTGGTTTATGCAAAATCACAAAGATAGCATGCTCCATGTAAAAAGTGGTGGTGCACCCCATTGTCACTGCTGATGACTTTTTCACTGCTAAGGCTGCAGCTGCCAATGATTGTTTGCACAGATAATGTCCTCTCATCACTGGTTTAAGTTGCCCACTGTAATAGGCAATTGGCTTATGGCCCATGCTTGTCTTCTGTGTCAGTACCGCCTTCATCACTACACTGTCAGTGTGTGAAAACAAGAATAACTCCTTCTTATGTCTCCAACACTGGAGCAGTGCTTATGGCTTCCTTCAGTTCTTCAAAAGCCTCAGTCATTTCTGTGGTCCATGTCAGTGTCTTTGTTCCCCTTTGTTCTTCTTTCAGTGCACCCAATAGTGGCCTGGTGTATGTGCTGTAGTCGAAGACCCATGCTCTGCAATAATTGAACAACCGCAAGAACTGCTGTATTTCCCTTACTGTGATGGGCTGAGGTGTTTTACGTATTGTCTCTGCTCTCTTTGGGGCAATACGTTGGCCGTCCTTAGATATCCTCTGTCCATTGTATAGCAGCACCTCCTTCTGACAGTGCTGTAGTTTGGCCTTGTCCACCTTATACCCCTTGTCAGCTAACACTGTCAGCATGTGCAATGAGTCCTCTCTGCACTGATCTTCTGTCTCGCTGCAAATCAAAATGTTGTCTACATACTGTAAAACTGCTTTCTGTCTCTATGTTGCTTAGATCCATCTGTATCACTCTGTTAAAGATGGATGGATGGTGCAGTACCCTTGTGGCAACCGACTATGTTTCCACTTCAGTAAATTAAGCTGGTTAGATCTTGTGAGTCTGGGTGTAATGGCACAGAAAATAATGCATTCTTTAAATCAATGACCGTGAAACAGGTGGCTTCCGCTGGAATGCCGCACAACATTGTCGCCGGATGTGCTGCTGTCATAACCCTTATCCAAAACCCCCACTAGCAAAATCAACCCGCCAGGCAAGGTCAGGGTTCAGGGTTCCATTAGGGCCTCAGAGGCCTTACATCCTCTTCCAAAACTCATATTCAGTATGGAGAACATCTTTGAATGGGGACTACTTTTCTTTTGGGCCTGCAGTCAACATGGAGGCACCCACATAGCCTAGTTCCCAAGAACTAAGCTATGCGGTATAGTGTTTTGGGTGTGATGCCCTGGGACTACTTTACCTGGACTACTTTACTGGGAGGCTACTTAAACCACACCCAAGCACCAGAACATGCTTCGCGTTATTCTGCAGCCTGCAGCGTAACGCTCACAGTGTCCAGTGTCTTGATACCAGCAATCCTTGGAGTAACGAGCCTGCAGAGGGGAAGGGAAAAAGAACATCATTAATAGAATCTTACCAGCAAACTCCATCCTGTCATCCGCCTGACATTCATTCCGGATTCTGCTTACTTGCGGGCCGTCTATCCAGCAAACTGCATCTTCTGGGCACCGCATACTTACCGCCACAAAGCAACCTGAAAAGGAGAGGGAGAAAGACAACATTAGTGAATGCATCCCCGGCTTAATATAAGCAACGGATAACACAAGAACCTCACCTGGCTAGTCGTCTCTTGGCCGGCATTATTCCGGAACACCACGCCCGTCGGAGTAGAACATCGCGACCTGTAAAGGAAAAAGAAACACAGGATAGCATATACAAGGCAAAACAGCACAAGGCATAGCTCTTTTCTTACCGGAGTGCAGCGCACATCTCGCGCCATCCATTACCGGCAGGTGCTCGATCCAGTACCAGCACGACATGCCAAATCTCCCACACGCCTAGGGAGAAAGAAAAATACATTAACCACAAAAGGAAAGGAAGGCAGGAACAGTATTATATACAAAGACTGCTAGGCAGCAAGACCTACCTTAAAGACACTTGAACAGACTTGCACCAGTGAAGTAACTCGGTCGCCCACATCCACTGGAGACTACGCACCCCTGCCAAAGTAGGCAGGATGGAGAGCACGCCGTATACTGAAACAAGGTGAGGAGAGGGCCTAAGGGTCGAGTTCGAGGGAGGAGGGAAGAGATCTTACCTGAGTCGACCAGTCTTTAACCCAGCTCTCTTGTAATTTCAGGCTAGACTTCCATCGAAGACACGACCCGGGATCGGGGAGAGGGTTCCAGGTGCATACCAACCAACCAGGGCTGAGTGGCATCCTCGTGGATACCAGGTGAGCGTAACAGCTGCTACTAGATACTCTGCTTCTATAATGTGGTTAAGAGGTTTTAAATCCTGGATAAAATGCAATGACCACCCATTGGCCTTGTGCACGGGGTACACTGCTGTGTTGCATGGAGATTTTGATGATACCAAAATTCCTCTCTCAATGAGGGCGTTAATTGTCTCATACATGCCCTCATCTGCCTCCTTGGTTAGGGGATACTGTTTTACTCTTGGCAAAAACATTCCTGGTTTCAGTTTAATCCTAACCCCTCCAATGCTTTTTATGCACCCCATGTCATAAGGACTTGTGGTCCATAAACTGTCCGTTACCTTGGCCATGTCCTCCTCCCAAAATGAGGGTGGCGCCTCCAGAGCCATTGCCATTCTCTGTGGCACCTCTCTGTAATGGATCTGTAACCAAAATGATACACTCATTTCAAACACCACCTCCAGTTCCTATCTCTACTCCTTGAACAGCTCCTCATCTGCCACTGTGATTAGTCTGCACCCTTCTGCAACTGCAATTATTGCTCTCCATGCCCTCCCTGTGTCATCTGTCTCCCTGTGTCATCTGTTGCATGTACTGCAATCCAATCTTCTCTTGCCAACAGTGCCTCTATTTCTATGGACAGTGTCATTCCTTCTGGCTCATCTAATAGTGTTTCTGGCCTAAACAGGTATTTGTTTGGAACTCGCCAGACCTTCCCTGCAATGCCTCGCATCCCCGCAATGGCAATGCCATTGCCAAGCATTTGAAATAAAGCACGGTTAAAGTGCTATTCCACTGTTTTCATCTATTAGCTGCATTTTGGAAAAAGGGCCCAATTCCTTTCATTTGCTAAACTTCATTGCATTGCTGAAAGAAACTTCATTGAATCAACGCTGCCCGAATCTGTGCTAAAATGGCCATCGCCATATGGGGGAATGAAAACAACACCTCCATCCAGCTGGTGTAAGTTGATTGGGTGAAATAGCCGGGAGGTGTTTGCTGGCTGACCAACGATGGCTGGACAATTAAGGCTCCTTTCTGAGCCTCACCGAGAATGCAGAGTTGGGAGCCAACTTCCTCTTTCATACTAACCTGGCGGAAAGAAGTTAGTCTTTTATCCAACCTCATTCCAATTGTCTGCAATAACTCCTCCACAATGCCACCTACAAGCGCTCCCATGTGTGAATCCTATTCAGACATCTCTATTCCTTTGCAGCCAATCTGCGGCTACCAATTGACATTAATTCATTGTAAACTAAGCACCAGATGCCTTATTCGCCTATCTATATATATCCATATAACCTCCATTGTATTGACTACTGTCTTTAAACTGGGACCACGCTCCTGCAGCCTCCATGCTGAACCACCATTTAACTGAATTTGCACTGTCTACCCGTATACATACTCTGCACATTACTGCAGTAACAGATCTCGCTTTGTGAGCTCTCGCCTGCTCCATGCCTTTCAGTGTTGCGATTGATCTCCTATCTACTGTATTATCCAAAACTACATTTTGTGCCCTATTTACGCCACACTTTTCACTGCTTCCGATGCATGTCCGTCTGTGTTACAGAGCCCTCTTCATCCTATCACGACTGTACCTGAATGTACACCAAGTGGTCATACGCATTTCATTCCCTTTTGTCGTGCTCCAAAACGCTTTGTGCTCCAACTCCATCAATGCCTATTAGGGATGCAACCTATATCACACTCCATGACTGTACACCCTATGCCGATTACTGCTGCATTTAAATTGCAACAGGCGTATAACTCCCAGTTCACATGACGATCCCTCATTCCAATCACTTACCTGTTGCACTGCATTACAGTTCATACTAGTGCACCATTCAGAAACTAGTTGCCTGCCCTAGTGCCCTCGACCCTTGCCACCTCCCCTCTCTAATTTCCAGAGCTGGGCGAATATCCACCACACACTATCAGCACACTGCTGACTGGCCCAGCAAAGCTATAATTATGCTCCAGTTTAACACCCCGCTATAGTTACTCACTAGCAGTAGCCTAACTGTCAGCCACTCCCTTACACGCTCCAACGTTGCACTATCTATAATAGATACGAGTGCACACTAAATGCTTATCATGACAAATACATTGCCCTGCACGCTGGGTACATTTGCATGTCTTGGGAGCGCCCTCACCCATCACTGGTATCCCAGCCACCACCACCTCGCCTGCCCCACACCCTTCCTACCTAATACCTCCCACTTCTCATACCCCACCATTCGTCCAATAGCCACGGCACCTACCAGCATCAAACCCCTAGACAACAGTGAGCACAACCTTGCATCCAACTACACGCTTGGCACCTTATTTCCCACCTCAACTCCTGGCCCATGCACAACCCTACTACCGCTTCCCTTCCTCACCCCTAAACCCACACCATGTCCACCTACAATATTCACCATGATGGTCAGCATCTCTGACCAGATCGTCCCCACCGGCCCCTGCCTAGGCACAATTAGATCAAGAACTAAAATAATGTCTCCACCTACCTCCCTACCGATCCTAGGGACAGTAAGACAAGAGAGACTATCAGCATGAACTCATACAAGCTATCACTGCCACCTCCCCACTGAACAACCACTTACCACACTGTCCCTACTTCAACATGTTCAAGACCACGTTCCGTCCAAGAATCCCATCAAGGTCATCCCCACTACTAATATCACAGTCCCTACAATTTGTATCACAGACGCCGCCTCCCGGCTCAAATGCGCATTGATAAATGCCCGCTCCTTACGAGCTCATCCTATCGATAGCCACAATGTACTTCTTGACCAAAATTTAGACTTCCTAATCATTACTGAAACCTGGCTACATCCTGCCTCAGGCCCATCCCTAGCACTCGCCATTCTCCCTGAGTTTACCATCATTAGAGCAGATCAACAGGACACACCAGTAGGTGGAGTAGCTTTAATAGCTAGATACAACTTGCCATTTAGGTCCTGTCCTCTTGACTCATTACCTGGATAGGAGTTAATTTTGCCTAAACTCACGAACGATCCCAAAACAACGATGATCAACTTTCTCATCACCTATAGACAACCCAACAAGACTAACCACCCCCGATTCTGATATCTCCCTACTCATCACACCCCTCAAAGGTAGAATTTCAGACTGGACCTTAACACTTAATGCAAGCTCTACCCTAGAATATATATCTGAAGTATCCTGGTCTGATCACCACCTCATATGCTTTGACATCCAGACCACTAAACCCTTAGCTCCCCGCCCATATTAGCCCGGGCCAAACATCTATCAGAAACACTTGCAAACTCACCTTACAAAAGTGAATGCCCACTCTTTCCAAATCTCAAGTAGATACCAAATCTGACAACATTTCTACTTTCTACCATAAATGTCTCAAAACCACTGTCATCTCAGTAGCTCCCATCACCAGTAAAATGCCTAAGAAACCCAAACAAGCTAACCGCTGGCTTGATGAAGAGCTCACTCTCCTGCGCAGATACAAAAGAGCAGCAGAACACATGCACAGAAAGAATACTTTTACTACCTCTGCATCTTCCCTCCTGGTGGACTCTAAAACCTACAAATCAGCTGTTATAGCCAATAAAACTAATTCATTCAACGCCCGAATCGACAACGCTTCTTCCAGCACCAACAGCACCAAAGAGCTATTTGCTATTGTAAGATAATTAGAATCTCCTATTTCTCCAGCTACCTCTATGAACACCGACAAAGCCTGGTGTACCACCATTCAGAACGCTTTAGCATAAAAAATCACCACATTACATGAAAAAATACCAAACAAAAGATATCTTGTGGCCGGCAAAAATATGTCACTCTTCACACCTAACGCCACTGTGAATAAACCCATTACCCAATTCAAATGTATTCCTGTGTCTGAAGACCAGGTCCTAGCAACCCTCGCCATTTTGAAACCAACTAATTGCAAAGGTGACAGCTTACCTGCCAGATTAGTCAAACTCTGCGCTCCAGCCTTTGATCCATTAATCACCAACTTCACTAAAGCCTCCTTCTCCACAAACTCCGTCCCCTCCACATCAAAGCAGCCTGGGTAACACCTATGCTAAAAAAAACAGCGCTTGACCCCTCCATCCCCACTAACTACCGCCCTATTACTACCATACCCTTCCTACCAAAAAAATTGGACAAAATTGCATTCACCCAGATCCAAGGCTATATGGAAAGCCACCATTTACTCGGAACCAGACAATCAGGCTTCCAACCAAGACAGAGTAAGGAAACAGACCTTTTGGACCTAAAGATCCAGCTGGGTAGGATTCGAGACGCTGGTAACATGGGCATTCTCCTTCTCCTAGACCAATCAGCGGCATTTCACTTGGTAGACCAAAACAAACTATGTGCAACCCTATCATAACATTTCAGCTTCTTCCCCAATGGTGGATTAATTCTTTCCTATCTGAACGCACCTCTAGGGTATCCATTGATGAGTTTGCCGCTGACACCATTCTAGTACCTTAAGGTGTACTGCAAGGATTCTCCCCTTCTCCCATGCTGTACAATGCCTACATTAAACTTTTCTTCGCAGTACTCAACAAGGTCGGACTGGGACAAGAAATAGTCCGGGACACCCAAAAGAAAATGGCCCACACCTCACCTCAAAAAAGTGGCCCTCAAACCATCATCTGTGAATCACGTCAATGCACAAATTTACTGAAAATGCTCCTTAGGGAGGGTTCATGTGCCTGTTCCATGTTATTTTTTGTGTTAACGCTTGAAAAAGTGATAACATTCCTTTTGTTTTTTTTTGTTTTCATAACAACATCATCACATAGCTTAAAACGTATTTTGCACAACAAAACTGAAAGCATGTCATGTAATGGAAAGCATGGGATGTTCAGACTGCAGCGTGTGGAATGCCCACATAACCGAACGCGCTTCCTGGTCATGGCATTAGCAGTTAGGTGCTATATGAATATCACATACAATAATGTAACATTACATAACATAACGTAACAAATCAGGCATATAATTTGTATTGTCATATACAGTGTTATGAGCAGTGTGTGGCATTGTAGAAATATGGGTGTAGAGGAGCACTCCTGTTTCAATCTAGTTTCCGTTGAATGCTCATGGAAATTATGCAGTTTCTGAATACAAGCTCAGGTGGTAGCGGAGACTGATTCTGGGCTACAGAATCCAATCTAAGCATACAAAATATGTGTGGGATTGGCCATATAATTATTGCATCGGGATAAGAGCGCTGAGGCGTGGTTACTTTAAAAACCATAACTGGTGAATGTTTAGCATTCTGAACACCACATATAAGGGTCCTTCCACCAAGTGTTATCACTGAATTGTGGATGTTTTTCATGACATGCATTATCATGCATACAATAGCCACTGTTTTTCCAGTGGCTATACTCAGTGCCCACTTTACAATATGCATGTCCCTTAGCTATGCCCAAGAGCCCCAAAACAACTCCATGTGGCTACTGGGCATACCTAGTTGTCACGATCAGTGACCAGTTTGCCTTTAGCCATGCACTGGCACAAATAAACCACCAAGTGTGGCCACTGGGTAGGGCCTCTGATCAAAGCAGCAACATAGGTCTGGTGGATCCCCCAGAAACCCACAAGCCTGCTGCTCTGCCCACAAGTAATTGCCTGCGTCCATGTTCAGTAGGCACTTTGCCCCAGGCATCAGCAATGATCCAGGCACCCCTAAACCATTCCTGGTGGCCAAGGGGCAGGGCTGAAGTATGTGGCCAGTTGTCATTTTGCCTAGGGCATGGACTTTCATCAAAGCTTCAGCTGCTTGAATCAGCTGCAACGGCAAGTGAAATCTATCCATCTGGCGCAGCCTAAATTACACCACTGCATATCACGGTGCTCAGGCCCAATCTCTTTCGGTGCAACAAAATGTCTGTTCCCATCCAGATAGAATTGACCGGCCATGCTTTTCCGCCCCTAACCCCCATGGCATGATGAAACCATGGACCGGGTTGGATGCAACTTGCAGCCAGCAGCTACATTGTTGCTTTCTTGCCCTTGGCATTCTGGTTATTGTAGTCTTGTAGGGTCGACCACAAGACGAGGCCTGGATCTGAAATACCCCTGTGCCGCCTACGGTCCACCAACTTTCACTGCTCGAAGCGCGCCAGTGGAGCCCGGATGCCCCCAAAGCATGCTGCGGTGGAGTCACATGTCCCACCCTACCGGATACAATCCCTAAGCATGCAACACAAATTATTAAAGCTGGTTGCGATTTATACGGGCAGAGTATTATAACGTGACCTGAACGACCTATGTTGGAGCGTCGGCCAAAAACCGAGTTGGCAGGCCCAAGTTCTTTCGCGGCAACACACTACAATAAAACTCCAAGTTACTATGCGTTCATTGTGAGCCCCTCAAATCGACAAACTGCTAGCACGCAAAGCCCCATCATTCAAATTCACTGCAATTAATGCCACCACCAACAACACCGTAAAGGCCTACTGTCAGAACCAATCAACCAACTCACCTTGCTTCTTTCTCAGCTTTGTACTCGATGAGTAAGATACAAAATCCTTTCTACCCATCCCTTGTCCTGGTCATGTGCGGCAAGCCTTTCAGTCTCTCTATGCTGTGCGTGCAATTCCTGCCCATGGCCAAAATCATGCCCAAGGTCAAGGAGGCCCAAGCAAATATCCTCTCTCTCGGAGAGTCATGTGGTGTGAGCTGTCAGTTAGTCGACCTGGTGGTGGCGGCACAGAGTCTGTATCGGGGCCAGCTGCAGCGGCATTTTCATTGGCCCGCCCATCCGCTGTTGTTCCCCAGCAGCCCTCCAGCTCCAGGCACAAGTGGCTTTCATCTTTGCAAAGTGCAACACATTTGTTGTTGTTACTTCCTTCAAAGTTGAAAGCAACTTAAATGAGAGTGAATCTTCGCTGTGTGTGCGGGCACCCAGCCCAGCCCAGATCGGCAGGCAGGCAGCCTGCCCCACAGCCAGGTGTCAACTACTAGTTTTATCATATTAGCACTTTGACTTCAGACTCAGAGCGAGCCGGTCCAAACATGAGCACCACTGGCGGCCCCCCTTGAGTGTGTGGCGGCACGGCCCGCCGGCCCGTCAGCGGTCCCTCTACCTTGATGCATGCATGCATCATAATTTATTATGCATCATGAGTCATGCATGCAAATCATCAAAACAATGTAACTATGTGTGTTACCTTGCTTTGATGAATGATGCTGCCCAGTCATGCCTTTCCCCCTGCCAGAGTTCCAGTTCCGCCGTCTGCCAGTGCTGCTGGCAAGGCGAGCTGCTCGGGCCACGGCAGAGCCTGCAAGCAGCGTCAGTGGCACACTGAGATTGTCAGGTGGCAGCCACTATTCATTGATCAACAAACAATTTAATTATTTTTTTAAAAACTGCCCAGTGCGGGCCGCGGCCCAAAGCGCCAGCAACACTGTCACTGTCTGATTGGTCTGGCAGGCTAGTAAAAACGGCCTTGAGGTGGCTGATGAAAAAATGGCCCCCAGGTCCTCAAGGACGTTCAGCTAATGGCAGAATGACTGACTGTTAGGCAGAATTATATGCAGTACTATTTGGAAACACCGCACACAATTAAGACTACAAGTGACAGTACAAATTCACCTTTGGTACAAGCCTGTACTACACAGTAAAGTGTAGCGATGGTTGAGCAGCCAGGCTTATCTCAGGAGTAAAGTAAGCAGTATCAATAGTTACACAAAGGACAGCAATTACTATGATTCAAGCAAACACTGACTCAAGGTTTCTGAGTAAAAGAATATACATTTATTTACACATCAGTTATAAAACATTTCACTATTATCAAGCAGTTGAAAAATCACAATCTTAATACACTACACCACACCCAATAGATTCTGGACAAGTTAAGCTCAAAATGAAGTGTGAGCAAAATGGCACTCCAGTAATTTAAAAGGGAGGGAAAGACAAAGTTAGACAAAAGTTAAGCAGCACCAAAAAGTAAGAAAGCAGGGCAATCTTGAAAAAGGAACTACAGTGAGGAAATCAAATCAAGGGGCCTAGGCCAAAGTCAATGGATCAAAGTCTCTGCAAAGGATCACACAGTTCATGGTAGTTCGCGGTTAAGTCTTTGCCAAAGAGTTCAGAACGAAGCTGGTCGGACGAAAAGATACCACTGCCACAAGCCAAATCCTAATGAAAAGGGAACAAAACAATGTTCCATGAGAGACAGACAAAAAGGGATAACTATTAACCCTTTCCAGTACTCTATGTAAGATAGTTTGTACTGGGTCTCTGGTTTTAAAAAGACTAATAAAGTCGATGGCAACTTTACATGTTCTGGGAGACAGTAGTCAGTCCCTGAAAATGGAGTCTGAGTGGGGAAGTCTAAAAAGACAACCCTGTGTCACTGCACTGAAGGTGCTGTGTAACAAACAGTAAAACGATGACGCCTGTGGAGTAGGTGAAGCTCCACAGTCTATGAACACAAAAATGTTATACACACACAGCAAAACACATGTAAGAGTGGGAAAAAGGCTCACACTCTTACCAGATGAAAAGAAAAATCCTAGAAATCCAGCAAAGCTGCTGAGGGACTCAGTAGGTAAGGGAAATTAGCCATTTTGGAGAATTCTCCCTAACACTGATAGACCAGACTGACCCTTGCACTCAACTCCTCCTCTGTCATTTATACCAATTTCACTGATGACACACAGGAGATCATAAACAAGACACCATCACCATGACCTAAAGTTATGCTATCATTCAAAACTAGATGGCTATCAACAGTCTCTATTTGAAAGATGAAAAAATAGAGATTCTCATCATAGGCTCCCCTGCCCGCCCTACACTGACTACTCTGCCATCAACATTGATTGGACGTCTATCTCAGTCCTTAAACAGGTAAAAACCCTGGGTGTTTATCTCGATGCCAAAATGAATGGTTAAACACATCAACGCCTTATCCTGCTCTAGGGCCTACACATCAAAACTGATTTCACTCTGCCGACAATTCCTCACCCCACAGAACTGCCTTACGGTAGCCCCAGCCCACATACTATCAAAGCTGGACTATTGCAACATCCTACTATTAGGAACGACCACAACAAACCTGGCTAATCTACAACTGTTGCAGAACAAACCCCTTCCGGCAGCCTATGGTCTAAAAAGAAAAGAACAAATCTCCAACACCAGAAGAGAAGTACACTGGCTCCCCATCCAAGTGAGAATCATTTTTAAAACTCTGGCTGCAGTGCACAAATGCATCTCCACCGAGGCCCCATTCTATCTGAAGAAATGTGTGACCCAAAAAAAGATTGACTGGATATGATATGATATGATATGATATTTTATTTGTATTGCGCTCATACACAAGTGTTTCAGAGCGCGACTAGGCAAGGGAGGGGAACAGGGGAGAACACAGCACAACAACGATTTTACTAGGCCCAGTGACATTGAGAACGCGCAAGTGCATGGGAAAGGGAAAAAGGGAAATAGTGCATGGAAGGGGGAGAGTGGAAGGTGCGGAGCAGAGGAGAGCAGAATAAATAATAAGTAGAACATTGAGGCAATAAACAGTGGTAGTGCAGCCGGCAAGTGGCAAGTGCTGTGTTTAAGGCAGCAGACTGGGTAGTCTGATAAGTGCAGAAAAAGAAGAAAAGAAAATGGGGGGGCTGTATGGGTAAATATAAAGTCCCCAGTGAAAGGGGTGGCCGGGAGGCACTAAGATCCGGATCCAGCACACATTTGAATGTTCCCAGATTCACAAGTGAGTAACAGAGCTGGAGGCTCCAGCGTTCCTGTAGCAGCTCCCCAGCTCTGGAACTCCATCCCAATCCACATTAGAAATAAACCTTCACATAAGCATTTCAAGAGACGGATTAAGACATGGCTATTTAATAAATATGACTAGGCCACTTCCAGCATGACTTTACTCCACCTACCTTCTTTTCTTTCTACCTGTTATGCCCAATATGTGATTATATCTGATTGTAATGTATTTCACTTTTGTAACATAACCTGTAACCATACCTGTGGCCCATTGTGTGATTTAATTGTTGTAACATAACCTGTAACTGACTAAGCTTCTTAGTAACCTACGCTGTGATCCCTCTGGATTTGGACGTAAAACAAATGTCATAAATAAATAAATAAATAAATAAATAAATAAATAAATAAATAAATAAATGTCAGTCCCATATTGAAACATCTCTGTGTCCACTGGCACCCCCCTCTGTACCATGTGTCTACAATATGCTTGGCTGATTTGTTTTACTTTTAACATGAGCACACTATGCCTTTGTCTGTGAATGAGATGGTAATGTTTATTCTGCTCATGATGTCTCATCCCAATAAGTAGAGGTAGTGATGAGTTGTGATTGTCATGACCCACAGCCCTGATCCCCACTGGCAAGCCATTGGCCAGGTGGAATCAGGGCTCGGAATGCTAATAAGGCGTGGCATCCACTTCTCAGGCCCTCTTGGGGCCAGGCTCATCAGTAAAGAAAGACATCTGCTTGAGGAACTACTTTATTTAGGCTTTCAGCCACCATGGAGTCATCCACATAGCTTGGTTCCTAGAACCAAGCTATGCGGTCTAGTGTTTTGGGTGTGGTGGCCTAGGGACTACTTTACCGGGACGACTTTACAGTGGCTATTTAAACCACACCCGAACAAGACAACACGCTTCGCATTACTTTGCTTCTAGCAACGTGGCGCTCACCGTGTCGAGCTTTCTCACAAGCCTGTTGAATTCCGGACCTGCAGAAAAACCAAGAACATCGTTAGCAGCAGAATCTTACCTGCATCCATCATCCTTCACTGCTCGCAGCTCATGGGCAGCTCTGTTGGTGGAGTTCACCGCCCGAATTGAAGGACCTGAGAAAAGGAGAAAGACATCATTAAAGAGGTAGCAGAGACATTACAACCACAAAGCGCTTAAAGATTTACCTGGTTGGTTGCTTTTCGGCCGGCATAGCTCCGGAACTCCATCTGCGCTGGAAACTCACCGCGACCTACGAAAAGAGAAAAGCACAGGTCAGTGAGGACAAGACATCGCTGCGCTACGCAAAGTGCCTCCTTACCGCATCATAGCGCTATAGAGCACCATCATCTCCCGGTGAGGACCAGCATATCCAGTTCACCAAGCAGACACTCTGCGCTCCAAGGGAGATAAAAAAGAGACATTTAGAACAGAGAAAAGGCATGCAAGAATTACGACGCCATCAATCTCAATAAGACCTACCTGAAATACACTACAAGGGCAGCAGTCAGTGAGGTAACTGGACCGCCCGCGCCCACAAAAGACCACGCGCCCCTGCCCAGAGAGCATGACGGAGAGCCCACCGATTCCAATAACCAGGTGAGAAGAGAACCTGGAGGGGCTGGAAACACAAGGGAGGTGGGGGAAAACTTACCTTGGTCGCCCAGTCCTAATATAGTCTTCATTTTCAGGTGGAATCCCATCGACACCGAGACCACACCAGGGAATCATTGGGCAGGGCACCAACGACCAACTGGCTGGGTGGCGTCCCTGTGTATACCAGGTGAGCGTAATAGTCATCTCCAATAAATAGTGCAATTTTATCAGTAAATGGAACCACTTCTCAAGCCCCAGAGAATCCTTGAGTATTCATGACATCACCTGACAACGTAAATGTTACTTTCCTAATGCACGACCTCGTCACCCCAAGGTCAAAAAGAAAGAAAAGCGTTTTGTCAACTATCGCCACCCCTATGCAAGGTTCCCCCGCAGGGTTGGGTGAGATCGACAGGATGGGACACATCAGTTTGTCTGTGGGCTGTCCTTTTGGGGATACATAAGTTTCCTGTAAAGGGGTTGTTCCCCACCTTGGTAACTCCTCCCAGTCTTCAAACTGCTACTGTCACCACTGTGTCCAACTGTACTGGTGTGTCATCATCCTGCATTGTGTACCAATTTCGGTTGGGTGATATTGTATGTAAATATGTGCTCTGTAAAGCACTTTGAATTAAGGCGCTATATAAATAACACATCATTGTCATTATTATCATTATCAATTATGCTAGCTGTTGTGCGCTCCCCCTGATCTGTCATGCTTGTAAATACTGTGGTAGTGGTGCTACCATCTGTGGTATCTGCATTGGTACCTGGGGCTGTGTTGGTGTGTGTGGTTGTGCTTGTTGTTGTGCTTGTGACATTTGCTGATATGCACCTTGCATCTGCCCCTGTGGCTGTTGGTTCTTTACATAGTAATCATCTTGGCCCCCTTAATACGGCTGCTGGCCTTGCTCGCCCCAATTCTGCTGTGTCCATCTAAATCGGCACACTTGTGAAATGTATCCTAGCTGGTCACAAGCCCAGCACCGTGATGGCTCCCTCCCTTGTCCTGGAAAACTCCCTGAAAAATCCCCTGGGTTCTGTTGCATCTGCTGTCCATACCCCCGAAATCTTCCTGAAACCCCCCTTGGTTGTGATGCATATGTGGCCTGAAGCCACGCCCCCTTTGTCAACCTCCCCTTCCTCCGAATCCCTGCTGTGGGCTAGCCCGCCCCATGTATCCTCCTCCCATGAGTAGTGCAAACAGCTGTGGTTATTGATACAGTGGCTGTGCCTGTAGTGTGGGGCTGGATATAACTGCCCCTTCGATTGCATACTTTGATAGCTTCCGCTGCACTAGTTTGGCCTCATCTGCCTTCCTGTGAACATATATGTGTACCCCTGCCAATATCTGAAAGGAAATTACAATGTACAAAAAATCCAGACTAGTGTAACTGTCTAGTCCAGTTTTCTATTATACAGCCTCTTTTTCATTTCTGGAGGTCTGTATAGGGTTGGTCTGAATAAGTCACCTGCCACCTTCTTATTTATAAATATTCAAAATTTAGGGATACAAAAGAGAAGGAGCTCCTCAAAATCTATGATGCTCCTCACAACAGTGTAATGAAAAAAAATGGTTTACTCAATGCAATAAGTTAAAGACAAGGCAATCAAGCGACAACATAAATAAAGTGCAAAGTTACTATCAATTCTAATTAATTGTTATGGATTGTGTAGGTGTTTCTCAATAACTTAAAATAAATGGTTAGTGTACATATCATATTCACATTCTAATTGACCAGTGTGTCAATTAAGTACATAAAAATGAAATGAGAACAAACGTTCAGTCATTTCCAAAATATGTCAATTGAGTGCATAAAATGGCATGAAAACAACAATTTAGAATTTCAAAACCAAATGTGATGCCTAGAGTGCATACTGAAGTTCAGAGAGTTTCAAATTCACCCTCTTGATGTAACATCTCTATAGATCATATTTCAGGGTCATGGGATAAAATACATCTTTGCTTTTAAATGTAAAGACATGGGACCAATTGTTTGTCGATTCCCTGAGATCTTCATGTTTTGGGGATCATGTGGTCAATTGAGGCCTCCTTCCTCAGGGCGTCTTTTTCAGACCCTGTATGGGAATGCATAAAGAAGGTATAAGCGGGACCGTTCAGGGGATGCCTGTAATTCCTAGGCATTGCTACTACAGAGTCTAGTCTCTATGTCTAAAACATCCATTTTACCTGCTGAGACTTTGATCCCAAGTGTCGGGTTTAGTCATTAGTGGAAAATGGACCAGATGCATAAAGTGTCCAACGCTGAAAAGAAACAGGCTGGAGCCCAAGGTTGCTCCCTTGGGTCAAGTTTTGGTAGAGTGGTGACCCAGATATTGTCCTGTAAGAGAGGTCATGGTATGTCAGGGACTATACATTTATTCTGAATTCTTGGGGGTACAGCCATACTGTTATATTGCTTTACCTGTGATTATTTTTCTTCATTCCTAATCAAAGTCTGGCCCTACTGTGGTATATGTAGGGTATGGAGTCTGTCCTCTCCAGTGCTGGGAGGCAGGTCTATCATCTGACGTGTCCTATAAGGTATAAGGCAAACAATAGCAGCATCGTTCTTGCACCCAGGCTTTTTATCTTCTAGTTTATTTTGTAAAGGTGCCTGTGTATGGCTGATCAATTATCAAGGCTTACCTGTGTTTCTAATTCTCAGTCTTAATGTCGATCGATTGCTTCTATGGTTTTGGTTCCCTGGGAGGACAGGACACTTCTTGATCACTTTTGTGGTTTCTGCTCTTAGCGTGGATGACACTGCCAAACAAGAATGTGATTAAACATCTATTTTCTTGTATGAGGGCAACGCGCATATGTTATTCACAGTCAGGGTCCTCGTATATTAAGAGTGCAGCTTGTGTTATGTGAGGAACTGGTTACTACAAACTTAATGAAAACAGTGTGGGTATGTATCTTCCCTACCCCTGATTGTCTAGGTGTTGGTTATTTTGGTATGTGTGTCACACAGTCCATTGATTAGGTTTGGACGTGTTTGATTTAAAGCACCCTGTGGCTAGAGGTTTACTTCCCCAGTGCTGTTTACTAGTGCGTCTTCCTGTGCAATTTGTGTCACGGCAGTAGGATCCTGGTGCTTACCGCAACCGTATTTCACTGACAACACAAGTAAGGAGCGCAGCTTCGTTATTGCTTCATATATCGTTGCCATGGTAATGTCACGTGCGTGGCATCCTTTCCCTATTCAAGTTTGTCTGCAGAGTCAAATTGCAAGGCTACATGCGCCGTCACCGTCGGGCGGCTCCTCAACTGTCTTTGCTAATGTGCTGCTATGGACCCTTTGCCAGACACGACGCTGCAAGTATTTGACAGGCACTCGCAAGTTTTCACAGGGGCTTGCACTTGTAATTGGCTAAACAAATGTCAGCCATTGCGAGGTCCTGTGTTCCAGACCTTGGTTTCTAAGGTGTTTAATAGCTATTAGCAATTCTAATGGGGATGTTTGTGTTCATGCAGGGTAACAAACTTGCCCTCTTGATTTAGGAGTTGCTTCATTTGCCCATATGTCTATTTGTTGATTTTTTCTGTCTACATTAGATGACCTGTGTGGATCTATGTGGCACTGTTAGATCCTTTTTTGTCTGGGGCCCAGACTTCATCCCAGGCGTTGTGCATCACCAATTCATTGGTGATATATATACTGTATTCGCATTGTTTAATCTCCACTTTCTACCTAAGGTCCTTTTTCTTGCTCTCGGTGTAATAGTGAGCGAAATTCACGGAACTACTAGTAGTGTTCAATGGATCACTTCACTAGATAAGGAACGTGTGTTCGACTATTAACTAAAGATGGTGGTAAACATACTGAAGGGTACATCTTATTGTCAAGCCGAGTCATTATGCATGTGTAAACAAGAATTGAGTCAAAGCTACCCTGACCAAAAGCGTGACATACGGTCACCGAGGTTTGCAGTGGAGCTAGATCTCTGCTAGCTCAAATAGACAAAAAACACCTGAAGAGGTGATAGTAACAAAAACAGTTTTTTTTTTTAAATTTACACTAACAAAGAAAATGAAACCAACATTTTTACAGACTGCGCCGTGGCGCTGAAGGTATGCATATTTGTGGGTTAGTATGCAATTGTGTTGTTTTACTGAGGTTATATTTGTGGATTTCAGTGGGAGCTTGTCTCTATATTTGTTCACTTTTGCGTTTTTTGAGTTTGAGTCTGAGTGATTTCAGGTGCGAAGAGAACCAGGATTTAAGGTGTTTTATAGGTTAGAGCTTTCTGAGTTTTAGTGGCGCTATGGAGTCTAGGGAAGATGCCATAATTGTGTTGTACTCACCAACAAGTGTAAAGGGATCAGTGGACTCTGGTAGTGAGTTCAAGGTCGGTAGAATGAGGGGGGTGGGTTTTTCGGCTGTAATGTTTCTTTTGTTCTTGGTGGGAATGGCAGGGACTTGGGTGTTAGTTAGAGGTGTGGGTGAGGTGGCCATTAGGGAGAACGTTATCAAATGGTGATTGGACCATGGTTTGGGAGATATGGAGGTGCTAGAGGCATGGAAGTTGTGATCAGCAACCCAGTCGAGGGTCCTTCCTTTATTATAAGTGGGTAGGGTTACTTTTTGAGTGAACCTTAGTTCTGCCAAGGAGTCAGCAATGTGTGCTGCTTGCTGGTCTGAAGGGTCACTAAACCCTAGGTTAAGATCACCAAGAAGGAGCTGTAAGGGATTCGCAAGAGTTGAAGTTGTGTGGCGGGATGAGTCTCAGTGCTAGGCTAGTTTTGTCAAAAATTGTGGCTTTTTTCCCTGATTAGCGTATTATCGAAACCCTCAACTTGAGGTCAGGTAAGAGGTATTGAAATGAAAAGAGGGAGAAAGGCCTAGGCTTCACAATGCAATTTAAATGCTGAGACAGTGCATATTATGACAGGAGTAAGACATACCTAAATATGAGAATCCTGAAAAGAGGGAGAAATGCCTAGGTTTCAAAGTCCCACCTAAATTTTAAATGCAATTTTAAATGCTGAGACAGAGCATATTATGACAGGAGTACGACTCTCCTAATTTGTTTTATGCAATTTCAAATGCTGAGACAGAGCAAATTATAAATATTGAAATGCTGCAATTTTAAATAGATGGGAGAAAAATGCATACACCTAGTTACATTTTTGGGTCTGCTAGGTGGAGGGGGTGCCCGGTAGGGAGCTTCCCACGGACAGTAGTAAGACCTGGGAGAATCAATCAGGTGAGGGTTGGGAGGCGGGAGGAGGGAGGGGGGAGTGAAATAACATGGAAGGGGTCGGGAAAACAACGGCAGACAACGCAGCCCTGGGGGGGCCTCAGAGATGGAAAAGGTGCAAGCACAGGGGCCAGGAGGGTCAAGGGAGCACGCTGCTGACCTGGGTCGCCACGGGTGAAAGTGGGGAACCTCATCATACAGGCATGAATGGCCTCTCATGGTCTATGCCTGAATGATGACAAGACGGAACTCTTAATCCTTGGCACACCTGCTAATATCAACAAACTTGGCCACAACAACACCAACTTCATAACAGATGGTAACAATATCAAAGTAGCCAAAGAAGTCAAGACCCTAGGCTTCTACCTAGATGCCACACTCACATTTAATAAACAGGTCAACTTCATGGCCTCATCTACTGCCTATACATGCAAGCTAATCAGAGCAGCCATGCCCTTATTCTCCACCATTAGCTGCACTACACTAGCAAGAACCATTATTTTGTGATTTTGTCGCCCTATATTTAGGGACCAGCAAATACATCACTGACAAAATCCAGATTTTACAAGAAAATGCCCAGAGCAGCTCTGAGCATCCCAACAAAAAGCTCAAATCTCTGACATGAGAAGAACTAACAATTGGCTTACTACAAAAGACAAAATCTCCCTCAAAGCAGCTTCGCTCACATAGAAATGCCTCCAAACGCTTCCCTGCATTACCTCATTGACAGATTCCAGAGACAGACTTCCAACCGCCCCACCAGAACCGACAATGCCAATCTTCTTATAGTGCCCAGATTCAATCACGTCATAACCGGTGGAAGCAGCTTTCTGGTCAAAGCCGCCCAACTATAGAACTCTCTCCCCCCAGCCCTGAGGGAAGGCCAAACTTACCTACACTTCAGGTCAAACCTCATCCACTGGATCAAGGAAAATAACCGCTAACTCTACACCAACTCTGCTCACATCCTCGCCTATCCCTCTTACTATACCCCCTTAAACATAATGTATATTTTGCATATGATTACACCGTATTTGTATATCCCACTGCTTGTACAACTCCTGTTTATACTGTATGTATTTTACTGTACAGCAACGTAACCAAAGCTGAAACTGTATGCATTTATCACTGAACAGCAATGTAACCAAAGCTGAAAACTTCCTTGGTGCACTTTGCGCCCTGATACCCTCTGGTCTGGTGCGCATTATAAATATTAAAACAAACAAACAAACAATGCAATGATCATAGGTTCCAGTTTCTACGAGCCTCTCTGGCTCTAGAACTTATCAGGCGTGCTCCGCGCCCACCTCCCCTTCTCAATCACTGCCTCCTCAGGCACACAACCACAATCCTGCACATGCGCCATCCGCGCACCACCACTGGTTCACCTCATCTGCCAATCCCGAGTTCTCAACACTAGCTTCTCACCTTCTGAAACCCTCTGTGTCCTATATGCAAACCTAAAGGTGACGTCACCAAGCTATCAACACAATATAGGAAAACCAAATATTGCACGCACACAATAATAGTCTGTTACTCCCAATCCCCCACAAAACCCCACAGCTTTCCTCCTGCTCTCCAGGCAGAGTATACCAATATTCTCTTGTGATCGAACTGCACCCATTGCGTCGCTTAATGTGTGAAACGCCTCTCTCCAGGAGACTTAACCAGCCGACTCACCTTCCACAATCTAGGCTGCCTCCACTGCTAACCCTCACAGGGATACCATAATCTATGACCCGAGATAAAACACCTAATCTACAGGAATGCCTTATTTACAAACTTTTGTCATCCAAACCTTTAAGTCAATAGTCTAGGTTATTCACCAGAACCTTTTACCTCGAAGGAAGACTGAATGTGCCCTGAACACAGAAAAAGTAGTTCTACCTCATCTCCTGACCCTACTCACTACAACAGTGCTAAACAATGCTATGACACTACTAAATTGTACTCCACCACTACTCAACAATACTAAACAATACTGCACAATACTCAATACCCTCACTCACATCCACAGTTGCTGTCGGTCTGGATTGATACTAACATGCCATTCTGTGCTTCCGCTGCTCAGCTGTGGCTCCCCATCAAAGCGCTCGCCTCCCCGTCCTGGTCTGCCCGGAAAACTTGCTGATCCCCAATAGGATGATTTTCAAGGGGCTGCTGATGACCTTTAAATGGGCATGGCTTTCAAGTCTTTCTCGAAATATGCGAGGGTGCCGCAGCCTCTCAGATTCGGCAGCAAAGGAGTCGACTTGGTGCCGGGCTAGCGCAGCCAACCATCCTCTGGATATCAACTTGTTGGGGACAAAGTCCCAGGCAGGTTCGAGGGCTACTAGAAGTTTGCAGACTATTGGAAGCCCCAACACCTTCCCCCAAAAAGAACGTAGATCCAGTCAGACAGTAAGTTCAAACTGCGATTTATTACAGCTAAAACCAACATGGATCAGTACAAATATAAAAGAAATCCACAGACATCTCAACGTTTCTTGGCTCGCAGGAAAATTTTGTCCTGAAGTTTCATCATAGTGATGTTCTCCAGAAAACCTATCTGCCTACTGGATTTGTCGTCAGGAGCCTAATAACCTATATAATCCCATATATGAGCTATTTTACTGGCTCTTTCATGTCAGGTGGCTGGCCTGGTCCATCCCCAAATTGCTATCTCTAAACAGTGTTGCAGTGTGAGGGTCGTACCATTAGTTCTTACCTGTTGCTACCCATCCCTAGGAGTCTGAACTATAATTGGCTATAGCATACCTCCCCAGGCCTGGCATCTGCAATGGTTCTAAGCTCTTGGTGTACCTTCTAAAGTTAATAAGAATGACTGCCTCATTACGACTTTGGTCGTAATGAGGCCCTATGTGTCTGCATTGTAACTTGTGTGCACCACCTTAGACTATGAGAGTGCTTGTTCATCTCATGCAACACTTTTCTCAAATCGTAACATCTTTGTTGCAAGCTTCTGTATGGCTGTGTGAGATCGTATTTCTTTCCCAGATCTGGTTTTGATTCATTGGGAGGCGGACCCGTTAAACCCGTTCTGCCTCATTACAAGCTCCACTGGCGGGACCCGGTAAGTAACGTCTGGTCAAACCAGGTGTCCTTCCCGGGTCCTGCGAGAGGAAGAGGGAGCAAACAACGGGCCGCTCGTAATCGGCCCGTTGTTTGCACCCTCTCCCATTCCCATATGGGGGCTCAGATAGGAATGGGAATGTCCGGGCCTGGGTTCCCGGAGGGAGGAATTACCGGGCCCTCCGAACTCAGAATGGCCCGGTAATTCCCCATTCTGGGATCCCGGACCCGATTTCGGCGGCAGCCATGCCGCCAATAGCAGCATGGCTACCGCCGAAGTCGTAATGAGGCCCATTGTCTGAGTCAGCTGGGTCACGTGTTCGGAGACCATGATTTGGAGCTTCTGCAGCTCTGAATTTTGAGGAATTATTTGTATATATTGCAGCTAGTGGCACTGTTATTCAGGGAATGGAATGTCATTTGCATCTGGTTTTTTTGGCAACAGGTCCTGTCACACACGCTTTCTCTCATGCAGCCTGAATTCACCTCAGCCCAGCTCTTGCTGAGAGACTTGTGGCCTGCTATAACTTTCCTAAACCATTATGCGGTTCCTACAGTCTCCATGCCATTCTGTATTCTCCCTATGTTTGTCACACTTGGCGCTGTCAGGTCTCATAGGTGCTCCTGCAGTTCCATAAGGTTAATTGCACATAAGCATCTGCAAACTTTTTTCAGGATATCTTGCTTCTTGCGGTTTCTGAATTGCTGCATTAAGCTAATGACAAAATAATAAAGCAATGACAGTATGTGTATGTGTATGTCCTCTAACTATAGAACTGTATTCTCGTGTTCTTCGTGTTTTCGAGTGTGTGTTTGTGTCCCGATGTGTGGATGGCATGTGTGCTTCCTGTAAAACGCTACTAAGTCCTGGTGTCTCTACCAACGTGAGTGGCTTGGCATCGCTTTAGTCGATACTGTCAATTGAGGTCTCGTTAGTTGCAGCCTGAGGCTCCTTGTCCACTCTGGGGAAGAGTTGTACCAATCCTGGTCTTTAGGGCTGGCTGAGTAGGCACCTTTTGACATACTTATCGATTATTGGAGCACTAGGAATTGGGTCAAAATAGTGTGGGTGGTCACAATATCTCCTGTCCTTCTTCTGCGTCATGTACCTCACGAATTCCCTCTTCAAAATGAAATATGAAAGTGAACTGTATGAAAACCAAAGAAAGTCAGCCACAATTATTAATGGAATTACCTGTGCTGTAGAATGGTTGTGATTCCCGTCGTGTTGTATGGTATTGTATATTGTTGTAAGATCATTCAGAAGTCTTGTTGTGCTCCAAGGATGGTGCACAGAATAAACAAATTGCAACAAAAGACAGACAAAGCAAACAGAAGAACTGAAAAACTATGCAGAGCAAATGGTAAAGTATAACAGAAATCTGGTAAAAATATTTAAGTTTTGTATAGTTTGACTTGATTTATTTGTATCATGCAGCCTGACGAACTTAATCGTATTTGGGTGCAGAAGGATAGTGCAAATCTAACTCACATGCAGTAAAGGAAGAAGACAAAGTGCTTCCACTTGACTCGAATCCAACAAAGATGTCTTCTCGCCAAGTGGCAGCACCAGGGTTGCTAAACAGGCCAGCTCTACCCATGCAGCTCATTCCAGAAAAAAGTTTGGTATGAAGAGGAATTGAAATTGCCTGTGCAGTAGAGAGTCAAAGTTCAATTAGGAGGATCGAGGGTTAGGTCCATTGCGGTGAAGCAGTTATGAGTTCAGTGGGAGGCGCTGGTTGAGGACAACAGTTATCTACACAGACTTAACATGCATATGTAACTGTGGGCCGCATTTAAGACCCCTAGACATGCATTATCCAATGGCGCACAGGCTGGCGTACAGCTGGGCTGATCCTCATGCCTATTTCGGTTCATGGAGTTCTATTTCGATGACAATCTTTCAAGGGCCACTAATTTCAAATACAGTTGTACATTTCCATCCCTGTTCTAGCGGTGGATACGGCCGGAAAACGGGGTCGAAGTGTAGAAATGTGCATCTGGCATTTGGAAATGCTGCCACAATCTTTGCAGACCCTTTTCCACTTTGCTCGTTCTCCTGCACCTTGCCTGTGACGGAGGAGATCACGTGAAGCTTCGGGTACTGCGGCCTTCCATCATTTTGTGAATAAAGAATGTATCCTGGACTGTGAGACATACTCCCTCAGCACTCCGCCTGCCTACATTCACCTGCGTTGGGAGTATCTGCCAAGGCAACGGCATATTTCCGTTAGAGCTTTTTCTGCACGTAGGGCCCCCAGTCTTAAAATGCATTATGATGCAAACCTGGTGGTGCCAGCAACAGTACTCACGCCACCAGATATGCACATCTGCACAAAGATGGCATTCATATGTTTCCAAATGTATAGTTTATTCTGAAGTGGACCATATATGAACACTACGTTATGAAAATAGCATTTAATTAATTATTTTTTCATGTAGAAATTAAACGGTGAACATTGCATTTTTCAACTTCCTTCAAATCTATATAATCTAGACGTATATGTTGAAGAAAATTGTCACTAGAAATGCACCGTCACAGTGAAGCGATGCTATTGGTAGGTTGCATACGTACACGTGCTTGAGATGTGAACGATTTCAGAAGCTGCCGTGCTGCAGTGTGGAAAGGAACGTCAAAGCGTTGCCAAGGCGAGGCATATCTTTCCTGATCATGTGTTCAGTATTTTACCTTACTCGGAATATGTATGCATTTCGTTTCCTTCACCTCCAAAGCGCAGCATATTCCCACGTCTCTTTTCGTTGTCCAGCCAACAATAAAAATGTTGTTTTCTCATTTTGATGACATATTTTGTAAACAGCATGTTGCTCTGAAGCAGAAACTGCCTAACCCATCAAATGCATTTTCTTCAATTGTTCTATTTCAATCCCTTTCTGTGTTAAACCTATTAAGATGTGCAAGAAACATGCAACATTTATAGCAAAGTGTTGCAGTTCGAAGGATGACTATTGAGATCGGCAATGTTTTTTAATCATAAAGAATGTTTTATTCCCACTTCTATGCACAGAAAATGAACAGATATCTCCGTAGACACAATGGGCCTCATTCCGAGTATGGCGGTAAGGGATAGCGGCCACCAGTAACGAGACCGGTGGCGGTATTCCCTTACCGCCATACTCCGAGTTCCCTCTGCGCCCTCGCCCTTAACGCCTGCTTTGAGCAGGTGTTAAAGTCGAGGGCGCAAAGGGGCCTCCAAGCCAATAACGGTGACCGTAATGAACGGTCACCGTTATTTGCATCTTCCCCATTCCCATTGAGCCCTATGGGGGCTCATTTGGGAATGGGGAAGAGCCTAGGTGAATGGGGAATTACCGCCCCGCCAACCTTGGAATGGGGCGGTGATTCCGCCATCCACCAAGGCGCTGCCGTTCCGGGTACGGCGTCAACCAAGGCGTTAATAGCGCCATTGGTTAGCGCCGTACTCGGAATGAGGCCCAATAACATTATAAACCCCTCCAAATGATTGGGGAACATCTAGCTGACTGGAGGCGAATTTACTCAGAAAAAGAGGTGTTCTAAAAAAGAAACGGATTTGATTGGAGATTGTCCATAGCGCAGAAAATGAACACAGTAAACGAGATTGCTCAAGGAGCTGTTGCACGAAGGGGTAGTCCACAGAAGGGTCAACCAGGCTGAAAAGATGGGTCTTAACAGCATGTCTACAGGCCAGTGTATAAACTCATAGGCCGATTCATGGAATAATTAGCACGGCGCAAGTGGCCAAAAACATGCGAATCGCAGTGGAATAGCGAAAATCGCAGTGCAAGTGCGAAAATCGCACGAAAAGCAGTGCACATCGATTCATGGAAGGCCGTGCGCGAGAAAACCATCGGATGTGCGATAAAAAAGTGCGCGGCGCACGTTAGCGCACAGGCCATCTAACTGCGTGCGCCAGGTCACAGCGAAAATCGCACAGGCCACAGCGAAAATCGCACATAGCGCGGCGCACGCAACAAAAGTAGGCGGAACACGGGGCGTAACACTCGGAATGGGGAACAACTTGCCAAAATGCGGGCGTCACGGGGGAAGTACAGGGTACAAGTGCGCGGAACGCCCACACGCTCGCCTACAACACGTATTCATGGAATAGAATAGGGCAAAAAAGCGCACGCTCAAACCAGCGCACAGGCACAAACACGACCGCCACAAGAAAGCAGGCGGTAGCGTCTCTGCGCCTGTAAGAAATGTGCGCCAAAAGGTGCGCCAAAAAATAGCACATATATACTGCCATGATGAATCTGCCATACTGTGGCCCTCCAGGACAAATGACGTGCAAAGGGGTACCCACAAACACGGACACCCGCTGACAAAAAATACGTGTGCGTGTATACCGGGGTGCGCGGGAAGTCTCACACGCGAATTGGCAGGGCATGTGAATTCAAGGGGTTTGCGGGAAGTTCCACACGCGATTTGTCAGGGTACGTGGATTACAGGGGTGTGCGGGAAGTTCCACACGCGATTTGGCCGTGTATGTGGATTTCAGGGGTGCGCGGGAAGTTCCACACGTGATTTGGCCGGGTACGTGGATTTCAGGGGTGCGCGGGAAGTTCCACACGCAATTTGTCAGGGTACGTGGATTTCAGTGGTGCGCGGGAAGTTCCACACGCGATTTGGCCGTGTACGTGGATTTCAGGGGTGCGCGGGAAGTACCACACGCGATTTGGCCGGGTACATGGATTTCAGGGGTGCGCGGGAAGTTCCACACGCGATTTGTCAGGGTACGTGGATTTCAGGGGTGCGCGGGAAGTTCCACACGCGATTTGGCCGTGTACGTGGATTTCAGGGGTGCGCGGGAAGTTCCACACGCGATTTGTCAGGGTACGTGGATTTCAGTTGTGCGCAGGAAATTCTACACGCGATTTGGCTGTGTGCTCGCAGGTATTCCCTGTACACCCTCTACGGCCCCTGCAGGCAGCACACACCACAGGGGACTACCCTGCACACCTGCTCATGTCACCCAGCACCCCCACCCCCCAGCATCCAGGGGCACCCTCCACCAGGCCCCCACTCATGTCTCCCACCACCCCCACCCCCCAGCCACCATGGGCAGCCCCCACCAGGCCCCCACTCATGTCTCACACCCACCCCCACCCTCCAGCCACCATGGGCAGCCCCCACCAGGCCCCCACTCATGTCTCCCACCCACCCCCACCCCCCAGCCACCATGGGCAGCCCCCAGCAGGCCCCCACTCATGTCCCCTATCACCCCCACCCCCCAGCAGTGCAGGGGCACCCTCCACCAGGCCCCCACTCATGTCCCCCTGCACCCCCACCCCCCAGCAGTGCAGGGGCACCCTCCACCAGGCCCCCACTCATGTCCCCCTGCACCCCCACCACCCAGCATCCAGGGGCACCCTCCACCAGGCCCCCACTCATGGCCCCTATCACCCCCACCCCCCGCCACCAGGTGCAGCCTCCACCAGGCCCCCACCCATGTCTCCCACCACCCCCACCCCCCAGCCACCATGGGCAGCCCCCACCAGGCCCCCACCCATGTCTCCCACCCACCCCCTAGCCACCATGGGCAGCCCCCACCAGGCCCCCACTCATGTCCCCTATCACCCCCACCCCCCAGCAGTGCAGGGTCACCCTCCACCAGGCCCCCACTCATGTCCCCCTGCACCCCCACCCCCCAGCATCCAGGGGCACCCTCCACCAGGCCCCCACTCATGGCCCCTATCACCCCCACACCCCCGCCACCAGGGGCAGCCTCCACCAGGCCCCCACTCATGTCTCCCACCACCCCACCCCCCAGCCACCAGGGGCACCCTCCACCAGGCCCCCACTCATGTCTCCCGCCACCCCCACCCCCCAGCCACCAGGGGCACCCTCCACCAGGCCCCCACTCATGTCTCCCACCACCCCCACCCCCCAGCAGTGCAGGGGCACCCTCCACCAGGCCCCCACTCATGGCCCCTATCACCCCCATCCCCCCGCCACCAGGGGCAGCCTCCACAAGGCCCCCACTCATGTCTCCCACCACCCCCACCCCCCAGCAGTGCAGGGGCAGCCTCCACCAGGCCCCCACCCATGTCTCCCACCACCCCCACCCCCCAGCCAACAGGGGCACCCTCGACCAGGCCCCCACTCATGTCTACCACCACCCCCACCCCCCAGCCACCAGGGGCAGCCCCCACCAGGCCCCCACTCATGTCTCCCACCCACCCCCACCCCCAGCCACCATGGGCAGCCCCCACCAGGCCCCCACTCATGTCTCCCACACACCCCCACCCCACAGCCACCATGGGCAGCCTCCACCAGGCCCCCACTCATGTCTCCCACCACCCCCACCCCCCAGCAGTGCAGGGGCAGCCTCCACCAGGCCCCCACTCATGTCTCCCACTACCCCCGCCCCCCAGCCACCAGGGGCACCCTCCACCAGGCCCCCACTCATGTCCCCCTGCACCCCCACCACCCAGCATCCAGGGGCACCCTCCACCAGGCCCCCACTCATGGCCCCTATCACCCCCACCCCCCGCCACCAGGTGCAGCCTCCACCAGGCCCCCACCCATGTCTCCCACCACCCCCACCCCCCAGCCACCATGGGCAGCCCCCACCAGGCCCCCACCCATGTCTCCCACCCACCCCCTAGCCACCATGGGCAGCCCCCACCAGGCCCCCACTCATGTCCCCTATCACCCCCACCCCCCAGCAGTGCAGGGTCACCCTCCACCAGGCCCCCACTCATGTCCCCCTGCACCCCCACCCCCCAGCATCCAGGGGCACCCTCCACCAGGCCCCCACTCATGGCCCCTATCACCCCCACACCCCCGCCACCAGGGGCAGCCTCCACCAGGCCCCCACTCATGTCTCCCACCACCCCACCCCCCAGCCACCAGGGGCACCCTCCACCAGGCCCCCACTCATGTCTCCCGCCACCCCCACCCCCCAGCCACCAGGGGCACCCTCCACCAGGCCCCCACTCATGTCTCCCACCACCCCCACCCCCCAGCAGTGCAGGGGCACCCTCCACCAGGCCCCCACTCATGGCCCCTATCACCCCCATCCCCCCGCCACCAGGGGCAGCCTCCACAAGGCCCCCACTCATGTCTCCCACCACCCCCACCCCCCAGCAGTGCAGGGGCAGCCTCCACCAGGCCCCCACCCATGTCTCCCACCACCCCCACCCCCCAGCCAACAGGGGCACCCTCGACCAGGCCCCCACTCATGTCTACCACCACCCCCACCCCCCAGCCACCAGGGGCAGCCCCCACCAGGCCCCCACTCATGTCTCCCACCCACCCCCACCCCCAGCCACCATGGGCAGCCCCCACCAGGCCCCCACTCATGTCTCCCACACACCCCCACCCCACAGCCACCATGGGCAGCCTCCACCAGGCCCCCACTCATGTCTCCCACCACCCCCACCCCCCAGCAGTGCAGGGGCAGCCTCCACCAGGCCCCCACTCATGTCTCCCACTACCCCCGCCCCCCAGCCACCAGGGGCACCCTCCACCAGGCCCCCACTCATGTCTCCCACCACCCCCACCCCCCAGCCACAAGGGGCACCCTCCACCAGGCCCCCACTCATGTCTCCCACCACCCCCACCCCCCAGCAGTGCAGGGGCAGCCTCCACCAGGCCCCCACTCATGTCCCCTATCACCCCCACCCCCCAGCAGTGCAGGGGCACCCTCCACCAGGCCCCCACTCATGGCCCCTATCACCCCGACCCCCCCCGCCACCAGGGGTAGCCTCCACCAGGCCCCCACTCCTGTCTCCCACCACCCCCACCCCCCAGCAGTGCAGGGGCACCCTCCACCAGGCCCCCACTCATGTCTACCACCACCCTCACCCCCCAGCCACCAGGGGCAGCCCCCACCAGGCCCCCACTCATGCCCCCTATCACCCCCACCCCCCAGCATCCAGGGGCACCCTCCACCAGGCCCCCACTCATGGCCCCTATCACCCCCACCCCCCCGCCACCAGGGGCAGCCTCCACCAGGCCCCCACTCATGTCTACCACCACCCCCACCCCCCAGCCACCAGGGGCAAACCCCCAGCAGGCCCCCACTCATGGCCCCTATCACCCCCACCCCCCAGCATCCAGGGGCACCCTCCACCAGGCCCCCACTCATGTCCCCTATCACCCCCACCCCCCAGCCACCAGGGGCACCCTCCACCAGGCCCCCACTCATGTCTACCACCACTCCCAACCCCCAGCCACCAGGGGCAGCCCCCACCAGGCCCCCACTCATGTCTCCCACCCACCACCACCCCCCAGCCACCATGGGCAGCCCCCACCAGGCCCCCACTCATGTCTCCCACCCACCCCCACCCCCCAGCCACCATGGGAAGCCTCCACCAGGCCCCCACTCATGTCCCCTATCACCCCCACCCCCCAGCAGTGCAGGGGCACCCTCCACCAGGCCCCCACTCATGTCCCCCGCACCCCCACCCCCCAGCATCCAGGGGCACCCTCCACCAGGCCCCCACACATGGCCCCTATCATCCCCACCCCCCCGCCACCAGGGGCAGCCTCCACCAGGCCCCCACTCATGTCTCCCACCACCCCCACCCCCCAGCAGTGCAGGGGCAGCCTCCACCAGGCCCCCACTCATGTCTCCCACCACCCCCACCCCCCAGCCACCAGGGGCACCCTCCACCAGGCCCCCACTCATGTCTCCCACCACCCCAGCCACCAGGGGCACCCTCCACCAGGCCCCCACTCATGTCTCCCACCACCCCCACCCCCCAGCAGTGCAGGGGCAGCCTCCACCAGGCCCCCACTCATGTCCCCTATCACCCCCACTGCCCAGCAGTGCAGGGGCACCCTCCACCAGGCCCCCACTCATTGCCCCTATCACCCCCACCCCCCCGCCACCAGGGGCAGCCTTCACCAGGCCCCCACTCATGTCTACCACCACCCCCACCCCCCAGCCACCATGGGCAGCCCCCACCAGGCCCCCACTCATATCCCCTATCACCCCCACCACCCAGCCACCAGGGGCACCCTCCACCAGGCCCCCACTCATGTCTACCACCACCCCCACCCCCCAGCCACCAGGGGCAGCCCCCACCAGGCCCCCACTCATATCTCCCACCCACCCCCACCCCCCAGCCACCATGGGCAGCCCCCACCAGGCCCCCACTCATGTCTCCCACCCACCCCCACCCCCCAGCCACCATGGGCAGCCTCCACCAGGCCCCCACTCATGTCTCCCACCACCCACACCCCCCAGCAGTGCAGGGGCAGCCTCCACCAAGCCCCCACTCATGTCTCCCACCACCCCCACCCCCCAGCCACCAGGGGCACCCTCCACCAGGCCCCCACTCATGTCTCCCACCACCCCCACCCCCCAGCCACCAGGGGCACCCTCCACCAGGCCCCCACTCATGTCTCCCACCACCCCCACCCCCCAGCAGTGCAGGGGCGCCTCCACCAGGCCCCCACTCATGTCCCCTATCACCCCCACCCCCCAGCAGTGCAGGGGCACCCTCCACCAGGCCCCCACTCATGGCCCCTATCACCCCTACCCCCCGCCACCAGGGGCAGCCTCCACCAGGCCCCCACCCATGTCTCCCACCACCCCCACCCCCCAGCCACCATGGGCAGCCCCCACCAGGCCCCCACTCATGTCTCCCACCCACCCCCACCCCCCAGCCACCATGGGCAGCCCCCACCAGCCCCCCACTCATGTCCCCTATCACCCCCACCCCCCAGCAGTGCAGGGGCACCCTCCACCATGCCCCCACTCATGTCTCCCACCACCCCCACCCCCCAGCAGTGCAGGGGCACCCTCCACCAGGCCCCCACTCATGTCTACCACCACCCCCACCGCCCAGCCACCAGGGGCAGCCCCCACCAGGCCCCCACTCATGGCCCCTATCACCCCCACACCCCAGCAGTGCAGGGGCACCCTCCACCAGGCCCCCACTCATGTCCCCCTGCACCCCCACCCCCCCAGCAGTGCAGGGGCACCCTCCACCAGGCCCCCACTCATGTCCCCCTGCACCCCCACCCCCCAGCATCCAGGGGCACCCTCCACCAGGCCCCCATTCATGGCCCCTATCACCCCCACCCCACCGCCACCAGGGGCAGCCTCCACCAGGCCCCCACCCATGTCTCCCACCACCCCCACCGCCCAGCCACCAGGGGCACCCTCCACCAGGCCCCCACTCATGTCTCCCGCCACCCCCACCCCCCAGCCACCAGGGGCACCCCCCACCAGGCCCCCACTCATGTCTCCCACCACCCCCACCCCCCAGCAGTGCAGGGGCACCCTCCACCAGGCCCCCACTCATGGCCCCTATCACCCCCATCCCCCCGCCACCAGGGGCAGCCTCCACAAGGCCCCCACTCATGTCTCCCACCACCCCCACCCCCCAGCAGTGCAGGGGCAGCCTCCACCAGGCCCCCACTCATGTCTCCCACCACCCCCACCCCCCAGCCAACAGGGGCACCCTCGACCAGGCCCCCACTCATGTCTACCACCACCCCCACCCCCCAGCCACCAGGGGCAGCCCCCACCAGGCCCCCACTCATGTCTCCCACCCACCCCCACCCCCAGCCACCATGGGCAGCCCCCACCAGGCCCCCACTCATGTCTCCCACACACCCCCACCCCACAGCCACCATGGGCAGCCTCCACCAGGCCCCCACTCATGTCTCCCACCACCCCCACCCCCCAGCAGTGCAGGGGCAGCCTCCACCAGGCCCCCACTCATGTCTCCCACTACCCCCGCCCCCCAGCCACCAGGGGCACCCTCCACCAGGCCCCCACTCATGTCTCCCACCACCCCCACCCCCCAGCCACAAGGGGCACCCTCCACTAGGCCCCCACTCATGTCTCCCACCACCCCCACCCCCCAGCAGTGCAGGGGCAGCCTCCACCAGGCCCCCACTCATGTCCCCTATCACCCCCACCCCCCAGCAGTGCAGGGGCACCCTCCACCAGGCCCCCACCCATGGCCCCTATCACCCCCACCCCCCCGCCACCAGGGGCAGCCTCCACCAGGCCCCCACTCCTGTCTCCCACCACCCCCACCCCCCAGCAGTGCAGGGGCACCCTCCACCAGGCCCCCACTCATGTCTACCACCACCCTCACCCCCCAGCCACCAGGGGCAGCCCCCACCAGGCCCCCACTCATGCCCCCTATCACCCCCACCCCCCAGCATCCAGGGGCACCCTCCACCAGGCCCCCACTCATGGCCCCTATCACCCCCACCCCCCCGCCACCAGGGGCAGCCTCCACCAGGCCCCCACTCATGTCTACCACCACCCCCACCCCCCAGCCACCAGGGGCAAACCCCCACCAGGCCCCCACTCATGGCCCCTATCACCCCCACCCCCCAGCATCCAGGGGCACCCTCCACCAGGCCCCCACTCATGTCCCCTATCACCCCCACCCCCCAGCCACCAGGGGCACCCTCCACCAGGCCCCCACTCATGTCTACCACCACCCCCAACCCCCAGCCACCAGGGGCAGCCCCCACCAGGCCCCCACTCATGTCTCCCACCCACCATCACCCCCCAGCCACCATGGGCAGCCCCCACCAGGCCCCCACTCATGTCTCCCACCCACCCCCACCCCCCAGCCACCATGGGAAGCCTCCACCAGGCCCCCACTCATGTCCCCTATCACCCCCACCCCCCAGCAGTGCAGGGGCACCCTCCACCAGGCCCCCACTCATGTCCCCCGCACCCACACCCCCCAGCATCCAGGGGCACCCTCCACCAGGCCCCCACACATGGCCCCTATCATCCCCACCCCCCGCCACCAGGGGCAGCCTCCACCAGGCCCCCACTCATGTCTCCCACCACCCCCACCCCCCAGCAGTGCAGGGGCAGCCTCCACCAGGCCCCCACTCATGTCTCCCACCACCCCCACCCCCCAGCCACCAGGGCACCCTCCACCAGGCCCCCACTCATGTCTCCCACCACCCCACCCCCCAGCCACCAGGGGCACCCTCCACCAGGCCCCCACTCATGTCTCCCACCACCCCCACCCCCCAGCAGTGCAGGGGCAGCCTCCACCAGGCCCCCACTCATGTCCCCTATCACCCCCACTGCCCAGCAGTGCAGGGGCACCCTCCACCAGGCCCCACTCATTGCCCCTATCACCCCCACCCCCCGCCACCAGGGGCAGCCTTCACCAGGCCCCCACTCATGTCTACCACCACCCCCACCCCCCAGCCACCATGGGCAGCCCCCACCAGGCCCCCACTCATATCCCCTATCACCCCCACCACCCAGCCACCAGGGGCACCCTCCACCAGGCCCCCACTCATGTCTACCACCACCCCCACCCCCCAGCCACCAGGGCCAGCCCCCACCAGGCCCCCACTCATATCTCCCACCCACCCCCACCCCCCAGCCACCATGGGCAGCCCCCACCAGGCCCCCACTCATGTCTCCCACCCACCCCCACCCCCCAGCCACCATGGGCAGCCTCCACCAGGCCCCCACTCATGTCTCCCACCACCCACACCCCCCAGCAGTGCAGGGGCAGCCTCCACCAAGCCCCCACTCATGTCTCCCACCACCCCCACCCCCCAGCCACCAGGGGCACCCTCCACCAGGCCCCCACTCATGTCTCCCACCACCCCCACCCCCCAGCCACCAGGGGCACCCTCCACCAGGCCCCCACTCATGTCTCCCACCACCCCCACCCCCCAGCAGTGCAGGGGCGCCTCCACCAGGCCCCCACTCATGTCCCCTATCACCCCCACCCCCCAGCAGTGCAGGGGCACCCTCCACCAGGCCCCCACTCATGGCCCCTATCACCCCTACCCCCCGCCACCAGGGGCAGCCTCCACCAGGCCCCCACCCATGTCTCCCACCACCCCCACCCCCCAGCCACCATGGGCAGCCCCCACCAGGCCCCCACTCATGTCTCCCACCCACCCCCACCCCCCAGCCACCATGGGCAGCCCCCACCAGCCCCCCACTCATGTCCCCTATCACCCCCACCCCCCAGCAGTGCAGGGGCACCCTCCACCATGCCCCCACTCATGTCTCCCACCACCCCCACCCCCCAGCAGTGCAGGGGCACCCTCCACCAGGCCCCCACTCATGTCTACCACCACCCCCACCGCCCAGCCACCAGGGGCAGCCCCCACCAGGCCCCCACTCATGGCCCCTATCACCCCCACACCCCAGCAGTGCAGGGGCACCCTCCACCAGGCCCCCACTCATGTCCCCCTGCACCCCCACCCCCCCAGCAGTGCAGGGGCACCCTCCACCAGGCCCCCACTCATGTCCCCCTGCACCCCCACCCCCCAGCATCCAGGGGCACCCTCCACCAGGCCCCCATTCATGGCCCCTATCACCCCCACCCCACCGCCACCAGGGGCAGCCTCCACCAGGCCCCCACCCATGTCTCCCACCACCCCCACCCCCCAGCCACCAGGGGCACCCTCCAACAGGCCCCCACTCATGTCTCCCGCCACCCCCACCCCCCAGCCACCAGGGGCACCCTCCACCAGGCCCCCACTCATGTCTCCCACCACCCCCACCCCCCAGCAGTGCAGGGGCACCCTCCACCAGGCCCCCACTCATGGCCCCTATCACCCCCATCCCCCCGCCACCAGGGGCAGCCTCCACAAGGCCCCCACTCATGTCTCCCACCACCCCCACCCCCCAGCAGTGCAGGGGCAGCCTCCACCAGGCCCCCACTCATGTCTCCCACCACCCCCACCCCCCAGCCAACAGGGGCACCCTCGACCAGCTCCCCACTCATGTCTACCACCACCCCCACCCCCCAGCCACCAGGGGCAGCCCCCACCAGGCCCCCACTCATGTCTCCCACCCACCCCCACCCCCAGCCACCATGGGCAGCCCCCACCAGGCCCCCACTCATGTCTCCCACACACCCCCACCCCACAGCCACCATGGGCAGCCTCCACCAGGCCCCCACTCATGTCTCCCACCACCCCCACCCCCCAGCAGTGCAGGGGCAGCCTCCACCAGGCCCCCACTCATGTCTCCCACTACCCCCGCCCCCCAGCCACCAGGGGCACCCTCCACCAGGCCCCCACTCATGTCTCCCACCACCCCCACCCCCCAGCCACAAGGGGCACCCTCCACCAGGCCCCCACTCATGTCTCCCACCACCCCCACCCCCCAGCAGTGCAGGGGCACCCTCCACCAGGCCCCCACTCATGTCTACCACCACCCCCACCGCCCAGCCACCAGGGGCAGCCCCCACCAGGCCCCCACTCATGTCCCCTATCACCCCCACCCCCCAGCAGTGCAGGGGCACCCTCCACCATGCCCCCACTCATGTCTCCCACCACCCCCACCCCCCAGCAGTGCAGGGGCACCCTCCACCAGGCCCCCACTCATGTCTACCACCACCCCCACCGCCCAGCCACCACGGGCAGCCCCCACCAGGCCCCCACTCATGGCCCCTATCACCCCCACACCCCAGCAGTGCAGGGGCACCCTCCACCAGGCCCCCACTCATGTCCCCCTGCACCCCCACCCCCCCAGCAGTGCAGGGGCACCCTCCACCAGGCCCCCACTCATGTCCCCCTGCACCCCCACCCCCCAGCATCCAGGGGCACCCTCCACCAGGCCCCCATTCATGGCCCCTATCACCCCCACCCCACCGCCACCAGGGGCAGCCTCCACCAGGCCCCCACCCATGTCTCCCACCACCCCCACCCCCCAGCCACCATGGGCAGCCCCCACCAGGCCCCCACTCATGTCTCCCACCCACCCCCACCCCCCAGCCACCATAGGCATCCCCCACCAGGCCCCCACTCATGTCCCCTATCACCCCCACCCCCCAGCAGTGCAGGGGCACCCTCCACCAGGCCCCCACTCATGTCCCCCTGCACCCCCACCCCCCAGCATCCAGGGGCACCCTCCACCAGGCCCCCACTCATGGCCCCTATCACCCCCACCCCCCACCACAAGGGGCAGTCTCCACCAGGCCCCCGCTCATGTCTCCCACCACCCCCACCCCCCAGCAGTGCAGGGGCAGCCTCCACCAGGCCCCCACTCATGTCTCCCACCACCCCCACTCCCCAGCCACCAGGGGCACCCTCCACCAGGCCCCCACTCATGTCTCCCACCACCCCCACCCCCCAGCCACCAGGGGCACCCTCCACCAGGCCCCCACTCATGTCTCCTACCACCCCCCACCCCCCAGCAGTGCAGGGGCACCCTCCACCAGGCCCCCACTCATGGCCCCTATCACCCCCACCCCCCCGCCACCAGGGGCAGCCTCCACCAGGCCCCCACTCATGTCTCCCACCACCCCCACCCCCCAGCAGTGCAGGGGCAGCCTCCACCAGGCCCCCACTCATGTCTCCCACCACCCCCACACCCCAGCCACCAGGGGCACCCTCCACCAGGCCCCCACTCATGTCTACCACCACCCCCACCCCCAGCCACCAGGGGCAGCCCCCACCAGGCCCCCACTCATGTCTCCCACCCACCCCCACCCCCCAGCCACCATGGGCAGCCCCCACCAGGCCCCCACTCATGTCTCCCACCCACCCCCACCCCCCAGCCACCATGGGCAGCCTCCACCAGGCCCCCACTCATGTCTCCCACCACCCCCACCCCCCAGCAGTGCAGGGGCAGCCTCCACCAGGCCCCCACTCATGTCTCCCACTACCCCCACCCCCAGCCACCAGGGGCACCGTCCACCAGGCCCCCACCCATGTCTCCCACCACCCCCACCCCCCAGCCACCATGGGCAGCCCCCACCAGGCCCCCACTCATGTCTCCCACCCACCCCCACCCCCCAGCCACCATAGGCATCCCCACCAGGCCCCCACTCATGTCACCCTGCACCTCCACCCCCCAGCATCCAGGGGCACACTCCACCAGGCCCCACTCATGGCCCCTATCACCCCCACCCCCACCCCACAAGGGGCAGTCTCCACCAGGCCCCCACTCATGTCTCCCACCACCCCCACCCCCCAGCAGTGCAGGGGCAGCCTCCAACAGGCCCCCACTCATGTCTCCCACCACCCCCACACCCCAGCCACCAGGGGCACCCTCCACCAGGCCCCCACTCATGTCTCCCACCACCCCCACCCCCCAGCCACCAGGGGCACCCTCCACCAGGCCCCCACTCATGTCTCCCACCACCTCCACCCCCCAGCAGTGCAGGGGCACCCTCCACCAGGCCCCCACTCATGGCCCCTATCACCCCCACCCCCCCGCCACCAGGGGCAGTCTCCACCAGGCCCCCACTCATGTCTCCCACCACCCCCACCCCCCAGCAGTGCAGGGGCAGCCCTCCACCAGGCCCCCACTCATGTCTCCCACCACCCCCACCCCCCAGCCACCAGGGCGCCCTCCACCAGGCCCCCACTCATGTCTACCACCACCCCCACCCCCACCCCCCAGCCACTGGGGGCAGCCCCCACCAGGCCCCCACTCATGTCTCCCACCCACCCCCACCCCCCAGCCACCATGGGCAGCCCCCACCAGGCCCCCACTCATGTCTCCCACCCACCCCCACCCCCCCAGCCACCATGGGCAGCCTCCACCAGGCCCCCACTCATGTCTCCCACCACCCCACCCCCCAGCAGTGCAGGGGCAGCCTCCACCAGGCCCCCACTCATGTCTCCCACTACCCCCACCCCCCAGCCACCAGGGGCACCCTCCACCAGGCCCCCACTCATATCTCCCACCACCCCAACCCCCCAGCCACCAGGGGCACCCTCCACCAGGCCCCCACTCATGTCTCCCACCACCCCCACCCCCCAGCAGTGCAGGGGCAGCCTCCACCAGGCCCCCACTCATGTCCCCTATCACCCCCACCCCCCAGCAGTGCAGGGGCACCCTCCACCAGGCCCCCACTCATGGCCCCTATCACCCCCACCCCCCCGCCACCAGACGCAGCCTCCACCAGGCCCCCACCCATGTCTCCCACCACCCCCACCCTCCAGCCACCATGGGCAGCCCCACCAGGCCCCCACTCATTTCTCCCACCCACCCCCACCCCCCAGCCACCATGGGCAGCCCCCACCAGGCCCCCACTCATGTCTCCCACCCCCCCCACCCCCCAGCAGTGCAGTGGCACCCTCCACCAGGCCCCCATTCATGTCTACCACCACCCCCACCCCCCAGCCACCAGGGGCAGCCCCCCACCAGGCCACCACTCATGGCCCCTATCACCCCCCACCCCCCAGCATCCAGGGGCACCCTCCACCAGGCCCCCACTCATGGCCCCTATCACCCCCACCCCCCCGCCACCAGGGGCAGCCTCCACCAGGCCCCCACTCATGTCTCCCACCACCCCCACCCCCCAGCAGTGCAGGGGCAGCCTCCACCAGGCCCCCACTCATGTCTCCCACCACCCCCACCCCCAGCCACCAGGGGCGCCCTCCACCAGGCCCCCACTCATGTCTACCACCACCCCCACCCTCACCCCCCAGCCACCGGGGGCAGCCCCCACCAGGCCCCCACTCATGTCTCCCACCCACCCCCACCCCCCAGCCACCATGGGCAGCCCCCACCAGGCCCCCACTCATGTCTCCCACCCACCCCCACCCCCCAGCCACCATGGGCAGCCTCCACCAGGCCCCCACTCATGTCTCCCACCACCCCCACCCCCCAGCAGTGCAGGGGCAGCCTCCACCAGGCCCCCACTCATGTCTCCCACTACCCCCACCCCCCCAGCCACCAGGGGCACCCTCCACCAGGCCCCCACTCATATCTCCCACCACCCCAACCCCCAGCCACCAGGGGCACCCTCCACCAGGCCCCCACTCATGTCTCCCACCACCCCCACCCCCCAGCAGTGCAGGGGCAGCCTCCACCAGGCCCCCACTCATGTCCCCTATCACCCCCACCCCCCAGCAGTGCAGGGGCACCCTCCACCAGGCCCCCACTCATGGCCCCTATCACCCCCACCCCCCCGCCACCAGACGCAGCCTCCACCAGGCCCCCACCCATGTCTCCCACCACCCCACCCTCCAGCCACCATGGGCAGCCCCCACCAGGCCCCCACTCATTTCTCCCACCCACCCCCACCCCCCAGCCACCATGGGCAGCCCCCACCAGGCCCCCACTCATGTCTCCCACCCCCCAACCCCCCAGCAGTGCAGTGGCACCCTCCACCAGGCCCCCATTCATGACTACCACCACCCCCACCCCCCAGCCACCAGGGGCAGCCCCCACCAGGCCCCCACTCATGGCCCCTATCACCCCCACCCCCCAGCATCCAGGGGCACCCTCCACCAGGCCCCCACTCATGGCCCCTATCACCCCCACCCCCCCGCCACCAGGGGCAGCCTCCACCAGGCCCCCACTCATGTCTACCACCACCCCCAACCCCAGCCACCAGGGGCAGCCCCCACCAGGCCCCCACTCATGGCCCCTATCACCCCCACCCCGCAGCATCCAGGGGCACCCTCCACCAGGCCCCCACTCATGTCCCCTATCACCCCCACCCCCAGCCACCAGGGGCACCCTCCACCAGGCCCCCACTCATGTCTACCACCACCCCCACCCCCCAGCCACCAGGGGCAGCCCTCACCAGGCCCCCACTCATGTCTCCCACCCACCCCCACCCCCAGCCACCATGGGCAGCCTCCACCAGGCCCCCACTCATGTCCCCCTGCACCCCCACCCCCCAGAATCCAGGGGCACCCTCCACCAGGCCCCCACTCATGGCCCCTATCATCCCTACCCCCCGCCACCAGGGGCAGCCTCCACCAGGCCCCCACTCATGTCTCCCACCCCCCCACCCCCCAGCAGTGCAGGGGCAGCCTCCACCAGGCCCCCACTCATGTCTCCCACCACCCCCACCCCTCAGCCACCAGGGGCACCCTCCACCAGGCCCCCACTCATGTCTCCCACCACCCCCACCCCCCAGCCACCAGGGGCACCATCCACCAGGCCCCCACTCATGTCTCCCACCCACCCCCACCCCCCAGCCACCATGGGCAGCCCCCACCAGGCCCCCACTCATGTCCCCTATCACCCCCACCCCCCAGCCACCAGGGGCACCCTCCACCAGGCCCCCACTCATGTCTACCACCACCCCCACCCCCACCCCCAGCCACCAGGGGCAGCCCCCACCAGGCCCCCACTCATGTCTCCCACCCACCCCCACCCCCCAGCCACCATGGGCAGCCCCCACCAGGCCCCCACTCATGTCTCCCACCCACCCCCACACCCCAGCCACCATGGGCAGCCTCCACCAGGCCCCCACTCATGTCTTCCACCACCCCCACCCCCGAGCCACCAGGGGCACCCTCCACCAGGCCCCCACTCATGTCTCCCACCACCCCCACCCCCCAGCCACCATGGGCAGCCTCCACCAGGCCCCCACTCATGTCTCCCACCACCCCCACCCCCCAGCAGTGCAGGGGCAGCCTCTACCAGGCCCCCACTCATGTCCCCTATCACCCCCCACCCCCCAGCAGTGCAAGGGCACCCTCCACCAGGCCCCACTCATGGCCCCTATCACCCCAACCTCCCCGCCACCAGGGGCAGCCTCCACCAGGCCCCCACCCATGTCTCCCACCACCCCCACCCCCCAGCCACCATGGGCAGCCCCCACCAGGCCCCCACTCATGTCTCCCACCCACCCCCACCCCCATCCACCATGGGCAGCCCCCACCAGGCCCCCACTCATGTCCCCTATCACCCCCACCCCCCAGCAGTGCAGGGGCACCCTCCACCAGGCCCCCACTCATGTCTCCCACCACCCCCACCCCCCAGCAGTGCAGGGACACCCTCCACCAGGCCCCCACTCATGTCTACCACCACCCCCACCCCCCAGCCACCAGGGGCAGCCCCCACCAGGCCCCCACTCATGGCCCCTATCACCCCCACCCCCCAGCATCCAGGGGCACCCTCCACCAGGCCCCCACTCATGGCCCCTATCACCCCCACCCCCCCGCCACCAGTGGCAGCCTCCACCAGGCCCCCACTCAAGTCTCCCACCACCCCCACCCCCCAGCAGTGCAGGGGCAGCCTCCACCAGGCCCCCACTCATGTCTCCCACCACCTCCACCCCCCAGCCACCAGGGGCACCCTCCACCAGGCCCCCACTCATGTCTCCCACCACCCCCACCCCCCAGCCACCAGGGGCACCCTCCACCAGGCCCCCACTCATGTCTCCCACCACCCCCACCCCCCAGCAGTGCAGGGGCAGCCTCCACCAGGCCCCCACTCATGTCCCCTATCACCCCCACCCCCCAGCAGTGCAGGGGCACCCTCCACCAGGCCCCCACTCATGTCTCCCACCACCCCCACCCCCCAGCAGTGCAGGGGCACCCTCCACCAGGCCCCCACTCATGTCTACCACCACCCCCACCCCCCAGGCACAGGGGCAGCCCCCACCAGGCCCCCACTCATGTCTCCCACCCACCCCCACCTTCCAGCCACCATGGGCAGCCCCCACCAGGCCCCCACTCATGTCCCCTATCACCCCACCCCCAGCAGTGCAGGGGCAGCCTCCACCAGGCCCCCACTCATGTCTCCCACCACCCCCACCCCCCAGCCACCAGGGGCACCCTCCACCAGGCTCCCACTCATGTCTCCCACCACCCCCACGCCCCAGCCACCACGGGCACCCTCCACCAGGCCCCCACTCATGTCTCCCACCTCCCCCACCCCCCAGCAACGCAGGGGCAGCCTCCACCATGCCCCCACTCATGTCCCCTATCACCCCCACCCCCCAGCAGTGCAGGGGCACCCTCCACCAGGCCCCCACTCATGGCCTCTATCACCCCCACCCCCCAGCAGTGCAAGGGCACCCTCCACTAGGCCCCACTCATGGCCCCTATCACCCCAACCTCCCCGCCACCAGGGGCAGCCTCCACCAGGCCCCCACCCATGTCTCCCACCACCCCCACCCCCCAGCCACCATGGGCAGCCCCCACCAGGCCCCCACTCATGTCCCCTATCACCCCCACCCCCCAGCAGTGCCGGGGCACCCTCCACCAGGCCCCCACTCATGTCTCCCACCACCCCCACCCCCCAGCAGTGCAGGGGCACCCTCCACCAGGCCCCCACTCATGTCTACCAACACCCCCACCGCCCAGCCACCAGGGACAGCCCCCACCAGGCCCCCACTCATGGCCCCTATCACCCCCACCCCCAGCAGTGCAGGGGCACCCTCCACCAGGCCCCCACTCATGTCCCCCTGCACCCCCAACCCCCCAGCAGTGCAGGGGCACCCTCCACCAGGCCCCCACTCATGTCCCCCTGCACCCCCACCCCCCAGCATCCAGGGGCACCCTCCACCAGGCCCCCATTCATGGCCCCTATCACCCCCACCCCACCGCCACCAGGGGCAGCCTCCACCAGGCCCCCACCCATGTCTCCCACCACCCCCACCCACCAGCCACCATGGGCAGCCCCCACCAGGCCCCCACTCATGTCTCCCACCCACCCCCACCCCCCAGCCACCATAGGCAGCCCCCACCAGGCCCCCACTCATGTCCCCTATCACCCCCACCCCCCAGCAGTGCAGGGGCACCCTCCACCAGGCCCCCACTCATGTCCCCCTGCACCCCCACCCCCCAGCATCCAGGGGCACCCTCCACCAGGCCCCCACTCATGGCCCCTATCACCCCACCCCCCCACCACAAGGGGCAGTCTCCACCAGGCCCCCACTCATGTCTCCCACCACCCCCACCCCCCAGCCACCATGGGCAGCCCCCACCAGGCCCCCACTCATGTCTCCCACCCACCCCCACCCCCCAGCCACCATAGGCAGCCCCACCAGGCCCCCACTCATGTCCCCTATCACCCCCACCCCCAGCAGTGCAGGGGCACCCTCCACCAGGCCCCCACTCATGTCCCCCTGCACCCCCACCCCCCAGCATCCAGGGGCACCCTCCACCAGGCCCCCACTCATGGCCCCTATCACCCCCACCCCCCCACCACAAGGGGCAGTCTCCACCAGGCCCCCACTCATGTCTCCCACCACCCCCACCCCCCAGCCACCATGGGCAGCCCCACCAGGCCCCCACTCATTTCTCCCACCCACCCCCACCCCCCAGCCACCATGGGCAGCCCCCACCAGGCCCCCACTCATGTCCCCTATCACCCCCACCCCCCATCAGTGCAGGGGCACCCTCCACCAGGCCCCCACTCATGTCTCCCACCACCCCCACCCCCCAGCAGGTGCAGTGGCACCCTCCACCAGGCCCCCATTCATGTCTACCACCACCCCCACCCCCCAGCCACCAGGGGCAGCCCCCACCAGGCCCCCACTCATTGCCCCTATCACCCCCACCCCCCAGCATCCAGGGGCACCCTCCACCAGGCCCCCACTCATGGCCCCTATCACTCCCACCCCCCCGCCACCAGGGCAGCCTCCACCAGGCCCCACTCATGTCTACCACCACCCCCAACCCCCAGCCACCAGGGGCAGCCCCCACCAGGCCCCCACTCATGGCCCCTATCACCCCACCCCCAGCATCCAGGGGCACCTTCCACCAGGCCTCCACTCATGTCCCCTATCACCCCCACCCCCAGCCACCAGGGGCACCCTCCACCAGGCCCCCACTCATGTCTACCACCACCCCCACCCCCAGCCACCAGGGGCAGCCCTCACCAGGCCCCCACTCATGTCTCCCACCCACCCCCACCCCCCAGCCAAAATGGGCAGCCCCCACCAGGCCCCCACTCATGTCTCCCACCCACCCCCACCCCCCAGCCACCATGGGCAGCCTCCACCAGGCCCCCACTCATGTCCCCCTGCACCCCCACCCCCAGAATCCAGGGGCACCCTCCACCAGGCCCCCACTCATGGCCCCTATCATCCCCTACCCCCCGCCACCAGGGGCAGCCTCCACCAGGCCCCCACTCATGTCTCCGACCACCCCCACCCCCCAGCAGTGCAGGGGCAGCCTCCACCAGGCCCCCACTCATGTCTCCCACCACCACCACCCCTCAGCCACCAGGGGCACCCTCCACCAGGCCCCCACTCATGTCTCCCACCACCCCCACCCCCCAGCCACCAGGGGCACCATCCACCAGGCCCCCCCTCATGTCTCCCACCCCCACCCCCAGCAGTGCAGGGGCAGCTTCCACCAGGCCCCCACTCATGTCCCCTATCACCCTCACCCCCCAGCAGTGCAGGGGCACCCTCCACCAGGCCCCCACTCAATGGCCCCTATCACCCCCCGCCACCAGGGGCAGCCTCCACCAGGCCCCCACCCATGTCTCACACCACCCCACCCCCCAGCCAGCATGGGCAGCCCCCACCAGGCCCCCACTCATGTCCCCTATCACCCCCACCCCCCAGCCACCAGGGGCACCCTCCACCAGGCCCCCACTCATGTCTACCACCACCCGCACCCCCCAGCCACCAGGGGCAGCCCCCACCAGGCCCCCACTCATGTCTCCCACCCACCCCCACCCCCCAGCCACCATGGGCAGCCCCCACCAGGGCCCCACTCATGTCTCCCACCCACCCCCACACCCCAGCCACCATGGGCAGCCTCCACCAGGCCCCCACTCATGTCTCCCACCACCCCCACCCCCCAGCAGTGCAGGGCAGCCTCCACCAGGCCCCACTCATGTCTCCCACCACCCCCACCCCCGAGCCACCAGGGGCACCCTCCACCAGGCCCCCACTCATGTCTCCCACCACCCCCACCCCCCAGCCACCAGGGGCACCCTCCACCAGGCCCCCACTCATGTCTCCCACCACCCCCACCCCCCAGCAGTGCAGGGGCAGCCTCCACCAGGCCCCCACTCATGTCCCCTATCACCCCCACCCCCAGCAGTGCAAGGGCACCCTCCACCAGGCCCCACTCATGGCCCCTATCACCCCAACCTCCCCGCCACCAGGGGCAGCCTCCACCAGGCCCCACCCATGTCTCCCACCACCCCCACCCCCCAGCCACCATGGGCAGCCCCCACCAGGCCCCCACTCATGTCTCCCACCCACCCCCACCCCCCAGCCACCATGGGCAGCCCCCACCAGGCCCCCACTCATGTCCCCTATCACCCCCACCCTTCAGCAGTGCAGGGGCACCCTCCACCAGGCCCCCACTCATGTCTCCCACCACCCCCACCCCCCAGCAGTGCAGGGGCACCCTCCACCAGGCCCCCACTCATGTCTACCACCACCCCCACCCCCAGCCACCAGGGGCAGCCCCCACCAGGCCCCCACTCATGGCCCCTATCACCCCCACCCCCCAGCATCCAGGGGCACCCTCCACCAGGCCCCCACTCATGGCCCCTATCACCCCCACCCCCCCGCCACCAGTGGCAGCCTCCACCAGGCCCCCAATCATGTCTCCCACCACCCCCACCCCCCAGCAGTGCAGGGGCAGCCTCCACCAGGCCCCCACTCATGTCTCCCACCACCCCCACCCCCCAGCCACCAGGGGCACCCTCCACCAGGCCCCCACTCATGTCTCCCACCACCCCCACCCCCGGCCACCAGGGGCACCCTCCACCAGGCCCCCACTCATGTCTCCCACCACCCCCACCCCCCAGCCAAAATGGGCAGCCCCCACCAGGCCCCCACTCATGTCTCCCACCCACCCCCACCCCCCAGCCACCATGGGCAGCCTCCACCAGGCCCCCACTCATGTCCCCCTGCACCCCCACCCCCAGAATCCAGGGGCACCCTCCACCAGGCCCCCACTCATGGCCCCTATCATCCCCTACCCCCCGCCACCAGGGGCAGCCTCCACCAGGCCCCCACTCATGTCTCCGACCACCCCCACCCCCCAGCAGTGCAGGGGCAGCCTCCACCAGGCCCCCACTCATGTCTCCCACCACCCCCACCCCTCAGCCACCAGGGGCACCCTCCACCAGGCCCCCACTCATGTCTCCCACCACCCCCACCCCCCAGCCACCAGGGGCACCATCCACCAGGCCCCCACTCATGTCTCCCACCACCCCCACCCCCCAGCAGTGGCAGGGGCAGCTTCCACCAGGCCCCCACTCATGTCCCCTATCACCCTCACCCCCCAGCAGTGCAGGGGCACCCTCCACCAGGCCCCCCACTCATGGCCCCTATCACCCCCCGCCACCAGGGGCAGCCTCCACCAGGCCCCCACCCATGTCTCACACCACCCCCACCCCCCAGCCAGCATGGGCAGCCCCCACCAGGCCCCCACTCATGTCCCCTATCACCCCCACCCCCCAGCCACAGGGGCACCCTCCACCAGGCCCCCACTCATGTCTACCACCACCCGCACCCCCCAGCCACCAGGGGCAGCCCCCACCAGGCCCCCACTCATGTCTCCCACCCACCCCCACCCCCCAGCCACCATGGGCAGCCCCACCAGGGCCCCACTCATGTCTCCCACCCACCCCCACACCCCAGCCACCATGGGCAGCCTCCACCAGGCCCCCACTCATGTCTCCCACCACCCCCACCCCCAGCAGTGCAGGGGCAGCCTCCACCAGGCCCCCACTCATGTCTCCCACCACCCCCACCCCCGAGCCACCAGGGGCACCCTCCACCAGGCCCCCACTCATGTCTCCCACCACCCCCACCCCCCAGCCACCAGGGGCACCCTCCACCAGGCCCCCACTCATGTCTCCCACCACCCCCACCCCCCAGCAGTGCAGGGGCAGCCTCCACCAGGCCCCCACTCATGTCCCCTATCACCCCCACCCCCCAGCAGTGCAAGGGCACCCTCCACCAGGCCCCACTCATGGCCCCTATCACCCCAACCTCCCCTCCACCAGGGGCAGCCTCCACCAGGCCCCCACCCATGTCTCCCACCACCCCCACCCCCCAGCCACCATGGGCAGCCCCCACCAGGCCCCCACTCATGTCTCCCACCCACCCCCACCCCCCAGCCACCATGGGCAGCCCCCACCAGGCCCCCACTCATGTCCCCTATCACCCCACCCTTCAGCAGTGCAGGGGCACCCTCCACCAGGCCCCCACTCATGTCTCCCACCACCCCCACCCCCAGCAGTGCAGGGGCACCCTCCACCAGGCCCCCACTCATGTCTACCACCACCCCCACCCCCCAGCCACCAGGGGCAGCCCCCACCAGGCCCCCACTCATGGCCCCTATCACCCCCACCCCCCAGCATCCAGGGGCACCCTCCACCAGGCCCCCACTCATGGCCCCTATCACCCCCACCCCCCCCCGCCACCAGTGGCAGCCTCCACCAGGCCCCCACTCATGTCTCCCACCCCCCCCACCCCCCAGCAGTGCAGGGGCAGCCTCCACCAGGCCCCACTCATGTCTCCCACCACCCCACCCCCCAGCCACCAGGGGCACCCTCCACCAGGCCCCCACTCATGTCTCCCACCACCCCCACCCCCGGCCACCAGGGGCACCCTCCACCAGGCCCCCACTCATGTCTCCCACCACCCCCACCCCCCAGCCACCATGGGCAGCCCCCACCAGGCCCCCACTCATGTCCCCTATCACCCCCACCCCCAGCAGTGCAGGGCAGCCTCCACCAGGCCCCCACTCATGTCTCCCACCACCCCCACCCCCCAGCCACAAGGGGCACCCTCCACCAGGCCCCACTCATGTCTCCCACCACCCCCACGCCCCAGCCACCACGGGCACCCTCCACCAGGCCCCCCACTCATGTCTCCCATCTCCCCCACCCCCAGCAACGCAGGGGCAGCCTCCACCAGGCCCCCACTCATGTCCCCTATCACCCCCACCCCCCAGCAGTGCAGGGGCACCCTCCACCAGGCCCCCACTCATGGCCCCTATCACCCCCACCCCCCGTCACCAGGGGCAGCCTCCACCAGGCCCCCACCCATGTCTCCCACCACCCCCACCCCCAGCCACCATGGGCAGCTCCACCAGGCCCCACTCATGTCTCCCACCCACCCCCACCCCCCAGCCACCATGGGCAGCCCCCACCAGGCCCCCACTCATGTCCCCCTATCACCCCCACCCCCCAGCCACCAGGGGCTCCCTCCACCAGGGCCCACTCATGTCTACCACCACCCCCACCCCCCAGCCACCAGGGGCAGCCCCCACCAGGCCCCCACTCATGTCTCCCACCCACCCCCACCCCCCAGCCACCATGGGCAGCCCCCACCAGGCCCCCACTCATGTCTCCCACCACCCCCACCCCCCAGCAGTGCAGGGGCAGCCTCCACCAGGCCCCCACTCATGTCCCCTATCACCCCCACCCCCCAGCAGTGCAGGGGCACCCTCCACCAGGCCCCCACTTATGGCCCCTATCACCCCCACCCCCCAGCAGTGCAGGGGAACCCTCAACCAGGCCCCCACTCATGGCCCCTATCACCCCCACCCCCCGCCACCAGGGGCAGCCTCCACCAGGCCCCCACCCATGTCTCCCACCACCCCCACCCCCCAGCCACCATGGGCAGCCCCTGCCAGGCCCCCACTCATGTCCCCTATCACCCCCACCCCCCAGCATCCAGGGACACCCTCCACCAGGCCCCCACTCATGTCCCCTATCACCCCCACCCCCCAGCATCCAGGGACACCCTCCACCAGGCCCCCACTCATGGCCCCTATCACCCCCACCCCCCCGCCACCAGGGGCAGCCTCCACCAGGCCCCCACTCATGTCTCCCACCACCCCCACCCCCCAGCCACCAGGGGCAGCCTCCACCAGGCCCCCACCCATGTCCCCCTGCACCCAGGTCCTCACAATCATCAACCATGTGCGTAATGGTCAGCCTCCACAGCCAAAAGGCCCTACCAAGTAACCCATTCACCCACATGGAAATGAAAATTACATGTTACACCCCCAACGTACATAAAGCAAATGAACCCATGTCTGTCACACACAATGGTTGCAAATGAATTTGAAAACACCCAACATGACATGCATGAAACCAATGAGATGATACCACACAGTGAAGTATGAAAACAAAAATGTATTAAAAAAATATGAATGCAAATGAAATGAAACAAACTACAATGCCAATGAAAAAAAGAAAACGTGCATGTCTGTCCCAAAAAATGAAAAACACCAAATCCCAAAAAAATGTACTTCAAAGTCACATTAAAAATGAAATCAATCCGACAGAAAAAAAATAAAATCCAAACACCATTGCTCCATGGAGAAGAAAAAATAAAATTAAAAAATAAAACAATCCAATGAAGAACTATGTACAAAATATCCAAGGGTCCATGAGCCCAACTGAACAAAGGAAACCTACAAAAAACCCTAACAAAAATGCAACTATATACAAAAAGTGGAGCTGTGTCCGTCGACTCCAAATCATAAGAATAAACAAATGAAACCTAAAACTAAAGAACTATATACAAAGGCGGCGGGCAAGTCCAGCGGCTCACTCCGTAGTGTTCCGGGCCAGGGCATCATCAAACTCCTCGTCTATGTCCCGGAGGCGGTCCTGTTCCATGGCCCCGAGGGTCCGCAGGGACGACGCCATCTGCTCCTCCAACCCCCTGCGGATTGCCTCGAGGCACTCGGCCCGCCTCAGGGCCCTCCGCATGGAGTTCTCCGCCCTGACCATCGTGAGCCGCTCCTCATCCGTCTACCGCCGCTCCGCACCTATCTGCTGGCCCAACCGCAGCCACACGGAAGACACTTCCTGTCCTGGGTCCTCCTGCCCTCCGGCCGATGCCTGCCCCTCCGATGTTGATGGCCCCGAGCCATGATGCCTCCCACGTTGACTCTGCTGCTGCCTCCGACGCAACTGCCTCTGCCAGCACGACGGCATCCAGGCTGATGGAATCCACCGACGCCGTCGTGCACGTGCCCTACCTGATGATGCCGACACATCCTCCATCTGCTGGGGTACAGTTGCTGTGGTGTCCACCCCTGCTTGACCTCTGACTCCCGACTGTGGCAGGGATGGGATCCCCACCCAGCTGGCTGCATAGGTCAGGGCAGGTCCACAGGGGGCCCTGGTGGCATCTGGGCCGGAAGACGGCAAGGAGAACGACTGGCGTATAGCCTCCACAGAGGAGGAGAGGGCCGCCAGATTGGCCGACACGTGCAGGAAACCCCCGAACATGGAAGATCCCAATTGGGCCACGTCGGCACGGTGCTCTTCGTGATGATGTGCGTGCTCCTCCCGGGAAGCACGCACGTCATCAAGAATTGCACCCGCGCGCATCGCAACCCCAATCAGGACCTTCTCCATACGGACACGGGACCCTCGTCCGCAGGTGGAGGGGAGTCAGGTGACATGGACATCCCCTCTACCTGCGGACGGGCCTGGGACAGGGCAACCCTGCTAGTGCATGGTGGTGCACTCACAGGGTCAGGGACAGTGACATGCACAGGCCCCTCCACGGTGACCTGTGCTGCCTCCTGCCCCTGGCCCTGGACTGCACCACTTGCACCAGCAGGGATCCCCCCACCAGGCCCCATGTGTGCCCCTGTGGCGGCCTCCTCCTCCTCTGTGGAAACCACCAACCTGGATGGCTCCTCACCGTCTTCCACCGTAGCAGGCCCCTGTGGGGGCTCACCCACCCCTTCCACTGCAGCCGTGGGGGCATCCCCGCCGCCTTGCTCCACAGCGCTGTCTCCGCCCTCTTCTTCACTAGCCGCTGCGTAGAGGGAGACAAAGAACACAAGCATCAGAGTACTGTACAATGGTCCCCTAGACAGGAAGCAATAGCAGATGAGTACCACTGTCAAAGTACACTTCCATCATGTCCCTCCACAACACATGGGTCAGTCCAGGCAAAACACACACAGTAACAGGCATGGTGCATGCCATGGACATTTCCATACATGTCCAATGGACTCTTGAAACATGCAATGATATGGAACTCACATGCATCATGGGTCATGCCTATCACATGCACACACTTCACCTCAGTCACATCCATCTGGCCCCATACACCCCAAACACAGCGGATACAAGGGTAACTAGGCTGCATCAGTGAATCTGTGCATTGTCACACACATGTGTCATGCATCCCTGGCATGCACAAGTCACAGACACGCAGGTCAGGCACACAGACATGGCTACCATATATGTACCTGCCATCAGCACCCATCCCTCACCCCCACCCATGTCCAGGAACAGAGACTGGCATGCTCTCATGTCTAAAATCTGCATAGGGCTCCCCATGTGGCATTTAAACACATGCAACAACCATGTGGTTCACACATCACTGGTCGCACATGCATTACCATGATGTCCCTGCACACATACATGCATACATGGCCTATGTCACACATACAGGCAAGTATCAGAGAACCAGCACACCGCAACATGCCCTGTCTCACACAGCAATGCTTGGACACTTACCGCTCAACTCCAAACGGGTCTCCCTCTCAAGGATCTGGGCGTGGAGCGCTGGGCGTACGCGTTCCAGGACCCTCATCTGGATGGAACTCATGCGGCCCCGGCCCCCCTCCACGAGGCGCCGGGCCTTCACAAGGGTCCTGGACCTCAAGTCCTCCCAGCGCTTCTTGATCTTCTAGACGTCGCGGGTTGCCACCCCCTCCGCGTTGATGGCAACCACACAGTCGGCCCAGATCCTCTCCCGTCCTTCCTTGCTGGCGCGGGACGATCCAAAGAGGGCATCATACTGCCCCAGGACATGCTCCACCAGGACACCAACTTCGGTGGCAGTGAAGCTGGTACCCCTCTTCCCCTCTGGCCTGGGGTTGCCACTGGTGCCAGATGTGGAAGTGCCCGACATGGCAACCCCAGAGGAAGGTGTGGGTGGGCAACTGGGTCCTGGGGCTGGGCTGTGGAGCGATGTAATCCCAGTCGGGAGTCTTCAGTTCCAGCAGGGGTGGACACATCAACTGGACCCCTGCAGATGGCTGATGTGCAGGCACCAAATGGCAGGGCGCGGTGGCAGCAGGCAGGCAGGCAGGCAGCAGCAGATGGCACGTGGGAGGCTGCTCGGGGCACTGGGGGGCAGTAATTTGGCCTTCTGGGCAGGAGCGTGGTCTTCCGTGTGTTTTCGCGTGGCCAGCTTGATACGGAGTGATTTGGCACGTGAAAATCCTGCACGTCAGCGTGAAATTCGAGGAAAGGCCCTTGGCGCGTAAGCGCGTCAGCACGCATACGCGATTCTATTGGACCAAAGGTCCTCAGCGCGTAAGCGCGTCTGTGACGTGACCCGCACGGTGTTTCCCACACAGCACGTGATGACAGAGCACACATGGAAAGACTGCACGTCAGAGTGTCATCGCGTGTAATTGGACAGCACGTCAGAGTGTCATCGCGTGTAATTGGACAAAAGTGCGCGTACACGCGATTGGCCTATGTACGTGCATATCAGGGGAGCGCGGGCACTTACACACGCAAGTACGTCAGCGCACCTGTATCCCGGGGTGCGTGGGAATTTCCACACGCTATTGGACTGGGTACTGGATTTCAGGGGTGCGCGGGTCACACGCTCGCCTACAACACGCGCAACGCATAAATTTGCGCGCTAACAACATAACAAGCTCAGACCCAGGATGAACATACCGTTCCTAGCAGCAGTGGGCGTGGGCTACCAAAGGAGGAGGAGGAGGATAGTCAGGGCCAGAATATTCACACCCAGAACCAGCCTTTTCGGGATGCCTGATGACCAGGTGTATGGGAGGTACAGGTTTCCACCACACATAATACTGGACCTGGTGAGTGAGTGGGAGGATGACCTCACATCACCCACCCTGTGCTCCTAAGCACTCAGCCCCCTGGAGAAGGTCCTCAATGTACTGCACTTCTTAGCCACTGGATCATTTCAGCGGACAAGTGCCATAGTGGGTGGGGTATCACAGGCCACCCAGTCACGCTGCCTACACCAGGTCTTGAACATCATCACTGCACGCCCATCAGTCCGCAGGCACATATACCTGCCCAGAACACCTGCAGAAAGGCATGCTGCTGCCCTGGATTTTTACGGTGTGGCACGATTCCCCAAAGTGCTAGGTGCCATCGACTGCACCCATGTGGCTCTACGTCCCCCCAGGGCATCAGAGCACATCTATAGGAACCGCAAGCACTGGCATTCCATCAACGTGCAGGTAGTATGTAATGCCAAGGGAATCATCACCTCAGTATATGCCAACTATCCCGGGTCCACCCACGACAGCTTCATTTACCGAATGTCCACCCTAAGCCGGGACCTAGAAGCTGGGCGGCATGGAGATACATGGCTGCTTGGTGAGTAGGAATGCCACTGCACATGCATGCATGTCAGATACTGAGCAAGGTCACAACCCCACCAATGATACCAATCACCATCTCCACAGGGGACAGTGCCTACCCTCTCAGCCCCCACATGATGACGCCAATTCGGAACCACACCACGCCACCCCAGGTAAGATATAACACAGCCCACATTACAACCCGGGGCATAGTGGAGCGCACATTCGGAGTGCTAAAGTCATGCTTTCGCTCCCTTGACCGTTCTGGCGGGCAGCTGTTGTACGCTCCCCCAGTAGTGTGCAGGATCATAGTGGCAGCATGTGTCCTGCACAACGTTGCAACACGCCGGGGCCTGGCCGTGGACATGGTGGTGGCCCCACATCCCCAACCACATGCACAGCCACTGCGCATGGGAGGGGAAAGGGCACGTGGAGAGGCAGCCCGTACACAGCTAGTGGCTAATTATTTCACATAGAAATCACACCCCTGTGGAGTGCACACTGCCCTGGCACATTCCATCTGACAATCAATGATGACTCAACCTGACACTGATCCTGAATGTCTGGAGAATCAACCGTGAAAACCATATCAGCCTGAGATTGTTCACCTGGAAGTGTTACAATGTGTGCATCCCTACCCACACAGACACCACCAATGCAGTTTTGTGAAGAAACACATTCAAGCAGCTAAAATGAATACCCACTTGCAAAATGCAACAAGAGGACAGTGCCATGTCTGCCAACCCATCCCCAGCACCGCCACACGACACACCGTGCCATGTCATGCTATTTGCAGGTAAACAAAGTAATCCCCACAACATGACACTAGTGTCACAATGTACAGTGTCCCTAATTGAAACTTGCAACACCTGAAATGCTCACAGTAATGCAGGACCAACAACAAACTTGAGCAGGTACTACCATTAACATGACATCACAAATGTAATAAATTAGTAGTCTCACCACCTGGAAATGCCTGCACTCCCACCACTACCAACTGTGCAGTGTTGGCGCCATGTAGAGTTGTAGGTGCACTGCTGCCAACATGGACCCCATCTCCAAACTAGAGGGCCTTGTGTAGACATGAGGAAGGGACCTGCAAATTGGGAGGCAGACACAGATGATGAGTTACACATCAATGCAACATGCAGTGTACAACACAACAGCAATATGCACTAGGAATGTATACACAGAATTGACTAGACTACCCAAACATGTAGTGGGAGTCCAATGTCACCATGTACGTCAATGTCACTTGGGCACACCCTTTGCAAGCCCATGGAAACGGGAAGCAGGAGGGGTGTGTATGTGACTCAAACCCAAGCATCTGAACCAAATACATGACAAGCCTGCATGTGCCCAGCCACAATGCAGCGTATGCCCACAGGAACCACGGAAGTCAACAAATTGTCCCAAAAAAATTGGGAAAAAAATAATTGAAAATAAAAATAAAAATAAAAATAAAAATTAAAAAAAAACAAAAATGGCCATTGATGGGCCCGGGGGGGTTGGGGAGACCACCCAGGAGGTCCGAGGACAGGGTGCACACCAAAAACCACTTGTGTGGATCCTGGGGAAAAAAAACACCTCCATGGGCTCATGGCCCACACGGCTACCCTATTGTGGGAGTATCACTGCTGTCGCTATTATCACCCTGTGCAGCTGCATCCGGAGGTGGTTGCACTATGGGAGGCAGCCCACGCAAGGCCCTAGTCTGCTCCTCCATGGCTGCAAGCATGCAGGCGTGGTAGGTCTCGTTCTGGAGGATGAGTGTGCAGAGGTCCCCATGCAACAACTCACGGGATGCCCGGACCTCCGCCCTCATTGCCTGCATCTCAGCTGAGAGCGTACGGGTGAGACGCTCCAGCTGCTGTTCTGTCCTTTGGTGTGTTGAAGCCTCAAGCTCAACAAGAGTCGTCCTGAGGTGAAGGAGCTCCTGCCTCAGGGCTTCCCTGTGGCCCTGGGACTCTATGGAGATGGCCTCCTGCAGAGTCGCCAGTGCCGCCCGCCTGTCCCTGTTGGACGCCAACATGTCCTCCCTGTGTGACTGGTAGATGGAGTCGGTTGCCTGCTGTAGTCGCTCCATCAGCCTTTCAGGGGGGACAATGGAAGTGGCCACCCTATCCATGGCATGAGCCATCATCTCGGATGATGCTGCCTGTTGGGTTGCCATACCGTAAATGGATTGCTCCCATGCGGTATTGCCAGGTGGCGTACGGCCACCACGTCGGCGGGCACCACACCTGTCTGGGGCAAGACGAACTGCGCCTTGCTGTGCCGGCACTGCCTGAGGCTGCAGGACTGCATTCCCCCTCTGATCTGCTGGCCCAGGAACAGGATCAGATGTCGCAGAGTGTGACCCTGCATCCGTAACCACCAAAGGCGTAGCTGCCAACACTGACATCCCCATTGAGGGTTCTGACCCTGGTGCAGGTGGGTGGGACAGAACAGAATCCCTCCCTGGAACACTCACCTGCGACGGCACGTAGGTCTCATCATCCGAATCAACACCTGAGTACAGCTCGGGGGAGGTGCAGCCAGAGACACCCCTTGAGAGCACGACCTGCAGCACTTATGGGTTCTCACCCACCACCACACCACGTCCCTCACTGGTGGTTGGTCGGCCCTCGGACCCCTCCTGGGTCTGCACCATCTCCACAACCCCAGCAGTATCAGGTGCGTCTTCCCCTGCAAAGACATAAAAACAAAGTAATGGAAACAGGCATTAGCACCATGGCACACAATGAGGGCTGAGAAGCAAGAGAACCAGTACTTGATTGACACATGTCCCACATGACTAAAACCCTCCCACGCATGCACCCTCACTGCGTATGAAGGGCAGGCAAATGGCACACATTGATGACACCAAGATGGAAGATGAACACATTTTCTGCATGCTGCCTGGCAGTGGCATCACACATTGGCCTGTGATTGCCAGGTGAAACACACATGCCATCACACAGATGGCATGTACCATTGCTATTGAGTGAAGATGGAGAGGAGGGCAGCACCTATTCATTCAGTCCAGTTCCCGCATGTAATAGCTTTTCTAATTCAAACAGGTCAGATTTTTCACCTGGAGCTGCCAGTCCAAAATGATCCAATTGCACAGGGACATGTGTGAACAAATGATATCCAGGTAACAAAGTCACTCCACTTTACCATAGCCATGTCAGACATGTGACTAGAGGACTGCGAAATGCCTAGTAAAAGTGGTGGAATGCAAACAATCTGACTGAATGAACAGTGAAAAATAAGCAACAATGTTGTGGCAAGGTGACACTTCAAGGGCAACTGGCGTGCAGTTGGGCTAGATGTCTACTGTTGGCAGAAGGGATACTGCTATGGCCAAATGCAGCTGCGCAGGATGTATTGCATGAAGCACATGGCTGACCCATACGACTCAGGCGCACACACTCTCACCTGGCACACAAACAGAAGCCCTCACACACACACCATGCACATGGATGACACACACATGCATGTGCACTCACCAGACAATGCCTCGTAATCAGGCAGATCTCTCACGCCTTGGATCTGTTCCTCCGTGACGTAGGTCCCAGCGACTGACTCATGTGGAGTGAGTTCCATGTCTACTACTGGAGACCCACCTCCAGTCACTAGAGTTGCGGCATGACTTGAGGCCAGCTTACTCTTTGCCCTGCGCTTTAGGTCATTCCAGCGCTTATAGCAATCATTGGCTGTGCGCCTCACGATTCCAAGGGCACTTACGATGTCTGCAACGGTCTGCCAGTGTGCCTGGCGTTGTGCAGGTGTGGTCTTGGATCCTGCAACAATGACCATCTCGTTATCATGTGCGGACACATACTCGACAAGTGCATTCAGTTCGTCATCCGTGAAGCTGGGCTTCCTCGACGGGCCGGACTGTGTAGCCGTGTCTGGGGCATCAGCCTGTGCCGGACGAGCACTCTTCCTCTTCCGCTTGGAAGGTGGTGGTGATCCTGAGTGTCCTGCGCCGCTCTGGACACTAGGGGCAGGAGCCCTGGTGGACTCTGTATCAGGAGTGTGGGATTGCACACTCAGCATGGGAGTTGGTGCAGGCATTGGCTCAAGTGTAATGGTGTCAGGGGGAATGTCAGCAGGATGGACTAGGACCGACACTGTCCTGGCTGGGTGTGTGAGCGCTGCGGTGGATGGAGCCGCAGCTGCCCCTGCAGCCTCTCCGCCCTGCCTACTTGGGACAGCAGATGACCTTGCTGCCCCAGATGCACGTGGCATGATGACATCAACGTGCACCAGCGCACGTGTCATAGGCCTGCTGACCTGGAAGTCAGCCATGGAGTCAGCCAGGTCTGGTGCCACAATGGGCTGGTCCAACAAGGGCTGAGCATGGATGGTGTCAGCCACATCAGCCTCAACGAGAGGGGGGGGGGATTATGGGTGCCCTTGACTGGTCCTCCACACATGGGGGGACAGGCTCACCCTGCAAGTAACGACCACGTCCCCTACCGGATCCACCACGGCCACCACTTGTGGTTCTTCCACCTTTGCCACCCTTACGGAATCCTCGCCTCCCAGCCATGACACTGATGTTAATGTGCGTATGGGAGTGGCTGTAAACTATTGTCCTGGGCAATTGGGGGTCAAAGGGGTTGGGTACCAGATGGTAATTGTACCCTAGTGCTCTAGCAAGGCTGAATGTAACCCCTGGGGAAAGATGACGGGTCACGCTACGCACAGGAGCCCCAAAAAAGGGAGATGACGTGCACGCAACCCCTCCTAGACCACGTGTGCAGAAAGAAAAACCTGCACTACGCTGTGGCACCCAGTAACACAAGAATGAACGTATGCGTGTCACACGCAGCCTAGAATGACCTCTGAAGGGGTAGGCTACACACGGGGCAAGCACAGATGTTAGATACGTGCGTGACTCACCGTCTGCCAGGTAAAAGAGCGTGAAAAAGGAGCGCGTTTGGTTGGCAACACCCCCGCCAAAAGAAGATTTGTACGCTGTCTGAGGAGACAGGACAACAGTAGAAGGGAACACTGTTTGAGGGAACAGGCCCAGGTAAACCAGTAAAAGAGAAAAAAGAGAAAAATCTGTCAGAGGTAACAGGGAATACGAACTTGAAACGCTGTGAAGTAAATCGCGTGTGAAACGACAAGAAGTACAGAATTCACACACTCGCTCTCCACGAAAAGCACGTACAAGGAAATGGTGTTCTACACGTACCTTTTATACAGGCCTACACGTCCAGTGTCACTTACGCGGCGTGTACGCGCTAGGGCCATTTCCACCAATTACACACTTTGTCACTGCCGCGTGTACGCGCTAGGCCCATTCCCACCAATTACACGCTTTGACACTCGGACGTGTCTTTCATTTTTTTCACACGCAACATTTTCAAACGTGTGCCCAATTCAACGTGCACGTGACTTCATAGACGCGCATACGCTGGCGACGCGTTTACGCGCTAAGGGCCTTTGGTCCGATGAAATCGCATATGCGTGCTGCCGTGCATACGCGCCTGGCCCTTTCCTCGTATTACACGGGGACGTGCAGTTTTTCACGCGAGCTGAAATGCGCATGCACGTCTGTACGCGTCACGTCACAGGGGCGCTTGCGCTTGAGGGGCCTTCTGTCCAATGAAAATGCGTATGCGTGCAGACGCGCTTACGCGCTACGGGCCTTTCCTCGAATTACACGCTGACGTGCAGATTTTTCACGTGCCAAATCACTCCGTATCAAGCTGGCCACGCGTATGCACACGGAAGACCACGCTCCTGCCCAGAAGGCCGAACTACTGCCCCCCAGAGGCCCGAGCACGCTCCCACCGGCCATCTGCTGCTGCCTGACTGCCTGCTGCCCACGTGCACTGCCATTTGCTGCCTGCACATCAGCCAAGGGTGCTGTTGCTGTGACCACCCATGCTGGAACCGAAGACTCCCGACTGGGATTCCATCGCTCCACAGCCCAGCCCCAGGACCCAGTTGCCCACCCACTCCTGCCTCTGGGGTTGTCATGTCGGGGCAAACACCATCTGTGACCACTGACAACCCCCGGCCAGAGAGGCAGAGGGGCACCAGCTTCAGTGCCACCGAAATGGTGTCCTGGTGGAGCAAGTCCTGGGGCAGTATGATGCCCTCTTCGGAAGTTCCCGCGCCGACAAGGAAGGACGGACTCGGATCTGGACTGACATTTTGACTGCCATCAACGCGGAGGGGGTGGCAGTCCGCGACTTACAACATGTCAGGAAGCGCTGGGAGGACTTCAGGTCGAGGACCCTGAACAAGGCCCGGTGCCTCTTGAAGGCAGCGGATGCCAAGGGGCGCCGGGGCCACTTGTCGGAAGAACAGATGAGAGTCCTGGAACGCATATCCCCAGCGCTCCACGTCCAGGTCCTAGAGAAGCAGACCCGTCTGGAGTCGAGCGGTGAGTGTACATGCATCCTGATTGTGAGCAGTGCGTGTGGTGATTATTCGGTAGTGTGCAGGTTGCACATCTGTTTGTATGGGGTCGAGTATGGGTGGGGGTGTACAGGCCGTGGGGCTGACACATGCGAGGGCTGTAATGTGTGAGACATGGATGGTGCTTGTGTGTGTAGGCTTGCATGCCAAATGCAGTTGTGTGGGCACACATGTTTGGATGAATGTGTATGTAAGTAGACATGTCCGTGATGCCATGCATGTATGTTGTTTTCGGCTGCATGTATCAGCACTGTGTACATGTGCATGTGTGTGTATTTGACAAGGGTGCAACAGTGATGCAACATGGATGCATGTGACAGCGGTATGTGGAAGCCTGATTGGCAGATGTGACATGGATGCCCGTCTGAACAGTGCGACACTTGGCAGAGGTGTACACATGCATGCAAGTGTGGTGGTGTGTGTACATGTGTGGTGCACTTCCTGTGTTGCAAGTGATGTCGGGCTCACCTTTGGCTGCTCATGCTGTTGTATGTGTAGGGATGGTGGTGGCAGTTGCGATATGGCTGTGGTATGGCTCATGTGTGCGAGTTGTAATGACATGTGTGTTGGGGATTGTGATGACATGTCTGAGGTTTGCCAATGCCACTCATGTGCAACTGTCATGTGTGTATGTGTCCATTGTACAGTGCCCTGATGCCTGTGTTTTGTTTCTCCCTGTCTGCAGCGTCAACTGATGAAGAGGGCGGAGAAGGTGCTGTGGAGCACATCTCGTCAGGGACTGAGGAGTCCGGTGCCGCGTCCCAGGCCGCAGCTGCAGGGGGGAGGTCCAAGAGGCAGAGGTTGGAGTTGGACTCCTCGGCAGCAGAAGGGGCAGCTGGGACCCCACAGGGCCCAACAGGGGAAGATGGCACGGAGTCATCCAGGTTGGTGGGGGGTTTGGTGGAGGAAGAGGCCGTGCAAGCACCAGAGACGGGGTCTGGAGGTGGGGATCCCACTGGTGCTAGTGGTGCAGTGCAGGACCAGGGACAGGAGGCAGCACAGGCCGCCGCGGAGGTGCCTGTGTGCAATCCTGTCCCCGATCCTGTCCCTGCATCATCTTGCACCAGCAGGGATGCCTAAGTCCAGACCTGTTTTCAGGCAGGGGATGAGCTGACGTCAACTGGCCTTCCTCTGCCTGCGGACGTGGCTATCCAGGTCCGGGTTGAGCCTGTCCTGGCTGGTGTGGCGTTGCGTCAACGGGCCATGCGAGGTGACCTGCAGTCTTTTCATGGAGAGACTGCACGTCATCTCGAATGGCTCGTTGACCACGTCAGCCTGCTGGGACAGGTCACCCAGGCTTCAACATCGGAGGGGCAGGCATCGGCCGGAGGACAGGTTGACCCAGGACGGGGTGTGTCTTCTGTGTGGCAGCGGTTGGGCCAGCAGATAGGTGCGGAGCGGCGGCGGGAGGAAGAGGCGCAGCTCACAATGGTCAGGGCGGAGAACTCCATGCGGAGGGCCCTGAGGCGGGCCGAGTGCCTCGAGGCAATCCGCAGGGGGTTGGAGGAGGACACGGCGTCGTCCCTGCGGACCCTCGGGGCCATGGAACAGGACCGCCTCCGGGACATCGAACAGGAGTTCGATGATGCCCTGGCCCGGAACACCACTGAGTGAGCCGCTGGACTTGCCCGCCGCCTTTGTATATAGTTCTTTAGTTTTAGGTTTCCTTTGTTTGTTTTTATGATTTGGAGTCGACGGACACTGCTCCACTTTTTGTATATAGTTGCATTTTAGTTAGGGTTTTTTGTAGGTTTCCTTTGTTCAGTTGGGCTCATGGACCCTTGGATGTTTTGTACATAGTTCTTAATTGGATTTATTTTATTTTTCATTAGACTTTGAACAACATTTTTTTTGATTAGGATTTGGTGTTTTTATTTATTTTAAACGGACATGCAGCTTATCTTTTTTTCATTGCCATTGTAGTTTGTTTCATTTCTTTTGCATTTTTTTTTTTTAATACAATTTTGTTTTCATACTTCACTGTGTCGTATCATCTCATTGGTTTCATGCATGTCATGTTGGGTGTTTTCCCATTCAATTGCAACCATTGTGTTTGACGGACATGGGTTCATTAGCTTTATGAACATTGGGGGTGTAACATGTAATTTCCATTTCCATGTGGGTGAATGGGTTACTTGGTAGGGCTTTTTGGCTGTGGAGGCTGACCATAACGCACATGATTGGGGATTGTGAGGACCTGGGTGCAGGGGGACATGGGTGGGGGCCTGGTGGAGGCTGCCCCTGGTGGCTGGGGGGTGGGGGTGGTGGGAGACATGAGTGGGGGCCTGGTGGAGGCTGCCCCTGGTGGCGGGGGGGTGGGGGTGGTAGGAGACATGAGTGGGGGCCTGGTGGAGGGTGCCCCTGCCCTGCTGGGGGGTGGGGGTGATAGGGGACATGGGTGGGGGCCTGGTGGAGGGTGCCCCTGGTGGCTGGGGGGTAGGGGTGGTGGGAGACATGAGTGGGGGCCTGGTGGAGGGTGCCCCTGCACTGCTGGGGGGTGGGGGTGATAGGGGACATGGGTGGGGGCCTGGTGGAGGGTGCCCCTGGTGGCTGGGGGGTGGGGGTCGTGGGAGACATGAGTGGGGGCCTGGTGGAGGGTGCCCCTGGATGCTGGGGGGTGGGGGTGCAGGGGGACATGAGTGGGGGCCTGGTGGAGGCTGCCCATGGTGGCTGGGGGGTGGGGGTGGTGGGAGACATGGGTGGGGGCCTGGTGGAGGGTGCCCCTGCACTGCTGGGGGGTGGTTGTGGTGGGAGACATGAGTGGGGCCTGGTGGAGGGTGCCCCTGGATGCTGGGGGGTGGGGGTGCAGGGGGACATGAGTGGGGGCCTGGTGGGGGCTGCCCCTGGTGGCTGGGGGGTGGGGGTGGTGGTAGACATGAGTGGGGGCCTGGTGGAGGCTGCCCCTGCACTGCTGGGGGGTGGGGTGGTGGGAGACATGAGTGGGGGCCTGGTGGAGGGTGCCCCTGCACTGCTGGGGGTGGGGGTGGTGGGAGACATGAGTGGGGGCCTGGTGGAGGGTGCCCCTGCACTGCTGGGGGGTGGGGGTAGTGGGAGACATGAGTGGGGGCCTGGTGGAGGGTGCCCCTGCACTGCTGGGGGGTGGGGGTGATAGGGGACATGGGTGGGGGCCTGGTGGAGGGTACCCCTGGTGGCTGGGGGGTGGAGGTGGTGGGAGACATGAGTGGGGGCCTGGTGGAGGCTGCCCCTGCACTGCTGGGGTGTGGGGGTGGTGGGAGACATGAGTGGGGGCCTGGTGGAGGGTGCCCCTGGATGCTCGGGGGTGGGGGTGCAGGGGGACATGAGTGGGGGCCTGGTGGAGGCTGCCCATGGTGGCTGGGGGTGGGGGTGGGTGGGAGACATGAGTGGGGGCGTGGTGGGGGCTGCCCCTGGTGGCTGGGGGGTGGGGGTGGTGGTAGACATGAGTGGGGGCCTGGTGGAGGCTGTCCCTGCACTGCTGGGGGGTGGGGGTGGTGGGAGACATGAGTGGGGGCCTGGTGGAGGGTGCCCCTGCACTGCTGGGGGGTGGGGGTGGTGGGAGACATGAGTGGGGGCCTGGTGGAGGGTGCCCCTGCACTGCTGGGGGGTGGGGGTGATAGGCGACATGGGTGGGGGCCTGGTGGAGGGTGCCCCTGGTGGCTGGGGGGTGGGGGTGGTGGGAGACATGAGTGGGGGCCTGGTGGACGGTGCCCCTACACTGCTGGGGGGTGGGGGTGGTGGGAGACATGAGTGGGGGCCTGGTGGAGGGTGCCCCTGCACTGCTGGGGGGTGGGGGTGGTGGGAGACATGAGTGGGGGCCTGGTGGAGGCTGCCCCTGCACTGCTGGGGGGTGGGGGTGGTGGGAGACATGAGTGGGGGCCTGGTGGAGGGTGCCCCTGCACTGCTGGGGGGTGGGGATGATAGGGGACATGGTTGGGGGCCTGGTGGAGGGTGCCCCTGGTGGCTGGGTGGTGGGGGTGGTGGGAGACATGAGTGGGGGCCTGGTGGAGGGTGCCCCTGCACTGCTGGGGGGTGGGGATGGTGGGAGACATGAGTGGGGGCCTGGTGGAGGGTGCCCCTGCACTGCTGGGGGGTGGTGGTGATAGGGGACATGGGTGGGGGCCTGGTGGAGGGTGCCCCTGGTGGCTGGGGAGTGGGGGTGGTGGGAGACATGAGTGGAGGCCTGGTGGAGGGTGCCCCTGGATGCTGGGGGGTGGGGGTGCAGGGGGACATGTGTGGGGGCCTGGTGGAGGCTGCCCATGGTGGCTGGGGGGTGGGGGTGGTGGGAGACATGGGTGGGGGCCTGGTGGAGGGTGCCCCTGCATTGCTGGGGGGTGGGGGTGGTGGGAGACATGAGTGGGGGCCTGGTGGAGGGTGCCCCTGGATGCTAGGGGTGGGGGTGCAGGGGGACATGAGTGGGGGCCTGGTGGGGCCTGCCCATGGTGGCTGGGGGGTGGGGGTGGGTGGGAGACATGAGTGGGGGCCTGGTGGAGGGTGCCCCTGGTGGCTGGGGGGTGGGGGTGGTGGGAGACATGGGTGGGGGCCTGGTGAGGGTGTCCCTGGTGGCTGGGGGGTGGGGGTGGTGGGAGACATGAGTGGGGGCCTGGTGGAGGGTGTCCCTGGTGGCTGGGTGGTGGGGGTGGTGGGAGACATGAGTGTGGGCCTGGTGGAGGGTGCCCCTGGATGCTGGGGGGTGGGGGTGGTGGGAGACATGAGTGGGGGCCTGGTGGAGGGTGCCCCTGCACTGCTGGTGGGTGGGGGTAATAGGGGACATGGGTGGGGGCCTGGTGGAGGGTGCCCCTGGTGGCTGGGGGGTGGGGGTGGTGGGAGACATCAGTGGGGGCCTGGTGGAGGGTGCCCCTGCACTGCTGGGGGGTGGGGCTGGTGGGAGACATGAGTGGGGGCCTGGTGGAGGGTGCCCCTGCACTGCTGGGGGGTGGGGGTGGTGGGAGACATGAGTGGGTGCCTGGTGGAGGGTGCCCCTGCACTGCTGGGGGGTTGGGGTGGTGGGAGACATGAGTGGGGGCCTGGTGGAGGGTGCCCCTGCACTGCTAGGGGGTGGGGGTGGTGGGAGACATGAGTGGGGGCCTGGTGGAAGGTGCCCCTGCACTGCTGGGGGGTGGGGGTGGTGGGAGACATGAGTGTGGGCCTGGTGGAGGGTGCCCCTGGTGGCTGGGGGGTGGGGGTGGTGGGAGACATGGGTGGGGGCCTGGTGGAGGGTGCCCCTGCACTGCTGGGGGGGTGGGGGTAGTGGGAGACATGAGTGGGGGCCTGGTGGAGGGTGCCCCTGCACTGCTGGGGGGTGGTGGGAGACATGAGTGGGGGCCTGGTGGAGGCTGCCCCTGCACTGCTGGGGGGTGGGGGTGGTGGGAGACATGAGTGGGGGCCTGGTGGAGGCTGCCCCTGCACTGCTGGGGGGTGGGGGTGGTGGGAGACATGCATTGTTGATCAGTAGTGCAAGGTGACATGTGGGTTGGCTGGGGGGCATGCCCATGGTGGATGGGCTGCCTGCGGGACATGAGCAGGGGTGCAGGGTATTCCCACGTGGTGTGGGCTGCCTGCAGGGGCCGTGGAGGTTGTGGAGCGTACACCTGGGAGGACCCACACGGCCAATTCACGTGTAGTACTCCCCAGAACCCCTGAAATACACATACCCTGCTGAAATCGCGTGTGGAACTTCCCGCGCACCCCTGAAATACACGTACCCTGCTGAAATCGCGTGTGGAACTTCCCGCGCACCCCTGGAATACATGTACCCTGCTGAAATCGCGTGTGGAACTTCCCGCGCACCCATGGAATACACGTACCCTGCTCGCACTGGGCCAATCACGTGTGGAACTTCCCGCGCACCCCTGAAATACACGTACCCTGCTTGCACGGGGCCAATCGCTTGTGGAACTTCCCGCGCACCCATGGAATACACGTACCCTGCTCGCACTGGGCCAATCGCGTGTGGAACTTCCCGCACACCCCTGAAATACACGTACCCTGCTGAAATCGCGTGTGGAACTTCCCGCGCACCCCTGAAATACACGTACCCTGCTGGAATCGCGTGTGGAACTTCCCGCGCACCCCTGGAATACACGTACCCTGCTGAAATCGCGTGTGGAACTTCCCGCGCACCCATGGAATACACGTACCCTGCTCGCACTGGGCCAATCGCGTGTGGAACTTCCCGCGCACCCCTGAAATACACGTACCCTGCTTGCACGGGGCCAATCGCGTGTGGAACTTCCCGCGCACCCCTGAAATACACGTACCCTGCTCGCACTGGCCCAATCGCGTGTGGAACTTCCCGCGCACCCCTGAAATACACGTACCCTGATGAAATCGCGTGTGGTACTTCCCGCGCACCCATGGAATACACGTACCCTGCTCGCACTGGGCCAATCGCGTGTGGAACTTCCCGCACACCCCTGAAATACACGTACCCTGATGAAATCGCGTGTGGTACTTCCCGCGCACCCATGGAATACACGTACCCTGCTCGCACTGGGCCAATCGCGTGTGGAACTTCCCGCACACCCCTGAAATACACGTACCCTGCTGAAATCGCGTGTGGAACTTCCCGCGCACCCCTGGAATACACGTACCCTGCTGAAATCGCGTGTGGAACTTCCCGCGCACCCATGGAATACACGTACCCTGCTTGCACGGGGCCAATCGCGTGTGGAACTTCCCGCGCACCCCTGAAATACACGTTCCCCGCTTGGCGTTTGCTGTTTGCCAGCCCGGTGAACTGGTCCAGGGTTAGCGCAGCCCTTTGCGATGATTTAGCGATTTTGATGGCTTTTCCTTGCGCGAGGGCGTTCTTGGGGGCGTTACTGGCGCTGCTGCAGGGTCGCTGCGATTCTCTGCGACACGGCTGGTTTGGGAGCCTAAAATCCATGAATACGCTGTGCGGGAAATCGGTTTTAGCGCACGTGCCTGGCGCAGACAATCGCACGCGGACACTCTGCGCCAGCCGCTTGCGACACTTTTCTGCGAAATTCTATGAATTACCCTGTCAATGTTCAGAAGTAGAGGATCCCACAACTCAGGGTCAGATTCGAAAACCTTCTTTCCCCTCTAGACGTATATCTCGTCATAGTTTAGTTTATTTGGGTCTAAGGCACATAATAGCTACACATATACATGCAACACCCATTCTAGGGCCTGGAACACCCTACCTCTTCACTTGCTCAATGCACCCTTTCAGAAAGCGCCTCAAAGCATGCCTGTTTCACACCCAACCCTGCCCTCCTCTATTGGTATCACTTGTCTACCCTAAACCTCCTATCCTTTCCTGAAAACATTTTGTAACTTTTTTTTTCCAACTCTCACCTTTTCAAACTGTGGACCATGTGATGCGCTCTGAGACCCCGTGGGTAGGACTAGTTCTAAACAAAAATCCAAATAAAATACAATATACACACATACAGTACATTTCACACTAAAATAGCAATCACATAAACAAATACATCATAAAATAAACCACGTGGTATAAGGGTTACAAATCCGATTGAACCAAACAATGCAACACCAAATAGGAGAACGTTCCCCAATGTGCAAAGTGCACAGTGCAGTATTCATAATTAATAATGATCACTCTCAAGATGTCAACTCTTCAGGTTGCAGATAAAAGGTGCATCATTTTAATATCGTCAATGAATAAACCCCCCTATTCCAGGCTCTACTTAAGAAATTAGAAACTGAATAGATTGTTACAAGTGTAGATGTTAATTTTCAATATTCCAATGCTTCTTGGTGCCCCAAGGTATAGGCACAGCCAATGTGTTCTAATGTCGGCATAAAAAGGGCACAGTAGAAAGAAGTCCATCTTTTTTTCTGCAATTTACAATGAGATCATTTCTCCAGTCTCCATTATACCAGCTGGCTATGAGGTCTGCCAATGAAAAGATGTGACAGTGGCATTGTCTAAATAACATCTGCCTAGTGGACAGCGCAATTTGTAACAAATATGCCTCAGAAACAAAGGTATGGTCATACTCAAGGCATCTTGAAGTACAAACTGATCTATGTGCTACGTTGGTGTCAGCAACTGGTTTTACCATGTAATCTTGCTGGAGTCTGGCAGTGGTGGGAAAAGGATGATCCTGCCTTAAAAAAATAAAATAAAAAATAAAATCAGTTTCTTATTTGGCACTTCTGTGGGATATATTGACCCACTCTGCTATCTTATGCGGCACCACTCTGATAGTTATGGCGCAAGAAACAGCACAATGGCGGCAAAACCCTTGTGCACGCCAATAACCTACAAAAGCTGCGTCCTAAATGCACAAAAATATGGATGCAAAACCTGCCACCCATGGGTCATGTGTGGTGGAATAGAGCACACACTACAGAAAATGTGCCAGTGGGTTCCATGACCAGCAGAGTGCAGAGAGAGAAGCAGCACTTTGCAAATGAACCTCCAAAATGTGCCTATAAATGACATCTGCTTTGTTGCTAAAAACTCCAAAATGCCTATAACACAGCACTTCTCAACATTCAAAATATTGCTTGACGCTAACATTCATGTAATCTTATGAAGCATTGCAAACATATAAAGTCCTAAAGTGTAAAGAGTAAAACATTTCTTCAGAAAAACTGATTGTCTGTAAACTGACAGCCCCTGTCAAAATCTGGGTGCAGTACCCTGGGCTACCTGTAAATGACAGCTGCCAGATGAGCTTCTGATGAAACTTCAAAGTATTTAAACTAAAACTGCCGGATTAGTAAACATATAAGGATTGTTGCTAAAAGGAAGACAGATCTTAGTTGTGTTTTTGATCTATAGATTTAAAGCTAAGAAAGTAATGTATTTAGGTGAATTTGCTGCAACAAGTTTGGTTTCTGGTGGATTTCTTAATTAAGAATACATTAGCCTGGCTGAGCTACTGTAACGCTCATCTGGTATCCATGGGGACGTCACTCAGCCTGTTCTGACCTCTTACGACCTCGAACCCTTCCCTGGAGGCTATTCGACTGGAGACTGGGCCTGAAACACAGGATTGGTAGAGTTTAACTCCCTACTGTCTCTGTGTGCTTGAACCCCTTCTTCCCCGGGGTCCAACCCTTCCCTTTGATCCACAGCTCACCTTGTTTTCTTGGATAGTGTGCTCTCCATCCTGCCTTCAGCGCAGGGACGCGTTGATTGATGCGGGCTCGTTGCTGCCTAGTTACTTCACCTGCAAGAGTCCGACAGGTAATTATAATGAGTCTTTTGAACAGTTCTCTAACTTCGTTCCTTTCCTTCCTTAGATGATGGCTGGCATCCGGGGATGGCGGCGTGCTGCTGAGATGAGTAGCGCTGAAGGTAAGTGAGAGCGCGATCCACCCCTTTCTTATTTGCATTGAACTGAATTCTTTTTCTGTGTCTTTTAGGTGCCGCGACGTTTTCAGCGTGGATGCTGGTTATGAAGAACAAATGCTGTGGGTAAGCGCGGTATGCGGCGCCTCTAGATGTTTCCACGCTAACCTGGAGTGTCTTTTCCCTCTTGCAGATGGATGAGAAGTTCCGGAGACAGAGCTCCCCCAGAGTGGCTGGGATTCAGGTAAGCATTTGAAGCTCGTAGAGTATTTAAAATTAAGCGAAGATTTGCAAAATGCATACTAATGCTTTTTTTTGTTCTTTTCCCTTTTCCTTAGGAAGTGGCGTGCCGGGATGGGAATGACACCGCCGAAGATGCCCGCAGAACAGAAGGAGCGATGACTGATGGGCAGAAGCGCTGCAAGGTAAGGCTGTTCCTAACGGTGTTCTTGTTCTTGCAGGAGCTGAGCGCAGAAGAAATATGCATGCCTACTGGAGACCGATCCGAACACGGTAAGTGTCACGCTGCAGGTGCATTGAACTGAATTATTTTTCTGTGTCTTTTAGGTGCCGCGACGTTTTCAGCGTGGATGCCGGTTATGAAGAACAAATGCTGTGGGTAAGCGCGGTATGCGGCGCCTCTAGATGTTTCCACGCTAACCTGGAGTGTCTTTTTCCTCTTGCAGATGGATGAGAAGTTCCGGAGACAGAGCTCCCCCAGAGTGGCTGGGATTCAGGTAAGCATTTGAAGCTCGTAGAGTATTTAAAATTAAGCGAAGATTTGCAAAATGCATACTAATGCCTTTTTTTGTTCTTTTCCCTTTTCCTTAGGAAGTGGCGTGCCGGGATGGGAATGACACCGCCGAAGATGCCCGCAGAACAGAAGGAGCGATGACTGATGGGCAGAAGCGCTGCAAGGTAAGGCTGTTCCTAACGGTGTTCTTGTTCTTGCAGGAGCTGAGCGCAGAAGAAATATGCATGCCTACTGGAGACCGATCCGAACACGGTAAGTGTCACGCTGCAGGTGCAGAAAACGCAAAGCATGGTTCTCAGCCTGGGTGTGGCTTAAATAGTCTCTGGGTATCCCAGGTGCCTCTGGGCTGAACCACACCCAAAAGACTAGACCGCACATACAGTTCTGGGAACCAAAATATGTGTGGGCATCCATCTTGTCCCCATCAATACACTACAAGTCCAATCCCCAATGTTATCCTATGGGAGTGAGTGAGTCTGCTGCCGCAAGCAAAAAGTCTGACTCCCAGTGGCTCTTCGGAGGGATGGAGAGGCCCTTGAGGGCCATGTAGGTGATTGTGGCCTGGCTCCAGCCTGACATCTTGGAGGGCTGGGGACATGAGGGGCAGGAATCATGACAGCTACAACCCTTTGGAAGTGGAAAAACAGGTTTCTTCCTAGGGGAGGGGAAATCCTCTTGGCAGAAACTCACAGGTAGATGATAATTGTGGGTTAGACCAGACTCTTGTCTACAGAATGAACAATAAAAGACACTTCAGCCCAGGAAACGGAGGTGTGAAAAGGGTCGTAAACTGCTCCTGGAAGGATCTCCCAAGGGAGGAGTCTGCTCCTGGACTGCAGGGAGAGACAAAGGGGCAGGACCATTTGCTGTTAAGCATGAACAATGAACAATTTTTAAAGACTTATAACTTGTAATTCAAAGTAGTGAAAAATATACAAAGGACAGATTTGTTAATCACATTTTTGGCTGCATGTTTTAAGAGGCGGTAGAACTGTGTAACATATTCTGGACAGGAATGGCAATATATGTGGTTTTATGTGAACTGTGTTAATACTAAAATTATGAGAATTTACACACACATCCCCATGGTAAACACACACATTTGTGGAAAATTGCAAAACGTTTGGAAATTGTGTTCGTGGCAAAACGCACAAAATTCTGCAGAAAGGTGAAACAAGATCCCACAGTTGCGGGATTTTGATGAACAGATGCTACATAAAATATGGAATCTTTGTGTGTGATTTGTGTAGAGGTGAAGAATGTAGAAATATGTATTTAGGATGAAATCCAATTTTGAGACCAGTGGCTAAAGGGAGGTTTGTAAGGACTGTTAAGCAAACCATAAAATGTGACATCATCCAGCCTTGATCCAATCACTCAGATGCAAGATGGGGATGAGGTTTTGATCCAATCCCAGCTCACAGGAGCAAGCTTAGTTAAGCCGGCCCATACACCCATTTTGTGATGTCATTTGAAAAGATAGAGACAGCTGACAACACATAGGGACTCACTGATTCACTCACTTTCCTGATTCCGGCGAAAGACTCTGATCCAGAATTCTACATCCAGCCTTTAACAACCTTCCAGATCCAGATGCCAAGACTCTTGCCAGCAGTAGAGAACTATTGACTTCCAGCAATCACTCAGATGCAAGGCGGGGTGAGGTTTTGATCCAATCCCAGCTCATGCCGGCCCATACACCCATTTTGTGATGTCATTTGAAAGGATAAATAGAAACAGCTGACAACACATAGGGACTCACTGATTCACTCACTTTCCTGATTCTGACAAAGCACTCCGATCCAGCATTCTATATCCAGCCTTTAACATCCTTCCAGATGCCAAGACTCTTGCCAGCAGTAGAGAACTATTGACTTCCAGCAAGGCCTAAATTCTCAAACTTTTTCTCACAACCCAGTGAAGCGCTGTGGTGTGGGAAGGCCTTTTGAACCAGTATCCTGAAACTCTCTGGCTTGCTACCACAAGGCTTGCCTGAGGAATTCGTTATCCAGCTGATTGAAATACCCACAGACAAGAAGGACAGATCCTGTGCAACTCCGATGACCGGCCTAGCTGATTCAGTCCTCCGCCTTATGTGCTGTCCTTCTATGACAGAACCAATCCATGACCAGAACTGACGGTCCAATTTAATAACTTATTCTATGAGTATTAATAGGAAGAACAGGGACCCATAACATATCTGCATTGTATGATCCCTATCTCAAACCCATCCCATCTCTAATTAAGAACCATAGTATTGCTAGAACTATCTTTGCGGTGACTCTTTTCTCATCTGTGTTATTAAACCCTAACTTCTTATTGATTTGATTAAGAAAAGTAAATCCCAGGAAGAAGTAGAGAATCCACAACAGGCGGGTTACGCTGATCATGTGACTGTAAGATCCATCTGTGGCATTCGCTTTTTCATAGTCATAATCTAGTGTAATCAACCCATCTGTCATTTTCAAAAGTGTATTTCTGTTTTCCATTCTCGCGCCTAAATTGCAAAAATGACTCTTACTAAAACCTCTATAACTCCCTCAGTTTTTATGATAGAAGCAAAATTACAACTCCTACTTGTACCTAACACCCTTTGCTATCCAGTGCGATTGGCCCGTTATAGCAAAAATCACGCAAGGAAAAGTTTGCTGCGAATTGAAATTCTGAAAGGTTTTACACGTGTGAAATAGCTTTAAATTGTTTCCTATTTGGACTTTGCGATCTCGAATGTTTTCTTTTGACCAAATCATTGTTTGTGATTATGTGCAACTGTTCCAAGTGGCTCCCATAGGAATTTACAATAATTTAAGTATTTTTGACCACATTTGGCGTTTCTGCTCAGTCAATTCCAAAGACAATTTCAAAGCCTTACAGACAGCCGAAAAGTCAATTCCGTTCTTCTCTTGTGTTTGAAGGGGGAAGGTGGGAGTGATATTCTGTTTGATGTGCGCTATTCCTGAATGCCTGCTCTCTCCTCACATCTATTTAATTGCCTATTGGGGGATTGAGGGGCATTGCAGGGGGAACCCTTAACCATAGTGTCATCTGTTCTAAACCAATCCAAAAGTATTCTTTTCTGTGCTTCATTTGTTTTTGTGCTCATTATTTGATTCCTAGTGTATTAAAGATATTATTCAGTGTTCAGTCACCCCATTGGTGATTGTTGTTTACCTATAAAACTATATTGTGATTTAAATTCTAAAATACATAAATAAATATTTACCTTTGAAAACTAGCCTGATTCCTGGTTCAGTGTGACCGGGGGGTCTCAGGAGAAGGGTGTGATATGAGTGGTATATCGTTTAGAATATTGAAATTATAGATACAAATAAATAAGGGTTTCATTTGGGCACTACATGCTGGGCAAGACTTGGGTGTGTGCCAGATTGAAATCACTTACAGCTTGGGGACTCGGTGCCGGGATCCTGAATTTGAGATACCACTCGTGACAGTCTAACACAGCGTGCTAGCTGACGGGGTACATACACCTTGGGTTACCATACTGTGCTATACTGCACAAGCACCCCTCAAAAGAAATACTTAAAGGAATTGGGCCTGTTTGCAAAAGTATAGTAACCCTGAGATAAGTCAGAAGGAAATTAATATTTCTGGAATGGCAACCCCAGTGGAAATTAATATTGCTAGGGAACACTACCTGCACAAATTGTTTCTCAGGGGTGAATGGCCAGAACAGTACAAACAGGTATGGCTGCAGGAAATAAAACAGCAAATCACTGCAATCAACCTTGATATCTGGCAGGACAAAGGTCCATTACATCAAACACTTAGCAAATTGTATATGGCCCCTAAAATAAAAAAAGGAGCAGTGCAAAATTGCCAAAATAGCAGCCTACCTGTACCTCCACATAGGAGTCATACAGGAAAAGCACACGGACTATATAGATCTGACAAAGAGACAAGGGGAAGCACTGCAGAAAATCCAGAGCAATCTGGACTCTGCAGAGCAAAGGCTGGATAGCCAAGAAACTGAAACAGAGGCTAGACAGTATGCCACCAAACTCCAAGAAGATCAGGCTCTCTTACTGCAAAAAAATGCAGAGCAAGATGCCTAGGTACAGACACTGCAAAAAGAGTGTCAAGAAAGGTTGGATTCTCTACACCAGAGTAAACAAAAGCTGGCACAACAGTAACATTTTAACAGAGCCTGTGCAGAGCCGGTAGTCACATTACAGAACCACGTAGAATCCTTGAAAGAGGAAAATAATAAATTAATTATGAAAGACCTAGAATCCCAAGCAGAGTTTGATGAGAAGCACCAAAAAGCTGGTGCATTTAAAAAGCAGAGGGACGACCTGGCTGCACAGAGGGGCACTCTAACTCAGGAGAGGGACGCCTTAGGCCAGGAAGTCAGCCATTTAAAAACAAAGTTCGAGGAAAGTAAGCTGGCCCTTCAGGAATTTGGTGAATTCAAAACTGATTACCAAAAGCTACTAGAGCACACCAGGCGGGTGGAGGATGCTCTAGCAAAGAACAATCAGACCAATAAGGACCAAATTCAGGAGGTGAGTCTCCTGCAGCAAAAATTGCCCCAATAGTCCCAAGTCAGGCAGGAAGCACAGAGAGACAATGAGGCTCTCTGTGAAAAGAAGGACAGGCTCTACAAACAGATAGCCATGCAAGAACAAATTATAGAGACCAGTAAGGCCTTAATAGAGGAGCTACAGGGTCAGATTTTGGCATGTTATCCGAGAACAGGGGCTGAAAGAAATGAGATAAGATGGCAAAGAGAACCCGATGAGCATCACCTCAGGACCCCTGGCATCAGGGACTTTAATCCCTTCAGTTCCATGGACTCTGCCACCCTCATGTCCACTGGGTCATATGAACCAAGGGCCATGGGGATGGTAGACTTCAACACAATGGAAGATATGGGACTGACAGATCAGCGCCTCCCACAAGGGGATGGGCGAGCATTTATGTACAAGTTTCCAAATATTGGGGCCAGCCTCTCTGATCAGGGAGACTCCAGTGAGGGGAGAATCAGAGATCTGGATCCTCAGAAATATCACCTACCAAGAGATCAGTCAGTCAAATTTGGTGGGGAATTCCATGAAACTAGGCCCACAAAGAGCATTTTAAAAACCTCTTCCCAGCTAGGACAGTGGGGGGGGGGGGTACACAGCCAATCCCGGGAGCAAGGGAGAGTCAGAACACTCTCCTGAGCGCCACAGGTTTCAAGAGACTAGGCCCTCACATTCTGCAAGCCATTCCCAAGCCTGCAGAATCAGGGAGAGACAAGAGGATCAGACAGCCAGAGAAGGGTGACCAAAACTAAAAAGGCCAACAAAATTAAGAGGCCCCTACTTAAAGATCCCCTGAAGCAAATCAAGGCTATTAGGAGTGTCATAACGCCCTACCATAACAATGTTTGGGAGCACCTCGAATTGTATGAGCAAATGATGGAGACTTTCCACCTGAAGGACAGCCAAAATTGTATTCAGTATGTCAAGTGGACATTTTCCCCGGAATACTCCAGCTTCTTTGCGGGGCTAGAGGATCAGAACCATTCAAGATGGTCCACCTATAGGGTGGCCATCTTAAAGCATTTCTCAATACACAGAAACCCTCAAGAGGCCCGCAAGGTTGCCTACAATCTGCAATGTGGGGAAGACCAGGCCCCACAAGAATTTATCCAAGAGCTGAAATGTGCCTTTGCGCAGACCACCAGGAGGGTGCACACAGACAGTAGGGAGTTCATCAATACTTTCATTCATGCACTCCCTAAATACATTATGACCCAGCTGGTGAGGGACTTTCATGAGAAAAGATCACTAGACTGGGCCATTGAACAAGCAACTCGCATTTATGAAGTGCAGAAAGCAGTAGAAAATAAAAGAGGTTATAAAAGCCCAAAACCAACCAACACCTGTTGCTAAAGTGGTGGAGGTGAATGTTGCCCCCATTTTAGATCTGGAGATGGGGGGGGGCTAAAAACATTCCTGCACAAAATCCTACTAACCAAAGACCTAGAAGGCCCTCGGGCCAATCCCAAACAGGGAGTCAGGGAGGTAACCCACAAATGGGACCCCTAATTCCCTGACTACATTAGCCCCCGTTACAAGTGCAACAGACCCATCCTGGGCTATGTGTGGACTGCCCCAGCCCAAGGCTTTGGATCCAACCAGGCAGCTGCCAACCCAGAAAACTTCCCTTCTCACTTTCCCCAGGAAGGCAGTAATGCCCCAAATGCCGGGCTGAGTTTCTTTCCCGGTACCCACCAAATATCAACCCCCCAAACAACCCTTCTTTCTTTCCCCACTTTCCTGAGCCTAGACAGCCCAATCCGGGAGAAGGGAGGCCAAGGGTGGAGGGGTACCAAAACTATCCCAACCCAGGGTATTATGGGAGAAGGGACTGTTACCCTTCCCTAAATCAACCAAGGGTAGACCAGAGAACCCCATACCAGCCAGAGCGGATGTCCCAACTGGAGCGCCAGGTCCAGAACTTGGCACAGGATCTGGGTTGCATGTTGAGGGCGCAGCAAAATCCTCAAATGAACATGGCGACTCAGAACTCCTCAAATCAAGGGTGTGGTGCTCCAGAGCAATGACGGGGAGAGAACCCCGACAACCCACTGGTTCCCAGGGAGGAGGCACAGGGGGAAGAGGGGTGTAAAGCTTTAGAGGAAGCTTCCTTCCCCACTTTTGAAAAGCCCCTGGAAACCCAGGAACCAGAACCAGAATCTCCTGCCCCCGAAAGTCTGCAACATAAGGAACAGAGGACAGGTAGGAGAAATAAAGAGCTTAAAAGACGCATTTTGTGAAGGAGGTTCAAATCTTCCAGTTTGAAGGAGAGGGGTCCTCAGAGGATTCTGGAAAAGGATCTTCTCCTTCAGGGATGGTGGAACACCTCCCAAAGAAAAATGGGTCCCAAGAGATCCTGATCCAGACTGGGTAGATGTGGGGACCGAGTTAAAACCGCCCAACTTTGAACCCCAGAATTACCAGCAAGAAAATCACTTTGCTCGAACCAATTCTGGTGACTGCCTCCAGAAAGGGGGGCAGCCCAGAATCCGAATCAGGGGAGCCCAACTCCCCCCATATCCAACAGTCCTGGTTTTTTTTGGCAGATCCCCAATCTCCCACACAGGATCATGCCCAAACCTATTCTGGGGACTGCCTCCAAAAAGGGAGGGGCGGCCCAGAACCAGAGGAAGAAGAGTCCCTAGATCCCCAAAGCCCTTCTGAGGACTGTCTCCAAAAAGGGGGGGACAGCCCTGCATCAAAAAAGGAGGAGCCCGAGACTCCCCAAATCACTGAGTATGAAACTGTGTGCTCAGATTCGCAAACCATCCAACTCAAGAGGAATCTCAAACCTCACCAACCACTTCTATTGACTGCCTCCAGAAAGGGAGGGGCAGCCCAGAAATAGAACGAGGGGAGCCAGCGACTCCCTAAATAGCGGTGTGTCAAAATTCTGTGCTAGATTCTTTGATTCCAACACCGTCTCTTGACCCAACTATCCCGGTGTCAGAGTCAGAAATGAGCAAATTGACCATCAAGCTTACCAAGAGCACCCATTACATTTGCCCCTTGGAGGAGAAATGAGGTAGATTCTAGGCCTCCATCCAAGTGCAAGGGCAATGTGCAAAAATTAAAATTGGGCAACAAAAAATGAAGCACCCAGTCCTAGTTGAGGTGCCAGAGGGAACCCCCTGTCTATTAGGGAATGACATCCTCCACAGGCTGTCTACCCTCATTGATTGTGTAAACAAGGTCCTCTGGACCCAGACTCAAAGGCCAATTAAATTAAAACAAAGCATCAACCATGTTAGTTTAAATGTAACATGCCACATGGTTGAACAAAAACCGGACCAAATTAGGTTCTACTTTCAAAACAATGACACACCCAACATCACCGTCATAGCCATGGGACTACCAAACCATGATGAGAACTCCTCTCCTTTTCTGCAAATCAGCCTCCCTTCCAGTCTCCAGTGGCATTCCACCCTGGAGGGAGATACATTGAAATTTTATAATAATGTACAAATACGAAAATCCCAAGTCCATAGCCAAAATTGATATCAAACGAGCACAAAATTTAGCTGCCATTCTGAAAAAGGGTGAACAGCTCTTCCTCCCGATTCAGTTAAATGACGGGAAGGAGTCTGTCCTCACCCGAGTTGACTTGAATAGAGAAGAAAGCTTCATCAGCGAAGCATTATTAAAAAAAACTCCCAAAAACCCAGACCCTGCCTGCCATAGAGTCAGTGCAGCAATGGGTAAGGAAATTGGAAGCACCCCGCTCCAAACATCCTCTGCTTAGCAGCTGTATGATCAAAATTTCTAGGGATGACAAAAGCATGATACATACCGGTTGGGTTGTGCAAGGTGTTCCTTCCGCTTTTTATATGAGCCGTGACCTCCTCAACCAACTTGAGAATGATTTGGAGCCTAGTTATTGCCAAGCCCGGTCCCAACTGGAGAGTAAATCTCAGGGTCCTGGCAAACCTAAAGAAAGCCTTCCGGTCAGCACTAGTGCTACGGTAGAAAATGGAATTTCAGAAATGGAGGAGAGGTGACCATCCATGCCTAGCATACAGAATCCACCTGTTAAGACCATTAGTAAATATAGATGGGGAATATTGCCAATTGTAAGGATGCAAGTGTCTTTCCCACTGCTGACATCCCCCGAAGATATATGGACACAGTAGTGGGAACATTTCCATAACCGTGCTATGTTCTATTTTCTAGCTTTTGGACAAAAAAGCATCCCAAGTATCACCAAGGAGGACCTCTCGGGGACCAGTAGGAAAGACCCAAGGAATCTGGATTGCCCCTCCATACTCCCAACCAGAACCAGCAAGGAGAGTGGGTTGCCTCGATCACTGACAGGAGAAGCAACTGAAGTTCTCCACATGGACAGAAAAAAAGAACATCCCAATCCCTCGACTGCCCCTCGACTGGAAGTCAAAGCCATGTCGGGAGGGGGGATCTGTGGGATGTATTGACCCACTCCGCTATTTTATGCGGCACCACTCTGATAGTTATGGCGCAAGAAACAGCAACAATGGAGGCAAAATTCTTGTGTGTGCCAAAAACCTACGAAAACCGCGTCCTAAACACACAAAAAGATGTGTGCACAACCTGCCACCCGTGGTGCATGTGTGGTGGAATAGAGCACACACTACAGAAAATGGGCCAGTGGGCTCCACGACCAGCAAACAGAGTGCAGAGGGAGAAACAGCACTTTGCAAATGAAACTCCAAAATGTGCCTATAAATGGCATTTTATTTGTTGCTAAAAACTCCAAAATGTCTATAACACAACACTTCTCAAAATTCAGAATACTGCTTGACGCTAAAATTCATGTAATCTTATGAAGCATTGCGAACATATAAAGTCCTAAAGTGTAAAGAGTAAAATATTTCTTCAGAAAAACTGATTGTCTGTAAACTGACAGCCCCTGTCAAAATCTGGGTGCAGTACCCTGGGCTACCTGTGAATGACAGCAGTCCAATTAGCTCCAGATGAAACTTCAAAGTATTTAAACTAAAGCTGCCGGATTAGCAAACATAAAAGGATTGTTGTTAAAAGGAATACAGATCTTAGTTGTGTTTTTGATCCCACAGATTTAAAGCTTAGAAAGTAATGTATTTAGGTGATTTGATGCAACATGTTTGGTTTGTGCTGGATTTTTAATTAAGAATAAATTAGCCTGGCTGAGCTACACCCCTTTGGAAGTGGAAAAACAGGTTTCTTCCAAGTGGAGGGGAAATCCTCTCAGCAGAAACTCACTGGTAGATGATAATTGTGGGTTAGACCAGACTCTTGTCTACAGAAAGAGAATTAACAAAAGAAGGCCCTTCAGCCCAGGAAACGGAGCTGTGAAAGGGGTTGTAAACTGCTCCTGGAAGGAAATCCCAAGGGAGGGGGCTGCTCCTGGACTGCAAGGAGAGACAAAGGGGCAGGACCATTTTCTGTTAAGCATGAACAATGAACAATTTTTAAAGACTCATAACTTGTGATTCAAAGTGGTGAAAAATATACAAAGGACAGATTTGTTAATCTAATTTTTGGCTGCAAGTTTTAAGAGGCAGTAGAACTGTGTAACATATTCTGGACAGGAATGGCAATACATGTGGTTTTATATGAACTGTGTTAATGCTAAAAATATGAAACTTTGCACACACATCCCCATAGTAAACACACACATTTGTGGAAAATTGCAGAAAGTTTGGAAATTGTGTTCATGAGAAACAAGATCCCACAGTTGCGGGATTTTGATGAACAGATGCTACATACAATATGGAATTTTTGTGTGTGATTTGTGTAGAGGTGACCAATGTAGAAATATGTATTTAGGATGATATATGATTTTGCGACCAGTGGCTAATGGGGGTTTCTAAGGACTGTAAAGCAAACCGTACAATGTGACATCATCCAGCCTTGATCCAATCACTCAGATGCAAGATGGGGATGAGGTTTTGATCCAATCCCAGCTCACAGGAGCAAGCTTAGTTAAGCCGGCCCATACACCCATTTTGTGATGTCATTTGAAAAGATAGAGACAGCTGACAACACATAGGGACTCACTGATTCACTCACTTTCCTGATTCCGGCGAAAGACTCTGATCCAGAATTCTACATCCAGCCTTTAACAACCTTCCAGATCCAGATGCCAAGACTCTTGCCAGCAGTAGATAACTATTGACTTCCAGCAAAGCCTAAATTCTCATACGTTTTTTTCTCACAACCAATGAAGCTCTGTGGTGTGGGAAGTCCTTTTGAACCAGTATCCTGACACTCTCTGGCTTGCTATCACAAGGCTTGCATGAGTAACTCCCTATCCAGCTGATTGAAATACCCACAGACAAGAAGGAGAGATCCTGTGCAAATCCGGTGACTAGCCTAGCTGATCCAGTCCCGCGCCTGATGTGCTGTCCTTCCTTATTAGATCCAATCCATGACCAGAACTGACGGTCCAATTTAATAACTAATTCTGTGAGTATTAATAGGAAGAACAGTGACCCATAACATATCTGCATTGTATGATCCCTATCTCAAACCCATCCCATCTCTAATTCAGAACCATAGTATTGCTTGAACTATCTTTGCGCTGACTCTTTTCTGATCTGTGTTATTAAACCCTAACTTCTTATCGATTTTATTAAGAAAAGTAAATCCCAGGAAGAAGTAGAGTATCCACAACAGGTGGGTTACGCTGATCAAGAGACTGTAAAATCCATCTGTGGCATTTGGTTTTTCATAGTCATAAACTAGTGTAACCAACCCATCTGTCATTTTCAAAAGTGCATTTCTGTTGTCCATTCTCGTGCCTAATTTGCAAAAACGACTCTTACTAAAACCTCTATAACTACCTCAGTTTTTATGATAGAAGCAAAACTCCTACTTGTACCTAACATCCTTAGCTATCCATAGAACCCAAGACCGCAGTGCATAACAGTGCGATTGGCCCGTTATAGCAAAATTCGCACAAGGAAAAGTTTGCTGTGAATTGAAATTCTGGAAGGTTTTACACGTGTGAAATAGCTTTAAACTGTTTCCTACTTGGACTTTGTGATCTCAAATGTTTTCTTTTGACTAAATCATTTTTCGTGATTATGTGCACTGTTCTAAGCAGCTCCCATAGGAATTTACAATCATTTTAGTATTTTTGACCACATTTGGTGTTTTTGCTCAGTCAATTCCAAAGACAATTTCAAAGTGAATCTGACAGCTGAAAAGTCAATTCTGTTCTTCTCTTGTGTTTGAAGGGGGAAGGTGAGAGTGATCTGTTTGATTTGTGCTATTCCTGAATACCTGCTCTCTCCTCACATCTATTTAATTACCTATTGGTGGGCTGAGGGGCATTGCAGGGGGAACCCTTAACCATGGTGCCATCTGTTCTAAACCAATCCAAAAGTATTATTTTCTGTGCTGAATTTGTGTTTGTGCTCATTATTTGATTCCTAGTGTATTAAAGATAATATTCAGTGTTCTGTCACCCCATTGGTGATTTGTGTTTACCTATTAAAATATATTGTGATTTAAATTCTAAAATACATAAATAAATATTTACCTTTGAAAACTAGCCTGAGTCCTGGTTCAGTGTGACGGGGGGGTCTCAGAAACAGGGTGTGATATGAGTGGTATATCGTTCAGAATATTGAACTTACAGATAAAAATAAGTAAGGGTTTAATTTGAGCACTATATGCTTGGTGAGATTCGGGTGTGTGCCAGATTGAAATCACTTACACTTTATGGCAGACTACCGTCTCTAGGTGCAGTACCGGTACCAAACTCATGCTGCTCAGTGTAGTCTTGTTTACAAGATCAGAGGGTTGCCTCTGAGCTATCCTTCCTTGAAGCCATCATGTGTTATATGAATGTAGGTACCAGAATATACTTGTAAAAATATCTGGTCTTGAATGTACTGCTTTTCTTCTAAGATCTACTGTAGGCTGTGGACAGTTGTGTCCTAAAAGTAGAAGAAGTAAGGAGAGGAGCAACACACTCACAACAGTTTTCCAGAGAGGAGCACCAGACCCTTAAAATGCACAATGTAGTTAGAAATTTCCGTTTGATGTGTTGGGCACCCCGTGCTCCTGTTTTCAACAGGCGCAGGGGAATATGCCTCATTTCTCCGAATTTGAAAGCTCATTCACATTTGTGAATTCGGGATGTGCATTAAAATATGTAGAAACGCCCCCTTAATTTGCAAACATTTGCAGAGAGGGGAGTGGGAAAGGGAATCTGAATGTGCACATCACAGACGCCCACCTTCAGATGCCCTTTGGGAATAGGGGATACTTTATGTGTTGCATGCCATCATCTCCACCCAAAATGTGTTTAGGCTCTGGTCCAGGGTGTTCAATTAACCCTAGACGGAAAAATGGTGGAAAAGGCCACTTTGCACGTAAGTGCTTGTCCAACACGTTTTCTTTGTTGAAGGTGATGTTACCAACATGTCTTTTATGCTTTCTCTATGGCTTTATTAGGGCTTTGGCAATCGATAAGTAGCTGTAGGTATAGGTAAACAGCATGATTGCACTGATGATCACCAACAATAACATTGTCTTGCAGAAGCTAATGTGTAGAGTTCTCCTCATCTACCTTATTGATATGTTATGGAATGCTTTGATTTCTGAGGACCATAAATTCCATTTGCACCCAGAGAGGAACTTTAGAATCCTACCACTCAATCAGTATCTAAGACTTCCCAACAATATTTGCCCATGTAGTCATGGCACCTGCCCTCTGGCAGGATTCCAACATTCACTTTGTGAGCCCTCATCCTCCCACCTCTCTGCGCTCACCTCTAAGCAGGCCTCACACCTATCCACTTCTCCAGCTGTGGTGCACCCTCTTCTATGGCTGACACATGCCCCCTCCTCATTTTTCTGTATCTTCACGCAGAGTCTGCCTCCTGAACGAAACAGCCATCTAGTCCCTCTCACTCACTTCATTTCACTCTTTGATATGGAAAGCGAAAAGGGATTTACACCCAATGGCATCTGAGTACTTAAACTTTGGCAGGTACTCATTTCAGCTTTCACTGCAATTTTGGCTCCTCTGCCTAGCACCCCGTTTTCAGGGTAAGTGCTAATAGAGGTATTGCCTAGGCCAGCAGGTGATACAGCAAAATATATCCTCTCAGAACTACTTATGCACCCTTGCTTTGCTCTGGCCAATATGTCAGGCTTGCAGCACCATTATAGGCTGTGTTACCCACAGATGTGACAGTATTGCTTAATCACTAGAAAGTTCTCTGCAACATGTATTTTACCCCTGCCAAGCAAATATGATGCTTTCATTACATACAGTCAGAATGCTTGTTTGCTGATGTCAAGATGAAATATCCCTTCATATCTTGCAGGATCTTTGTTTACTTATTGTAAAAGTTTGAAAGCAACATTTCTAAATGTGTGTTTACTTGAGCTTTATATACCTTGCTCGAGGGCCGTACGGGGAGTTGTGAGCCCTGGAGACCGAAGATAATAAGTTGTATGGGCTCATTGCTTCAGGTACAACCCGAGGGAGGGGTCTGCTAAGCTGTTAAGTCCCAGTAAATTATGAAGGGGTAAAACAAGCATTCTGCCTGGAGTCCACGTAGCAACTTGTGAGTGATGGGCAGGCTAAAAATCAGCCAGGCTGTATCTTCGAGGTACAGTCCAGCAAATAACAGGGTTGGTTTGGGCAAGGTGAATGGACCAGGATGTTTCTGCTAGGAGCAGCCGGGAAAATACAAAATACTTTGGTGGCAGGGATGGAGACATCCACCTCCCACCACACTAAGGTATGGAGCAGGGGGGGAGGCTTAGCATCTGGGCCATGTCTGTCAGGTGCGGCCCGGGCAAGACATCATGGTGCAGGTGGGTGGAGGGGATATTAGCTCAGCATTCCCATGATGAGAGGGAACACCACACTCAGAGCCCTGCCAGAGGCTCCCCCTCTCATTGGACAAGTTCTCTGCCATATGAAATGTATATGCCATACCAGCTCATATGGCCCTGAAATTTGCCAATGGGGGAGTTCAAAATCACTCCCCTGGGATCTAATTATATTTTTGCCAACAAATTACACATGGCAGTGAAGAATATTGTCCAACATACTCCAAGCATTAATGTGCTCTTAGTATTGGGCTCAATCTCCCCTCTCCCCGCCCCACTTACTGATATTTTATTGTATAAAAAAATAACGCTACCACATGTTCTGGCTTGGGATGTATTTTTGTATAGCTCTCTGAATAGCCAACTGCCCCTAATAAGATGAATATGCAGGTACGAATTGCTGCCCAGGCTCTTCACCAGTATAGCTGAGGCAGCCTTACCACCCCATGAATCTACAGGTGACAGACAAGACGCACTGAGACAGCTTCTAAGAAAACATATTTCAAATAAGTCAATGTATACCCATCTGCTGTAAAATAATTAGTTTGGCTGTGCGACACTAGCAGGGATTAAAGTTAGATAGTAGGAATCACAAGTTGCGTGCTGTATATAACATAGAATGGAGGAGGATTCCAGGATACAAAGAGATGGACTCACTACACTGATAACACAAATGGAATGATAGGCAGAATAGATGCATCATACACAGGCTGGGAAACCAATGCATTGCAGATGCACGAGGGGAATGTAACATGAACAAACAATAATATAGGTCAACAACATGGATGTGAAAAATGCAGAAGTATATCCCTTTTCCTAGCATAGAGGCTGCAGCAGACCTAGGAGCTAGCAAGGCCACAGACAAGATGCTGAAATCATTAATAAAACATATTTATTTTAGAAGCTTCAAAGCTGTTCAGACTGTAGTTCATAGCAAACGCCAAAGTCAGATGCAGGAAAGTGAGTAATGGAAATACAGTATGCAGGGACGAAATAACTGTTTGCAGGATGAGAAGCAGTAGACTCCTAAGCTAAGTAATGGTTCTATAAGCGCACAACCAGAATTTGATGTCCAGGTGCATGAGATCAGTATGCCAAAAGACTTTGTCATTGATAGATGAAGTGTGTCTCTGGTGGCCGTGAAGAGCAGAACATGCATGTTAGAATTAGCTAAAAGCACAGTAAAAAGCAAGAAATTAATTCTACAACACAGTCCCCTAACACGTGAATAAGACATGAAGAACCCTAGCTATTCATTATAAGCCACGTACAGATAAGACACCTGCTGACTCCCTAGCATGTGTGGGATATGTTGACCCACTCAGCTGTGCTATGCTACATCACTTTGCTGTATTGGTACAAGAAACAGCACAAAATGGCTGCGCTGACTCCGAGATCTCTAAACTGCGTTTTTGTAATAACCAGAAAATGGCTGCACCCCCTGCCACACACATTTCAGTTGGGGTAGAACAGAGTACTCACTGCAGGAATGTGCTAGTGTGCTCTGCAACATTTAACATAGAGTGAAGTGAAAGAGGCAGCATCATTGTGCTGAAAACCCAAAATGCCTCTTTAAAATGACATCTTTTTAATCTTAAAAGTGCTGCATGGCACTAAATCCATCAATTTCTCATGAACCACTGTGATTAAAAAGGCCCTGCAGTGCCCAGGATCTTTCATTGTGTCTCAGAGGAACCGGTCCTCATTTGAATGACAGCTCCTTTTAAAAGTATCCTTGAAAAATCAACCAGGGGCTTTGTTTTCATTTTACACGGGAAACGCGGCTATTTTCTTTGCAACAGTATCAAGAAGCAGCTGTCCCGAGAAAGACTCTGAATAGATGCCTGCAAACAACTTCAGCACTCAAGAAAAGAACTACAGCTGCACAAAGTGTATATTTGCTGCAGATGAAAACCAAATGTAAAGACATAGTAAAATGTGCTTTTTCCTGAGTGAAGGGGGCAAATCGCCTATTTAAAGTACATTGTTGTGTGAAGGCTTGATTACTTAGAAATGTAGAAGGAACTGTTACTGGTAGAAATACACCTATAAACTGTTTTAATTCTATAGGTTTAAAATCAATATTTAAAAGGAGAAAATCAAAGCTAGAACCAAGGCTGAGTTGGCAAACTATATTAAAAAAAAAGTGCTCTGCCAGTTGCTAGCCCTGAGAAAGGGTGACACCTCATACACTTCTGGCACAGGAATGGGTAATTGTAGCTTGGAGGCTTTGAATACCCAGGACAATGGGACTTCCCAAGTCATATCAGACATTCGTCTTTGCTCCAGGCTGAGACAAGCAGGCTGAGACTCTCACCTGTCAAGTGGGAGGGGCAGTAAACTTCAATCAAGAGAGAGGCCCCTCATCCTTCTTCAAAGGAATTGACATTTGCTTGCAGTTGGGGGAAAAGAAAAAAAAATGATTAAGTGACAGTAGACTTCCTTTTGGTTTTAAAAAGCCTACTTTGTAACTGAACTTTAAAGACTTTTAACTTTGCAGCAAGAATGAGGAAAAATATGAAAGGTTTGTAGTTTTAAATCTAATGTAATGCTCTTTCGCTGGAAACTTGGTAGAACTCATTACTGCATAAGGAACAGAAGTTGTAAAGAATGACTGATTTTGGGGAAAGTATTGATATGCGCACATAACATTTGTACACACATCCCAGGGGTAAATGCGTATCTGTGTACAAAGTTGAGAAATTTTAGGTAAAATCTTTCATGGTTAAAATTGCCAAAATGTAGCAGAGAGGCAAAACTAAGTCCCACAGACTTGGGGTTTGGATTGAAATGTGACCCACAAAATATGTAACCTGTGTGTCTGATTTTCTCAGAGGTTATAACTGTATGCATATGTATTTGTGGAAAAGTTAGATTTTGATTCCAGTGGCTAGGGGAGGTTTCTAGTCATTGTAAAAAGCGTCCCATAAACATGACATTATTTTCTGTGATCCAATCAGAGAAGAGCAAGGCCAAAACTATGCTCTGGTCCAATCTTAGCATTATAGGTGTGGGTAGTAAACCTGCCCCTGCCATATACTGTAGTGATGTTATTTGGCATGATAAATAAGGGAACCTGATGGCACACAGACACAAACTGATTCCTGACTTTCTTCCTGATTTCCTGCATGGCGTCCTGTTGTTGATTTCTTCATCCTACTTGATACTGATTCCAGATTTCATTGCAAAGCCAAGGCCTATGCATTGCTGAACCCGTTTTTTCCAGCTAGGCCTCAAATTCTAAAAGTCCCAAAAACCCAAGGGAAGCATCCTGATCCAACCTGGCTTGCTACTGCTAGATGCAAGCCTGCTGCGAACTCACCATCCCACTGATCTCAGGTCTCCGGTAACCAGAAAGGCCAGTCCAGTGCAGTCCAGTGACCAGAATGGCCTAGATGATCCTGTTCTGCCAGATTTGCTCAGCTGTCCTTGGTTAGACTCAATCCGTGTGAGGATCAGAACCCTTGACGGTCCAAAATCCTAAATTAAAGTGGACTGTAAGTATTAATTGGAATCATAGAAAACCATAGCATACCTTGCCTTGCCTTGTCTCATCCCAATCTTTAAACCATCCTATCCTTATCTTAATAACTTGTAACATTGTCAGAATCCTTATTACAATCCTGTCCTTGATTTATCTTGCTACGAGCCATTTCTTTAGTCATGTTTATCTTGTTTAAATCTTAAACTATCAATCCTACTTCAGTAACCCGACTGGTCCTGCCGGGGCGGGCACTGGGGATCTGGTGTTGAATTCATGAATCAACTCTAGAGCTTACTGTGTCCCTCCTTGGTATTCTGTCTGGAATGCTCTAGCATAGAGTAAAATTATAGTAAATATTTTCTTGTCCAAACTGAATTCCTTTTCTGCTTTCACTACCCGATTTTTCTAAAAACGCCTCTCATTCAACATTTCATATCTTCCTCAGTTTAATAGCTCCAAATCAGTTTTTCACCCGTTTTTCTTAAAAATCTTAAACTATCAATCCTATTTCGAGTGATCCGACTGGTTCTGCCAGGGTGGGTACTGGGGATCTGGTGTTGAAGTCATAAATCAACTCTAGAGCTTTCTGTGTCCCTCCTTGGTATTCTGGCCAGAATGCTCTAGCATAGAGTAAAACTATAGTAAATATTTTCTTGTCCAAATTGAGTTTCTTTTCTGTTTTCACTACCCAATTTTTCTTAAAACGCCTCTCATTCAACATTGCATATCTTTCTTAGTTTAATAGCTAGAGACTGCATTTTAACTCTGGATTATACCGAAGACCTATAGCTACATGCCAACCCACAAACCACACTCCAAATCCCAACCCAAAAACCGTTTGGTTAATTTTAGGCGGGAATCCACAATTTTGCAAAGTTTTACATGTGTGATTTTCATTCTAACCTTCCATTCAGATTCAAAGTGTTTACTTTTGCTCAAACTATAGCTCCTGATTGTTAGTATCTTTCCAAATTTGCTCTCATAGAGATTTGTACTGATTTAAGAATGTTTGCACACATTCATTGTTTTACTCAGCCATTTCCGAATGTCATTTTAAAGTGTAAGATTTCAAATCAGTTTTTCTCTCTTCTTTGGGGAGGGAAGGTTGGATCTGAATTCTTCTTTTCTATTCCTTATTCCTGATTACCTGCTGCCTCCTTATGTCTATTTAGAATTGTTTATCTGTGGGTTGAGGAATAGTGCAGGGGGAAATCCTAACTTAAGTGCTATCATTCAAAACAAGCCCAAAGTGTTCTTTTCTCTGGTGTTTTATATTTTGGGTTGCTAAAGAGTGAATTTAAGTGCATTGCATACCTTCCTATCTGTTATTGTCACCACATTGGTGATTGCTGCTCCATATATTAAAAAGCGTATGCTTGATTTGAATTTTAAATAAATAAATAAATATTACCTTTACCAACCAACCTGATTCCCTGTCCACCGTGACCTGGAATATTTGAGAAGGGGTGTGATATGAGTGGTATATCACTCAAAATATTGAACCTATAGATATAATAAAATAAGCATTTCAGCTGTGTTCTGCATACTAGGCTGAGACCAGGGTGTATCGCCTGATTGAAATACTTAACACATGCGATGTTTAGAAATGAGAGAAGCTTGGGACAAAAATATAACCATCAGTTATCACATTTTATGTCAGTGACTCCCTGAAAAAGTGCAAAGTTAATTGAAGAAAATTGTGGGGATTGAGGCAAAACCACTGCCAGAGATACAATTGACTATTGTTCATCACTGTCGTTTATAACAAAAGAAATACCGGAAGAAGGTTGAGGAAAGATAGAGGAAGAGAAGCTGGTATAAAATAAATTGTCAAAATTGGCAGAAGAAGGAGCAGTATTAACAAATGTTGGGGATAACCAGTGTGCAGAAAGCCCAACAAATGCAGCCATGGTTGAATGGTAAATATGCAGGAACAGGAGAGTACAATTATTACCCGCAGGTCAGGGGTTTTCAAGCACCACAGACAGAAGGATTTAATGGAGGATAGACACAATTTGGGGTATTTGGAGCACAGTGCTTGTTATGTTGGAAAATAGGACACTTTGCATGGGTTTGTAGGTGTAGGGGATGAATGCAACAAAATTGGCAGCAATTTGGCCCAAGAAGGGTTCCGCATATCTACCGCCATATAGCGCTACACAGCAGGATTACAGTGCCCAAGATTGTATACAATATCAACCAAACCCGACACTGGGGCAACAAATACAGCAAACACAACAGGCAGTACAACCGCAAATGCACCAACCCCCACAGGTGGGACAACCACAGATGCAGCAAGCACACATACAACCACAAGCACCACAGAATACAATAGCACAAGGGAACACAAACATATTGCTGCAAGCACCACCAGCACCTAGAGTAGGGGGCGTAACAGTAGTGGGTGGCCATCCATTCACAGGATCAGAGCTGACCATGTATCCACAATAGGACAGCCCACAGAGTGACTTGATGTGCCCAATTCTATTGATTACCCCAAATCCACAAGAGGACCCGAGGGTGGGGGTGACCATAGGCAACAAGACCTTTTCCTTCTTGGTTGACAGTGGGGCAACAAGATCATATGTTAGAGAAGGAAAGGCCCAACATAAGGAATATCAATGGACACACAAGGATTCTCTGGGGCTATGACAATGGTTCCTTTTACAGATAAATTGCCTATAACAATAGCCGAATATTAGGTGGCGTATGCCATTATTATATTCATGGAAAACTCTGGTTAACATATTAGGGAGAGATTTGATGAGCAAGCTAAGCGTGACAATCTCTTTTATTAATGAGGGGATAATATGTTAAACACCAGGTATCCATTACATGAACATGCAAGAATTTGTGAAGGTATTGTATATGACCAGAAAGCATAAAGACGGGTGCCACTAAACCTAGAGGTTTTCATGTATGGGGTACATGTGGTAGTGGCATAGTTTCCATGAATACAAGACACATTGTTGAGATTACCTACAGAATGTTTGATTAGACCAGAAGTATCAACAGATGTGCTAAAAGCAAATTATTACAATGGAATTAGAAGCAGCGATAGTGAGAGAGGGAATAGTGATACTGCATGGAGTTGGTGACAAAGGAGAAACCTGGCACACAGTAATAGCGCTTGACTCAGCACACACACTTATGGATTTGACTGATGACATACTGTTTAAAGATGATTATTCAGATGACAAGGTGATGTTCAACATCTGTATTACTTTCAGTTGCAAATAGCGTACAGAAAGGTTCCCCAAACAATAATGCTGGTGAGAAAAGTACCATCATTTTTGCAGGAAGATTTGGCAAAGATGCAGAGTTCATTGTGGACCAGCAGTCCATATGATGTCGGATTAATAAAAGGAGTGGGAACGGTTACGATAAAGCTGTAAAAAGGTGTCATTTTACCACAAGTAAAACAGTATCCAACATCAAAGAAAGCTGAAGAGGGTTTCTATGAAACTATCGCTGCCCTTATGCGACATGGTATATTAATGCCTTTAGATTCACCAGCGAAATAAGGTGCTGTATGCTGTAAAACAGGCAACGGGGGTGTCTTGGAGATTTATACAGTATTTATGATCTTTTAACAATATTGTTGAGGTAGAGTTTCAATTGGTGCCAAATCCAGCCACAATATTATGTAACATACCACCTAAGACCCAATGTTTTACGGTGATTGACATGACAAATGTTTTTCTTTCAGCCGCCTCCAAGAGGAGTCACAAAACTTGACTGCGTTTACCTATTGGGATATCAGGTTACAGCACAGTCGCCTTCCTCAGTGGTACTGTGAATCCCCCACTGTTTTCAATAGGGTGCGGCAGATAGACTTGGAAAATGTACAGACAGAAATTATAGTAATACAGTATGTGGATGACTTGCTAGTATGCATCACCACAGAGGAACAGTGCAGGGATGACGCTGTGAAACTATTGACTGTATTGGCTGAAAAAGGGCATAAAGTGGACAAGGAGAAATTGCAATATGGTCAGGAAGAAGTATTACATCTAGGCCAGATACTATCAAAAGAGGGAAAAAAGTTGACACCTGAAAGGGGATAATCTATTACCCTAACACCCCAGCCAAATAGAGTAAAGGAGTAACAGTAGTTTTTGGTGCTCTTCAAATATTGTCGAGTATGGGCTTTTGACTAAATCACATATATCTAGCCCCTCTTAGAAGGACTGAAGGAACTACAGCAAGACAAAAGTGGCATTGCATGGACAAGTGAAATGATGGGTACCTTTGATGAATTAAAAGAAGCAATAAGTACAGCTCCCGTGTCAGGGATCCCAAATTACAAGGTTGATGTTTTCATTCAAATGGAGTTGTGATGACGGCTCCTCTGGCACAAAAATCTTCAATGGGATGCAAACCACTGGCATTTTATAGTGGGATCTTAGACCCAGTAATGAGAGGTCATTACCCATGTGAGCAAGATTGGCTGCAGCAGCATTTGCAATAGAGAAGTCATTGAGTGTAATGATGTTCGGTTACATTATACGCTGAAAATACTTTTTGCCATTCTTGAAAAGCACAAGAACACTATGACTACACAAAGAGCATCAGGCTATCAAGTTATGATGTCATATCTATCCATGAAAATTATGAGGTGCCGCATAGTGAATCCTTCAAGTGTAATAGCAGAGCCAGGGAGGGAGATAATGTACTTGACTGCACTTCCTACTGCGATTATTATGATGACGTGCCCCATGTCAACAAAAATGCCCTATAAGGGGCATAATTCTTTTCATTGATGGTTCATCAATGATAGATCAAAGCAGCAGAGAAATTCAGAGAGGGACGGCAGTGGTGAAGGCAGAAGAGAGTGGATGTTTTGAGATAGTGAAAAGTTCAAGATTACCAGCACATTTCTCAGCACAAGCTCCAGAATTAGCAGCCATGATTTTAGCGCTTGAAACACATAAGGATGAGGAGGCAAAGGTGTATTCTAACTCCACCTACATGACATCAAGAGTATACTCAGGTTTCTCATTTTTTAAAAGATTGGGCTTCCAGCACACAGACGGAACCCCAGTACAGCATGCGCCATTGTTAGGAAGGTTATTGGACACACTTTAAAGTCCCTCAGCGATCACTGTGGAGTAGTATGCCACGTATACCAGAGGTGCAGACATGATTTCCCACAGCAATGAAACCACAGATGCAGAAGGCAAAAGGGCAGCATATTTCCCTGAGATATTAGACATTACAACTGCCCCAAATATACCCATACACGTAAAATGGTGATGAAGGAAGATTTTAATAGACTGCCAGTAACACAGATTGTGAAGTTGGTGGGATGCGTGCCACAAGAAGAGCAATAATTTCAGGGGAAAAGGGGGTGCTCATTATCCCCTGCACAGCTAATTTGATTGCAGAATAGCACAGGAAAACCTGTCATACCTGTCGAGCTATTGGCAATAGTGCTGGAACAGCTCCACTACCCAGCACATACCACAAGGGAGTGTCTTGCAGCATCTATTTTGGAGCACGCGTTTGTCCCAAATCTGAATGAGCATGTGGCACATTTTTTATAATATGTGAAAAATTCACTGTCAGTCATATATTAGGAATAGTGAGAGGAGAAATACCCCATCCTACTGGACCATTTTGACTTTTCCATATCGATTATGTAGATATGCTTCAAACTTGTAATGGCTACTAATACATGATAGTGGTAGTATGTCCCTTTTCTCTCTGGATAGAAGCAGGTGCCAGCACAACACCAAATGCCATATCCTCGTACAAGAGGTATTACCTAGATGGGGTGTGTGCAAAGTGCTCCGTTCTGACAACGGACACCGTTTTGTAAATTAGGTTTTTGAATACATTACATCTTTATTGGGAATAAGACACAAATGTTCATCTGCCTATCACCCCCAAGTGAATGGAATTTTCGAGCACCTAAAAAGCCTCTTGAAGGAACGCATTGCCAAAACAAAAGACACTGCACAAAAACAGTTTTCATTGCCTTTCCGGGGCTCTTTTTGCCTTACGCAATGAACCAAGCTCTGATCACCACCTGACACCCCAAGAGCTGGTAGCTGTCCCAATTTCTCCTCCCACATGTGCCTGAACATACGCTGAGAATTCAGCGACTGTGCTTGGTAAAGAGATGCATGATTATTTGATGTCTTTGACTAAACCTCTGAAATGTATCTCCAGGTGCAGGCGAGGCAGGGGGGCTCAGCAACAATCATCAAAGATGTAAATGAACATTTTGACCCGGCTAGTTTATTACAACCTCCCCCCTATACCCTTGAGACTAGGTCCTCTGTTGAAATGTCACTAGAAACGGACACAAGCCAAGGTTTGAAGGGCCATATACGGTTGAGATAGCAACACCATCAGCAGTAGAAATTATGGGTACCCGAGCTTGGTTACATCTTAGTGACATTAAAAGATACTGTGATGAGGCCCCCCCTGTCAGAAGACACAGAACAAGAAGAAGAAAGCTGAAGACCACAGACGAGGGCGATGACCAGAGTGAATCAGCAGCAAGAACAACAGCAAGATTAGAGAAAATGTACTGTTTTTTAATTCTCAAAAGAAATGTTTTAAACACAGGGGGCCTCATTACGACTTTGGAGTTAAAAATCAGGCATTGCCGGCATGCTGGTATGAACGTGTCTGGGTAGCCTTGATGCTGCCAACAGCGGCAGATTATGAGTCCTCGTCCACGCGTGTACTGGCATGCCAGTAGTGGATGTACCCCCATGCCGGTAAGGACCCATAAACTCCCTGATAGCAGCATCATGAAAAGCGCTGATACCTCCTCCTCCATCGTCATCCCCTAAATGACGGTACCGCTAATAACATTTGCGTTATTACCGGGTCCGTAATTACCGGAACCGGAAGTAACATCATCGTGCAGAAACAGGAAATGCTCCGGCGCCCATCTTCAAAAACACAATCCTTTGCAATCCCCTGAAGACAGGACCTGTACAGCCTAAATTCCAAACACACCTTGAAGAAGTTGTCGAAGGCAACCAAGAAAGCTGATGGAGTCCCGTCATCGGCTGATGAAGGTAAGTGACCCTTTGCACACAACACATGTTCCCACAAACTCCTGACATCCACATTACAATGTTGTCCTATAAATGTGAATCTGATGAGAGCTACAAGATGGCTTATCATACACACATTCACATATCCCTGTCTATATGCTGGCCCCAGCACTGTCAAATTGCATGAAGCATGCCGCTCTTATGCCTAATACACAATCGATACACAGAATAACAGCACATGTCACACAGCACGCAAGCCACAACACACCTGTAGGCCACACAGCAGACACCATGATCAACATGTCAACGGCTGAGTGATGCCAATACCACCCCCCAATCTTGCACGCACCCTGTCTGCCACAACAACAAGCATGCAATGAGCCACATGGCATAAACTGCAAAAACACCAATGCAAGCATGATGCAAGTACTCCCATCACTGATGGCCTGCCTCTCTCTGTCCCCCAAAGGCATGGATGCAGACAGCAACGGGCATGATGCTGGTGCACAGCCCAGGACACCAGCCAAAACTTCCAGTGGTTGGGATGATGGCACCAGGCCATCCACATCCAGGGGCACAAGGTTGATCCAAGAGCCACACAAAGCACACAACAGTGCCCAACCAGCTGCACCGCCCCCAACACATGACCGGCAAACACCTGCCCCTGCACCCCAGGAGACACACGTCTAACAGGACGAGCCCACATCTCTGGAGACCGAGCTTGACGGCTCACAGTTGGCAGCCAATAGTTCTGTTGGGGAGGCAGCTGCATGCCCACCACATAGTGGCGATGTGGACGAGGGACATGAAGAGGCCACCCATTAAGGGAGCTTCTTGTCGGGGGATGTTGTACATATGCTCAGCCCGCAGGACCCCCCACAGTTCACCCCACAGGGCACCCCTCAGCACGAGCCTGAAGGCGAGGGCAGAAATGCTGAGTGGCCTACATCAGAGGACAGCCCTGCGTTGGCCACATCAACACCAGCCAATGAACCATCCACCTCCACCGCAATAAGGGACCTTGAGGGACATCTGTCAATGATGAAGGTCCGGCAACAGGAGATTAACAAACTCATCAAGCAATATGTTGCTGATGGCGAGACAACACGCCGTGCAATGAGGGACAACACTGTGGCCATCATAAGGGTCATTAATAGGAATTCCAGGCGGGCCCATGAGGGCTTTGCCACTGTGGCCCAGATCCTATTGACAATGGCAAACACCATGGAGCAGTGGCATCCAGCGGCATCTGCACCACAGCCATCTACTTTGTCTTCTGCCACGCCTGCCAGCTCCACGCAGACCAGCCCAGTGCACAGTTCCCTGCGCAGCATGCAGTGTACTGATATGCAACCCACCCCTCCAAAGAGGGGCCAGCAGTAGCAGGGGAACCATGCATGCGTTCACTGGCAGTGCATCTGGACACATGTTGTGCACTTGATGTCGGGGGATGTTTGGGAGAAGGGAGAGGGGTTGTGTGGGGGTGTTGGGGGAGGCGGAGGGGGTGTGTGGGGGTGTTTTGGTGAGGGGGGAGGGGGTGTGTGGGGCTGTTGGGGAGGTGGGAGGGGTGTGTGGTGGTGGAGGGTACATACATGTTGTGAATTCTATCTGCACAATACACCTGTTGTGTTAAAAAAAATCTCATGACTGGACATTGCTTATTCAGTGTGCGTCAACGTATTGAATGACAGTGTACAGTGCGAATTCATATCCAAACCCAGTGCCCATATTCACCCTGTCACAGTTCCCAGGGTCCCACATCCATTTCACCCTCTGCATAACAGTGCTTTAGAAAGTATGGTTTATCAATGATTGGCGCACAGCACGTCCCTCATGTGCATCGCAGCCTGGCCGATGTGGAACATCTTCTCCTTCCTCATCTTCATCTTCACCTTGTGGTGGCTGTTCCATGTCAGGTGGCAGAGGGACGTTCTGCCGGATGCACATGTTGTGCAACATGGCACATACCATGATGATCTTGCCCACCTTCACAGGACCATAAATGAGTGCACCACCTGATCTGCTGGGGCAGTGAAACCGTACCTTCAGCAGGCCAAAGGTATGCTCTATGACCACAGGAGTGCATGTATGGGCACGATTGTAGTCCTCTTTGTGCCTGTTCTGCAGATTCCTGACAGGGGTGAGGAGCCACGGCTTCAGTGGATAGCCAGCATCACCTGCATGGGAGCACAATAAGGTATGTGTAAGGGTATTCCTTCAGTTCTATTTGTGCTCAGCTTGTATATCGGTCATGCTCATATGCAGTATATCATGTATGACAGCTATTGACTTCACATCTGCGCACCTATCTGCCCTATACACAACTTGCCACTCCATGGTGCTGGTCTTGGGTGACGTACACGACTTAGGGGCCTTGACATTGGATTCACCAACCACCCAGATGGAGTGACATGGACCATTATGTAGTCACATGTGAGGGTTGTGTGGCAGGGGGTGAGACCAAATGCATGTCGGGCACTGTTTGATGCATTGGACAAATGCCAACATGATACAGCTTGTTTAGTCTATCATGAGTATTGATGATTGTAGACGCCACGCACGTATGCTTCGACGTCTTCACAGCAGTCACAATGGCACTATATTATTTTTGGTTGGGTCCCCCAGTGTAGGGATGTGTCCCTTGAATGTTGCAGGGTATCGACTTGCATGCTGGTATTCATGTGCTGTGGGTGATTCCCCCACCATTCTCACCCATGTAGGTGTTGTTCAATACTTATAGGCTCCAATTTGAGGCATCCTTGTCACATGTGTTTTCCCATTTATATCCACCTGCACATGTTGTCATGGTGTAATGCAGTGTTACTGTCGGGGAGGGGCAGTGACAGGAGATTTCCCTGAGAGGAAAATCACGCTGCACACTCATGGAGGCATGACCTGCGAGGTGCTTCAATGCGGTCATGTGTATTCAGCTTTGTGACTGCATGATGGTGCATTGTGGTGCTGTGGATACCGGCAGGTGACGTCCAGTGGACAGATACAGGTGTGTGCACTGATTGTGAGTATGACATTTCCGCATTGGTGTGCAGGGCAAAGATGATGGCCCACATTTTCTGTTTCATGCTTCTTATTTGTATGTATATGGGCATGTTGTTCTGCATCATGGACTGTGTCCTGACACCCCATTGAGGTCTCTCCCATGGCCCAGAGGGCAGACAGGTTGCATATGCATGCCCCCCAATACACTCCCATGGCACAGTGGGCAGACTCACCCAGCAGCCAGGCATGTCGTGCTGCATTTCGTTCCATGTAGCGGGGTAGCGAGGAGTTCCGCAGCACCATTGCATCATGCATGGATCTGGGGAATCTGGCACAGCAATGTGTTCTCATCTTGCTGGAATCACACACCATCTGCATATTGATGGAGTGGTATAGCTTCCGATTGCTGCACACCAGCTCCACAGGATGCGGGACTACCAACTCCACGTGGGTGCAGGCGAGGGCACCAATGGCATTGGGCATGCCTGCCAGAGCATGAAATGCTATTTTGGTGTCATTCACCTCCTGTTCTGTCCGTGGTAGGGATATGTTGGCCCTTGCTTGCTTTAAGAGTGCATCCAGCAGTTGATTTAGCACACAGGAGAAACATGTATGCGAGATGCCAGGCAACTGCCCCACTGTGTGCTGGTAGGCGCCTGTGTCCAGGAAGTGGAGCACAGACACCACCTTCAGCAGAGGGGGGATGGCGTTGCGGATGTTGATCAGGCTGACCAAGTCTTCATGTATTAGATCCACTGTGGTGGTGATGGTGTCCCTGTCCAGGCGGTACAGGGTGTGGATCTGTGCTAGGGTTAAGTTGAATGGACTGACCCTTATGCGAGGGGTTGGTGACTGCCTGCGGGGAACCAATGCCTGCACTGGTGGGTTTTGCTGGGGTGGTCTCACCCTTCTTCTCCTCCTGCGTCTCCTCTGTAATCCCTGCTGTACTGCCTGCTCACAGAGTAGCAGTGCAGGCATGTCCACCAGCTCCAGTATCGCAATTGCATGTGGAATAATGTATGTCTTGGAAGGGGTGTGGTGTGTGCTCCTTTTGTGCAAGGCCAGGCTCCATTGCCTCCACCTGTGTTGATTGTGTGCACCTGTGGCAGTTGGATACACAGCAGTTTGCTATTTACGGTTGATCCGCAATGCCGGTATGGCCAGCATCACTGTGGCCCTTCTTACTGGCATCTGGATGCCGGTATGTGCATGTCTGTCCGAGTTGTAATGTCCTCTTCCTTGCGGCATGCCGGTATTACTGGCACGGCACCCACGCACTTGGTGCACGGCCACAGCGGGTCCCTGTCGATGCCGGTCGTACCGGCATGTAGGGTCATAATATGACAGCCCGGTATTGGATGCCAGTTTTGCCTTACTAGTACCGTTATTACTGGAGCGCCAACATTGTAATGAGGCCCAGTGTGTGACTTTTTCCATTCTAAGAAGGACACCAAATGTTCTCCATGGAAATTTTGTTTTTTCTGATATTTTCTTTTTTCTTGAACACTTATACTTTTTAGGTATTTTGCAAATGTGCATGACTGTGTTGTTGTTTAACCTAAATAAAGCAAGGCAGGTGTGGGCACCACATATATACTTCAAAGTTTCTTAATCTGTTGATTGCTTCAAATTATTTTTTATTAATGTGTGCTGGTTTAGCCTAGAGCTGTCAGAAAAAGAATGGTCCTATGACAGACCAGGACCAGAAAAACGTACAGCGAAAAAAATGAAGTGAAACCAGCTCATTAGATCTGGCGCTCTCAGTTGGCTCCAAAAGGAGCTGTAGTGATTCATTAATCATTTGCTTTTTAGAATTCCTTAGCATGTTTATTCTTTCTTTATAAAAAATTGACTTATTTTCTTAATTAGAACATAATCCAATGAAGCATATGAAAAGTACAGGAACTGGTTAATGCACATTCCTGTGTTGATATTTCTCAAGTGGCAAGTAATGAGACAGAGGTCTAATATAGAGGTCTATTTAATGCATTTTGGTGCACATTTGCACCATCTTCAGGGCTGTTCAATTTGCTGCATATATAATCGTGAATTATCAAAGTTTATTCAAGGAATATTCATACAAAAAAATATATAATTTCAAAACAAGATAGGACCATCCATATACAAACAGAATAATAAACATACCTGTACGTGCCAATAGTATGCAAATGAGGTGTTATCAATGTTGCAGGGTTGGGAAAAAAGAGAAATTATAGAAATTACAATCAATCTTAATATCCGGAAGATGCCATTGTAGTCTTTACACATAAAGATGTGGATGTATCTACGAGGATCCTTCCTCTATCTACTGTTTGTTAGCAGTCATTCGCCACGTGTTGTTCGTATATTCGAATGCCGACAAAAGTCAAGCATTCAAAATGGAAGCGGCACCTATATTTAATAAATTTGTCAGTAAATCTATGAACTGTCTGCTGCTATAAATTGTATCTAAGTTTGCTGCAGAGTCTTAGCTTTCAGACTCCGAACCGTTCATCTATAAGTGAAGCTTTGAGGATGCGCGGGTTTGCTTTGTTTTTAAGCATTGCCATGGTGACGCTACAAGGCGTCGCGCTCCCGCAGTGCTGCAGGAGCACGTACACCTTGCATCCCACCCTCCCTTGACAACGGGAGGGCGGGACTGTCTCCATAGCAACGCATGTGTATGGAGGTGTGCGTAGAAGTGTCTACGGCTAAGGAACAAAATGTAAACAGCCTTTCTACTTGTGCTGATGTCTGGTCTAAGAGTCAAGGGGTTGTTTATGGTAACTGATACATATCGGCCTGCAGAGCAGAGGAATTAAAATAGAGCACCATAAGTGGTTTCAGTAAACCGACACAAAAGGGAAATAAATACCTGGTTGCTGGAATGGACCCCAGTAACACATTGCATGGAGAGTACTGACTGCATAAGGATGGGGTAATAGACTGATACGTTTTAAAGCAAAAGCACTCATAATTGCATCTAAGGAAGTTGCAGATAATGCAAACAGTGTGAGCCTTAAAGAGTGAACTGAAGATTCCAAGTTGCTTACCTGGGTAGAAGACAAAAGAGGACCAGTACCCATAATACAATACAATATGAAAGTAGGAGTGAACAAAGGTTGCCAACGTATCATGGACTGACCAGGTATGAAGGTGGGCACAGCTGTATTAATGGACCACTATTGGACTTGTGGATCAAATGCCTATATGAAGCTCCCTCCAAAATGGGGAGGCATTTGCTTCATGGTAGTAATAAGTACACTGGCTTTTGGGATACCACAAATTGAGGTACAGACTGTTGATTTTCCCGATATGAGCACACCTAACAGACAGAAAACGTCTATTGCCCTAAAGCATACCCGAAGGGAGAATTATTTTTCATCAAAATCAATGGAGGCCTCTGACGACATACCAGACAAACACAAACTATTTGGCAGAACAGCAATGTTATTTACCTCCTACCTTGCCCTGTTCTACAAGCATCCTCAAATGTCAGGTGACTACATGTCACCAGATGGGAGCTGTTGCAAACAATAAATTCCACGGTAAAGGGGTTCATTGCAATAAAAGAAGATTTGAGAAAAGTCAAATTAATGATTCTCCAAAATAAGTGTGTTCTGGATCTTATCACAAACATGGAGGGGGGTGTTTGCACAAAGATAGGCTCAGCTTGCTGTGGGTACCCACCATCAAATGATCAGCAGAATGCATCCCTTACAGAGGCTATCGCAACCTTACAGTAGCTGCACATGAAGATGGTGTTAGAGGTGGAGGACATCGAAAATGATGACTGGTTTAATGTCCTGTTTTCATGGGTACCCCCTGTTAAATGAACACATTCAAAATAGTACTGGCCAAACGGGTACTGGTCCTGACAGCTGTTTGTGTCCTGAAAATACCCTTGAGTCAATGTAAAAAGGCTAGCAAGAAAGCACTGCAAATGCCAATAATAGTGAATGAAGGTGACCAAATGCACAGATATGCTGTCACGCCATCTCCTCCGTGGTGGCTGTGGACCAGATGGAAGGGCTGCCATTAATGTGCCAGCACGCAACTCTGTTACGCAGAGTTTAGGTCTAGTGTTTTCCCATCTTGGCTGCTGCCGCAGAAGTTAAATTACTTTGGCATTCATAATGCTACACATTGCAACCTCCCATTTCCCTCTGGTGTGCTAATGCTACTTTCTGTTCTTTGCCTTTGCTTGCCCTACTCACTACTGGCTTCTTGTTTTTAGAGCACGCTTCGCTTTTCCCTGCCACAAGTGCAGTTCTGTGTCTCTCCTTTCTGTCCCGTTTTATATCGGCCGTTCCTGCTGGGTCTCCCGTGCCTCTGAACTCCACTGGTTCTCCTGAGGCTCTTGCCCATCTTTGCTGGGTTCACCCTCCTCTGACTCTCTGGGTACTTCTCTGGTTCCCTCCTCTTGCTCTCTGGGTTCTCTGCTGGGTCACCCAGGCTCTCTGGTCTGTGCCATACTCCATTCTGTGTGAACTAGAGCAACCTTAAGCCTCTCTGTCTTCAGCCTGAGTTCTCAGATTTGGATTGCTGTTATGTGTACTTTGGACCCTCCACTCACCTCCTTTACCTGAAAGACTTGCAGATACTCATTCCCATGTATCCCAGCTTTCTAATTCCTCCTTGTTTTTGTTGTTGCATTTTTGGATTTTTCCCTGCTTGACTCTTCTGGAAAGGGAGCCACTAGTCCGCCCGTTTACCCAGCCAGACATAGTGGCTTCCCTCTGTGACACACCTTACCTCTTCAAGGAATGGAAGACTACTAAGAAGAAGACGACCAAGAAGAAAGGAAGGAAGGACCGTGCAGAAGAGTCCATAGGTCAGAAGGATTCAAGTGAGGAGAAGGGAATTACTTCAGATTCTGAAGACACTCAGGACAGTTTGCGATGCCTAGAAGAAGACATGACCCCTGCAGAACAAGTCCAAGACCAAGTGGGACACTCCTGATCCTGACATTCAATTGAGTTAGAAGAGGCGGCATCTAGAAGTAACGTTATTGTGCCACAAGCAACTACATCCGACTAAGTACTGATGGTGCGGCAAAGTTGCACACATAAAATGGGGGTGAGTAAAATCAGAGCGTATTTCCTAAAGTCAGCTTTACCTGTTTTAGACTGATCACCGTGAATAGAATTGGTGGGTGGCGAGCTAGCAGATGAAGCGCTGTTAGAGAGCACTGCAGTGATTGAAGGTCAACAGCCCTCACCAGTGCCCTATACTATTGATACTGTTGACATTGTAGCTAGAACATGTGTCACTTAAGCCCCTCCTATCTCTAACCTCATGGCCCTACTAACTCAGGACATCACATGTATGATGGATATGATGTCCAACGAATAAAAATAGGTAGACACGCTGACATAGGGGACTCCTAGAAACATTGGTGGGGAACCCGTGGCTGTGGAGACAACTTCCACCCCCCATAACAGACAAAACAAATTTTGCCAACAAAAGGCCACCTTGAGCAATTCTATTGAAACAATGCCTAGGTGCCTGGTGCTGGTGATTGGAATTGAGCCCCTAATGCATAGGGTGCAGTATCGCATCCGTGTTGATAATTTGCAAGACTTGGAATGTTCCTGTAGCTCCTCCAGCTCTGCAACCATGGAGGTTGTAACTCCTGATCCTATGAGAAGAAGCTATAGTGAACAGGGTGGAGAAAGGTTGAATCCCATTAGTCGAGACAATTTTGATATAATGTCTGCTTTAACCATCACACTGGGGCTATTTATAAATTAGATACAACTATAAATGATCATCTTAAGAATCACACCACCGTACTTGCAATGTGCATTCAAAGGTGATTTTTATTGAGGGATTTGTTACTGCGGTACAAGCGAATTCGGATAAAAACTCAGACTATATCACCACATCACTATTCCAGTTACTGAATCTGATAATAAATGAAAGGGCAGATAGAAGAGATTATGAAGCCCATTCTAATTTGAATCCAGGGAGAAGTATGACACATAGGAGAATAGATAAGACAAGTGAAGTTGCTAACATGTTCCACTTGTCAACAGAAGTAGAAGCTACAAGTGTTATTGGACAAATAGGCTCCACCCCCGCTACAACACATACTCCATCACAGATCACAGTGGATGTGGATGTAGAGGTGGATGTAGAGAAAGTACCCTGGGGTAATCAGGAGCACATGACTGAGCAGGTTCCTAAACACGCTAACAACGCTAAAGATGATGTGGCCCCTCAAAGAGACTATTGTATCTTTTCACATAGGAAGAGAAAGAAACAAGCCCCTAAGGCCCAGCAAAAGAAATCTAAGAGCTTGGACCAGTGGGTAAAAGGCTTGAGCTAACGACTCCAGAAAATTCCTAAGAAGTAGAGATATTACATCCACCGCAAAAGAATTACTCAAGCCTTCTACAAGAGCTTCAAAATCCTGTGGTGTTGACCCCAGAATGGATTCAGCATCACAGGCTCTAAATGAAAATAAAGCTCCAGCCCCTCAAGAAAGAGCAGTGGATTTGCAAGCCAAACTCATTGAGGAACTTATGGATATATATATATGTACTCTGTTGAGGATAACTCCAACCTTTTACATCTGAGACCCTTAGATCAAATAGAAAATGTACCCCAAATATGAATTCTCTAAATGGACTCCCATTGGATTGGAGCGCTGAGGGCCTACTATTGCACAATGAGCTGAAACCCTCCCAGAATGTCATAACACTAGAACAAAAAAGTCTGCCGGCTGATATAAAACACAAGGTTGAGTTCAGAGTAAAGACTAAAGAAAAGCCTGAAAGAACAGTCTCGAGGGACAGGGCGTACAAATAGGGATTGCGTAGACTGGAGTGCAAAGCTGACTATGATACATGTTTGTTGTTAGAAAGAGTGGTCCACCAGACTGATGTATTAATTTTGAATCGTACCAAGGTTCTCAAGCTTTTACATTGTATTCCTAAGTTGAGAGCAAATGGGTCAGCGGCATAGCTTTGGTTGAGTTCCTAAGTGAAAATTGCCTTCACTGAGTACTTATCCACTTAAACTCGACCCTGATCAAACAAACCCTATTAGAAGCTACATCGTGTTTGTTGCCCCTACGTTTTTATTTAACAGTGTTAATTCGGGAAAACCTAAAAGCTGTGAAATCTGCATGGGGTTTTAGTGTATGTAACTCTAATGAAGCCAAAAATAAAAAAAATAGAGAACATTGCGAAAGTTGTTTGTGGTATATGCCAAGAGGCATTGGCAAGAGGAGAGAATATGTTTAATTTCTTCTCCTATTCGTGGCCTCCGTTCAATTTAACATTCAGAGGCCAGAAAAGTCCTGTAAGAAAAGTTGAAACGCAGAGGGGTGGGATCAACGATGATGCCGAGAAGGTTTGTGGGATTGGCTTGCTAAGGTCTTGGTATTGGACAAAAAAGGAGTATAATAAAATACATTAGGATATTGTAGACCCTCCACTATGGGCTCCTGTAATACGAGAGGCTTTACACACATATTTAGTAATGACCCATTTAAATTGTATTTGTTTGGAATACTTTGTTTACAAGAGACATGGTTGCACTCAACTCCGAGTTTAGATGGATATTCTATTTATCTGAACTTAGCAGTAAAAGAACCGAGAGGAAGACCGGGGCCTCGGACCTCTTGTTAGCTTTTAAAAGTGCAATAGGAATCGAACTAGTAGAGGCTTGTTACCCTAATCCATACATACAGAAGGTAATACTAAGCTAGAACAACATGAGGTATGTGGGTACATCCCGATACATCATTTTCAACTTGTTCTGGAATCCGGCAGGGATAGGGATGATGAAATTCTGGAGTGCGTTCTGGACTTAGTTGATGATTGCTATGCATCTTGTCAAACCTGATTATTTTAATTTGTGGGGAGTTAAACATAACTTGCCTAGTCAAAATGGGTCAGCCTCTGAAGCAAGAGAGATCCCTCTATAAACAAACAGAGATAAGAGAGGTATGATGGCTAAAGGAAACTGATCTGAGGGATCTTCAAATGCTTATTAGTAATATACAGGGTGATTTGCTAGCGCACCCATCCTGGCATTGGGGTTCTCAGTCGGAAATCCTGGACTAAATGTTTTTCTCTAGAAATGCACTTCATTTGGCAAAAATGTTTGAGGTTGTTACATCTCTTAATAGTGAGATTTACAATATGTAAAAGATGACATGGGGAACCTTTGAGATGCCCAATGAACGGTACTTTGAAAACCAAATGCGCACTAGCACCCTGGAGCGTCTTGTGTGTTAGATGGAATTACCAATAATGATCTTAGACCCAAATAACCCGACAGCCTCAAAGAATATGGCAAAGTACTACTTTATTATTAGCTCAAATAAAGTAGGGCAATCTGGTGAACAATGAAATGTAGTCCATGCACTCACACTTAACTTTCAATTAAGCAAAGGCTATATACCTGAAGGTGCATCATCTATGATGGCATCCTACATGGCAAACTATAAAACCTATTGAAGGGAGGGATTGATTAAGGGAACATATGTACCTTTATATCATATAAGTATTAGTAATATCACTGGATGCCCCTTATCTAGTAGGCATGCCTTGAACCACCTCTTAATAAGTATAATATGGATTATAGCAGAGTAACAGCAGCGGGTTGGCCTGTGCAACATTGTATGGCATTCTGCTACATAAACACTCATGATTGGTTGGCATACTTTCTCAACTTTGGACATTCCGCTTGCTAGCAGCACGTAAACAAAATGAAACCAAGGTGCGGGTAACAATGTCAGAACACTGCCCACACTAGCCTATCATTTCTCATCTGTTAAACCCACAAAACAAGGATTCTCCTTTGTAGTTGACCTTGCTGACTGCTTTATTCTCTGGCACTTTTAAGGGTGTCAGGGTACACCATTATCTTTGTCTGATGCTTAATAAATAGGCCTTGTTTCCAAGTATGATATGATATGATATGGTATTTGTAACGCGCCTATAGTCTTGAATCACGTGTCAGTGGACCACAAATGTGTCTATTTTGCCATGTTATTTACTGCTATTTCATTTAGTTATGCTCGGTGCTATTACTCCTCTTAGCCTCTGGAGACTTGGTTGTTCCGTCTTATATGTGCTTTCTGCACCTTTAATTTTCCAATATTGGCCCTCGCAGATGTTTTTGATTCTGCTTGATCTTAGACAAATGTGTCCTTTGTTCACATCTTATACTGGTTAACTCCCTTTGTGCTTTCCAATTATGCCTTGCTGTGTCATCCTCAGTCTCAGCAAACAGATATTCATTGTTCTTCTCATGAAGCTGTTTTCTGCAGCGTTTCTGATCTACGACCCTGGTTTGCCTTTGAGGTTGTTTTGATGCTATCTAACGTCGATCTTTCCATCATGGTCGCTTTCCTCACGTTACAGTTTCTACTGCAACAAAGTTCTATTTATCTCATCTACCTTGCGTTTCTGCGTATGGTTATCTATCTTCTTTGTATATATCATTTCTTCATCTCTGCATACATGTTTCTCTTGTTAGTTTAGTTACATTATAATTTGTTGACTATTCGCATATTGTTTCAGTACATCTTAGTATCTTGTCTTCATGGCGTCACTTTATTCTGATCCAACTTCGTTTACACCTCTTCTTTGTCCAATGGTGTATGTCGACATCCTTCCACCACATCAGTACAAGGGTACATTCGATACGGTTGTGTGAGTGCATATCGTCTCTCATATCTTCGGTGCGATATTGGTTTGATACCTGGTGCCAGGCAAAGCGCCTTCCTGCTTTCCTTCCATTATGATGGATGTGAGGGGACGAGAACTAGAGATGACATCATCTGCTCCTCTAAACAAGTAGACAGTATGCAGAGTGGGAATCGACTGAGAATGCGACCCAAAGAGATTAATCTACTCAAAGATAGATACAATGCACATATAAAAAATTGGAGGGGCACAATTACATTAAATCTACTTGATTACTTTCCAATTCTCACAGACTTTAGAGAGTTCTGTAACAGAGGTCTTAAGCGGGTGTTTCATTCTAAGCACACCTCTGAACAACAAATAGTGGAGGGGGAAATTGCTCAAAATAGAAATTAAGAAAATAAAGGCCTGAGCTGGACGGGGAATGGATGGTGAAATTAAGAAGAAAAAGCAGCGATACAAGACCTGGGAATGATCACACAGGGCTGTTATGCTTCAACGTGACACAGAGCGAATGTTGGAAAAGATGGCTAAAAAACAAATGGGCGAAGTATGGCAACTGATTAACTCTCCAAAAACCCTGCAATTAGCTGCACAACCAACTACAGTATCAGAATAGCTATGGGTCTGCCACCTCACCAACCTCTTGAGTCTTTCAAATAAAGTAGCCGAAACAAGATAGATATCCTTAGCTGTTGAGGGGTCCTTTCAGATAGAAAACCAGGAAATCTTACCTCTTATAATAAAGGCAAGTGGCTCTCGACCCCCGAGCCCGGATGGCCTCACAAATGCGATGTTGAAAGAACAGCCTGAATTATGGGCAGATTTTCTGTCATCATTATTTGGCCAGGTGATGAAGCTAAGGAAGGTGCCCCTATCATGGAGGACGGCCATAGTTATTCCAATCTTCAAAAAGGGCAATGGAGCTGGTCCCAAAAACTATTGCCCTATTGCCCTTTTGGATGTTGCAGGAGTTATTTGTGCTGCTATAATCTTGGAGGGTTTGTATTCATGGGCAGCAAACTGGGGGCAGAACGACATCTTCCAGTCTGGTTTTGTAAATGGAGTGGGCACGACCCTGAATGTGGTTTTACTTACTATCATGAGCACTCGAATGCTTATAAAAATCTAGTTGTTATACTTAGCATTCATCGACCTTTCCCAGGCATTTGATAGTATAGATAGAAATCCCCTGTGGGCAAACTGGAGAAATGGGGTTGCCCTTGTGATATATTGGGAGCAATAAATACACAACACTCATCCATCTCGTTGAGGGTTGGCTTAGAGATGACTAGACATCTTTCTAGAGCAATACAAAAATGGTAAAGGTTTAAAGCAAGGCTGCCCCTCGTTTCCAGCTCTATTTAATCAGTTTATTTCAGACTTGGGCAACACTGTGAGAAGGACATGAGGCCTCATTACGACCCTGGTGCTAAGTGGTTAACAGCGCCGTAAAAGGCTGCGGCACCGTTAACCACTTAGTGCCTTACTACGAGGTCCCTTTGCGGGACCCGACCTGAACGGCTCGTCTAGACCAGCCGTTAAAGCAGGGACCCGCAAAGGGGCTCTCGAGATAAGTACAGTACCGCAATTTGAGGTACCGTACTTACCGCCTTCCCCAGTTCCATTGAGCCCTATGGGGCAAAAATGGGAATGGGGAAGGGCCAATGTTCAATGGGGAATTACCGCCCCGCCAACCTTGGAATGGGGTGGTAATTCCCCATTGAACATTGGCGGACTCGTTACAATACCGGCACCAACCATGGTGCTAATAGCGCCATGGTTTAGCACCGGTGTTGTAATGAGGGCCATAATCATTTCCGCCTAGGGTAGATGGAACGGCATTGAAGTGATTGCTGTACGCGGATGAGCTGGTTCTTTTGAACCAGAAACCGATTGGATTGCAGCACGAGTTTGATGCCCTGCAAGTATATATTGAGCGGAATGGCCTTAGGGTGAAAGTGGCTAAATCAATAATCCTAGTCCCCTGCCCCAAGTGATTTGATATGATATGATATGGCATTATAACGCACCTATACACACGTGTTTCAAAGCACGACGAGGCGAGGGAGGGGGAACAGAGGAAAGACAGAGACAACAATCTTACTAGGCCAGGTGACATTGAGATCATGCAAGTGCAGGGGAGGGGGGAAAGGGAAAGATTGGGTATGGAGAGAGGTCAGTTCAATACATAGGATCAACACTAAAAAATAGACAGAAAAAATAAAACAGTAGGTAAAAGTGTGGGCAGCTAGTGGCATGTTCGGGGGAAAGTGCAGACATCAAGTGTCAAGAGCTGGTGGGGACTGTAAGGATACAGAAACAGCCCTCAAGTGCAGGCATTGCCTGTAGGCAGTGCAGGTGTGCAGCGGGTGGGGAACGGGACCTGGCCCCGAGATCAGAGGGTAGCCAGGTGACCAGTGCAGTTTCAGTCAGGAGTTCAGCAGAGGAGAGGAGGGGAAAAGCAGAAGCAAAGAGGAAGGTCTTGTGGTGCTGCCGGAACCGGAGATGGGTCTCCTGAAGTTTCAGGGAGGTAGGGAGGCTATTCCAGAGGGAAGCCCCAGCTGATGACAGAGCTCTACCACCAACTTGTTGCTTGGAGAAGCGACTGACCCTAAGGGAGTTGGAGTTGGATGAGCGAACAGCTCGAGAAGGAAGATATTTAGGAAGAGAGAGTTGGAGATATTGAGGCCTTGTGGCCAATGCATAGGGTTTTGAACTTAATCCTTGCAGCCACTGGGAGCCAGTGCGGAGATTTCAGTCCTGGAGAGATACGATCCCTGGGCTTGAGACCAAGGACAAGTCTTGCAGTCTTGTTCTGGATGATTTGCAGAGGGCGGAGAGAAGAAACAGACAGATTTAGAAAGTGGCTAAGCGTACGCAATCTTTCCTGTGGCACTTGAATCAGGAGGCTCTACAAAAGGTGGAAACCTTTACATACTGAAAATTAGCGCAGTAGATGCCCCGACAGAAAAAAATTTAAGAGCCAAGGTGAAAAATGTGACGCCCCAGGGACATGTTTTGATGAGAATGTATGAGTGCTACTCACTATTGCCAGACCTAAACTTTATAAGCGGAAAACTATGGCTATCCTAACACATGGCGCGGACGCCTCTTTTGCACTGTAAGCCAGTACATGGTCTATGTTGGAAGGTCTGTTCTGTAGGAGAGTGCTTGCATTGCCTAATGGAGTTCCAATTCAAGTCATCGATCATGAGTGAGGCCTTCTCTCTTTCCATGTGATGGTGGTGTAGAAAACTTTATCATTATACCAAAATGTCTAGTTTGTGATGGAGCTATTGTCTATTAAATGATTAGGTGCATTCTGCTGAAACTGAGCGAACTGATCTTGAATGTATGGCAAGAGGACTTCTGCAGTGTCCTTGAGAAATTGGGTATGACTGAAGACGAGTTACTGGCAAATCCACTTACAGTAAAAAGTAAGTTGTGGAAGATGGACTGGGTTGAGACTCAGGAACAGAGAAAAGAATAGGGCCTCAATACGAGTTGGCTGGTATCCCAGCGGTAATAGTGCCGGGATACCACCAGGACTAATGGCATTACCGCCAAACCCCCCAGCGCTATTAGCTCCGGATCATGGGTTTTACGGAACAGTAATCTCCCATTCCCCTTTGGGCCCGTATGGGAATTCCTCATTCCCCATAGGCTCAATGGGGAATTTTCAATGCTACTACTGTCGGCTGTATTATGGCACGGTAATTGTGCCGAAAATCAGAAAAAATTGCAGCGGATTTACCCCAGCTCACAGCTGGGGGTAAATCCTGCCAAACTTGTGATTTGGCGGACCCTTAAATGTGGCAGTAATAGCGTTACTGCCACATTTAAGGGTTACCGCCAAAATCGTGATGAAGCAGTATAAATTGTTTTACTACCGTATCCTGGAGTGCAGACCATATAATGGTCTGCCAAGATACTTGGTCAAGTTACCAACAAGTCATCATCATGCCCCATTCCTTCGGTTTCGGTTGAACGTCTATCCCACAAAGGACATTTTATTTGCCAGGAAGTTAGATGGCATAAAAGATCCAATATGCAGCTGTTGCGCAGCTGGAAGCAACATAGAAACACTTCAGCACCTTTTGTTATTTCGCACAGGCTTGGCTGAAAGCAACAGTACGATATCAGACGAGTGCTGGGAAACCTTTGCAATGGTTGAACGAGTTCCCTTGATTTTAGCTTTGATTAGGTTTTTAGAGGACGTGTTTAAAGAATGTGATAAATAGTAAGTTGTTTGTTATGGATTTCATGAAATATGATTGCGATTTTACCAAATGTCTCTGCAAATTGTATAGAGTTTTTATTATCTTATTTTATGTGTGATATGTAATGATGGTAACAGGTTTTTCTAATAAACCAAACACCCACCAAAAAAAATTAAAAACACGTAGATACAATTCAACAATTACATTTTTCAGGCACTGTAAAAATAATGATCTTGAATGGATGTTAGCACACTTGGTGTATAATCTCCACCATCTCCATGTGTGAAGCCATTTTTGCAATACAGTTGCATCCTTCATAGAGTAGGGACTCACAAACTGGAGCTTTAGCAAAGAAAACAATCTAATTCTGCTCCAGTTTCAAACACACCCGGGGGCTCTTATTCCAGTCCCTAGAAGAGTAAAAAAAAAGTGTTAAAACCTGATGTACGGCGGTTGCACCAGGTTTAACACCTTTTTGCAGGCAGAGAAGGTACACAATGGAATTACTGTTTTTGCTGTGCTTTTCCACTGTCAGAACAAAGTGAATGGTTTAGGCCAGCATGACATTTTCATGCTGCCGTGGAACCAATGGATTATTTGCACCTGCTAATAGCCAATGGCTTCCATAAGAAACCATGGTTATTGCTGTCAGCCATGATAAAGTGGCAAGCAGCATTCACCATTTTTTGCAAAACAAGTTACAAACAAAAGGTGTTGCCTTTTTAAATGTTTTTTTGGTGTTGTACTTCGTCTTGCAAATGATTAAAATTGCAAAGGTTTGAATTGCACAAAAGTAGAAACGCTGGTCGTTTTGTAGTTTTTTTTAAAATTTTTATTTAACGCCTCACTGTGATGGCATGGAGTGCTTGGAAAGCAAATATGTTCTTTGGCGCCGGTCGAACAAAAGAACTCAACTTTTAATTTAGAGCCATCATTTGACTAACAGAATGTGCATTCGTTTTCCAGATCACTGTGATCACATATTCATGAAGGGGAAGTGTATATCAATTGAGAAAGCAAGAACATCAAGCCAGCATTATGAGACAAGCACGTTGTGTTTACGTGGTAGAAGTATTTACAGTTCAAAGGCTCGGTTTCAAATCGGAGGCAACTGTATGATATGTTACAGTAATGTTTATTGATAGAGCGCCTATGCACAAGGCAAGTGTTTCAAAGTGCTCAAGGAGGGTGGGAACAAGTAGAGAGACAACATTAGAATCAGAGCCCTTGAAATTCTGAGACGATAATAGTCTACACAGGCAGAGTAAGTGCATTTAATACAATTACAGTTGAGGCACAGAAAATAGGCCTGGCGGGGACTAAGCAGTTTTACCAAGTGCAATTAAGGGGTGAAGACAAGGGAGAGCAGACAGACAAAGTGCATTCGGATTGTGCAAGTGCACAGACGGATACAGGGAGGGAGAGGTCCTAGTGCACCTAGTCGGTGGAGTCAGGGGTAAGTGCATAGAGAGACACTTTCTTGGGTAATTTCTTAAGTGCAGTGAGGGTGGGGCAAGTGCTAGAGGGACTGGTGGGGGTGCTCGGGGCCTGTCAGACTCTGAGGTAGACCAAACAGTCAGTCAGCAAGCTGTGAGGGAAATGAGGGAGAGAGGGAAAGAGCAGAGAGGTAGGTTGACAGGGTAGAGCGAGAGAGAAAAGGAAGAGGAGAAGAGGAAGGTCTTCAGGAGTTTCTGGAATTTAAGAAGATCAGGCTCAAGACGTTGGGCGGTAGTGAGGCTATTCCAGAGGGAGGCACCAGCTGAGGATAAGGCTCTCCCTCCAAATCTCTGCTTGGAGAACCGGCTCACTCACAGAAGGTTGGAGGTAGAGGCGCAGAGGGGTTGGGAGGGACAGTATTTAAGTAGGCAATGTTGCAGATAGGTAGGTCCCCGGCCCCAAAAAAAACTTGTGAACAATGCAGAGGGTCTTGAACTTGATCCTTGCAGCCACTGGGAGCCAGTGACCAACTCCTTCATCTTCCTTTACTTATTTATTTATTTATTTAATTTTTTCTAACACGTCAACATGCCCGCAGGCCTCAGGGTGCAGTACTGTGGTGATTGTGGGAGTTGGAGTCCATAGATGTCATCGGACATATACCATTTTGGTAGTGTTTCTCTGTGATTTTTGCTTGAGGAAATACTTTCACATAAAGGTATATCAGAAGCAAAAATTGTTTTTTTGGAGCTGTGCATGTCTAGGTCATTAATGGGTTTTTGATCCAAAAAATAGAGGGAAGAGACTTCTTTACTTCCTCTACAAGGGGGAACAACCAGTTGAGGATAGTCCATCAAGTTCTTGTGCATTAGAGGGTCTTCCTCATGGGGGGGGGATTAAAGCATATTGTCCAATTAAGTCATGGCATCTCCTCAGTAGTTGTATCCTCCCATGTGATCCTCCCTCACAAAGCCACCTGCAGGGCTTGGATCAGGTAGCGGCTGCCATCCCCTGCACACATGGGAGGAGATCACCACCGGGAAAACAGTGATGACTCCATCAGATACATCACATGATCCTCAGGGGAGAGCCTAGGGGTACTGGGTGGCATGATTAATCACAAAAAGATATGCATGTTTCCTGAGAACGTTTCTGGATCCTAAGGACCCACAACGTCCATACCTTACCATTGAAAAGGCCACCAAACCATGAGTATTGGAATTATGGGGGCCTGGGTGTAGCCGCCAGCCATTCAGGAAAGTTGGCAAGTGTGGCAGGACCAGACACATGCTTTTATCTTTAACCCCATTTTGGAGCCAGTATAAATGGGTCGACAGCCTGTCAGTTGTTTTAATAATTATGAGGCGACCTGCCAACAGAATGTTGTGAGCCAAGTCTAAAAGGAACTTTCTGTGGCACTGGGGAACCAACAAATTCTGAGTGGCTCCCGCCTCAGAAGACTTGGGCTCAATGTACGGGGCCTCCCCCTGGGCCAGCTTCTCTGCCTGCTTCTGCAGATCTGCGAAAGTTGGACAGTGCGCTGCACTTGGCAAAAGTCAGCCTGGCTCTGGCCCCCAACTAAGGAGAACTCACCTAACTCAGGGATACCCATGTGGTCTGAAGCTTCTGTGTCTTCTGACTCAGATTTGGGTTCTACACCTGTAGGCAACCCAGAGGTCCCAGAGTCTATTGCCACCACAGCAGGTACATCCATAGTAAATCCATAGCCAAATGACACTCTCCGACAAGAGCAGGTGTCTATGTGGACTCTGGATCTAAATATGGAAGTGCCAGCAGCACCAGTCTTTTGCCATTGTCAGTTGAAAGCCTCCTGACCCATTGCCACCACGGCTTCCACTGAGGCTGCTTCTTGGCCTTCGATCGTGTGACCACTGCAATAATTTCTGCGTCAGGTCTATCATCCATAACAGACAATCTACTGGAATGGCATATTTTACAGCAAGGCAAAGCTGAGAGGTTTCCCCCTCCAACTGAACTCCACGATTGCCAGTGGGCAATTGATATAACAATCAAATCCCGGGGCTAGTCTGGGAGGAAAAGGAATGATCTGGTCCTCTCACACTGACTGTTGTCGAACAACTGTGATAATCATAGCAGTGTCACAAAGTGCTAGGGCTCTGCTCCCATTAATGACATGTGGTTCAAAGAGATCTCTGTGTTTCTGTGTTAGCGGGTCTGGGTCTCAGTACCTTTCCCACTTAGGAAACAATTGTGCATTCAGCCAACCTCAGCGGGAATTCATCATCTAAGATGCCCATGTTGATTATTTCCTCTTCTTCCTCCTGCATGAGCATATGCGTTAACTACGGCCAGCTTGGGTCTAACCTTGCAGGTGGGATCTCCCTTCCTATATTTCCAAACTCTGCATGGAAAGCAGCCTTGAGGGGCTATGAGTGAGGGCACCGAGTGATAGGGGTGACCACACTTCCCATTCCTATCAGAGTGGACAATGTATTTAACTGGAATTTACCCTCTGGTTTGTGGGGTACTTTCTTGCAAAGTGGGTTCAGACCTTTGTCCTTACCCTCTTTAAATGTATTTTCTCAACCTCCTTGTCATCTGGTTTGGATGTACTAACCATGCCTTTTTCTAGACACAGGTGGCCACAAACCCATTGGCTGCCTTTGCAAGCTTCCGGAGGTCTTTGTTTCTTTTGTCCACTAAATGCTGGTGTAACTCCATCTCAAATTGTTTAAGAATGCTCTCACATTCGATCAGATTAAAAATGCATGTACATGTGTCAACTTTGTTACCAATGACCCAACCACTCAAATACTTCAGGGATTGAAGCGTAATGCCTCAAAGGTTTGACTGACCTTTTTGGGTAGCTCCCTAAAGCACTTGAGGTATTGTTCTGGGATCTTGCAGAACTTCATGAGGATGGTGGCCTTCATATTGGAATAGATCAGCATCTATTCAGGAGTCAATTGAATAATTACATGGGTCTGGTCTGTAGATGGCTCAACTCCTCTTCTATTTTCTGAAGGCAGAATGCTAATTCCAGTTTTGAAAATGTCCTCCCCTCCTTTAATTGCTGGACTAAATCCTTGTGGAGGACCGGGGGAGCCTGGGAGACTGAAAGCGAAAGCCATCGCAATCACAAATACAACTGCGTTGTATTTATAAATGCTCTGGTTTTCTTTATAAGTTTCCCGGGCTACCCGGGCCGGAGGAGCATGGGAAACTTAGAAATAAAATCACAGCCATCATAAATACAACACAGTTGTATTTATAAATGCTTTGGTTTTCTTTTTAAGTTTCTCGGGCTCCCCCCGGGCCGGAGGAGCCTGGGGGAGCTCGGGAAACTTAAAAAGAAAACCACTGCATTTATAAATACAACAAGGTTGTATTTAAAAATGCCATGGTATTTGGAAAAAAAGAAAATAATCATTTACGGGCAGTAGCCTTCCTGCCTGCCTTCTCTGCTCCCTGGCACTAATGACGCAAAAGCCGCTGTAATAAAAGCTACCAGCATGTGGCTTTTGCTTCATTAGTGCCGGTAGGGCAGAGACTAACACACATACTGGAGGTTAATCCATTTCACAAAATGGATGCCTCCTAGTGCTTGAAATTAAAGGGTTTTAAACATTCTTTATGCACAATTTTGCATAGGAACTTTCTTTAGAAAGATGTTTAATAAATGTTTTTTATTATTGCCCATCTTTTATGACAATCACATTTTTGAGTGCACTATTCCTTTAAAGATCAATCCCTGCTCCTGGCCAGTGTGGACTTTGCCCTGTTGATGTTACACACAAAGTGCTTTGCTCCAGAGGAAGTGGAGGGGGCATGTGTGATGCTGGAAATGCATCGGAGGGACAGGGCCTCCGTATCATTGTCCTTTACTGCTTTTTATCGTGTGTTCTGTCGTGTTTTCCGCACAGGAGTTCATGTGGGACTCCTGGCGGTGCAGCTCTCTTTCTTTTGGTTTGGTGAATGGACCTGTGGGATACCCTTATGGCACCCATGGGTGGGGGTACAACCCTGTGCCCCTAGTGTATGTTTTGACAGGTGCGCGGAGTATCCTCCTTTTTGGGATACCCTGGCCCTGCCATTGGGATCAGTTGAACCCTGATGGAAAACAAGATGGCCCCGGTGGCCTCTTGCTTTCTATTACCCATTACCTTGTTTTCCCAAAGTCCTGGGAAGCCCTGACTCTGTCCCTTCCCCCTGTCTGGCTGTTGGATGGAATTGCCATATGTGGTGTTGTTGTGAAGGCCCAGACAGACTAGCTGGAGCCTTCCCGGTGATGTATGTTGTGGGTACCTCCTGTGGGTGGGACCTGGGTGAATAGATTGTGTGACGAATATGCATTCTGTGTTGTGGGTGTCTAGTATCTGGTGGTTGACACAATGACTGAGACAACCCTGCCCGAAACCGGTATGAATGCAGCTTGGAGTGTTGAATGGCTCAGTACTTGTCCCAATACACATAACTTGTTGTGAGTGTCTGGAGAGAAGTAATGGTCTGAATAATTGGTGTGCCTGATTGGCTGCCTGCCTGCATGAATGCCCAAAGTCGTGATTGGATGCTTGAGTGTGACCCAGCGGAATGAATGGGAGATCAACAGTATATTTGGGGACCTCTCACTGCTAGGAATCATGTTCAGAAGCTGAAGTCCACTACGACGAGTAACTGGATTAACTGACGCTTGACCTTGAAGCCCTGCTGGACGAGAAGAATTGCTGTTGCTCTCCTTCAGAATCTGAAAACTGCGGTGCCTCCAAGGACTAACCCAGAGAGGACCTGGTAAGGCGCCCTCTTCCCGAGCTACAAGGGACCATCGTAAACAGCTGATCTTTGCCAACGCTCCCTGGTAGACAGACCTTCGACAAGCTGCCGACCCAATACGGGGACTGCTGCGGAACTCCAAGGAGAAGCACCCGGACTGTTGTCCGCCACTGTCGACGACCGCCGTCGCCGACCGGAGCCGCCATGCTCCCGTTTGCCTAAGAACTTCCATTGATCATCGGACGCTCTCGTCTGCATCGTCACCCGCTTGTCTCCCGCTGGAGAAGGCCCGACCATCGACGCGCCGAGGAGCATCCACCGGTGGGTTTTCTGCCACCTAAAGACCGCAGAGACGCCGACGACTCGACGCCCTTGCTGGGCCACAGTTCTTCATCATCTCTTTGCGGTCCAGAACTATTGTCACTGAGGTGCCCCGCATGCCTCTTCCTTGCAGGATGCCAACGCTCTGTTGTCGACGAGCACCGCTAGGAACGAAGCTGTCACTTCCTTGCTATAGTTCACCCGGTTCACCGTCGGACGTTCGACGACCCGTGACTCCCGCCTTAAAGGGAGGGCACTCAAGAAGGGCCGTCGATTACCCGACACGAAACGCCAAGTTCCCCGACGCCTCTCGATGATCCGTGGCTCCCGCCTGAAAGGGAGGCACTCAAGAAGGATCGGTCGGTGCATCGTTGGAGAACTCTACTCCACCAGGTACATTGGGGGGGTAAAACCTTAATAGGAAGAAGTAAGACAATCGGACAATATATGGACTGGGTTTGTACTATATATCTTTATTTACAGGTTGCCCAGGTGGGGCGATCTCCACCCAGAACTGCGCCTAGTGGTAGGGGTCAGTATTCTGCCTATTGTTTCAACCATCTTGCGTTCCTTCCTATCTCTATTGCTGGTTTACTCGTTATTGATCTGTGTGACATTTTAACCGTACAGTTGATGCACTTTAATGAGATTTGATAACATTAGTGGTACGACTCTAGATGTGTATATATTTATCATTATTGACTTCCAAGTACAAAGTGCGTTATTGTGATCGTGTACATACCTTTTGAATATTAATTATATAAAGACTGTGTTTTCAGTAATACAGTGTGTGGACATTCCTTTGTGGGGGTTCGGGGACTACACTGTACTTAAGAACCAGCCCGCATCACCTCCTGAGAAGCTAGGCCTTGATTGCTCGACTACGTTACCAATAATAGAGAATCTTGGCTGGGGTCCTCTGTGCCTCTCCTCTACCATATAGAGAGCAGAAGTACAGACACCCCATACCAGTCTTTACACTGGTGGCAGCGGTGGGATGCTTATGGTTTTAAGACTCAGTGTATAACCGTGCCACTTACAAAATATCTGCACTTTATTCGATTAAGGTTTGGGTCTGTAGAAAATAACTGCATTACAAGCAATGGAGTCTATTGCGAATGTTAAATTGACTCGGATGAGCTTAGAGGCTCTCCAGAGTGCTTGTGAAGCCAGGGAGTTAGACTTTGTGGATAAGTCTAGGGCTGAGCTGATAGCTGCCCTGGTGGACTACCAGACCGATGGCGAAACTCTTGATGAGGGGGGGAATGCAACCAATGAGGACTCTGCCCCTGGGGTTTCTAGTGAATTTGTTTCTGGGAATGCCGCCATTCCTGCTGGCTCTGTTCCGAACCCCAGCAATACCTTGGAGCTTGCGTTATTAAGGATGAAATTGGCCTTTGAATATCGCAAGTTGGAGATAGATGCTGAGCTTAAGAAGGAGGAGTTGGCTCAACAAGTGGAGCTCAAGAATAGGGATCTTGAACTCAAAGACAAGGACACTGAATGTCAGAGAATCCAGCTAGAGAAAGCTCGAGTGGAGACTTCAGCGAAACCCAGTGAGAGTGTCAGGTCCCCAGCCACTAAATTTATGAAGGATTTGGTTGGTGTGTTTTTGGAGGGTTCTGATATCCTCCAATGGATTGAAGCTTTTGAAATGGCTTGTGCAATTCATGATGTTGACAAAAGAGATTGGGCTAAGTGTTTGCTAAGCAGAGTGCCTCAAACTGGATATGACTGTATTCTGAAGCTGAGTGCGGAAGAACAGTGTCAGTATGAGTGTATGAAATCTGCTTTGATTGCCAAGTTTGGCAAGACACCTACCCAATACCTTAAAAAGTTCAGGGATTTTAAGAAAAGAGAGAATGTGTCTTGGGTTGACTGGGTGAGTGCTGCGCACATGAATATGATGGGGTGGATTGATGGTTACTGTTGTGATGTCTTATGGGTAGCAGGGAGCCTTCAATGCTTTCCTATATGATGATGTCTCAGTCCTATGTGATGTCATGGAATGTTCTGTTTGCATCTTGTGGATAATGTTCCAAGTTGGTCAGTTGGAGGAAAGTGTTGAAGGAGAGGAGCCTCTGAGTGTAGGGGGTCTCCTTCCCTTATATGTAACCCAAATAAATACTGTTATATTGCTTACCTGACTGCGCCAGCCTCTTCATAACAATGGCGATGAGGATGGGATTGATGGAGGTCCCCGCAGACAGGTCAAAGGAGACCCCAGCATCTGCCAGCGTCGAGTCGCGGCCTGCAGCAGGTGATCGCATCGCTCCCGACATCTGCTCCATCCGTGCCTCCTCTGAGCAGCCTGGAGGACGGAGTTCGGAAGTGCTCCGTGAAGTAGGAGCCCCAGCGGGGAGAAGTGACGGCGCCGCCGGAGAAGAAAGCGACAGGCAGTGCGCTGCTCCGCCCCCCCTTTGCGTTGAGCGGCCCGCCATACAGAACGGCCGACGCTGAGTCCCATTCCGGCCCGCCGAAGAAACGACCGAAAAGGCCGTGCGGGGAAGCTCAAGGAGGGCTGCTCCGCTTCCAAGTAGCGCGCCGAGCAGCCGTCCAGTGATCACGGCCTCAGGGAAGGTCGCTCCGCTGCCGTAGCGTAGAGCGACCGCCGCGTCCCTGCAACGTTTGCGCAAGTAAGTGCCTTTAGCTCCGGTTAGCGCCCCAGCTGATCCCAGCCCGCACTCACGCTCGCCAGTGTGTGGAAGACAACAGAAGCAGCAGATGATCTGCGTGGGAGGGATGTGAGGTGGGGAAGACGCCGGACTTCGTTACCGTAGTTCCCCCTGCAGACAACCTGCGTGGGAGGGAAGTGAGGTACCGTAAAACACCTAAAAGAGGAGCAAGTGAATTGGATTGAAGACTGCACCCGCAGTGCAGAAACATACCAGGGGTAAGGGAGTAAGTCTATGTGAGCCTGCAGTTGATTTTGGACATCCGTAGAATGATCTCTTACTGCGTTAAGTCCCAGAAGTGAACTGTCACTGCAGATACACGCCTTGTTGGACTGGTGCAGCAAACTCTGCAACGTTTGAGCTAGAAGAAGTAAAAAGGCATGGCAGCATTACCTGGCATATCTGGGCCGCCCATTTTCATGCCCACTCCAGGTGCGGCGAAGATTGCTTGGCCCCAGTGGCGAAAGGGATTTATGCACTATATGAGGGCAGCTGGAGGAACAGCATAATCTAGTGAAAGAAAAGTGGCATTGCTATTGCACTTCCTAGGTTATGAGGGACAGAGGATTTTCGAGACACTTCCTCAGTTGGCAGGGGATGGAAGCGGAGATGACTTGAATGAATTTGAATCGGCTCTGCTCAAATTAGATAAGCATTTCAACCCCAAAAGAAGTACAATTTTGGAGCGGTATAATTTCCGCATGCGGATCCAGACTCACGGGGAATCTGTTGAAGACTACGTCACCGCTCTCCGTCACCTTGCCCTGACATGCAAATTTCAAGGAAGTTTTGATGAACATATCCGCGATCAATTCATGACGCATTGCCACTCAAATAAAATACGTGAGGAACTTTGGCTGAAAGACGAGCCAAATTTGGATGAAGTATTGGGCTTGGCCAAGCGTGTAGAGCACTCGCTGGCATGTGTTGCCAAGCTCTCCAAGACTGAAGGAAGTGACTCTAAGGAAAACAGGCAGGAGGTGCTGAATGTGAGTGAAGGGAAGAACAAAAGGAAAGGAAGAAACAAGCAGAAGGAAAGGAACAGCGCAGAAGAGAAGAGAAACCAAGTGTCGGCACAGAGAAGTGAAAAGAGAGAGGAAAAAAAGGGCGAGAGATTGTGTTATCGATGTGCCAGTGCGACGCACTTTGCATCCTCTGTAGTGTGTCCAGGGCGAAAGGCTGTATGCAATAAATGCAAAAGGAGAGGACATATTGCCACCTGTTGCAAGAACTATCAGTTTGGCCAAACGGGGCAAAGGAAGATCCTGTTTGTAGATGATGAGGATGATGGAGAATCATCAGAAGAAGATACTGCATTGGCATTGACAAATGTTATTGTGAACACAGTTAATGTTGTAGCCAGTGGTGGAAACACGGATGATTGTGAGCGTCCCTATGCCGTGGTGACAGTGAATGGGTGTAAGGTGTCAATGATGGCAGATTCAGGGTCAAAAGTTACGTTAGTGTCCAGGAGTGTTTATGAAGGCGAGATGAAGGGGAAGGTATCAGCATTGTCCGAACCTGACATAAATCCGGGAGGCTACAACCAAGATAAAATTGATTTACTAGGATATGTGTGGAGTAGATTTGAATTTAAAGGTCGCAGTTGTGACGGGAAAGTGTATGTAACAAAAAAAGGACAATCCTTATTGGGATGGAGAGAGCAGAAGAATTTAGGAATCAGACTAGACCCCAACCACCCCGAGCAAGTTTTACAAGTGGCAGAAGCATCCACGATGTCCTGCAAGTACGCGAGAGAGTTTAGTAAAGTGTTTGATGAGACTTTGGGAAGAATAAAGGGTTTCCAACATCAAATATTGCTAAAAAGCGGTAGTCTGCCCACCGTAGCCAAACTCAGACCGGTGCCTTTTGCCCTGCGAGACAGTGTCAAACAAGAATTGCAGAAATTGTTAAAGACAGGGGTGATCGAGAGGGCTGGGGGTGTTGAATGGGTTTCCCCGGTCGTAATAGTGAAGAAAAGTTCAGGGGACATAAGGTTATGTGTGGATATGCGGGAGTTGAATAAATGCGTGTTGGTGGACAGGCACCCGCTACCCAACATGGGTGAGTTACTGACCATGGTAGGTGGGGGGAAGTATTTCTCCAAACTAGATATGACGTCGGCCTATCATCAGGTGGAGTTAGAGGAGACATGCAGAAAAGTTACAGCGTTTGTGACGCATGAGGGAGTGTTCCAGTTTAGGAGAATGCCTTTTGGGTTGGCATCTGCCTCCTCTGTGTTTCAGAAAATAATGGATCGTCTTTTGAGAGGAGTGAAGGGCGTATTCTGTTTTCAAGATGATGTTTTGGTGAGTGGAGTGACTTTGGAGGAGCATGATGGGAATCTATACAAAGTGTTGAAGATATTTAAGGACAGGGGCATCACGCTGAGAGAAGAGAAGTGCAAATTTGCCGTGACAAATGTGGACTATTTGGGACATGAAGTATCGGGGGATGGCATTAGACCCAAAGAGGAGATGATAAATGCCATAAAGAGTGTGGAGAGACCTTGTAATAAGAGTGAATTGAGGTCTTTTCTCGGAATGACGGAGTTTTATCAAAAATTTGTGGTAAATTATGCTGACAAAGTGCAAGAGATGAGAAAAGTTCTGAGGAAAGGTGTTGATTTTGAGTGGAATAGTCACTGTGATTTGGAATTTAATAGAATAAAGGAAGATATAAACTTAGCCCGTCCTTTAGGATGTTTTGACACGAGAAGACTGTCTATCATTACTGTAGATGCTAGTGAGTATGGACTTGGGGCGGTATTATCCCAGAAGCAGGATGATGGGTCTGAAGAGGTGATAGCACATGCATCGAGAGGTCTAAAGGGAGCAGAGATGAGATATTCAGTTATCGAAAAGGAGGCATTGGCGTGCTTCTGGGCTGTAGAACGATTCAGGAATTTTGTGTGGGGAGTAGAATTTGTAATCCGCACAGATCACAAACCTCTTAAAGCTATATTCGAAAGTAAGGGCCTAGATAAAGTTTCCCGCAGGGTGGCAGGTTGGGTCACCAGGATGCAGACACATTGTTTTAAGATGGAGGTCATTCCAGGAAAGGATAACATATTCGCGGATAATTTGTCAAGGGTGAGAGTTGCTGACTCTGATGTTGTGGACAGTGAAGAAATGGAATTAGTGTTTATCAATACCGACGGTATTGTGTCCAAACAGGAGTGGTTGGATGAGGTGAAGAAAGATGAAATCATGAGCAGAGTAATTCCATATGTGATGTCAACGGCATGGCCGAATAAAGTGGATCTGGCAGAGGGGGTGAAGCCATTTTGGGAAGTGAAAGATGAGTTGTCTGTCATGGATGGGATTTTATTCAGGTGGGGAAGAGCAGTAGTCCCGATAGGGTTGAGGAAAAAGGTGATAGAGTTAGCGCTTTGTGGTCACATTGGTGTTACCAAAACCAAAGGGGTGTTGAGACAAGAATATTGGTGGCCTGGATTTGATAGGGAGATTGAGAATTACTTAGCTAATTGTCAATTTTGCATCAAGAGTGGAAAGGGAGTTGTGGCTAAGAAGCAGCCATTGATGGATGTGGGCCTCCCATCAAGGATATGGAGCGAGATAGCTATGGATATTCTAGGTCCTGTGGAGTTAGGTTACGGACGTGGAAAATTCATTGTTCTGGTTGTAGACCTGTTTTCCAGATGGGTGCATTTTAAGGTTGTGAGAAACATCACCGGAGAGAGTATGATAAAGATATTGCAGGAGATTTTTGCCAATGAAGGCCTACCGGAAAGTGTATTGACGGACAACGGTCCCCAGTTCATAGGTGGTGACTTTACCAGCTATTTAAGGAAGTGTGGAGTTGACCACAAAAGAACTTCATTGTACCATCCCGAATCCAACGGGGTAGTTGAAAGGATGAATAGGTGTGTGATGGAGAGTATTCGGATGGGTGAGGAGTGTGGTCAGGATAAAGTAGCCATGATACAAAGTAGGATATGGGCTTTGAGGATGGCGCCACATGCGACAACAGGTCTGTGCCCGTTCGAGCTTATGAGGGGCAGGAAGCCATATTCCGTGGCATGTCCGCCATGGCTTGGTAGGAGTAGAGAAACGGATCTAGTCATTGATGAAGTGAGAAAGTCATTGGTGAAGAAGAAATCCGAATGGGTCATGCGCGAAAATCTTAAGAGAGGGAAGAAAGAATTGCGCGTGGAGTGTGGAGATTGGGTCAGGATAAGGAAGGGAATTGTCAAGAGGAAAGGAGAATCTCTTTATTCGGATCCTGTCAGAGTCGTGGCAGTCATGAAAGGGGCTGTACGTGTGACCGGAGGGCAAGTGTGGAACAAAGATAGAATTGCCACTGTGAGGAGAGCCCATGTATAGATGTGTGGAACGTCATGGGAATGTTGCTGTAGTGTCATGTTGATAGTTGGTGTGTCTTGGTTGTTTGGAAATAGTACGTGTGATTTTCATTTGAATTAAAGATTTAAGCTCATAGGGTAAGTTAAATAAAAAGAAAAAAAGAATGATGATGATGAGAAAGGGAGATGTGTTGTGATGTCTTATGGGTAGCAGGGAGCCTTCAATGCTTTCCTATATGATGATGTCTCAGTCCTATGTGATGTCATGGAATGTTCTGTTTGCATCTTGTGGATAATGTTCCAAGTTGGTCAGTTGGGGGAAAGTGTTGAAGGAGAGGAGCCTCTGAGTGTAGGGGGTCTCCTTCCCTTATATGTAACCCAAATAAATACTGTTATATTGCTTACCTGACTGCGCCAGCCTCTTCATAACAGTTACAAGGTGAAAAATTTTGTTGAATTGTCCCACCTGTTGTTTTTTGAGCATTTTTCTGAAGCCTGTTCACCGGAGCTGCGTCAGTATGTTGCTGACCAGAACATTTTGGATCCCTTTAAGCTGGCTAGGTTGGCTGACCAGTGGGTCTCCCACCGGGTGTCCCCTAAGGACTCCAGTGGGAAGGACAAGGATAAAGAAAAGGGGGCCTCTCAGAAAGCTGAGGAGTCCCAAAAGCAGTCACAGTCGAATAAACCTAAACCCTCCTCTCCTAAAACCCAAAAATCTAGTGGGGATAAGTCATCTGTGGGTGGTAATAAGAGTAGTGGTCCACCTGCTGCAAAGCAGGCTCCCGGTGGTTCCAGTACCATACCCCGCACTCCCGGCACATGTTGGGACTGTGGGGCTCTGGATCACAAAAGGGGTGACTCCAAGTGTAAAGGTAAGGCACTCAGAGTACAGGCTGTCAGCCTGACCTACCCTTACCCCATGTCTGAGGTGGAGGCCACCGTCCTCTCCTCCTCTACCGGGATCACTTTTGCTGCTCCCGTAGAGATTTCCTTAGTGTCCCTTGGGGCCTGGGACCAGTACGCGGAAGTACTGGTGACTATCCCACAGAACACCCGTAGATTTTTGAGAAGTGTCCTCCTGAATGGCCAGCCTTCTATTGGTTTGAGAGACACTGGGGCAAGCAAGACAGTGGTGGACAGGACCCTGCTCAAGTCAGAGGACTATGTAGATGCTCCTCTGAGAACCACCAGGTTAGCTGGTGGGCCTCCCAAATTATCACCTGTAGCCCGAGTCACACTCGTAATTGGAGACAAGACAGCAAAGCTTCCTGTCCTGGTTCAGGACAACGTCCCTGCTAACATTCTGTTAGGTAACGATCTAGTCGAGTTGGGATTGATTGCGGATGGTCTTCCCATGTCTGCTGCTGTGGTCACTCAGGTAACACCGGGTCTGGCTGTGAGTCAGGTACCCGAGCCGAAGGCACGGCCTAAGGCACGATGAAGGAAGAGCAAGAAGGCCACCTCTGTGGAGGGAGCCCCTTCTCTTCCTGCTGTTCCTACAGCACCCATTGGGATCCATGCCCCGGACAGGCTGGGTCCAGTGGTAAACCCCGTCTCAACTCCTGTGGGAGAAGAGCCAGAAGACTCTCCTGTGGGAGAGGTTCTCAACCCGGAGGATCATCCCGATCTTCAATGCTTGTTAGCTGAAGGGGGACCCTCCCGGGCAGAATTCTGCAAAGGACAGAGAGAGTGTCCCTCTCTCGAGGGTCTGAGGAAACAGGCCCTGTCCCAGGCACACGGAGAAGTACCTAGGACGTTCCGGATTTATTGGGAGGGTGAGCTCCTTGTTAGTGAGCCCACTAAGCCTGAACCTGGTGCCCTCAAGAGGTTGGTGGTACCCCAGGTTTACAGGCCCTTCCTACTGCAGTTGGCGCATGAGGTGCCCTTGGCTGGTCATCTTGGTACCAAGAAGACTAAGAAGAGGTTCTCTGCCCATTTCTACTGGCCCCGGATGGGAGTAGAAGTGGAGTCCCACTGCAGGACCTGCCCAACTTGTCAGTTGTCTGGCAAGACTGGGGGCAGTGTCATTGCCCCACTGCAGCCATTGCCAGTGGTTGGCACACCATTTGAGAGGGTGGGCATCGACATCGTCGGTCCCCTTTACCCTCCCATGTCAAGTGGACATCGGTTCATCCTGGTTTTGGTAGATCATGCCACCAGGTACGCTGAGGCTATACCCCTTCGGACTGTTACTGCCAAGGTGGTTGCCCGGGCCCTCCTGGGCATTTTCACCCGAGTTGGATTCCCCAAGGAGGTTGTCTCTGACCGAGGATCCAACTTCATGTCTAGTTACATGAAAACTATGTGGAAAGAATGTGGGGTAACCTACAAGTTCTCCACTTCTTCACCAATGGTCTGGTTGAGAGGTTTAATTGAACTCTCAAAGGCATGCTAGATGCTTTGGAAGAGCCCCTGAGGAGGAAATGGGATCTCCTCCTGCCATGCCTGCTGTTTGCTTACCGAGAGGTACCTCAAGAGGGTGTTGGTTTCAGCCCCTTTGAGTTGCTCTTTGGACATCCCGTGAGGGGGCCCCTCGCCTTGATCAGAGAAGGCTTGGAAGCCACCCCTCCCGGTCCTGCCAAGCAAGTGGGGGACTATGTGTTAGGCCTCAGACGGAGGATGACAATGATGATGGGACAAGCAACGGCGAATCTCAAGGCCAGCCAGGAATTGAACAAATACTGGCATGACCTTAAAGCATCGCAAGTGGAGTGGACTCCGGGACAGGAGGTCCTCGTGATGGAGCCTACCAAGCCTCGGGCATTGGCAGATAAATGGACTGGACCCTTCCGGATAGTCTCCAAGATGGGCGAGGTCAATTATCTGGTTGACATGGGAATCCCAGGGGTAGCCCTCAGGTATTCCATGTTAATAGGCTCAAGCCGTTCCACAGGCGAGCAGAAGTCTCATGTCTCTTGCTGGCTTCAGAGCAAGAAGAGGATGAGAGTGAGCCCCTTCCTGATTTGCTGCATAGCAACCCTCAGGATGGCTCAGTGGAGGGAGTACAGCTCTCTCCAGATTTGACAACCGAGCAGCAGAGGGCCTGCAGGACTTTGCTCCAGCAGTATGCCTCTCTGTTTTCGCTGATGCCAGGCCTTACACCGTGGTGTAAGCACGAGATTGACACTGGTGACAGCGTGCCTGTCAAGAGCAGGAGCTACCGAATGTCAGATACGGTTAAGAACCACATCCAGGCTGAGGTCGCCAAGATGTTGGATCTGGGTGTTATTGAACCCTCAACCAGCCCCTGGTCCAGTCCAGTGGTCCTTGTCCCAAAGGCAAGTTCCCAGGCCGGTACCAAGGATTGGAGGTTCTGTGTGGACTACAGAGGAGTCAATGCGGTCACCAAAACTGACGTGCACCCATTGCCCAGGGCTGATGAGCTCGTGGACACCATAGGTGCTGCCAAATTTGTGAGCACCTTTGACCTCACGTCAGGCTATTGGCAAATAGCTCTGACGGACCATGCCAAGGAAAAGACTGCGTTCTCAACACCATAGGGACTCTACCAGTTTAGGGTCATGCCTTTTGGGTTGAAGAATGCCCCTGCCACCTTCCAGAGATTGGTCAATCATGCTCTAAGTGGGCTGGAAGCCTTTTGTGTGGCTTATTTAGACGACATTGCCGTCTACAGTTCCACTTGGGAAGAGCACTTGACACATCTGGATAGAGTGTTGCAGACCTTAAAGAGGGCTAACCTCACTATCAAGGCCACCAAGTACCAGATAGCTCAGGGGAAAGTCACGTATCTTGGTCATGAGATAGGAGGGGGTCAAATCCAACCTCTCCCCAGTAAGGTACAGGATGTACAGGACTGGGAGACTCCCACTACTCAAACCCAGGTGAGAGCCTTTTTGGGCCTCACTGGGTACTATCACAATTTCATGGCGGACTATGGAACCATAGCTGCACCACTGACAGCTCTGACTTCACCCAAGCAGCCTAGGAAGGTCAATTGGACTGAAGACTGTCAGAGGGCCTTTAAAGGCTTGAAAGAAAGTCTTTGTCGGGCACCCGTGTTGTGTGCGCCTGACTACAGCCGACCCTTTATCGTCCAGACAAATGCCTGCGACACCGGAATTGGAGCTGTCTTGTCCCAGTTAGATGACAAAGGGAGAGAACATCCTATCATATTCATCAGTAGACAACTCAAGGGTAGAGAACTTAGGTGGGCTACTGTTGAAAAGGAATGTTTTAGTATAGTTCGGAGCCTTAGGCGTTTTAGGTCCTACCTTACGGGGTCTACCTTCAAGGTCTAAACAGATCATAAGCCCCTAAAGTGACTCATACAGATGAAGGGTGAGAACCCGAAACTGCTCAGGTGGTCCATTAGCCTGCAAGGGCTAGACTTCACCATAGAGCACAGACCAGGGAAGAGTCACGATAATGCAGATGGCCTTTCCAGAAGGTATGTTGACCGTCTGGATGAGGGTGTCTATCCCGTGGGAGATTAGGCACCCTCCACCTCAGTCTGGGGGGGGCAACTGTGGTGCTGGAAATGCATCGGAGGGACAGGGCCTCCGTATCCTTGTCCTTTACTGCTTTTTATCGTGTGTTCTGTCGTGTTTTCCGCGCAGGAGTTCATGTGGGACTCCTGGCGGTGCAGCTCTCTTTCTTTTGGTTTGGTGAACGGACCTGTGGGATACCCTTATGGCACCCATGGGTGGGGGTACAACCCTGTGCCCCTAGTGTATGTTTTTGGGCACCTGTGGGTGGCCCACAGAGCAGGGTATGGGCTGGTGGCAGCTCCATGCTGAATTTGACAGGTGCGCGGAGTATCCTCCTTTTTGGGATACCCCGGCCCTGCCATTGGGATCAGTTGATCCCTGATGGAAAACAAGACGGCCCCGGTGGCCTCTTGCTTTCTATTACCCATTACCTTGTTTTCCCAAAGTCCTGGGAAGCCCTGACTCTGTCCCTTCCCCCTGACTGGCTGTTGGATGGAAGTGCCATATATGGTGTTTTTGTGAAGGCCCAGTCAGATTAGCTTGAGCCTTCCCGGTGATGTATCTTGTGGGTACCTCCTGTGGGTGGGACCTGGGTGAATAGAGTGTGTGACGAATATGCATTCTGTGTTGTGGGTGTCTAGTATCTGGTGGTTGACACAATTACTGAGACAACCCTGCCCGAAACCGGTATGAATGCAGCTTGGAGTGTTGAATGGCTCGGTACTTATCCCAATACACATAACTTGTTGTGAGTGTCTGGAGAGAAGTGAATGGCCTGAATACCTCATGTGCCTGATTGGCTGCCTGCCTGCATGAATGCCCATAGTAGTGATTGGATGCTTGAGTGTGACCCAGCGGAATGAATGGGAGATCAATAGTATATCTGGGGACCTCTCACTGCTAGGAATGGTGTTCAGAAGCTGAAGTCCACTACGACGAGTAACTGGATTAACTGACACTTGACCTTGAAGCCCTGCTGGACGAGAAGAATTGCTGTTGCTCTCCTTCAGAATCTGAAAGCTGCAGTGCTTCCAAGGACTGACCCAGAGAGGACCTGGTAAGGCGCCCTCTTCCCGAGCTACGAGGGACCATCGTGCACAGCTGATCTTTGCCAACGCTCCCTGGTAGACAGACCTTCGACAGGCTGCCGACCCGATACGGGGACTGCTGCGTAACTCCAAGGAGAAGCACCCGGACTGTTGTCCGCCACTGTCGACGACCGCCGTCGCCGACCGGAGCCGCCGCGCTCCCGTTTGCCTAAGAACTTCCATTGATCATCGGACATTCTCGTCTGCATCGTCACCCGCTTTGTCGGGGTGTTTCTCCCGGGGTCGGCTGGGCCGTCCACGGACCTCTGGGCTGGGAGGCCCCAACTCCTCCCGTGTTCCCGAAAAATGAGTATGAGACACACGCAAGAAGCAAGGTGGTTCTGCTGTTTATTGAACAACGGCAGGGATGGGTCTAGGATCGTACGCGTCCATCCAGACTCTCAAAATTCGTGGGGCTCTTTTTGTCTCAGTATGACGCGCTACTTGCGTCACCTGGGAAAGTTAGCGAAAAACCTATCGCCACTCTGGATTGGTTGCTTGAGTGGTAGGGTTAGTATAGCATACATATAGAGATCATTGCTAGTGGTTGAGGGCCAGTCAGGTGGTATACTTGGGTTGTCCCTTCTATTAGATACTTGAAAATTGTTACACAAAGACCCCTAATGATTGGCTAATGTTAGTGGCGTCAGTGATGTGTTCCCCCATGTTCTGATTGGTCCACTCGCGAGCCCCCCAGCCTGGGACCATTGTTGTTCCCAGCTCGCGGTGTACCTGTCGTTTGCAACAATATGTAACTATGTGTTTGTGCAGACAATGCGTGGATTTGCTCATAGGCCTGAGAGCAGACCATTCCCATCGCTGTAGGTGTCCATTGGGTCATTTCATTGTTGCAGCCTGTGTCCCAGACGTGGGACCCAGGCGACGTCTCCTTCGTGGGTCTGGCACCTTGTCAGGTTTGGCTTGGTCACGTGAGGAGAGACCATGGCTGAGGCAGAATTCTGCACATTTAAAGTAGTATTTGCTTCTATGTGCCTGGTTGTGCTTAAAGGTGTGACCTTGGCGCCGACTGGTAGCTGGGCTCGTTCTGCATGGTCAGCACTTGTACTCTTGCTCGTTCAGTTTTCATGGCGGCTCTTTCTTACGGCCTACTTGGGCCTGGTTCATAGGTGGGGATATGTAATGCACGGTACTTATGTTGCGGTGTGACATGGCTTTATAGGCAGTATCATATCTTCGTTGTATTTTCATCACGATGCAAGGGTCGGGAGAAGCGTCAGCAAGCGTGCAAGCGAGTGCTTTGTGCGTCTTGCGTTTCTGCATTTCGGAAAACCTATGTAAAAAATAATAAAGATGCGCGTCAGTGGGTGTATCCGTCACCTACGTCATAGCACTGAGTATATTCTTCGTGTGGGTTGGTGTGGGAGTGTCCAGTGTGCACGGTGGCACGTATGTTCTTGACAGTTGGCTAGGTCGTCATGGCATCTCTAACGATGTGGGTGCTTGTTGTTGAGGTGTTAGTCGAGTTCATCCATGCGGCAGGTGTCGGCTTGAGTAGGGCAGGCTGGTGGGCAGGCTGGTGGGCACATCCGTATATTCTTGAACCAGGGTATTTGGTTGTCTGGTAGATAAACTAATTCATCTTGTGGCGGGTGTCTGGGCCGCGATCCTCTGGGCCAGGGTCGCGAGGAGATTGGGGGGAGTCTTTTCTCCCATTCTCCCACTTCAGCTTGGCTCCCGCTGGAGAAGGCCCGACCGTTGACGAGCTGAGGAGCATCCACCGGTGGGTTTCCCGCCATCTAAAGACCGCAGAGACGCCGATGACTCGACGCCCTTGCTGGGCCACAGTTCTTCATCATCTCTTTGCGGTCCAGAACTATTGTCACCGAGGTGCCCCGCACGCCTCTTCCTTGCAGGACGCCAACGCTCTGTCGTTGACGAGCACCGCTAGGAACGAAGCTGTCACTTCCTTGCCATAGTTCACCCGGTTCACCGTCGGACGTTCGACGACCCGTGACTCCTTCCTTAAAGGGAGGGCACTCAAGAAGGGCCGTCGATTCCCCGACACCGAACGCCAAGTTCCCCGACACCTCTCGACGATCCGTGGCTCCCGCCTGAAAGGGAGGCACTCAAGAAGGATCTGTCGGTGCATCGTCAGAGAACTCTACTCCCCAAGGTACATTTGGGGGGTAAAACATTAATAGGAAGAAGTAAGACTATCTGACAATATATGGACTGGGCTTGTGCTATTTATCTTTATTTACAGGTTGCCCAGGTGGGGGGATCTCCACTCAGAACTGCGCCTAGCGGTAGGGGTCAGTATTCTGCCTATTGTTTCAACCATCTTGCGTTCCTTCCTATCTCTATTGCTGGTTTACTCGTTATTGATCTGTGTGACATTTTAACCGTACAGTTGATGCACTTTAATGAGATTTGATAACATTAGTGGTACCATTAGTGGTACCACTCTAGACGTGTATATATTTATCATTATTGACTTCCAAGTACAAAGTGTGTTATTGTGATCGTGTACATACCTTTTGAATATTAATTATATAAAGACTGTGTTTTCAGTAATACAGTGTGTGGACATTCCTTTGTGGGGGTTTGCTACACTGTACTTAAGAACCAGCCCGCATCACCTCCTGAGAAGCTAGGCCTTGATTGCTCGACTACGTTACCAATAATAGAGAATCTTGGCTGGGGTCCTCTGTGCCTCTCCTCTACCATATAGAGAGCAGAAGTACAGACACCCCCTACCGGTCTTTACAGCATGAAATAGAGAGACAGTGTGAAATAAGATGGTGGAAGGCTTCTTCCAATGACCAGAGCCCTCCTGCCTATTCTTATCCCGCTCCCTTCCCTCCTTACTGACAACAAAGGTTTTTAGATCTGCAGCACCCTGGTGTGAGGCTACTCCTTCTGAATGGTTGTGCTTCTTTGATACTGTAGAGGATCAGGTAAATGCATTCTCCCTAGTCACTGCCCCCCTGACACCGTCCTATTGCAGTAACAGACAAAGAACCATATTGGGAACTTGTTTATGAAACCCTGCAATATTCCTATACCTCGCAGAATATATGAAATACGATATGCACTCAGGCAACCCTTCAGAACGCACCTTCATGTTGAAACAGTGGACAAATGCTACCAAGAAGGATGTCACTTGCGAAGTTGCTGGAATGAAGCCATTAATAAAATGGTGTGAAACATGAATGTACGTTAAACAATGTTTAATGACAGCAAAAGAATATCCTAAAGAAGATTCATGAACCTATGCTGAAACGATATGAAAATACGTAAGAATGATGATGTAACTGAAACACTAGTAGAAACATGGATTCCATGATGAAGTACTTTTGAACACAGAGAAGAATGAAGTGACTCACTTGTCATTAACTGTAAATACGCTGAAACGCAAGGTAGAAAGAATACATAGAAGCTTGCTTATGAGAGGTATATATTCAACGTTTAGGACGACCATTAGAAGAACATGCACAACTGTTCATGTCAATCAACCCAACTACCTCAAAATAGGAGCCCATGATCTTAATTTTGAAAGATAATGAAGAGGCTGTATTCTTCGCAAAATAAAGGATTACAACAGCTTGGAACCAAGGATGCTATTTCAAGAGATGGAGGAAAAGCACAAAGGGAGTCTATAAGCAGGCCATGTGCAAGGACATATTTCACAAAGATAAGGAGGAACAAGAAAATGTACTGATACCGAATATTGACCAAGAGGGCATGGAGTTAATATGGGATAGAGTGAGGAAGTCTCTAAAGGCCAAGAGGAGCAACTACACCCAGCATAATTGAATCAAATGGTGTTAAATATGCCATTGATATGGACAATTTCATGGTCTAACACGTGATGAGGAGCTTGCCAACAAGGGTTATTCATTAAGTCTGAAACTCAGATAATGATGTGCCTACACTCCCTCAAATGTCCCAAGACAGTGCAGAGTGACAAGGTCAGCCTTCAAACAGGAGACACTGCCGTCATGAGGCCTACCAATGAGAGTGGGCAGACTAATAGGGAAACAAGGGGAAAGGTGATGTGTCTCCAAGCACCTGGGTTTCGTTTCTATATAAGTGCTGCTAGCAAGCCAAATGTCCAAGGTTGGATTTGGGTTGCCAACCAATTAGAATAGCCTACCATGCACTTTTACATACAAGATTGCAAAGTATTATTCCGCTGCCATATTCTCTGCTATGACGAGTGCCTTCCACAACGCGTATAGAAGTTGCTCAGGGTGTATCTCACAAACAAGAGGCCACCAATGAGGGACTAACACACATATTTTCTATATGCAGACATCCCACCACTCAATAGTTTTTTGCAGCTTGCCACGTAGAATGATGTTATAAACGATGCATCTAGCATTATATAAGCTAAGTATAATGGAAAAGACATTTTGATCCTGCATAAATCGACTTGATGAGTGTTTATTCGCCTTGCTTTACTTCTTTGAGATTAAACCAATGTTTTACCATCTCCTTTGAGCCTGTCCGGTTATTTGGTCTGAAATATTTCATTGGTATTTCCATCTAGCACACGATGCTTCAAGGTGCCAGAGCACAATATCCGGTCCCAAAACAGATGTGTGCTGTGTGGCTATCTCTCAGTGAGGTGTTTCCGACCCTCATAAAGGAGATCAAAGAAAGGCTGGGTCCTCTTGGTTTCTGTCATGTCGTTTGGCAGTATGGGTATGTCTGACCCGAATAGACATTCCCTCCACAGCAAAGCTTTCTCACAAGAGCTGACACATGTGCCATATCCAGTGAGATGTGATGGCCATGATCATAAGTAGTGCCCATCTTTTTTGCCTAAACGCAGGCATAGTTTATTTTGAGAGATTACCTTGCCACCAGCATGGGTACTCATGATCATCATAGTTTCGGAACAGGGGGCATATATTAAGGGCCGCCCCTGTGCTGCAGTGATATCTTATAACCTTTGAACCTGGTCTGTGCTACGAGCAGAGCAGGTGTTGTGGATCAGACTACTGATGCAGCAGGGCACAAGTACACTACTATGCTTTTGACATGGAGCTGGCAACAAAGGGGGATAAGATTAGCAGATTACGATTTGTAGAAGAAATCACCTGCATCATTTTTTCCTCACCATACGTTTTAAGGTTGAATTTGTACTGGTTTTACAATTTGGTGAAGTTTGTTTGCAACACTTTAATGAGGTTTCGGTAAAATTATTTCAAATCTGACTGCTCAAAGTACAATTTTTAGGTGGAACAAACCTGCTTCCAGTACGGGGCAAGAGACCACCATTATACTGTACTTCTTTTAATATACAGATGCATTAACTTTTCTGAGCACTTTTCTTATTTTATTTTACAGATAGCCTCTGGAATACATTACTTAACAGCATGTTTAAGTTTCTGTATTCTAGATTCCGAGCTGGTCGCTGCAGTAGCCAAGAAATGGCAGCATGTTTGGACATATTATGGCTAGCATGATTGTAAGCAATGTGTTTAAGGTACTGTGATGGAGGTCAGCATTTCCATAAAATATAGCCAGTCAGGGGTCTAAAACCTCTGGCTCTCCGCAGGTTTTGGACTATAATACCCATCCGCCCTCGCTAGCATATGCAGTAGTGAGGGGTCATGGGAATTGTAGTATGAAACATCTGCAGAGCCAAAGCTTGCAGACCCCTGTGAGAATGAAGTACCACAATGACGTGCAAGTCACTGGGCCTCATTACGAGGTAGACGGTAAGGGATTACTGGCACCGGTAAGGGCACCAGTGCCGGTAATCGCTTACCACCCTATTCCGAGGTCCCTTAGCAGGTCCCTTCCTTAATGCATGGTTTTACCAGGCGTTATGGAAGGGACCCGTTAAGGGACTTCAGAGCTAATAACGGTACACCAATTGCGGTACCGTTATTAGCTCCATCCCCATTCCCATTGAGCCCTAGGGGGGCTCGAATGGGAATTGTGAATGGTTCCCGGAATGTGGACTTACCGGGTCCTCCAAGGTTGGAATGACCCGGTAAGTCCCTATTTCGGGAACCCAGACCCGGAATGCGGTAAGGGGGTAGCCATTGCACAAATAGCGCCATGGCTACCGCCTACCGTGTAATAAGGCCCACTGTGTGAACTATGCACAGATTATTCTACCACTGAGAATATGATCCCTATAAAGGCTAAGTGGAAAACTAGATGATACCGACACATCATTCCTTTTACAGCAGTTATGAGATATGTTTATGGGCAGCCCCTCATCATTCACATAGAGGACCATCATTATCACTATCTCTTGACATTTTTGAGCCAACAAATCCAGCAGAAAGTATATGGGCCTCATTACGTGGTAGGTGGTAAGGGATTACCGGCACCGGTAAGTGCACCGGTGCTGGTATTCCCTTACCACCCTATTCCGAGGTCCCTTAGCGGGTCCCTTCCTCAACGCCTGGTTTACCAGGCGTTATGGAAGGTACCCGTTAAGGGACTTCAGAGCTAATAACGGGCCCGCTAATAGCGGGCCCGTTATTAGATCCATCCCCATTCCCATTGAGCCCTAAGGGGGCTCGAATGGGAATGGGGAATGGTTCCCGGAATGGGGATTTACCGGGTCCTCCAAGGTCGGAATGACCGGGTAAGTCCCTATTCCGAGAACATGGACCTGGAATGCGGTAAGGGGGTAACCATGGCGCTAATAAATAGCGCCATGGCTACCTCCTACTGCGTAATGAGGCCCTGGGCCTCATTATGACCCCGGTGCTAAACCATGGTGCTAGTAGCACCATGGTCCATGCCGGGGTCCGCCATGGTGAATAGCGGAATTACCGCCCCATTCCAAGGTTGGCGGCCGGTAATTCCCTATTCACCATGGGCCCTTCCCCATTCCCATTTTTGCCCCATAGGGCTCAATGGGAATGGGGAAGGCGCTAAGTACGGTGCCGCAAATTGAGGCACCGTACTTAGCACCAAGGTCCCTTTGCGGCACCCTACTTTAACGACTGGTAAAACCAGCCGTTAAGGTCGGGTTCCGCAAAGGGACCTCGTAATCAGGCGTTAAGGGTTTATCGGCGCCGACACCTTTTACGGCGCCGTTAAATCCTTAACGCCAGGGTCGTAATGAGGCCCCCTATGTATTTATTTTAAGTTATCACGAGAAGGCAGTGATTTGCAGTAGTGGAGGCAAGAGTCATACTGCTGGACTGTTGGACCATGTTGCGGACAGCACATGCATACCTGTATCCATATGTTACGCTCACCTGGCTCCCACAGGGGCGTCGATCTGAACTGGACAGCTGCGGTCTCCACCAATGTGACACGTAGTGCCGAGATGACGGACTGGACTGGCCCACCTAGCTTCGTAGGCTTGGCCCGTAGGAATATTCTTGTGCAAATGGAGAAAGGGAATTAACCACCCGTGGAGTTGAGCGTTACCCCCCCACTCCCGCTGTTCTCCCCACTGATCACCTTTTATGTCCCCTCTTATAGTCTCACCTGATGGTTTGGAAAGATGAGCTCTCCATCCTGCATTGAGCGCAGGGGCGCATAGATAACCAGTTGCTTCACTGGCTCGAAGGAATTGGTGAGTTCCAGAACAATATTGACTCTGAGATTCCCGGCAAGACGCCGTATGTAGTTCATAAGAGTTCAAATGTCTGACTTTCACTCTTGTCCGATTCCTTGCAGGTTGCAGCTTGACCCTAGCGAAGAGTTCCTCGTGGCAACCGGTAATATTCAGGTAAGGATTTGTATTATCCAACACAGTTTGAAAAAATAATGTCAATATGTAAGCTGTTGCTTTCTCCCTTATTCAGGCACTGAGAGAAAGTATGAAGTCTCGGGGAATAATGCCTCCAGCGGTAAAATCAGGTAAGTCTATTGTGGTGAGGAGGTTTCCCCTTGTTTGTCCCTTTGTTTCACCTTGCTGTCCTTTTGTTTCCCCTTAGGGGCCGGGGTTCGGCGAGGATGCAGTGGAAGCTGCGCCGACCCGTGAAGAGGAATAGTACCCCCAGTGGTAAAATCAGGTAAGTCTATGGGGGGTAACTAATATTGCGTCTGTGTATTCCCTTGGCTCACCTTGCTGTTCTTATCTTCCCCTTAGGTGCTGGAGTGCGGCGGGAACATGCAGAAGGATGCGGTGGAATGTGAAGATGCTGCGAAGGCCGGTGAGGTCAGAGCGGCGCTGCAGCAGGCGAGGCGACACGCATAAAATAACTTCTTTCTTCCAGCTCGAAGGCGCAATGGATGGGGAATTCAGGTAAGGATCAAAGGTATTGCTCTTGTTCTAACCTTTTCTCCTTCTTTCTCCCTTTTTCTAGGAGCTCCAGACTCGAGGCGGGCGTGGCAGAAGACTGGATGCAGACTTGCAGGCACGGTGAGCGTTACACTGCTGGATGCAGAATAACGCGAAGCGTGTGCTGCTCTTCAGGCGTGGTTTAAATAGCCTCCAAAGTAGTCCCAGATAAGTATTCCTCCCCAGCCCCACCCGAGTAAAAAATAGTCCCTAGGTAAAATAGTCCCTTCCAAGCCTCTTTTGGCTTGGAGCTCTTGCAGCATGGTCTGCATCAGGTAAGTTTGCAGCATAGTCTGCATCAGGTAAGTTTTAATCTGTGAGCCTGGCACCATAGACGCCAGGACTGCACCCAAATAGCCCCTAGCAGGGGTTGTTGGGCTTGCCTGAAATAACTTGATGCCTGCTTCCGGGGTTGCTGGACTTGGTCTGGGTCCCCGGGGTTAGGCATCATGACACCATATGAGTCGACTAAGTGCAAGAGTTGATGTTGGTAGGATCTCAATGCATAGACATCTCAGTGCCTCTGTGCTTGGCTCGAGTTTGTATCTGCTCGGTTTTGATAATAACCACTCTAGGACCAGTAAAGAAATGTGGTTTCTACAATGGATAATTTTTTCACATTTACTCTGAAGCTGTTTGGATACAGGCATCAGTGTTTTTCTAAGCTCCCTTTTTGGCATAGATGGTGGATGGTATTATAGATGTCCCCTTCAAAGAGGTATGTGTTGTGGTCTGCTAGTGTGTTGCAGAACCACATGGGACAGTTGGAAGGGATCGCCCGGCAGAGGTGCCTGCTGCTCTCTACGCTCTTAATTAATAAATACCTTCTTACACATTCATGTGTTGTATGATCATATTAATTTCCACATCATTTGCGACGAGGAGCCGTAAGTGGCACAAGGGCGCGTAGGAGAGCGTGGAGATCCCGCCATACAGTGGCAGGCACTGATCGAGGAACAGTCACCCGGAACCAGGTCAGAGGGGGGTGCTGTGGTGACGATGCAAGCGGGAAAATTATCAGTGGTTGCAGTGGGTGAAGAACAGAGGAACGGGGAGTAAGCGGCCAGTCCCATCCAAAGGGACTGAGTGAGGGACAACATGAGACGTGATGCTCGTGAGCTCCTCCCCTTCCCAAGAGCATTGTCAGGACACCGCAATGCACTATGCACGCGAGCGCTCTCTCTCCATTAGCCGGCGTCCCCAGAGCATTGTCAAGACAATGCAGGAGCATTGTGGGAAGACATAATGAAAGGAAATTAAGATAACGAAAAGGAAGGTGGCCTTTATATAAAGTGCTTACAAGACGACTGGCAGCATTCTACAGTTAAAACAAGGGAAATGAATAGCCTCACAGCACAGTTCATAAGGCAATTTAAAGAATGGCTACAGCAGCTATACCACCTCCACCCCCATTTCGAGCTGAACCAAGGACACCACCAATAAGATGGGAGAGGTGGTAGAAAATGTTTGGAACATACATTGTTGTCATGGGTAGAGACAAGTTAAATCCTCCTGAAAACAAGCCTTATTACTGCATAACTTGGGCCTGGAGGGCCACAGTGTATTTGATGGCCTTTCAGAACAACAGGGGGGATGAGCAGGGGACCTGGATGAATTTACCTTAGATGTGAAGAAATTTGAGGAATATTTTGAGCCAAATAAAAATGTCACTTTCGAGAGACACAAGTTCTTTCAAAGAGTACAAGACCCATTGGAACCAGTGGAAGGGTACGTGGCTCTACTGAGGTCATTGAGTTATACCTGTAAAAATGGGTACATTAACAAATTCCCTGATCTGAGATCAACTGGTGAAGTGCACCAACAATCCCATGGTGCAAGAAAAATGGCTGGCAAAAGGCGACCGTAGAATAAGCTGTAGAACTCACCAGGAGTGTCAAGCAGACAATGCAGTACATGAAGGAGATGAAGATAGAAAAGGACAGCCAGGAAGTGTGTGCAGTGAGTCAAAGAAGAGCCACTGGGATGAGGAAGGAATACAAATGTTACAGGTGTGGTAACCCAAGAGATGCAGCAGCAAGTGCGTTTTGTCTGGCAAGGAATGCAGTGTATATCAAGTGCAAATGTAGGGCCACTTAGAATGTATTGTTTAAGGAGAGCAACATCAATGTGGTGTAGTACTGTTAGGAACCGCGGTAGTGCTATATCTTACCTTACGAGGGTTCTTGACAGTGTTTCATCTGGTTTGTCCGCGCGTTCTCCTTCCCGACATTCTTCTCCGTTTCTGGCAAGGTGGGACTTTCTGATGGCCAGGACCTTTTTTGCAGGGCACAGCAGGTTGCTGTGGCAACGGAGATGGCATTTCCGACATCCAGTTCACATGCGGCAGAACGCCAGGTCATGTGACTCAGCGTTCATAAGGAACCGCAAAACACTGCCACGGTGCTCTTGATTTCGAGCTGCTCCCGTTTTGGCTACGCTTTTCGCTTCTTGTATTCTAGTATCCTTTTGACCCTTGCATTGTATCATGGACTGCGCTGTTTTGCCCTTGCATGCTTGTTTCTTGGATGGTGTTTGGAACCTATTGGCTTTCGATTTTTGGCTACAAACTGCTTTCCTCCTTGGCCCTTGACCTGTACGTTGCTGACCTTAGTTTTGTGCTCTGGAATAGTCATGGCCAGCTCCTTGTCTGTTTTTATGATATTCTCTTTTCCTTACTTTGGCCCCCTACCTGTTACCTCTCTGCAGATTTCTCCTCCACCCTGCTTTCCTCAAAGCATCCTACCTCCTGCCTACCTCGGACCCTTTTGCTGTGATTTCTACTGGATCTTACCTTGCTCCTTGAACCACGAATTTACAGACTTTTGGATTGCCCTACCCCAGAACACTCAGCTGGTTTTCTGAACTTACAGCAATTTCGTCCACGCCACCTTGGATAACTCTTCCATCCTCTGGTTCCAGGGGCGCTGTTGCTCCATAGGCATCCTCCTGCCATCGGGACCGGTGGCAATTTGGACTGAAGACTAGCCACCTTAGAATTAGGCGTCCTCGTGTCATCGTGTCCAGTGGCAATTTAGACTAGAGACTCACCACCTCAGAAGTAGGTGCCCTCGTGCCTTCGGGCTGGTGGCAAACTGGACTAGAGACTTGCCACTTTAGAACTAGGCGGTCTGGATAGGAGTCCCCTGGTTACCAGAGGTATGTGCACTCCACCATTTCTTCAGGGTTAAGTCTTTCAACTTGGTGTTCTGTGGTGTATACAAGAAACTTCTTGTTCTGATCTTGCTTACTCTTCTTCTGTTATTTCAAGTAAATAGAACCACCATTCTTCCAGAAAACAAAGTGTTCGATTATTACGGTGGCATAATCCAGTTTAGACTATGGGCCTCATCACGAGTTGGGTGATAACGCCGGCGCTATTAGCGCTGGCGCTAATAGCCCTACCGCCAAACCCCCCAGTGCTATTAGCGCCCGATCACGGGTTTAGCGGAAGGGCTATTGCCCATTCCCCATTGGGCTCATTAGGGAATTCCTCATTCCCCATTGGGCCCAATGGGGAAAATGTGCGCTATTACCGCCAGTGGATTTCCCACCAGCAGTAATCGCACCGAAAATTGGCAATTTTGCTGTGGATTTTCCCCCACCTCAGAGCTGGGGGGGAAATCCGCCAAAGCCATGATCTGCCAGACCCTTAAATGCGGCAGCAATAGCGCTACTGCTGCATTTAAGGGTTACCACCAGACTTGTGATGAGGCCCCATATCTTGAAATACTAGATTATTGATTGTTGTGATTGGTAGTAATTGGCTCTTTGTTCAATAGGTATCGCTATGCATCCAATACTGCGGGGGGTACACGGAAAGTCATCCCGAGAGTCTCCACCGCACCCACTGATCTTCATCTTCTGGTCAATACCTCCTTTGGCGTGTTTTGGGTTTCCTTCACTCAAGGGTCGTATTGCCTTGAGGATTTCCCCGGCTACACTACAAGTGCAAGGCCATCTGGAAATCTAACATAATCAAGAGCCTCCATACATAATGGAGATCAGTGAAAATTTGGCAGGAATAATGCAGTTGGTGGCAGATCTGCGCACGGACATGGCCGCTGCCCATAACGCCACACAACGTCGCATGGATGAGCTCCAAGCGGCCATTCCGGCCCCAGCCCCACTTCTGTCCTCAGCTTCAGGTCTGTCTGCTCCTGGTCCATCGTCGGGAAGTCAGACTCAGGGCCTGGTCTATGTCACCTCGCAATTCCTGCTTGCTCAACCAGAACGTTTTACTGGCGATCCCAAAGTGTTCAGGACATTCGTGAATCAATGCAGATTGCATTTTTTGTGTCGTCCTAATTTGTTTCCCGATTCCACCACCAAGGCAGCCTTTACCTTGTCCCATTTGGGGGGCACTGCGGCTGCCTGGGCTAATCCTCTACTGGAAGAAGGCAGTTGTATGTTGTATGATTGCGATGCCTTATTAACAGCCATGAGCAGGGTGTTCGACACCCGATATAAGTCACAAGCTACTGATTTAGAGTTGTTGAATCTCAAGCCGGGGGATCTGTCCCTGTTCTCTTATTTAGCTAAGTGCAATCAGCTTACGGCTGAGACCAACTGGCCTGAGGAGAATAAATCCTCATTATTCTATAAGGGTCTTTCGGACGCTTTGAAGGACGTCTTGGCTACAGTTCCTGTTCTGCCCACGGAATTCCCTGATCTTCTGGATCTGGTCCTTCAGATAGACGCAAGGCATTCTGAACAGAGGGGGGAACATAAAAACCAAGTTCCGGTACCTGTTCCCATGAAACCCAACAGCACTCCCGAACCTATGCAAATAGGGGCGGTTAGAGGGCCATTAACACCAGAAGAAAGAGAGAGATGCAGAAAAGAGAATCTGTGTTTCTATTGCGGAGCCTCGGATCATATATTATGGCTTTGTCCACGCAAACCAAAGAAGCAGGGAAACTTGAAAGCCCAGCAATAGAAGGGGTCTTATTGCCGAGCTTGCAGACCATGGACCTGATTCCCCCCATGGTGTTTTCTGTTCTCATTGTATTGGAGATTCCTTGTACCTCTTCTTGGACCGCTAAGGCGGTCATAGATTCAGGGGCTATGGGAAAGTATATTGACACTCAATATGTCCGATTACTGGGAATACCGTTACTCTCCAAAAGTAAACCCGAGACGTCAATGCAGTTGATGGTACCACCCTTTTGTCGGGGCTAGTTATGGAAAAGACAGTTTCCCTGACTATGACAACCGGTAGTGGTCATTCCGAATCTATTTACTTTGATGTGATTGCTGCTCCTCAATTCCGGGTTATTTTGGGGTTACATTGGTTGGCTCGTCACAACCCAAGTATTGATTGGCAGTCGGTGATGTGTACTTTACGTCAGCTCATTGTGAAGAACACTGTTTGTCCCTTGTCATTGTTTCTGTCAGTCCTTCACGATCACTATTGATGTCAACCCCAGTTATTGGCTCTGTTTCATTGGTCTCCTTACCATCAGTCTACGCCGAATACAGAGATGTGTTCGATCCCAAAGGAGCTGAAGTGTTACCTCCTCACAGACCCTATGACTGCCCTATTGATCTCGTACCTGGGGCTAAAATACCGGTTGGGAGATTATACTCTTTGACCGTTAAGGAAGATTCTTTGTTGAAGAAGTATATTGACAAATTGCTGGCCTCCGGTTTTATCCGTCCCTCGAAGTCACCTGCTGCCTCGCCAATGTTCTTCGTACCAAAAAAGGAAGGGGATCTGAGGCCCTGTATAGACTATCGAGGTCTGAATGCCATCACGATCTGGAATCAATATCCTCTACCACTCATCTCGGTTCTCCTTGATCAATTGGGGTCCTCAGGAGTCTTCACAAAACTTGATCTACGAGGTGCATATATTCTTGTTAGAATATGTCAAGGTGACGAATGGAAATCGGAATTCAAAACACGATATGGCCTTTATGAATATCTTGTAATGCCGTTCGGGCTTTGCAATGCCCCAGCCACGTTTCAGCACTTCATAAATGATGTGTTTAAGGACATGTTGGATGTCTATGTGGTAGTTTATTTGGATGATATCCTCATATACTCCCCCAACATGGAAATACACGTTCAGCATGTGACATCCGTACTACAATGTTTACGGGATCATCGATTATAGGCTAAACTTACAAAATGCGTATTTCATGTCTCGTCAGTGGAGTTTTTGGGTTATGTCATTACTAACCAAGGAATGCGTATGAGTGATTCCAATATCAAGGCGGTTCTAGCCTGGCCTGTACGTACCAATGTAAAAGCTGTACAATCCTTTCTAGGATTCTCTAATTTCTCCAGGCAGTTCATACATTCTTTCTCCACCATCGTAACTCCATTAACAGCCTTAACCAGCAACAAGTTGCGCTTTCTATGGAATCCCAAAGCGCAAAATGCCTTTGACTTGCTAAAAAAGGCTTTCACAACCGCTCACGTGCTGCAACATACCGATTCATCCCTGCCATTCGTGGTTGAGGCTGATACCTCTGACATTGTTGTGGGGGCAATTCTGTCTCAAGCGTGCCACGACTCAGGGGTCCTTCACCCTGTGGCTTTTCATTCCCGGAAACTTACCTCCTATGAAAGAAATTACTCAGTCACGGAAAAGGAACTTCTGGCTGTTCGCGATGCATTTCTTGTTTGGCATCACCATCTGCTGGGTACCCCTACACCGGTGCAAGTATATACGGATCATAGGAATCTGGTGGCCTTACACTCTGTTAAGTGCAATACGGCTAGACATGCCCGTTGGCATGAGTTCTTTTTAGCTTACCATTTCAATATTACCTATTGCCCCGGTTCTCAACACTCCAATGCGGATGCTCTGTCTCACCTTCATGTTTCGGAACCGGTACCTGCACGTGGCAATTGTCTTGTACTCCCTACTCAGGTGGTTTGTGGCTGTGTTTTACAGCCCTTGCTAAGAAAAAGATTACAACACTGGGTTCGTACCACTCCTACAGAAATCGCAGAATACAACATGGATCTGGTACATGGTATTCCTTACATAAAGGGACGGGTCTATTTACCAGATGATCAGGCCAGGGAACAGGCCTTACGATGGTGTCATGATTCCCGAGTTGCTGCTCACCCTGGTATACGGAAGACTATAGACCTCCTTGCTAGATGGTGTTGGTGGCCGGCCATGTACAATACCGTCCACTCCTACATCATGTTATGCTCCATCTATGCCCAGGCAAAAGGGTTTCACTCTAGATCCATGGGTTTCCTTCAGTCACTTCCGATACCTGATGCACCCTGGACCATGGTATCCATGGATTTTGTGGTAGATTTGCCACTGGTCGAAGGGTATGATACCCTATGGGCCGTCATCGATTATTTCTCCAAGATGGCTTGTTTTGTCCCTTGTAAAGGCCTACCCTCTGCTCTGATATTGGCAGGTCTTTTTGTGCAGAACCTTCTCTGTTCTTTTGGTCTGCTCACTATAATAGTGTCCGACAGGGGATCGCAATTTACTTCCAGGTTCTGGAGAGCGGTGACTGCCACTCTAGGAGTGGACGATCGTTATTCTTCGTCTTACCATCCACAAACGGATGGCCAAACCGAGCGGTTAAATGCCACATTGGAACAATATCTGCGATGCATCATATTACAACACCACAATACTTGGCTCTCTATTTTAGGGATGGCGGAATTTGCCTACAATCATTCCTTGCATACTGCCACCAAGGTCTCACCTTTCTTTGCAATGTATGGTTTCCATCCACGTTCTCTTCCATTGTCTCCAATATCTCCTACGGCTGTGCCTGCTGCCTCTTCCTGTGTTTGTGATCTAGTTAAACTACGTGTTCGAGTCAAGCAGCATCTGGAAGAGGCTCAATCCATGGCCAAGGTGAATGCGGATAGTCGCCGTGTTCCTTCTCCGGATTACTCAGTAGGTTCTCAGGTCTGGCTTTCCACTAAATATTTGCGTATGACGGGGTGTAAAGCCCTCTTGCCTCGTTTTGTAGGCCCATACCCGGTAACCAAGGTTCTGAATCCTGTGGTTGTCCGTTTGCAGCTGCCACCTAACTGGAAAATCCATCCAGTGTTTCATGTTTCCTTGCTGAAACCTTGTCCTACCTCTACTTGATTACCTGATCGTCTGTCCCCTGTGAAGGTTAAGGGTACATCCGAGTATGAGGTTCACCGGATTTTGGATTCCAGGATGTCCAAAGGACAGAGACAGTATTTCATTGATTGGAAGGGATATGGTCCAGAGGAGAGGACTTGGGAACCCGCTGGTAATGTGCATGCTACCAGGCTGGTGACACAATATTGGGCTTCCCGGAGGGAGGAGCGTCCTTTGGGGAAGGGAACTGTTAGGAACCGCGGTAGTGCTACATCTTACCCTCCGAGGGTTCCTGACTTCAGTGTTCCATCTGGTTTGTCAGCGCATTCTCCTTCCTGACATTCTTCGCCGTTTCTGGCACGGCGGGTCTTTCTGACAGCCAGGACCCTTTTTGCGGGGCACAGCAGGTTGCCGTGGCAACGGAGACGACATTTCCGACGTCCAGGTCACGTGCGGCGGAACGCCAGGTCATGTGACTCAGCGTTCATAAGGAACCGCAAAACACTGCCACAGTGCTCTTGATTTCGAGCTGCTCCCGTTTTGGCTATGCTTTTCGCTTCTTGTATTCTAGTATCCTTTGACCCTTGCATTGTATCACAGACTGCGCTGTTTTTCCCTTGCCTGCTTGTTTCTTGGATGGTGTTTGGAACCTATTAGCTTTCGTTTTTTGGCTACAAACTGCTTTCCTCCTTGGCCCTTGATGATTGACCTGTCCAGTGCTGACCTTAGTTTTGTGCTCTGGAACAGTCCTTGCCAGCTCCTTGTCTGTTTTGATGATATTCCCTTTTCCTTACTTTGGCCCCCTACCTGTTAGCTCTCTGCAGATTTCTCCTCCACCCTGCTTTCCTCGAAGCATCCTACCTCCTGCCTACCTCGGACCCTTTTGCCTGTGATTTCTACTGGATATTACCTTGCTCCTTGAACCACGAATTTACAGACTTTTGGATTGCCCTACCCCGGAATACTCAGCTGGTTTTCTGAACTTACAGCAATTTCGTCCATGCCACCTTGGATAACTCTTCCATCCTCTGGTCCCAGGGGTGCTGTTACTCCATAGCCATCCTCGTGCCATCGGAACCGGTGGCAATTTGGACTGGAGACTAGCCACCTTAGAATTAGGCGTCCTCGTGCCGCCGTGTCCGGTGGCAATTTGGACTAGAGTCTTGCCACCTCAGAAGTAGGCGTCCTCGTGCCGTCGGGCCGGAGGCAAACTGGACTAGAGACTAGCCACTTTAGAACTAGGCATTCTGTACGTCGGGATAGGAGTCCCCTGGTTACCAGAGGTACGTGCAATCCACCATTTCTGCAGGGGTAAGTCTTTCAACTTGGTGTTCTGTGGTGTATACAAGACATTTCTTGTTCTGATCTTGCTTACTCTTCTTCTGTTATTTCAAGTTAACAGAACCACCATTCTTCCAGAAAACAAAGTGTTTGATTATTACGGTGGCATAATCCAGTTTAGACTAAGGGCCTCATCACAAGTTGGGCGGTAACACGCTGGCGCTAATAGCGCTGGCGCTATCTGCCCTACCGCCAAACCCCCCAGCGCTATTAGTGCCGGATCACGGGCTTGACGGTATTGGAAGTCCCCATTCCCCACTCAGCCCATTCGGGAATGCCCCATTCCCCATTGGGCTCAACTGATCTTCATCTTCTGGTCAATACCTCCTTTGGCGTATTTTGAGTTTCCTTCACCCAAGGGTCATATTGCCTTGAGGATTTCCCCAGCTACACTACGAGTGCAAGGCCATCTGGAAATCTAACAAGTACATACAAACCCAATATGAACAAGAAAGTGTGCCAAGTCTTCAGGATGGAGAACGCAAGCCTCAGCATATATTTGAAATCTCAGCAGTCTCTGGATGCATGGGAGGTCCTGTGGACACTTTTTACATTGATGTTGCAAGCGAATTGATGAAGGTAGACACTGCCTCTCCATGGACTATTATCGTGAAGGACACATTCACAGGAACATTGTCAAGAGAATTGCAAGAATTAGCACTGCCCCACATCCAGCTGTATGGCTATGGTGAGATGGAAATCGAGCTAGTGGGGAAGTTTTACAATCTCTTTGGCTATAAACACAGGGAATGTCCAACAAACATCCTGGTAGCAAAGAAAGGATCATCTTTGGTATGATGGGAGCAACAATGGAACCTAGGGGTTGGCATTCAGGCAAGTGCACCCATCCCAGTGAAAATTAGTGCAGAAGTTGATGACAAATGTGCCTCGGAATTCCCAATACTGTTCACATAGAGTTTGAGGAAGCTAAAAGATTTTGAGCACTATATCAAGGTAAAGGTAAAGGCCCAACCAGTGGTGCATAAGGTGCAGACAGTTTCTCACCATATGAAGGAGAAGCTACTCAAGGAACTCGATGGACTCTTGCAGACATGAGTGATAAAACATGTGCATGGCACGGAGTGGCTATCTCCATTGGTCCTAGTACCAAAAAGCAACAGGATGATCTGTTTATGTCTTGATTTGGGAGAACTTAATAAGAACATTTTAGTGGGGAGACAACCTTTTCCAGTCATATCAGAGGTTTTGGCTTTGTTGGGAGAGTCAAGTTGGTTTACGGTCATGGATTTGTCGGCTGCTAACCACCAAGTACCTTTGTTGCAAGAATGTCAAGACATCACAGGCTTCATCGTACCAGAAGGAACTTTCAAGTACCTTAGGATGCCCTTTGGTTTGGCATCAGCTGCAGCTGTTTTTCAGCGTATTGTGGGGAAGATTGTGGAAGGCATTACCAATGTGATTGTGTTTCAGAATGACATTCTAATTTTTGCTGATTGTGTAGGTATTGACGAATGTTTTGAAAAGGTTATGTGAAGCTGGCCCAACAGTGCAACACATCAAATGTTAGATTGAAGTATGTGTGGTAGAGTATCTAGGGCACAACATTTCGGCTCAAGGAATTTCTGAGATCATTCACAGGCATGACAGAGTTGTAGCACAAGTTTGTCAACAATTTTGCCCTCATCTCGACACCATTGAGAACATTATTAAAGAAGTGGGTCTGATGGGTGTATGGAAGCATTCCAGGAGATTAAAAAGGGGATCTCCAATGCGCCTTCCTTAGGGGGATTTGTGAGTGGACCGAAGACATTGGAGATGGTAGATGCCGGCTTATTGGATCTGGGAGCATGCTTGTCACAGCTAGACAGTGGGAAGGATGAGCATGTGATAGCCTTTGCATCTAGACCATTGAGGGCTGCAGAAAAAAAAACTATTCAGTTGTAGAGTGAGAGTCTTTGGAAGTGTTGTGGGTCATTATGCATAATAGGTTCTTCCTGTGGGGCCAACGATTTACAGTAAAAGGGTTCTCCCAGAATTTCAAAAAGGGTATTAGGTTTGCAAACCTATGATTTTCAGATGTGATATGTTCCTGGGAAGCAAAATGTGGTGGCAGATTGTCTTTCTTGATTTCCTGTGGTTGTGCTAATGATGGTGAACAGGTAGGAGGGAAGGAAGGGGAAATGATTGTTGCTAGTATTTTGCAGGGTGATTTGAATGAAGAGGAACAGAGGTTGGCAGAAAGAGATGATGTAGTGCTTAGCAAGGTGAACGAGTAGACGAGTAGACAGTGGAAGGTTGGCCTTGCAGGAATAATGTGGACAAGAAGTTTGATCATTTGTATGAAATCAAGGATGAATTATTCTTGTCTGGAGGAAGACTCAGGATAGGTCCTAAAGTGGTTCCTCCCGGGGGTATTAAGGACAAACTGATAGAAATTGCTCATCAAGGGTCTTGTGGAATCAACAGTACAAAAAAATATGCTGAGAACAGGCTATTGGTGGCCACCTTGGATGGCGGAGTTGATAGAAAAATAAGGAAATGTGAAATTTATTTGGCGAGTGACAAGAATCAAGTGGTGTGTGAGACACCACTTCTTTCTGTGCAAGTGCCTGAACAACCTTGGCAAAAAGTTACCAAGTTGCAGTAGATTTAATGGGTCCCATTCAGGGGCTGGGTGAGGGTTAAGTTAATTTTGGTTTTAGTGGATTACCATTCGAAGTGGATAGAGTGGAAGGGAGTAAGAGAAGCAACAACAGTGGAGTTGGTGACATTTTTTGAAGAGGTTTTCTTTTGTGAAGGGTTTCCCGCAGAGATTGTAACCGATAATGGTGTACAGTTCTGTTCAGAAACAATGAGGATGTTTTTGATGCAGTGTGGCATTAAAAAGGCATGCACAGCCTTGTACCACTCCAGGGCAAATGGGCTGGTAGAATGTGTAAATAGATTCCTTAAGGGTGCATTCAACTAGCTATGAGGTTGCGGTTATTGTGGAGTGATGTTATGAAACACATGGTGTGGAGCTATTGTATCACACCCCACTAGGTCACAAAGGTGTCTCCTTTTGAAGGGATGCCAACCCGGTATAAAACGAAACCACAAGGAAGTGATAAGAATGGTGGAAGAGGCACAATGTTAGTATAAGGGTGCATTTGATGACAACCTCAAAGTCAAGGAGCGTGAATGGCTGGTTGGAGATTGGGTTTTGATTAAGAATCCTTGGTATGGCCTCAAATTGTTAGAGAGCACATTTCTGGGACCTAAAAGGATTGTGGCAGTGAGGAATTGTGTGGTGGTGGTTGATGGTGGAGAAGTGTGGTCAAAGGGTAGGTTGGCATTAAGTGAGGAGAGGTCATTTCCTCTTAAATATGGAGATGAAGGAGTTGTGGTCAGTCAAAATGGTGAGGAAGTGAGAGGTGGTGGTGAGGAAGTGAAAAGTGTTGGTGAGAGAAGAACGTGTTGGATGGGGGACACGTAAGTGGAAGGGTTAAAAGATTTCCAATCATGTGGAAGGATTTCCTTTGTGTTTAAATTCTGATTTCCATGGTATCAATTAATTTCCATCCACAGCTTCATTACCAATCAATTTTCTCAATCTCCATTGTTATTTTTCAACATTTATTTTTTGTGGTTTTATTAATTTTGTTTTTGTTGTTGTTAATACCATGTTAAGGGGAAAGATATGTTGTGTTCTGTTAGTGTGGTTCTGCAACACATGGACTGGTGGAAGGGAGCCGCCCAGCAGAGGTGCCTGCCACTCTGTACACTCTAAATTAATAAATACCTCCTTACCATTTTGCGTGTTATATGATCATATTAATCCCCACCTCAGTATGCCATCCCTTGTTTTCTGTCTTCCAAAGACATACCTGTGAATGCTTATACATTAGTGTCTTGTTTATTTAAGAGTTGTAGTGATTGTCCTTTTGCACCTAGTGTTTCATTACCATGAATGGATATGAAAAGCCATTGTCTCCCTGCAACATATTATGTGTGGCCCATGAATTCCATGGATCAATGAACTCATGTTGAATTTTCCAATTGTCCAATGTATTAGTTCTTGTGATGGTTGACAGTCCCCACACTTCTCAAACCTTTAGAATTCCAAATTCTATTCTTTCAAGTCACTCTCCAAGAAGAAATGATGTACCCCACTGGAGATAGTCATTTCACTCCCTGGCCTACTCCAGAAATACGTCTTCTTTCTGAAGGCTGTGTTTCTATATACACCAGTGGTGGCACAGCTGATAGCACTGCTGCCTCTAAAGGAAAAGCCTGGTAGTCAGGAAGGACGTTGATGGGCTTTGTACATTTTTTTGTTCCAGTTTAAGAGGTTGCTTGAAAAGATATAGGTAGGTAGGGGACAATATTTATCTGACACAAAATAAAAACCAGCAAATATCAGTATCATTGTACTATAACAAATATGTACACTCACACAAAATATAATAACAAATTATCAATAAAAAAATTAAAATCAGAAAAGGCAATACAAATATAATACTCTAGTTAGAACATTATAATTAAAATAATACAGTGAATATATATTCTGGTTCCCAATCATCATTTGCTCGCCAGAATCCTTGAACATGACCTCTCCCACTCTCATGAATCACCACATGATGGCTGGCGATATACTTTTACTCTTAGAGAACACTGCAGGACAATCAATATAGGGCACCCTTTACTGTGTAATATGTTATCATGGAGCAGCATAGGGGTGCTGTTACCACACTCTCTACTTAATCTTTTCACATATCATGATACTAGAGTAACTGGTATAGGATAGTCCGTCGGGCATCTCCATTTTATGTTTGCCCATTCACTCGCTGGTTGTTGTAGCTGAAACGTTCTAATTGTTCCCCTTCTGCCCGCTGCAGAACCCAGTACTTGGCTTTGACAGCATCTACATGGAAATGTGTTTCTTGTGCATGTTTTCAAATACATGCCTGTTTTCTACTCCTGCCCCCTTGTCTTACTTTCAGTCGTGTTGTACTTTCTTCTTTCCTGGTCTGCTCTGCATGAATGCTGATGTCAAGGGAGTTCAGAGAGTAGAATGCGGTGTAAGTGTTCACTTCTGTGTGTTATATGTATGACAATTGGACTGAGGCTGGCTGAGAGAGCATGAGAGGGATAGGGAGAGACTGCTGCTGGATTGTCCCTAGATTAACTGAAGGGGGGTTGTGTATTTTGGGGCTGAACTATCCTGTACAGTAACTAATACAGATTTGCTTTTTGTTCCTGCCACTCTTGGTCATCTTTGGGAAATTAGACCTCACAGATTTTCTTTTATGTATCATGGCATATAATGTAGAGTGTATATGACTATAAAAAGAATTGAACATTGACATACAATGCCATTAAATAAGCCTGTTTTTTCACTGTCAGCTTAATAACATTTTTGTCTCTTTCTAGTGCAGCTTTATTGGTAACATGCTTCTCAAACCCACACTGAGCATGTTAAAGACAAGCGTACATACACTCTCACACACAGGTAGATAGGAGAACGCTCATAGTTATACTTGTTTGCCTGGATCCAAGCACAAACATACTAAGCATTGGAACCTGTTTCCGATATTTCAGGCATGACATCAAATGTAAAAATCGTTTTGGAATTTTATGAATCCATTGAACAACTATGAACAGCATGTTTTCACGTCAAGTCAAGGGGCGGGCTCATGGAATTTCGTGCAGAAATCGTGCTAGGGCCACGCGCCGAGAAGGACACTATGCGAGCCGGTGCGCAGAAAGAAAAATGTGCGCCAACCGTATTCATGGAATTGACATTGCAAAGTAACCATATAGGAACGTTGTGGCCGGAACGCCCCAGACATGCCCAAACGCAAAGCAGAAAACTGCCAGATCCGCTACCTTTGCGCGTTCCCCCAGGCGGAAATACATGCACCCTTCAAACAGTGCAGAGGGTCCCCTGTAAGCAGGCCTGCAACTCAGATACCCTGCGCGGGGTCCTCCGTAACTGTATTCGGCATCCTGACAACATGCGAAAAAAAAATTGTAAATTGCCAATAACCCCGGAAATCTGCCTGCGAACCAATGTAAAACGTTCTTGCACCCTGCTACACTGCTTATGCACACCCCCGAGTTACATCAGAACCCCAATTGAGTACACCCACCCTGAAATCTGACCTGCGAGTCCAGCTGCATGCTGGAAATCTGACACGCAAGTGTACTTACACCTGCATTCGGGTGGCAGATCGTATGAAGTACTTCAGTGACCATTTCCCAGCCAAGACGTTGTGCGATCGTATCTATGAATACATCTTGTGCAGCACAATTATGGGCGTTCGAGGGGCTGCCTGCAGGCTGTCCATCAGAAGGCCCACTATTTCGGAAGTTGTTCCCCATTTTTGTGTTCCACCACATTCCCAGCTCTCTGTGCAAGCCACGCCCACGCTCTGCTTGGAGTCTCGTGCAAGGCCCTTGATGGCTCACACAGACGTGCTGAGCCAGCACAAAAACTCACGCAAGCCCAGGAAAAGTACTCCACATTCGATTCCATGAATCGGGACCGGGGTATTTGACTAAGTTGCGTGTGCAAGTACCCTATTTTCTGTGCCGAAGATTCCATGAATCGGCCCCAAGGTGTTTAAACCTATGCCAAGAGGAGCATTTCCTCTAAGATGAGAGCCATGCAGAAAGCATGCCACAATCTCAACGCAAAGCTGGAGGACAAAAACAGCATAAATCAGCACAATAATCTAAGTGGAATTCCACCTGAGGGTCATACCTTTATCCAGTACATGGTTGAAGACACTTACCAAGTCCATGCTGACAATATGCTCAAACGTGACCACATGTATTGAAGATTTTAAAATGTCTTCATGAAAAGGCCCTATTTTCGGTATCAAAGAAGACATATAATAAAACAGAAGGTTGTGGTAAGCTTCATGTAGTCCAGCCTGCAGTGTTTCTTTCAGGATGTGATTTAATCTACTCTATCGAAAAGTAGTCCTATGTGACTGGCCTACATGTGTATAGGACATGTGATTTCCTATAACTTTGCTATTCTTAAGATTGAAATTTTCTTGGTATCTCTCTGGATTGCCCAGGCGCTTCCAGTGGCGTCCATGGAGCCTTGTCATTTGTCTGTAGAAGGACACGTACTAAAGTAGAAAGGACACTGTTGAAAAGGGATTGCAGAACATAGAAGTATTATGAGTGGGATAAGGACTCTGCAGGTTGATGGTAATGATTGACCTCTGAAATATATACAGGCATATGAAATGTTGGCTGATGATTCAAATGCACTCTTCTGCTGATATACTAGAGAGGGATTAGGTACCATGCTTGAAAATACATTGATGGGTAAATCCCCCAAATAATCTTAGTGGCTGGAGAGGTGGTGGGCAGCTTCTGTCCCTTCTTAAAATAAATTGTTTTTTTTACACATCTCTCATGACTTGTTGGAATGGAACTAACAAATAGGGGAGGCATCCAAAACCACATATGAATATGGCTATTATTAGGAGGTGGGTAGACAAGTCCCTTTAGTTTTGTGCCAAATAGCATTGAGGTGGTGCACTGTGGTGGGTATTAGGGATCTAGAAAGAACCACTCCCAGGGTTGCTCTCAAATTCTTGGTGCATATAGATACCTACTTGGATTGGATGGAAGTATTTGCTTGTTTAGAGAGGGAAGCAGAGATGTTGAGTTTATTAGAAAATGTAGGAAATGTTTGCAACATTATGGATATTTGGTTACAACTTTGGATTGCAATAGACTGATGATAATTGTTTACATGTTTTGTTGGCTTGCTGAAGATATGTGTTGAGTGTGCAGATACATTGTGGAAGCCCCTGAGGAGTGGCAATATGTATTTAAATTAATCACCCACTGTTAAAGGAGTATGATTCCCATGATCATTCACCATTGTTTATGCTGCTTCAGGCAGGTGTAAATTGCAGTCCAAAACATCTGGGGAACAAAAGGTTGCAGAACCCCGCACTTAAATACACTGGATAAAAAAAGATGAGTGTAGGGGGCGTGGCCAAGCGGCACCTAATATGGCGGCTTGAGTAAAAGGATCCTCGGAACAGCAAGATCATTCTATAAATATGGGCACTTTATTATAATATTGACGTTTCAAAAACATTGAAATACCCTACATAGCAGCAGGTCTGGTCTTCCCATCGTTGTGTTTCCAAGTTGAAACATCCACAGAATTCACTTACCTGAAGATGGTAAACTTCACATGTGAGGAAACCTGACTTTCACATCCCGCAAAATCCTCTCTCTCAGAAATTAATCGGGACTTCCAGGGTGTGGCAGGCTGGAGAGGAAAACGTCCTTGGCAGCAACATGCTCATTTTGCTGGTGAGTGCCTTATTCACTGTCTATCCCCCCTAACTGAGGTAATCTTCCAGAGTAATTCCCGAAACACACTTTGTAGCGGCCCCCATTATCTCAGAGATACACTCAAAGGGGACGAATTCTGGTCACCCTCTTTATGACTGTGTCTTTATCCTTCATTGCGCACCCTCTCCGATGCTCACCAAGGTACATGCTGTATCCCTCACATGGCTTTCTGGCTTCTTGCTTTGTAAAAAATCACGTTACACCCCGAATTCAACGTAATCTGTGCGACCTACTCATTACTGGCACTCGGTGGCCAAAAAATATACTGCGTGCTTCATATTCAAATCATCTATTTCAACATTATTTATCTACATGTCTTCAGAAATATGGTTGACAACACCAAACAGAGCCCACTCTCAGATAAATCTTCATTTAATGTGTGCATGGAGAAGATTCTAGAAAAACATAGCAATATTCGCTCTTCCATCTCAACATTAAATTCTCCTTCCTCCAACATTCACAATGAAATTAAAGACTTTAAGCACAAAATACATTTTTTTTTTCAGGTAGATTAGATGAAGCTAAGGAAATAATTCCAGTCATCGAAGATAGAGTTGAAGGCCTTTAAAGCATGCAGCAAAGAATCCTTCAACTTGAACTTGACACCACAAAAATTAGAAGACAGAAACAGTAGAGACAACCTACGCTTTTATAGGTTCCTTTAGAATGCAGAAGGAGATGACCCTATAGATTGCCTTACCAAATGTATCCGCTCTACCTTAGGAATTACTTTCTCCCCCACTTTGGAAATGCAATGGGCTCATCAAATAATGCCTCATTCTCGGTCGACAAATCTACTCGCAGACCATTTATTGCCTACTTTCTGAGACATCAACAAGAGTGCCAAACTTTATTAACCACCTGAAAAAAATTGAATCCTGCTCTATCTACCATGCAAACTTGATGTTATCATGACTCCTGTTTCACTTATCCACGTCTGCCTATGTCAAAAATGTGTTATTAAATATTTCTTCTAACCATTGCCTAATTTTCTCCCTTTTTCCATAATCTTGGATATTATCTATATCTCTGGTCTATTAGTCTATCACTCTCACCTTGCTTGTTTGCCTGCTCTTGTATCCTCAGGATACTTGATTTTTCTTTTTTGCTCTAACTTGTTTCTTCTCATTTCTACTACATACATTTCCATACATCATTACATCAACGTTAATATATTCCTTGCATTCTCTGTTCTGTTCTTGTCCCTATTGTAATGATCCCTCCCCTATGTTCTTCCCCACACACCCTAGTGGCTGTTTAATTTAATGCATACAAAACTAATATTTCATGTGTTTTAAGCAATTTAGCGACATATATATGGACTGCATTGTCTATTACATTCACGTGTACTGCATACTTTGGTCAATTCATATACTTCCTTATGATTATTAATGTCTATTAAGGTTGTTACTTGGAATGTTAAGGGGTTAAATCATCCCATGAAACGTACCAAAATGATTACAAGACCCATCTAGATTCAGACAGTGAAAATCTCAAAATCAAAGCATCATGAATTAGCGAAACATTCTTTCAAATGCCCTAGGCAAAAAAGTAGGGTATGCATCCTGACTAACAAACACCTCACTTTCGCCCTTATCAATGAAAATAGAGATCCAGAAGGCTGCTGGATCGTTATTGAAGCAACCTTCAACAACTTACCCGTAACTTTAATTCATGTATATGGTCCCACCGCTCCAAACCCCCTATTTAGGTCCAACTGTAAAGCAAAACTTCTTCAGAAAAGTCCAGACGGATTCATTTTATGTGGAGATGTTAATTAAATCATGGATTTCACCCTCGATCGTAAAATGTCCTCGATTTTTTTCAACTCCAAATCCCTCAATAATTTTCTAAATATGATACATCATCTTAGCTTGATTGGCTATTGGTGTTTTTGCCATCCAGACACAAACAATTTTACATTCTACCCCCCCCCCCTCATCACGCTTTTCCTAGACTTGATTACATCTTCGTCAATTCTTCATTAACCCATACCATTATTAATTCTGGAATCGTCTCCATTGCCATTTCCGATCATGCCCCTGTCTGTACCATTTTAGAATGGGTACCAATACCCAAACTCACCCCCAGATGGAAATGTAACTTCTTCCGCCTTAAGGATAGCTCCTTCATCCAAAAAACAAACTCTTTCATTGAGGATTTCTTTCACCACAATCGTTCAGAACATACTTCCTTTCACTACAATTGGGATGCCTTCAAAGACACCCTACGCTGTTTTATTATTCAATTCTCGGCTACCAAAAAGCAGCAATCTGAATCCATTCATAATGCACAATTAACCTCCATTAAAGCCTTGAGAGATTATACTATGCCAACCCAGATCCCACTATAGAAAAACCCTCATGAATAAACCATTGAATTCAATAAATTATGCACTGATAAAGCGCCTAATTCTATACTCCGATCTAAATCTAAATTACATAGCGGTTCCAACAAAGCCAGAAACATTTTGGCCATCTTATCTAAAAAGAAAGAAAGAAAAATCACTCATCACTCACTGCATCTCTACAGAAGAAAAGAGACTAACTAGTCAGAAAGATATAAATGGAGCCTTTCTAGATGTCTATTCAAAGCCTTATTCCTCTGACAACTTTATAAAAGAATGAAAATGTGCTCCTTTTTTCAGGAAAATAAGAAAAACTACACTGATTGCATAGATGTTTCTCCTCTTAATACACCTATATCTTTATCAGGAATTAAACAAGCTTTATTAGATCTTAAACCTAATAAAGCCTCAGGCCCTTATGGATTTTGCATTAATGTTTTATAAAACATTTATCGATTCAATCTCTCCAAAACTGTTACATTTATATTCTTATTTTACTCAAATCGGCCAAAGCCTGACACTGTTTTGGCAAAGACCTCCTTGTGTTCCCCAAACCTGATAAAGACCCCCCTTTAGTAAAAAATTATACATCTATCTCCTTCATCAACTCGGATTCCAAAATATATGCTAAACTCATAGTTAAAGGCTTAGAAAGATATCTTCCCAAACTCATACATACTGATCAATCAGGTTTTATTAAAGATCGTTATGCATCCTACAACAAAATGGCATGGTTTTCCCCCCTATTTTAGCAACATTATTCAAATCTAATTTTCTTATATATATATAAACCTTTATTTTTATTAGTTACAAAATGTCAACCTTTCAAATTTTACATTTGTATTTAGTACTTGTTACAATCTTATTATTTACATTAAATTAATAACATCTTTAAAATATGTCATGTCATTTGTCTTGTCTATTTACAGCACCAGTGTTATTCAATTCCTATTGTTTAAAAACCTCATACATGCATGACATTTCTACAAAAAACTTTTCAGACATTACAAAGCCTACCAGGAAATATCACAAGAATCTAAACATAGAGGCTACTCACATGCATTCAATAATATAATTTGGTGTGTAAAGATGTTATCATTATCACACTAATGTATTTCAAGTATTAATGCGAAGATAGTAATCAACTTTCCCATTTCATAAATCACTCTCATTATATCCAGATTTAATCTCCAATTACAGTGTGTAACCTTCACCTTTCACAATTCCAATTTTTGCAAAAAGTTTATGGGTGCTATATTAAATGATATTTGATTAGCATTGAATATTTCCCCCACATTTATTTTTATGATGAAGTTCTTAAGTCTTGGAAGAATGTATAAAACATTTCTTTTCTTAGTTGGATTAAACCTGGGCAGGCTACAAAAAGATGTTCCAAATGTTCCATTGATAACGAGTCATTACAAAATCACTATTGACTAGAGGTTTCGATGTCTCTGGATATCAATGCTATTAGGGCATTAGTTGGCCATAGGTCTTAATGAATGCGCATTAATGCACTGCAATATTTAGGGTCAGGGAATTTTAAAAGATATTCTGGGACTTACTTTATTGCTGTTACTTCAAAATTGCCATTTTTAACAATTCTGTACTTTTGGCAATGATCCCATAGGCTAATCCATACAGACTGATATCATTTATCCTTCATGCGATTAGGGTTGTCTATCAACAAATTCTCTTCAATATTTGCTATTGCTATGACGTGCAGACAGTGATTCTTCGAAGAGTTTAGTGACCTATCGTTTTTGCTTTTCATAGAAAATGCAATTTTAGAAATTAAAGTTGTTTCATAGTCCAAATGCATTAGACATTTTCTATAGTGCACTAAAGTTTGCCATTCCACCATTGGTCTAAGCAAAGTCAACCCTAATTCAAATCGAATAACCTGAAGTGGTACACCTTTTCGGAGTCCTAATAATGTTGTCCAATAGACACCTTCAAGGTAGTTCCACTTCAGTTGAATGGTGGGTAGTTTTGATTGTGCTCCATATATATCTAATGGGACTACTTTCTGCATATAATGTATTAGAATTGGTTTACAGGACATTTTTCCGTATTTGCTTTGTATTATTTTAGCTTGTGATGTTAGATTGTCCATTTTAAGCTTAATTTCTTTCTAAAATGGTATATCACAGTTTTTCTCATTGATGTTAAGGCCTAGATAACAAAACTTGCTAATTTGTTCCAAATAGTAATTTCCTATGTGCCATTTACATTTAAGCTTTTGTTTCCTTTTGGATGCCTATAGTATTAGAACATTTGATTTAGCTGTGTTTACCGTCAGAAGGTTTCTCTTTGCATAATTGTGTAAGGCATCCAATTTTCTCTGCAATCTGATTGGTGTTTGATCGATGATTACCAAATTGTCAGTGTAGAGAAGCCATGAGATAACAGTTGTGCCTACTTTTGGTGCAAAGGAATGAGGCGTGTTTAAATCAATATTTAGATCATGAATATAAATGTTGACTAATGTGGCGGCCAGCGTGCATCCTTGTTTTAAACCACGGTAGGTTGGGTTAATAGACCTTCCTGGTTCAATTGAACTCTAATGGGGTATTATTGTAAAACTGTTGAATTAGGTATTAGAGGTCAGGCGGGTATTTTGCAGTTTTTCATTTCTCCTATAGCAGTTCTCTAGATATTGAGTCATATGATTGCTTGAAATCAATAAATGCCAAATATGTGTTTTGTTTGGTTCTCAAATCCTGATGTTTTATGGAAGTTAGCATTAATAGGTTAACAGCAGTACCTACAACTGCTATAAAACCAGTCTAATAGATATCTAGATGTAATTTGGACCTCAACCACCTCGCCAAGTCTGTACGTATTAATCAAGCAAACATTTTGTCCAGTATATCAAGAAGGTCAATTGGGCCGTAGTTTGATGGATCTTTTCTATTGCCCTTTTGAATAATGGTATCAATACTGATGTTTTCATAATTTTGTAAGGCATCCAATTTTCTCTGCAATCCGATTGGTGTTTGATCGATGATTACTAAATTGTCAGCATAGAGAAGCCATGAGATAACAGTTTTTCCTACATTTGGTGCAAAGGAACGAGGCAGGTTCAAATCAATATTTAGATCATTAATATATAAGTTGAATAGTGTGGCAGCCAGCGTGCATCCTTGTTTTAAACCACAGTAAATTGGAATAACACTAGTTAATAGACCTTCCTGGTTCAATTTAACTCTAATGGAGGTGTTATTGTAAAACTGTTGAATTAGGTATAAGAGGTCGGGTGGGTATTTTGCAGTTTTTAATTTCTCCCATAGCAGTTCTCCAGATATTGAGTCATATTCTTGCTTTAAATCAATAAATGCCAAATATATGTTTTGTTTGGTTCTCAAAGCCTGATGTTGTATGGCAGTTAGGTTAACGGCAGTACCTACAACTGCTATAAAACCAGTCTGATAGATATCTAGATGTAATTTGGACCTCAACCACCTAGCCATATCTGTACGTATTAATCAAGCAAGCATTTTTTCCAGTATATCAAGAAAGTCAATTGGGCGGTAATTTGATGGATCCTTTCTATTGCCCTTTTGAATAATGGGATCATTATTGATGTTTTCCACAACTCTAGAATGTGATCTGTTATAAGAATTTTTTGAAACATCAAGTTCAGTATTTGTACCCAACCTTGCGGATTTGATTTAAGCGTCATATTTGATAACCCATCGGGCCCCAGCGCCCTAGATGAGCTCAATCTATTAATTTGCATGAAAATGTCTTGCTGATCGAATGACAGTGTCCTCAAGCTAGTGGGCCTGATCTCTGCTTCTCCACTTATTACAGCAGGAGCTGCAAATATTTCTGTGAAATGTGATATCCAGGTCTCTGCTCTAATATGATAGGTTATTTATAACGCGCTTAATACCCAGAGGTTTCTAAGCATGGACCCGGGGATTGAACCTGTGGCGCTCCGTGTTGTCTTGTTTCCAAGGCGAGCACGTTGCCCCTGGACTATCCTCCCAAAAACATTCAAGAGTGCCGATGATGAGGCATCATGTGGTGCCTTTTTCAACAGTCTCCATATTTGCAAGCTAGACTTGGATGCAATGGCTGCTAACATACGCTCTCCAGCTATTTCAATTATCTTCTCTTTATGTTGACGCAAGTGATTTTTAAATATTATACAAATATTGCTTAACATGTGTTTCATGTTAAGAGGTTCAGCTAGTTCAATTTGCTGTATTAAATTACTCCTTTTGACTTTCAAGTCCTGAAAATATGGATTGAAGGAGTATTTGTGAGTCATCTGCACTCGTAGGCCCTTTCGCTGAGCCTGAAGAAAAAACTGTAGAGTTTCAGTATATGCTGGTGTCCTTATAGGATCTGTATTATTAAGCTAATTTTGTAAGACTTTCATTAACTTGCCTAGTTTGAATGCTGTCCCTTTCATTGTATCCCTCCCTTGTGGTTCTATGGGATGCTTGTAGTAGTCCTCTGATTGCCTTAGTGGTATTAACCATGTGATCTCTAGAATGTTATGATTGCTCGCCGTTGTCGGCACAGTAGCAAACTTATCCACCCTATTGATTGTATGCTCAGATATAAATGCATAATCTATGATTGCCACCAAGGATTCTTTCGCCCATGTAGGATTTGGAGGAGAGTCTTTTTGCGATGTTCCATTCAAAATTAGAAAATGTCTTTCTTTCATTAGGCTTGGCCATAATTTGGTGTGAGTTGAAAGTTTGTTATTTTTGATTCCAATACATTTTATGGTGAGATCACCTACAATGATAGTCATGTTGATCTCACTGTTCAGAGGAATCAGATCTAGCATTTTCCTTACCAAATGTAGGAACTGTGTGTTAACATTGCCGGATTCCAATATAAGTTAAGTATGGCCATTTGAGATCCCTGTGTGTTGCCTTCTGGCCATGATGTCAATTTTGTCAATTGGATGCATGGATGGGCGGATGCCCATGCTGTTAGGGTACTATTTATGTTCCATTTTACTCCAGTTAGCAGCACTGCTGATGGTCTGCCCTTGCTGCGATGTATGGCCGGAATCTATGCTATTTCACACCCTGGCCAAGTAGGTTCTGATAAAATCCAGGTTTCTTGGAGAGCTATGATCTCAAAGTTTAATAGGGGTTTCTTTAGTGTTGTATTCAATGGGTGTTTAAATCCCCTCTTATTCCAGCTCACCATTCTCACCATTCTTACTTGTTCAGATTCCTGGCATTCATTCTTATTAGGTCTGTTCGATTCATTAATGGCTTTTGTTAGCCCTGCCCACATTGATGCTCTGTCCGGTCTCTGTGGAGATTCAAAATAGACTCTGCTGTAAAGTTACCCTTTGTCAATTTACAGTAAATGTGTAGTGGATCATAATTACTATGGAGACGTTGGCTCCCCTTATTCGTAGTATCAATTGTTGGTGTATTCTTTTTTAGATCTATTTGGAAGGCTGCTTGATATTGGCTTCGATTCTGATTCCAAATTAGTTCTTAAATAATGAGCAATGCAACTGTTAAATTGACCGTATCCATGTTTTTATTATTCAAAAGCTGAATTCGTTCAATATCGCATGACCTAATCAACTTGAGGTTTGGTATGGTTTTAAACACGCTAATGAGGGTTGTTCTGTTTGGGAAACGGATCTTTCATATGTCGATCAGTAATTGTTATAAGTAGAGTGTCTGATTGCTTTAAATGTATCTCGCTAGTTTCTCTCTCTTTGCCAGTGTGTGATGTTTCTCCATGATCTAGGTTCGCACTTGGCTGATCGAATTTAGATTGAGATGTGCTTTTTTCTTATGGTATCATGAAGTGAAGCTCATCTGTATCCTCCATATGTTCTGTCATGTGATCTCTAAACACCTGTTTGGTACTTTCAGGGATCCTATATCTCCAATCCCCCCTACCGAGCTATTTAGCGGTGGTAATGATGAGATTGAATAGGTAGATAGGTTCATGATTATCTCTTCTTGGGTCATAGAATTGGCATCAGCCAATATGGTTGCCTTGTTGCTTTTGGACCCAGTATCTAGTGCACAGTTAACATTAGTTTGCTCTTTGTTTCTTTTCGTTTTTTTGTTTTTTGGGACTACTGGCGTGGTTAACTGCTCTATACATTTTTTGGGAATTATTTGATTTCACATGTTTGCTAACGTGTGCATTTTTCATTTTTGTTTGTGTTCTCAGTGTTTTTCATTTTTCTTTTTCTCCCTTTCCAGGATTCAAAAACCTCATACAACAGTTCTAAGGGTTTTGTTACTTCACATTCATTAATCTCAGATGCAGGAGACATCACTGCCGTCACCTCATAAACCGATTCTTTTTGGTTCTGTGGCTTCACACTCATTTATCTCAATTGCTGGAAACATCCTCGTAGGATTATTACTCACATCCACGGTTCCATTAATTCCCATGCCTCCGAAGTCTGCAAGCCCACCTCTTTTGATATCCTGGGTTGAAACTCTGGATCCAAATTTTTATTGGACAGATTTGCTGAACTAATTATAGCTCACACTTGACTTGTTTCATTGGTCAACCAATCTACTTTTGCTGAAATTAATTTGGTTAGATTTTCTTGAAACTCAAGTTTTCCTCCCAATATTTCAAATAGTTTCGTTAAGGCAATAATACCATTATTTATGGCATTTAAGGATACGTCCTGTGATAATATTAATGGTGGTTTCAACCTAAAAGCAGGACGGTGGGTGTGCTTGGCATATGACATAGTGGAGGATGTGGATGTATTAATCGGCAAGTTCTTTGAACGATGATATAATATTGGTGAGTGCAACAGATTTATCAATTGCACAGATGGCTGCACATCTAATTGTGTCTTATAATTCACTTCTGTTTCATTGTATAAGTTTATATCTTTTTGTATTTCTTCACTTAATCTTACATCATCTGCACACTGGTATGCTCTGGTGGATGGTTCCATATCACAGTAATCTTTTCTTTGTTGTTATTATACCACCTACATTTGGCTCACACTCCTTTTTATCAGAACGCAGATGGGCAACAATAACTGGTGCAACCATTTGTTTGGGCACGGGTGGATGAACTACTAATAAGGTTGGTGATTTGTTTCCAGTGTTTGCTACAATTTGAGTGTCAGCAGTTCATCGTCCGTGATCTAAGCTTCAACCAATGAGTAGTTTCACTTTGAGCTGAATCAAACCGCTCACTTAGTAGATTGTTGTTGGATCCGGCTTCCCCTTTGGACTTGCTCCCGTACCACGGCACACCTGATGAGATATTCACAGACCAGAGCTGTCTGATGTCTTTGATAGGTGACTTAGACCTTTTCTTTTTTAGTTCAATTTGTTGTTTCGGTGTATCTCTCATGGTTACATCATTTAGAGGTTTCCTGCTCATAACTTTATGAACTGTTGAAATGCTTCCTGCCACTAGTTTGTCAGCATGTGCTGGCATTGTAGTGGTTAACTTGTACACTGTCAGGAGCACTGTATTAACTCAAAGAATAGTATATGTACTAGGTGGAAGACCAGAAAAGTAACTACTGGACTCAGTGCAACCAAACAATTAAGGCGATACAACGCTGTTACCAGAGAGGGACAACACAATCACGGGCGAGGGCCGTGGGCACAGGCGAGGTGCTGGCTGCACAGCTTAACAGCTCAACAGCACTCGCCTCGCACTCCCACGATGCACGCACAAGCTTTGTGTAGTGAATAAAATCAAGGGGCGTGGCTAAACGTCTTCTAAAAAGGAAATATGAGAACTTAAGAAATATATTAATTTGCATTGGTTAAGTTTGTTCGTTGAGTGTGTCATTCTCATACGATAGGTTTCCACAAGCAATAGGAAAGTCTTTCAGTATGTCAATCCGCCGATGTAGCTGCAGCACATTGTATACTGAACTGAGAAGAGACAATCAGCGAGTCAGCTCAACAGCACTCTCCTCACACTCCCACGATGCACGTGCACCAGCTTTTTGTAGTGAGTAAAATCAGGGGTGTGGATAAACTTCTGCATAGGCTTCCACAAGCAACAGGAAAGTCTTTCAAACATCAGTCCACCAATGTAGCTGTAGCACGTTGTATACATGAAAAGTAATATTATGTGGAATTTTCCACACATATACAAGTAAAGTGTAACCTTTCAGAAACATAAGAGTTAGTGCTTATTGTGTTAACTAATTGGTGCACACTCAATCCCATATTTCAAGCAAAGAAATGTGCATGCAAAAACATTTTGAGTTTTAAAACACTGTATGCCTCATACATGTACAGACAGGTTTTGCTTTGGTTTGCAACAGATTCATCATTTATCGCTGGAATCTTATTTTCCTTCCCATCCACCTGAATCCTTATCAATAACTTCCTCTCTCCTTCTTTCCAAATAATGAGAGGTACCCGTCAAGGCTGCCCCCTTTCACCTCTATTATTTAACATTGCATTAGAAGCCTTTTTACTGAATGTAAGAACTATATGAACATTAAAGGCATCTCCATGAATAATATAGAAGTTAAAATATCTGCCTTCTCTGACGAAATTCTACTCTACCTTTCTGACCCTGCCACCTCCATGCAACACTTAATCAGTACAATAAATAATGTATCTATTGTTTATGGATACAAATTACAGCTTGATAAATCTGAAGTTATGCTTCTCACTAATGCATGTACTCTAATCAATACTCCACTGTTTGGTATGACATTGCAATCTTCTCATATCAAATACCTAGGACTTCTCATATTCATACTATGCATGTATGTATGTATGTATTTATTTTTGTATAGCGCCAGTAGCCAGAAGGCATCAGGGCGCTTGAACATTACGACACAGAATAAAGAGAATAAAGAGGACAGTTATAATGTGACAAGAGCTGTTGGCTCGGAAGACCCAACAGCCACTAGCACCCCAAAACTTATCTGAAGAGGTGTGTCTTCATCTGTTTCCTAAATACAAGGTGGTTTGCAATTGACCTTAACCCCAACCTCTTGATGTAAAATGTGACAATAGTATCTGAATGGTCACCTCTTTTCTTATCCTGGTGGGGATACCTTGATTCTATAAAAATGATGGTCAGCCTCATAATCTTCTATTCACTATCCATGATCCCTGTTACAATTCCAACAACATTTTACAAAACAATTGATTACTTACTCCTTAAATCCTTATGGAATCAGAAAACACCAAGAATTGCTATTAATATACTTAGACTTCCAAAGCTTCAAGGAGGAGTAACATTTCCCAATGTTCTACTATATCATAAAGCCTTTATTCTAAAACAGCTAATTTCCTTCAAAAACTGTGAAAATGATCTTAGTGACGCCCCCTTATCTATTAATACAGAGGCAAATATTATCGTTCTGTTCTCTCCCTCTCTCATTTCTTAACCACCTACATGTGGCCTAATATCACCTTACTCCCATTTCTACATTTGTTCAAATCTATCTGGAATAAAATTCATCCGAGCTTTTTTACTGAAACTGAATCAGGAGACATTTTCCTATGGTTTAATAAACACTGCCCTGTCAAATCTAATCCTACTAATATTCACAATGGTACCTATCAGGTATTAAATACGTTCCATAATTCTATAGAAATCCCTTATGCACAGCTTTCTATACTTTACAATATCACAGAATCTGATATACCCTTCCACACATCACTTTTCAAATAACTAACTAGATCCTTACCCAATCTAACTCAAAAATCCCCTTCCCCCTTACTGACTCGTTTAATCAGTACTCCTTCCGTTAAAGCTTCCAAATTATATTCATTTCTGAATGAGCCCTTGACTCCTAATTCATCCATTTCTATTATCATTAGGCAATAGGAGCTTGACTGGAACTTTCAACCCACCCCAGAAATGTGATAAAGAATATGGAAACTATATAACTCAACATCTGTAGCAGCCAATCCAACTCAAATGCATTTCTTTAGTTTATGCCATGCATTGCTTGCTCCCCTCAGAATTGCAAAAGTAGCAAGTAACATCTAATAACTGCTGGTCATGTCATTTACCAAATGCCAATTTAATGTATTTAATGTTTTATTGTAAATGTGTTTTGGACAAAAATCTGGTTATGCTCGCAAAAAATATTTTATTTTAAAGAACCCTTGTCACTATGTAGTCTTTTCTTTGTCCCCTGTTCGTCCCATTATTAATTCATATGAATAACCATGTTATCTATTTAGCTCATCCACCTGTTGGTCAAGTTTAATTGTTTAATGTTCCACTAAATGTTCCACTAATGTACAAAATATAGAAATGTTTACATCTTGTATATATTATTTGTAAACGAAGATGCCTATTAAAAATGTATTTAAAAAAAAGAAAGATGATCTAGGCTGCACTCCAAAAATATGCATGCAAGTTCTTTGTTTCCTTGTCACAGAACACAAGATGAGTGTTTTTTTAGCTCTCTAATATCAAATATCGAATATCTTGAATCCTAAATGTTTTGTCAGGGATGAAGACAGTAGGTTCTTGCGGATTGTAGGCTCACCCAAGAAATGTTTCTACTCATGTCATAAAAGAGTCCCAGGTCTCTTTCCATGATATGATATGATATGATATGATATGATATGATATGATATTTTATTTATATTGTGCTCATACACAAGTGATTCAGAGCGCAATCAAGCAAAGGGAGGGGAACAATGGAGACAAAAACAACAATGTTACTAGTCCCAGTGACATTAAGAATGTGCAAGTGCATTGAAAAGGATAAAGGGGAAAGTGCGTAGAAGGGGAGAAGTGGAAAAGTGTGAAAAAAAGGACAGAACACAATAAATAATAAGTGAACTAAATAAATAAATACTGGCAATAAAAAGTGGTAGTGCAGCCAAAGTGGGGGACTGTATAGGTACAGATACAGATCCCAGAATAAGGTGTGGCCCGGAGGCAGTGCAGGAGGGAAGCAGGGTGAGCAGGTACCTGGGCCCAAAGGACAGAGGGTGGCCAGGTGCACGGTGACAAGAGAGAGAACAGATCAGCAGGGGAGAAGAGGGGCATAGTCAGAAGCGAAGAGGAAGGTCTTGAGGTGCTTCCGGACCCGGAGATGGTTCTCCTCAAGTTTCAAGGTGGCCGGGAGGCTGTTCCAAATGGAGGTCCCAGCCGAAGACAGAGATCTGCCCCAGCACATTTCTTTGAAAAATGACTGACCCTAAAGGAGTTAGAAGTAGAGGAGCGAAGGGCTTGAGTGGGGAGGTATTTATGGAGGGATAGTTGAAGGTATTTTGGACCCAGACCCCAGAAAGCCTTGTGGACAATGCTGAGGGTTTAAAATGTAATCCTTGCATCCACTGGGAGCCAATGAAGGGATTTCAGAGCTGGAGAGATACGATCCCAGGGCTTGAGGCAAGGACAAGTCTTGCAGTCCTCTTCTGGATTAGTTGTAAAGGGCAAAGAGTGGAGGCAGGTAGATTTAGAAAGAGGCTGTTACAGTCGTCCAACCTAGAGAGAACCAGGGCTTGGGAGACAGTGAGCTTCTGGAGGAAGGAGAGAAAAGTCAGAGTACCTCTAAGGAGGTGCAGTAAGAAGTTTGACTTTTTAGAGACTTCCGAAATGTGTGCTGAGAAGGAGAGAGTGGCATTAAAGATGACCCAGAGATTCTTAGCCTCGCAGGTAGGGGTTGGACGAGGCCAAAGGGAGGTCAGCAAGAGAGTGAGGGGAAAGGAAGGTGAAGGTGTACCAATGAGGAAGATCTCAGTCTTGTTGGCATTTAGATAAAGATCATTGGTGGCACACCAATTTTGAAGAGCGATTAGGCAATCAGAGATGAGGAAAGGAGAGGAGGTGTCAAAGGGAAGCCTGAAAATGCATTGGGTGTCATCAGCATAGCACTGGAAGTTTGAGCAGGAAATGGAAATGCAATAGTAGTTGCCAGAGCGAGAGGTTAGACCCCTGGGGAACACCACAGGTAGAGAGGCAGATGGAGGATAGGAAGGACCCAACTTGTACCTGGAAGGGTCGATCAGAAAGGAAAGAGGTCAGCCAGCCCACAGCCTGATCAGTGATGCCCAGGTTGTCACAGAGACCATTGAGCAGGATGATATGGTTGATCATGTCGAAAGCAGAGGAGATATCAAGTAGGATGATGACAGAGGAAATGTTAGAGTCAAGGTTCGGAGAGCAGGTCTTGACGGATGTTCAGGAGAGCAGTTTCCATGCTTCTGGCAGCTCTGAAACCAGATTGGTGATCATAGAGAGAGCCAACAGAATCGGAATGAAGGTTAAGCCTGAGAGATGTAACAAACAATAGGGGAGCCCCTGTGTGCAAGTGTGAGTGGGGGCAAAGTATGTAGTATTTACAAAAACCGACAAAAGGGTACTCACACTCGAGACAGTCCTAGATTCTGTCCAACATTCAAGTTAAATCTCCATAGTAGTTTAAAGGTTAGTGTTTGCGAGGCAAATCACTAAGGGTACACCAAGGAAGCAGTCTGAGAAATGCTAACCATAAATTTAGTGTTAAGAGCACAGTTTTCTGAGATTTTACACAATTTCTAAAACAAAAGATAAGTAGAATAGAGCAATTGAACAGATAAAGAGAAACAGAACATTCATCACAAATACATCAAATGCAAAAGAAGGGATAACATATTAATCACATCAAGATAAAACAATTCTTACAGGCTACCCATAGTTCCTGCAACATAAGGCCTTCCAGGGTGTATAAAAAATTACCCTGGTAGGTATGCAAAAAGAATATTATTTTAGCTGAGTTTGTATATTTAATCTGCCTAGAGAGATGACCAGCTTTTCCAGGAGTTTTTCCATTTTGTTCCATGAGTTATTCCCAAAGATTGATGAGCTTGCTGAAAATATGCTGCTCCTGGGGGAGGCATAATGGGTTGCCCTTATCTTACCCCAGAAGGACTGCCTCAACCACAGCCTTGTTATAGAGGTGCATGTATGGGTGTGGTGGGGGCATGTTGAAGCTCCCAAGCAAATAAATGTTATGTGATTTTCTCTCACATCAATTGAACATACTCAACTACGGATCATTTACTATTAGTAGCCGTCAAGGGGGGGTGTGTGGCCTCACAGCCAATGGGGAGGCTGAGAATGTGGGCGTTAACAGACAGTAATCACGCCACCCTGAGCTTCCTCAGGGCTGGCACCTGCCATACCCCCTCGCCGGGGGAATAAGGTAAGTATTCTTACCCCTCCCTCCTTCCCCACATTTCCCCTCCCCCCCAAAACGTACTTGATTTTCGGATGCAAATACACTGGAAACACTTCTGTCTCCAGCGCATCCGCTCCCGATTTGCAACAGGCGGTCATGGAAAGAAAGAAGGGACTACATGTAGTCCCTCTCGCCTTTCCATGGTGGCCATTTTTTTGTTTCCTTTTTTTCCTTTATTTATGGCCACCATGGAAAGGGAAAAAGGACTACATGTAGTCCGTCCTCCCTTTCCATGGTGGCCATTTTGTTTATTTGCTTTTTGTATTGTTTTCAATGGCCACCATTGGAAAGGGAAAACAGACTTTGGTTTCCCTTCCCTGGCGTCCACTTTTTTTTACTTTTCTTTTTCTGTTCCGAAATGCCAGAGCATTTCGGAAAAAAGGAAAATGCTTTTAGTGCCCTGGTTTTACGGGGTGCAGTACTAATAGCAATAAGCTCCTCACAGGGGGGCATTACCACTTCAGGTAATGCCCCAGTGTCTTTGTTAAGGCCCTTGCTTCACTCGAGCCTGTTACTATGGGCCCTGTGGCATTACCTGAAGTGGTAATGCCCCCCCTCCCTGCTCGGGCCTTACAGCCGTACTGTCATGAACTACAGAACACGTCCCTTTTGGACTTCCTGGTCTTTGTCACAATGGGGCTTGCACTCCATAATACTCCATGGTCGTCCAGCATGAAACCCCTTTCTCACTCCACGCGCTGGACTTAACGTATTCTATTAATAGACCACGCCTGACGCGGTTCCGCGCATCTCAATGCTATTGCAAAGTAGCGATCCGACGTGTGTCCCGTAGCTCGCGGTATTATTCCCTTGTAACTGTCCATCTACCCGTTCCTTGTCCCTTCCTTTCCTCCTATTTCCTGGACTCGTGTGCTAGATGCACCTTTCCTAGTTCCCCGGATTCCTGGACCCGTGTCCCGGAAACTGAACGCACTCTGGAGTCGGAAGAGACTCGGGCAACCTTGTTCAAAACCAGGTCCGTCCGCAAGAAGGCAGTGACTAAGGACTCCAGCAAAGAACGGACCCAGATGAGAAGGGGGAACTCCTTGACAGTTTGAGACGCCACCTGACCGAACTCGATAGCGACATGGAAGCCGCTGTTTAGGACCTGATGGGTGGCATGCAAGAACTATCAACCGAGGTCCAAAATCTAAAGGCGGAAAACGCCGCACTCAAACAATTGGTCCTATCACGGGATTCGGCCACAAAAGAAAGAGTCTTGTTGGGCGGCATTGTTGACATATACGATGGGTCGGCAAAAACCCTTCGTGGATTCCTGGATTCATGTTTGGTCCACTTTACATTTAAGCCTTATTACTTTTCGACTCGCAGGGCTAAGGTGGGGTTCATAATTTAAGGAATGCCTTAACCTGGGCTACACCCCTCGTTACCTCCGGCGATGCCCTCCTAGATGACTGTCATGATCTCTGCTTCCAAAAGATCAGGACTTGCCCGACTCCCTTGGAAGCAGACCCATAACCCCGGTTCCGAGTGCCAGCCAGTCCCGATTGGGACCTTTTGGACCCTGTCCTGGCGCCAGTGGCACCAGGCTCATAAAGATGCCCAGTCCCAGCGCTGGAAGCGCCGGGCTCATAATGCTTGGGTGGACTTACCTGCAGCAGACCATGCTGCTTACTTACCTGCCAGTTGAATCCCTGATCCTCTTCTGTTTGGGACTACTTTTCCTGTTGGGTGGGGCAGGAGCCACTCCCTAGGTTCAGAACACTGGAACTCTTCTGGAAAGCAGGAACTCTTTTCTTACCTAGGCGTGGCTGTGGAAGGAGACACTTAAGCACTACAGGAGGCTATTTAAACCACACCCGATGGATGAATTTTGCTTTGCGTTATTCTGCATTCTCTGCAGCAGAACGCTCATCGTGTCTTCTGCTTCTGATCCTGGGCCTAAGGGAACAAAGGCTTACCATCCTGGAATCCAGTCTTCAGCAGCACCTGTAAAGACAAAGAAAGAACAGGTTAGCACTACGGTCTTCAGTGGCAGCGCATCTCTTACCTGGTCCATCGGCTGTCACCAACGCCTCGCGCTGCATTCCGGCATCTGGAAGACAAAGGCTTACCTACTCTTCGCATGCTCCGGAGGTCTTCGCACTGCATTCCGGCATCTGAAAGACAAAAGCTTATCAGCTCTTCGCACGCTCCGGAGGCCTCCGGCACTGCATCCCGCATCTGAAAGACAAAAGAAGGTGCGTTTAAAGACATTGGGCAACTTTATTACTCACGTGCCATTACTCCTTCCCACGCCGAATCCAGTGGGTATTCCAGCACCCTTCAGCTTCTCTAAAGCTCTGAACTTGTACCTGCAAGATAAAAGGGACAGTTAGTGCGCATCGTGAAGCAGGCTACAAGCGCTTACTTACGTGCTTCCAGGCGTTTCTATTCCTCACGCGGGTTCGATCCTCAACTCTCATCAGCCCGCCATCCGCCATCGCCGGAACCCTGCAAAACAAGAGATATCATTACAAAAGACTTTTAAGACATTTGAAGTGCCCAGAACTTACCGTTCGTGCAGTTAACGACGGACAGCAGTCCTCTGAGGTCAAGAGGCCTGCACCCTTATCCAGTGAAGAAACTGGTTACGGCACCCTGCCCCGAGGCAGATGGAGAGCTCAGCGTTCACTTACCTAAGGTGAGGGCGTTAACCTTTGGGGTTCTACAGGAGAAGAGAAAGGGAAGAGGAGAGAGGCACCCAATAACCCCAGTTCATTAATCCCATATTTTCTATCTGCAGACATCTTACTCTTCGAGTCAGACATACAGTGCACAGAGGTCCAGCCCAAAGAGCCAACCGTGTGTTACACATCACCTTTGAAGATACGGCATTCACCCAGTCAAGACCGGCGCCTCTGCGGGAATCAGGTGAGCGTTACAGAACGCAAAGCCTACCGCAAAACTCCCACCCAGGCGCTATGGAAACCTCGGATACCGACCAGCTAGCCCAGTTACTTGGGGAACTAAGAGCAGAAGTGCATGCAGCCCGTCAGGAAACTAATGCTCTAAGAAGGGAACTGATTATTTCCAAGGAGCGAAAAGACGATCTCGCTAGACAATTGCTACAGTCACAAGCCGGACAAACTCCGTTACCCGCATCAGGGGCAAATCTTCCTTCAACATCCTCTACGAACCCAGAGCAGATCAACCTACCAGGGAATGTACCTCTGGCTCCGCCCGAACGATTTTCTGGTGACCCAAAGAGGTTTGCAGTATTTATTAATCAGTGCCGGTTGCACTTCTTATGCCGGCCAGCAGCCTTTCCAACTGATCAAGCTAAGGTAGCTTTCGTGCTTTCGTACCTTAGTGGCAATGCGACAGACTGGTCGATCCCTCTAGTTAATCAAGAGGATCTGGTTCTCCATGATTTTCAAGCTTTTCAGCTTAGTATGGAAAAACTGTTTGCAAGACATTCACAGGGGCAGGCCTTGGACAATGAGCTCCTTTCATTGCGACAGGGTAATCAAGATCTTTTGGCTTATATTGCGTCTTTCAACAGACTGATAGTGGAAACTCGATGGCCAGAGGACAAAAGGATTACGCTGTTTTATAGAGGTCTACGTGGAGAGCTCAAAGATGTGTTAGCCCAGTAGTGAATCCCCCGCAAGACTGTTCGGACTATATTGACTTAGTCGTTCAAATTGACCACAGACTGCAGAACAGGAAGGCCGATCGTTCCAAGTTTGATGCTCGAGTATTTTCCAAACCACCAACTCCTACCAAAGGAGTAGACTCCGGGGAACCCATGCAAATAGGGGGCCTGAAAGGACCACTAACACAAAAGGAGCGGGAAAGGAGAAAACAGCTGCAATTATGCCTCTATTGCGGAAACTCGGGGCACTTTCTTCGAGACTGTCCGGTGAAACCAGCCAAGAAGGCAGGAGGAGCCTACCACTTGGTACGAGTAAAAGAGGGCGATGAATGGAAGACGGCCTTCCGCACCAAGTATGGGCTATTTGAAAATCAGGTCATGCCCTTCGGACTTTGCAATGCCCCGGCCGCCTTTCAATATTTTATGAACGATGTCCTCAGAGAGCTCATAGATGTGTGTGTTGTTGTTTACATTGACGACATCCTCGTTTATTCTTCATCGGAAACTGAACATCGGAAACACGTGAAAATGGTCCTCGAGAGATTGTGTCAACACAAACTTTTCGCTAAGTTGGAAAAATGTGTTTTCAACGTGACTGAAGTTGAATTCTTGGGATTCATATTATCACCTAGGGGAGTGCGTATGGTTTCAAAGAAGGTCGATGCAATTCTCAAATGGCCAGCGCCATCCCCCGTAAAAGGTGTTCAAAGCATGTTAGGCTTCGCTAACTTTTACCGCAGGTTTATCCCCGAATTCTCTCGAATAGTCCAGCCCATCACTGCCTTGTTAAAGAAAAACAAACGTTTTGAATGGTCTACCGAGGCGGAACAAGCTTTCCAGAATTTGAAGACTAGATTTATCTCTGCACCGATCTTAAAACATCCTCGCCCAGAACTCCCCTACATCGTTGAAACTGATGCTTCGAGCCTTGCCATGGGGGCAGTTCTATCACAAAAGGACCCAGTAACCAATCAGTTGCATCCTGTGGCATTTTGGTCCCGCAAATTCTCGCCTCCTGAAATCAATTACACTATTACTGATAAGGAACTTCTAGCTATCAAGTCCGCCTTTAAGGCTTGGCGGCATTATCTTCTGGGGGCCCGACACACCGTTACTGTGATTACAGATCACCGAAACCTGCAATATTTGAAAACCGCAAAAGCTCAATCCTCTAGGCAACTCCGTTGGGCACTATTCTTTGCCGAGTTTGACTTCATAATTACCTATCGACCTGGTACAAAAAACGGTAAAGCTGATGCCCTTTCTCGGATGGGAGTGGAAGAACATTTGATCAATCCTAAACCTGTACCTATCATTCCCGAACAAAGAATTCTAGGTGTAATCGCCACACAATCCATAGAGGAAGTTAAGGATAAAGCCAGGCTACTGGTAACTCCAGCAGACATACAGAATTGGCATCTGCAGGGAAAGGACTTTACGGTGAAGGACAACCTATTATATTTCCAAGAACGGTTATACCTGCCCAGCACAGATTTACAGAAAAAGGTAATCTCTTGTTATCACGATTCTTTAATGGAAGGACATCCCGGTATGACCAAGACCTCGGAAAAGATCAAGCGCTACTTCTGGTGGCCGTCTTGGAAAAAAGATATCAGAGACTTTATAATGTCCTGTGGAGTATGCGCCCAAAACAAGAGTCAAAAGGAAAAACCAGCCGGCCTCTTACGCCCTATTGACATCCCGCCTCGCCCTTGGCATACGCTTTCTATGGACTTCATCACCGATCTACCTCCATGCTCCGGATACAATACAATCCTAGTAATCGTGGACCTATTCTCCAAGATGGCGCATTTCATTCCACTCAAAGGCTTACCAACAGCAGCAACTCTGGCCCGAGAATTTCTCGAAAACATCGTCCAACTGCACAGTTTTCCTTCAGTTCTAATTTCGGATCGAGGTAGTCAATTTATTTCTCATTTTTGGCGAAGTTGCTGTCGGTCGGCACAAATTGATGTGAGACTTTCGACCAGCCACCACCCTCAAACCGACGGACAAACCGAGAGGACCAATCAAACTCTGGAACAGTATTTGCGCTGCATGCTACAACAAACTGAAAAAACTTGGAAAGATATCCTTTGGATAGCCGAATATGCCTACAATAACTCTGTCCACTCGGGAACTGGGAAGACCCCGTTTTTTCTTTTATACGGTAGTCACCCTCGAACCTCGGAGTTGGATCCACTCCAAGATCTTGGAACACCAGCAGTAGACCACTTGCATTCTACAATCACCCAAGCCTTTAAGGAAGCCGTTTCTCACCTTCAAAGGGCTAAAGAACAATACAAGAAAGGAGCAGACCAACATCGGAAGGAAGCCCCCCAATATCAAGTAGGAGATCAAGTCTGGTTATCCACCAAATATCTACCTCTAAAAGGACCACGCACATTCAACCCAAGATACCTTGGTCCCTATTCCATCACTACCATAGTAAATCCAGTAGCGGTCAAGTTGGACTTGCCCCCTCACATGAAGATACATCCGGTCTTCCACGTCTCTCTATTAAAACCCGTGCAACCTCAAACCCGACTAACTACATCTCCAAAACCTATTCTAGTTGATGGAGAACTCGAGTTTTCCTGGATTCCAAGATCTCCAAATCTAAACTATTTTACCTGATTGACTGGAAAGGCTACAGTCCCCAAGAAAGATCCTGGGAACCTGCAGAATATGTCCACGCGCCTCGTCTAATCAAAAGATTTCATCGAACATTTCCTAACAAGCCCAAACCCCCGGAGAAGCCCGGTTTGGGAGGGGCCTTGAGGGGGGGTGCTGTCATGATCTCTGCTTCCAAAAGATCAGGACTTGCCCGACTCCCTTGGAAGCAGACCCATAACCCCGGTTCCGAGTGCAAGCCAGTCCCAATTGGGACCTTTTGGACCCTGTCCTGGCGCCAGTGGCACCAGGCTCATAAAGATGCCCAGTCCCAGCGCTGGAAGCGCCGGGTTCATAATGCTTGGGTGGACTTACCTGCAGCAGACCATGCTGCTTACTTACCTGCCAGTTGAACCCCTGATCCTCTTCTGTTTGGGACTACTTTTTCTGTTGGGTGGGGCAGGAGCCACTCCCTAGGTTCAGAACACTGGAACTCTTCTGGAAAGCAGGAACTCTTTTCTTACCTAGGCGTGGCTGTGGAAGGAGACACCTAAGCACTACAGGAGGCTATTTAAACCACACCCGATGGATGAATCTTGCTTTGCGTTATTCTGCATTCTCTGCAGCAGAACGCTCATTGTGTCTTCTGCTTCTGATCCTGGGCCTAAGGGAACAAAGGCTTACCATCCTGGAATCCAGTCTTCAGCAGCACCTGTAAAGACAAAGAAAGAACAGGTTAGCACTACGGTCTTCAGTGGCAGCGCATCTCTTACCTGGTCCATCGGCTGTCATCAACGCCTCGCGCTGCATTCCGGCATCTGAAAGACAAAGGCTTACCTACTCTTCGCATGCTCCGGAGGTCTTCGCACTGCATTCCGGCATCTGAAAGACAAAAGAAGGTGCATTTAAAGACATTGGGCAACTTTATTACTCACGTGCCATTACTCCTTCCCACGCCGAATCCAGTGGGTATTCCAGCACCCTTCAGCTTCTCTAAAGCTCCGAACTTGTACCTGCAAGATAAAAGGGACAGTTAGTGCGCATCGTGAAGCAGGCTACAAGCGCTTACTTACGTGCTTCCAGGCGCTTCTATTCCTCACGCGGGTTCGATCCTCAACTCTCATCAGCCCGCCATCCGCCATCGCCAGAACCCTGCAAAACAAGAGATATCATTACAAAAGACTTTTAAGACATTTGAAGTGCCCAGAACTTACCATTCGTGCAGTTAACGACGGACAGCAGTCCTCTGAGGTCAAGAGGCCTGCACCCTTATCCAGTGAAGAAACTGGTTACGGCACCCTGCCCCGAGGCAGATGGAGAGCTCGGCGTTCACTTACCTAAGGTGAGGGCGTTAACCTTTGGGGTTCTACAGGAGAAGAGAAAGGGAAGAGGAGAGAGGCACCCAATAACCCCAGTTCATTAATCCCATATTTTCTATCTGCAGACATCTTACTCTTCGAGTCAGACATACAGTGCACAGAGGTCCAGCCCAAAGAGCCAACCGTGTGTTACACATCACCTTTGAAGATACGGCATTCACCCAGTCAAGACCGGCGCCTCTGCGGGAATCAGGTGAGCGTTACAATGACTATGGGCCTCATTCCGGGTTTGGAGCTAACCATGGAGCAATTAGCTCCATGGTTGCCTCCGAAACCGTCCCAAATCCGGCATGGTTAATGAAGTAATTAGCGGTCAATTCCAGGGTTGTGTATAGGCGCGTTACAAATACCATATCATATCATATCATATCATATCAATGGGGAAGGAGGTAATTACGGCACCGTAAATTACGGTACCGTAATTACCTCTGAAGTACCTTTACGGGTCCCCTACTGAACTCTTGTTAAAAGCAGGAGGTAAGGAAGGTGTCGGGGAGTTTCACCCGGGGTCGGCTGGGCCTTCCGCGGACCTCCGGGCTGGGAGGCCCCAACTCCTCCCGCGTATCCCAAAAATGAGTATGAGACATACACAAGAAGCAAGGTGGTTCTGCTGTTTAATGAACAACGGCAGCGATGGGTCTAGGATCGTACGCGTCCGTCCAGACTCTCGAAATTCGTGGGGCTCGCAGGCCCCTTTTGCCTCAGTATGACGCGCTACTTGCGTAACCTGGGAAAGTTAGCAAAAAACCTATAGCCACTCTGGATTGGTTCCTCGAGTGGTAAGGTTAGTGTAGCATACGTATAGAGAGCGTTTTTAGTGGTTAAGGATCAGTCAGATACTTGAAAATTGTTACACAAAGACCCCTAATGATTGGCTAATGTTAGTGGCGTCAGTGATGAGTGCCCCATGTTCTGATTGGTCCACTCGTGAGCCCCCCAACCTGGGACCATCGTTGTTCCCAGCTCGCGGTGTACCTGTCATTTGCAACAATATGTAACTATGTGTTTGTGCAGACAATTCATGGATTTGCTCATATGCCTGAGAGCAGACCATTCCCATCGCTGTAGGTGTACATTGGGTCATTTCATTGTTGCAGCCTGTGTCCCAGACGTAAGACCCAGGCGACTTCTCCCTCGTGGGTATGGCACCCTGTCAGGTTTGGCTTGGTCACGTGAGGAGAGACCGTGGCTGAGGCAGAATTCTGCACATTTAAAGTAGTATTTGCTTCTGCGTGCCTGGCTTTGCTTACAGGTGTGACCTTGGCGTCGGCTGGTAGCATACGAGTTGCAACATCGCTCCCTTGGCTATCAGTTCTCGCTGGGCTCGTTCTGCAGGGTCAGCAATTGTACTCTTGCTCGCCCAGTGTTCATGGAGGCTCTTGCTTGCGGCCTACTTGGGCCTGGTTCATAGGTGGGGATGTGTAATGCACGGCACTTATGTTGCAGTGTCACATTGCTTCGTAGGCAGTATCATGTCTTCGTTGTATTTTCATCACGATGCAATGGTCGGGAGAAGCGTCAGCAAGCATGTAAACGAGTGCTTTGTGCGTCTTGCGTTTCTGCATTTCGGAGAACCTATGTGAAAAATAATAAAGATGCGCGTCAGTGGGTGTGTCCGTCACCTACGTCATAGCACTGAGTATGTTCTTCCTGTGGATTGGTGTGGGGGTGTCCAGTGTGCATGGTTGCACGGGTGTTCTGAAAGTTGGCTAGGTCGTCATGGCATGTCTAACGATGTAGGTCCTTATTGTTGAAGGGCTTAGTCGAGTTCATCCATGCCGCAGGTGTCGGCTTGAGAAGGGCAGGCTGGCGGGCAGGCTGGTGGGCACATCCGTATGTTCTTGTACCAAGGTATTTGGTCGTCTGGCAGATAGACAAATTCATCTCGTGGCGGGTGTCTGGGTCACGATCCTCTAGGCCAGGGGCGTGAGGAGATTTGGGGGAGTCTTTTCTCCCATTCTCCCACTTCAGTCCCCCCTCTGCTCGACTTGTCGACCACAAACATATTCTTTTCTTTATCTCCTCTTACTCTCCATATTTTAATTACTCCTCCCAGGTGTCCATAGTGGTTGACATGGTTCTCAAATGACCAATACATATATACACAACTTCCTCCCGGTTTGCAGTATACCCATCTTCCGATGTAGCTCCTTGGGTTTCTTGGGTTTTCGAGCTTTACGGATGGCGGGTCCAGGTGGTTGGTGATGATCTGTCTGAGCAGTTTCTCTCTTTCCTTTATTATGGTGTCTGTGTGCTGGTCATCATCAGCTGGCATCAAGGGGTGCATACCAACCATTTCGATCATTTCGTCTGTAGTGCGTGCCTTCCGGGCCTTCCAGAACCTTATTATAATCAATGCAGCCCCAGCCAGTATTATACATCCAACTATAATCTTCAGCCCGTCCGACAGCCATGATGGCATCCATGACCATAACAATGAAAACCAGCTATCATCCTTCTTCACTCCTTTACTTTCTTCCATCATTTTGGAGTGCATCTGGGCCAGTTGTGATACTGCTTCAGTGAGTGTACCATTGTCGGCATCGTTAGCAGGAATAAATGTGCAGCATGATTGTCCTATCTTTGCGCAAACTCCTCCCTCCATCGCTGTAAGGAGATCCAATACATATCTGTTCTGTAGTGCTACCATCCTCACCGCTCGTAGTTCCTCTTTTATTGTGTTGAATCCGTTTACTGTTGAATTAATGGTCATCATCAGTTCCCATCGGGTTATCTGGAGCCATTTAGCGTTTGCATAAGCTTGTAGTCCAGGGTGTATTATTGACGAGAAGAACATTGTGGCTCTGCTAAATAATCTGTGTTCTGGTGGGATAGAAGTGAGTGCTGTTTCCGACCTTCCCCACGGGTAGTTTCCTGTCAGAGGTTCTCCTTGTCTCTTTTTCCTGTTCAGGACATTATTGTTGTTGTTGTCGTTGTCCGAACCCCTCTGTGATTGTACCGATCTCTTCTTCCTCTTGTTCCCTTCATCCATTTTGGGGAAGTTGGCCATGTTCACATGTTTTTGGGGCACCACTAGTGATGGTACATTGATGTGTACCATTGTGCATATACCATTCCACAAAGGGGGCAGGGTGTGATATGCCTTATTTCCGCAGGCCCAGTAGTGATCCATTAACACTGCTGTTCCTGCACCCCCCTCTGGTAACTCTAGCACGCTTGCACAGTTGGTGTTGTATCCCACCTCCACATCTCCTCTGTGTTGGTAGCATAACTTGGGCGCGGTCAGCGGTAGTATGCTCATTGGGTCTTCATCCTTCTCCATCCATGTCAGCATGGGTACGTACTTGCCCCATATCGTCCAACATCTGTCATTGCGTTCCTTTATGGTGGTAATATTTTCTCTTGTTACCATGTTGCTACTGACCACTCCTATGTCCCATTCATTGTTCATGTATACCTTCCCTGTTATTGTTACCAGTGGTCTTTCCCAACAGCGTTGTGTACCAGGAACTTCAGTGGCGTACCAATCACATGGTAGGTACTGTAGTGTTACTTTCTTCGTTTCTCCCTTTTCAGGGCCACTTGTCATGTATCTGAACGCTTCAGCATGCAAACTGCTCTTGTGGTAACTCAAATATGACTTGAGGAAATTGTTTTCGTATGGATATGTGTCTTGCGTTTTCCACACCATTCTCACCACCGTTCCTTGAAATCGCCCTCTCGTTTGGAATAGTGCCAGATATATCATACATCGTGCCGTCTTCTCTTCTATTTCTGTGGCGACGAATGTTCGAGAAGCGCTCATGGCGTATGGGATCAATGAGCAAACATAACAGCTGTCTTCTGTTGTCTGCTTACCTATTTGGGTCATGTGCTGGTACCACATGTTTTTGGAGACGTGTGCTGAATCTGTTATGTAATTATCAATACCCTTATTATCTGTGTATGTGCTGCGTTTAACTCTACTTCCCTTATGCTGAGGTTTGCTAGTACCACCTGACGTAACACCTGTTGCAGCCGTGGGAGGGGGTACGTTAGGTTTGGGTGCATCCATAATATTGATAGCATACCTTTTCTGCCATACAGAGGCAGCCAATAGACCAGTGATGACCAATACTCCTATCATTTTTATTACAAAAGCTAGTCTCACCGGCATTTGCTCTTACCTTGCTGCAGTCTGGCAGCTTATTCTTGCGACGTTAAAGTTGCCCGCCTGAAAATTCTCAATACGCTTGTTATTATGGTTAGATGTCGTTATCAAGCCCTCCCTATCAAGTAGTCGTTCAGTGCCCAGGCAAAGAGCTGTTCCCACGCCAACCTAAGTGATCTATCTCTTAGAGCAGGTAAGTGCTGGTGAAGATGGGGAAATGATTGTTCTATGGCCAAAATAAATGTGGTGTAATAGACGCGTACCCTCCTTCATTTTAGGTACTTTGGCCTTCTTATATGATATACAAATTGGTGTGATAGGGCTTCAGGGTAGTTATCGTCCGCGGGTAGCATCTACTCCTGGGCAATGTACGCTGTTAGTTACTTATTTTCTTGACAATACAATTACACATGGTACCTGCATGTGCGAGAGAAGAAAAAGAGAAAACATACAAATGTTTACATGTGTATGTGCACAAAACAATGTCCTTCAATTGGGGGTGACCTTAGCGGGCAGGGGGTTTGGGGCTCAATTGGCAGAAGTCTGTTTACTTTTCGATCTCGTGACCATGGGATGGGCTGTGGGCAAGTGTCCAGTGTCTATTTCAGTACTTGTCTCTGGGGACTCTGGGGGGTGATAGGGTGTAGTGACACTAATGTCATCAGCTGTGGTCGACGTCTCCTTCTCTGTAGGTGATGCTGTCATTGTTCTTCCAATGGCCCTGTTGGTAATGCTAGGGCGGGTCTGGAGTTTGTAGATCTTCACGTCATGTAGGTGATTCCAAGCAGGCTTATCCTGCAACTTCACCGTTCTCGTAGATACCTCCTCTACCAAGTGAGGACCAGTAAAGCGTGGGCTGTTCCACTTTCTATTGAAGTTGCGGAGTAGCACGTGGTCACCTTTAGCAATTTTGCTGAGTCCTTCCTTTTCCAATTCTTTGTCGGCGTCTTCTTGTTGATAACTCTTAGAAACGCCCCGCGTGCGCTCGAGCTGTTGAGATACAAACGCTACACTAGTAATCAAAGAAGACACATATTGGTACATTTCGTCACCAAGAACAGTTGTAGTGTTTTCATAATCTGTGAATGCCCTTGATGTTGGCGTTAGAGGAAGGCGCATTTGACGTCCGGTCACCACCTCATGAGGAGTGAGGTGGTGGTCGGAGCCTGGTCTATTCCTCAGCTGAAATAGAGCTAGCGGAAGGCAATACAACCAACTCTTCTTTGTTGTTTGCTGTATCTTTGCAATTGCCTCCTTCAGTAGGCCATTCAGGCGTTTGCATATACCCTTGGCCTGCGGGTGATATGCACATGCAAATTTATGCTTAATGCCCAGTAAGGACGTGATGTGCTGAAACATTTCATTAGCGAAGTGCGGGCCGTTATCTGACCGCAGTACTTCACACACTCCCCACCTGGGGAAAACCTCCCTCACTAGAAATTTAGCTGCTCTGAAAGCATCTGCATGTGAGCAGGGTCCTGCCTCAATCCACCTGGAGAATGGGCATACCACTACAATCATATACCTATTTCCTTGACATACATAGATCATATCAACATAATCAATATGAATGTGCAGGAAGGGTCCCGCTGGCCGGGGTATAGTACCTTTTATCACTTGCAGCATTTGACCGGCCGTAAACTGTTGGCATGTAAGGCAATTGCTGATAAAATTTGTTACATGAGAATTTAACTCGGGGCAGAACCAGTCTTCCCTAATTCGTGCTGCAATAACTTCCTTCCCTGTATGAGCTGGGTGATGGAGCTGGCCCAAGGCGGAGTTCAATAGTGCCAATGGCATGACCATCTTTCCAGTGTTACCCTGACGCCATAATGCGTCAGTTGGCGACATTGTACATCCTCTTTTTACCCATAGTTCCTTTTCTGCCATTGGTGCAGCCGCCTGTAATTCCATTATCTGTGTGGCTGGGAGATGGGTGTACCCTTTTTTCATCAACATCTGTTTAGCTATCCCCCTCCCTCTCCCTCTCTCTGACTCTGGGGGGTTCCATATTTCACCAAAATACGCCGCATGTTTGGCATGTGCGTCTGCTGTTTCATTCCCTTTTGAGATATGATCTTCTCCATTAGTCTGTGCGGGACATTTGACCAAAGCTATTTCTTGGGGATTATTGATTACTTCAATTAATTCAGCTAACAAGAGAGCATGTTGCACTGGGGTGCCGTCAGCTCTCCTAAACCCCCTTCTCCGCCATTTTGTCAACCCTGAGTGGACAGTTGACGTGACATTTGCGCTATCAGAATATGTAGTAACTCTTTTGTCAAAGCTTTCCTTCAACGCCAAGATCAGTGCAACCAATTCTGCTGCTTGAGCCGAATAATGCTGTGGTAACTGTACACATTTCACCGGGAAACACACCAATTCTTCTGTCATTTTTACAACTGCTGCCCCAGTTCTCCTTATCCCATCACTCTGGTCTATTGTTGATGACTCATCAATGAACAAGAGCTCTCCTCCATTGAGCGCATCCTCTTCAACTTTTCTAGTACATGAGTACATTTCGGTAGTCTGCATACAGTCGTGAGCATAATCACCTTCCTCAATAACTTCAGCTATAAACATTGCAGGGTTAACTGTACTGCATCTAACAATAGATAGTTCTGGTCTAGATAAGATGATCTCATAACCTGACGCGTGGTTAGTGTGGACTTAGGCTTGTTCAATATTGCAAATAGTGCATGCTCCACAAATAGTGTGGTTGGGCACCCCATTGTAATAGATGATGATTTCTCTACCACGAAGGCAGCTGCGGCAAGACCTTGTTCACAAGGGAAATGACCTAACATAACAGGGTCCAAGTGACCGCTGTAGAACGCTATTGGCTTGTATCCCATGCTTGTTTTCTGAGCCAATACTGCTTTCATTACTGCTGAGTCGCAATGTGAAAAGATAAGGAACTGTCATTCATAATCTGGGGTGGCCAGTACCGGAGCAGTTGATTTCGCGTGTTTCTAACTCGTCAAATGCTTCCTTCATTTCCCTTGTCCACCCCAATTTTTTCTCCCCTTTGTTTGCTTCTCTCAATGCTTCAAGTAGGGGTCCTATGTATGAGCTGTAATCGAAAACCCATGCTCTACAGTAGTTGCACAATCCCAGGAACTGCTGCAGCTCCCTCACTGTTTGTGTCAATGGCGTGTTTGATATAGCCTGTGCTCTTTGTGGTGCAATCTTTCTTCCGTGTTGTGATATTAGTTGACCAATGTATAATACCTGTTCCTGACAGTACTGTAACTTTTCTTTGTTTACCTTGTAACCTTTTTCAGCCAATATTGTCAGCATTTTCAATGAGTCTTCCCTGCACCTTTTTTCGCTTGTGCTGCAAATTATTATGTCTTCGACATATTTCAGCACCGTACTTTCCAATTCAACGTTTCCCAAGTCCATCTGTATTACTCTGTTGACAATTGAGGGTGACTCGCTGTACCCTTGTGGTAACCTGGTGTGTTTCCATTTTGTGTTTCTGTACGTGAAGCTTGTCAAGTCTTGTGAATCTGGATGCAAGGGTATTGAGAAAAAGGCATTTTTGAGGTCAATCACTGTAAACCGTGAGGCCTCTGCTGGAATTCCACATAATATTGTGGCCGGGTTTGCTGCTATGGGGTATTCTGCTTCCACAATGTTGTACAAGGGCCTGAGGTCCTGGATAAAACGCCAAGACCCTCCTTTAGCTTTGCGCACTGGGTACACGGCCGTGTTACATGGTGATTCTGATGGTACCAGTATGCCGTTATTTATTAGGGCCGTTATTGTTTCGTATATGCCCTCATCTGCTTCTTTTGATAGTGGGTATTGCTTCACTCTAGGGAGTATTGCACCCTTTTTCAGTTTTATTCTTACTCCCCCGATACTCTTTATGCAGCCCACGTCATAGGGACTAGTGGTCCACAGTGATGTTGGAACTTTTGCCATATCTTCCTCGTAAAAGGGAACTGGGTTAGATGCGGGTGCTTCAAGTGCCATGGCAATTTTCTGTGCCACTTGCTTGTATGTCACTGTTAGCCATATATCTATAATCATCATAAATACAATTTCACCCTCTTCCTTGTCTTCTGAAAAGAGCTCCTCATCGGACACATGGGTGAGCCTGCATCCCTCAGCCAGCACTATCACTGCCCTCCATGCTCTCCCTTCCCGGTCTTGGGCATGTACTGCGATATAATCAGCAGTCGCTATAATGCTCTCGATGCTCACTGAAATCACCTTTCCTTCCGGTTCATTGGCTGGTGTCTCAGGTCTGAAAAAATAGGCTGCTGGCCTCCTCCAGATCTTCCCTTCTATTCCTGGCATCCATGCGAATGCCATGTCTGTTCCGTACTGGAAGATTTCGCCATCTACTGGCTCAGCCCGAGTCACTGTCTGCCCACAGTATGCTTGCATAATTTGCCGTGCAGTGAGCATGTTTATTCCTGGGGTGGAACAAATTATGCAGTCCTCCGTGAAGGAGATTGTCATATTTAACCTGCTCATTATGTCTCTCCCAAGTATGTTTACTGGCGACTCCCTTGAATACAGGAGCGGGACGGACATGTCATAATCCCCTATTGATAAGGAGATGTTATCAGTAAAGGGAACCAACCCCCTAGCCCCAGAGAATCCTTGGGTGTTCATGGCCTCACCTAACATCTTAAATTTACCTTCCCTTATGCAAGACCGGGTTGCCCCAGTATCAACAAGGAATGATCATTTTTTGTCACCTATCGTTACCTCAGTGCGTGGTTCCTCCGCACTATTAGGTGTTACAGACAGGATGGGACACACCAAGGACGTCTGTGGGCTGTCCTATTGTGGGTATAATGATTAACCACTTCCTGTGTAAGGGTTGTGTCCCAGGACAGTGACCCTTCCCAGTTGTGTTTGCTGTAGCTTTGTATTGGTGGATGTTACCTTATGGTCCTGTATTTGAGTGGGCTGCTGTACTTGCTGCACTTGGTGTTGTTGTGATATCGCTACCTGTTGATGCGGTAGTGAATATGTCTGTGGCTGTTGTTGTGTTACTAACTGTTGCTGCGTGCTGCCCTGTGGCAGTCCCTGCTGTTGTTGGTAACCCTGCTGTTCCCTTGTAGGCCCTTGTTTTCCTTGTTCCCCCCACGCTGGTGTGGAGGGTCTCATTCTACATGTGCGTGACATGTGTCCTAACATTCCACAAATCCAACATACAGGTGGTTCCCTGGTCTGCCATGGGAAACTTCCTGAATTATCCTGGTATACTGGTTGCCCAGTGGGGTAGAAGCTTCTGAATCCTCCCCCTTGCTGTTGTGTGTTATAGCCATATCCCCTCCCCCTCACCATTCCTCCCCTTCCCCTGTTGTAATTATAATATCCAGCTCCTGATGTCGAGTATCCTCCTCCCATATTAGCCGTGTATGGTGGGGTGGTGGCAGCTGTTGTGTTATAATTTGTGGTGATTGTATTTGGGAGGGATCTTGTGCGGCCACTACTTGCGTGGGGTTTGGTGTCATTGTTGTAGGTGTAGTTATTAGTGCACCTTCCATCGTGTACTTAGTCAGTTTTTTCTGCACTAATTTAGCCTCTTCCGCTTTTCTATCTTCTTCCTTTTGTTTCATCTTTTCTTGCCACGTCCTACAATGATGTACTATCGTCAGTTGTATTTCCGGCCAAGCCTTTGCTTCCATCCCCACTACTTTCTTGAATTGTTTCTGAACTGCCTCCGGAAGCCCTTGTATTAGTATATGATAGAATATTGCCGGTGTTTTGTCCCACTGCTCTCTAGTTTCCATACGCCACTTCTCTTGAATTTCCTGGATATAATCAACAGGATCTTCGTTCTCACGCATCTTACGTGATGTAATTGCTCCTATGTCTGAGGTGTCTGGGTATTGTACCCTTAGTGCTTGCCATAATGCATGTCTGCAGTTTGCAAATGGCGCCCCGTCGTGTGATGTATTTGTTATTGTGATCCCGGGGAAGCCCGCTCTCTTCCAGATGTCATCTGCTGCATCCCCTAATATTGATATTAGTAGGCCCTTCACGTCTCCTACTGCCAGTTTCTGTCCTGCAGTGTGTTTTTCAATCTCATATATCCATTTCCCCGCTCCTCCACTTAGTGATGGGAGCCTACACTTTCAGGGTAATTCATAGAATTTCGCAGAAAAGTGTCGCAAGCGTCTGGCGCAGAGTGTCCGCGTGCGATTGTCTGCGCCAGGCACGTGCGCTAAAACCGATTTCCGCGCACAGCGTATTCATGGGTTCTAGGCTCCCAAACCAGCCGTGGCGCAGAGTATCGCAGCGACCCTGCAGCAGCACCAGTAACGCCCCCAAGAACGCCCTCGCACAAGGAAAAGCCATCAAAATCGCGAAATCATCGCAAAGGGCTGCGCTAACCTTGGACCAGTTTACAGGGCTGCCAAACAAGGAACGCAAAGCGGGTAACGTTCATATCAGGGGTACGCGGGAAGTTTTACACGCGATTAGCCAGGGTACGTGTATTACAGGGGTACGCGGGAAGTTCAACACGCGATTGGCCAGGGTACGTGTATTACAGGGGTACTCGTGAAGTTTTACATGCGATTAGCCAGGGCACGTGTATTACAGGGGTACGCGGCAATTATCACACGCGATTTGGCTGGGTACGTGTATTACAGGGGTATACGGGAAGTTTTACACGCGATTTGGCTGGGTACGTGTATTACAGGGGTGCACGGGAATAATCACACGCGATTTGGCCAGGTACGTGTATTACAGGGGTGCGCAGGAATTATCACACGCAATTTGGCTGGGTACATGTATTACAGGGGTGCGTGGGAAGTTAAACACGCGAATAGGTTGGGTGGGTCCTCACAGGTGTACCCTGTACACCCTCCACGGCCCCTGCAGGCCGCCCACACCACAGGGGACTACCCTGCACACCTGCTCATGTCCCCCTGCACCCCCACCCCCCAGCAGTGCAGGGGCACCCTCCACCAGGCCCTCACCCATGTCCCCTATCACCCCCACCCCCCAGCCACCAGGGGCACCCACCACCAGGCCCCCACTCATGTCTCACACCACCCCCACCCCCCAGCCACCAGGGGCACCCACCACCAGGCCCGCACTCATGTCTCCCACCACCCCACCCCCCAGCAGTGCAGGGGCAGCCTCCACCAGGCCCCCACCCATGTCTCCCACCACCCCCACCCCCCAGCAGTGCAAGGGCACCCACCACCAGGCCCCCACTCATGTCTCCCACCACCCCCACCCCCCAGCAGTGCAGGGGCAGCCTCCACCAGGCCCCCACTCATGTCCCCTATCACCCCCACCCCCAAGCCACCAGGGGCACCCTCCACCAGGCCCCCACCCATGTCCAACCCATGTCTCCCACCACCCCCAACCCCCAGCCACCAGGGGCACCCTCCACCAGGCCCCCACCCATGTCTCCCACCACCCCACCCCCCAGCAGTGCAGGGGCAGCCTCCACCAGGCCCCCACTCATGTCCCCTATCACCCCCACCCCCCAGCCACCAGGGGCATCCTCCACCAGGCCCCCACCCATGTCTCCCACCACCCCCACCCCCCAGCAGTGCAGGGGCACCCACCACCAGGCCCCCACTCATGTCTCCCACCACCCCCACCCCCCAGCCACCAGGGGCACCCACCACCAGGCCCCCACTCATGTCTCCCACCACCCCCACCCCCCAGCCACCAGGGGCACCCACCACCAGGCCCCCACTCATGTCTCCCACCACCCCCACCCCCCAGCCACCAGGGGCACCCACCACCAGGCCCCCACTCATGTCTCCCACCACCCCCACCCCGCAGCCACCAGGGGCACCCACCACCAGGCCCCCACTCATGTCTCCCACCACCCCCACCCCCCAGCCACCAGGGGCACCCACCACCAGGCCCGCACCCATGTCTCCCACCACCCCACCCCCCAGCAGTGCAGGGGCAGCCTCCACCAGGCCCCCACCCATGTCTCCCACCACCCCACCCCCCAGCAGTGCAGGGGCAGCCTCCACCAGGCCCCCACTCATGTCTCCCACCACCCCACCCCCCAGCCACCAGGGGCATCCTCCACCAGGCCCGCACCCATGTCTCCCACCACCCCACCCCCCAGCAGTGCAGGGGCAGCCTCCACCAGGCCCCCACCCATGTCTCCCACCACCCCCACCCCCCAGCAGTGCAGGGGCACCCACCACCAGGCCCCCACTCATGTCTCCCACCACCCCCACCCCCCAGCCTTCAGGGGCACCCACCACCAGGCCCGCACCCATGTCTCCCACCACCCCACCCCCCAGCAGTGCAGGGGCAGCCTCCACCAGGCCCCCACCCATGTCTCGCACCACCCCACCCCCCAGCAGTGCAGGGGCAGCCTCCACCAGGCCCGCACCCATGTCTCCCACCACCCCACCCCCCAGCAGTGCAGGGGCAGCCTCCACCAGGCCCCCACCCATGTCTCCCACCACCCCACCCCCCAGCAGTGCAGGGGCAACCTGCACCAGGCCCGCACCCATGTCTCCCACCACCCCACTCCCCAGCAGTGCAGGGGCAGCCTCCACCAGGCCCCCACCCATGTCTCCCACCACCCCCACCCCCCAGCAGTGCAGGGGCACCCACCACCAGGCCCCCACTCATGTCTCCCACCACCCCCACCCCCCAGCCACCAGGGGCACCCACCACCAGGCCCCCACTCATGTCTCCCACCACCCCCACCCCCCAGCAGTGCAGGGGCAGCCTCCACCAGGCCCCCACCCATGTCTCCCACCACCCCACCCCCCAGCAGTGCAGGGGCAGCCTCCACCAGGCCCGCACCCATGTCTCCCACCACCCCACCCCCCAGCAGTGCAGGGGCAGCCTCCACCAGGCCCCCACCCATGTCTCCCACCACCCCACCCCCCAGCAGTGCAGGGGCAGCCTCCACCAGGCCCGCACCAATGTCTCCCACCACCCCACCCCCCAGCAGTGCAGGGGCAGCCTCCACCAGGCCCCCACCCATGTCTTCCACCACCCCCACCCCCCAGCAGTGCAGGGGCACCCACCACCAGGCCCCCACTCATGTCTCCCAACACTCCCACCCCCCAGCCACCAGGGGCACCCACCACCAGGCCCCCACTCATGTCTCCCACCACCCCCACCCCCCAGCAGTGCAGGGGCAGCCTCCACCAGGCCCCCACCCATGTCTCCCACCACCCCACCCCCCAGCAGTGCAGGGGCAGCCTCCACCAGGCCCGCACCCATGTCTCCCACCACCCCACCCCCCAGCAGTGCAGGGGCAGCCTCCACCAGGCCCCCACCCATGTCTCCCACCACCCCACCCCCCAGCAGTGCAGGGGCAGCCTCCACCAGGCCCGCACCCATGTCTCCCACCACCCCACCCCCCAGCAGTGCAGGGGCAGCCTCCACCAGGCCCCCACCCATGTCTCCCACCACCCCCACCCCCCAGCAGTGCAGGGGCACCCACCACCAGGCCCCCACTCATGTCTCCCACCACCCCCACCCCCCAGCCACCAGGGGCACCCACCACCAGGCCCCCACTCATGTCTCCCACCACCCCCACCCCCCAGCAGTGCAGGGGCACCCACCACCATACACCCCACCAACCTGGATGACTCTGTGCCATCTTCCCTCGTTGGGCCCTGTGGGGTCCCAGCTGCCTCTTCTGCTGCTGAGGAGTCCAACTCCGACCTCCGCCTCTTGGACCTCCCCTTGCCAGCTGCGGCCTGGGACGCGGCACCAGACTCCTCACCCCCCGACGAGATCACAACTTGGGAGGGGATCTGGCCCTTGCGTCTCCGGCTGGTGGTGCGACCCCTGCCGCTGTGCTCCACAGCACCTGCTCCGTCCTCTTCATCAGTTGACGGTGCAGACAGGGAGAAAGAAAACACAGGCATCAGGGCACTGTAAAATGGACTCATACACACATGACAGTTATACATGAGTGGCATAGGTAAACCCCAGACATGGCATCACAATCCCCAACACACATGTCATTTCAACTTGCACACATGAGCCATACCACAGCCATGATGCAACAGCCAGCACCATCCATTCACATACAACAGCATGTGCAGCCAAAGGTCATCCACACATCACATGCAACATAGGGAGTACACTACACATGCACACACAACACCAAACCTGCATGCATGTGTACACCTCCGCCAACTGTCGCAGTGTCTCCATCGACATCCATGTCACACCTGACAATCATTCCTCCACATCCTGTGCCATGCAAGCCCACACACACAAGCACCATCCATGTGTCACACATGAGACCCCTCGCATGTGTCACCCTCACAGCCCTGTACACCCCCCCTACTTGGCCACATAAAAATACATGTTCAACCTGCACACTCCTGGCACACCACCACACGCAAAACTTACTATCAGTATGCATGTACACTTACCGCTCGACTCCAGACGGGTCTGCTTCTCAAGGACATGGATGTGGAGCGCAGGGGATATGCATTCCAGGACCCTCATCTGATCTTCCGACAAGTGGCCCCGCCCGCCCCTTAGCATCTGCTGCCATCATGAGGCGCCGGGCCTTGTTGAGGGTGCTGGACCTGAAGTCCTCCCAGCGCTTCCTGACACATTAGTAGTCGCGGACTGCCACCTCCTCCGCGGTGATGGCAGTCACGACGTCCATCGGCGCGCAACCTTCCGAAGAGGGCATCATACTGCCCCACGACATGCTCCACCAGGACAACAACTTCCCTGGCACTGAAGCTGGTGCCCCTCTGCCTCCTTGGCCGGGGGTTGCCACTGGTGCCAGATGTCGTAGTGCCCGACATGGCAACCCCAGAGGCAGGAGTGGGTGGGCAACTGGGTCCTGGTGCTGGGCTGTGGGGTGACAGTCGGGAGCCTTTGGTTCCAGGAGGGGTGGTCACAGCAACAGCACCCCTGGCTGATGTGCAGGCAGCAAATGGCAGGGCACGTGGCCAGCAGGCAGTCAGGCAGCAGCAGATGGCAGGTGGGAGCGTGCTCAGGGCTCTGGGGGGCAGTAATTTGGCCTCCTGGGCAGGAGCGTGGTCTTTCGTGTGTGAACGCGTGGACAGCCTGATAGGGAGTGATTTTGCACGTGAAAATCCCACACGTCTGCGTGTGAATCGAAGAAAGGCCCTTAGCGCGTAAACCCATCAACAGCATATGCGCGTGCAGGAAAATGTTGCGTGACACGTCCGAGTGTCAAAGCGTGTGATTGGAGAAAATAGACCTACACGCAGAAGTCACAAAGCGTGTAAATGGTTAAAATGGACCTACACGCAGAAGTGACAAAGCGTGTGATTGGTGAATATGGATCTACACGCAGAAGTGACAAAGCGTGTGATTGGTGAAAATGGATCTACACGCAGAAGTGACAAAGCGTGTGATTGGTGAAAATGGGCCTAGCACGTACACGCCGCGTAAGTGACGCTGTACGTGTGGGCCTGTATATAAAGTACGTGTAGAACACCATTTCCTTGTACGTGCTTTTCGTGGAGAGCGAGTGGGTGAATTCTGTACTTCTTGTCGTTTCACACGCGATTTACTTCACGGCGTTTCCAGTTCGTACTCCCTGTTACCTCTGACAGCTTTTTCTCTTTTTTCTCTCGTACTGGTTAACCTGGGCCTGTTCCCTCAAACAGTGTCCCCTTCTACTGTTGTCCTGTCTCCTCAGACAGTGTACATATCTTCTTTTGGCGGGGGTGTTGCCAACCAAACGCGCTCATTTTTCACGCTCTTTTACCTGGCAGACGGTGAGTCACGCACGTATCTAACTTCTGTGCTTGCCCCGTGTGTAGCCTACCCCTTCAGAGGTCATTCTAGGCTGCGTGTGACACGCATGCGTTCATTCTTGTGTTACTGGGTGCCACAGCGTAGTGCAGGTTTTTCTTTCTGCACACGTGGTCTAGGAGGGGTTGCGTGCACGTCATCTCCCTTTTTTGGGCCTCCTGTGCGTTGCGTGACCCGTCATCTTTCCCCAGGGGTTACAATCAGCCTTGCTAGAGCACTAGGGTACAATTACCATCTGGTACCCAACCCCTTTGACCCCCAATTGCCCAGGACTATAGTCTACAGCCACTCCCATACGCACATTAATATCAGTGCCATGGCTGGGAGGCGAGGATTCCGTAAGGGTGGCAAAGGTGGAAGAGCCACAAGTGGTGGCCGTGGTGGATCCGGTAGGGGACGTGGTCGTAACTTGCAGGGTGAGCCTGTCCCCCCATGTGCGGAGGACCAATCAAGGGCACCCATTATCCCCCCCCCCTCCCGTTGAGGCTGATGTGGCTGACACCATCCATGCTCAGCCCTTGTTGGACCAGCCCATTGTGGCACCACACCTGGCTGACTCCATGGCTGACTTCCAGGTCAGCAGGGCTACCACACGTGCGCTGGTGCACGTTGATGCCATCATGCCACGTGGATCTGGGGCAGCAAGGTCATCTGCTGCCCCAAGTAGGCAGGGCGGAGAGGCTGCAGGGGCAGCTGCGGCTCCATCCACCCCAGCTCTCACACACCCAGCCAGGACAGTGTCCGTCCTAGTCCATTCTGCTGACATTCCCCATGACACCATTACACTTGAGCCAATGCCTGCACCAACTCCCATGCTGAGTGTGCAATCCCACATACCTGATACAGAGCCCACCAGGGCTCCTGCCCCTAGTGTCCAGAGCGGCGCAGGACACTCAGGATCACCACCACCTTCCAAGCGAAAGAGGAAGAGTGCTCGTCCGGCACAGGCTGATGCCCCAGACACGGCTACACAGTCCGGTCCGTCGAGGAAGCCCAGCTTCACGGATGACGAACTGAATGCACTTGTCGAGTATGTGTCCGGACATGATAACGAGATGGTCATTGTTGCAGGATCAAAGACCACACCTGCACAACGCCAGGCACACTGGCAGACCGTTGCGGACATCGTAACTGCCCTTGGAATCGTGAGGCGCACAGCCAATGATTGCTGCAAGCGCTGGAATGACCTAAAGCGCAGGGCAAAGAAGAAGCTGGCCTCAAGTCATGCCGCAACTCTAGTGACTGGAGGTGGGTCTCCAGTAGAAGACATGGAACTCACTCCACATGAGTCAGTTGCTGGGACCTACGTCACGGAGGAACAGATCCAAGGCGTGGGAGATCTGCCTGATTACGAGGCATTGTCCGGTGAGTGCACATGCATGTGTGTGTCATCCATGTGCATGGTGTGTGTGTGAGGGCATCTTTTTGTGTGCCAGGTGAGAGTGTGTGCGCCTGAGTCGAATGTGTCAGCCATGTGCTTCATGCAATACATCCTGCACAGCTGCAATTGGCCATTGCAGTATCCCTTCTGCCAACAGTAGACATCTAGCCCAACAGCACCCCAGTTGCCCTTGAAGTGTCACCTTGCCACAACATTGTTGCTTATTTTCCTATGTTCAATCAGACAGATTGTATGCATTCCACCACTTATACTAGGCATTCCTCAGTCCTCTAGTCACATGTCTGGCATGGCCATGGTAAAGTGGAGTGACTTTGTTACCTGGATATCATATGTTCACACATGTCCCTGTGCAATTGGACCATATTGGACTGGCAGCTTCAGGTGATAAAGCAGACCTGTTTCAATTAGAAAAGCTATTGCATGTGGGAACTGGACAGAATGAATAAGTGCTGCCCTCCTCTCCATCTACACTCAATAGCAATGGCACATGCCATCTGTGTGATGGCATGTGTGTGTCACCTGGCAATCACAGGGCAATGTGTGATGCCACTGCCAGGCAGCATGCAGAAAATGTGTTCATCTTCCATCTTTGTGTAATGAGTGTGTGCCATTTGCCTGCCCTTCATACGCAGTGAGGGTGCATGCATGGGAGGGTCTTAGTCATGTGGGACATGTGTCAATCAAGTACTGGTTCTCTTGCTTCTCAGCCCTCATTGTGTGCCATGGTGCTAATGCGGGTTTCCATTTCTTTGTTATTATGTCATTGCAGGGGAAGACGCACCTGATACTGCTGGGGTTGTGGAGATGGTGCAGAGCCAGGAGGGGTCCGAGGGCCGACCAACCACCAGTGTGGGACGTGGTGTGCTGGTGGGTGAAAACCCACAAGTGCTACAGGTTGTGCTCTCAAGGGATGTCTCTGGCTGCACCTCCCCCGAGCTGTACTCAGCTGTTGACTCGGATGATGAGACCTACGTGCCGTCGCAGGTGAGTGTTCCAGGGAGGGAATCTGTTCTGTCCCACCAACCTGCACCAGGGTCAGAACCCTCAATGGGGATGTCAGTGTTGGCAGCTAGGCCTTTGGTGGTTACGGATGCAGGGTCACACTCCGCGACATCTGATCCTGTTCCTGGGCCAGCAGATCAGAGGGGGAATGCAGTCCTGCAGCCTCAGGCAGTGCCGGCACAGCAAGGACCAGTCCGCCTTGCCCCAGACAGGTGTGGTGCCTGCCGACGTGGTGGCGGTACGCCACCTGGCAATACCGCATGGGAGCAATCCATTTACGGTATGGCTACCCAACAGGGAGCATCATCCGAGATGATGGCTCAGGCCATGGATAGGGTGGCCACTTCCATTGTCCCCCCTGAAAGGCTGATGGAGCGACTAGAGCAGGCAACCGACTCCATCTGCCAGTCACACAGGGAGGACATGTTGGCGTCCAACAGGGACAGGCGGGCGGCACTGGCGACTCTGCAGGAGGCCATCTCCATAGAGTCCCAGGGCCACAGGGAAGCCCTGAGGCAGGAGCTACATCAACTCAGGACGACTCTAGTTGAGCTTGAGGCTTCAACACACCAAAGGACAGAACAGCAGCTGGAGCGTCTCACCCGTACGCTCTCAGCTGAGATGCAAGCAACGAGGGCGGAGGTCCGGGCATCCCGTGAGTTGTTGCATGGGGACCTCCGCACCCTCATCCTCCAGAACGAGACCTACCACACCCGCATTCTTGCAGCCATGGAGGAACAGAGTAGGGCCTTGCGTGGGCTGCCTCCCATAGTGCAACCACCTCCGGATGCAGCTTGCACAGGGTGATAATAGCGACAGCAGTGATACTCCCACAATAGGGTAGCCGTGTGGGCCATGAGCCTATGGAGGTGTTTTTTTTTTCCCAGGATCCACACAGGTGGTTTCTGGTGTGCACCCTGACCTCGGACCTCCTGGGTGGCCTCCCCAACCCCCCCGGGCCCTTTAATGGGCATTTTTGATTTTTATTTATTTTTATTTTTATTTTTATATTTATTTTTATATTTTTCCCAATTTTTTTGGGACAATTTGTTGGCTTCCGTGGTTCCTGTGGGCATACGCTGCATTGTGGCTGGGCACATGCAGGCTTGTCATGTATTAGATTCAGATGCCTGGGTTTGAGTCACACACACCCCTCCTGCTTCCCGTTTCCATGGGCTTGCAAATAGTGTGCACAAGTGACATTGAAGTACATGGTGACATTGGACTCCCACTACATGTGTGGGTAGTCTAGTCAATACTGTGTATACATTCCTAGTGCATATTGCTGTTGTGTTGTACACTGCATGTTGCATTGATGTGTAACTCATCATCTGTGTCTGCCTCCCAATTTGCAGGTCCCTTCCTCATGTCTACACAAGGCCCTCTAGTCTGGAGGTGGGGTCCTTGTTGGCAGCAGTGCACCTACAACTCTACATGGCACCAACACTGTTCAGTTGGAAGTGGTGGGAGTGCAGGCATATCCAGGTGGTGAGACAACTGATTTATTACATTACTGAAGTCATGTTAATGGTAGTATCTGCTCAAGTTTGTTGTTGGTCCTGCATTACAGTGAGCATTTCAGGTGTAGGAAGTTTCAATTGGGGACACTGTACATTGCAACACTTGTCATGTTGTGGGGATTACTTTGTTTACCTGCACATAGCATGACATGGCACGGTGTGTTGTGTGGCGGTGCTGGGGATGGGTTGGGTGACATGGCACTGTCCTCTTGTTGCATTTAGCAAGTGGGTATTCATTTTGGCTGCTTGAATGTGTTTCTTCACAAAACTGCATTGGTGTTGTGTGTGGGTAGGGATGCACACATTGTAACACTTCCAGGTGAACAATCTCAGGCTGATATGCTTTTCATGGTTGAATCTCCAGACATTCAGGATCAGTGTCAGGTTGAGTCATCATTGACTGTCAGATGGAATGTGCCAGGCCAGTGTGCACTCCACAGGGGAGTGAATACTATGTGAAGTAATTAGCCACTAGCTGTGTACGGGCTGCCTCCCCCCGTGCCCTTTCCCCTCCCATGCGCAGCGGCTGTGCATGTGGTTGGGGATGTGGGGCCACCACCATGTCCACGGGCAGGCCCCGGCGTGTTGCAACGTTGTGCAGGACACATGCTGCCACTATGATCCTGCACACTACTGGGGGAGCGTATACCAGCTGCCCGCCAGAACGGTCAAGGGAGCGAAAGCGTGACTTTAGCACTCCGAATGTGCGCTCCACTATGCCCCGGGTTGTAATGTGGGCTGTGTTATATCTTACCTGGGGTGGCGTGGTGGGGTTCCGAATTGGCGTCATCATGTGGGGGCTGAGAGGGTAGGCACTGTCCCCTGTGGAGGTGGTGATTGGTATCATTGGTGGGGTAGTGACCTTGCTCAGTATCCAACATGCATGCATGTGCAGTGGCATACATACTCACCAAGCAGCGATGTATCGCCATGCCGCCCAGCATCTATGTCCTGGCATAGGGTGTACATTCGGTAAATGAAGCTGTCGTGGGTGGACCCGGGATAGTTGGCATATACTGAGGTGATGATTCCCTTGGCATTACATACTACCTGCACGTTGATGGAATGCTGGTGCTTGCGGTTCCAATAGATGTGCTCAGATGCCCTGGGGGGACGTAGAGCCACATGGGTGCAGTCGATGGCACCTAGCACTTTGGGGAATCGTGCCACACCGTAAAAATCCTGGGCCGCAGCATGCCTTTCTGCAGGTGTTCTGGGCAGGTATATGTGCCTGCGGACTGATGGGCGTGCAGTGATGATGTCCAAGACCTGGTGTAGGCAGCGTGACTGGGTGGCCTGTGACACCCCACCCACTATGGCACTTGTCCGCTGAAATGATCCAGTGGCTAAGAAGTGCAGTACATTGAGGACCTTCTCCAGGGGGCTGAGTGCTTGGGAGCACAGGGTGGGTGATGTGAGGTCATCCTCCCACTCACTCACCAGGTCCAGTATTATGTGTGGTGGAAACCTGTACCTTCCATACACCTGGTCATCAGGTATCCCGAACAGGCTGGTTCTGGGTGTGAATATTCTGGCCCTGACTCTCCTCCTCCTCCTCCTTTGGTAGCCCACTGCCACTGCTGCTAGGAACGGTATGTTCATCCTGGCATCTGGCTTGTCATTTGATAAGTGCGCAAATTAATGCTTTGCGCGTGTACTAGGCGAGCGTGTGACCCGCGCACCCCTGGAATCTAGTTCCCAGTCCAATAGCGTGTGGAAATTCCCACGCACCACGGGATACAGGTGCGCTGACGTACTTGCGTGTGTAAGTGCCCGCGCACCCCTGAAATACACGTACATAGGCCAATCGCGTGTAAGCGCACTTTTGTCCAATTACACGCGATGACACTCGGACGTGCAGTATTTTCACGTGTGCTCCGTCATCACGTGCTGAGTGGGGAACACCCGTGCGGGTCACGTCACAGACGCGCTTACGCGCTGAGGGACTCTGGTCCAATAGAATCGCGTATGCGTGCTGACGCGCTTACGCGCTTAGGGCCTTTCCTCGGATTTCACGCTGACGTGCAGGATTTTCACGTGCCAAATCACTCCGTATCAAGCTGGCCACCCGAAAACACACGGAAGACCACGCTCCTGCCCAGAAGGCCGAGTTACTGCCCCCCAGTGCCCCGAGCAGCCTCCCACGTGCCATCTGCTGCTGCCTGCCTGCCTGCCTGCTGCCACCGTGCCCTGCCATTTGGTGCCTGCACATCAGCCATCTGCAGGGGTCCAGTTGCTGTGTCCACCCCTGCTGGAACTGAAGACTCCCAACTGGGATTACATCGCTCCACAGCCCAGCCCCAGGACCCAGTTGCCCACCCACACCTGCCTCTGGGGTTGCCATGTCGGGCACTTCCACATCTGGCATCAGTGGCAACCCCAGGCCAGAGGGGCAGAGGGGCACCAGCTTCACTGCCACCGAAGTTGGTGTCCTGGTGGAGCATGTCCTGGGGCAGTATGATGCCCTCTTTGGATCGTCCCGCGCCAGCAAGGAAGGACGGGAGAGGATCTGGGCCGACTGTGTGGTTGCCATCAACGCGGAGGGGGTGGCAACCCGCAACGTCCAGAAGATCAAGAAGCGCTTGGATGACTTGAGGTCCAGGACCCTTGTGAAGGCCCGGCGCCTCATGGGGGGGGGCCGGGGCCACATGAGTTCCATCCAGAAGAGGGTCCTGGAACGCGTACGCCCAGCGCTCCACGCCCAGATCCTTGACAGGGAGGCCCGTCTGGAGTTGAGCGGTAAGTGTCCAAGCATTACTGTGTGACACAGGGCATGTTGCGGTGTGCTGGTTCTATGATACTTGCCTGTATGTGTGCCATAGGCCATGTATGCATGTATGTGTGCAGGGACATCATGGTAATGCATGTGCGACCAGTGATGTGTGACCCACGTGGTTGTTGCATGTGTCCAAATGCGGCATGGGGAGCCCTATGCAGATTTTGAACATGAGAGCATGCCAGTCTCTGTACCTGGACATGGGTGGGGGTGAGGGATGGGTGCTGATGCCAGGTACATATATGGTAGCCATGTCTGTGTGCCTGACCTGCGTGTCTGTGACTTGTGCATGCCATGGATGCATGACACATGTGTGTGACAAAGCACAGATTCAGTGAAGCAGCCAACTTACCCTTGTTTTGGCTGTGTTTGGTGTGTTTGGGGCCAGATGGATGTGACTGAGGTGAAGTGTGTGCATGTGATATGCATGAGCCATGATGCATGTGAGTTGCATATCATTGAATGTTTCAAGAGTCCATTGGACATGCATGGAAATATCCATGGCATGCAGCATGCCTGTTACTGTGTGTGTTTTGCCTGGACTGACCCATGTGTTGTGGAGGGACATGATGGAAGTGTACTTTGACAGTGGTGCTCATCTGCTATTGCTTCCTGTCTAGGGGACCATTGTGCAGTACCCTGATGCTTGTGTTCTTTGTCTCCCTCTACGCAGCGTCTAGTGAAGAAGAGGGCGGAGACGGCGCTGTGGAGCAAGGCGGCGGGGATGCACCCACGGCTGCAGCGGAAGGGGTGGGTGAGCCCCCACAGGGGCCTGCTACGGCGGGAGACGGTGAGGAGCCATCCAGGTTGGTGGTTTGCACAGAGGAGGAGGAGGCCGCCACTGGGGCACACATGGGGCCTGGTGGGGGCATCCCTGCTGGTGCAAGTGGTGCAGTCCAGGGCCAGGGGCAGGAGGCAACACAGGTCACCGTGGAGGGGCCTGTGCATGTCGCTGTCCCTGACCCTGTGAGTGCACCACCATGCACCAGCAGGGATGCCCCGTCCCAGGCCCGTCCGCAGGTAGTGGGGATGTCCATGTCACCTGACTCCCCTCCACCTGCGGACGTGGGAACCCCTGGCCGTGTGGAGAAGGTCCTGATTGGGGTCGCGATGCGCACGGCTGTGATTCATGATGCCGTGCGTGCTTCCCGGGAGGAGCACGCACGTCATCACGAAGTGCACCGTGCCGACGTGGCCCAATTGGGATCGGCCATGTTCGGGGGTTTCCTGCATGTGTTGGCCAATGTGGCGGCCCTCTCCTCCTCTGTGCAGGCTATCCACCAGTCGTTCTCCTTGCCGCCTTCCGGGCCAGATGCCACCAGGGCCCCCTGTGGACCTGCCCCGACCAATGCAGCCAGCTCGGTGGGGATCCCATCCCTGCCACAGTTGGGAGTCGGAGGTCCAGCAGGGGTGGACAACACTGCAACTGGACCCCAGCAGATGGAAGATGTGACAGCATCATCAGGCAGGGCACGTGCACGACGGCGTCGGTGGTTTCCATCAGCCTGGATGCCGTCGTGCTGGCAGAGGCAGTGGCGTCGGAGGCAGCAGCGGGCTCGACGTGGGAGGCATAATGGCTCGGGGCCATCAAGATCAGAGGGGCAGCCATCGGCCGGAGGGCAGGGCAACCCTGGGATGGTGGTGTCTTCCGTGTGGGAGGAGTTGGTCCAGCGGATAGGTGCGGAGCGGCAGCGGGCGGAAGAGGAGCGGCTCGCCATGGTCAGGGCGGAGTTCTCCATGCGTCGGGCATTGAGACGGGCTGAGTGCCTCGAGGAAGCTCGCAGGGAGTTTGAGCTGAACATGGGGTTATCCCTGCGAGACCTCGGGGCCAGGACAGAGTCCCGCCTCCAGGACATCGACATGGAGTTCGATGATGCCCTGGCCAGCAACATCAACAAGTGAGCCGCAGGACTTGCCCGCTGCCTTTGTATATAGTTATTTAGTTAGTTAGTGTTAGGTTTCCTTTATTTTGTTTTATTATTTTGGACCGCTCGGACAATGGCCACTTTTTTGTATATATTTTTTAGATTAGGTAGTAGTAGGTTTCATTTATGGTGTTGGGCTCATGGACCCTGGAACATTCCTGTATATAGTTTGCTTTTTGTAGATACTTCTTTTTCATTTCTTATTGTGTTCACCATGAGGAAATGGTTTTTCATTTTTTTTCATACTACATGATATTGCTTTGGACTACAATTTTTTTTTATTCCTTTGTTTTTTTGATTATGACTTTTGTTCTCGGACATGGACCATTAATTTGCTTATCCACATAGTTGTATGTTTGATTTGTTTACTTATTTTTAACCTATAATACATTTTTTATTTTTACTTTCACTTGTGTTATTTTCTCATTGGTTTCATACATGTCATGATATGTGTTTTGACATTCACTTGCACCCATTGTGTATGTGTGTGTGTCGGGCATGTGTCCATTTACATTGTTGCCATTGGGGTTGTATCATGTAATTGCATTCACTATGTGGGTGGATGCTATCCTTGCCTGGGTGTTTGTGCTGGGTATGCTGCCCTTTACTGCCATGATTGTGTATCGTCAGGACCTGGGGCCAGGGGGACATGTGTGGGTGCCTGGTGGAGGTTGCCCCTGCACTGCTGGGGGGTGGGTGTGGTGGGAGACATGAGTGGGGGCCTGGTGGAGGTTGCCCCTGGATGGTGGGGGGTGGGGGTGATAGGGGACATGAGTGGGGGCCTGGTGGGGGTTGCCCCTGCACTGCTGGGGGGTGGGGGTGGTGGGAGACATGAGTGGGGGCCTGGTGGAGGTTGCCCCTGGATGGTGGTGGGGGGTAGGGGTGATAGGGGACATGAGTGGGGGCCTGGTGGAGGTTGCCCCTGCACTGCTGGGGGGTGGGGGGGGTGGGAGACATGAGTGGGGGCCTGGTGGAGGCTGACCCTGCACTGCTGGGGGTGGGGGTGGTGGGAGACATGGGTGGGGGCCTGGTGGAGGGTGCCCCTGGATGGTGGGGGGTGGGGGTGGTGGGAGACATGAGTGGGGGCCTGGTGGAGGCTGCCCCTGGATGGTGGGGGGTGGGGGTGATAGGGGACATGAGTGGGGGCCTGGTGGAGGGTGCCCCTGGATGGTGGGGGGTGGGGGCGATAGGGGACATGAGTGGGGGCCTGGTGGAGGTTGCCCCTGCACTGCTGGGGGGTGGGGGTGGTGGGAGACATGAGTGGGGGCCTGGTGGAGGCTGACCCTGGATGGTGGGGGGTGGGGGTGGTGGGAGACATGAGTGGGGGCCTGGTGGAGGCTGCCCCTGGATGGTGGGGGGTGGGGGTGATAGGGGACATGAGTGGGGGCCTGGTGGAGGGTGCCCCTGGATGGTGGGGGGTGGGGGTGATAGGGGGCATGAGTGGGGGCCTGGTGGAGGTTGCCCCTGCACTGCTGGGGGGTGGGGGTGGTGGGAGACATGAGTAGGGGCCTGGTGGAGGTTGCCCCTGGATGGTGGGGGATGGGGGTGGTGGGAGACATGAGTGGGGGCCTGGTGAGGCTGCCCCTGGATGGTGGGGGGTGGGGGTGATAGGGGACATGAGTGGGGGCCTGGTGGAGGGTGCCCCTGGATGGTGGGGGGTGGGGGTGATAGGGGACATGAGTGGGGGCCTGGTGGAGGTTGCCCCTGGATGGTGGGGGGTGGGGGTGATAGGGGACATGAGTGGGGGCCTGGTGGAGGTTGCCCCTGCACTGCTGGGGGGTGGGGTTGGTGGAGACATGAGTGGGGGCCTGGTGGAGGTTGCCCCTGGATGGTGGGGGGTGGGGGTGATAGGGGACATGAGTGGGGGCCTGGTGGAGGTTGCCCCTGCACTGCTGGGGGGTGGGGGTGGTGGGAGACATGAGTGGGGGCCTGGTGGAGGTTGCCCCTGGATGGTGGGGGGTGGGGGTGGTGGGAGACATGAGTGGGGGCCTGGTGGAGGCTGCCCCTGGATGGTGGGGGGTGGGGGTGATAGGGGACATGAGTGGGGGCCTGGTGGAGAGTGCCCCTGGATGGTGGGTGGTGGGGGTGATAGGGGACATGAGTGGGGGCCTGGTGGAGGTTGCCCCTGCACTGCTGGGGGGTGGGGGTGGTGGGAGACATGAGTTTTAGGCCTGGTGGAGGCTGACCCTGCACTGCTGTGGGGGGTGGGTGGTGGGAGACATGGGTGGGGGCCTGGTGGAGGGTGCCCCTGGATGGTGGGGGGTGGGGGTGGTGGGAGACATGAGTGGGGGCCTGGTGGAGGCTGCCCCTGGATGGTGGGGGGTGGGGGTGATAGGGGACATGAGTGGGGGCCTGGTGGAGGGTGCCCCTGGATGGTGGGGGGTGGGGGTGATAGGAGACATGAGTGGGGGCCTGGTGGAGGTTGCCCCTGCACTGCTGGGGGGTGGGGGTGGTGGGAGACATGAGTGGGGGCCTGGTGGAGGCTGACCCTGGATGGTGGGGGGTGGGGGTGGTGGGAGACATGAGTGGGGGCCTGGTGGAGGCTGCCCCTGGATGGTGGGGGGTGGGGGTGATAGGGGACATGAGTGGGGGCCTGGTGGAGGGTGCCCCCGGATGGTGGGGGGTGGGGGTGATAGGGGACATGAGTGGGGGCCTGGTGGAGGTTGCCCCTGCACTGCTGGGGGGTGGGGGTGGTGGGAGACATGAGTGGGGGCCTGGTGGAGGTTGCCCCTGGATGGTGGGGGGTGGGGGTGATAGGGGACATGAGTGGGGGCCTGGTGGAGGTTGCCCCTGCACTGCTGGGGGGTGGGGGTGGTGGGAGACATGAGTGGGGGCCTGGTGGAGGTTGCCCCTGGATGGTGGGGGGTGGGGGTGGTGGGAGACATGAGTGGGGGCCTGGTGGAGGCTGCCCCTGGATGGTGGGGGGTGGGGGTGATAGGGGACATGAGTGGGGGCCTGGTGGAGGGTGCCCCTGGATGGTGGGTGGTGGGGGTGATAGGGGACATGAGTGGGGGCCTGGTGGAGGTTGCCCCTGCACTGCTGGGGGGTGGGGGTGGTGGGAGACATGAGTGGGGTCTGGTGGAGGTTGCCCCTGCACTGCTGGGGTTTGGGGGTGGTGGGAGACATGAGTGGGGGCCTGGTGGAGGCTGACCCTGCACTGCTGGGGGGTGGGGGCGGTGGGAGACATGGGTGGGGGCCTGGTGGAGGCTGACCCTGGATGGTGGGGGGTGGGGGTGGTGGGAGACATGAGTGGGGGCCTGGCGGAGGCTGACCCTGGATGGTGGGGGGTGGGGGTGGTGGGAGACATGAGTGGGGGCCTGGTGGAGGGTGCCCCTGGATGGTGGGGGGTGGGGGTGATAGGGGACATGAGTGGGGGCCTGGTGGAGGTTGCCCCTGCACTGCTGGGGGGTGGGGGTGGTGGGAGACATGAGTGGGGGCCTGGTGGAGGCTGACCCTGCACTGCTGGGGGGTGGGGGTGGTGGGAGACATGGGTAGGGGCCTGGTGGAGGCTGACCCTGGATGGTGGGGGGTGGGGGTAGTGGGAGACATGAGTGGGGGCCTGGTGGAGGCTGACCCTGGATGGTGGGGGGTGGGGGTTGTGGGAGACATGAGTGGTGGCCTGGTGGAGGGTGCCCCTGGATGGTGGGGGGTGGGGGTGATAGGGGACATGAGTGGGGGCCTGGTGGAGGTTGCCCCTGCACTGCTGGGGGGTGGGGGTGGTGGGAGACATGAGTGGGGGCCTGCTGGAGGCTGACCCTGCACTGCTGGGGGGTGGGGGTGGTGGGAGACATGGGTGGGGGCCTGGTGGAGGCTGACCCTGGATGGTGGGGGGTGGGGGTGGTGGGAGACATGAGTGGGGGCCTGGTGGAGGCTGACCCTGGATGGTGGGGGGTGGTGGTGGTGGGAGACATGAGTGGGGGCCTGGTGGAGGCTGACCCTGGATGGTGGGGGGTGGGGTGGTGGGAGACATGGGTGGGGGCCTGGTGGAGGCTGCCCCTGCACTGCTGGGGGGTGGGGGTGCAAGGGGACATGAGCAGGTGTGCAGGGTAGTCCCCTGTTTTGTGGGCTGCCTGCAGGGGCCGTGGAGGGTGTACAGGGAACACCTGTGAGGACCCACCCAGCCTAATCGCGTTTGTAACTTCCCACGCACCCCTGTAATACACGTACCAAGCCAAATCGCGTGTGATAATTCCCGCGCACCCCTGAAATACACGCGCCCAGGCTATTCGCGTGTGGAAATTCCCGCGCACCCCTGAAATACACGTACCCTGCTGTAATCGCGTGTGGGACTTCCCGCGCACCCCTGAAATACACGCGCCCAGCCTATTCGCGTGTGGAAATTCCCGCGCACCCCTGAAATACACGTACCCTGCTGTAATCGCGTGTGGAACTTCCCGCGCACCCCTGAAATACACACGCCCAGGCTATTCGCGTGTGGAAATTCCCGCGCACCCCTGAAATACACGCGCCCAGGCTATTCGCGTGTGCAACTTCCCGCGCACCCCTGAAATACACGCGCCCAGGCTATTCGCGTGTGGAAATTCCAGCGCACCCCTGAAATACACGCGCCCAGGCTATTCGCGTGTGGAAATTCCCGCGCACCCCTGAAATACACGCGCCCAGGCTATTCGCGTGTGGAACTTCCCGCGAACCCCTGAAATACACGCGCCCAGGCTATTCGCGTGTGGAAATTCCCGCGCACCCCTGAAATACACGCGCCCAGGCTATTCGCGTGTGGAAGTTCCCGCGCACCCCTGAAATACACGTACCCTGCTGTAATCGCGTGTGGGACTTCCCGCGCACCCCTGAAATACACGTACCCTGCTGTAATCGCGTGTGGGACTTCCCGCGCACCCCTGAAATACACGTACCCTGATGGAATGGCGTGTGGAACTTGCCGCGCACCCCTGAAATACACCTACCCTGATGGAATCGCGTGTGGACCTTCCCGCGCACCCCTGAAATCCACGTACCCGGCCAAATCGCGTGTGAGACTTCCCGCGCACCCCGGTATACACGCACACTTATTTTTTGTCAGCGTGTCCGTGTTCGTGGGTACCCCTTTGCACGTCATTTGTCCTGGAGGGCCACAGTATAGGACATTCATCATGGCAGTATATGGGTGCTATTTGTTGGCGCACCTTTTGGCGCACATTTCTTACAGCCGCAGAGACGCTACCGCCTGCTTTCTTGTGGCGGTCGTGTTTGTGCCTGTGCGCTGGTTTGAGCGTGCGCTTTTTTGCCCTATTCTATTCCATGAATACGTGTTGTAGGCGAGCGTGTGGGCGTTCCGCGCACTTGTGCCCTGTGCTTCCCCCGTGACGCCCACGTTTTTGCAAGTTGTTCCCCATTCCGAGTGTTACGCCCGTGTTCCGCCTACTTTTGTTGCGTGCGCCGCGCTATGTGCGAATTTCGCTGTGGCCTGTGCGATTTTCGCTGTGACCTGGCGCACGCTGTTAGATGGCCTGTGCGCCAACGTGCGCGGCGCACTTTTTATCGCACATCCGCTGGTTTTCTCGCGCACGGACTTCCATGAATCGACGTGCGCTGCTTTTCGTGCGATTTTCGCACTTGCACTGCGATTTTCGCTATTACACTGCGATTCGCAAGTTTTTGCCCACTTGCGCAGCGCTAATTATTCCATGAATCGGCCTGTAAATATTTTCCTTGTCTGCATGCTTCCAAGGGACGTATTGTCGTCTAACCCCTCCTCTCTCCAAAAGTGGCATTAGGTTGTGTCCTATCTGACCCCACGGGTGTCGCGGTGTTGAGTCCGTATACCCCTCCTCTTCTTCCGTGTCGTCTACATCGTCTGTTATGTCCATATTTCCCCCGCTCATAGCTGTTTCCCCTTCATCACTTTCCCTTCGTTTATTATTTCCTTTATTTGATGTGGGCGTGTGTGTTCGTTCTTCCTGCCTGCATCCAGGGAGATCTCTAAGCCTGCCGTCGTAGGGTTTGTGTTCGTGAGGGGCGGGTGCGGGTGTAGGTGGACATGTTGGACGGGATGATGAGGGTGTAGCTGCACGTGTTTGCCTTCCCGCCATTCCTTGCTCTTCTTCCTCACTTCCCCCCAGTTCTTCCTTCCTTCTGCAAGCCCATGGTGATTCCCTGTTGGTTCGGGTGATGTACAATTTATCTAAGCTTTCCCTTTCCCCGTTTCTTCCTTCTCTCCCCATTCCTTCTTCTTCCTCGCTGCAAAAATCATCCAGGAGCGACAACCCCCAATCCGTCTTTTTCCCCCGAATCGTTACTGTTTTTAAATCTATTAAATCCGTTCCTCCCACTTCTTCTTTACCAATTGCTCCCCTTTGTGCTGATGTTGTTGCTACTTCTGTGTCCCTATGTACATATTTCCTTATTCCACTCTCCCCTCTCCTATCTCCTCTTTCCCCTTCTTTTTTCTCTACTATTTCTCCACCTATTTCCTCTCTTTTCTTTTTTAATTCCTCCATTACTTCACTACTCATCCTTTCTAATATCCTTTCTTCCTCTCTCTTCCTTTCCCATCTCTCTCGTTCCCGTTCTAATATGCTTTCTATCACCCTCCCATCCTCGTATTTCTTTGTGGTTTCTGATAGTATTTTCCTCTTCCATATTTCCATTTCCTTTTCTTTCTCTTCTTCCTCCCTTTTCTTGTCGCGCTGTGCTGCTCGAGATACCCTTTCTGCTGCCGCCTTCACCCTTTCAGCTTCCCTCTTTCGTTCTTCAGTTCGTTCCCTCATTTTTTCTAACTCATTCTTACTTTCTTTCCTTTCTCTCCTTCTCTCTCTTTCCTCCCTCTCAAGCTGTTTGATCAGAGCTTTTTGCTCATTCCTTAACTCCTCCAATCGTTCCTCCAAAATCTCCTCCTCTTCTCGTAACAGCTCCCCTTCCTTCCTTTTCCCCGTTCCCCCTTTATCTCGCTCTTACTCTCATTGTCCTCGTTCATTTTTGTTACTACCTCCTTCTCTTCTCCTGTTAATGAACCTCGCAATTTTAATAACACCTGCACAGCTACCCACTCGTCGTGTCCTATGGCTGCAATTTGTTCTTCACTAGTCTTCCCTTCCCTTGCGGGCATCTTCGTATAAGTTGACCCTACCGTACTTGTCGCCTCCCCCCGTGTAGCCACCTGTAGCTGTATATGGTGGTGGGCTGTATGCTGGGTTCGAATACCCCTCAGCCGCCCTTAATTGTTGCCTCTCCACTTCTCGTAGTTCCGTTATAGGATATAACCCCCTTCCTCCTTTTTCACTACTTTCGCTAAGGGCATGTCGTCGGCCTGCTCCTTTTTTATTTCTGTTTCATTTACGTTGCTAGGCTTTTCTCCTCCCTCTTGTCCTTTCCCCGTGCAATGTGTGTTTTCATTCTCTTTTTCCCCATTCTCTTTTTCCTCCTTAACCTTCTTCTCCTCCTTTGTTTCCCTCACAGTGAACATTCCGGTTGGTCCTGATCGGGACCCCTGAAACATCATCCATAAATTAAACACCTCCACATGATGCGTCAACTTCTTCCCCTTGTATGTGTTATGTAAATGGGTTAGTAGTGAGTGCTGCACATATGGGTCGAAACTGCCGTTAGGCGGCCAGGGTGTCGTCATTTTGTTGTCCATCCCAGGTGTCCATTCTATGCTGTATTTAATCGGTTTCTCCCTATGGGGTGACAGTGTTTTACATATATGCTGTAGCGGGGTAGTGAGGGTGTTCCCCCACCCTCCCGATCCTATCCCATATGACATGGTAGCACTGTGTTGTTAGCCTTCCTCGATATGTTAGTGGTTACCTGGCTAATAATAAACTCTATACAATTTCAGATGTTTTACCTGGCCCCGTAGTTTTGGGGACTTGCGATCGTCCGCTAAAAAAGAAAGCAATCAAATATAACGCTTGCAATTATGTATTTTTTTTTCTGTCTTTGTTTCTCTCACCTAATACCGTTTCGGCCCCCTACGGCCAAGGCATACGTAGCCCCCTGCGGCTGCGTGCCCTGTGTGACGTGCTTATACAGCCATCCCACTTTTCTTCACCCCTCCTCCTCCTTCCTCACTTGTCGTGGCCGGCATTCTCCGTGCGCGGTCACGTCCCCCTCTCCACCTGGCCCCGATTTAATCGTTGCCGTTGACCTCCGTGCTCTCCCCCTTACCACTATTTGCTTCCCCACCACTCTTCAACAACGCTGTGTGGTTGAGGTATCCCATGAAAGCCCTACGGGTGACGTCACCGACCTCTTTCGAAGCTACCGGTAAGTTTTTTTCATACTTCTGAATGCTCGAAATAAGTTTTGCTATGTATCCCTGTTAACCCCACAGCTGTCCTCTTGTCACTCTTGGAACAAGGTAACCAACAATATAATCAGACTGCGCACGCTGCGTCGCCTCGCGTGTGATACTCCCCTCAACGGGAGGGCTTAACCAGCCAATTATCTTCCGTATTTAGGCAACCAGTTAGCTACCGCCAACAGGAAAACGTCATCTATCTATCGAGTTTTGCTGCTCGATCAATAGGGATCCTCATCTACTCATTGAACAATAATCGCCAATTCGTAGGAAATCGCACACACACACACACCCACACACCCTTACAGGTGGTCGTGACCTAGGCCAATCAGTGTCTACGAGTGGTCGCACGTGATGTTTTTCGTGCTCCGCCCACTCTTCTTCGTAGCGTAGCGGACTGCTCCTTGCACATGTCCAGCTACCAATCACTTCACCATCAACACTAATTTATTAAATCTTCGCCGCACACCTTCGCAACACCTCCCACCTCCCTTATTCCATTCCTCCCCCCTCCCTCACAATTTCACATTGCTTGTTGGGTGTGGCATACTCACCAAGGGCTCCTGATGCGGGGCCGCTCGACTGCGTGCACCCCTCCAAGCGGCTTGCCACCTCCCCTCATCTGGACCACGTCTGGACACTCGCCAACCGCGGACGGGATACTTCTCAACCGGCTCCCGAGGGCCAATATCCGGATTGCGCTGTCCGGTCTTCTCGCAGTTCCGCGATGGTCCTGTAGTCCTCAAAAGGGGGCAGCGGCAGAGGGGGCCGCGCCGCAGGGCCTCCTTGCAACGAGAGTACTCGGAAAAATAAAATAAAAGGTAGATCGTAACAAGATCTCAGCAGTGCCTCCAACTCGCCCGGGAGTTTCTCCCGGGGTCGGCTGGGCCTTCCGCTGACCTCCGGACTGGGAGGCCCCAACTCCTCCCGCGTATCCCAAAAATGAGTATGAGACACACACAAGAAGCAAGGTGGTTCTGCTGTTTATTGAACAACGGCAGGGATGGGTCTAGGATCGTACGCGTCTGTCCAGACTCTCGAAATTCGTGGGGCTCGCAGGCCCCTTTTGCCTCAGTATGACGCGCTACTTGCGTCACCTGGGAAAGTTAGCAAATAACCTATCGCCACTCTGGATTGGTTCCTCGAGTGGTAGGGTTAGTAAAGCATACGTATAGAGAATGTTGTTAGTGGTTAAGGGTTAGTCAGGTGGTATACTTGGGTTGTCCCTTCTATTAGATACTTGAAAATTGTTACACAAAGACCCCTAAAGATTGGCTAATGTTAGTGGCGTCAGTGATGAGTGCCCCATGTTCTGAATCATCCACTCGCGAGCCCCCCAGCCTGGGACCATCGTTGTTCCCAGCTCGCGGTGTACCTGTCATTTGCAACAATATGTAACTATGTGTTCGTGCAGACAATGCGTGGATTTGCTCATATGCCTGAGAGCAGACCATTCCCTTCGCTGTAGGTGTCCATTGGGTCATTTCATTGTTGCAGCCTGTGTCCCAGACGTGAGACCCAGGCGACTTCTCCCTCGTGGGTCTGGCACCCTGTCAGGTTTGGCTTGGTCACGTGAGGAGAGACCGTGGCTGAGGCAGAATTCTGCACATTTAAAGTTGTATTTGCCTCTGCGTGCCTGGCTTTGCTTACAGGTGTGACCTTGGCGTCGGCTGGTAGCATACGAGTTGCAACATCGCTCCCTTGGCTATCAGTTCTCGCTGGGCTCGTTCTGCAGTGTCAGCAATTGTACTCTTGCTCGCCCAGTGTTCATGGAGGCTCTTGCTTGCGGCCTACTTGGGCCTGGTTCATAGGTGGGGATGTGCAATGCACAGCACTTATGTTGCAGTGTCACATTGCTTCGTAGGCAGTATCATGTCTTCGTTGTATTTTCATCACGATGCAAGGGTCGGGAGAAGCGTCAGCAAGCATGTAAACGAGTGCTTTGTGCGTCTTGCGTTTCTGCATTTCGGAGAACCTATGTGAAAAATAATAAAGATGCGCGTCAGTGGGTGTGTCCGTCACCTACGTCATAGCACTGAGTATGTTCTTCCTGTGGATTGGTGTGGGGGTGTCCAGTGTGCATGGTTGCACGGGTGTTCTGACAGTTGGCTCGGTCGTCATGGCATCTCTAACGATGTAGGTCCTTATTGTTGAAGGGCTTAGTCGAGTTCATCCATGCCGCAGGTGTCGGCTTGAGCAGGGCAGGCTGGCGGGCAGGCTGGTGGGCACATCCGTATGTTCTTGTACCAAGGTATTTGGTCGTCTGGCAGATAGACAAATTAATCTCGTGGCGGGTGTCTGTGTCGCGATCCTCTAGGCCAGGGGCGTGAGGAGATTGGGGGGAGTCTTTTCTCCCATTCTCTCACTTCAAAGGACCCGCAAAGGGACCTCAGAATATGGAGGTAAGGGATTACCGGCATCGGCACCCTTACCGGTGCCGGTAATTCCTTACCACCAACCTCGATTTGACCCCCTATGATGGGTTCATACAGGCCATTCAAAACATGTTGGATCGCCCTGAGCAGGTCTTTAGCGGCCAGAAATGTCTGTGAGACTTTCAGCAGGGTTCCCAGGATATGCTCACTTATGTGACCCGATTCAAACAATTGGCCAAGGAAGCTGATTGGTCCTCTGAGGCGAGTGTCACCCTGTTCAGGGGAGGACTGAATGATGAGATTAAGGATGAGTTGGCCACAGTGGCTCGAGCAAACTCATTCCAGGCACTAATGGACCTTGCCATGCAAATAGACTTCCGTATCCAGGAAAGAAAGGCTGAAAAGAAGAAATCCAGGGGAAATCCTTCCAAGGTGTCCTTTGAGAGCACCGTCAGAACGGACACAAACCCAGGCTCAGTCACAGAACCAGAACCGATGCAGATAGGAGCCTTCCCTGGACCCATATCCCCGCAAGAAAGGATGAGAAGGATTCATACGGAGTTGTGTATGTATTGTGCTTCGGACAAACATTTGGTTAGAGAATGTCCTCTAGCCCCCCCTCGGCGTTCGGGAACCGCCAGCTCCCGATCCTAGATGGAGCAGAGCTTCGGGAGAGAGATGTTTGCTCCACATCAATTCCATCCTTGAACTCTCCTGGATAAAACAAATTGGTCATACTACAGGCATTTCTATCACCCTCCAAGAGCAAGACCTATCCCATTTTGGCCTTTTTAGAGTGCGGAGAGCTATGGGGATCTTCATTGATCATGATTGGGTTGCTAGTCACCAGATTCCGTACGAGACACAAAGTACCTTGCAGCCTGTGGAAGCCATCGACGGAAGACTCCTCACTTCAGGCCCATAAGCCTGCAGACCAAGGAGAACCAGCTCTCAATAAGTCACCATCAAGAGCTGATTAGGTTCAACATCATTAAGTCTGCCCAGTACCCCATGGTATTGTGTATGCCCTGGTTACAAAAACATAATCCGTATATCAACTGGACAGCAGGATCACTATTCCTAGGCTCAGAGTTTTGTATGTCTCACTGCCTATTCCTGGAGCCTTCATTAACACGCCCTAAGGAACAGCATAAAGACCAAGAAACACCACTCATGGTTTCCAATATCATACAAGTCCCTGAGGCCTACCAAGGTTACGCTGATGTGTTTTCGACTGCTTTAGTCCAGGCCTTACCCCCACACAGGCCTGAAGACTGCACAATAGAAACGGAACCCTCAGCAGTGATTCCCTTCGGCAGGATGTTCATCCTTTCTGAACCCGAGAAAAAGGCCGTTAATGAATACCTGGATACCAACCTTGAAAATGACACCATAAGACCTTCAAAATCTCCAGCAGGTGCTTCGTTATTCTTTGTTCCCAAAAAGGATACCCATGAACTCAGACCCTGCCTCGATTATCATGGCTTAAATCAATGCACCCTCAAAGGCCGATACCCACTACCCTTGATTTCAGATATCCTGGAAGCCGTAAGAGGCGCGGTAATATTCACCAAGTTGGATCTCTGGGGTGCCTATCATTTGATCCGTATCCGGGACGGAGACGAGTGGAAAACCGCATTTAGAACACCCTTTGCCCATTACGAATACCTGGTCATGCCCTTTGGACTAGCTAAGGCCCTCGGCAGTCTTCCAACGTTTTATGGATAGGGTGTTCTCTGAAATGTTGTTCCTCTTCGTCATTGTATATCTGGTTGACATATTGATCTTTTCCAAAGACCCTCAAAAGCATGAAGAACACGTAAAGGCAGTACTACAAAGACTCCATGAACGGCAACTCTTGGCCAAACCCGAAAAATGCTTGTTTCACGTTACCTCTTTTCACTACCTAGGATTTATCCTTAGCCCAGAGGGAATTGGTATGGACCCTTCAAAGGTAAAGGCCATTCTGGCAAGGCCTGCGCCCACGTCCGTGAAACAAGTTCAATCCTTCCTGGGGCTTGCCAATTTCTACCGAAAGTTCATATCCACCTTTTCCGAGATTGTTCAACCGATCGTTGCTCTCTTAAAGAAGGACACCCCTTTTATCTGGTACACACAGCAAGACACAGCGTTCCAGCGTTTGAAGACCGAGTTTACACACGCTCCTATCTTAGCCCAACCTGACATAAGCCGACCATTTCTAGTAGAAACGATGCCTCTAATTACGCCATAGGAGCAGTGTTGAAACAGAAATTAGAAGATAAGCTGAAACACCCCATTGCTTATATTTCACGAACCCTGACTCCGAGTGAAACACACTACTCTGTCTTGGAAAAGGAATTGTTAGCCATCCGCCAAGCCTTCACTGAATGGCGGCATCTACTTCTGGGAGCTAGACATCCAGTCCAAGTCTGTACGGACCATCGGAATCTTCAGATTCTACAGTCATTGGAATGTAGAAATAGTCGTCAGGTGCGTTGGGCATTCTTTTTTGCCCAGTACCAGTTCCACATCACTCATGTCCCCGGATCACATAACCTGATTGCTGACGCCTTGTCTCGATGTCCTGACTACGTAACCACTGATGATAAGGCATATCCTAAGATGTTTTCCCGCACGATCTTCGTAGCTCAAGCAGTCATCCTCCCTGAAGAAATCCGAGCGCAAACCGAGTACTCTGACTTATGGAAGGCTATGTCAAGGAAAAATCAATGGAATCTAAGAGCCAAGGAAGGATTTTTATTCAAGGACAATGCACTGCTCATTCCTACACAGAAATTACAACAGAAAATAATAAACCTCTGTCATGACACACTTCACTCCAGGCATTGTGGCATCACCAATACCCTCCCTGTTACACAGAGACAGTTCTGTTGGCCTAAGATGGCCAAAAATGAAGACCCACGTACAGCACTGCGCCCAAGCTTGCGTTGTATGTGCTCAAAATAAGCATGATAACAAAAGACCAGCAGGTCTTCTACTGCAACCAACACTGCCAACTAGGCCATGGGAATTCATCGCTACAGACTTCATTGTGGAACTACCACCCTCTCGAGGAAACACTACTATCATGGTTACCATAGACTTGTTCACTCATATGGATCATTTTACGCCCCTCAGTAAACTACCATCCTCCTCCGAACTAGCTGAAATCTTTCTGGAACACATATTCCGCCTGCATGGACTTCCTTCCAAGATCATATCTGATAGAGGACCTCAATATGTCTCACAATTCTGGAAACATCTCTGTCGAATTCTGGGAATTCAACGTGCCCTCTCTTCAGGGTATCACCCCAAACCAACAGAGCCACAGAACATGCGAATCAGACCCTGGAACAGTATCTTCGATGTTTCGCAACCAAGGTCCAGGATGACTGGTCACTCCTGATACCCGTTGCTGAATTCGCCTACAACAACTCCAAACATTCACCGCTCAAAACCAGTCCTTTTTATTGTAGTCAAGGGTTCCATCCATCGGTTTTACACTCTGTTCTTCCTCATTCTACACCGGTACCTACTGTTGACTCCTGGATCGAAACCCTCGTCAACATAGACCAGAATGCAGATTCCAAAAGAAGATCAGGCCCCTCTTATGCAGTCGGTGACCAAGTATGGATGTCATCAAAATTACTACCCCGACATCTACGACCAAACAAATTTCCCCACCCGGTACTATGGTCTATTTCCCCATCAAGGAAATTATTAACCCCGTTTCATACCGGATCAAACTACCAGACTCCTGGAAGATAATTCATCCAGTTTTTCATACCTCTTTATTGAAACCCTACATTCCATCCTCCCGGAAATCCTGTAGACCTCCTCCTCTGCTGGTCGACAACCAACTGGAATATGAGGTATCCCGGATTTGCGATTCCAGGTATAAACGGGGCCAGCTTCAATACCTGGTTGAATGGAAAGGATACCCTCCTAGTGAAAGAGCCTGGGAACCTATTTCTAATATCAAGGCCCCTCGGTTGCTCAGAAGATTTCACCTCATACACCCGGGAAAACCTGGAGGAAAGGGTCTTCGGAGGAGGCATACTGTCATGACCTACAGAACACGTCCCTTTTGGACTTCCTGGTCCTTGTCACAACGGGGCTTGCACTTCATAATACTCCCAACATGGTCATCCAGCGTGAAACCCCTTTCTCGCTCCACGCGCTGGACGTAACATATTCTATTAATAGACCACGCCTTCCGTGGCTCCGCGCATCTCAATGCTATTGCAAAGTAGCGATCAGACGTGTGTCCCATAGCTCGCAGTATTATTCCCTTGTACCTGTCCATCTACCTGTTCCTTGTCCCTTCATTTCCTCCTATTTCCTGGACTCGTGTGCTAGTTGCACCTTTCCAAATTCCCCGGATTCCTGGACCCGCGTCCCGGAAACTGAACACACTCTGGAGTCGGAAGAGGGCAGCCTTGTTCAAAACCAGGTCCGTCCGCAAGAAGGCAGCAACCAAGGAATCCAGCAAAGAACGGACCCAGGTGAGAAGGGGGGAACTCCTTGACACATACTAGACATGGAAAAATGACATTGAAAATCAAGGTCCTCTAACCTGTGCAGACTTGACCACCCACCAAAGAACAGTGGAGAATATCTTCCCATTTTTCAAAGCACAGCCTGGGCCAATTTTCTTCATAAAAGTATAGCTCTCATGCACACATGCTAGATTGAGCGTTATTAAAACGTATAAATACATACAAAAAGAAGACATGGTCGTTATTGTGCAGTGGAGTAGCAATGGAGAAGTTTTTTATAACCCCATTAGACGCCTTCTAGACATCGGAAAATACTGTCACTCATTAAGGAGGGATAGAAAGGTCATGCTCTGCAGCCCTGTAGGTCTCCACAGGACATTGGGGCATGCATTCATATGTATTAAAACACTGCATGCCCTTCTCTTAACTCTAGCACAAGTTGGGCACAGACCTGATAAGCATATTTTGCCAATTCACACCACATTTTGGTTGATCTTGCAAACTTCAAGTGGTCCAACCCTTGTGTGAAACTTAATTGTTCTGAATACGTTTTATCAGTAACATAAATTCAAAAAATAAAATTTCAAACAGTGCATACTGGTTTCATATATTTTCTTTGTGTACAAAAGTACAAGTCATCAAATGCTGTGCGGAATATCATGCTAATTCATTTGAACAGTCAATTGTTGATTAATAATGGGCACAAATTTGCTCTGGAATTTTGAGTTACAAAAAGTGACAAACATCCCCATAATTACTGCCACTGACACAGGGATTAATCAAGATGCGGAGCAAAGACAATACTATCTCCAGTGAGCATCAACTAGGATGAATTGGTATATAATAGATATGTCTGGTAAACGTCAACTTGCATAAAAATCAACGTTTTGTGATTTTTTACGCTGTCTGTTTAGTGTTTCATCACAAAATGAAAACAAGTGGGCAATGCCAAACCCATACACACATGTATGTAGTGCATGAACATAAACACATGGCTGAACTGTGTCGATGGATAGAGCCTCTATCTTGGCCCATAGAGAACCTCATCCAGATGAAGTACTAATTCTGCCCTAGATGTTGTAGTGTTTCAACAGAAAGAGACTAACTAGAGAAAGCTATAACTTTGCTTAAGAGAGGCAGCAAAGGTGCATTTCACATAAGATTTACTAGCGCATCACCTGCTATCATATTCAAAACTAGTTGAAAATGAGATTGCAATATCTAAAGAAACTGTTGCCATACCAATGGAAGGCAGCCCCTCAATATGGCATTGACAATCATGACTGTTCCTACTATTGTGGTTTCTTAATGAGCGAATCCCTTTTCTAAGATCACTACTTTCTTTGACAAATGTCCTTAATCTGTGTGTCAACAAATGCACATTTAAGTTTTGCACTTGTGCCCTGTCACACCTACTCTGTTATATATTTATTTGTGAACCCTAGGTTTAAAATCCAGTCTTTGAGAATGCCTTTGCTTCTGAAGCTTATCCCGCCAAACATATAACTCGGGAGCATTTTGACTGCCATCTTCTTGGCAATAGAATTACTGCCGCAATATGATATCACCCTATGCTCGGCATTAGTACTGTGCAGGTGAAACTAAGATCAGACTGCTTTTTTTGTGAGGTACAGCACGCAGTTCTTATTTAAGTAAATGGAGCAAAAGATATACATTGGACAGCAGGGTAATCCAGAACTCTCACTTAGTTGAATAAATGCCTCTTAAATTGATGAGAGTAATAAAATGTAATCCCGCAATGAATTCAAAGTCTTGCAACTTTCATCGTATTTATTTTTGAAAAGAATAGCAAAAAAGTCATAACTAAAACTCCCTTACAATATAAGAAAATGAATATTATTAATCTTGAAAATGAATAAATGTCAACCGGGAGGCAGAAATATATTAAAAGAGGACACACTTATATGAACTTTTCTATTGTCTATCTTATTTGTTTTATTATTTCAATTTACTGTGCTTCTATTAAAACTATTTGTGTGCTGCACATTGGATCCTGAGTTGGGTTGCAGCAGCGTTCCTATGTTTGAAAAGGACTTCATTTAAAGATGACAATAAGAAACTCGTTAAGACACTGTTATGGCAATTGCATATCACCATCATTGTATGTATCATATTGCAACACATGTGGGAGTTATAGTAGAAGAGAGAAACCTATGTACATCAGTGCTTTAATGCCTTTTGCAGAGAGAAGTTTGGGACATCCGAGTACTAGAACAATCAATACATGCTTTTGTTTTATTTATAAAACGACAGTACTCACACGCTTGCCAATTTACAGTCAAACTGGATCCTCGCTTCTGAACCTGCCCTGGGCAATTGCCCCTTGGGGCAGCAGTTTGAGTGGGCCCGTCAATTGCCCTCTCCCATGTCTGTGTGCCTTGCTTTGCTGGAGACCCTTACAATAAAGTCAGGGCCTCTATCTCGTTTCATGGGATAGTGAGGAAGCATAAGGTACTAGTCCTCTTTTATACCCAGGCAGGTAGCTTTTAGCAGCTCCAATTTCTTTATGTAAATACAAGGGGTGTGTGAAACCTAAAGTGTCAATTCCTGACAATAAAGCTGTCTGAATTCCTTTCATTCAGGTACACACATGGTGAAGATCTTAGGCCGCAACACACTGTTAGTTGTTCTAACAGCAAGTATGCTCGTCCGTTTTGCATAGGAATGCGTAATAGCCCAGCAGTTAAGGGGTTAACATCATTGTGGCCTAAAGTCATAGCAGACAGGGACGTGCATGAGTTGTTTTGTCACAAGATAACAAAACACATTTAGCCTGAAAATTAATAATGCATAACGCCATTTGTGGATGGTTTATGGCTTAAAACAGTTTAGCATAAAAACAAAACACACATACTCCAATTTGCAGAAGTGGACTCGTCTTGAGATGCATGGCATAGGTAGAAGCTCATGTGCGATATACGTGAGGCTCTCACTGGTACACTTTACTCAGCTTTAGTATGCCTACTGAAAATCTCGCTGTGCAATAATAATTCACTACAGCTAGGCTTTTTTGTATTTTTTTTTAGATGCCAAGGAGCAAGAGGTAGGTGGCATGGCATATCTGGCCCGTGGTCAGGTACATGAAATGAATGTTAGTTTGAGGGTGCCACTTCTTCATGTTCAGTGGGTAATCTGTGCCAAGGTGGTGCAGAAAATTGACAATGTGTACGTCTGTCAGGTCTATTTTGATTAAAAAAAAAAAGTTTTCTGTCCATGCATCTGGGGGTATGGCACACTCCCTCATACTAACATGTCACCCATCTTTATTTAAACTATATGCTTTTGTGTTATATCCAACAGTGACATATCTACAGAATGCTAATTATTGAAAATGCATTCTGCCCTCTTTACTGGTTTTATGCGAAAATGTACCCAGGAAAATGTAGTCATGTGAAAATGTCGTTTTAAAAAATGTAGTCATTCAATATAACTAATGCAAAGTGTCAAAATGTTGCCAGTTTTACGGTTGCCTAAAATGCTACTTTTAAATACACAAAAGTCGAAGGCTGTGTAAAAAGGACAGTAACCCAAAACCCCAAGAATAAAAATAATCCAAGAGATCAAATAATCAGTGCATCTCTTTGCAAGGGAAAACAAGGTTCATTACATGAAAAAAAGGTCTTATACAATCCTCCTGTAGAAGCAAAATGACATGGAGCTTCTCACGCCCCAAGAAGTTACAGGTTATATAGCTGAAAACCACAAATCTGTAGACGTAGGCTACAATGTTATCCCTCCACCTTCTTTGGCTAATATGTATAGTCCGAGAATCGATTGGTTATACCTTATCTAAACCCAGTCCCCTATTCATGTGGCCCACTACATCGTCACTATCGAATCCAGATACGGGATTGGCTAATGTTGTTATTGATTGACTAACAGACATGATCAAGGTAAACTGGCGAGGCCAACTCTTCTTTGATAAGACAACAGGCCTTCACATTATACCAGACACAGCGGCGCACACAAACTGCACCCCCAACCTTGTACTACATTTATTGGCATCGCCTCTGCTCCTCCAATCTCAAACCACGGAGCGTTCCAGACTCCAGACACAGCTCCCCCTATGTCCTTCAAACCCCAGGTGCCCAGTAATGATGTAACTGGGTCTGGATTTAAGGGATTTATTTGCTTTGGTTGTGCATCTGCATGAAATTCAAATGGGATGACCACTCCTTGGGTGGGTGCAGTAGTGCTCTTAGTCTTTGCTTGGCCTCTTGGCTTCACAAAACCTCATGCCCTATTCATATACATTTGTCATTCAATGGTCTAACATTCTGTTCCCACCATGTTTAAGCACTGCAGCTGGATACCATGAGCGTTCATCTGTCCACCGAGGTGCCTCTGACCATGGCTGCTCTCCTGATGGATGGAAAAGGGATTTCTCTTGGGACCGAGCTAAACAGCACCACAGCTCCACACCAAGGCCCAACCTCTGTTCTGTTAATTTTTGTATTAAGCCCTAAAATACAATATGGTGGCACTCCTGCCATATTAATACACTGATCTCACTCCTACCACAGTACCTTTCTGACTCCATCTTCCATCTGCTTCAGCTCTTTCCTCGCACCTTACTGTAAAACATCTGCTTGTATACAACTACTAAACATAAGGCCTATAACACTGCCCTATCTATAACCTCAGTAACAGCAACATCAATATATTTGTTACTCCTTCTGTGTTGCTATATGTGTGTATCTAATATGTGTCACAACTAACGACAAGTGATATGCCACGCTAACTCACCCTGCTCACAAGATGATACATGCTAATAGGTTTTTCTCAGCCGGAACCTTTTCGCCAGCAGGGGATGCTGTACGTGCATCCCAACAGCTGTAATCCTGAATATTACCCAAACCTCTAACAAAACCTCCACTATCACCCTAACTCCTGTCCTAAACCTTCCACTAACTCGAATTGCAAACCTTTATCCACCCTGAACTCTACCAGAACACTAAGCCTTCACCACGTTAAAGCATTTTGTTTGCATGTTACTCAATACAAAATATTCAGAAATACTATTGTGAACCCTATCACCAGCACGCCACAAAGTACATAGCCCTTGCATTAATCCAAACTTTTGTTTTAATACTAACCTTAGCCTTACCCTAACTGCAACCCTACCACTTACCCTAAAGCTTACTTTAGCCTAATCCTAACCGTTATCCCGCGCCAACATCACCAACCCTTTCTAACCTTCCTATCACTTTCTGTAAAACTTACCTGAACCATTACTCTATTATACCTAGTCTTACAATAACCCCTACTCTAACACTAATCCTGACACTTAATCTACCCTAACGGATAACCAAAACACAATTTATTTACTATAAACCCATGTCTTACTCCAACCCCTATCCTAACCCCCTTGGCTACGTTTTAATTGCATTATTTGTCTATTTTTTGCTTGACAGCACTTTCACTGCAAAGGTATTTTCACCACAGCATTTGCATTGGCTACATTTTCACTGGATACCAAAAAGAGCACAGGTCATCATAGAACATGCATTTTAACCTTTCAGGATGTAGGTGAGGACATACAATCCAACACATCAAATGGCCATAAGGCTCACTCTTCTAAAATTGTTGGTTTTTATTATACCAATGGCTTTGACTGATAAAAAAAAATAATGGGCCTCATTCCGGGTTTGGATCTAACCATGGAGTAATTAGCTCCATGGTTGCCTCCGAAACTGTCCCAAATCCGGCATGGTGAATGGAGTAATTACCGGTCCATTCCAGGGTTGGAGGGACTGGTAATTCCCCATTCACCTTTTGCCCTTCCCCATTTCTACCCCATAGGGCTCAATGGGAATGGGGAAGGAGGTAATTACGGCACCGTAAATCATGGTACCGTAATTACCTCCGAGGTACCTTTGCGGGTCCCGTACTTAACTCCTGCTAAAAGCAGGAGGTAAGGAAGGACCCGCAAAGGGAACTCGGAATACGGAGGTAAGGGATTACCGGCATCGGCACCCTTACCGGTGCCGGTAATCCCTTACCGCCAACCTCGGAATGACCCCCAATATCTACAAAATAACATGCACTTATGACACAATCTACTTTCCTTATAGATGCTGAAAGGCATTATAATATTTTTTATGAAAACATCTGACCATTTTACAATGCATAGACATATTGCTCCCTAGTTGATGCTAAATACCTGTTGCTTGTGTAAATCCATATATAGTTCTACATTCATTCTATATGGTTCGATGTGTTTGCAACGGCATCCAAAACAGAGAGCTTCTTTTTTATATGAAGTTGTATTTTGTTCGAGCGGACCTTGGGAAGTCTGACATATTCACAATTGATACCCCCATAATATTGTTTTGCACCTGTCAAAAATCCATCCCTTGATGCTACATTCAAATATTCAATTTTTAGGTATTTTATACTTATAGGACATTGATAGTCCATAATGACATTAATATTGGCCTTTTTAAAATCACAATCCTAAATTGAAAAATAGGAAGGCAATGATTCAGCTGGAACAGAGACTTTCTGCTGCGATCCATTTGCACCATTTAGTACCAATAGCTTATGATACCTTTTTATTTGTTTATTTTATTGTTTAAAGCATGGACCTAGATCGAGAGCAATGGAGCGCTGTACAGAGTGAGGGTATCTGGCATTTGGGCTAGCATCTTTTAACATTAGCGCAGTACTGTGAGGTCTTTGCATCGATTGGGATTAGTTCTTGATCTGGTGTTGTTGAATGAGCCATGTTTTGAGAGATTTGCAAAATTGAAGAATTGTGGGGGCATTACAAGCCGTCACCGGGATCGAGTTCCTGAGGGTGGGTGCATGACAAGAGAAGGATTGTTTAAGGTTTGATGGCATTTTGTTAATGGAAGCGGCAGGCCAAAGAGAACACATTCTCCCTCTGGATTATATGAGCAAGGCTGGGGATGCTGACTTTTTGATCACCAAGTTACCAGGCTTAAGCCAGTAGCTGGGGTTAACATTTAGGTACTAGTAAAACTCTCTTTTTGGCGATAGGATAATACTGTCTTAAATTGGGTCATTAACAACAGGCTTTAAATAGTTTAGGGACTGCCTGGAGATCTACCTGTGAGCCATTTTGAAGGACTTCATGCAAGGACAGACTTAGATCAGGATGTCAAGCAAGTGATTTGACCATTTTCAGATTCTGCTCAGAAATGTTGGCAAAGGGACCCCTTGGGTATCTTCTTGAGGATCTCTAGTAGGACAGCCCTTTGAATGTAATGGTGGGGGAATGCAATTCTGGTTCCAGATTCTGTCCAGAAATGTTGGTAGAGTTTCCCCCTGCATGTCTTCTTGGAGCACTGAGTGCCAGGATAGCCCACTCGCAGAGAGGGTAGGAGAATGCCCTTTTGGTTCCATGGTCTGCTTAGCAAACTTGGTAGAGTTCCTCTCTAGATGTCTTGTTGGAGGATGCACCACAATGGTATCCTGCAGTCTGTGATTGCAGGAGAATCCTTTAAGAAGTCAGAAGTAGCTTGTGTTATACTCATGTCAATCACTGTAACCCAAAGGATGTTTCAGTTACATTAATCATCAACAGAGAGGCGTTGTACTAGATCAGCAATTTCATTTAGAGTTAAAACTCTGCTTTCCATGACCGTTTCTCATAACTCAAGCTTATTTGGATACAATTGGTTATTCTAGAAAATATATGTATCATGCTATTCCATTTTCAGGTGGTCAAACAATGGCTGCTTCACATTTTGCGCACAGAACATTCCACCAGGCCGTGAGCACAAGTATGTTTTTGTTAATCTTCATCCCCACCACTACCACTGCTCACCAAGTGAATTTCCAGGGCCCTAGCTTTTCCAAACAGCCTCCATGTACTCAGGCCAATGGATAGTTCCATGTGATTGTAACTTTCTGTGTTGTACTTTTCAAAGTGTACTACTAAAGTGAAATCCTGGTATTTCATGATGTTATTCCAATTCCTCTGCATAGAGGAAACGCGAGAATTCCAGGAATCGGTGATAAGGGTATTTTCCAATTGTTCTCACATTAGTTTCAAGTTCAATTGTGAACATGGGAGTCTATGTTGTGTGTGTGACAATGGGTCTAATTTACAAAAAAAAAGCTGTGTCCGTGCAAAGTAGTTAGCGAGAGAAAGAACATTGCACAGACGAAAAGAACAGCACTTTTAGCCAATTCATGGAATTAAATGCATGCAGAAACCAGCCCCCAACACACCACCATCAGCAGTGTAGAACAACGTTTGCGCTGGACCCATGAAAAAAGTAATCAAGGATTACTTACCAGCAATTACCATTACTCCCATGCAAATCCTGCGAACAAGTTGTCGTCTCAGCACCCCCACTAAAGAAAGCACCCACATTTCCCCACTAAACTGCGCACCACCACCACAACTGAAGGCAGCACCAACATGCCTGCACTAAACTGCACCTTGGCCCCTAACTTAAGGCAGCACCCACCTACTCCAACTAAACCGCACCCGACCCCCTAACTTAGGTCAGCACCCATGTACCACCACAAAATTGTGTCTCGGACCCCTAAATTAATGCAGCACCAAAAGTCCTCCCTCATTCCAGTAGGCCCACTATGTATCCCAAACCCCTAACCTAAGGCAGCATCCCCAAATCCTCCCTCATCCCAGTGCCACCACTGATATGCGCCCCAATCCCCTAACCTAAGGCAGCACCTACAAGTCCTTCTGCATCCCAGTAACCCACAAAACTGCACCCCCAATCTGCATCACTCTAAGCCCACTCTTCACCCACACAGTACTAGCCAAGCACGGAAAAGACACATTACCATAACATCTATGCTCACTCATACAGTGCACAGTACTGGCACCAGGAGTTGGATGAAATTTGACATGTCTGACAGTACATACATTATCCAATCCTGCTTACAGAAGTCAATGATGAATCCCCAGACCACCAAAGTAGACCACATACTCTCCCATATAATGTGGCAAATGTGGCCACAACACTAGCTTGATAACAATTAATACCCACATTTGCAATAATCGTGTTGCCTGCAGAACAGATGAAACAGTATGCTGGCAAACACCCATGATCTGTTGAGGGTACTGTCTCATACCCAACAGCAATGCATACCCACACCCATACACTGTCCGTACAAGGAGACAGACAGGCCTGTGGGACCTGTTCAGTACAATGGGGGCTTCAGCCTTATAATCGGTGTAACACTAACATTACTTGGCATCCATGCATCATGAGCACCAATGGGCCAGTTCACTGCTGAGCACTTACCGTCTTAAACTCTTCGGTACTGTGTCTTCCATGAACTACACCTCCAAACATGACCACTTGGAAGCAGTGCTGGTGAATCCAGGCCAGTGAGCCCGTCCATGGTCCCTCTTTGGCTCTGCACAACAACACCCAACCAAACATCACAGCAGCTAAACCTTCGTCCCTCGATGGTCAGGTGACATAGTCCACATGTGAGGTGTGTATCCCAGTGAATCAGAGTGCGGCCACATCCCTCTCCCTTGTAACCAATGCCAATAAGCAAAACCCAGACATGATGCGTGACCACATCCTCATAGACAAGCAAGTGCCGAAGGGTCACCCAAACTACTGTGGAAGCATAAAGAAACAAAACGTCAATGAAACCGAAATCTTGAAAAGTAAATGGGAAGAAGTGAATGAGCTGCCAACTGATACCATGGACATTCCTGATCCATGGATCACCTGGCCAGGCAATAAAACAAATGGTTAACCCTCCTCAATGAGAGATCCAAAACATCATCATGAAACATACCTTCCATCTTCAAATGTCTCCCCACATCACCACCATTAGACACATAAACCAAAACATGCCCAACAAACAATGACACGCCAAGCACAAATATGCAATGACCCTGCACAATAAATGGCATCAGGCAACCATCGTGAGCCACCTCCGCAAGTCAAGGTAGTAGGTCTACCTCAGAAAATCCCCAACATGACCCAACACCCATGAACATGTGTACAAAGGAAGCACCATGCCAAACACAGCATACATGTCATACACACCCATGCACTCCAAGTAGCCAAGCACCAGATGTGAATGTCAAAGTCTTCAAACACATGCAACTCCAAACATGTAATCTCCCGACATCTACCAATATCCACATATGTACATTGGCTATGAAAGTATCATAGTAAATATTACACTCACATGAAGCATGCACACATGTTACCCAGACAATAGGGCAGTATCAACATGCCCTCAGAGTGTTGCCTAAACACACTGACAGCCATAGGGCATGCGTAGTTGAAGATCATGTACAAACATAATATGCACAAGAAAAAGAGACCACAAACAGTGTTGTTGAATAACAAAAGTAAACTATGTACAAGAATGGCAATGAAAAACTGCCCTGGAAAAAATACATATAATAAAAGGAAACCTATAACTAATTAACTATATACTGGAGTCAGCGGGCCAGTTAATGCCGATCCCTGACAATGCCACAGCCAAGGCTGATTCTCCGTCCACTTCTGCCTCCTGCAGGCAGGCCTCCATTGTTTCCTGTAGGTCTTGCAAGGCCTTCATCATCCTTACACTCAATCCCCTCCAGCTGCCCTGCACGGGTCCTCCAGGATGGCAGCCCGTACCTGTGCCATGCTCTCATTAATCTCGGCCCTGGCTATTGCTGCATCATATGCCCAGTGCCTCTCTTCCTCCTGCTGCCTCACAAAGTGAACCTGGGCCAACACCAGAGCCTGCAGGTGCCGGGGTGTCTCCTGCTTCACTCAAACCATTTGTGTGCCTCCTTGCCTCCTCCTTCTGGCAATGCCATCTAGGATTTGCCTCCTCACTGTCCACATCTCCTGCTGCCTGGCAATGTGTCTGTGGCACAGGTACACCCTCTGACTGGATGACAGTCTGCGTCAGGGAAGTACTGCACCTGCACTGCCCCCAGTGCCTTGTCCCCCACAGCCGTGTCCCCTGTAGGCTCCTGGGGAGGCCCAGTTACTACTTTATCTGCCATCAAATGGACTTCCACCTCTGCCAGGTATACCGACACATCCAGACTCGGAAATGGTGAGACAGGTGCCCAGGAGGTCCAGGTGGTAGATTGCATGGAGGCCTCAGTTGAGGATGACTGGGGCACAGATGAGGAGGAGGAGGAGGAGGAGGAGGAGGAAGAAGAGGAGGAGGGGGCCGTTGCAATGGCCTTTCCAGAGAGGCCACCAGAAAGAAGTGCTCCTGACAGTCGTCAGAAAAGGCAGCCCATCTCCATGTGATGATCTACAAGCTGCTCATGAGATGCTTGCACAGCATCACGCAAAGAAGCATGCCGCTGCAAGCCACCCATCAGCAGGTGCAACACATCATCCTAGGTGATTGCATCGGGTGGAAGTGTGACCTCTGTCTCGGTGGAAGCATTGGTGCAGGTGGGTAGTGCTGCTGCAGATGGCCCTGGAACAGGAGTTTAAGCTCACTCCTCTATGCTGGACTGTACATCCTCCTGTCTCAGGGCCAGGTGTGTAGCCTGCACATGCTTTTTGGTACCCCCAACTGACATGGTGGGTAAGATTACAATGGCCTCCTCCCCCATTAGTCCTGATACCTCCAATGAGGTCTCGATGGTTTGGGGTCTCTGTGGGGTAGCATCACCACCACCGTTTCCCCGTGCTGCAGAGGTGTCCACCACAATGATAGAATCATGGGACTCCCCCTTAGCAGCAGATGTATGGGACACTCCCCCAGACACATTGTCCTCAGAAGAGGTGGAAACAACTGGGCATGGCTGGGATGTGTGTCTGGGTATAGAGGCGTTGCCCCTGGGTTGTAGCTCCACAGCTTGCACCATCTTCGCCAGACCAGCAACTGGGGAAAAGGGAACAAAGAACATAGGTATCACTCATCAGTGCCAATGCATGTCTTCTCAATAGTAACAGTAGCATGCAGTCATCATGAGCCCATCACACACACAGGCCCATGCCCTGAAATCAGAATGACTTCAGTCTCACAGATAAAAGCAAAATAACAATTCACAATGATGAGACATGAACATGTGAACCTAGCACATTGATGTGCGGCCACATACACACAGCAACAACTCCTTCCACATCACAATACCAATGATGCAGTTACCCAAGTGTCTCCTGCAGACATGCCCATGGAAAGGGCACCGGGCCAAATATGTCCGTAGCACCATAGGCACATCTCCAACCAACCACATCTAGCAATGTTCACCACTGACAGTCCAACATGAAAGCATGCAATACGTACATTCACCCGTTGCTGAGGATCAAGCAGCAATGAAGTCACTCCCAACTTGAACAAATGTCATGATAACATGCCATGCATGGCCCCTCATTCAGTGGCCTCTGACAGATTACAATGTCATCCCAAATAGTCAAATGCACAAAATTGCCATTAACACACATCAATTTGCAAGTGTTGGGCTGAGTGAGGAGGATGCAATCATCATACAAAATTGGACAACCGATAGAGAAGGTGCACATTAATGTACCTCACGCGTCCACAACATCTCAATCTGGCAACTGTTATTATCTGACGCCTTGCTGTGAGAATCTCACATTGCATGCGCACGAGTATGCTTTGTTACCAGGATTGACAGAGCTCATTGTTACATCTGTATACTGCCATATGCATGCAATCACATACTGCCAGCATTGTCATGATGCTGCATTCCAGTTACAAATTGTGCAATACATATGCCCTGAAAAGAACCGACTTGCTCAATTCATGCATACCCATAAAGGACACACAAACTCTGTGACTACTCACCAGCTACTTGGATCCATGTCTTCAGGTCAATGACCTGGGCAAAGAAGGCTGATTTTACCCTCTGCAGGACCTTTAGGTGAAGGGGTGACACCCGATGGTGGGCTGCAGAGTTCACCTCCACAGAAGCACCTGCCTTGAGGGGTGGCTTTGCCTTCAGCTTGCTCTGGATCCTAAGGTCGTCCCAGCGCTTCTTGGTGTGGTCCACGGTATAGACTGCCACCCACTCGCTGTGATTTCTGCCCAGATATTCCGATACCCACACGTCCCAAGCTGCTTCTGTGGATTGAATAGGGCATTGTAATGGGCCAGGACTGGCTCACCCAGGATGCCAACTTCTGCAGCAGTGAAGTTGACAGCCCTCAGCCGTACCTTGGGGGTGCTGGCCAATTTTCCAGACATGGCTCCCCTTGAGTCTGGTGGGGTGATGCTGGGCCCTGAGAAAGAGTCTTGCGGAGCTGTTGTGGTGGTTCTGAGGAGTGGAAGTCCTGATATTGACAGATGAGGTGGTCACAGAACCTGACAGGTGACCACAAGAGAACAGGCTAGGAGGGAATACAAGTCTTTCGAAGGCAGTGATAGTGGTCAGCAGCCAGTGGAGGCAAAATGTGGCGGAAGAGTCGAGATATGGCACAAGACAGGAGTAGCAGGAGGGAACAGGTGTCCCCGCTACATGCATGAGGCAGCAGTGTGAAAATCAGAGGAAGTGGCCTATGCATGTAATTGACATGCTGCATGCTGCACGCATGCAGGCTTAACACTGTATATGACATGCACTCCCTTGCATGCACAGAGGAGGAGACATTAAGGGGTTGCAATTCACATTTCCTGCTAATGACATTTAGGGGGTACAAAACATCTATTATGGCATGTGTGAAGGCCGTGATACTTAGGGGGTGCAATGCGCATTTCCTGGCATGTAAGGAGGCTGTCATATTTAGGGGTGCATTGCGGAATTTGCGCAGTGTTCGGTTGGTACCTTGCAGTGACCAAGCCAGCCGCCACAGCAGGAAAAGGCAGCATCCCAGAAAGAGGCACTGGTAAAGGAGAAGGTGCCACTGAGGAAGAGGTGCTTTACAGATGAGGAGCTGGCAATCCTCACTGGTTACGTTGATGAACACCATGATGACTTGTATACTTTGACTGGCAGTACCGTTCGTGTGACCCAGCAGTCGAGGATGTGGCAGGAAATCACAGATCACATAAATCCCTGTGGTGTGGAGAGGTTCTCTGCAGAGGAGGTCCACAAGAGGATGGGGGACCTCATGTGATGGACCAAGGGAAGCTCAGCAGCAATGTGGCTTCTGGCCAGGCTTCTGTAATTGGATCACCACATGTGGAAGAGTTGATTCCATTTGAAGAGGTCACCTCTGGACTCATCTGCAGTGAGCAGGTGGGAGACATGGACACCTATGCAGCCTCATCAGGTAGGTGCAATTGGTGCATGTTATGTTTGCCTCCATCTTCACAATATATGCTATCAAATGTTGTGGTACAGTTGTCCGGAGTACTTGTGAATCGTCCATGGGTGCTACAGTGATGGTTCCATGGCAACCTCCATCACATGGTGTGCATTCTACAAGGTGGATGTTTGACCTCTGTGTCACATGAGGCTGTGTTCCTGGCAGGAAGTGCAGTCGCTGGCCAATAGATGTTTGAGTGATGTTCATTCTACATTTGGTGTGTCAATTATTCAGTGGTTATGCAAGTGCACACAGGCCATGTCTATGTTGCACCTCTCCCCACATCAAACATAGTTGCAATGGATGTGAGCATGGGTAACCAAGAATCTGGCCATGGGCAATGTGGGGAAGAGAGTGATGGGGATTTTGGCTACAGAAATGCCTGTATGAAGGTTTGGTCAGCATGAGTAGATGTGATGCTCCCACATGTTGCAAGTAGGCATGTAGGCATGGTTGTAGTGGAGTAGGGGCTCAGCAATTCAGCACAAACACTCAACTGTCTACTGTTAGACCTTCTACCTTCACGCATGTCTGTATGTATGTAGGTATTTACGGCCTCCCACTCCTCCAATCCGTGGCATGAGGTAGGGTCTAATTTGTACTGACATGACTGTAAAGAGCACTAATCTTCAGTCACCTGTTCCTTACACATGTCAGAGTGCCTCATTTCAACATGTAATTTATGTGTGGCTGGCACTATTGTGTATGTATACATGTGAATTATCATATACATGACCAGCCAGGTAGGTAGACCACTGAATATTGTAGTCTGACTTTTTGTCAGAGGTAGGCCTCTGAATTTTGTCATCTGACTTTGTGCAGGTGAGGACACAGAGGATGAGAAGGATGAGGTGGATGAGGCACAACCATCCACCAGTGGAGCCATGGGTGCTGTGCCTGGTGAGTATCACCTCATGTTGCCGTCCATCAGCACAAGGCCTTCTGACTCTTCAGATGATGCTGCTGAATCTGATGTGGAGGTTATACTGAGGGACATGGTGTAGGGTACACTACTGAGCAGTTCAGATGCCATGAAGCTTCTTGAGGCTTCTGGGTTGGAGGAGGAGAGCCGAGAGACCCTGTGCCTGACAGTATAAAGCCCTGTCTCAATGGTGGCTTCAGTTTCTGCAAGTTTGTCTTCACCCATCATGGGGCCAGCAGCAGAAGATGGTGTCAGTGGGAGGGTTGTAGACCACCAGCCAATGACAGTGCACTCACTGCGATGGGCCCAGGCTTTGGCATCCTGGCTCTGTGGGCCCCGCACACGTGGTGGACCTTTCCCTGCTGGACACTCAGAGTGGGAGGAGCAGTGGCTGTGTGCAACAGCCAATGTGGCGAGGTCCTGCAGGAGATCATCAGGGACATCCATCGCCCGGTAGAAAATGCCATTTCCTCAAATGTTGCACACACTACTGAAATCCGCCTGTCGCAGCAGGAGAGGAGAGAGGACATGCAACAACTTAGGCAGCTGATTAATTCCTGCATGAGTTGCTGCCACAAGCGAGCACCAGAGGCAGGATATGGACACTTTGAGGGAAGCACTGCATGTGGAGATGTTGGCCTCAAGGGAATCCCAACGTCAAAAAATTGAATCCCAGAGTAAATGCCTAAAGTCAGAGACTTCGGCATTAAGGAAAACCCACTGCCAAGATGCAGAATGCCAGAGTAAATGCCTGCAGGCGGAGATGTTGGCCTTAAGGGAGTCCTACCATCAAGACACAGATTCTTTGAGGCAATATCTGCCCGATCAAATGTTTGCCACAAGGGACAACCTTTGCCAAGAGATGGATTCAATGAGATGATCTCTCAACCTGCATTTGGAGATGTCTAGGGTCACATGCATGATGACTCTTTGGCCACTTGTGATGTCCATCACCAGGAGCTTGTAGCTATTGGGGCCCTCACGCATGCATTGCTCTCATGAGTGGCCATAGCCAATGAGGATCAGGCTTCTGCACTGTGTGGTCAGGGTACACAATCCCAAGATCCACCACAGGATGACGCTTCCAGTTGAACCATGCAGGTGATGCCATCGGCCATGTCCCCAGACACATCCCTTCTCTTACCACTGTGTGGGAGCGAGGGGCCAATGGGCCCCTCTCTACCATCACTTCTCAGTACAAAACTTGGACCAAGTGCCTCTAGTGGCGGGTACGCCCTTGCCCTTATGCGATGTTAACTTTGGGTTACATTCGCGTAGATGGGACCACCAAGCAGGACACAGGGCATCCATTTCTTGTACCCCCTTTCAACTCCATCTTGGTAACCAGGCCTAACTGCGATAGTACAAAATGCATCTCTCCCTTTTGCTCGCCGCAGTAGCTCGGAGCACATGGCCCCCACCCTCGTCCCCACTCCAACTCGAAAACTCTGCAGCTCCATTCTCACGCTGAAGCCGGAGCTGCTTGCAACAAATAATAAATGTAACACATCTCTTTTCCTCTGAGATCACTGTCCTGCATGTGAACCAACATGAGCCAAGCACATAGCTCGTCCATCTCCACAAAAGTGTCCTTGCCCTCTTAACCTCGCCAGTTGAAACTTATTGCCATTCTAACCCTGTGTCCTTGCAAGGCATTCCTTTCATGTGCCAGACTGCCAACCATGATATGAAGCCCACCCAACAGACCCCCAACTAACATTAGACCCCTGATGCAGTATATCGTGCCCAATACTAACAAGTGCCACATACCTGAAATTCTTGTGAGACTAACCCTATAGTTCAATGACAGTATTATAGTGGTCAAGGCCCATAAACCTGTGACCTGTATAACCCAAATTGTGTAGACGATATAAACTCTTGAATGATTTGTACAATGATAGATACACTACTGAGGGTCTTTTGATCAACTATTATTTAGTGCATGCATTACTCAGAATGTATTTTCTTAGCTTAGCTTAGATAGTGACCACCATGTTCCACAGCGACCTGACCTTCACCCTTCCGGAGCACAGATGTCTGACGTCAATCCTCCCGCCAACCAAGAAACCAACCCGGAGGAAGAGATGAGGCCCACACCTAAGACGCCACCCCAGATGACCAATCCAGGTCCAACGTAGCATCATATGTTAAAGATGTCAATGAACTATATAAATGTGTTGTAACATTGATGTGGTCAGAGCGCTCTCAGAGATCTAGATAAGCTTTTCCTTGAACTCTCGCAGCCTGCTCTTTTGTGCCTTATTCCCTGTCCAGGGAGTGTCTGTATTATTCATTTCTTTTCACGTAGAGTCAGGGAGGGCACAAACATTTGGTGACCCCCTGCGACGTGATCAGAGAGGTGCCTCGAGGCTGGAGCCGAGCGGCGAGATCCGGGACGCCCCCAGCAAAACCATCGCCTCCGCGGCCGACCAGCCTATGCGCACTACAAAGAAGGGTCAAGGGTTCCCGATTGACGAATACCCGACTGAAAAGCTGCTCGCCGAGGCGGGCCACGGCTTGGTTGGGGTGCGAGCCTGACTGAACACGTGAGTGCCGGTTGCGAAGGTTATGAAGGAAAGGTAAGGGGGAAATAGGGGAAACAGGTGGTAACGGGTAATAGGGAAGAGTAGGGCCTGTGTGAGTAATAATGAGACTTTTCTGATCTGTCCTTTATATGGCCATTAGGTTTTGTAAGAAGTGAAGAGAAAAAAGAGAAGTGGTATCCTAGCCCGAACGGGGTAGAAGGCGGCGCCGCGTAGCATTGTCTCATCCAGTGCAGAATAAATAAATGAAGATACAGAGAAAATAGTAGGAGTCTCGTATATTGAGTAGACTCAGAGTAGTTATTTAGAACATTCATTTTCTGGGTACGAAAGGATTCTTGGAAAAGAGTAAGAGAGTGTAAGAGGTGGGGAGTGAATGAGAAGAGTAGGCGAAACGGAAAAGGGGTGGAAAAAAAGAGCAAACGGGGAGAAAACGCGCGCAGGCAGTGCATGTGCATGATAAGTGTTATATGTGCTTTTGTGTTCTGTCCATTTTTTCATCAAGGATATCCAAGTACTGTGATTAGTTTGTGGTTAAAGTGGCAAAATATGCAAAAATAAACTGTTGAATTTGAACATGCAACAACTATAAGGTTAACGTTGAAAAGTGATTGATATATTTATCTTGATACATATATGTGCATACCAAATAAAAGTAGCTGAGAAGACTTGTGGTGTATTATCCAACTAGAAGGAAAAAAGACTAGTGAAGAAGTGCTTAAGGGGAAAGGGAGGTCGAAAGGTAAGTACAGACAAAGGGAGGAAAGGAAACATATCGGCATGGGGGGAATCACACCACTAGCACATATTTGTCAGCACCTTCTGTTATACAGTGAGAAAATACAAAACTACCACGACCAATGGTTGACGGACATAAAAGGGGACAGTGTGACGCCAATTTGGCCAGAAGGTGGGTCATTCGACAAAAGAGTATTAGATTTAGTATCCACACACTTGTTAGCAAGGTATAAGGTGAAACAACTGCAAAATAGAAGGGAAGTACTAGACTTGTGGCGAATGTTTGAAGACGTTACACCTACAGAGGTAAATAAAGAAAAAATGAACAAAACACAGAAAACGCAGGAAGAGGTAAGCGGAACGCCAAAGGGTGAGTGCACTACCACTACAGCTGAAGGCGATACAACCAAAATATATCCTTTAATGTCAAGGCCAGCAGTAGGATACAGTGAGCGCCTGTACATACCAGCATGTCCCACTCCCGCACCCACAACCGGAGCAGTTGCTACAGCACCACCACCCTATGATAAAGGAGGTTTGTATGGCCCAACAAGTGCACCCCCCGTGAATTTGGCACACTTTACTGGAGAATTAGACCGCCAGCTAGCGCATGCACAGATGGAAATAACGCGGCTAAGAGCATTGTGCGATAGAGGTCAAATGCTGCCAGGGGGAGGAGAGGTGCCACCATTATCCATAGCGGATCTAACGCCAACATTGAGCACAGCAGGGGAAGTGGCGCAAGCGATGTCAGAGCCAGCGCGATCAGTATCATCACAAGGAACACGCATACCACAAGGGCAAGAGAAAGAGTGGCGGTCAGGAGAGTTCCTGTTCCATCTAAATGACAAACCTGTGAGGATTATACACCCACCCACCCCAGAAAGTGAGAGAGGGGAAGGATGTGAAGGGAACAATGAGCAAGAATCAGAAATAGAAGAGCTGTGGAGTGACTTAGACGAATATGAAGAGGCAGCTGCCGAGACCGGGTTCCCACTGCCAAACCGCCGGTACCCAGATACACCATTGCCACCACTATGGCAGGGTAGACTAAGACAGCGAGGGGGAAATATGATGGTAAGTAAAATAAAGGTGCGGTAAGTAAGGTAGGAAAGCAACACAAGTTACAAATGCCATTGATACATAAAGGAGCAGGTAGGCCACACTACATTCCATGGGCTCAAATGGATAAAAACAACTTGCTAAAGGTCCTCCCCCCTCTATCGGGAGGGGCTGGGAAATGGATACACGCCTTTGAGAAAAATACAGCAGGAGTGCCGCTAGCGATAGGGGATGTGAAGAGCTTATTAGTGTCAGCAATTGGTGACCAAGCAGAGGCAGTGTGGGAAAAGGCCGGATTCCACGGAGTCACGATGAGTTGTGACCGCCACGATGGATCGACGTTCAATAACGTTTGAGCACAAGTATGGGATGCATTGAGGCACACGTTTCCAGATATTCCAGATTTATATTTAGTGATGCAGTGCACAATGGAGGAGAACGAGGATCCTACGCAATTCATACTGCGGGTGCAGGATTTGTGGAGAAGAGTAACTGGCACGGCGTGGAACCAGTGCACCGCCTTGTTTTATTTTATCATTAAAAAGGGGCTCCCGAAGGAGGTGCAGAAGGCCTTGGACAAAATAGCTGGGATAGAAGCCAAGGGCTGGCCTGAAATACAGAGTATAATTGTGCACCACTGCAGGAGGATCAAAGAGAGAGAAAAGGAGATAGCACAAAAAAGGCTGGCAGATGAAGCGAAGCTGGTACAGAACAAATTAGTGAAGGTCGCCGCTGTCAATGCCAGCGCAGCCACAGACCAAGAAAACGAGGGGGATGAAGGAGCGGGAAACAGACCAGCAACAATAGCGGCATTGCGGGCCACAGGAGGGCAAGGACAGTGGAACGGAGAAGAGCAATACGGTGGACAACAGTGGCAAGAAAGACCAGCAAGAGGAAGAGGTGGGTACCGTGGCCAGAGAGGGGGGTTTGGAGGTATGGGAAATAGAGGATTTGGCGGTCAGGGAATGAGAGGCGGACCACAAGGGTCATGCTGGAACTGTGGGAGATGGGGACACTACTCCACAGATTGTAGAATGCGGCCTTCAGGGTATTTCCAGGGGCAACAGCCCAGGGAGAACGAACAAGGTTGGGGTGCCCACACCCAGGTAGCCCCTATGGACTACCGATGGGAAGTGGGAGACAGCAAGACCAATGCTATAACAAACCTCAGATGCAGCAAGGACAGCAACCATCACCACAACCTATGGCAAGACAAAATGAAGTGGGAAGCGCAAACAATAATTGCTATGCAACATCTGCAAACGGTGCGCCCGCACCATACCGTGGCGTGACCGTGATTGGAGACAATGGGCCTCATTACACGGATGGCGGAGAACAATGGCGCTATTAGCGCCATGGTTCATGCCGGTAAAATACTGGCACCGCCTTGGCGGAAAGGGGAATTACCGCCCCATTCCAAGGTTGGCGGGGCGGTAATTCCCCCTTCCACCATTGCCCTTCCCCATTCCCATTTTTGCCCCATAGTGCTCACTGGGAATGGGGAAGGCGCTAATTACGGTACCGCAAATTGCGGTACCGTAATTAGCTCCCTGGGTCCCTTTGCGGGTTGGTTTTTAACGCCTGCAAAAAGCTGGCGTTAAATCCCCCAACCCGCAAAGGGACCTCGTAGTAAGGTGGTAAGGATTTACCGGTACCGGTTTTTTACCGGTACCGGCAAATCCTTACCGCCATCCGTGTAATGAGGCCCAATGTCTTCTCAGTGCCAGGGCAAGAAAGACATTCAGATTAGGACAGCCCACAGGGAACACTTGCGTGTCCAGTCCTATCCACCACCCTATGTGCAGAAGAGGAACCACTAGTGGGGGTAGAGATCGGAAATAAGCAGTTTATCTTTATGGTAGACTCAGGAGCGGAGAAATCATGTTTTATGGAAGGCCGGTTTCCGCTCTCAGGCAGGAATTTCGAGACGCAGGGGTTCTCTGGGGCTATTTTAAAAGTTCCTTACCCTAAAGAACTTGATATAACGGTGGGGGGAAAAACTGTGCGCGCACCCTTACTGTATCACGAAGACGCGCCAATCAATTTGCTGGGGAGAGAGTTGTTAAGCAAATTAAATATGACCATCTCGTTTACAGAACGAGGAATAGTGTGTTCAACAACAGGAGTATGCCCAGTACGTGCCATGTTTATGATCAGCACAATAGTGAAAAAAGTTGTGGTGCGAGGAATACCCAGTGATATAAGCATGTTTATTTATGGCATCAAGGTATTAGCATGAGCGGTGCCAGAGATAACGAGAAAAGAATGGAGAACACTATCAGATTTCATATTCCGCCCAATTGCACACACAGACATCGTGCCAGGCACGATAATGTCCATAGACATCGAGGCAGCTCAAGTATCCAGCAAACGTATTGTGGTCATAGGACTGGACGCGCATGGGTGCGAGTGGAGAACTGTGTTATGCATAGACCCAAACATAATGCTATGAGATATAAAAGACGAGGAATTATTCACTGATGGTGAGAATGATGGAGAAATAATAATGGAAATAAGCATACCATGTGATATTATGATCCAGTACAGAGAGGTACATAACCCACTGATGGCTAGCATTAAGGCCCCACTGACTATATTTGAGGAAGACATGGCAAAAGCAGCACCTGAAATTTGGACCAGAGGACCCCACGATGTAGGGCATGAGGTGACACCAATAAAAATAAAACTCAAGCCAGGTGCAATACTGCCAAGGGTGAAACAATATCCTATATCAAGAGAAGCGGAGGAGGGAATTAGGGAGACCATAAATGCACTCCTGAAACAAGGCATCATAGTGCCATCAAACTCCCCATGCAATACAGCGATTTTCCTGATCAAGAAAGCAAAAGGAGGGGCGTGGAGGATGATCCAGGATCTCCGCCCACTCAATGAGATCATTCAAAAAGAGCTCCCATTAGTGCCTAACCCGCATCAATATTGTGCAGTGTGCCAAAAGAATCAACATGTTTCACTGTAATTGACTTGAAGAATGCTTTCTTCTCCATACCACTCAACCCAGGATCCCAGTACCTGACAGCGTTCACATTAGGTAACAACAGGTATGAACATTGCAGACTCCCACAAGGGTATTGTGAAAGCCCCAGCATTTTTAACAGGGTGTTACGGGAAGACATTGGAAACATAGATGTAGAGAGCACCATCATTTAGTACGTAGACGATTTACTCGTCTGTAGCCATACAGAAGAAAAGTGTAGAGAAGACTCGATAGCACTACTGAATGTGCTGGATACCAATGGGATACAAGGTAGACAAATGGAAATTGCAATACTGTCTCGCCGAGGTTGTATACCTCGGACAGCTAATATCAAAAGATCGGAAGCGAATACTCCCAGACAGGGCAGCTGCTATATGCAACATAATAATCCCAAAAACTGTGAAAGTCATGCAAATGTTTCTTGGCATTTGTAACTGTTGCCGAGCATGGCATACACACGCCCCTTACTAAAAGCGTTAAAAGCAGCACAGAAAAATAGAGCAGCAATAAAAAGGATGCAGGACATGATAACACAGTATTTGAAATTAAAAGACCTCATTGCTGACGCCCCAGCCCTCGCGAACCCAGATTATGAGAGGGAATTTTTCTTGTATTCACACTGCAATGGGACACTGATGACATCAGTACTGACACAGAAAACATCACTAGGTCACAAACCATTGGCTTACTACAGTGGGACACTAGATCCAGTAATGCAAGGCCATTTCGCGTGCGAACAGGCTCTCGCAGCTGTGGCCTTCGCGATTGAAAAGAGCGCCACCATTGTCATGGGATGTTCGGTAACGCTATATGCGGAGCATTCCCTGTTCGCCATCCTTGAGCGGTCAAAATCAACACTAATGACACAAAGAGCAACAGCCTATGAAGTAATGATTTCAAGCCCCAACTTACACGTTGTGAGGTGCAAAACAGTAAACCCAGCAACATTTATTACAGAGCCATGCATGACAGAGGACATACAGGAAAACGATTGTGCCACATATGAGGGGGAAGGTGATGACATCCCGAAAGCAAGCGAAAATGCCCTACAGGAGGGAGAAATATATTTCATAGATGAGTCAGCATCAATAAACCCCAAAACAGGGGAAAAAAACGTTGGAATGGCGGTAGTGCGCATGGAGGAAGATGACTATGAGACAATTGTGCAAAAGCGCCTCCCATCCCATTACTCAGCACAGGCAGCCAAACTAACTGCCCTGATTGAAGCACTGCACACAGCCAAGGGCTTTGCGATGACAATATACTCAGACTCAGCTTATGCAACTACCACAGTGCACTCAGGGTTGTCACGGTGGCGTAGAAGAGGATTCAGGAGGGCAGGCGGTTCACCAGTACAGCATACAACATTGTTAAATGAGCTATTAGATGCATTAGCAGTACCATCGGTAGTGGCAGTGGTGAAATGCCAAGCCCATACCAAAAACACAGATGAAATATCATTGGGAAATGCGGCAGCCGACGCAGCAGCGAAGGAGGCCTCGTATTTAAATGTGACACCAACACTCGAATGCATTGTAAAAGCAACCACCACAGATCCACAAGAAGAAGCATACAATAATACCCCAATAGCGCAGATAATAAAATTACAAAGACGAGCACCACAAGAGAAGCAAGAACTGTGGAGCAAACGGGGATGTAAACAATCAGCCACAGATCTCATTTGGAGATAGGAGACAACAGGAAAGGTTGTAATGACCATAGAGTTACTAGAAATAGCATTCCAACAGCTGCATTTCCCCGGCCATGTAGCAAAGCAACAAATTGCCGCAGACATCCAGGAACACTGGTTCGTCCCCAATTTGCAAGAACACCTGTCGAAATTCATTGTAGAATAATAACATGCCAAACATATAATTCAGGAATGACATTAAGAACACTGCGCGGTACCCTGCCCCCACCAACAGGACCATTTAGAGAGCTCCACATAGACTATGCTGATATGGGAGAGTGGTGTAATGGAGCAAGATATTTGATTGTGGTGGTGTGCCCCTTTTCAAGATGGGTGGAAGCGGGCCCATGTCCCCACCCAGACGCAAAGTGTGCGGCCAAGTTCCTTGTGCGGGAGGTGTTTTCACGATGGGGAATATGCGTTGTGATTAGATCCGACAATGGTACGCACTTTGTGAATGACCTCTTTAAGGAAGTGACATCACTCTTGGGGGTAAAACACAAACTATGCTCAATTTATCATCCAATGGTGAATGGGATGGTAGAAAAGATCAATGGATTATTAAAGAGTAAGTTATCTAAGCTGTGTAACACATTGAAGAAAAACTGGGTGTATTGCTTGCCCCTAGCACTGTTCCAACTCAGGACACAACCATGTAAGGACCACCACCTAAGCCCCCACAAAATTGTGACTGGGAGGCGAATACACACGCCAGTATCCCCGATTAGAAGAGCATCAGATGCGCACAGGGCTGCCACAGTGCTGGGGGAAGAGTTCAAGGAATACCTGACCCAGTTAACACGCGCAGTATGCAGCATAGCGTGACAAATAGCACCACCTTTTACAGAAAATGTGGCGACGGATACTACCACACCGGCCACAGACAGTTGAAGCAGGCCACTGATGCCAGGAGCACATGTGTACGTCCGCAGCTTTGTGAGGAGGTGGAATTCACCCATGTTTCATGTCCCTTATGAGGTCATCTATAGTACACCCACCGCGGTGAGGGTAAAAGGATTGAAGTATTGGGTGCACTTATCAGATGTGAGGAGGGCACACGATAGTACAATCCCCCAGGAGGAGCAAGATGGTGCCACTGGTACCACAAATGAGGTTGAAAACGAATAACAAAATTGTCAGTAAAGAGAATATGCAGAGAAAAAGTTATGATATGTATTTTGTTCTGCACGACTTATCTCCTCCTTCCTTCTTTTCTATGTTTTCCTCCTCTCCTCTTTAATTGATCGAAATATTCTCCATACACCTCAACTATCTCTCCCTCTCTATCTCAAATGTACATGTGCAATAGAGTAAAAAAACAAACATGACTAAAATGATGATTAAACATGAAGTTGAACAAAGAATGTAAATACATGTATATATTGTGGTGACTTAACAAATTTATATCTCCCCTCCAGGTGAAAAATGGCCCAACGACCTACAATCGTAGAGAACAAATTAATGCTAGATAGTGATAGGGTCGCCATTAGGGCTAAAAGGTTCAGTAACGTTGAATGTGTTTTGAAATGTGCTGCAATTTTAATGTCAGTAATGTTGTTTTTCGCAGCTTGGTATTATACCCTTTTATCTTTTGTTAATGACATGCAAAGGGGAGCAAGCGGGGCTAACAAGATACGAGAAGGATCGCAAATGATATGGACTGGGGTAAAGACTATATGGAAAGAGTCACATGAGATTAATGTCAACAAAACAGATGTGATGCAACCCTCAGAATACATCACTGTAGGATCCACAAGTGTGTCAGTATTATGTTTCAATATAAATATGAGTAATGCTTATGGATATAACGAATATGATGGAGATTATTATTGGCCAAATGATTTAATTAACACTAGTACCAATTCACAGGCAACCACACACGCTACCTCACCCAACATTGCTGCTACTGATGACGATACACATGCCATATTGAATAGCAATGATACAACCTGGGCTGGAATGTTTCCAATACACTAAAAAAGGGTGAAAAACAATAACCAGGGAGGGAGGAGGAGGAGAAAAAGGGGGGCAGGAGGGAAAAGATACGACATCTATCATGACCTGGGGTTAGACGAAATAGAAGATCCCCGCCACCCTGATCAATCAAATAAATGGTATTCCGACATGAGTGCCACGGCAAAGCAAGCAACAAATGAAAGCTGCTACGTCTGTTCACTCATTCCGCACGCATCAGGAACACCGAAAATGTTAGTACCGCAGGAAGTGCCCTTGTCGGAGGCCCAATGTTTAATTCATCTGGTTTTATGCAGAATAAAGAGCACGTTCCAAGCACACACCATCACATTGAAAAAACTGGAGAAGGAGAAAACGTGCACAAGCAGATGCCAAGGAGTAATTTGCCTCAAGGAACCATTTCTTGGCATTAAGGGGACGCGATGTGCAGAAAACAAGTGGCACGAAGAAACAATTGAATGCAAAGCAGAAGCACTTCGAGGACTATCAAATGACACTTTCCAATGGATAAAAGAGGTATGTGACCCCATCTGGTCGCAACATGTCGCAAAGCTAACGTGGGTCAAAGCGTTAGAAAAACCTCTCTAAACACAAAAAGAAGTGCCACAAGAACTGTGTTTCCATGGGGAAGGAAAAGTGAACATGGGGTAGACAAGGAAATGTAACAAAATGGTAATCATACCCGAAATGAAGAAAGGCACAGCTGCACTAATGTATATGTATTGGGTTTGCAGCAAACAAGCTTACCTGCACCTCCACGCATCGTGGAAAGGAACTTGTGCTCTAGCCACCCTCCACAAAGCCCCGATGGTAATACCAGAAAGCCACATCCAAGGGGCAGCAGAGCAATCGGCTGGCATATCGGCAGCAGAGCAATCGGCTGGCATATCGGCAGTAGGGCAAACGGCTGAACCATCAACAGCGCCCCAACTAATAAGAACAAAAGCTCCAGCATATGAACTATTGTCAGAATATGAACTAAAGAAAAGATTGACATGAAGTAAAGGATCCTCCAATTACATTTCATCCGAATCATCGAAACTCCTTGCTGAGATCCCGCAGAAATACAAGCTCTTTTCATCAGCAGAGACATTCTTCGCCTCACTTCTTGTCCCGTGACTGCAAGCACAAGCGAATGCCAAATGGTTGCAGATAGTGCGCTGGGAGCTCATTCAACTGGCTAACGACACTGAAGAGGGGTTCAACGTGATAAAAATAGAGCTCCACGTTCTGCACCTAATGACAATGCAAAACAGATATGTCCTAGATCCCCCCACGGCCACGGCGATGGACGGCGGTGTTTGCCTAAAAATCGGGGGGGGCGTGTTGCATATTCATGCCAACTGAAGATGCTGATAACGGGACACTCTCCCATGTGATAGCAACAGTGCACAATCTAGGGGAGAGAATGAGAGCGGAAGGCGGAGCAGAAGAAAGCACATGGTTTGACAATTTGTTCAGCTGGATACCTTCATGGGTAAATGTGGCAATGAAAATACTGATCCCCATCATAGTCTTTGTGCTCCTGTTCTTTTGTGTGTGCCAACTGGGACTACGGTGTTGCGAGAAAAGCATGCCAACCTCAGCTATGATGATGGTAACAATGGGCCGACCGACAACGGTAGCTAAAATGATAGATGCACAAATGCAAACAGGGGAATACACTACACCACAATATGGGATGACAGCAATTTACAGGCAATATGGGGATATAGTTGATAATTTGCATCATACAACGATAAAAGAACCAAGGGAGTTGCAATGGTACCAAGAAGCATGGGTAGATCTAGATGGGGATGGAGGTATTTACTCAATGTGTACACCAGATGAATATGCCAGAAGAGGAAATAGCCTAAGAAGCGTATGCAGAGCATGGATGCCCATAAAAGGCACCCCCGCGTGGGACGAAGCTGTGGCAGAGGCTGAGTACTAAAGAAGGGAGAATGAAAAGAATAAAAAGTAGAAGTATTTGTTACTTTAGATGTAACGAAAGTGGGGAATGTGTGGGAGCGAGGGGCCAATGGGCCCATCTCTACCATCACTTCTCAGTACAAAACTCGGACCAAGTGCCTCTAGTGGTGGGTACGCCCCTCGCCCTTATGCAATGTTAACTTTGGGTTACATTCGCGTAAATGGGACCACCAAGCAGGACACAGGGCATCCATTTTTTTTACCACCTTTCGACTCCATCTTGGTAACCAGGCCTAACTGCGATAGTACAAAATCCATCTCTCCCTTTTGCTCGCCGCAGTAGCTCGGAGCACATGGCCCCCACCCTCGTCCCCACTCCAACTCGAAAACTCTGCAGCTCCATTCTCACACTGAAGCCGGAGCTGCTTGCAACAAATAATAAATGTAACACATCTCTTTTCCTCTGAGATCACTGTCCTGCATGTGAACCAACATGAGCCAAGCACATAGCTCGTCCATCTCCACAAAAGTGTCCTTGCCCTCTTACCCTCGCCAGTTGAAACTTATTGCCATTCTAACCCTGTGTCCTTGCAAGGCATTCCTTTCATGTGCCAGACTGCCAACCATGCTATGAAGCCTACCCAAAAGACCGCCAACTAACATTAGACCCCTGCTGCAGTATATCGTGCCCAATACTAACAAGTGTATCATACCTGAGATTCTTGTGAGACTAACCCTATAGTTCAATGACAGTATTATAGTGGTCAAGGCCCATAAACCTGTGACCTGTATAACCCAAATTTTGTAGACGATATAAACTCTTGAATGATTTGTACAATGATAGATACAATACCGAGGGTCTTTTGATCAACTATTATTTAGTGCATGCATTACTCAGAATGTATTTTCTTAGCTTAGCTTAGATAGTGACCACCATGTTCCACAGCGACCTGACCTTCACCCATCCGGAGCACAGATGTCTGACGTCAATCCTCCCGCCAACCAAGCATTCAACCCGGAGGAAGTGATGAGGCCCACACCTAAGACACCACCCCAGCTGACCAATCTAGGTCCAACGTAGCATCATATGTTAAAGATGTCAATGTACTATATAAATGTGTTGTAACCTTGATGTGGTCAGAGCGCTCTGAGAGATCTAGATAAACTTTTCCTTGAACTCTCGCAGCCTGCTCTTTTGTGCCTTATTCCCTGTCCAGGGAGTGTCTGTATTGTTCATTTCTTTTCACGTAGAGTCAGGGAGGGCACAAACACCACCACCACACCTTTTTCATGCACCCTGGTGTCCATGAGCCAGAGGAAGCAGCATGTATTTTTTTCTATTATTCTTTTTACCAACCCCCACGCCCTTCCAGGGCGGACATGTTTTATTTATTTTTTACTCCGCTCAAGGTTGACTTTATTTTTACTCTGTCCAAGGTGGACTGTATTTGTTTTTTGTCCTGGTCCAAGGTGGACTGTATCTTTATATTTGTCCTTATCCAATGTCCTCATGTCAAGGCCAGTGTGTGCAAGAGAGCAGTGAGTCAACTGCTCATGGTAGTGGGCACGATTTCAGATTATGGGGCAGGACATATGGCCCTGCTGAGTGGAGTCAACTAACATGGTGTTGTGGACTGCTACATCCTCCCACAGAGAGGTGAACATTCCATTTAACATTGATGTGCATATTTGCAGGCTGCCAGACATACAACTTAACCTGGCTCAAACAAATGTCCAATGTTATTTCAGGTGTGCTGCCTCATCCAGTGCCCACACTCCCTGAGAGGACCCCCCAGCAAACTATTTGATCCCTAGTCCCCATTCCCTGACCTGGACACTTGCTCTCCTGCAACCAATGCAGAGCCCCGGTGTTAGGTGCAGGTGGTGAGGGACTCACAGCACCACAGCTGTATCACCAGGTAAGTTTGTGCACCATCATTCATTTGTAAGGCTGGTGACATATGCATCACAATTGTGGCATGATGTGGCACACCTAGGGTTGATTCTCCCCATTGTAGATGCATGAACATGACAGTGGTGAGTGGGGGTGGGCAGATCCAGCAGGAATGGTGCGGAGGGACACCTCATCAAGATGGCAGTCTGGTGAGTCCTTTTCTACACTTGATGCAAGCCACTCAGGGGAGCACATGGTATGGTGACATTGTGCCTGGGGCTGAATTTACTATATTTTGCTTTTTGGGCACTGGTGGGTGGGGGAGGGGAGCCCCAGCAACAATGGTGCGGAAGGACACATCATCGAGAAGGCAGTCAAGTGAGCCATTTTTGCACTTGGTGCATGCCACTCAGGGGAGCACATGGTGGGGACTTTGCATCTGGGACTGGCTTTACTTTGTTTCGGTGTTTGGGCCTGTAACATGGTCACTTTTTGTTTCACTTGTAATTACTGTGATGGTGGTTTGTGCACTCCATGTAATGGGTGTTGATAGGGTGGCATTGCACTTTTCGTATTAAGGGGCACACACAGTTTGCTAGTCCAATGGGAACTTTCTCACGGTGTAGTTATGGGCAAGATGGATGATCCTGGTTGCATCATTGAAGTCCATCAGGGATGTGGCTTCACTGTGTTTTTCCCAGGAGTTTCGGTATTCATGAGAAGTAGCTTTGTAGTACCTGGTTGTGTATGTCCTGTCCCTGTGCCCATTGGCTTGCTAAGGGCACGGGTTGTGTCTGTGGATGAGGGCAGAAGTCCTCCTGCACATCTACTGCTATGTCACAGTGTGCAGCAATATTAAGTAGGATGCAACCTGCCACAATGATTTTACATTCTACAGGGGGTGCATATAGCAACACACTGACTAAGTCATCAAGGGAGCAGAACCATGACATCAGCACTCTGAATATGCACTCCACTATACCCTTAGTGGCTGTATGCGGTGCGTTGCAGTGCGCTTCACCTGGGTGGCTGGATTCCTGGTGGGTGTCAACAGGAATGTTGACAGCGGTTAGGCACTGCCCCAGCAATGGTTGTTAATTGCATGTATTGTCATTTATTGTATTTCTCTGCGTCAGGTGACTGCTTCCCAATGCAAGGGCCTGGTGTATGGGGGAATGGCAGAAGATGTTGCTGTCATTAGTGCAACCTGGGTAATTGGCATTGATATGCATGATGTGTCTTAAAGATGATTCTTGCTTTCACGGGTAACCAGTGTGCTTCCCTCCTGGTCTTGGATGTGTGGTCAGACTTTTTTTCCAAGTGCTTCTCGCAATGCTTTATTTTGGAGTTTGGCCAGAGTGGTATTTGAGGAACCAAGCAGTAATATGTTGCAGTAGTCTTCTTTTGACAAGATAAGCACACGGGCAATTGTGATACAGTTTTGTGAAGTCAGAAATTGTTGATTTAGCGCGATGAGCTTGGCTGTGTAAGAGGTGGCTGTTGCTAGGGCGTTAACCTGGTTAGTCATTGCTAGATTAGTGTCTTAAAGGACACCCAGCATTTTTACCTGATTGAGGATGGCAATGGGTGTTCCATCAATCGTTATTGATGAGTAGTCGGGGTGGAGAGCTTTGATTTTAGCAGGCGATGCTATGGTGAGAATCTCTGTTTTTTCATTGTTAAGACATGGAGCCATCCAATTATAGCATAAATCTTATTCACAGTAATTTTGTCCTGCTCATGATTACCTGTAATGGGGATGAGAATCTGGGTATCATCCACGAAATTCATGTAGATGACACCCATGGCATCAAAGGCTGCAAATAGCAATTTTGTGTAGGCATTATAGAGGGTAGGCGAGAGGCATGAGCCTTGCGGTACCCCTAAGGGGACTGGTATAGGGTCAGCCGCATCCTTTCCTGATGAGACTCTAGAGGTTCGTTCTCAGAGAAAGGATTGGACCCAGAGGGTGGCATCCTGAGACAAATTGAGGTTTTCTGCCAGGGTATTGCACAGTTTGTCATGGTCAACCAGATCAAATGCAGCTGACAGATCTAATAGTAGTAGGATGCATAGCTTACTGGAGTCTCTTATGGAATCCATCTGGATTTTAAGGTCCACTAAGGCTGTTTCCGTGCTATGGGTGGGCCGGAAGCCACATTGTCTAGCTCCTAGTGGGTTATTTTGCTCAAGATGGGCTTGTATTTGTGAGTAGGCAATTTTGTCGATTATTTTCAGCAGGAAGGGGACTGTGGTTATGGGGCGGTAATTAGTTGGTACTGAGGGGTCGAGTGATGTTTTTTTGAGAAGAGTGGTGACCCATGCTTCTTTGATACTCGCAGGGACAATATTGGTGCCAAAAGAAGCATTGACAAATTCAGTGATGATGGACGTTAGCGAGGGAGCGCATAGTTGGACCAGCTTCGCGGGGAAGCAATCACCTTTGCATTTAGATGGTTTGAGCCTAGCTATGGTATCCAGGACTTGGTCTTGGCTGATCTGTGCAAATTTGAATTGCATTGCTATATTTTCAAAGTCTGTGTTCAATGGCGGGAGAACTACTTTATTGCTCATTAATACTTCTCTTTTAGCTGTGATTTTATCTGGGAGTTTAACATTTTTGGACGCAAGTGCGTTCTGTATGGTGATGCACCATGCTTTACTTGTATTGATGGGACTATTGGAGGGGACAGGGTTTTCCAGCTCTTTAAGAATGGATAGGAGTTCTCTGGCGTTTGAGGCTGAATTGTTGATACGTGTGTTCAGAGCATTTGCTTTATGTGCTATGATGGCAGATTTGTAGTGTCTATTTACTTCTAGAACAGATTTTTCTGAATCGGCAGTGAGGGATTGTTTATTAACGTGTTCTAAGGATCTTTTATTGCGTCGAAGCACTAGTAATTCCTCATCAAACCAGAAGTTAGAGCGTTTGGCTGCCTGTGGCGATTTAATGGTGAGTGGGGCTACTGCATCGATGGTGCATTTCAGACACCCATGATAGATATTAGCAAGGCAGTTGGGGTTGGAATTAGAGGTGTTCTGGGCGTATAGGCCTCCAACAGAACCAGTGTGAGGTTGCCAGCTGTGAGGTTGTGCTTGTTCCTGATTTCAATAGGGCAGAGTGTGGTGGGAAGGGGGGTGGGTTTATCTTGGGTTAGTAGATTGAAGCAGATAAAGTGGTGGTCGGACCAGTTTAATGCTGTGATGGAGTTGATGATTATGCAGACATTAGGGGGGTAATTCATAGAAATTTGTGCACAAGTGGCGCACGCAGCTGGCGCACAGAGTGCGCGTGCGAATCTCTGCGCCAGCCGCGTGCGCTAAAATCCATTTCTGCGCACAGCGTATTTATGGATTTTAGCTACCAAAACCAGCCGTGGCGCACAGTGGCACAGCGACCCTGCAGCAGCGCCAGTTAAGCCCCCAAGAACACCCCTCGCGCTGGGAAAAGCCATCAAAATCCCCAATCCAGCGCAAAAGGCTGCGCTAACCCTGTACCAACACGGCAAGCGGGGAATGTGTATTACTGGGGTTCGTGGGAAGTTTCACACGCGATAGGCCCTGTGCGAGAGGGGTACGTGTATTACTGGGGTTCGCGGGAAGTTTCACATGCGATTGGAGCAGGGTACGTGTATTTCGGGGGTGCGCGCGAAATTTCACACGCGATTGGCCCTGTGCGAGTGGGGTACGTGTATTACTGGGGTTCGTGGGAAGTTTCACACGCAATTGGAGCAGGGTATGTGTATTTCGGGGGTGCGCGGGAAGTTTCACACGCGATTGGCCCTGTGCGAGTGGGGTACATGTATTACTGGGGTTCGCGGGAAGTTTCACACACGATTGTAGCAGGGTACGTGTATTTCGGTGGTGCGCAGGAAGTTTCACACTCGATTGGCCCTGTGCAAGTGGGGTACATGTATTACTGGGGTTCGCAGGAAGTTTCAAATGCGAAAGGGCCTGTGCGAGTGGGGTATGTGTATTTCAGGGGTTCACGGGAAGTCTCACACGCGATTGGAGCCGGGTACGTGTATTCCTGGGGTGCGCGGGAAGTTTCACACGCGATTTTGCTGTCAGAGCGGGGTACGTGTATTTCAGGGGTGTGCGGGAAGTTTCACACGCGATTGGCCCTGTGCGAGTGGGGTACGTGTATTACTTGGGTTCGCGGGAAGTTTCACACGCGAAAGGGCCTGTGCGAGTGGGGTACGTGTGTTACTGGAGTTCGCGAGAAGTCTCACACGCGATTGGAGCAGGGTATGTGTATTTCGGAGGTGCGCAGGAAGTTTCACACGCGATTGGCCCTGTGCGAGTGGAGTACGTGTATTACTGGGGTACGCAGGAAGTTTCACACGCAATTGGAGCAGGGTACGTGTATTTTCGGGGGTGCGTGGGAAGTCTCACATGCGATTGGCCCTTTGCGAGTGGGGTACGTGTATTACTGGGGTTCGCGGGAAGTTTCACACGCGATTGAAGCAGGGTATGTTTATTTCGGGGTGAACAGGAAGTTTCACACGCGATTGGCCCTGTGCGAGTGGGGTACGTGTATTACTGGGGTTTTCAGGAAGTTTCACACGCGAAAGGGCCTGTGCGAGTGGGGTATGTGTATTTCAGGGGTTCGCGGGAAGTCTCACACGTGATTGGAGCTGGGTACGTGTATTTCTGGGGTGCGCGGGAAGTTTCACACGCGATTTTGCTGTCAGAGCGGGGTACGTGTATTTCGGAGGTGTGCAGGAAGTTTCACACGCGATTGGCCCTGTGTGAGTGGGGTACGTGGATTACTGGGGTTCGCGGGAAGTTTCACATGCGAAAGGGCATGTGCGAGTGGGGTACGTGTATTACTGGGGTGCGCGGGAAGTTTCACACGCGATTTTGCTGTCAGAGCGGGGTACGTGTATTTCAGGGGTGTGCGGGAAGTTTCACACGCGATTGGCCCTGTGCGAGTGGGGTACGTGTATTACTTGGGTTTGCGGGAAGTTTCACACGCGAAAGGGCCTGTGCGAGTGGGGTACGTGTATTACTGGAGTTCGCGAGAAGTCTCACACGCGATTGGAGCAGGGTACGTGTATTTCAGCGGTGCACAGGAAGTTTCACACGCGATTGGCCCTGTGCGAGTGGGGTACGTGTATTACTGGGGTACGCAGGAAGTTTCACACGCAATTGGAGCAGGGTAAGTGTATTTTCGTGGGTGCGCGGGAAGTTTCACACGCGATTGGCCCTGTGCGAGTGGGGTACGTGTATTACTGGGGTTCGCGGGAAGTTTCACACGCGATTGAAGCAGGGTATGTTTATTTCGGGGTGCACGGGAAGTTTCACACGCGATTGGCCCTGTGCGAGTGGGGTACGTGTATTACTGGGGTTTGCAGGACGTTTCACACGCGAAAGGGCCTGTGCGAGTGGGGTATGTGTATTTCAGGGGTTCGCGGGAAGTCTCACACGTGATTGGAGCCGGGTACGTGTATTTCTGGGGTGCGCAGGAAGTTTCACACGCGATTTTGCTGTCAGAGCGGGGTACGTGTATTTCGGGGGTGTGCAGGAAGTTTCACAAGCGATTGGCCCTGTGTGAGTGGGGTATGTGGATTACTGGGGTTCGCAGGAGGTTTCACATGCGAAAGGGCCTGTGCGAGTGGGGTACGTGTATTACTGGGGTTCGCGGGAAGTCTGACACGCAATTGGAGCAGGGTATGTGTATTTCGGGGTGCGTGGGAAGTTTCACACGCGATTGGCCCTGTGCGAGTGGGGTACGTGTATTACTGGGGTTCGCGGGAAGTTTCACACACAATTGGAGCTGGGTACGTGTATTTCGGGGGTGCGCGGGAAGTTTCACACGCGATTGGCCCTGTGCGAGTGGGGTATGTTTATTACTGGGGTTCGCTGGAAATTTCACACGCGATTGGAGCAGGGTATGTTTATTTCGGGGGTGCGCAGGAAGTTTGACACGCGATTGGCCCTGTGCGAGTGGGGTATGTGTATTGCTGGGGTTCGCAGGAAGTTTCACATGCAATTGGAGCCAGGTACGTGTATTCCTGGGGTGCGTGGGAAGTTTCACACGCGATTTTGCTGTCAGAGCAGGGTACGTGTATTTCGGGGGTGCGCGGGAAGTTTCACACGCGATTGACCCTGTGCGAGTGGGGTACGTGTATTACTGGGGTTCGCGGGAAGTTTCACACGCGAAAGGCCCTGTGCGAGTGGGGTACATGTATTACTGGGGTTCGTGGGAAGTCTCACACGCGATTGGAGAAGGGTACGTGTATTTGGGGGTTCACGGGAAGTTTCACACGCTATTGGAGCAGGGTACATGTATTTTTCGGGGGTGCGCGGGAAGTTTCACACGCGATTGGCCCTGTGCGAGTGGGGTACGTGTATAACTGGGGTTCGCAGGAAGTCTCACACGCGATTGGAGCTGGGTACATTTATTCCTGGGGTGCGCAGGAAGTTTCACACGCAATTTTGCTGTCAGAGCAGGGTACGTGAATTTTGGGGGTGCGCGAGGAGTCCTAAACGTGAATTGGCAGTGTGGGTCCTCCCAGGTGTTCCCTCTACACCGTCCACGGCCCCTGCAGGCAGCCCACACCACAGGGGACTACCCTGTACCCCTGGTCATGTCCCGCAGGCAGCCCATCCACCATGGGCATGCCCCCCAGCCAAGCCACATGTCACCTGCACTACTGATCACCAACTCATGTCCCCTTGCACCCCCACCCCTCAGCACTGAGGGGCACCTGCCAGCAGGCCCTCACTCATGTCCCCTGCACCCCTACCCCCCAGCACTGAGGGGCACCTCCCAGCAGGCCCCGACTCATGTCCTCTTGCACCCCCACCCCCAGCACTGAGGGGCACCTGCTAGCAGGCCCCACTCATGTCCCCCTGCACGCCCACCCCCCAGCACTGTGCGGCACCTTCCAGCAGGCCCCAACTCATGTTCCACCCATGTCCCCCTGCACCCCCACCCCCCAGCACTGTGGAGCTTCTGCCAGCAATCCCCCACTCATGTCCCACTAATGTCCCCCTGCACCCCCACCCCCCAGCACTGAGGGGCACCTGCCAGCAGGCCCCAACTCATGTCCCCTTGCACCCCCACCCCCAGCACTGAGGGGCACCTGCCAGCAGGCCCCCACTCATGTCCCCCTGCACCCCCACCCCTGAGCACTGTGGGGCACCTGCCAGCAGGCCCCCACTCATGTCCCCCTGCACCCCCACCCCCCAGCACTGAGGGGCACCTGCCAGCAGGCCCCCACTCATGTCCCCCTGCACCCCCACCCCTGAGCACTGTGGGGCACCTGCCAGCAGGCCCCCACTCATGTCCCACTCATGTCCCCCTGCACCCCCACCCCCACAGCACTGAGGGGCACCTGCCAGCAGGCCCCCACTCATGTCCCCTTGCACCCCCACCCCCCAGCAATGAGGGGCACCTCCCAGCAGGCCCCGATTCATGTCCTCTTGCACCCCCACTCCCCAGCACTGAGGGGCACCTGCCAGCAGGCCCCCACTCATGTCCCCCTCCACCCCCACCCCCCAGCACTGTGGGGCACCTGCCAGCAGGCCCCCACTCATGTCCCACTCATGTCCCCCTGCACCCTCACCCCCCAGCACTGAGGGGCACCTGCCAGCAGGCCCCCACTCATGTCCCCTTGCACCCTAACCCCCCAGGACTGAGGGGCACCTGCCAGCAGGCCCCACTCATGTCCCCCTGCACCCCCACTCCCAGCACTGAGGGGCACCTGCCAGCAGGCCCCCACTCATGTCCTACTCATGCCCCCCTGCACCCCCACCCCCCAGCACTGAGCGGCACCTGCCAGCAGGCCCCCACTCATGTCCCACTCATGTCCCCTTGCACCCCCACCCCCAGCACTGAGGGGCACCTGCCAGCAGGCCCCCACTCATGTCCCCCTGCACCCCCACCCCCAGCACTGTGGGGCACCTGCCAGCAGGCCCCCACTCATGTCCTCCTGCACCCCCACCCCCAGCAGTGAAATGCCAATCTCATGACACAAACCAAAAGTCAACTATGTACATCAACACATGTCTGTCACACACATACACTGGTTGGCATTGCTTGTGTAAACCCACATTTTCACATGCATCAACCCAATGAGCAAATCCCACACATGGAACTAAAAAATGAAAATGTATTATGTACATAAAATCAAAAATGAAATGAAAGCATACCAAAATATGAAACATGAAATGAAAAGCATGTGAAAAAGATGATTGAATGAAAATGATAACCAATCCAAAAAAATTAGAAAAACAGTCCAAAGTCACCCTCCAACAACGCAAATTCAAAGGAAATGTAAAAAAAATCTCCATTGCTTCATGTTCACAATAAAAAAAAAAGAGAAATCAATCCATAGTCCAACTATTTACAATCCATTGTCTGGAAAAAATAAATCCATTGCTCCATGTCCATAATGCAAAAAAAAAAAATGAATACATGATGAAACTATATACAATCCATTGTCCAAGGATGTAAAGGGTCCATGATCCCAACTAAACAAATGAAACCTACATAACAAACTACCAAAAAATATAACTATATACAAATTTGTGTGGCATTGTCCATTGACCACAAATAAAAGGAAAACGAAAAGGAAACCTAACTCTAAAAACTATTTACAAGGGCAGCGGGCTAGTCCGACGGCTCACTTTTGGATGTCCCGGGCCAGGGCATCATCGAACTCCTGCTCAATGTCCTGGAGGCGGTCCTCTTACATGGACCTGAGGGTTCGCAGGGACGACGGCATGTTCTCCTCCAACTCCCTGCGAATTGCCTCGAGGCACTCGGTCCGCCTCAGGGCCCTCCACATGGAGTTCTCCGCCCTGACCATTGTGAGCCGTGCCTCTTCTGCCCGCTGCCGCTCCGCATCTATAGCATGGCCTAACCGCTGCCACACGGAAGACACTTCCAGTCCTGGGTCCTCCTGCCCTCTGGCCGATGCCTGCTCCTCCGATGTGGAAGGCCCAGAGCCATGATGGCTCCCACCTTGTTGCTGCTGCTGCTGTGCCTCTGCCTGTGCCCTGGCTCTTGCTGCCTGCACATCCCCCTCCGGTTGGGGTGCAGTTGTTGTGGTGGCCACCCCTGCTGGACGTCCGACTCCCGACTGTGGCCGGGATGTGTCCTCCACCAGCCTGGCTGCAGGGTCAGGGGCAGCTCCACAGGGTACCCAGGAGATACATGGGTGGGAAGATGGCATGGAGGACGACTGGCGCGTAGGGGGTTCAGGTGAGGAGGGGGTCGCAAGGAGGTCCAGCACACAGAGGAATCCAGCACTGGTGACCCGTCCCAGCAGGTCAACGTGGTCAAAGAGGAACCCGGGATGACGTGCAGTCTCTTCACGAAAAAACTGCACGTCACCTTGCATGCCCCGTTGACGCAACGCTATCCCGGCCAGGACAGGCTCAACACGGTCCCGGATAGCCACGTCTGCAGGGAGAGGAAGGCCAGTTGTTGTGCGCTCATTCCCTCCCTGAAAACGGGTCTGGAAGTAGGCATACCTGCTGGTGCCAGATGATGCAGTGACAGGATCAGGGAAAGTCTTGCACACAGGCACCTCCGCGGCGGCCTGTGCTGCTCCTGTCCCTGATCCTGCACTGCACCACTAGCACCAGTGGAATCTCCACCTCCAGAGCCTGTGTGTGTCCCTTCCACGGCCTCCTCCTCCACCAAACCCCCAACCAACCTGGATGACTCCATGCCATCTTCCTCCGTCGGACCCTGTGGGGTCTCAGCTGCCCCTTCTGCTGCCGAGGAGTCCACCTCCAACCTCCACCTCTTGGACCTACCCTGGGCAGCTGTGGCCTGGGACGTGGCACCAGACTCATCACTCCCCGACGAGATGACAATCCGGGAGGGGAGCCGGGCCTTGCGTCTCCGGCTGCCGGGACGATCCCTGCCGCTGTGCTCCACAGCACCCTCTCCGCCCTCTTCTTCAGTTGATGCTGCAGACATGGAGAGATAAAACACAGGCATCAGGGCACTGTACAATGGACTGATACACACATGACAGTTGCACCTGAGTGGCAATGTTTAACTTCAGATACGGCATCACACTCCATGACACACATGTCATTTTAACTCACACACATGAACATTTCAACAGCAATATTGCACCAGGCAGCACCATCCATACACATACAACAGCATGAACAGCCAAAGGTGAGCCTGACATCACATGAAACACAAGGAGTGCACTACACATGCACACACACCACCACACTTACATGCATGTCTACATCTCCTCCAACTGTTGCAGTGATGAGATCGCCATACATGTCACATCTGCCATTCATCCTTCTACATATCAGTGTCACGTGCATCCATGTTGCATCACAGTTGCCCACTTGTCAGATACACATACATGCACATGTACACAGTGCGGATACATGCATTATGAACCACCATCCTTGCCACAACCATGCCAATGCACATACACAGAAATTCAAACATGTGTGCTCCCACACCTGCATTTGCCCAGCATGCTTACCAACACATACACCATCAATGTGTCTCACAACTGAGAGGACTCACATGTGGCAGCCTCACGCACATGTTCATACACATCCCTACATGGCCCTACATAAACACATGTGCAACCTGCACACTACTGGCACACCACGACACGCACAGCGTACTATCAACATGAATGTACACTTACTGCTTGACTCCAGACGGGTCTGCCTCTCAAGGATCTGGACATAGAGCTTTGGGCATATGCGTTCCATGACCCTCATTTGATGGTTCGACAGCTGGCCCCGGCGCCCCTGGGAATCGGCTGCCTTAGCGAGGCACCGGGGCTTGTCGAGGGTCCTGGACCTGAAGTCCTCCCAGCGCTTCTTGACATGATGTAAATCGCAGACTGCCACCCCCTCCGCATTGATGGCAGTCACGATGTCCATCCAGATCCTGGTCTGTCCTTCATTGTCGGTGCGCACACTTCCAAAGAGGGCATCATACTGCCCCAGGACTTGCTCCACCAGGATACCAACTTCAGTGGCAGTGAAGCTGGTGGCCCTCTGCCTCTCTGGCTGGAGGTTGCCAGTGCTGCCAGATGGTGTTGTGCTGGACATGGCAACCCCAGAGGCAGGAGTGGGTGGGCAACTGGTTCCTGGGGCTGGGCTGTGGAGCGATGGAATCCCAGTCGGGAGTCTTCGGTTCCAGCAGGGGTGGTCACAGCAACTACACCCCTGGCTGACGTGCAGGCAGCAAATGGCAGGGCACGTGGGCAGCAGGCAGTCAGGCAGCAGCAGATGGCAGGTGGGAGCGTGCTCGGGGCTCTGGGGGGCAGTATTTCGGCCTTCTGGGAAGGAGCGTGGTCTTCTGTGTGTTTTCGCGTGGCCAGCTTGATACGGAGTGATGTGGCATGTGAAAAAATTGCACGTCAGTGTGTAATTCGAGGAAAGGGCCTTAGCGCGTAAGCACGTCAGCACACGCACGCGATTTCATTGGACCAAAGGCCCTTAGCGCGTAAGCGCGTAAGTTACATTACGCGTGCGGGTGTTTCCCTCATAGCACGTGATGACAGAGCACACGTGGAAAAACTGCACATCCGAGTGTCATCGCGTGTAATTGGAGGAAAGCGCCCGCGTACACGCGTATCTGACGTGTACGTGTGGGCCGGTTTAAAAGCTATGTGTAGGACGCCATTTCCTTGTATGTGCTTTTCGTTCAGAGCAAGTGGGTGAAATCTGTACTTCTTGTCAGTTCACACGCGATTACTTCATAGCGTTTCTAGTTCGTACTCCCTGTTACCTCTGACAGCTCTTTTCTGAATTTTTGTTGGGCCTGTTTCCTCATACAGAGTTCACTTCTCCTTTTGTCCTGTCTCCTCAGACAGCGTACAATTCTTCTTTTGGCGGGGGTGTTGCCAATGCGCACACTCGCGTATTTTTCACGTTCTTTTTCTAGGCAGACGGTGAGTTCCACACGTACTTAGCAACTGTGCTTGCCCCGTGTGTCGCGTTCCCCTTCAGAGGTCATTGTAGGCTGCGTGTATTACGCGTACGCTTATTTTTGTGTTTCTGGGTGCCACAGCGTAGAGCGGGTTCATTTATTCACGCACATGGTCTACGAGGGGTTGCATGCAAGTTAATTTTTGATTTTGGGATGCCTGTGTGTTGCGTGACCCGTCATCTTCCCCCAGGGGTCACAGACAGCCTTGTTAGAACACTAGGGTATGAATTCCATCTAGTATCCTACCCCTTTGACCCCCAATTGCCCAGGTCAATATTTTACTGCAACTCCCATGCGCACAACAACATCAGTGCCATGGTTGGGGGCGACCAAGCGGTAAGGGAGGCAAAGGAAAGGTGGCTGACCTTCAAAAGGTGGGCATGGTGGGCATGGTAGGGGACGTGGCCGGGATTTGCAGGGTGCCCCTATATCCCCATGTGTGGAGTAACAATCAGGGATACCCATGCCCCCCTATTGTTGAGGGAAACGTGGCTGACACCATCCCAGCTCAGCCCCTGTTGGACCAGCCGATTGTGGCACCTGACCTGGCACAGGATGACTCCCTGGCTGACTTCCAGGTCAGCAAATCTAGGCCACGTGTGGCGGTGCAAGTTGTTGTCACCAAGCCACGTGGATCTGGGGCAGCTATGTCATCTGCTGCCCCAAGTATGCAGGGTGGGGAGGCTGCAGGGGCAGCTGCAGCTCCATCTGCCCCAGCTCTGACTCTCCCAGCCAGGACAGTGTCAGTCCAGGTCCATCAAACTGACGTTCACCCTGCCATAATTACCCTGCAACCAATGCCTGCATCAGGACCTATGGTCATTGTGCATTCCCACACTCCTACTACCCAGTCCACCGGTGATTCTGCCCCTACTGACCAGAGCGGCGTAAGCCACTCTGGCTCTGCTCCACCTTTAAAGAAGAGGAAGAAGGGTGCTCTGGCACGACAGGCTGAGACCCCAGACACGGCTACACACGCCGGTACCTCAAGGAAGCCTTGCTTTAATGAGGCAGAACTTGATGCACTTGTGTCCTATGTGTCAAAAGGATTGAAGGAGGATAAAGACTGTGACAAAGGAGAAGAACTGTGATGAAGGATTGTGATCAAATAGAAGGAATGTGATATAGGCCTATGTGAAAAGATAATGACTATCATGGACTGTGATGAAGGAGAATTACCATTACAAAGGAGGTCTGTGAACAAGGAAAAGGCTGCAATGAAGGAATGTGTTGAAGTAATACTGTGATGAAGGAGGGCTGTGATGAAGTTCAAGGACTTTGACAAAGGAGGACTCTGATAATTGAAGACTGTGATGAAGAAGAAGGAAGGTTATTGGAACACTCAAATTAAGGGGAAGGACTATGATGAAAAATATTGACTTTGATGAAGGAGAATAACTGTGATGACCTGTTATTAGTAGAAGGACTGTGATGAATGTGAAGGACTGTGCGGATGGGGAAGAAGTGTGATGAAGAATGGGGATTATGAAAAACAATGAGGACTGTGATGAAGGACTATATCAAAGGGTAATGGCAATGATAGGTGTTGATGAAGAAGAAGGCTATAGAATATAGAAAGGCTAAGACAAAGGAGAAGGGGAATGACAATGAGGAAAGTATGTGATGAAAGGGAAGGTCTGAGATAAAGGATTGTGGCATAGTAGAAGGATGATGAATAACAAGAATTGTCAGGAAAGAATAAAGGACTGTGAATACGGAGGACAGTAATGAATGAGGACTGTGATGAACACAAATGACTGTGTTGAAGGACTGATCAAGGAGAAGAACTGTGACAAAGGTAAACTCTGATGAAAGATAAGGACTGCCAAAAAGAGAGACAATTGAACAAAGGAGAAGGACTTTGACGACACAGTGGGACCGTAACACAATAGTAGATGGACTGCTTCCAAGGAACGCGACTGCACTTAAGGACTTCTGAAAGTTGAATTTTTTATGAAAGAGACAGCCTGAAAAAGTTGAAGAAGTATGAAGAAGAGGGCTTGTGACAAAATAGAATGACTTTGAAAAAGAAAATGACTATGACAGAAGAAAAAGACTGTGATGAAGGACTGTGATGAAGGTGAAGGACTATGATTAAAAAGAAGGAGTACAAAAGATGAGAACTTTAACAAAAGCAAGTTCTATTATGAATATAGCTCCCAGGTTTCTGCTTTTTACATCTAACATCGACAGAAATCACTCTGTTTTATTTAGTATTTGTTTGTAAAAAACAAATGGTAAATTGCAGAAATGCATATGTCTGGAGTATCGCTTCAGATTGTCAGTTATGCTTTCCCCAGTGGAGCATCGAAAACAGTTATTTTTTCCCTTCAAAATTGTTAAAAAGTCTACACAGATGTTTTTAAGAAGCAGTTGTTTGGTTTTAAGGGCACAATGGATCTTGGCTTGAGGTGCAAGAATCAGTGAGTTCTATTTTATTTTAATGAATTAAATAAATGTGGAAATGCACCCGTTGCAACTTTTTTTTTACAGAGCAAATATAAATATGGTTAAGTACAGATAAAAGAAGAAGGACCATGATGAAACGGAAACAGTGTTTTGAAAGAAATGCAGGGTGTGAAGGAGACGTGTTGTGAAAAAAGAAGAAAAAGAAGGATCATGACACAGAAGATTTGTGTTGCAAAATAGTGTGAAGAAGGCGAAGGACTGTGATGAAGAAGAGGGAACGAAATGTGTCACTGCAATGAAGGAGGACTGGATTGAAGTTCAAGGATGATGAAGGAGGACTCGAAAGAGTGATGACCGTGATGAAGGTGGACTGTTATGAAGGAGAACGTGTGTGATGAAGAAGAAGGATTATGATACAAGATAATAAAGGGAAAGGACTTTGATGAAGCAGAAGGATTCAGATGAAGGACTGTGATGAATGAGAAGAACTGTGATGGACTTGATAAAGGAAAATAACTGTTATGAAGGAGAACATCTGCAATGATGGGGGAACACCTTTGATGATAAAGAGGGATTGTGAAAAAGCGCCAAGACTGTGATGAACGGCTGTGAACAAGGAGCAGGATTGTGACTAAGCACTGTGATGAGAGACCAGGATTGTGACAAAAGAGAAGGACTGTGATAATGAAGAAGTATTCTGATGACAGAGAATGAAAGTGACAAAGGATTGATGAAGGAAAATGGCTGTTATTAAGGAATGATGAAGGATGACAGTAATGAAGAAGTACTGTAATTAAGGAAAATGATTGACAAAGCACAAAGACTGTTAAAAAGGAGTAGGACTGAGCCGGAGGGTGTAGAATGGAGATGTACTATGAAGAATTAGAATTTCCGATGAAGGAGAAGGACTATACATAAGGACTGTGATGAAGGAGAATGACTGTGATGAAGGAAAAGGACTGTGATGAATCAGAGAGACTATGACAAACAACACAGACTGTGGCAAAGGAGACGGACTACCATACAATAGAAGGACTGTGATTAAGGACTAAGTCAAAAGAAGAGCTGCGATGAAAGACTGATGAAGGGTAACTGTGATGAAGCATAGTGCAAAGAAGGAAAAGGATTGACACAGAGGATGGGCGGTGACAAAGACAAAGGTCTGATCCAAAGGACTTACCGAGAAGTACTGAGACAAAGGAGATGACCTGAGGAAGGAGAAGGACTATAAAGAAGGACTTTGACAAAGCAAAAGGGCTGTGGTGATAAAGAAGGACTGTGATGAAGGAGAAGGTATATGACAAAGAACAAGGACTACAACAAAGGTCTTTGATAACATAAAAGGAATATGATGAAATACTTCAAAACTGAAAGACTTTGATGGGCCTTGACAAAGGAGGTGAATGGTGATGAAGGAGAAGCAATGTGATGAAATGAAAGGACTGTGACAAAGGAGAATGACTATGACAAAGGAGAAGGACTATACTCATTTATCGATCTCTGTGGATGAAAGGCTGACTAGGACTTGCCAGGATTCGAATCTGTGAGTTGCAGATAAAAAACAGATGGTGAAGAACAACAATGACTGTGATGAAGGACTGGTAAAGGAAAAGAACTCCAACAAAGGGAGACTCTGATGAAAGCAAAGGACAGCCAAAAAAGAAAACAAGGCCTGTGATGATGGACTGTGATAAAGGGGAAGGGCTGTGATGAAGGAGAAGGCATTTGATGAAGAACTTGATGAAGGAAGACTGTGATGAAAGAGTACTGCAATGATTGAGGACTGCAATGAATGATAAGAACTGTGATGAAAGAGGAGGATTATGAGTACTGCAATGGAGTGCAGCAACAAAGTGTTGTGAAAAATGAAAAGAACGTTATTAAGTAAAGGACTATGATGAAGGAGAGAGACTATGTCAGATGAAGTAGAAGGACTCTAACGAGGCAGTGACAAAATAACACATTGAAAAAGACTTTGATGAAAAATAATTATGACAAAGGGGTGGACTGTGATGAAGGAAAAGTGTTGTGATTAAGAAGAAGAAATGTGATCAATTAGACGAACATTGATGGCCTGTGATCAAGAAGAATATCTATGATGAATGAGGATGACTGGGACAATGTAGGACTGTGCTGAAGTCTGCGATGAAGGAGGCAAACTGTGATGATAGTAATGAGAGGTGTTAGAACGAAGGACAGGGACTTTGATGAAGGACTGTGATGAAGGAGAAAGACTGTGACTAAAAACTATGATGACAGAAAAGCAATGTGATAAGGAAGAGGAACTCATACAAAGGAGAAGTACTGTGATGAGGGAGGATACCTGTGACAAAGGACTATGATGAAGCAGAAGAGTTGTGATTAAGGACTGATGAAGGATGCCTGCAGAGAAGGGCTCTGATACAGGACTGAAGAAGGGTAACTGCGATGAAGGAAGATTGAGATGAAGGAAAAGGACTGACAAAGGACAAGTACTACAACAAAGGAGAAGGACTGAGTAAAAGCACTTGTGAAGGAGGACGGTGGTGAAGGAGATGGAACATGACAAAGAGCAAGGACTGTGATGAAGGACTGTGATTAAGTTATGTTATGTTATGTTGTTTTGCATTTATATAGCGCCTTATATACCATTGGTATGGTCTGAAGGCGCTTGTAGGTTGAACGCCCTTAGGGAACCAAAGTTCAGGTCAGTAGAGAGAGGAGAGAGAGTCAAAGGTGCATGTGAGCACTGGGTATGTGTGCAGCTGGTGCCGGATTCATGTGATAGCTGCTTTTTAGAGGTAGGTGTGGTGGTTGAGGGATCTGTAGTATGTGTTCGTTCTGACAAGATTTATCCAGACCGAATGTGGCTGCGTTAGGCCTGAGGAGAACGCCTGGCTGGGGGGTGTGTGACCAGCAGTGTTTACTTAGAATGATGGGAAGTGAGCGGCAGGTGTATGTATGAGAACAGTTATACCGAATGGTGTCATAGTATCTCTGTGTTCTAGTTGAGTGGTGGTGTAAATCAGAGAGTAAGCGTGGTGGCGAGATATGATGGGTTATATGCTCTTTCAAACGATCCCAGCATTCCAAACCATGACATGTATGTCACACAATTTAATGCGCTCCAGTCTGTTCCCTGCATTCTTATTCGTTCCCCCTCTACGCATACACCCCTTCTGTGCACTCACCCCCTCTACGCACTCACACCCTCAATGCACTCATCCCTCGACGTGTTCATCCCTCTACGCGCTCATCCCTCTACGCGCTCATCGCCTTCACGCACTCATCGGCTCCACGCACTCATCGCCTCCATGCACTCATCGCCTCCATGCACTCATCCCCTCCACACACTCATCCCCTCCACGCACTCATCCCCTCCACGCACTCATCCCCACCACACTCATCCCTTACCTGCATTCATCGCATTCATCACTTCTACGCATTCATCACTTCTACACGCTCATCCCTTCTACGCACTCACCCGCCCCCCGTACTCATCCGCCCCCGGCATTCCACCACTCCCAGCTCTCCTGCGCTCCCTGCACTCCTCCGCTATGATCACTAATCCGCTCCCCTCACTCATCCGTTCCCATCTGCTCCCCGCGCTTATCCACTCAAGCACTCCTCTGCTCTATGCAATGCTGCGCTCTATGCACTCTCCGTTCTATGCACTCCTCCGCTCTATGCACTCGTGCATTTCCATGTTTTCAACTCCTCCGCTCCTCCCAGACGTCTGCTCGCCTCACTCATCCGCTCTGTTCACTCGTCAGATCCCCGTATTCATCTGTTCCCACAATCATCTGCTTTATGCTTTTAACTCATCCGCTCCTCGCAGTCATCCACTCGCCTCATTCGCTTGCCTCATTCATCCGCTCGCCTCACTCTTCCGCTCCCCGTACTCATCTGCTCCCTTCTTCATCTGCTCCATACACTCATCCGGTCTATGTGCTCGTGCTTTCCACGCCTTCAACTCATCCGCTCTATGCACTCATGCTTTCCACGCCTTCAACTCATCCGCTCCCCGCAATCGTCCGCACTATGCATGCATCCGCTCTATGCTCTCATCCGCTTTATGCACTCATCCGCTCTATGCACTCATCCACTCCATGCACTCATCCGCTCTATGCACTCATCCGCTCCATGCACTCATCCGCTCTGTGCACTCATCCACTCTATGCACTCATCCGCTCTATGCACTCATCCGCTCTAAGCACTCATCCGCTCTAGGCACTCATCCGCTCTGTGGACTCCTCCACTATATACGATCATCGACTCTATACGTTCATCCATTCTATATATTCATCCGCTTTATCGACTCATCCGCTCTATACATTCGCTCGGTCTGCACATTCATCAGCTTCAGCGAACTACACATTTTCCTCATTTTCGTACTCACCTGCTATCCACACTCATTCGCTTTACATATTCATCTGCTCTATGCTCTCATTTGCTCTACATATTGGTCTGCTCTATATATTCCTCCGTTCTACATACTCATCCTCTCAGCACACTCATCCGCTCTACATACTCATCCACTCTACATACTCATCCGCCCCACATACTCATCCGCTCTACATACTCATCCGCTCTACACACTCATCCGGTTTACGCTCATCCGTTCTCTACATTCGTCCGTCCTACACGCTTTCTACAACCGCTTAATACGTTCATCCATTTTATATACTCATCCGGTCAACATAGTCATTAGATTTACATACTCATTCGATCTATAGTCATCTGTTCGACCACTCGTGTCATCTTCCACTCGGCGCATTCATCTGTTCCGCACCATTCATCCGTTCTAATCATTTCATCCACGCCATTCACTTCGTTCGCTCCTCATACATTATGTTCATTTCAGCAGTTAAGTCTCTTTACTGTTTCCTGTGCTTCAAAGCAGAAGGACAGTGAAAAAGGACTGTGATAACAGAAAAGCACTGGGTCCAATGAGAAGTGCTGTGATAAAGTAGAAATGCTTTGATGAAAGAGAAGGTAAATGACTGATGATGGAGAAGGACTATAATGTGAGGCTAATGAAAGATGTCTGTGATGAAGAAGACCTAAGATAAAAGAGGAGGAGTTACAAAGGGCAAGCACTGTTAACAAAGGATAAGGACTGAGTCAAAGGACTTATGAAGGAGAAGGACTGTGACAAAGTAGAAGGCCTGAGGAAGTATAACAAGGAATGTGATGAAGGAGAAGGTATGTGTTGAAGTATGTTAACTGTGACAGAGGCCTGAGGAAGGAGAAGGAATGTGATGAAGGACGATGAAAAGAGTATCTGTGACAAACGGAAGAACTGTGATGAAGGGGAAGGAATTTGAAGAGGGATGATGAAAGAACTGGCACAAAGGAGCAGAATTGTGATGAAGAATTGTGACTAAAGAGATGAGCTAGGATAAAGGAGGATTGTGATGAAGGAAAGGGAAAGACTGTGACAAACGACTGATGGAGAAAAAGGACTGTTATAAAGGAGAAGTGCTTTTTCTCATCACACTTTATCTTCTTCCTCTCTTCTCTGTAGCTCTGTTTTTTATATAGTTACAAGGGAGTGTGGGAGCCCTTCTACTGAGAATGAACATGGAACAAATACCCTGCTCTATGGAATTTCTTCCACTCAGGAGGGTCTAGAAACACGTTTTTTCTCACGGCACCCTTCAGAGAGGAGAAACACCCATTTGCTTATCAGTCTTTGTCCCACCCACAAGAGCAGTCCAGCACCGAAAGACTAGGCACATCTCCTCTGAACAAGAGTACCATCAGCAAACCCAGATGGAACAAGGACTCACACGCAAATGGATATTTCCTTTGTGAAAGGTACAGTGAGCTAAAACGTGGTTCTAGACTCTTCCGAGTGAGCACCTTTCCATAGGCACCCTTGTTTCCTGACCGTATAACTATGTGTCAGCCTGCCATGACCGCTTTGGCCACGGTAGGCAGACTATGCACGGAAGCACTGGCACTGTTAGCAAAGCTGCCGGTGCTTCCATGTCCACATTCCCATAGAGTCCTCTGGGACTCTATGGGAATGGGGACTTAATTTTACCGGCACCTGGCTTCCCGGGCCACCGGTAGCACCTGCAGGGTTACTGCTGGACTCATAATGAGGCCCAATATCCATGTGGATGACAATCAAATAAGAAACTGAATTTCATGGCAAGCACAACTTCTTCTCAGAATAGCAATCTGTCCTACAGACGTTCAACAATGGGAAACAGTATTTGCCCAATACAACACAATCTGAAATCTTCATCTGTGGATAAGATCAAGTAGCAGACTTTCTAGATGTGGACCACTGCTTTCACCAAAGCATAGAATCTGGGCATTATCTTCGACGAACATCTCTGATGTATTCCTTCATTAGCAGCACTCTTCAGTAGTTGCCATTTCCAAATTAATTACGTTGATTATTCCATCACACAACATGCAAAAGAAGTATTTACAATCCAAGCACTTGTTTTTGCCAGAAATGGTTTATTGCAATAGCAAGTATATCAGATTCCCTAAAAAGAGATCACCAAACTGTTAAACCCAGGCGTAAGAAAACAAGATCATATTATTGGAACACTTTAGAATCTCTATTAGTTGCCTGTTCGGTACATCATAACATTAAAGACATTCTGTATCTCCAGGAAAGCCCTACGAAACTCATGTTTAATGTAGAACGAACAACTCTTCCATAGCTATACCTCTGCAAGAGTCCCGTGGTGTAATTCAGCCAAAACGTTACAGCAAACCAAGCTTTCAGAATAAACACGATTGGAAGGAAATCCCTTCTCATTAAACCCAAGAAAGGATTCAAATTACTTGAAATTTCAGAAAGGCCAAGAAACCTTATCTCCTGGATGTGTTATTCTCCATGGCTCATCATTAGAAGATTGCTCATTTCCCACTAGACGCTATATAAAATATGAAGCCTTATTGGAGCTAGCAAGATCTGAAAGGGTTCCTCAGAGGCCAAATGCACCTTTATCTATTGTGTTATTAATGCATTTGATTTGTTATATGGATGTTTGGGATTTTCTTGGCTTCTCTTCATCCTTTTTCTACTGTCCTGTTCACTTCCTTGTGTTTGTTTTATGCAACAGTGCACAAACGCAACCTGTTTGAATGTGGCACTTCCTAAAACACCAAATAAACAAATATACAAACAAAGAAATAAATAAAGACACAAAATATATTCCTATCCCCGACAGAAACTGTTAAGAGGATAAGCACAACGAAATAAGGCTTTACGAGCAATCGAAATAAAGTGAATACCTACATTCACATAAGGAGAGACAACATGTTCACTGTTGTAACCTAAAAATGAGTATAACTAAAGAATATTCTAGTACTGAAATGTGCTGTGAAGTGATTTTATATAGTGTGAATTGTGCCATAGTAGAAGGGTGTCTTAGCACCCGAACAGAAAATAATGTGTCCAGGGTATATGGGTTTCACACTAATGGGGCAGTCTGTGTCAGGGCAAAGGCCAAGTGATAGTCTGCAAAACTTGAGAGTGTATCTTTCCCGAATGTATCCTTGAGCATCCCAAGTGCATTATTGTTTTACTATTTTTGGGTATCCATACAAAGGAGGGCAGCATTTCTCTATTTCATGTTTAAAGAACCCTGTAAATGAGACTAGCAGCATGAAAGAGATGCGTAGAACAGGAGGGACATGTTTCCTGTTATTTTATCAATAATCTCACTAATTAAATAGTTCTCGTTTGAAGTTATTATGTGGCTGATGCTGCAATCGAAAGATACACCAATAACCCAGGGGCACCAAGCCAATTTAAAATCCTAAACACAGTAAGAAAAATAGAATTACTTCGGTAACGGTATACATAAACAACAAAGGTAATTAAATACATGATATAAAGTTCTTGAAACAAAAGCTGTAAACGCATGTTTTAATAACAGGACTGATTTGAGACCATACATCCATTAGTCTTAATATCCCAATAAGTTATCACCTCTCACACTAATCAAAACGTTTCTCAGCGTCAAAAGGAGATAACAAAAGCAGTTCTTTTAAAATTACCTAAACAATGAAACACATGAAAATATATGTATATTTTCAGACGACATTGTGTTTCATATTATGAATGCTTTCTTAATTTTTAAAAATCGTTCACAAAAACAAAAATCTATCATCTTTGACAAATGTATTCACATGCATGGTGATATAGTTTGAAAGATATACATGAGCCTCTAATTCGAAAGGTATAAGCAGTGAATTGGAGAAGCATAAAGGGCCAGATTCTCAGAAAAATAGCTCCGGCAGTCACGTGGTTGCTGGGAGTGCATTTCACAGAGGCAGCCCAAAGGGACGTCTTTGAGAAATGATCCAAAAGGCACAAGAGCATTTCCATCCCTGTTTAGGAGATGACAATGTTAGTTTGACAGGCGCGGTTTAAAGTGTCACTCTCACACTTCAAAACCAAATCATGACAGGGTCAGAAATGACCTGGCCATGATTTGCACACCCACCTGTGCTGCTTTCAAAAGATTAAGAGGGATGACCCGCGTTTCTGGGCATTTAAAAGTGCATCCCATTTGCGATGCACGTTTAAGCATCTGAGTGACCTCTTCTAAGATATGCTCATTCCGATGCCCTGTGTGCTGATACTTTTTTTTTCGCCTCAAAACGTTTTTAAAATCTGCCCCTAAATCTTTAAATCACATAGAAGAACAGGAAAGAGTCATTCTTAAATCAATTCAATTTTCTCCAAACAGCATCAGCACTCTGGCACGGGCAATAGCCAATCAATATTTGTGTGACTTGGTCGGTATTGGCAAGTGAAATGGCCAAGATGTGGATGGTTAGTATGAGCTCCACCTACATCCAATGATGAGATGTGGGCTGTACTGGCTTGGTAATGGCCTGCCTCACACTGTTACAGTCTTTCCTATGCTTAGGATATTGGGGCAGACATTGCCAGCCGATACAGTCCACACCCATGCCCATTCTGACTATATCGAAGAACAATGCATTTTCTGCTATTTGAATTTCACTTTTTCTAGTGAGAGTTGAGTATTGAGATAGTTTATCTAGTTTTCATTTTTCAGAGAAAATAACGCCTGTTTAACTTTTTGCAATCACAAAATATTCTGGTTCACTGGATTTTAGCTGCCATTATGTTTTTTTTAAATTTTTTTATTTATTTTTTACACATCTATGTATTATATAATGTAGGACAGTTGAGATGTACGTGGGAAAAGCATGCTAGTGCCATAGTTATTATTGACAATAGACATCTTGGTCACTAGGTAATTTGCTGCTTTTTCTTCAGCAAAATAATTTCTTACTGTGGATTTTATATTATACCACAAATATTGTACTTCCTGTCCCTGCATTTTAAGCACAAAATGTGGGGGACCACCCTGTCAACCATCGATTTTTTAAAAGCTCTATGAAGTTTATCGTAGAATTTTCAGAACTTCAAGTGTGTGCTGTGAATCTTCAACGATAAAATCAATGTACATTTTAGGATGTTTTAATAAGGTGACAGCTATTTAGGGGCAATTTTTCACCCAACAGAAACTCGGCGCACACCATTTTTCTTTATTGAATAGTGCTCTTTTAATGAACCTGGGAATCTTAATTTAATAATATTGCTTTCTTACAGTCTCCTTGCCCTTTCGTGACAAGAAACACACATGGTTGAACAGAAGGTCTATTTATTTATAAAATAGAAATCAGTAAATCAATTTAAATATAAAAATGATGAATCCATGAAATTCCAATGACAGTCGTGGCTACGATGACAAATGATCCTTACAATGGTTACTTAAACAGTCATAACAGCATTACGTTGAAAATGAGCTTTGTACAGTGGACTTATCCTGCACACACATCCACCATGTGCTGAACAGTGTATGAGGGCTTGGCATAACATTGTCCTTTCATAGGAAACCAAATTAAATCAGAGCAACCAGCCTATCTAAGTCTCTCTACTTCCTACTAAATGAAAATAAATATCCCCCAGGCGGAGTGAGCTGCAGAGTGAGGTTGCAGACTGTGGCAGACCCTGAGTCTTTCTGCAGTGACTACCTTTTTCCCAGCTTTCCTGAACTTTACCTGAGCCTTCAAATACTCACTCCAGCCGCGGAGCTGGGGACCTGAAACAAAAGCCCAGTCCCAGTTCGCATGAAATTATTTCCGAACCATGCATTCGTGCTTTAGAATCTTGAAACGAAGAACTGAGAAGGGGGGAGAGTCCCGGGTCTCAAGAACTCTCAGCGCGATCGTCAACGACACGAAACATCGCGCATCTTAATGTTTCTGGCCAAATCACTTCTCAGAAAGACACTGGAAACAAATCGCCAAAAACTTTACCGCCGAGCCACACTCCGATTCCATTGCGGAAATTTAGCGGACCCCAACAGCTTTCTCCGCTAAATCCTGCTCAGCACAAGCTGGAACTAACAACTATAACGTCCACAGTATCGATTGCAATGGCCCCATTTACCAAGTTGTATGAAAACATCAACGACACGCTGCGTGACCAGGTGTCAATGCTGGCCCTAATGCAAGCAAAATTACACTACTTGGAAGGTTATATTATGGGGGCGCAAGGACCAGATATCAACGGAAAAAAGAGCAGGACAAGGCCGGGTGAACCTAGCCCCAGTGACCAACAGACAGAATCACGATCACCAAACGACGATCGCTTAACCCGAAGGTCGCAACAAAACAACGTTGCACCAACCGCCATACCTGAGACCATTCAGGAGGATGCTAAACCGTCACCGCAACAGGACGAAAACCTTGACATCCATATTAGCAACCAAGGGACTGAACCCCTAGATGCCATTATTGCTATACTGGAGGAGGAAGAAGTTCACCCACAGTCAACTGATCTCGAGACCAGAGAAGGGGCGAAGAAACAAGTAACTAACCCCTTCTCTTACATAAAGGACGCTAAAGAAGCACAAAGACCAAAAAAAGGCCTAGCTGCAAATCCAAAGAATTTTACATACGGCATATTTACCCAACAAAAATCGAATCTTAAGCGAAACATCAAGTGGAATGAGAACAACCCACAAGAAACATCGGGCCCTCAAGCCCAGCCGAGGCAGAAGAAGGTTGCTGTCAGGAAAAACGGGCCATTTACAAAACCTACGGAGACAGCAAGCCCACATCAAAAACAAGTGAGAGACAAACGAAACCACAGCTCAAAAGATAACGCTCCTCTCCTTGTCGTAGAGGAGCAATCAGACTGGAGCATACTGACAGTGGACGAGACCGGGTATGAAAACAACCCAAAGAAACAATCAAAGAGGAAAGCAACTAAAGGGATCCTAGATTCCCCCAAAAATGAACCGCCATACAAAGTTCAAATACACGAACTCTCTGTTTCGCCCACAAAATCCTTTGAGACAACACAAAGACGTCAAAAAGTGGACTATGTGGACACTGTAAACCCAAAACCACGAGCTCCCGAGGAAAAGAGACCAGAGATAGAGCGTAGAGTAAGCTCAAATATATGGAAGAGGAACGCCCACGTGCACTCACCTGCTCTCTCTCGGACTCAGGGAGGAAAAGAAAATCAGAAAATGACTTCAAAGTCTCGTAACGAAACAGGGAAAAAACCCACGGATTCATATCTAGAATACATCTTCGAGGTGAACAAGAAGAGACAAGAAGAGACCAGATCGTAACAAGATATCGCGATCGGAAAAAAGAATCAAAGCCAATCGTTAGTGCTCACACGCTAAGATTGAAAAACATCAATTCAAAGAAGAACGTCTTGACGATGAACAGAACCACCATCATCAAAATTCTAACCCAAATTCCAAGCCTGAAACACTTTGGAAATAAAGACCTTTGGATGGTGGAACCAAGTACGTCTGGCAGAACAGACTACTCCTATATAGACCTCAATTCCAAAGCCACCAAGCTCCATCTAATGAGAGAATCCGGTAACCTGGCGTCAGCGGGCTTTGAACTAGCAGAAATTAGGCGACTGAGCAAGCAAGAGGATGCAACAAAAAGAACTGAAAGAGGCCTAAGTTACCAAATGGATACTCCAAAGACGACAAAGAACAACCACACTCGTTATATCAGCAGGATGCCCCATGCTGGTCCTTCGAAGACCTCAAAATTAATAAACAGATCAGGAACCTTTAACCCGAATCAGGGGGAACGAGAAAGACCCGAGAAAACTCCCTTGTCTGACCGTAATCGAGAGCAGAACTCTGTCCGGAACAAAAGGTTACAGCAAACTTTTCAAAACGATCGAATTTCAAGCAACCACGGAACACCAGGAACAAACATACCTAAACTGTGGACGTGGCATAAAGCTGATTCCAAAGCCAGGCATAAGCATTAGCAACGACTTCCAGAAAAGAAGACCCACCCTCAGATCTGTCAGGATAAGGAAAATCCGAAGTCAACATCCGAGCTGAACCTACTAAAACTTGGCTGCTGGAATACGAGGGGCTTTACACACCTCACAAAGAAAACTGACGTCAACCTGGGCAAATTTGACGTTCTGTGCTTACAGGAAACCTGGCTGACCAACAAACCCCAGCTGGACGGATATGAAATAATTTTCACTAGCGCGAAGAAAGGGGAAACTGGACGACCTTCAGCCGGACTGATAACTGCGATTAGAGCAGGAGCGGGCATGGAGATAACTGAAGTCTTCCCAACACCGTACTGGATCCAGGCCGTGCTACTCAAAAGAAAACACTGTCCTACAGATTCAAAAAATAGTCCAGTACTCCTAATAAACGTGTACTGGAATCCTGAGACAATAACGAATGAAGACTTCACGATCGAACTCCAGAATGCCATGGATAAAGCCCAGAAAATCAGAATCGACCACAGCACAATCATAAGTGGTGACTTCAACGCCATATGCGATGGGATCGGAAACCGCGCTAATCAAAAATCTCCAGCACGGGAGAGGGGTAAACTCCTGGACAAGATAATGTCTGACAGGGACATGTACAAACTGCACTGGCAGCGTTTAGAAGCAAACCTGTCGATCCCGTCATGGCAAAGATGCAACCAAAATGGGACGATAGACAACATATTCGTTTCTAGAGACATTCTGCCAGAGATCCACTCCTTCGCTATTAGACCGACAACCTTCAGTGATCATAATCTCTTAATTGTAGAAGGCTGGGCATCTGGAACGCAAACGACTGCATGCCCACTTCCACTCGAGACAGCGGAGAAAGGAAAGCGAGTAAAGATCTCCGAAAAAGGATTGTTAGAATTAGAAGCTCAATATACACGATTAAGACACAAGAGCATGACAAATGCAAAAAAGAGCGAGATCGATCTGGACTACACACCTCTACTAACCAGATACCTTATGGCAACAGCAAAAACACCCACCCAAAAGAAAGACCACCCACATTCCTACAGCAAATATCTGGTGGAGAAAAGGAAGGAGCACAGAAGGTTAAAAAGACTATACCAAAAAGTACCATCCTCTGAAAACTCGGCAATTTGGACAAAGGCAGTGGGTGACTATAGAAGCTGGCTGCTACACTACCGCCATAATCTATACCTGAATGACTCACAACACATGCTGTCCGCTATCTGTGGAAACAAGCCAAAGGAATTATGGAACCTGATCAAGGGAACACAAAGCAACATCAACAACAAGATCCAAAACAACGTGAGTGAGGCCCGATGGATTAACCACTTCTCAAACTTATTTGCTCCAATCATGGATGAAAAAACAGATAAACCTCAAAGTAAAGAATGCCACAAATCCAACACTCTGTGGAACATGCCCAATGACAAAGAGTCTATTTTAAACAAACTCAAGAAACTGAATAACTCAAGGGCCCCGGGTCCCGATGGTATCAGCAACCTGGAACTCAAAAAACATCCTGAGCTATGGGCCAACTTCATGAGTAAGCTTTTTTCAAACTGCAATCAGACCAAAGAAATCCCACCTACCTGGAAAAAAGCAAACATTGTGCCTATTTTTAAAAGAGGTGCAACCGACGACCCAAACCAGTATAGGCCCATTGCCCTTCTAGATGTCATGGGGAAAGTTTTTGAGTCTCTTGTATTGGACGCCTTTCAAAACTGGTCACGTACAGCAAATACAATGGACCCTTTTCAGAACGGCTTCATCAGAAACTCAGGAACAACCACCAACATCTTGCTCATGAGTGCCTTGAAAGCAAAAGTTGTACAAGGCGGCCGAACGATCTATGTTGCTTTTATTGACCTGGTACAAGCCTTCGACCAGGTCAATAGGCAGCGCCTCTGGGCAAAATTGGAAGCAAAAGGATGTCCGGACTCAATCCTTAACCCAATAAAGGCCTTACACCAAGAGACCTCCATCAGAGTCCGCCTTAGTGCGGATGGCCGCTTGTCTGAAGAGATAGGCACAGCAAGAGGAGTCAAGCAAGGCTCCCCTTTAGGGCCTTCTTTATATAACGCCTATATTGCAGATTACAAGGAATCAACGCACACGATCAGGCACTTTCCACCTTCGCTGGGCGGAGAGAAGATCGATCGTCTACTGTACGCCGATGACATCATCCTGATGGATTTGACACCCATAGGCCTCCAACGCCAACTGGACAACCTGGTCTCTTACTTGTGAGAAAACAACCTTTGACTCAATAAAGAAAAGACAAAAGTGCTAATCCTGGGCAAACTCTCTAACAAGAAACAAAAACCCTCTTGGCATTGCGATGGTAAGACCTTAGAAATAGTCCAGGCCTTCAAACACCATCAGCAACGACAGCGACGAAAAAACCATGCAAGAAACCCTGTGGCTAAAATTAAAAAATCTCACAGCTCAAGCAAAGGCTGTGGACAAGAAATACGGACGTTTCTCGATCATTCCCGTCCTCAGATTCTTCAAGTTAAAAGTGGTTCCTGCCTTGATATATGGCATGGACGCAATGCCGATGACTCCGAACATCATATGGGAGAAATTTGAAAGTTTCTTCTGGCGAAGTGTCCTAGGCCTTGCGGCATCCACTCCAATTGCGTTAATAAGGAGAGAACTCTGCTTATCATCATTGCTGGCAACAAAAATGAGAGCCAGTCTAATGTTATATCGCAAAGTCATCAACAACCCCGAAGCACGAGTGAAAAGAAATCGTCAACAGAAACAATCGGATGCTTGCAAAATGGGAACTAACTAACCTAACGATCCTGAAAGAACTGGACCTGACGGTCGAGACTCTACTCCAAAACCCAAACAGAGTATCGAAAAAACTCTACGAAGCAGATTGGATCCATACGCAAGAAGTTGCACACACATACTCCTTGACAACTAACCTGTCATCTGTCCCGATGAAGCTCAACGCAGTGCGAGGTTATCTCCACAGATTTCCAAACAAGAGCCTCAGCCGGATGTTTCTGAGATTCAAACTAAACCAAATAAAAACCAATGAGATCTTATTAATTCGTAACCAAGTGCGATCGAACATCTGTCGTTTCTGCAACATAGAGGGAAACATAGAAACTACAAAGCACTTGATAATGGACTGCCCAAGCCTGGCAACGGAAAGATCTCGATTTCTCATGGACCCGCTGAAGCACTACTCAACCTTAGATGCGGTAAACCTGTGGGCATTACTGACTAATGGAAACAACAAGCGACGTGTTTTAGGAGTTACCCTGTTCCTCAAATCTTTGAATCTACAGTAGAAGAAACCCATTCCTTGACAACGACCTGGAAACTAATAACTATTTAACTACCGGAAGGCTCCTCCCGTGACATAAGTTGAACTGGAGGATCAATACGCTATAAACAAAAGTCCGAAATAAACTAAATCAAAGTAAATCAAGGACGTTTTAAGGAAGTTTGTAGACAGGAGTCTACAAATGTACTGCACTGTCATTTTTGTAAAAATTGTTATACAATTAAAAAAAAAAAAAAAAAAAATATCCCCCACTCCCCACTCAATGGACATGTCAGAATTTCAAACAGCATTCTAGAAAACTCAATTGCAATACATTACTTAACATTCCTGCATGCAAATTGCTTAGCATAAGACAATGGGCCTCATTACGAGTCCGGCGGTAACCGTGCCACAGGCACTTACCAACACACAGTGGGCAAAATGCATGGCATCTTCCAATCATGCTTCTCTGTTGTGTTAAACCAAGTGCTGGATGCACTACTGAAGCACGCAAGTGCCTACATATCCTTACCAAGGACACCAAAATAGCATTCCATGCACTGGCAGGCATGCCCAATGTAATTGGTGCACTTGACTGTACCCATGTAGAGTTGGTAGTCCCACATGCCGTGGAGGCGGTGTACTGCAATCGGAAGCTAAACCATTCCATCAATGTACAGATGGTGTGTGATGCCAGCCAGATAATAACACATTGCTGTGCCAGATACCCAGGATCCACGCATGATGCCATGGTGCTGCGGAACTCCTCACTACCCCGCTACATGGAAGGAGACGTTGTACGAAGTGGCTGGCTGTTGGGTGAGTCTGCCCTCTGGGGCATGGGGGCAGATGGATTAGGGGGGTACATGCATATGCAAGGGGAATGCCCTCTGGGCCATGGGGGCAGGTGGATTGGGGGGGGGTACATGCATATGCAAGGGGAATGCCCTCTGGGCCATGGGGGCAGATGGATTGGGGGGGAGGTACATGCATATGCAAGCGGAATGCCCTCTGGGCCATGGGGGCAGATGGATTGGGGGGGTACATGCATATGCAAGGGGAATGCCCTCTGGGCCATGGGGGCAGATGGATTGGGGGAGGTACATGCATATGCAAGGGGAATGCCCTCTGGGCCATGGGAGCAGATGGATTGGGGGGAATGGAAGTTTCTTAAGTCATCCGCCGACACACAGTCCTCACATTTGCATGCAAAATGCCCCTAGCCAAGACATACATTGGGTGGCCTGGTGGTTTAAAATCCTAGGATCCTAGGTCGTGTATGTCACAGGATGAGCGCACCTGTCAACTGAGCTTCATCCTCACACATACCTCCTTCTGCTCCCAGGTAGGTGATGCTGGATATCCTCTGAAGCTGTGGCTACTCACCCCTGTCAGGAACCCACAGAACAGGCACGAGGAGGACGTACACGTGTGGTCATTGAGCAGACGTTTGGCCTTTTGAAGGCACGGTTTCGCTGCATCAGCAGGTCGGGAGGGGCACTCATATAGAGGCCTGAGAAGGTGGGCAAGATGATCACGGCATGTGCAAGGCTATATAACATGTGCATCCGTTGGAACATACCCCTGCCACCTGACGTGGAGCTGCCACCACCTTGTGAAGTAGAAGGAGAGGAAGGAGTAGAAGTAGGACATAGGCCAGGACGCGAAACTCGTGAGACCAATCATTCTGATGTACTTTGATGCAGAGGGTGCCATGTGTTGTGAACTGTGGGCACTGGTTGTGTGGGCACATGTGCACGAATCACCATGAAGCAATAAATTGACATACAAAAAATCAGCAATGTCCACTCATGTGATGTTTGTTACACAACTGGTGTATTCGTGAGAAATTAAATACAACATGATTCAACAATCCACGAATTGGTCCACTTGAGGTTGATGGACCTGTGCCATCAGATTGCCTCCTAGGCCTTTTGGCTGGTGTTGTACATTGTGCACTCCCTTGCGCTTTGTCACTGTCAACATCCGTACCTGTGGGGGACAGAGAGTGGCAGGACATCAGTGATGGTTCCGCTTGCATTGTGCATGCATTAGTCATTGGACATGTGGCACCATCTGATCAGTTCCATTTGTGGCTTTGTAGGGGACTGTGTACATGCAATGTTGAAGAGTGGATTTTGATAGCGTAGTCGTGCCCACATGTACGCATTGTTGGGTGCAGTTGGACATTGATGTGTTTTGGGAGGGTCGTCCTGGGTGGCACATGCCCATGAAATGTGTCTTGTGGATGTATTTGTGTATGACCGCAACATGCATCTGGATGGGATGGTGGTAGACCCTGAACGTGTACATGGATATGTGTAGGTGTGCATGATGGCCCATTTGTTGGCTGGTGTAGCAGCCACATTTGGGGGAGGATGATTATGATTATTTTTACTGTTTCATTAGGGACACTCACCTTCATCTGCCGATGTTGGCATGCCACACACTGCTTCACCGACTCCTTCGATGGACTTCACGTCTATGATGGAGCTGCAGGTCTCCTCCCATCTGGCCAATTTCAGTGGGGAGTGTGGTCCTCCTCCTGTTGCCAGCCCCTGGCTCCGATTAGCCGACAATATGTGCCGGACTCTCAGCCTGAGGTCGTCCCAACGTTTTTTGCAATCACGCACTGTGCGTGCGGTGGTGCCGACTGCACTTACTTTCTGGGCAACTACTTCCCAGATGGCCTTTTTCTTGAGCTGGACTGGATGCCTGAGGTTGTTGCAGAACACCACTTCAGCATTTGCCACAAGGGTGTCGGCCAACATGTTCAGCTCATCGTCCGTAAAACGTGGTTCGCGCAGGCGGGCCGTGCCTCTCCGGGTGGTCTTCGACATGTTGTCCGTGGTGGCCTGGGAGTTGGGGTGTAGAGGGTCCTGTAGATGGAGGATGGCAATGGATTGTGTTTTTAAAGATGGCCGCCATGGCATTTCCCGTTCCGGCGCGATGACGTTACTTCCGGGTCCGGTATTAACGCACCCGTTATTTGCACTATGTTAATAACGGTAACGGTATTTAGGGGTTGCCGAGGGCAGAGCTGTTCTGTGCGTATTGGTCAATGCCGCTTTCTGGGGGTTTGGGGGTCGTTACCGGCATACCGGTATGGCCGTTACCGGCATGCAGGGATGCGCGCGCCCACGCACCCTTGATCATCCGCTATTTGCGGATTGGTGCCAAGCCGGACATGTTAATACCGCCATGCCGGTACGGCCAGATTTTTAGCGCCAACCTTGTGATGAGGGCCAATGTGTCCAAAAGAAAAACAATCTGTAAAAGTCTTCTTTATTTTGCTGTCAATTCTCATTTCTCTCCTTCTTTCAGTCTGTAAGTCCGTCTGCTCCTGTCAGCGGGTCAACAAGTCAGAGCCTCTAGAATCTATGGGTTTGCACCTTTATAGAACAGAAACCACTCCCTTTTGAGGTGTGTCTCATTTTGGTCACTGTTTGTGACTGTGCATGTCAAGGAAGAGGTCAGTCTGATGGAAGTAATTTGCAAACCCACTTTCCCTTCCATTTGATGTGATGACATCTTGGAGATTTCTACATTAAAAAAGTGTGACTTTCTAAAAATGCATATTACTCACATGTGATTATGTTACAAATTGGGTAATCAGATTGCTCTCACACAGGTGAACCTATCATGAAATTCTCACCTTGGCATATGGCAGATGTCTTATAGATGTTCTTGTTTTACCCTCTGATATTTTCACACTGAAAAAATATTTCCATCTCAGATGATCAGGCTTGTCAGCATGAATGCTAGGTTATATAAATCACTAACAGACACTGTTTATGAGCACAAAGAATTCACATTCACCTTATTTACATAATGAAACACAAATAAAATAAAATAATTTTACATTGAGCTGATATAGCTTTTAATGCAGAAAAATGTTTAAAAATAATGAAGTCTCTTAGAAAATACACATTATAAACAAAAATTGATTCCATATGTCAAATTCTACAGACATTTTCTTTCCACTTTACATAACATTAAATGGCATTGCCAGTTCCTCTTCGTGTTGACTTAACATCTGGTATCATATAATGTTACTTCCTTTGCATCTGAGAGCTGGGTTATTCATTATTCTTAATACTGTTTGTCATGGTGCAAGTTCTTTGAAGTACAGTGCTGTCAGGGCCATTTTTGACTCAGTCCTGCCCCCTTGAGCCATTCCACGAACTGGCTTCCACTTGTATCACACTCCAGGTCACCCAAGGTGTGAAGTTCCTTCTCCAGGCTGAATAAAATAACAGATTATACGGCGCTGCAGAGAGTAGTTTAGCCTAAACTCAGAGACAGATGGAAGTCATACATGGAGATTATTTGTTTTGCATGAAAGGAAGGAATGACATGTGGTAGTCCAGGCCCAGAGCTGGTTTAATTCACATATGCAGCCTTTAAAAGTCATTTTATGGTTCCCTATTACTTTTACATTTCCACAAAGCAGGGCGACATTATACCATTGTACAATCAAACTCCTACCAACATGTATATCTTTAATATATTTGTATATTTCTTAATACAAAGCTTATTCTCAATCCTGTAAAGGAAAATATATGCAATGCAGGTCCCAATTCAGGTTTTCACTTTCTTATGAAATGTTGTGCTTTTCATCTCATATTGCACTGTTTTCCCTTTAGTAAAAGGTTTCTGGGTACTTTCAGATACCTGCAGAGTATTCTGTATGTGCATTGTAATATACTTTTGACATATACTCTTGCTGTAGATTGGATACTGAAATCTCACCTTTCCTACCACCTGTCTTTTGAAATGCTGTGAGCAGGCTGAAACTCACCTTTTCGTTTTTTAAGGGAAGGACACATTTTTTTTTTTCTTGGTTCTTTCTGGTCAACTTTGAATGAGTCTTTTTTTCAAATGTCTTTATTTTTCTTTTAGGGTACAATGGAGATTTTCTTTTTTATAGATCTTCTCCCCTTTCCATTTCTATTTTCCATTTCCATTGTATTCTTGGATGGATCCTAGCCCGTCGCTCAGGCCGTCGACAGAATTCTCTAATTAGACAACTAAAGAGAGAGATATAAAGACGGGTTTAGTAAAACATAGAGACACAGTTTTAGGAAACCATTCTGTCATGATATTTTTATTATCTGTGATATTTATCATTCCATTGTTATCTGTTGACATTTTCATTCAGTCATTCTTTTGAACTCTAATTGTATTACTTACTGGTTTAGTTACCTTTTTACTCCTCTCCTTTTTCTGTTCTTCAACCCTGACTTTTGATGACTCCACAATCATTCTCAAAGTTGGTTGAGCGTGACAGATTTTCAATTGATTGATATGTACCAATGTTCCTCAATGAGATCTCTGTTTGGGATATGGATCTTATATATGGCAGCAGATATCGTATCAATGATCTTAAAATCAAATCACCAAGAGGGGAAAACCCTGTTCATGTCTTGGTGTCTTTGAAAATTATAGAGGTGAATCCATGGCATCTACCTCATACTTATGTTTGGTAATTTTGAGGTCACAGTATATCCTCATCTGATCATCAGACTTCTCCAGATTGTGTTGGGCATATGCAACAGCTTGATATAGGTGCTTCCTCAAATTCACAATGTAGTTACAATGTATTCATGTGTAATTGAGGCATTTAAGTTTGGTAAAGCAGATGTTGAGGTAATGCAATATTTCATCCAGTTGTTAATGCAAATGGAGACACCTTGGTGACAAAAGAAGGTGCAGATCTGAGCCATCAGAACAAGAGTCAGTTGGATGCCCCAACTCAGTCCGTAGTCAACACCAAGTTTCTTCAAGATACTCCCAATTGTTTTAGTGAATCTCTCCTCATCCAGTGCTCAATTCTTGGCTGTAGGTGATGTTAAGTTTTCTTTACATTTCTTAGATTTCCAACATCTTAGCCATCGCCTCACTGGTAAAATGACCACCTCAGTCAGTGTCAATCCTTTGAGGAAGAATTAAGCAAGAAAACATGTGGTTGATCATCACAGTGGCAGCTATCTCTGCCTTACAATTTGATGTAGAATGGCACTCAATCCACATTGTAAAGAGGCATATCACCATCAACATGTATTTGTTTCCTCTGGAAAAGCTAATTTCTGGTCCAATGAAGTTAATTTGCCAATCAGACCATGGCAATATAATTCCTTTTTTTTCTGTAGACGAGCTCTGGGTGTGGGTGAACTTAGTTGGAACAGGGGACTCATGATACATTCCTTTAAATAAGTATTAAGATCCTGGTTCATGTGTGGCCAGTAAATGACTTTTCACAGTATATAGAGTCTTGTTAAATCCCCCATGACTAATGGTAACTGTGTCATGGGCATAATTTAACATCAGACTTCGGATTGAGGTAGGCACAACACATTGGTCATACCCAGATTAAGGTTTCCTCACCAAAAGTCAGTCTTGAAACTTGAACATTTTCAGAAATTACATCACAAAGCAGAGGTCTTGCTTTCCTTGATAATCTGATAGCATTAGAGGAAACATTGGGTATTCTAAACATGTATAGAATTTCTAAAAGATGGGATGCTCATTTTGATTAGTGAGCACGTTTACATCACAAACATCTCTGCTCCTCTGAGCATCTGAAAATTCACTAGCAGTACACGTTTGTGATCTGGTCACAGCTGTGATCTGCATGTCTACCAGCAGGTGTTCCAAATCTATAAAAAAATATACAGTTTTTGTTTTTGCAAATTGATTAGTCAAATAGTTTCCATTTTTAACAAGACCCTCTATCTTGTAATGACCTTGATATTTTTCCAATATATGGCCATTTCATTTTACATCACCAGATCATCCATAATCTGGATCAATCTACCATGTTTTACAGGTTTATTTTTACCACAATGCATGCCTCTGTTTTTCCAATGTGTCAGATGTTCCACAAACCCATAATCAGAATCAGTGGCAATCATAAGTTCTATAAATTGTTATATGTCATTGAGGACAGCTTGGTGAATTTCCATCAGCTCTGCCAACGGACTACTTCGGGGAACTATGTTATAACCAGCTGAGGGTTCAGGAAGAACATTCACCCATGCATTCCCAATGCAAGCACCTCATTATTTCTCCACGTCTTTAGTATGATAGAAACACCCATACACATAAATTGTGAGTAGCCCCTGACAAGTGCTTTCTTCATATTCTTTTACCAGGGATGCAAGGTATGCCTCCATATTATCATTAGTGATAAGAAGTTTCTTCTTTAGAAAATGCCCCTGAGCACAATCAGGTAAATCTACCAATCCTTGGGATATTGCGCTTTTCTTATTTTGGCCATGCCTGACCTTCACAAGAAAGACCTACATTAACAGAATCCAAGAAGCAATTCCTGAATTAGAGATATTCACAGCGTGTATTCTATCCCTTTCGGGATATTGTAATGGCTGGTGGGAGATCTCTACTATGATGTCTCTTCCTGGATAAACAGGTAGTTGTTTGTCAACACCTACACCATTGCCAGAAGTGTTTTTTTCAGAATCATTGCATTTTCGTACTATTGAAGACAGCGTTTTGCTTGTTTAGAAGATTACTTTATCGACTTCTTCATGTTTCTTATATAACACTGCCATGAAGCAGGCTTCTGAGAAATCAGTCTCTAAGAAAAACTTTGTATTCATGATGGGCTAGGCCAAATAAAGAGCTTGGGACAAGGTTCTCTTCAATTGCTTTACTGTCTCAGATTGTGCTGCAACCTACTCCCACGTCAACCTGCCCTTCAATAAGTGGATCAGAGTTCAAATGATTTCTGCATAATGCTCGAATGAAATTGCTCAGTCCAAGGATTCTTTGCAACTTACACCGAATTGTTGGGTTCTTTAATTTGAGTAGTACTGCAACCTTCTTTTTCTGAGGATTAAGACCCTCAGCTGTGATTCCCTGTCCTAGGAAGTTCACTTTGGTTTTGAACCATTGGACTTTCTGGAATCATCATTTTAAACCTACTTTCTGCAACTGGGCAAAACATGTTGGATTTTTGGGCCAGACTTGCTACCAAAGTAACGTTGTTGATCAACAGATAATCCACAGAGGACACATTTCTTCTTTCACTCAGATAAGGCATGGCCATGTGAAATTAAATTCACTAATGTACTGGTTTGATGTATGCAAATGGTGCGCAGGTTCAGGTATATTGTTGGCCCCCCCAAATGTAAAAGCAAGTGTATGATGATCTTCATAGTTCACGGGTACTGCCAATAACCGTTTTTCAGCCCAAGGCTGAGTACACCTTTGATCCTTGTCAATATAGGGACGAGGCCACCTTGACATGTTGACCCATGTATTCAACTCCCTCAGATCAGCACAAAGTTTCCATTGTCCATTTGATTTTAGGATCTCCATTATTTGGTTGCTAAGGTCCTGTGGATTTGACAAATTATCCCACAGGATTCCAGATTTCTGATAATCTCTGGGAGAGATTCCATGCATGCAGAGGCAACCAGTATTGTCTTACAAACATTGGAGCCATTTCAGGATCTTGTATGGATTGTTGTTGAATCAAGAGTTGTATGCCCACAATCATAGCAGTCAACTGAGAATATATTATGGAAATCTAGGAATACCTGTCTCACTGTTGCCACTGTTAATACATTTCACAGGCATTATCTGACCTGTCCTTCAATCACCTGCTGGAAAACCAGAAATAGAGCTGTTTTTAAGATGTCAGCAGTATCCTCGAGTTGTGTAGAGAGATTTATTTTAATGGTGTTTACTTAGATGACAGGGAGTTCCACTGATTTTAAATAGTTAACAATAACTTTATATACTACCTCATCTTACAAGATGCCAGAAGTAACATCTTCAAGCCTGTTGGGGTATTAAGAATACACCAAGAAAACTTCCTTCTTCTGTGGTGTATGAATCTTTTCTGGTGGAATACTGTTGGTCTTGTTGTAACAATCCTCAGAATTGGACCTATAATGTAATTTTTATTAAAATAAAAAGAATAGTTTTAGGCATCTACTGCCTTTTTAATAGAGTTGCCTGTGCGCAAAGTAACACTTTGAGGATTGCTGTTATCCACCAATATTAGAATGGTGTCATTATTAAGATCCACTAGTGGTTATGGATGTAGGGACAACAGATGTTGTTGAAGCGTATGATTAAAATGTATTACTGCTTCCTGATTTATCAGGGTTTATTCCCTCTTTATTTTGAGGAGTACTGTAAATTGTTGCATCTGACCTGGGACACTAAGCGCTTTTTTACTTGGACCACAACAGCATGGTAGAACACAGTTGAACTGACTGAAATGCTTTTGCAACATTATCAAAGCCAATTGGGCTACCCCCCACTCTTGACCAAACTGTATTATTAGTATAATACAAATGAATTGCAAAATGATCGGGAATGTCACTAGCCAGATACAATTCAAAAGTGACATCTCTAATGATCCAACAATTATTGTCAAAAGTTTTTTGCCAATTTTCATTTTTAACGTACGCTAGGTAGCATATGTTTTGATTCTTCATTCATCAGATTTGACAGCCTCATAATGAAATTGAGATCCCCAGTAAACAGGGTGTGCAGTGCCGATCACCAGATGTTTCCCATTTTTGATCTCCATATCAACAATCCCATTGACAGAAATGCTTTTTCTGTCAAAAATGTTGAATTATTTTAGGAGAGGTTTGAGAGATATATTATGTCTCTCCCCTCTTTCTAGGTTGGGTTGATCAAGAGTAAGCTTTGAGAACAAGTTTGCCTGTGACCTGTGTCTACTAGAGCTGATAAATCCCAATGACCTTGCATCTGGGCTGGAACTAAAACCTACCTTCTTTAGATTCTAGTTTACGAACAAAGTGTGAGTTATTAGATAGCACTGCATTCAGATTCAGAATGTTATTTATTTATTTATTGTGCTTGGCATTGGGTGGCTACCATGTATGAACTTCCTTCTTTGAGATCAAGTTCACTTGAGATCTCTCAGGAACCAGTGAGAATAACATACATTTGGAGAAAAATATGGAGTAGGTGTATCCCTCTTTCCACAGGCTCTTTATCTGTCTTCTCTTTTAAGAAGGAAACCTCAGAATAACTTAGAAGGGAGGGTACCTCTACGTTTTCTCTACTTTCTTGGTTTATATTTCCTCTTTTATCTGATTGGCTTTCATATTTAGGGGTTTCTTTGAACTCCTCTGTATCTGTTTTTGATACCATTACATTCTGGTCTCTAGCATCCAGGATCTAAGAGAAGAAGGAGGGAAATGGAAATGTGGATTACTACTTTTAAAATGTTGTCTTGGAGGGTGTGTTGGATTTCTTTCCTGCAAGAAATTCTGACTAGGATTTCCCAGGGGTACGGTTTTCATTATCCCCTTTTGAAAGTGGGGGGTATCTGTATCCCAAAACGGGCCTACAACCAATGTACCACAGACCTATGTATGTAATGGTGTCCGATGGGTCCTTATTTCGGAACGCGGGGTAAGTATAGTTTGATTGGGACTGGGCAGAGTGCCTCTTCTGTTGGTCAATCTGTTAGGTAGTAGAAGGAGCTAATATCAACCTCAAAGGAGAAGTGTTCTTCACCTCCACACCTTTTGTGGTGGCCCGAGTTGTAGAGAGTTTGTGAGTTTTGGGGATGTTTTTGTTTCCTGTATGCTTTTAGACCTTATGAATCCCTGTAGCTTGTGGAATAACCCATTTGAGATTTCAAAAATCATCAAAGTCCCTTAATAATTTCATGACTATGTATTTTGGAAAAGCATGATAAAATGTAGCAATAAAATCCCTTCTGTTGGTATATACCCACCAAACTTCTATTGAGGTTTATGTGTGTAGAAATGTTTTATAAAATGGACTTGTTGGTTTTGGCCCTCTAGCCTTATAAAGAAGCTGGGAAACTCAGGAGAGAATGTTCATTATGCAAACTCAATGTCATTGAAATTGCTCTTTATTTATTCCAAATGAGCTCATCATATGTCCATACAAATCTATTCGCTCCCACAAAGAATATTAAGCATGTTTGTAATAAGGAGTCATAAAGGTTTTGACGGTTTTTATTTGTTTTATGGGGTCTTTGATGAATCTCTTCTAGGATCTGCACTTTCTGTGCCTTTGGACCTAAGTCCACTCTCCCTCAGAGTCAGATCTACTGCTGGAACCCCATCCCTGTTGTCAGTTGGGCCCTGCCTTCTATTTGTATTTCAGGAATGCTTTTTACATGCAAGGGACACAAGCTCCACCCTTTGTTCTTTTCTCTGGGACGGTCTCATGATTATTTTACTAGGATCCTTTTTTAGAGGTTAGATAATAGTAGGTTTCTTACTCCAAGGGTTACAAATAAACACTGTCTATTCCCCCAGATGGCCTTGAACAATTCTCTAAGTCTCCCAGATGGGAAGAGACTTTTAAAATGCCATTCCTAGGCTGAAGACTTTCCTATCTCAGCCAAGTGGGCTAAATGATTTTTCTGCAGGATAATTTTCTGTAGTTCTAGGTCTCTCCATTGTGCATGTTCCCTTCTGACATGCTGAAAGGGGCACCCCCGCCCATTATAACTTGTAAGGGCGGGCAGTCATCCATGTCTGATAAGGAATGCTCTACATCCTGATCAGAAATATTTGATACTAAAGCATTGGTCCATGGGGATTTTAATTATTGGCTGGGCAATAAAAATGGCACACATGCCAAGTAAATAGAGGATGCTTTAGGGGATCTGGAGTTTGTTAAAATTCCAACCCATAATAAAGGGAACCAACTGAACTGGATAGCGGCTTACAACTTGACCCTCACCAGTCAAGAGATTGCAACCTGTCTGTGGTCAGAACACTTCTTAATTCACTTCATGGTTGCATGTGAAAAAGTGATTATCCATAGGAAAGTATCTAAAGTTACCATGGCTATAAGAAATTTTAAAAACCTCACACCAAACGCCTTACGTCCTTGGTTTATAGCTTTAGTCCAGGAAGTGAATGGTCTGGTCTCATTGGATGGCATTGTTGACAGATACCAGAGTACATTTTGGGACGTGACTGATGCTCTGGCACCTCTGAAAAATAAAAAAGTCAGTCAGAGTTAGGCCAACACCTGGTTCTGGCCTGACCTACAGATTATCAAAAGTGCCAAGATAAAAAGCCTCTTTAAGTCTTGGGAGGATAGCTCAGCGGCAGCATGCTCGCCTTTGAAGACGACATGGAGCAACAGAGGTTTGATCCTTGGGTGCTTGGTTAGAAACCTCTGGGTATTAAGCACATTATAAATAACCTTTCATATCATATCATATCATATCAAGTGGAAATCCTCTCTAAATGAGATGGACAGTGAGGGTTCCAGATGTGCGGCTAGAAGGTCCAAGGAAGCTGTCATATTAGCAAAAAAAGTCCTCAGTTGATGATGGAATTAATAAAGCACAATCTCAGTCAAGAGAATTGTTTAGAATTCTTAAGGAATTGGAACATTGGGTCCACAATACAACAGAAATGATCACTAGGGATGCTGAATGGTCTACATCCATCCAGGAAGCCATGCTTGGCAAACTAACTAGGACTAAACTTAATATTGAACTCGCCAAAAAACCCATGGCACCCAGTGAAGAGATAACTGTTGATCTTACTCAGAAACTGTGGAGGAAAGATGAACATTTTTATTTTAAACCAATATCAGAGTCGGGATTTGCAATACTTATAGAAAACCTGAAGACGACTACATGCAAAGGGGACGCCTGCCCTGCTATAGTTATAAAAACCTGTTCTCCCATAATAATGAGCACTCTTTGTAATTTTGTTAGTGCCTCATTTAGTGAAAGTCTTGTTCCGGAGGTCATTAAGAACACTTGGATCAGGCCTCCGCTGAAGAAGCCAGGCGTTTGTCCTCTAAATCCCCTGAATTATGGGCCACTTTCCAACTCTCCTTTTTTGCTAAAGTTCCCTGACCGTGTGGCATACACACAAGTCATGACACATCTTAAGAACAATAAGATTCTTAACAAATGGCAATCAGGATTCAGGGAAAACCACAGCATGGAGACTCCTCGTCTTAATCTGAAGTCCACACTTCTATGTGTCATGGACCATGAACAGAAAGCCTTATTAATGTCGTTGGATCTCTCTGCCGCCTTCGACCTGGTAGATCAAGCACTACTGATCTTCAGGCTGAGGGATGTGGTGGGGTTCTCAGAGTCTACTGCCCGTTGGGTTGAGTCATTCTTCAGTAATCGATGGTGCAGAGTTAGCAGTGCCCTGGCGGAGGCAAAACCGGTCATGCATACATATGGTGTCCCTCAGGGGGCCTGTTTGTCTCTGTCTTTTTATAACATCTTTACTGTTCCAATTTTTGACCTGCTAGAGTAAAACCAAATTGATTTTTACTAACTACACAGATGATACTCAGAGCATTATCCATCTTTCTAGTAATCATGCAGAGGATGAGAAAAAGATCAGTAGAATTTATAGACTGATCCAACACTGGATGAGTAATAATGGGCTGGCCCTCAACACAGGTAAAACTGAATTTATGGTGGTAGGTACAGAGGCAAAAACCAGTAAAATGGGTATTGAGTATTGCCAGTTCCAAATTGATGGGTGCAACAAAAAAACTAAACTAAAAACAAGGTGAAAACCCAGGGGGTTTATTTTGATTCTAACCTCAATTCGAAGGCACAGGTTGGTAGCTAGATCAGTCTCTATTTGATTCCAATTTATCTTACAGGTGCACATTGTCATCTTTAACTGTTAGCTAGTTCTTGAGAAGAGACTAAAATTAAACCTTAATTTTCTTGCCATTATATATAAAAGTGTACATTTGTAATGTGAATGGATGGCTTAAAGGTGGGAAAATGCATAGTAGTTAATAACCCTTTCCCCTTTTACTTGAGTGGATAAGCACTAGTAACAGGACTCTGCTTTGATGAAACCAGGACATTGCTTCAGTTACCTTATTTGTCTAGGTATGCATGCAGGGAGATATCTGTTAGGTAAGGAACACATGGAGAACCCATGACAAGTTCAACAGTTTATTGAAGAGCCTGTCATTACAAGGCCCTGCAACTGCACACTCCTCCACACATCATGCTGTCCCCAAACCCCCACCCCACTCCCAGGACCCTGGGGAGAAACCAGAACATTTCACATGAAGCAAGGGCACAGAATTGGGCTAAAAACAGAAAATGTAGCTTTTGCAACCTTCACAGTGCTGTTTTGGTGCAAGATCCATTAATGTTTCAGTGAATCATTGAGAGTAAAAGAATTACAGATCATCCAGTGTGGCCAGAGAAGCCATGCCTCGTTGACTGACAGCAGCTAAGAAATGTATTTCATGAAAAACCAGTCCAGCAACAGTTTGTTTTCAGTTACATGGGACAAATGTGGCTAAAAGTGTCAACATATAACCATTCCAGCTGTACAGAGAAAACTCCAAACAAAGGCTGAATACATATATCCAGACTGCAGACAAAGCCCAGCACTTAAGGAAAGAAATAATGCTGAATTAAATGTGTATGTTCTGCCTAAGAAAAGTGGATGCAAAAGACTCAGTTTAAATGTGCTTTTCCATGAAGAAGTGCAAAATAGTCTGCTGTAAAAGTATGTTTTTGGGGAAAGGCCTAATTCTTAAATGTCAAAATTTAGCTATAAACTGTGTTAAAGTTATATGTTGTAATGAAAGCTGTCGGTAGTTATTTAAAGTAAGAGCCCAGTTTGGAATTAAATTATTAATTCTGACTTGACAGTGCCCAGCCTGGAAAGATGACACTTCATGTTACCACCTTGCTGCTACAGAATGGCTTAATGCCGGAGGTTCTCGCATATTGACAACAATGAACTGATTAGACATTCGTCTCTGGCCCACCCAAGGACAATGGCAGGCTGAGCACTGATCCCTTCCGGGGAGGGGCAGGACACTTCCCTCTGGACCCCACCCTCATTAAAGGAAGTTGACAGCTGTTGCCTGTGAGAGGAGAGAAAAAACTGCTAAAAGATATCTGTTATTTAAAATGCCTATTTGTGATTAAGTTTTGAAAACATTTAACTTTGCCCATGAAGGAGGACAAATCTGCAAATCAGTAGTGATAAATCTAATGTTATGCTCTTTCTGTGGAGACGTGAGTGAACCCTGTACTACATAAGGAACACAAGTTATGAAAAAAACCTAATTGTAACAAAACTATTGATGCTGCAAATATAATATTGTATACCCGTGTTCTAAGGGTCATTGCCCAGATATGTACTTAATTAGGAATTGTTAGGCCAAACCATTATGATTAAAATTGACAAAATCCCACAGAACGATAAAGACAGCTCACACTGAGATGGGAGTTAGATGTCAGGATTACTCACAACACATGTAATGTATGCGTCTGATTTTATTAGGGGGCATAATTATAGAAATGTGTATTTGTGCACAAGTTAAATTACGGTCCAACTCAATGCGGGAGTTCCCCAACCACATCATAAAATATGACAGCTCTTTCTGACTTCCAACCAGAAAGAAGCTGGAACTATCACAGCTATGGGGGTGTGGTTTTAAATTCTGCCCCTACCATAAACTTTGTGATGTCACTTGACATGGTAAATATAGGAACTTCACCACACACAGACACACACTGATTCCTGACACCATCATGATGTCCGCACAGCGTCTTGTTCCTGACTTCTTCATCCTGTCCAGAATTTTCATCTTGTCCAGATTCCAGAATACTTTGCAGAACCAAGACCCAGCAATTGCTCAACACTTCTTCAGCTATGCCCAAATACTGAACCATCCCAAACTTCAGGAAAGAATAATTCTGATCCAGTCTGGCTTGCTACCATTCATGCTTGCCTACTGAACTTGCCATTCCGCTAATCTACCGTGTCCAGTGACCAGAAGGGCCAATCCAGTCCAAATCCAGTCTGAGGTGCCAGTCCAATTTACCAGAACCGCCCAGCTGACCATCCCGCCAGAGGTGCCCTGCTGCCGGTAGACCCGGTCCGGATGACCAGAACCCTGACGGTCCAATCTTAATTTACAGTGGACTGTAAGAATCAACAGGAATCATAGTAACCCATAGTATATTGCCTTGTCCTATCCCAATCTCAACACATCCTCTCTTTAACTTAAGAACTTGTAGTAGTTTCACACCAGTCTGAAACCTTGCTTTGATTTCTTATAATAGTAATCATTTCTTGAAAATCGTTTTATCTTTTGAAAATCCCAAACCCTTAATATCATCCCACGGGTAATCCGACTGGCTCCTCCAAGGCGGGCACGGAGGTACTGGGGTTGGTTTCCACTGACCAGTCTGGGGCTTACTGTGTTTCAAACTGGTAACCAGCCTAAATACTCTAGTTTAGAGCATAATTGTAATTGTAAGAACTGATTTCTGTTTTCATTCTAGCGTCTTTATTTCCAAAAACGCCTCTTATTCAAACTTGCACAACTTCTTCATTTTTAGACTAAAAAGTGCATTGCAAAACAGTATATTTGAACCGTTTTTATTAAAAATTGCATCGCAAAAATTAGGAGCGAATTTGCATTTTGCAAAACTTTCACATGTGTTTTTTGCTCATTCAAAGTATTTCCACACTCTCATTCTGATTTAAAGTGTGTTCTGTTGCACATTGTGAAGCTTATGTTTGTTAGAATCTGTTTAGTGTTGCTCCCATAGGATTTTTTTTTATCAATTTAAGCATTTGTGCACACTTTTCATTGTTTCACAAAGCCATTTTCACCTGTCATTTTAAAAGTGTAAAATTTCCAAAAATGGTTTTCTCTCTTGTTTGGGGAGGGAAGACTGCATTCAAACTCTAGACACTGTTTTCCATTCCTGAATACCTGCTGCTTACTTACATCTGTGTAGAATTGCTCATTTGTGCATTAAGAACTTTGCAAGGGGAAATCATAACCTAAGCACTATCTGTTCACACACCAAAACTGTCTTTTCCCTGTGTTTTATCTTCTGTGCTGCTTAAAAGTGAATTCAATTGCCTTATTTATTTTCTTATTGTATCGTCACCACATTGGTGATTGCTGCCCCATATATATATAGATTAGAATTTGTGTTGATTTGAATTTAAATAAATAAATATTTACCTTTACCAACCAGCCTGATTCCTGGTCCACTGTGACCTTGGGGGTATTTTGAGGCGGGTGTGATATGAGTGGTATATCACTCAGAATATTGAACCTATAGATACAATAAATAAGTATTTCATTTGTGCATTACATGCTAGGCGAGACTTGGGTGTATTGCCTGACTGAAATCCCTAACAGCCAGGTACACCTGGATCAATTATGATACCCATGTCACTTTTCTGATACCAACCAAGCAAAATTCATCCTTTCGTTGACACATAGACCTTCCCTTCAGTTCTCATCCCCTTAGATGCCAATCTGGCTTGAAAGGAACCCACAATATCAAGGCTCACACTTCCGTATACATTCACTCTCATATTATGGGATTGCAGTTCCATACGCTTACATTTTTTCAGCCACGCATCATAGTTGATAATGTATCTAAACAAGTGTCAATGAGCATGCACACTGCTACACCATTAATACCATGTGTGGTATTTCGTCCTTCCTTGGCTTGCCCCCCACCTGACTTAACGACTAGCTGACACACTCACAATCACCTCTCAACATTTCCTCAATACTGTCATCCTAATTTTCCATGGTAGTTTCTTTCATGCTTTTGTAAGAGAAATTATCACAACATTAGGCATAGTGCCATTTCCTCCAATACTTCAGACACAAGCCCCCAGGTTTGCAAAGTGGAAAGTACTCCCACAATGAAAAAATGTTTTGATACTGATGCCTTGCCCACCTCCTGCATTTCCTTCCACCCCTTTGTTGTCATAGTTAGGGAACTATGACAACAGAGGGGTGGATGGAAATGAAGACTCCAATGATTCCAATACTCACAATACCCACATAGGAATCCAATACCCACAATGAAGAATCCAAACAGGAAATTGGAAAATACAGGGATGTTTTCCAACCTTCTGTTTGGATTCTTCATTGTGGGTATTGTTTTCTTGGAAAATTGTCCACCACCCTTTTTCATGTCTTTGGAATAGCCACCAACTACATGTATTGTTCCACTAGACTGTCCTCTCTCTTCCTTTTTCTCTAGTTCTTTCAACATGCCATCATGTGTACCATTCGTTTGGCAATGTCAAGGACTTTGTCCAGACCAGATCACCTTTTTGCCGAAATGTCCTCCTGTATCTTGTTCTCTCTAACCTTTAACATGAATTGATCCTTCAGCCTCTCATTATGCAAAAATAAATGAAGAATCAAAAACAGGTCCCCAAAAGAAAGATTAATGGGTCAAGCACATTTCTCCAGAATACCAAGGCTTTGCCACAAAGAGACTCACAACAACCTACCAAGAGAGCCTGTATTGAGCTGGTAACGTCAAAAGATATCAGCCCAAGAGTGGATATAGGTAAGAACAGATTGTATCAAAGTCTGGGATCTAAGGCTGGTGACAAATTTGCCCAGTCAGACACTTGTCTCAGTGATCTCCTTGAAATACTGGCAAATGAGGAAGATGAAGGATGGAACAATCTGAGCTATTCTGACTGGAGAGCCATTGTGAAGCAGGAAGCCCTATTAGTGAATAAAACGGGATCCTGAAACCCATTGACTATTCCTACACTGCCTAAATTGACCAACAATCACCTTACCTTCAAAGAAAAAAAAAGGAGACTATATTATAAAACCAACTGACATTAAATGGCCAAAGCGATAAAACGGGAGTTCTGAAGTGTTGTGGTAATACTCTGGCGAAACCCACGCAGTCCCAAAAAGCTACCTTCCTTCCAACTTTGGAAAAAAAAGAGAGGTGGTTGAATTAAAGAACCGGTTCTCATTAAGTGGCCAAAATATTAAGGACGGAGAACAGCAGCATTCTACCAAGATGAGCATTCAATTTCCTCTAAACAAACAGAGGACTTTCCAAAACTAATTCTGAAACAAATTATTGCTGACCAGAAATAACGACTCTTGAATAGGGGAAAAGTCATGGAGCTTCTCCAATGTATTGCAGTACTTACATTTTTTACAACAAATCATATAAGGGTAGTCGAATTTCCATCAGAAGATCGAGAAGACTATGTTATCCTGCATCTACAATCCTACCTTATTACGGAAGAATTGATGGAGCAAAGTGAACGGCTGCTATCTCTGGCATATGATCTCAGAGAAAACTGTGAGTCATAATCTCTGAACATTCAATCTAAGAAACCAGAGACCCATTTAAACGCCTAGTACAGATAACATGGAAAAAAAAGATATGGGGGAACTGTTACCATCATTAAAAATCATACTGATGAAAGAACTGCGGCCCCTGGGGAAATTTACAATCCGGAATAACGTCTGTGAAAAGCCGGATAACTCATCCCTTAAAAAAAGAGGAGTAAATCCCAATGATTGGAGTTAGCTGGCTGGAGCATTGGCAAATCCTAGGAGAAGATAGAGTAGCAATAAAAACGATAATTACCTTTTCAGGGTGGGCTCATGGAACACTTCAGACTTTGTGTTCCTGTTCACTAAAGAAGGGGCTGTTCTTGGGGATTATGATATAATATGCCTCCAGGAGACCTGGCTAAGGGACGAGCCAGGATGTGATGGCTATGAGATCTTCTTGAATCCTGCCCTTACGGGATCTTTGGGTCACCCCTTCTCTGGCCTCCTCACTCTAATCAGAGTAGATTAGGGTTTTGGAATTGGTCAACACTTCACTCCTAACCCTTATAATCAAATCCTGTCAGTAGAGATTTAATTCAAAGGGAAAGGCTAATCTCCTACTGATAAATGTCTATCAGGGAGTTAAATAGGGAAAGCAGGGAAGTGTGTGGACCTTATTATGGAGAAGGTGAATGAAGTTTTGATATAGTTTGAAAATCCGGAAATCCTGATTTGTGGTAACTTTAATATTCGATTGCTATCAAAAGATGGTCGGCCTTTGTGTCTGGAATGTTTAGAGGGGATAACCCACATATGGGCTGAAGAAGTGGAAATACGAGAATTGTGGATGTTGAATGGGCAAGTAAATGGTGACTGTCAAGGGGTGCTCCTACCTGGAGTGATGGAACCTATGCTTCGACTATTGTTTTTTTTCATCAAATTTGATAGGGAGGGTGTATAAATTTGAGATCATCTCTCTGCCACAGAGTGCCACAACTTGCTCTCCATCACAATATAGGACCCAGGGAGCTCACACACCCATAATGTTATGACCATGGTCGAGCGTAATGAGGATATAAACAGAGCGAGAATTCCAGCAACCAAAGTTACCCTCTTAACATCTTGGCTCGAACATGGCATCAGGTCTAATGAAAGGCTTGTTGAATATGAGTAGATCCTGTGTGGCTTTAAACAAAGGGTTGATGAGGGAGGCGAGTCCATCATACCCACAACCATGTCTATAACTACAACCTAGTTAGAGCCTCTAGAGCCTGTAGGACGGATGTGAAAAAGATCAGGAGATTGAATCTGATTGATTCAGAATTACTTGTTAAGAAACGTAGGCAGGCCTATAAAAACTGGGTCAAGATACATAAATCTGCACTTGCTCAGCACGGTGTTAAGGGCAGCTAGTGGAAATAATTGCCAAATTATGTGGCAACACATTAATAATGGAGGAGCCTTCAGGAAAGAAGATTTGATGGGCGGTGTCATGGAGGAGGGATGGATTAGTCACTATGCTGATATTTTTGCAGGAAAGGACGCCGACTCCTTGTTTGAAAGGTACCCGAAAATCTAAGGGATGGAGCTTGAAATTTGATGGTATTGAGGCCAGATCTATGATTACAATGCTCAGCTCCTCCCATGCAGGTTCACCGGATGGGGTGTCCAATAGTGTATTGAAGGGTAATCCTGATGCATGGGCGGCTTTTACTGTGTCACTGTTTGCCCAGGTGATGTCAAACAGAAAGATCCCGGAATCATGGCGCGAGGCCTTAGTTGTCCCGGTGTTCAAGAAGGGCAATTGGACTGATCCGAAGAACTATCGCCCTATCACCCCTCCTGATTTACTCAGCAATCTTTTTGCCTCGGTGGTCTTGCGAGACTTGACTGCATGGGCTGCCAGGTCAGCTATACTTGACCCCAGACCTACAGTCTTCATCAAAGGTTTGGGACATCTTTAAATCTATTTGTCCACAACCTACTGAAGCAAAGGGCAATCGAGAATAAGTCTGTCATATATATGGCCTTTCTAGATTTACATCAAGCATTTGATGGGGTGAATCGTAGTCAACTGTGGACCAATCTGAAAAACTGGAGCTGCCCGGCTCACATCCTGGAGACCATTCCGTCTCTATATACTGGAACATCTATAAAGATCGGTCTGGGAGCAGGGGGGTTGCGTTCTAGACAGATTAAAACATTCTGCGGGCTTAAACAAGGTTTTGCCTTAGCACCCTTGTTTTTCAACCTTTATCTGTCAATCTTTTGGAGCTTGCATGGGGCTATTCGGGCATTCCCACCTAACCTGAGTGGCTCCGAGCTCCCATGGTTGCTGTATGCTGATGATATAGTCTTACTCAATCAGATGGCTATAGGTCTACAGCATATCATCTCAGTATTTAATGAATATCTTATCGCTAATGGGTTGAAAATGAACGTAAAAAAATCTCAAGTTCTGATTATGACATCAACAAGAAGGAAAAAAAGAACTCCTTTCACATGGAGGGTTGAGAAATACCAACTAGAGGTGGTAGAAACAATCATATACTTGGGAGTAAAAATAAACAAAAACATAAATGAAAGTGCCCAGTTGGAATGGCTCTGTGAAATAAGCTAAGAAACCTTACTAATCAGGGAAGGGCCATCCATAGAGGCTATGGGGCCTTTTCCATCATACCAATTTTGTCCTTCTATAGGCAAAATGTTATACAGGAAGTCACATATGGAGCCGAAACGCTGCTTAAGTTGAATGAAAAAGTGTGGCCATTGATGGAGGGATACTTTTGGCGCAGCGTATTAAGACTCCCGAAATCCCTCCCAATTGCCTCCATCCGGCATGAATTGCGCTTGACCTCAGTGGCTTGCCATTGTCCGCTGGAAGGTAATTTCCTTATATCGAAAATGCATCATAATTGATGTGCCTGTGCCTTTCGCTGTTTTAAGTTCAATAAATCGTCCAATTGAGAGGTCTGTTGGTTTGTGGCTTGAAGCAGCTAGAAGGACTCTTTTAACAATTGTGAGGCGGACATTGATCTATTGAAGGTTAACTCCCTCAAGATAAAGATATTACTTGAAAGGGTGGATTAGATTCAAACGAGTGAGGCAAGAACTATCGATCCCTCGACCTTTAGATGGTGGGTTGAAATGAAGGGAAGAAATGATTTGCCATCTTACCTTCTAAAATTCCCCTCCAGCTATTACAGGGATCTTTTGATGCAATGTCATCTAAATGTCATAGCCACACGAGATATGTTGCTGAAACACCATTAGATTAAGATGGTGGAAGGTTTTTGTAGATTCTGTGGAAATAGGCTGAATCATTCGTCCATATCGCCATAGAATGTACGGATCTGGTTGAATTGAGGTCCTTCCATGTAGGACCATACTTGACCAATGTCAAGACGTTATCTATGGAGGAGTGTTGGGACTGGCTTTTAATGGGGCAAAGGATCTGCCCCACTTTGGGAATGCTTACATTGGTGGACCTAACAATCGGTCAGAAGGCGAAGATAGTAAAGAATGAAACACTTTTAAGGGGATTTCTCAGGATTAGCTGTTAGCCGACTATGGTGAGATTTTTGCCCAGGACCCCGGGCTATTACTGGTCTGTGTTTTAAGGTGGGGGGGAATGCATAACTGACATTTCTGACTATGTTTAATTGATTTGGAATGGTAACATTTCTTTTTATTTGGAATATTGGGAAATGTACTCTTTTTTATCATGATACTGTTAAAGGTTTCTTTTGACTTGTAGATGTTGTATTTGTTTTGAAACCAATAAAACGTTTAAATAAAAATAAAAAAATATGCAAAATCCAAAAACTGCATTTATTAGCCAGATCCCCCAGAGCAGTAATAACATCCTTGAATGATTCTCCCTTGTTTTGATCTCTAGTATTCAAATTATATCTTTGGTTTGGGTGCATTGGTTTGGGTGTTTGTATTGAATGTGGGTGGGGATGTGGCAATGAGGTTTGTTGGGAGCGTGGACAGGCCAGCAGGGAACACTTTGACCACTGATTGTGGGTGTTATAGAGCAGCTTTTATGTATTCATTAAAAGAAGTTATGGATTACGGCAGTGGGTTTGCCCATTCACTGCAGTGACCCTGTCAGGGGAAGGGGGCTTTTCAACCGTGGGTAGGTGGCTTACAAGAGCAATGACAGAACCTGACTTAGCCCAGAGCTTGTGTGGGGGAGTTAATAAAGGCCACTGTGCCTGGCTACCCAGTATACATGGAGATGCGCATGTACATTGGTGCCATTGTCTCTACCCCGTCGCCTATCAGTCTCTGTCTTAGTCAGGGATTGTGTTGTGCTTTTTCAGATGGTTCCTGGAAACTAGCATGCACACACTCCAGAGGGAGACATAGAGATGAGGCAACAACCTTTAGGCCTCCCCTTTGTAGCGGGTCCCTGGCTAGAGTGAATCAGCACTTAATTATGATCTGCTGGAGTAGGGAGACTGGGGTGGAGACCCCCCCTCAAATATTGAAGGAAAGGGGTACAGGGTCCAAGCAGAGATTGTGAGCCCCAATGTCATGTCTTCATGTCTTTAGAACACATTTTTGTAATGCAATCTGAAAACGTATTGGATTTGTCTTTTGACTCATTGAGAACATTGTCAAATTCCACAGATACTACCAGTCTGATCGAAGGAGTTCCACATGGTCACCTTGAGATAATCCCAAGAGTGTTCTCCAACAGTTTCCTCCAAATGTCTTAATCACCCGTTTTACCGCAAAGCCCAGACTTCCACTCCATACATAATGGCTTCAATTATTTTAAATGTGTACTGCTGAATGAGGGGTAATAGACTATAGCCTCCATGCGTCACATTAAAATTATGGAGGGCAAATGTTAGTCTGTCTACCTTCTCAGAAATATATTAAAATGATCAGTTCACTTTAAGCCCTTATGGATTATCACTCCCAGATCGCTGTAACTTTTCACTGCCTCCGTTATACTTTTAGGAAGTTGCTGCTTGTAAGGTTTTATGAATAAAGATGATTACCCTGGTCTTGGTATGATTGTTAATGTTTTGTATCTGAATATACAGAAAGAACACTAATTCACCTTTGTAAACTGGTTGAGGTTTGATCTAAATGTGCAATATCATCTGTGTACCCCAGCCATGGTATAGCTAATGTGCTCAGAAATGATGGAAAATTGTGAATGTCTGAAAAACAGACACCAAGGTCAGCCAAATATACATTGAAGCGGGGACCAACACGCAGCCCTGCTGTAGGCCATTCCAAGTTGACTATAACTCTAACCATTTTATTTTACTTTACTGATGGCTTGTAAAACAGGCACATTGACAGAGCAAAAGTTATTTAATTGGACAACAGAGAGCGCTGTGTCGTGGGATAAGAGGCGAAGTGGCAATGAAGGGGAAATTCAATGCTTTAAGTGAGATAGTATATCCAGGGGAACGTAAGTCTTTACAAAACAATATTTCGTTAATATTCAAACAAAATAGAATTCAATTCGTTATATAACAATGCATGTTGCAATAGATCAATTTGCTGAAGTAAATCTGTGACTGTTGTTTTAATAGTATTACTACATTACAATGACAAGAAGTCAACATGATATGTATATAAAGCAAAACGATATATTCGCCACATATTATATATCCCCTTCCATATTAGAAAACAAATATTCTTATTCCAACTGTCTGTATATGATGATGTGATTCCAAACATGGCCACTAGTGGCATCTCCTGGGAGAGAGAAGTACTACAACTCATCTTTTCATTTAGTTTAGCCTGCTAGAAAATCAAGTCAGGGAAGTCAGTTCTGTGAGCACTGGCAGAGCATCAGCTCATAGTTCCTTTTAGGAGTCATCTGGGACTGAGTTCTGGCATTTAAAATCCTGATGAACGGAGGTTGGAGCACACATGGGTACAATAAACCATGCAAAGTTGATTTGAAGACAACATTGGAGAAGAACTAAGTGCAATATATTTGAAACTGACATTTAGTACAGAAAAGAGAGCTGGAACACAGAAGGTGACACTTTTGAATTGCTATGTGCAAGGTTGAAAAAGGTAGAGGAGGCGGGCAAGGAATGTATGTATCAAAGCCATTTTCTTTTATAATGGACTTTATACCAGAGATTGGTTTCTAAGCACGAGATCAGGATTCAAACCTGTGTTGCACTGTGTTGTATAGCTTCCAAGACAAACACGTTGCCCCTGAGCTTCATTATAGGTTGGATTTAGGCAGTTTACAAAACAATATGAAGTTGTTTGGCACAAAGCTCTGGAATGAGGTTGTCCTAAAGTTTAAAGCATTGAACTGAAAAGATCAGTTTACTCCCATGCCCAGCTATTGTCCTCTCATAGACTGCCGGTCTTTTGGGTCGTGTACCAGACTTGCAACGTTTATAACTGTTTGGTTCACTCTCTTGCCATGCAGTTATCCTTTCAGGAACCTGTCATTTAGGCGTGGTTCCCCGACTCAAATAATGCAAAACCAGCTTGGTATACTCTTCTGGCAATCCTTCATCCTCTCATGGACCATCCCTCTTTGGGTTGTGAGTCCCAGACTTGTAATTTTCTGAGTGGAAATGTTTCTGCTTCTCATATGGGTGCGGGTCCCAAACTCACCCTTTGTTCCCAGGGTCCTAGATCCTCTTGTTCCAGCTTCTGCCGCCTTCACTCTCTTGCTCCCCCAGAGCTCCAACACCTCTCGGATACCAATGTGTTTCTTCCTGGAAGATACCACTGTTTTCTGAGCAGCTGCTGCACCTCTTGAGCCTTTGGTAGTATTCAGGGATCTGTCGCATTCTGCAGTGGCTCTGAAGACATCTGCTTTTCCCTGGGGGTGCATCCTCTCTCATGGATGCCTCGCCAGTGCTCTGGTGGCCCAGAGGTTCTTCTCAGCAGCAGCCCAAGCGGTCCTTGCTTTCTGGACTATGTTCAGTATCCCTCCTCCTCTCATGGCTTCCCTCCTGTTGGCTCTCGTCTGCTTGTCGGATGCATGGCTCACCGAATTCCTCCTTGGAGGACAGGTCTCTTTTTGCATCTCAGCTGTGGTGTGTTTAAACTCCTGCATTGGAAAATGGAATTGTTTTGGGCGAATCACATTTGTTGAGAAGCTAGAGCACTCACTCTGCTTCTCCAGAGAGATCCTTGAACTTCTGGTCATTTTCGCAGTACATAAAATAAAGTCAGATGTTGCATTCTCTATTGTTTCAGTCCTGTGAAGTAGATTACACTTCCCAATACTTGAAATAGAGTTATATGCAGCATACCTTGATGTTTTAATCCTTTCAAGTAAATTAGTTTGGCTAACTTGACAATGGCAGACATTGGCCCTATCAAAAGAAGGAAAGGATGATTGAACACTGGGAAAGGATCACAATCTCTGGACATGGTCATCCTTAATCCCATAAGGGGGTTCCTCTCCCATGTGATCGTCCCTTGTTGCACCACCCACTGGGGGACTATTTTACTGTGGACATACCACCCTGGCACCATGTGAAATGTCTTTCTATAGGGGAGAAGGAATGACATCCACAGATTTGTCACAGAACTTACTGTGAGTACCTGTCAAGAGCTTTCAGAGTATTCTCTCATGTAGAGAAGTGAGGTTTCAGAACATACAACATTTCTGAAGCTGTATTTGAGGTCGTGGAGGATGGAGTTGTCTTCAGAGAATGGTTGGAGTTGTTTGATGATGAGGAGTTATATGGAAACTATCCCTGTGGTTTCATATCTCATAAATTGTTAATGCACAGACTCATTGTTGTCTTTGATTTTGAGGAGGGACAGGGACGTCAGTTTAGGCTAGCGAGTTTCATGCTCTTGGTGATTGCATACAATGCTTCCCTTGAGCAAAGGGTGAAGCAAGAATGGATTTTGTTAGTCTTTATTTCAGATGGTTAGATGCAAGGGGTCTCTGTTTAGGTTTAATTGAGTTTAATAAAGCAAACTCCATTGTTTGAAAGCGGAAGGCCAGTGTATCAGCTATCTTAAGGTATGGGGCAGGTTCATGCTTGACTTGGATTGGGAAGTGTTGTTCTGTGTAGGTACTAAGCACCTTTTATAGAGAGCATCAAGTTAACAGTGAATTTGTACCTTCAGCCATGGTTTGGTAGTCCTAGAGTCTAATTATGTGCCTCCATGTTGTAAGTAGAATTGATATAATTGTTGATCTACTTGCTCAGTTTAGGATGATTAGGCATGGTGAGTGCTGGGTATTAATGGACATGTTGATTCTCTTACCATGACATTTATCAGTGCTGGACGGGGACACATTTGCAGGTTTGATGTTGTGAGAGAGAAAGCTGTCCAGCCAATGACTATACTTATGATTGAAATTATTGATCCATAGTTTTAGTCCAGTGGTTTTTATTTGACTTACGAATTTCTCAGCCATTTTGATTTTGAGGCGGTCCAACTACTTCTTGATGTTGTGTATCACTAGAAAGTGTTCAAGTTAGATTGTAGGCTGACAATATGGTCCATCCATTCAGTGATTAAATTAGAGCAGTTCTGGACCTTGAAGCACATGAAGTAATCAGAGAATCATAGAAGGACAGGGTGACGGTTGGGGTTGATGACTGGGAAGTTTTACAAAGGGCATAGTGTGAGCTACATGAAAACTTCAATTTGTGATAGACATTATGTAGAAAACTGGTGACATGTCAGACCGGACAAATATTGTGAGTGATCTGAGTTTCAGTGTAATCTTTAGAGTTGATCCGGATCAGGATTTGGGTTCCTGACTCAATGGAAAAGCAGAAAAGGGCTTTACACCTTAATTGACCTGGTGCCCTCAAAGTTAGCTGGATGCTCCCTTGGAGCTTGCCATGTAGGCAGGGCCTTCCAGATGTTATACCCTCATGTTCGTCATGTTCGGGAACTCTAGAGTTCAACATCAATGGATGTATGTGATGAGCTTATTAACAAAATCATCCTTTGGTTAAGATATGTTTGGAAATGTGAGTTGATTATTATGGATGATATTTTGGATGTGATACGAGTAGATTAGTGTGATGAGGATGGCATCTTTTTGTGGTAAAGTTAATGACAAATTTCCCAGAAAATTGAAACATTCTAAACGTTTTGATTGGCCAAAGACAGAAGTGCATCATTTGATACCTAAAGACATGCCAGGCGATTATGCAAGTCTATAAAAAAAGGACAAGCATACTCGTCCATGGCACTTAAGGGGTTAAACCACAACTACGCAGGAGAATGTTCTATAGAATCCACTGAGATTGTGCTAAAAGTACAAAGTGCAAAGTATGACTAGTGTTAGGAACGGTGGCTTGGCGGTCTTAAATCACAGAGGTGCAGTCAGTAAAAGAGCTGAATAGCAGCAAATATGTAAGCTGAAGGATTCAGCATTGCCAAGAGTTAAAACAAGGAGACAAATTGTGATAATTTCTCGAGATGCCCTAGAGGAAACAGAGGAGAGCCAGGGCAAAAGCTTAGCCTCCCTTACACTTAATAGAAGTACAGCACAGGAACTTGAGCAAGAGAGAGTTCCCCAAGATCTGCAGGTTTGTGTACATGGTAGAGAGATGCTAGAGTGATTAGACTATACTGGTTTTCAGTAGAAAGGGGGGTGGCCATCTAAAATGACCAATGGCTTTCTCCAAAGTATAGCTAAATGATGGATGAATGGAGTGTGTGGATGGATAAGATATATTGTGGAGTTGGAGTGACTGCATTCAAGGGTAGCTGTTGGGGCTTCCAATTACATAGGTAAAGCTTTCAATGAGAGCCAGCGATACTGTAGGTTTACGAGTTGGAATACTGTTGGACTAGATTTGAAATTGTGGGGTGTTGAATTTTAGAGTTGTCAGCCACAATTTGTGATATACTGCTTGCAGCAAAACTACAGTTTGACACACGGTGGCAACAGCGACTTTAATACCTTTTTTTCTCCCAGCCCTTAGAGACCACAAAGGTATGTGCAAGATTTGTTTTTAGCTTACTGAGGTGACATAGCCACACAACGGCCCCAAATGTCTACTCCATATATTTCTTCTGACGTTGCAGCATATCCCTTAAGCATTGTAGGTAAAGGTGGTACTTTCAGCAAATTGGAATGCATTCAAATTGTCCCATCAATGTGGGTTACTTTGTTAGCCTGCTTCAGAAATTGTGCGGTCAAGAGGACGAATGTGTGAAGTGTGGCACTAAAGAACCATATGTTCTGCAAAACTCCAATGTTTAATCGTTTGTGACAATACAATTTATTTCTTTTGATCTAAGAAGCAGGTGCATAATGGTGGATTTGGACTTGTTTACCAGTTATCCACATTCTCCTACATAAGCAGTTCAAGCATCCACCAAATGATGAAGAGCAAAAGGCGCTCTTTTTCACAATGTCCACTTACAGGAGTAAGTGTAGGAAGACGCCATCCGCAAAGACATGGCATGTCATGCATAATCTCCCCCAGCATTGCAGACAGAGAATGAATGTACACATTAAAAAGGGGAGGGGCCAGAAAGCATGGTTCACCCCCTCTTGAGATAGCAAGCGGTTGCCTTACCTCGTGATTCTAGCCAAAACATACTCAAGGAGTATTACCCGAGTCTAAAGTCCATAAACTCTCCCACAAAGTAATCTTGCCAACAAAATCAAATGCAGAGGAGACGGCCATACACTCTAGGTGTAGTGCCTGACGTCACCCCTGCACATGTTAAGTAATCGCAGGATGAAATATCAGACAAGGAAATGTGGTCCGCAGACTGTAATGAAAACCAAATTGTTTTTAATACTGAAAATGAAATAAAAGCAGCTGTCAAAATAGGCGCGTTAATGTCAACATCGTGTTTATAAAAATCACTAGGGGCCAGATTCTCAACATGGCGCAGTGAGCGTGCAAAATAGCATGATTCACTGCGCCATTTTGTGACGCCCACGCACCACTGCTATTCTGAAGTGGGCCTGGGCGTCATCGGAAAGCACGACTGTGCTTTCGTTAATATCCGCCTGTTTCCTTTGGACACAGGCGGATGAAGATCTCGGCAGCAGTTTCGCTAAATAACGAGGGAGCCGTTATTTAACGAAAATGCTGCCAATACCCAAAGTGAGCAGCTCCAAGATTGCAGGATGTTGAAACTGCTTACTTTGGTGTAGGAAAGTGTTCATATACACCCGTGTGGTGTGTATATGAACACTTTCATTTAAAGCGAGCAGCTTCAACGTTGCTTCCTGCAACGTTGAAGCTGCTGGCCTTGGTGTAAATGAAAGTGTTCATATACACCCGTGCGGTGTACATGAACACTTTAATTTACACCAAAGCCAGCAGCTTCAACGTTGCAGAATGTAACGTTGAAGCTGCTGGCATTGTTTTAAATAAAAGTGTTCGTATACACCCGTGCGGTGTATAGGAACACTTTCATTTATAGCAAGAAGCTTCAACGTTGCGTCCTGCAACGTTGAAGCTGCTCGCTTTGGTATAAATGAAAGTGTTCCTATACACCCGTGTGTTGCATATGAACACTTTAATGTACACCAAAGCAATCAGCTTCAACGTTGCAGCAACGTTGAAGCTGCTTGCTTTGGTGTACATGACAGTGTCCATATACAGCAAGGGTGTGTATGGACACTTCCATTTACAAGGCTTTTTGTGGCACTCCTCCATACGGCACCAATTGTGTACCGTAGTTCAGCGCCAATTTCAAGCGCTTAAGAAATTGGTGGAGTGCCACAAGAATAACCATGCAAATGCATAGTTAACGAGAGTGCCGGTTGCTAGGTTGATTTTCAGTCCTTCCTAGCAACCGGCACTCACATTCCTAAAGTGGCGCAATCATTCCAATTTAGGAATATTGCGCCACCTTTAGAATAGGGTGTAATTACCAAAAATGTTGTTAGCCCTTTAACGACATTTTCGGCAATTACCACCTAGTTGAGAATCGGGCCCTCGGTGCATTGCCTGAACCAGGGCATTCTGTAACCTGTAATAATGAATCCAACATGTTTTTGTGCATGCCATTGAAAAAGTAAAGCTATCGGAATGAGAGGACCCTGTAAGGTTGCTAACTACCTTTAGCCTTTGCTATTCAAACATTATAAAAGGTTTCCCGTTTGTTATCAGATCTTGGACGATCGAGAATCAGAGGTATAATACCAAATGTTGTATTTTCCTCTGACAAATCATCAAGGTCTTCTACCCTCTGGACACATTTAAAGTTAAAATCATGCCCTAAGGCGATGGAACTGCTGGGTATAGTCCGCCCTCAGTGGATGAATCGGACTTGTTAAGTTAAGCCGAGGCTGCTATTTTCCTTGCCCGATCTGCTGAACTTGTTAGCTCTGCGAACCTGTGGAATCTTGTTGGGGTGGGGGGGTGTTTCCCTCTGCAACATCATTAATTGAAATATATTTCTCCTTAAGTTTATCTACATGCTTACCTGCTACAAAATAAGGATTATAAAACAAATAGAGGGCAGAAGGCCACCTTTTTCCACGTTATAATTTGAAAATTAAGAGAGTCTAACCAAATATGTTCAACCTCATAGCCGAGATTAATAAACAACTTCCTAATGTATCCCTCACAGAGTTTACCCCGTTTGTTATGCATCACCAATATGAACATAGCGATGTATCCATCCATTTCTAGTTTAATTTCTGACCAGGTTTTCCTGCATGTAACAGTATCATACTAGTAGCAACATTGTCAATTGCAGATTGGTTACCTTTTCTTTTGTAAGCCTGCCACATTCTACAACAGTACCTCAAGTTTCCTAACCTTCCCCTATGCCTACATATGGGCCATTAATAACTTGATTTGGTTCTCTTTGATAAGTGTATTAAATGCAGCCACATGAATTGTTAAATAGTGATCATATGACATAACCCATAGCTAGACCCCATGAAAGCGACTCCGCTACACACAAAAGTGTGCTAGTAAAAATAATGATGGTAGTATAAACATCAGAAAAAAGGGGTTTAAATGTAGTTTGAGAATGGAGAAGGAGTTTGGGGGCGGTGGGGAGAGATGGAGGTTGGAAACAAGTGGGGGGATAAGTCAAGAAGAGTAGGGTTGGAGAGATCAAGGGAATGATGGGTTGGACCATCAGGAGGATGTTGGTTGAATATATCAGAAGGAGGTTGAAGGAAATCATCATCATCAAGTACAGTATTCTAGTGTGCTCATGGTACGTGTCAGGAGTCAGACCCCAGTCAAAAGTGGTTAAGCCCATGGTGAGTGGAGGCACAAACACATGGCATTCAGGGCTTGAACATGAGTACAGGGGTGATGAAGAAGATGGTCAGGACTTTATGAAAGGGAGTTTATGGAACCCTTTAAAACCTGCCTGTGGAAAGATGGAGGGGCAAACCATTTCACCATGTGTTAAAGTGGAAGAAAAGCTCAGCTACTATGTACAGCACATGGTGTAGACACACCACCATCTGCAGGAACTACAGATTGAATGAGAGGTGGTTTTATCCCACTATCATCCAGGGACAAGAAGAAGAAAGCCCCGAGAAAGCGTCCTTGAGAGGTTAAAAGGGTAGTACCCTGAAACCTGGGAATTTAATAAGGATACCCTTGCTATGTGGAACTGTTTTGAATAGATTATTCTGACACATTATGTTTTTAGTTTGACCCATGGTTGACCCTTTGTGTGTTAAATAAATTCAGTTTGAACACTAGAATTTTTCAGCATTTTTGTGCATTCCCCTCTTCTGTATGATAGGTGTCTAATCAATTGCACCTGAGGTACACACAGTAGGCAATACAAGTAGCCAAGAGGTATGATTTGTATCTGATGTGCAGAGGGGATATCATTCTTAGAAATGTTAAGCATAATGCACCTCTTCTGCAGCTATCTCTCCTTTCAGTGCTGCACCCCAAAGAATACAGTTGAGACCCATGATACATTTGGTCCCAATGTACACGTAGCTCTTCTACCTTTTCCTTTTCATACCTTTCGGAGCACCTTTTCTATTCCTCGTCTTCATCCCAGGTATCTACATGAATGTGCTCCTTTCTACCGCTACGGAATGTTCAATCATGCTCCCCCTTTGCCTCTCTGACAGACAGAAGTGCTTCAACAACATGAACTATGGCAGTAGGTGCTTTTCAAATGACATGTGGAACACTGAAAAGCCTGACCAATGCAGAGCCAAGGACAGGTTTGGTGTCCCTTAGTACTCTGGCCAGAAGCACAAGTATACCTAGGGTGTTGGTCCAAAAAATCCTTTCAGTAAATATGACCTTACCGAAGAAACCCCAAATAAATCGAAGGTCATCTGCTTGCTTTTCAGGGAGCTATTGCAAAATTGGAACATTCTAATTTCTGACATACAACCTCTTCCAAAGTTTGATGGGGTCACAGAGAAGTAAACAGGAGGTCTCTGCCGCCTATGTTTATTTTGTAGGGCCACAACATGCTCAGGATCACCGTGCTGCTGTGCAGACACACACGTCTCACCAATGCGGAGTCAATTACCTTTTCAGGGACCTGCTGAAAAATTGGGCAATTCGGATTTCTGACATACAACCCCTCTCAAATGTTGTTGAGGGCTCCAGGAGGTAAGTAGGAGGGGCTGTGTGTACTTGCCCAGAGTCACTAAAACACAGTGGATGGCTCAAAGTCTGACTACTGCTGAGCCAATGACATGCTTTGTGTCCTTATGCACTTTGCACGGAAGCACAAGCTTAGTGTTTGGTCAAGTAAAATTAATAAATAAATAAATACATACATTGTTTTATTTTAAAAAGAAGCTACATTTCTGGAAGCCACCAGCTATTTCAAAGGATGAGCAATCAATCTCCCACCAAAAATTTTTCAGCATTTTTGTGCATTCCCCTCTTCTGTATGATAGGTGTCTAATCAATTGCACCTGAGGTACACACAGTAGGCAATACAAGTAGCCAAGAGGTATGATTTGTATCTGATGTGCAGAGGGGATATCATTCTTAGAAATGTTAAGCATAATGCACCTCTTCTGCAGCTATCTCTCCTTTCAGTGCTGCACCCCAAAGAATGCAGTTGAGACCCATGATACATTTGGTCCCAATGTACACGTAGCTCTTCTACCTTTTCCTTTTCATACCTTTCGGAGCACCTTTTCTATTCCTCCCACATGTTCCTTCCCCTGGAGAACCAAGAAAGCGCATCTTAATGAATGTAAGAATGACACCTTTCAATTAAAGGAAGCAGCAATTTGCCACAGGGCAAAGTGAAGGAATCGTGTGAGGGTTGGAGTCCCTTGCCTTTGAAGAGCCATAGCCATGGCCTGCAAAACAGCAGTCTTTGACATCTTCAAATAAGTTAAACCCAAGAGCAGCAGAAGACTATAAAACCTAGAAACAGTGTGTGTGACACGCTACCTTCTACTGGATAACATCATTATTTGATTGGGATACCTAGAAATGGAATGTTTTGCTATGAGCCTGTACTGAGCTATATTATCTCTGGCATGCACAGTTGTGAAGTGCTACATTCATATCAGGTATGCTGTACAGTGTTATGGTCATTTTTTAAGCTTAAGAAAAATGTTGTGCAATGCCTTCTTCTGCTGGGCTTAGTGTGTTCATTTCCCAAAGGTAAATGTACATTAACTACCTGAATGTGAATCTGTGTACTCATTCACTCCTTCAGGAGAGGGCAGGACAATACGAAGTTAGCTTCCTTTTATACCAGCTGGATAGGTCATGTTATATTATGTTGAGATTTCATTCTAATGTTTTGTTTTAAATGTCAAATTTTCGAGTGCCTTCGAAGCTTCCATATGACAGCATGTAGCAACCTCCCAAACACGCAAAAAAAACAAAAGGCTGGACTAGGAAATCTAATCTCTGAACTAGACCACACACCCCTGTTTTCACCTAACTTTCGCATTAGGCCCTCTATTAACAGGACAAAGTAACTGTAGTCAAATAAACGCCCAGCCCCAGCCTAAGAGTATTCGTGCCTCACACACCAATATCACTATTACCTTAAAGGCCATACCTCCAGGAAGACCAGACTGGGCTGCTGCTCCCAGGAAAGCACTGGTTGAAATGCCACCTTCAGTTAAAGGTGCCAATATTTCATTCCAACTTTCCTATCTATATAACCTGGCTGGTTTGGGCTCAGGGGAGTGAATAGGGGGGTGGGGCATGCTGTGTTTTCTTTGGCATGGTTTCTACATGTGTTAGGCTCACTATGAAACTGTGGAAGGCTCAGATGTCTTACCACACCTCATCATAGACGGATTTGGCCGAAATGACTGAACCCAATTTACCTACCCCACCAAAAGACATAAAATACATACCACCAAAGGTTCGAACTACAAAAAGTTGTATGTATGTTCTGGTGGGGTAGGTCAAAAAATAAATGAAAACAAAGGCTGCGGGGGCTGCAGGGGTGTCCCCCACAACACCCTGCTCACCATACTTTACAGCATATTGGGCAGGTTTTCAGGGGACACTCCCGCAGCTGCCCAAAAAATAAATAAATAAATAAAACTACCCTGTGGCGTTGTTTCCCGATCACGGAAGTGAAAGGGAACCAGCGTCGCAGGGACACCACGCTTCGAGGTGAAAGGTTAAGTAGGGGTTGGGGTTGTGTTAGGGGTGTGAGCGGGGGTGGGGATGTGGACACGGGTTAGGTGATTGTTTTACATGTCCACATGAGAAATGTACAAACATTTATGTATATCGTACATTTCTCATGCAGTCATTTCTGTCGCGGACCTTTCCGCCGTGGTAAATCAACCCCAATTCTCATAGACAGGCTTGGTGTTCTTAAGCACTTTGCACATAAGCACGTGCCTTGTGTTTTGGTCACCATATCATAAATAAATGAGAACATATGCGTTTTTTTGCTTGATTTTCATGGAGCTCTTGCAAATTTATCAAATCAGATTTCTGACATAAAACCCTTGTCATTAGGGGCCCGAGGTCAGTAAGTAGAAGGGCTATGCTGCCTGTGTTTTCTTTGGCATTGCATCAACATTCCCCAGCTCACGATGCAGTGAGCACATTTTAGACATAGCCCATAATGCAGTGAACACCTCTCTAGCTATCTCTCCTTTTGGCATTGCACATCATAGACTTCAGTTGAGTCCCACAATACACTTGATCCAATTGTACACATAGCTCCTCCACATTTTCCTCTGCATGTCTCCCAGGGCACCTTATCTATACCTTGCCCTCATTGCAGCTAGCTACCAGACTTTGCTCCTCCCTACCAATACTGAATGTTCTATCATAATCTTCTCTTGCCTCTCTCACAGGCAAAAGTGCTCTGACGCCATGAACTTTTCCTATAAACTCGTACATCATAAAGGTCAATGTAACACAGTTGCATTCCTGATATTTGAATAGGCCCCCAAAAGAGTTAACTCGTCGTGCCATTATCGTGCCATTATCTGGTGGTTATTTGGTTAAAGTTAAAGAAGGAAAGCGTGAACCATGCTACAATTGTTTTCTTTGCCTTCCTTGATTTTTTCACCAGAGTCTACTTTTTCCTAACACATCCTAAATGACCACGGTATGTACCTGTGACATTAATTGTCTTTATGCAATATACCATCATTTTTCATAAGTGCAGTGCCATTCAAAATAGCTGCTCCATCCTTTAAAGGTCCGTTATAGCCTCAGTCCCTGCATCCCTTTGAGGAGCCACCATTTTAGATCATTTTCTGTGTTCATATGCTAAGGTATTCCCCTTTGTTTCTAACTTCACAGTCTTGCCAATCAATGGGGGCAGCATTCACTGTAACAGTTTAAAGTGCTTAAGGAAATTGGGACACAAATCATCCCCCTGGAGTGAAAATACAGGATTACCTCGTTTTGTTAAAATGGGTCTACTCTGCACTGTGCATTTGCTACGGTGCATGCCATGCATTTTGCCTGTTGTAGGATCAATAAGCATCAGATTTTGGGGCTTTTCTCCCTAATGTTCTATGTTAATGTGCCTGATACCATTACTCTTTGTGACTCAGGAGGGTAATTTTAAATCGAATGCATCTGTAGTGTTGTGTCCTTCTCGTGCCTCCCCCACTACCAGTCACATAGAGTAGCTTGATTTAAAATAGGATTATTTTGTTTCTTCAGGTTGTGCCCTGCTTTCTTAGGAACTTGCTAAATTGAAGATTGGGTTTTTGACTTTTTTACTAACACATCCTTTATGCGTCCACATGCCTGCCTCTATCATGTCTGAATGTTGGATCTTTAAAATACCCATTCTACATCATACATTAAAAAAGAAAAAAGGGACTGGCCACCAGGGGGCGCACGGATGAGTCGCCTCTCCGTGTGAGCTCCGTAAACAGGGTCCGAAAAGTGGCAGTGAGCCCCCACTTTGAGACCCCCCCAGAGCTGATTTTCGGTCGAGAGGCGTGGGACGGTGTCCCCCCCACCTAGGAGAAAACCTGGAGAAAATCGGAGGTGGCATCGTGGTGAAATCAACTTTGGCGCGCTGAAGCCTCCGACGCGGCGTGCAAGCTGTAGATCCTCCAGTGCAGGCCTGAGCATACGCGGGGAGAGCCGCCTTCTGTGATTGACTCAGCGCGGTTCCTGGAGCCCCGCGCGGAACCTGCTGTGCATTGCTGCTCTGTGCGACTAGGAGCCCCCCTCTTGGGGCTTGCCGACGCCCCCACCGCAGCACGGTGAGTGGATCCCTCCTCCCCCCCTGCACCACGGGGCGGCTGTCCCCTCCATTGCCGGTCCCTGCTGGCCTGTCCTCGGCCTGGTGGCGCGGCGGGCCCTAATCCTCCCCCTTACCGACCCTCCAAAGGAGCCCTCTCCGGTGTCGCGGAAACGGCACTCGCTGTCTGAGAGGCGACACGCTCAGGCTGCATGACTAGGGAGGAGGGTTGGAGGAAGACCCGCACATTTTGACTGGAGAAGAAGGGACAGCTTACGGGGACGTGGGGCTCCGGAGTGCCCTATGTTATCTCTTCCCCAGCGAACGTGGCTATATTCAGACACCCTGCACTTTGGGCAACACCGTGGATGGTGGTCCCTCGGCCTGGACTATATCTTCTGCCGCCATTTCTTCTGCAGTACGCGGTTTCGTGACGCATCCACCTCTACTCCAGAGGATCACCAAGACTGAGGGTTGGGCCCCCAAAGGGTTGGGGCGTGTGCCTCCTCAAGTACCCCCGCATACCAAGCAGTTAACATTACGAGGACTCTTCACGAAAATCTACGCCACGCGCTGGCAGCACGCCCGCGGATCTCCTCTGGCTGACGTGGGATTGGGAGCTGGGCCTCTGTCTGTTGGGACATGTGCCCTCCGCAAGTCCCCTACACATACCTCACCGTATTTGCTGGACACGCCGACACATACTTGTTTCTCTCCCTGGAGCGATCTGCTTGAAAGCGAATGGCCAGTGGCTCCCGTGTACTGTCACTGGACTGCTGTCCCCCCATCTGGAAGGTCCATACTCGACTTCCCCTGCTGTGCAATCTTATATGAATATCTCTAAGTTACATCGATAGAAGATCGCTAGGACGCATTTTACCCTGCTGGGTGCTTCGGGGTGCCTCCCCCCATGGACCCTAGAACTAAGTTGGCGAAGTATACGTTCTCACCAATTGCTAGATCCCCAAGGCCCTTTTCGACTTCTATGATGTCAACAGCAAGCTCCGAGGCTGCTGCGACCAAGGCAGACATAGCTGATTTGCTCGCTGAAATGAAGGGCATGCGAGCAGACATTGGCAATAGGATAGATAAGATCACACATAGACAAAATGGATGACAGGCTCGAGCAGGTTGAGCACAACCAAACATCTTTGAATGTACTAGAAGCGCAGATGGATCACCGCATTGCAGACATATCGAACAGAGAAGACGAATTGCGTCTTAAGGTCGACGACCTTGAAAACAGGGAGCGTCGCAACAACATCCGAGTCTTTGGTGTTCCTGAGAAAGAGGGTGAAACCAAACTGGACCTGAAACACTCATTACACGCTATCCTGAAGCTTCTCTATAACGACGACTCGATTGATGCACCTAAAATTGACCGAATCCATAGGGCTGGAGGTAGACCAGGGGGCCCGAGATCGGTTCTGGCCCGATTCCATAACTATGCGGACAGAGCACGAGTCTTGGATAAGGCCAGAAACGCCCCACAATTGTCCTTGGAGGACTCCGTCATTTCTCTCTACCAAGACCTGTCATCCCTCACACTAGCAATGAGGAAAAAGTGCTCTCCGATCACGAAAATGTTGAAGGACAGGGGTGTCAGGTACCGATGGGGGTACCCATTCTCCCTCACCTTCGAATGAGAAGGCTCGACATTAAGACTTGTCTCGGAGAAAGATATTATTGACTGCATATCGGATTTGATAGGCCCGCCGGAAGGTGCCTCTTCTCATGAAGATCAAGGGAAATCTGGTGGCGAATGGAAAACCAAGACTCACCGGCGGAAAAAGATTCCAGGCTCTAGGAAATACAGAAAGATGAACACTTCCCAGGACATGGAACACTAACAATGTGAGAATTGATCGAGTTATTCTGCCGAGGAGATTATGGACTCATGCACAGAAATAAACCTCCTGCTTCGCGACTTCCATAGATGGCCTGCGGGCCAAATTGTGAGAGGTCACTTTCTCCACGAGCAAGGTATCCGTAGCTCTGTGTGCCTCAGACGCTCGGAATGTGATATGGGGTAATACTCACATTGCGTCAGCTTCTGGGGGATGGTTGATGACACTGTTGTTGAATTATTGTTTGCGTTAGGTGCACATGAAAGTTGGGGGCTCACTGATATATGTGACTTTATTATGGTAGGACCGCCTGTTTTGCGGTCTTCACTGGTGGTCCGAGTTCGGCTGGGTGATGTCAACCTGGGCGAATCGGGCGCCGAATGCGTTGGGGACGGGGAGGGGGTGACGAAGGGGGTGATTGAAGAACACACAGTTTGCATTAATCTTGATCCAACAGATGCGCAGATGCACCTTGGACACACTGAGGTCTATTGTACGCGCCGAACGACCCGGTCGTCGGCCTCCACAGAATTTACTGGGATCCGCTCTTATAACACTGACCCACACATTGCAATAGCCGACGGGATATGTGTCATGACACAAATGGAATGGCCGCCCACGAACTCTGAACATACTTATGATGGCACTTACACCCAGTAGGGACACATTACGCATCTGCACACTTAACGCCAAAGGCTTGAACTCTCCCACGAAACGATCAATGGTGGCCAGGGAATTTAGGAGATCGAATATAGACATCTTGTTCCTTCAAGAAACGAGATATCGGAGGGGTGAGGAGAGGGCCATCCCGTCACGGGAGATTGGACTCGCTTACTGGAGCTCAGGTATACTGAAAAAGGCTGGGGTGGGGATTCTGGTTCGCAAAAGCCTTCGGATGACAGTTCTTGACATATGGACGGACACTGAGGGTAGGGCGATCACGATTGTGGGCAACATAGGGGGCACAACGATTACTCTGGCTACGCTTTACGCACCCAATCAGGGACAAAATCGGTTCCTCCACAAAATCTCCGAAAAGGTCTTTAATATGGCTAAGGGGCACACGGTCCTGGGTGGGGACTTTAATACATGGATGGACAGTTCTATTGACAGACAGACCAGGGCCGACGCATTAGATCCGCCCAATACTCGAACTGAGGCTGACATCAAGTCTACTCTTGACCTATATGGCCTTGTTGATAGCTGGCGATACCTGCATCCGTTGGACAGAGGTTTTACCTTTCACTCCCTCCCCCACGACACACTCACACGCATCGACTATATTTTTCTCTCCAACAATCTTCTGCGCGTGCTACAGGCTGCCACTGTATATCCCTCCGCATGGTCAGACCACGACATGGTTGCAATTGATATATCTTGGAATGAGCTAGCACCCCGGAGCACCAAATGGAGGTGTAATGAATCCCTCTGGGCTGATCCGGTCTTTAGGGGAACATTTGAAACCGAAATCGAGCAATTCTTTTCCACTAATGATACAGGAGAAGTAGGGAAGGTGACTGTGTGGGAAGCAGCCAAGGCTACTTGGAGGGGAGTCCTTATAAGGGAAGGGGGCCGAAAGAAAAGGGAACGCACCTTAATAGAGAAGGACATCAGGGAAAGGCTTAACGTGGCTCAGAACCTGGCGCAGTCCTCCCCGGCTGATAGACCTAGGTACCTAACTGAAGCCAAACAACTCAGAGAAGAATTGAGGATACTTATTGCTGGCAAAACCGCCCAGACCTTACAGTACCTTAAGCAAAAATATTATGAGAAGGGGGACAAAGCAGATGCTCTGCTAGCAGCTCGCCTTCGTGCACAGAAAGCGGAAAGATGGGTCTATCAAATTGAGAGGACTGACGGCACTCTTATAGATACGACTGTCACGTCCCCGGAGGACATACAAGAGGGATTCGCCTACTTCTACGAAGACTTATACATGTGTGACCCCCCTCCCCCGATAGGAAGCATAGACACATATCTTGAGGGAGCGCGTCTTCCCACACTCACAGGTATGGAGGCCGAATCCCTAGATGCACCGGTCACTGAGGATGAAGTTGCGAGTGCCATTAAGAGGCTGAAAATAGGGAAAGCCCCGGGGGATGACGGATTTATGCCAGGCTTCTATAAAGCATTCTCCACCCTTCTTGCCCCTTTCCTGGCGTCCCTGTTTAACCATATCTGTGATACGGGTCGAGCCCCCCCGTCCTTCTCTCAGGCCCTCCTGGCTGTAATTCCTAAGGAAGGTCGAGACCCCAAATTCTGTAGCTCTTATCGACCCATCTTGCTCCTTAACATCGATGCCAAGGTGTATGCTAGAGTCATTGCAGCTCGGCTCGAAACATATCTTCCCAGACTGATACATTCCGATCAGGTTGGCTTTGTTCTTGGCAGGCAGGGCGCAGATACCATGCGGAAAACGCTTCACCTACTGCATGAAGCACAGGGAATGAAGGGGGATCCATCTCTTCTGTCGTTAGATGCCGAGAAGGCTTTTGACAGGGTGTCATGGGACTTTTTAGAAAGAGTATTGGTGTCAAATGGGCTGGGACCGAAACTCTGCCGCGCCATTAAATCATTGTACACCTCTCCCACGACGTCGGTGGCAGTGAATGGTGGATACTCACGCTGGTTTCCCCTTGAAAGAGGAACGAGACAGGGTTGCCCACTGTCAGCAATATTGTTTGTGATGTCCCTCGAACCATTGGCGCAGAAATTGAGGAGTGACGGTAGAGTTAAGGGCATCACGGTGGGAGACAGGGAGTACAAACTGGCACTATATGCGGATGACATCTTGCTTCATCTGACGGACCCCTTAGACTCGATCCCGGCTGCGCTTAACATAATTGAGGAATACGGTGCACTGGCCGGCCTAAAAATCAACACAGGGAAGTCAGTCCTCCTCCCGATTCATAAAAATAGAGACTCTGAGATCGTACGCTTTGCCCCGCTAGTTGTTCAAGTCAGCCTTACTACCCTCCGATACTTGGGCATCAATGTCACCCGCGATCTTGACTCCTTATATGGAGCTAACTTCCCACCACTGTCACTCGCCCTACAGAAAGATAGCCAACGGTGGTCTAAGCTCACTATCTCCTGGATGGGCCGCTTAAATGCCATAAAGATGGTCTTTCTCCCTAAAATATTATATTTGTTTCAGATGCTCCCCGTTAAGATGCCCCCGGAATACTTCATGGAAGTGAGAAAACTGTTTTTGACCTTCTTGTGGCAGGGCCAGAGGCCACGGATTCCGAGATCCTTACTCCAGCTCCGCAAAGATAACGCAGGAGTAGGCCTCCCGGATATGGAGACATATTACAGGGCGACACAACTTAGGGTTCTTGTCCCGCACTTTAGGCAACGTTCGGAGCCCCAGTGGATAGCGCTGGATAACTATCACCTTCGTCCTTTTATTGTGTCCGAATGGTTATGGGTCCCCAGATCTCAATTGCGTGAGAGAATCAGATCCCATCCTATCTTGGGTACACTGTGGGCAGTATGGAAACCCGGCAGGAAAATGGTGGGTGTCACGACATGGCCATCTCCCTTAGGACACCTTTGGTCACCAGGAATCCGAGATGCAATCCCAGAAGCGGGAAGCTATGAAACATAGTATCAAGCAGGGCTGGAAAGGGCGGGCCATCTATGGCGCAACAGAACCTTTATAACCATACAGGAGCTCCAGGACGCGCTCGGTATGGGCTCGCTTTCAGTCTTCCTGTATTTGAGACTCAAAGGGGTAATGACAAGGTCAATCTGGAAGGACCAATTGCAGAGAGATCTTACCCCATTTGAAACGATCCTTGATCGATGCACGGGCTCCAGTGGCCTGATAAGGGCTCCAGTGGCCTGATAAGTGCTATGTACTCGGCTCTGATCGAGGCCGATATTTCCCCCTCCTTGGCGCTTAAGAGCAGATGGGAAGCAGATATGGGCAGACAAATCTCGCAAAAACTGTGGCTACAAATCTGCAGACGAACTGCAAAATCCTCTATATCCTGCCAGTATAAATTGCATGCTATAAAGTTATTGTACAGATGGCAGTATGATCCGATCAGGCTCGCCAAGATGTATCAGGGGGTTAGCCCATACTGTTGGAGGGGTTGTGGGATGCGGGCTGATTATTGGCACATGTGGTGGGGGTGTGCAGTGGTCCAGACTTACTGGTCGGAGGTTCTTAGCTGGATCAGGGACCTGGACAATGAAGGAAGGGTGCAGCAGCCAATGTTTATCCTGTTTGGTTTGATCGAAACAGGAGACAAAGTCGTAAAAGCACCTAGGATGGTATACAGTCTATTGATGGCTGCACGAGCCTGTCTCACTATGGTATGGAAGAGGCCCAAGCTCCCTAGTAAAACCGAGTGGCTTGGGGTCGCCCATACTCTCTATAGAATGGAATGCCTGACTGCCGCCTTACACGGAGATCTTACTGATGTCGAAAGTGCCTGGTATGAGTTCAGAGCCAAACATGCCTTGTAAAGACAGTGGGCCTCATTACAACCTGCCAGTCCGGGACCGTGCAAAATCCGTGATGGCGGTAAAAACGTTTCCGTGTCCGCAAGGGTGCGGAAAAACCGCCCGATTACACGCTGTCGGTCGCGCGCACCACACAGACTCGGAAACGTTGTTACCGCCGTCACGGAATACCCCACGGAAATGGAAATAAGGAAGCCACAAGTGGCGCAAAACCCGTTTCCGCCTCCGCCGCCACGGAACCGGAAATACCATGATCGCCAAAACAGGAAACAGAGAGGCGGCCATCATATAAAAGCACAATCCATTGCCATCCAGAGCCAGCACAAGCACAATCCTGACTCTAAGAAGCCAAAAGGGACCACCAGCATGTCTGCCAGGATTCCTGCTCAGAGGCAGCGCAAACAGCGCTTCAGCGAGGCGGAGCTAACCGTCTTGGTGGAGCACATTGTGGACAATGCTGAGATGCTGTTCAGCGCCGACCAACGGCGTGCCACACAGCAGCGGAGGAAGGAGGTGTGGGCCGAAGCTGCACGCAAGTGCACCGCTGTGGGCGTGGCAGTGAGGAGCGTGAAGGACTGCCACAAGCGTTGGGACGACCTGAGGCTGAGGGTACGCAACCTCATTTCCACGCACCACCAACGCAGCAGTGGGACAGGCGGAGGACCCCCTTCCCCACTGAGGCTGCAAGCATGGGAGGAGCGTTGCAGCAGCGTCCTCCACCTAGAGGGAATCCATGGGATTGGGTAGGCTGAGGCAGGAGTGAGCCCACCTGCAGATGCCGGTAAGTGCCCAAACATGAATGCCACATGTAAATATGCAGTTGTGAGTACTGGGCCAAAGGACCCATTAACAACCCCCACCCCCCAGGCAGTGCATGTGTGGGCCAAAGGACCCATTAACAATCCCCCCCCCCCAGGCAGTGCATGTGTGGGCCAAAGGACCCATTAACAACCCCCCCCCCCCCAGGCAGTGCATGTGTGGGCCAAAGGACCCATTATGATCCGTATGGCAACCAATATCACTGAATGCAGACACCAGCAATCAGATGCATGTGACTAACACTATTCAATGTTCAATCTTAATGACGCATGTGATGCACCCATCTGCCACCACAACAACACTAATTGCATGCCCTTTGTGTCCCCACAGCCATTTCAAGTGACAGTGATACTGCACAACAGGCCAGCCAATCAGCATCGGCAAGTACACTAGCCACCGCCACCACACAGGAGGATGCTGCCGGCAGTTCTGCACCTCTGGCCACATTACCAGCCACTACAGATGTGCAGCACACCACCACCACCACCAACATCCCCACCGTCTCCACACTGGCTGAGTCCAGACAGGTGCCACGGGAACCTATCATGGCCACCCAACACAACACCGAAGGCAGCAGCACTGCAGAGGGGGCGGCCTGCAGTGATAACAGTGCCCCGCAAGAGCACTCGGAAACGGGGCCACAGGGGGAGATGCCCACATTGGAAGACCTGGGCTCCTTCCATGAGCTGGGGTTCAGCCCCACTTCACTGGGGAGTCCCATGAGGTCGCCCACCCCATCCATGGCCGAACTGAATGCCCGCATGCAGCGGATGGAGGACCAGCAGGCTACCCTCACCCAGCTGGTGGAGAGGCAGCTAGAGGAATCCAGGCTGCAGAGGGAGAGCTACAGCGCCTCAGTGCGTCGCCTGTCGAGGTCCATTGGACGCTTTGCGAGCACCATAGTGACCCTTGCACGCCATGTGCGGGAGGGCAATGACCACACCTCCAGGCTTGTGGAGGCCATGTTGGTTGGCCAACAGGCAAATCTGGCACGGATGCCCTCAATCCCTGATTCTGGCCAATCAAACACTACCACCCCATCCAGCTCCACTACTGCCAGTCCGAGGAGGCGCTCGAGTAGGCTAACGGGTCCCTTGGGCAAGGTTGCACAGAAGCGCACACGGAAGTGATGGCATGTGTGTGGGGCAGTGCAGGACACATGTGGACTACAAGGGTGTGAGAGGGGTGGGCACGTTTGGGTGGTGGGGTAGGTAGTTTTGGGGGTTTGGACAATGGGCTCTGGGTGGGGGTGGGCACGTTTGGGTGGTGGGGTAGGTAGTTTTGGGGGTTTGGACAATGGGCTCTGGGTGGGGGTGGGCACGTTTGGGTGGTGGGTGGCCCCGGGTGTACAGCTTCCCTAACCAATGCACCTTCTTCCCTGTTGTTATTACATCAATACATCACCATTTCAAATCAAGACATACATGTGTGGACATTGATCATTTATTTTGCAGTGCAACTATTAATTCATTGTCGTCACCATGTTTGTGCATTACTGTGAATGTGCTGTGACTCAAAAGTAAATGCGAATCAGGGCATCCCGTGCTCTCTGGCCATCATGTGCACCCCCAGGGGGAGGCGGTGCCATCCCATCCCCATCTCCATCCCCATCCCCATCTCCATCCCCATCCCCATCCCCATCTCCATCCCCATCCCCATCCCCATCTTCCTCATCTGCGTCTGGTGGCATTGGGATGTTCCTGCGCAGGCATATATTGTGCAGCATGGCACATACCAGCGTGATTTTTCCCGTCTTCACTGGGCTGTACAGCAGTGATCCGCCAGATCTGCTCAGACAGCGGAAACGGGCCTTCAGCAGTCCAAATGTCCTCTCAATCATTCCACGTGTGCGGATATGTGCCCTATTGTATGCCTCTTCATGCCTGTTCCTTGGTCTCCGTACATGTGTCATCATCCATGGCGTGAGTGCATATCCCGCATCACCTACATGGGATGTAGATGGGGGAACATGTCAGTGTTTGTGGCATCATGTCCTCATCTGCTGCTGTGCATTCTTGTATCATCATTCATTCATGCATATGTACCATGCAGTGTCTGGAGGTATGTTTTGGCCATCACGAGGAATGTCGCTGACTGCATATGGGCCTACACATTAACTTGCATGTTTGCTGTGCCCTGCGGGTGACATTTGATTGTGTGCATGTCATGGTGCAGTGCTGTCCACACATGGCAGAGTGACTCCACTGTACGGAAGTAGTAAATACACGTTGTATCATTTACACGCCTCTCGTGCTTTTTGGGGCAGTGTTTCAATTGAGGGTGGGTGTCTGCAGTGGCACAGGGTTCATGGGACAGTGACGGGATTGGCTGTGGCAGCGTGTGCACGGGCACATTGTGGTGCCCTGTCATGTCTTCCTTCATGATGTTTGGCATCCGCTGTGTATTTGGTAGATGGAAGGGGGGTGATGCATGTGCGGTCACAGCGGCACACTCACAATGCTCATTGGCCTGGACACACACACACCACTCCGACAGGGTTGTAGCATCGTCAGCTGTACTCACCCAATAGCCATGTGCTTTGTCCGGCATAGCGTTCCATGTACCGTGGCAACGTGGAATTCCGCAGTACCATTGAGTCATGTGATGAGCCTGGGAAACGTGCGCAGCAGTGTGTAATCAGTTGCATGGCATCACAAACCATCTGGACATTCAAAGAGTGATACTGTTTCCTATTGCGGAACACCGCCTCAATTGCATGTGGTACTGTCAGCTCGACGTGGGTGCAGTCAACTGCGCCTATGCAATTTGGCATGCCTGCTATGGCATGGAAGGCCAACTTGGTGGCAATGACCTCGGGGAGGGTGCGGGGTAGGGCTATGTGTTCCGACACATGGTGCAACAGGGCATCCAGTACCTGTACCAGGACTTTTGAGAAACACGGTTGTGATATGCCGTGCAGCTCACCAACCGTGTGTTGATAGGTGCCAGTGCCAAGGAAATGCAGAACTGAGACAACCTTCAAGAGGGGGGGGGTGGCGGTGGGGGTGTCAATTAGGCTGCTGATGTTGTCCTCAATCATGGCGGTGATGTGCATGATTGTTGCACGGTCCAGCCGGCATAGGGTGTGGATCTGTCCTGGGGTGAGGTTCCAGGGTGAGGCCCTGATGCGTGGTATTGGTGGCTGGCGGCGGGGTCGGGCTGGCTGGGCAATGGGGTTTGCCATAGCTGCAGGGTTGGCTGGTTGCCGCCTGCGCCTCCTCCGCCTACGCCTCCTCCTGTGCGCCATTACTGCCACCATGTGCAGTACTGTCTGTTGGTTGAGTAGGCCCAGTCCCAGTGCTACTAGCCCTGCTGCCTGCATGGTTCTGTGTTGTGTTGGGCTGGGTGTGGCCCTTTTGTAGGCTCCCAGTGGCCTGCTAGGTCCAGCTGGGCTGATTTGGTGCACCTGTGCCCTGATTCAGTTCAGCCGGCAGTGTATAACGCCATGTTCGCGGTGGCGGCGGTTCCGCCACCGTGATCACGGTATTTCCGCCATTTTTTCCCCGGTATTCCCGTGTCCGCGCTAGTTGTGATGCTCACGGTGTTTCGTGTTGCCGGTAACGGAGGGGTTTCCGTGCAGGCGGAATTAAGGGGAACCCTATTTCCGCGGTGGCGGTTTAGGGTGGTGCTATTACCGGGGCCGTGGGTCATGATTGCGCGGACATGGAAACGGTGCCGTTATGGTTTTACCGGCACTGTTAATTCCGGACCGGAGTACTTGTAATGAGGCCCAATGTGTGCAGAATATTGTTGTGATCTGTGTCAATATTGATAATGAACGATGATTCTCGTTGTGGCGGTTCCTTGGGCCATGTTATGTATCCTGGTCAGATATCAGATCTGTAATTGATGCTTTCTGGTGCTGTCTCGCTGTTTCATGTTGTTTTTCAATCCCGTACTTGGAGGTATTAGAGGGGGAGGGGGAGGGAGGAGGGGAGGAGTGAGACTGGGTTTTACAGATCTTATTTGCTATACTGTTCGATTCTTAAGAATTATTATACATGCCATACGAAGACGGTATTCACCTTACATGCTTTTTCTAATATCTTATTGACAAATTCTGTATGTAAGTGATTGTTGAATCTGTATAAAATCAATAAATTTTGAATTTAAAAAAAAAAAAAGAAAAAAGGAGACCACCAGGGGGCGCAGGCGATATGGCAGCTTACCGAGGTAGCTGTGAAAAAAGAGTGATTGCTTAAATAACACAGAGGAATAATCTGGCTGAAGGAATAAGGACCGGATCCCCCAGGCACTGGTGGGCCAAATCTCAGAAGGGCTGGAGTCCCTCGCAAGCCCGAACGCAGTCCGGACCGGAGTGCAGAGGTGGCCCGAAGGTAGCGCAGCAAAACATAGCAGGCGCAGAGGCACAGTGAAAGGAAGAAAGTGTCCTCCCGGGCGGTGGCTGGACCTGGAACAGCAGCGAGTGGCAAGAGAGCGTCCCCACTCTCACTCCAGTCAAAGAAGCAGAAGGTAAGCAAAGGCTGCAGTGCCCCCCCGTTCCGGCCCCCACGCTGACCCCATTGTCCCCAGTGAAGAGGCTCTCGATGCCAGAGTGAAGAGTGTGCCAGCCCCCAAAGACAGGCAGAATCCCCCCTGCCCGCAGTGAAGTAGACCAAGAAGGAGAGGCGTGGCAGCACGGCAGCCTGGGGCACAAACGGCTGCGCATCCCGGACTTTGGAAAATAAAGAGCAAAAACGTGTGAGTACGGGGGAGTGGGGTAGTAGCAGAGGCGCAGCCTATGAAGAAGCAGCACCGGTACAAGGGAAGCAGGCGTCCCCCATCGGGCAGGGTGCCGGAGGAGAGGAGGCAGTGCGAACCTGACGGCCTGGGGGAGAGAGGCCAAGCGGAGCATGCTCAGAATGACTGTGGCTCCCAGTCAGTGAGCCACGGCCCGAACATCTTAAAGCAGCCCCCACGAACCCATAAACAATCACTCAGCACTCCAGACTCCCAGTACCTAGGTCAGAAATGGGAGATATAATGTTGAGGGCTAAGAGACGACCAAGACACGAGACAAATCCAGGTCACAATGTGCAGAACACACTAAGAAAAAGGAGGCAGTGGGCGAACAGCAGCCAGGGACCATTGACCACCAAGAAGGGGCGAACAAAGGACAGTACAGCAGCAACAACCACGTGAAACAGTAAGCCCGGCAAATCACGCCAACGCCACCAGAGATGCATAAAAGCAGGCTGTCATGTCCTGAACCAGTGCACCAAGGCCAGGCTCCTGAGCTAACGCTACCTCCCGGCAGTCGCAGGAAAAAATAAAATGGAGGATTAGCCAGATATCCCAGGCACAGGCCACGAGAGCTCAACTAAAGCAGACATTCGGCTTATGTTGGGAGAGATCAAGTCCATTAAGTCCACCCTAACTGAGAAGGTCACAGACCTACAGCCCGGGATGGTGAAAGTTGAAGACTGCAGAGAAGCCCTCGAAAACAAACAACTGTCTAGCGACCTCACGGTAATAACCAGAGAAGCCTGCTTCCAGGACCCGGAACAAAGAGAAAACAGACCTGGCACTGAAGCTCGACGACATGAAAAATAGGGAAAGACAGATCAATATTTGCATCATGGGCCTCCAAGAGAAGCCGGGCGAGTCCCCATCCTCCCTTGAAACCAGAGTGAAAGCCCTGATAAACATTCTCTTTGATCCCCTTGCAACCGCAGATTTTGAATTTGACACAGTACACAGAGCCGGAGGCCTGCCAAATGGTTTGAGATCCGTCCTCTCTAAACATCATCATTATAAGCACATTGTAGACATTCTGCAAAAGGTGCGAGAAAGGGAGCCTATCATGTTTGAAGGATCGACTGTGAAAATCTTCCAGGATCTCTCCACACTGACTCTTCTCAAAAGGAAGGGATGTCAACTGCTCACGTCCTGGTTAAAGGAACGAAAAGCTTGGTATAGGTGAGGGTTTCCCCTTTTCACTCAAATTTGAGTGGGTTGGAGAGGACTACCTGGTCACCTCTGAAGAGGAAGCAAGGGGAGTCCTGGAAGAGCTACGGGTGAATGTTCAAGAGACGGGTCAAGATGGTGTGCAGAAGATTAGAGGCCCAGCAGACAGCCCAGCAGCTTCCTCCCTGCATAGAGGAAGGGCCCAGGGCTCAAGGAAATATAAGCACTTCAACACCCCATGAAGGCGCGAGCAGCGCACTTCTCATATAAGAACGAACAATTTGACACTCACAACACATGGCCACCCAGGAAGGGTTGAGCCACACAATTCATGATCTGGAGTAGACCTGGAAGGGGGGCGATAAGCGGGGAAGTTCCAAAGGCATCAAGAGAACTTGAAACATTGACCTCCCACATATGAAGGTTGTAATGTTCAACCCCAGGGTCAACGCTGCCAGTTCTAGTTCCAGTTTATGATATGTTTAAGGCAGTGATCTGTTAATTTTGCCATGAGCTTTTACGTAGGAAACAACTAGATTACCTCGGTGAGGGCTCCCTCAAGTGTGGCCCTTATTGGGGGCAGGGCGGGGGAAACATCAGACAGGGAGAAAGAGCTCATTCAAAGCAAAAGCACTAGAACTGAGCAAGCAGACCAGGCGTCCCTCAGAGAAAGGATATTGGTCACTCAGGGGCATCAGTAGGCAGGCAGAATCATGGTCCGAGACGATAGGACAACATCTGACACAAGGTGATGGCGGGAGCTAACAGAATCAGGTTTGGGTCACTCAAAGCGGAAGGGCTGAATTCCCTGCAAAAACGCTCAATGCTGGCGAGAGAATATAAGATCCGCAAACTGGATGTAATGTTTGTTCAGAAAACGAGGTTGGCGATGGTGAAGGAGTTTAGGGTGGGGGGAAGGGGAATAGGCGGAGCACTACGGGTCTCTAGAGAGTCCAAGAAGGGAGGTGTAGGCATTATCTATAGGAACCTACTAGACCTACAGATCACGCAGGTCCATATAGATAAGGAGGTGAGGTTCATAGCGATCAATGGGAAGGTAAGAACGCGCAAGGTCACCCTTTGCACTGCCTATGCCTGAACCATAAGCCGTTGGTCTTCAGCGAGGATCTTTTCACTTTTCTAAATAACTGGAAGACAGGGATGCTGATATGTGGGGGGGATTTCAACATAATATCAGACCCTGCAATGGATTGGGACTCCATGAGACAAGGGGAGAGCACCCCAGCAACCAGCAGGCTAAGGATTCATTGATCTCCTTGGGGCCAGCTCCCTTGCGGATGGGTGGAGGAAAATGCACAAGCAAAAAAGAACAGTCAAGTACTACTCACCCCCTCACCTCACATACACACGCATAGACTACATAGTCATACAAGCCGCAAACGCATACACGATGCAACAGGCAGCCATTGAAATATTAGGATGGTCGGATCATGACATGTGCTTGCTGAAGCTTGGCTAATGAAATGCTCTATAAAGATCCACTATTCAGAGAAGCTCTGTTTGATTAAATGAAGGGCTACTTTTCAAGCAATGATACATGAGAGCTACCATTGAATACGGTATGGGAGGTGGCCAAAGGCACACTATGGGGCATGCTGATCTCAGAGGAAGCACATAGAAATAGAACCAGGTTGTTGAGAGAGAACAAACTAAACGGGCAATCAGAGAAAAAGAACACATCCTCCAGACCTGGGTGACTAATAGAGAGGAGACCCTAGTGGATCTTGGCACACTTCTAAAGGAGCTGGGCAAAATATGGCACAACAAACCTCTAACACAGCTCAGTTATTTGATACAAAGATATTACGAGAAAGACAACAAGGCCCATACCATGATACCCACGTGCCTGTGGGCCCAGAGGACGGACAGGGCAGTTCACAAACTGAAAGGGGAGAAGGGGGGGTAATGGACCCAGGGGAGATAACAAAATGCTTTGCTCGATTCTATGACACTCTATACACCACAGAGGGCCTGGGTACAAAAGAGGAGATAGCCCAATACATTGATAACACCCCTTGGGCCCATTTGCCAGATGAGACCCTAACAGAACTCAATGCCTGCATAACAGCAAAGGAAATACAGGGCACGATATCAAACCTTGAAGTGGGCTCCGTGCCTCAGCGTTTTGTAAGGCCCACAGTAATTTCCTGACCCCATTCCTAGTAAAATTCTTTAACAGGATTTTAGAAACCGACCAGGCACCAGTATCCTTTACAGAGTCCAGACTTATCATAGTTATTCCAAAAGAGGTCAGAGACCGCAGTGACTGTGTGTCATACTGTCCAATATCTCCGATATCTCTGATCAATGTAGACGCTAAGATTTATGCCAGTGTCTTGGTCGGGCCGCTAGCCCGAATCCTCCTCCAATCAGTGCACACAGACCAGATGGGTTACTTGAGGAACAGACAACGTATGCAAAAACCCTTGACCTCATAGCTTCCATAGACAACCTAGACAATTGCCCAATCCTATTGTCAATAGATGCAGTGAAGGCATTCGATAGAGTAGAATGGCCTTTTCTTTGAGCGGCCATGAGATGGGCGCGGCTGGGATGACAATGGATAAGAGGTGCGCAAGCCCAATATCGGTAAACCACAGCTAAGGTGGTGGTAAGCGGCATAGCCAAGGAATCCTTTGCCTTGACATGAGGTACATGACAGTGCTGCCCACTGTCCCCCCTCCTGTTTGCCTTGGTCCTGGAGCCCCTTGCATGAATAATCTAAGCGAACACCCAAATCTGCGTGCAGAAGCGAGCGAAGCAGGAGTATAAGCTGGCACTGTTTGTTGATGACATCTTGGTATACCTGACAAACCCAGAGGAGTCGGTCCCCACCCTCATGGTAGTTGTCACCAAATACGGGGCCCTATCAGGATATCGTATTAACCTACACAAGATGGTAGCCCTCCTGAGGCATGCTGCCACTTTCCCGAGCCTCTGAGCCACGGAAGGGGGCATTCAGCTACAAATGGAGAAACTAAAATACTCAGGGGTAATTATCATCAGAGACATAGGGAACTTGTTCAGCGCACATTTTGCCCCCCTTTGGGACACGAACAAGGCTGATCCACAGAGGTGGGCCAAAACAGTGCTGTCTTGGGCAGCGCGCTTCACATCGATCAAGATGAATGTGCTCCCAGGATTACTGTTTCTCTATCAATCTCTCCCTGTCGTAATCCCGTAATCGTTCCACACAGAGGTCAAGCAATTCCTGCTCAAATTCCTGTGGGCAGACCGGAAGCCCAGAATCTTGTACTCAACCCTTGTGACGCCCAAAGACAAGGGTGGTATGAACTTCCCAGACATGTTTGAATGTTATAGGTCATCCCAACTGCGGGTGGTAGTGGACCACTTAAGGGTCAATTTGGAAAAACAGTGGGTGGGTCTCGAAAAGTACTTATTCGCCCTGGTATCTCTCAGTGAATGGCTCTGGGCCCCAGTTAGTTCCATGCACCACAGAATCCCAGAGCACACAGTGCTCAAAGCTCTGTCTTCCATTTGGCACCCAACCCGGGAGATATCAGGAGTTTTGACTTAGCCATCATCACTGAGTTGTTTATGGGCAACCCTGATAAGAGACCTGTTAGTAGACCCAAGCAGCTTCAAGCCCCAGTACGAAGGAGGCCTAGTAAGAGTGGGTCAGATGTGGAAGGAGGGCACCTTTGTAACAAAACAGGAGCTAGAAACAGCCCTAGAGGGTGCTGTCTTCTCCCTGTTGAGCTACCTGTAGCTTAGAGGTGTGCTGCAGGACCGGTGCTGGGTGGGAGACCTCAGTAGGCTGCTAACCATGTTTGGAACAATTCTCGACTAAAGCCATACCCACAAACGTCTGATCTTGTGGGTCTACACCTCACTCATTAACAGAGGGCACCTCCCCATGCCAGGCACATTTGGTAAATCGGAGGCAGAATTGGGCATGCATGGAAGCGAGTAAGCCTGGGCGGCAATATGTACTGCAGTGTGGTCCTCCTCAATTTCAATGCAGTACAACATGCATAACAGGAGGCTACTAATGTGATGGCACCCAACCCCACAAAGACTAGCCAGAATGTACCAAGGGCTCACCCCATACTGCTGGAGAGGTTGTTCAGAGGTTAGCGACTATTGGAACCAAGTGTGAAGCTGTCAGAAGTTCCAAACATGCTGGAAAGAAGTCCTAGGGTGGGTTCAGGCCATAGTCGGAATACATAGGTCTCTATCCCCTTTACTCTTGCTGTTTGGGGTGGAATCAGAAACGGGAGGAATATACAGTGGTGTCACACATGCCAAGAAAGCTATTCTTAGCTGCAAGAGTCTGCCTGACAATCAGATGGAAGCACAGCACGCTAACCTCGAGAAAGAAGTAGTTGGCCAAAGCACTTGAGATTTACCTAATGGAAAGTAGCACAGCAGCACTGTTGGAAACACAATCCCACATAGACATGACTTGGTTGCCCTTCATTGAATATTACGCAGTGCATAGAAACACATGAGCACACAAAATTTTACATCTGAGCCTAGTTGACCCTTAACCCAAAATAACCCGGAAAAACTCACAGATGTCAGGCACTGATGGCAAACGTGAAGGAATAGTATAGAAATACCTCCTGCGCCGTGCGGACTAGCCCTTCAGCAGGTAACGTAAACCAGCAAGAAGAATAGCGCTAGGCCTAGTGCTCTAGTCACCCAGTAACTCTCTCTGATGTGTGTGAGGGGAGGGGGGGAAGGGGAGAGTGCTATCAAGGTTTATGTTGAAAGGAGCAATAGAGACGCATGAAGAGTATCCGGTACCAGGACTTTTATTCTTGTTTTGTTCTGACTGTATTATTCAGTTATTGTTCTTTCATGTCTCGTCTTGCAATGTGTTCAATGAGATGCCGTACCTGTATCAAACCTTTCAATGCACGTTCCCTTCGACATTGAGCATGTTGCTTTGCGCCTAATGTATGTTGTCAAATTTAAACAGTAAAAGCTAATTGGAAAAAATAATATTGACAATGTAAAATCAATAAGTCATGAAAAAACTGGGCCAAACAAACATCACAGTTCACTCTAGAGAAAGGACAATTAGTTCTAATTGGCATGGTTGGTATCCCCAATATGTTACATTCTTCTAATTGGCATGGTTACAGCCCAAATACTCTTAAGATCCTTGTATGCGCAGCCTGGGCTTCACATTGCTTGAATGACAATCATAGTCCACAAAAGTCCCTGGGCCTGATTTACAAAACCATTTTACAATGGCACAATCCCATTGAAAAATGATTTGTAAATCAGGCCCCATGTATTCATAATCAGCAGCAGTTTTGAACAGCGACATCAATTGTAAATACATTACAGGTAATGTGTTGCAGTTAATCACAAAACTCCAGAACAGCAGATGACATTTAAAACAAACTGCAAAAACTTATTTACATCCATTATACCCAACAGTTGTGGACAATTCAGGGCAAACTGTGCTGGATATTCCTAATATGCACAGTGAAATTTACAAAAAAGTTCCTTGTGCCTTATTTGTTTAAATCAGTCATAAGAGTCCAACTATCCAGATGTTCTCATCTGTATTGATTCAATTGAAAATAAATACAGTACGTAATTCCGCCTTGTGATCTTCGAACCTTAGCAAAGTTAAAATAGGGCATCATAGGTTGAGTCACGACAATAGCAGGCAACACTTTGTTAGAAAAATAGCTCCTTGGCCATTTGTTTATCTTGCAGACTCCCAAATGACTGCCAGTCCACTAAGCCCAGGTGTTCCAAGCCTGAAAGCCCTCGATCACCCGCGTGGTGCTTTAACATGACTGCCATTCATGAATAACTCCTGTGCCATACAGGCCCCAGCAGAGTGTAATAGTACTTCTGACTAAACCATGACAATGTTCAGTAAGCCTTCACGTTCAGTAAGCCTTCACTCCCCTATGCATAACTTAACACCCTGAGGCCGTGGCACAGAACGCATGCCATATATGACGCCAAAAGTCGGAGTGCTCTACGTTTTTCGGACAAGGCTCACTGAGTGCTTTTTTCATGGTTTTTCATAACATTGTCATAGCGTCTCAGCTTCCCGTGATCTGCCGCTCACTCCACCTTTTTCTACTGCTCTTTCATGCCTCTGCTGCCGGTCTCCACCCTCTGATGTATATTGAAAACTAACAATTGGTTTAATTTTGCCATGTAGGAGTGCACTCGTAATGCCCATGTCTTAATGAAACACACATTGTATTATACAAAATGTACTACATCATGTTTGAAGGTAAACATCTGCACTTTCTCACAGAAAAATGCTCAGAAATTATGACAGGGATCCCACATGCTTTTACATCAGACATAATCGGTTACAATGACCTTGACCCTAGCAGCCCTGCCGACCCGCTAGCTGCCGGTTTGCCCTTCTAGCTGTCTGTGCTGTTCCAGCTTTAGAATCCAATGTCCAGCCTGACAGTCTAAAGCCCAAACCTGGGCTACATTTCCACCCAATCGGCAACCCGAGGGGCCACCGCCACCGTCCCGACCATCTTTGCCTATTGGACACGAGTGGATCCACAACCCGTATAGAAAAATTATAGTTCATCAAGTTCAACATTTGGTCATGGTCCGAACATTGTCATAATCCATTGTGTAGGTCTCTGTCAACAGCACCAGTAAATGCGACTCACAAATAACACACAGTATAATTACATACACACCAATCTTCCGAACACAATTGTAAAATGATGGATAACCCAGTTTGCAGCTAAATCAACACTTTCACCTTAAGTTCCAATCTTCTTCTGGGCAGGGATGGATGGAAAGAAGATGCAGCCACAGCTCAGCACCTTTTTATGAGGCGGCCCAACGAATGCAGGTAAGGATAGACCATTACCTTCCGTCACATCGCCCCTTCCCATTGACCCCTCGTTAGCAGCAAAGTGCATCGCCATTGCTCACGAGGCAATCCCTAATGGCACCGCTCTGGTATGGCCATGGCGACGACTCCATACGGGTGCACTCTTAATGCCCATGTCTTCATGAAACACACATTGTATAATACAAAATGTACTACATCATCTTTGGTGCTAAACAGGCTGTACCCTATTACAGAAAAAGTCTCAAAGATCATAATGGGGACCTGACATGGTTTTACATCAACTATAATCGGTTACCATGACCGTCACCCTGGCAGCCCAGCTGACCTGCTAGCTGCCTGTTTGGCCTACTAGCTGTCTGAGCTGTTCCAGGGTTAGAATCCAGTGTCCAGCTGGACAGTCCAACCCCCTAGTCTGGGCTAAATTTCCACCCAATGAGCATCCCAAGGGGCCACCACAACTGTCCCCACCTGCTTGGCCTATTGGCTGCAAGTGGACCCCTCCACCCACAACTTGGTTAGCAAAATCAAAGTTCATCAAGTTCAACATTTGGTCATGGTCCGAATATTTCCATAAACCATTGTGTAGGTCCCTGCCCGCAGTACCACAGGGCTGGTGGGCTACTGTCCAACGCCCCCCCTCCCCCAATGTTAGGATACATGCAGCGTCCCTCCCCATCATGCCATGACATTGCCACCAACTTGGAGTAACAAAACATCCTGGTGAGGAAAATGTCAAATTGTGTGCTGTGCTTGACTGCAAGGCAGCAGGGAGAGAGGACACCCTCTGACCCTTGGAGCTCTTATGAAGGGTGTGCTCAAGACGCTGCCAACCCTTCAGGGTTTTCAATTATATATGTAATCTTTTATCACAATCAAACAATTTTCATATTGACAGGGACCACCTCAGAAGTCATCCTCAAGCATTGTCCATGACCCAGAAGTATTTGCCAAGAGCCAGACATACTTCCAGGGATGGACATTGTTAATATAGGCAATCCCAAAATTATGGCACATGTGAGTGTGGTTCCAAGAGTCAGCACCTGCCTTCATACCCATGGGCAACCCAGAGAACCCTCCACATCTTTACCTAGTTAAACCTACTCCAGTCCTCTCAATCGATGAAGACGAGCCAGCCTTGTGCCAAGAAACAGCGAATGGCAATAAAGTGCAGGAGGAGCAGAGCGGCAACCAGAATGAAACTACAGGTGACGTGAGCCGAAATCAATGGTGGGCACGGTGGAAAGAGCTAGTCTTCTGGGTGAAGACGGCGGGAAAGAGGATGCAGCTGCAGCTGAGCACCTTTTTATAAGGTGGCCTACCGGATGCAGGTAAGGACAGACCCTCAACTTCCATCACCGTGCCTCTTGCCATTGTCCCCCCTGAAGGTGGTTACAGCAACAAAAGTCCCTGCCATGGTCCACAAGGGCCATAGTGGTGCCTCCATATGTGCAGTCATGTTGCACACTCTGCAGGTCTGTTCTTATCCACTATTTTTCACTTTTCCGTAAATTTAGTCAAGCACCACACCAGTTTCGATGGTGATAAACACAGGCTTTGAGAACATCCCTTAGGCCATTAACTGAAGATGCCTTGCTGTTCAGCTCTACAGTTCAGTGATTATCATCAACAATATATACAAAGCAGACTGCAATCTTTTTCCTAAATTGACATAGATGGACGACTATATGGCCTGCTAGCTACATGCTACATACATAGCAGAAGTCTTTCAAATATGTTTGTAGCATGGGCAGTCACTCCAGCTATGTTGCATACTGTTCAGCGTGCAAGACAAAGTGGGACCACAGGGTGCTTAAGCGCAAATCATAGCAGAAGAGATATCTTCTAATATGCAAATGACCTAAATAAAGCATCTGGACGTCTTTCATCTATATTGAATACCACCAGCAGATATCTTTATGCTTTGCACATATAAAAGGGCATTGTTTTTCTGTCTTTATCACGGACCCAGCCATGTACTAACTTCTTTCTATTTCAGGGCTAACATATAAATTAAGCACTTAACTGCAGAAGTGGATAGAGCTTACAATGATTTCTTATGGGAATTCAGGACATATATACACACCCTAAGCCTCTTGGGACTCCTGACTGCCCAAAATGGATTAGAGAGGATGAGACCAACTTAAGAGACAAAGTACTTCAAAACGTCAGGTTTTCTGAGTGACCTTTAATGACACAAAAGTGTTGCTGGTTTTTTTATGCCCACTCTTGGTCTTCTATAACCATTTTGCTGCAACAGCCCTTTAATTGAAAGGTGTAAAAACAAGGTCACTCAGTTTTTCGGAAAAGGCCCCTATTTTGTGCCTCTCTGGGCAGTTAGAATTAGACAGATACATGTACTTTTCGTGAATTCCACTTCTCCTTTTGGAGGCATTTTCCATCGGCTCAGTTAACAGGAACAGTACACAGGTACTTCAGTTTTTGCAAGATATTGAGTGACAAGAGGATTACTTATTAGCCACGTTAGATGTAACAGCATTATACACCTCCATTGATCATCTGCTTGCTATTAGGGCAATTGACTAACCATACAGAGTATATTCTGCATCTTATTGTTTATATGTGGAAATCCTGAAAGCTTTATTAAAATTTACATTGAACAACAAGGTATTTCTTTTTAATGATGCATACTATCTACAGATGAGCGGGGTTGCAATGGGTGCCAATTATGTCCATATCATTGGCCAATCTTTTTATGGGCCATTATGAGGACATGCATGCATTGGTGAAAAACACTTTTGAACAGAATATAGTTATGTGGAGACGTTATATTGACGACATTATCATTATATGGAAGGGATCTTTTGACCTCTTTAGGGAATATACGGGATACTTAAATAACAATGATTTTGTTATCACTCTAACATGACATTGCGATGGTATCAATATAGATTTCCTTGATCTCCACATTTATATAAAACATTATAAAATAGAGACTACCACATTTCATAAACCTGCAGAAGACAATTCTAACCTACATGCCAGCAGCTGCCACTTGCAATCCGCTATCACTAATGTACCAACGGGTGAATTTCACAGAGCACGCAGGAACTGCAGTAAAGAAGTTCACTGTTTAACAGAATGTGATCTAATATGAAATAGATTTCAGAGTAAGGGGTATTCACCTATCAATATCAGAGAATCATACAACAAAATATTTACATTGGGCCTCATTATGAGTCTGGCGGTAGCAGTGCCGGAAAAACCAGCAGGCTTCCTCCGGACCGGTAATTCCATTCCGCCTCCATGATTGCCGGAATCACTGGGGCATTACAACCCCGGTGACCCAGTAATTCTGGAGGCGGAATTCTATAAAGTACCATTCCCATGGAGTCCAATAGGACTCCATGGGGATGGGGACCATGGAAACATGAATTCTCTCTATGACAGAACCGGTGTTTCCATGTCCGCCTGCAGGCAGGTGGTGTTACTTCCGTCAGGTCAGACCTGGCGGGAGTGATACCTCCCGCCTGCAGGACTCGGAATCAGCCGGTCCGGAAACAACAGTGGCGGTGGATTTACTGCCACCATTGTTTCCGGACCGGCTGACTTGTAATGAGGCCCATCGTACAGAAATGATATGTTACTACTGTAAGGAAGGCATGGTTATTAGAAGCACGACAGGCACATGAAGTACAATCCAAGGGTGTTAATTAAACAGTATATGGGTGAGAGAAATGCCTAATCTAAACCTACATCTAGGATGGGGGCAAGCTACGACCAACAAATTAAAGAAAATGCTGTCCTAGTGGTGGTGTGTCAAAACAAAATGGCCTATACTAATAAACCTATTGCCAAATCCGTACTCTATATAACAAAAGGCTGCGGGACAATGATATGTATAACAAAATAGTGCAATGCAAACTAAAATGTCCATAAGGGTTTCGGTAGTTCAGGAATGCTGAACTAATACACTCCATTCCCCATGTTGCATCACGGGACAAGGCAGAACAGTGGCATGACTTTGAGCACTGCTTGAGTCTACAGGCATCAGGAAGCTGTTTCTTTAGAAAAGGCAGGAACCCTTGAATCAATATATTTTGCCTGGCAGCACAAGACTTTTCTCAAGCTTTCACCATGTGGGGTTCCACTCTTCTGCAGCTTTTTCGTGATTACCCTTTGTTGTGTTCACCTTTGTCTTTACACGACCGTTCAGTCACTTTATCAAAATATGGGATTCACTTCCCCTTGCTTTCAATTGGCATTGCTCTGTCGGGTTCATTATAGCCTTCAAATCACAGATCAGTTACCTTTACCAGTTCTACTAGCTTATAGCATTCAGGAATTATTAATGTCTTTTTAACACATATTTGGTTCCATTTCACCAGTTCACTCAGGTCCCCCTCCTCGGGGTACAGACCTTCCTCTATACGGTTCACTCAGGTCCCCCTACTCTGGGATTAGACATTCCTCTGTAGACAGTTCTGGCTTCCTTCGATCGAGCACCAGTTCAATATAGAGACTTCCAATAAGCGATCACATCTCGCCGAGCCACTCTGTTATATTGTAGCAAGTGTGTTTACTATTCACAATCAAGCTTCTCTTTCTCATGGCTGCTGCCCTACGTGCAACCCACAATACTAGATACAGTTCAAATGTTATTACCGAACTCCTCTCCCGAGGCCTTCTGGTATCTGCAGTTCATTTCAATACTTGTTGGCCCTTGGCGATCGTCCCATAAGATCATCAGAATGGTGCAGTTATTTACATTAAGCTGCAGCTGGCGGTTAAAAAATCCATCTGCCGGTGTCTGAAACTGGTGGCAGGGGCAAAAGGGAAGGATGTACCTATTTTGAAAACATAAAATTCATAATTAGTCTCGCCAGCCGATCTTTATTAATATTATTCATTTTATTTATTACGGCCGAGCTGAAACTATTTGCTTTCAAGGATAGTGCAATGGAGTATGTTCGGCTCCAAAATCAATGCGAAAACTAACGAAATAAATCGAGGTTGGTACACAATGAGAAACAACTTTTTGTCTACATGCGTGTGGAATGTGGACCTGCATGCCCATGTGCCCGCTACGAGGACGATCCCACAAACCTTTTCAAAGCTCTTCATTAATTCATTTATTCATGCATCCATTCATTAATTCTTCATTCTGGTATAAAAGCGTCTAAAGAGTTATTTACATTATATTTGCAATTTCCATTGTGTCTCTGCGTAATGCACTCCGTAAATCCCACTGTGCTCTTGACAACGATTTTTCGTATACTGAACTAACATGAAACTCGAGCTAGTTTAAGAATTTTCTGCCTTATCGTCTCAAACGTTATTGCACCCCTCAGCCCCCTTTCAAATGAAGTTCTTTCTGCATGGTCCCTGTCTCTCAAGGTCAAAAAACAATAGAACCTTATACTGCCAGTGCGAGTTGTGGGCCTCTTCAGGGCGCGAGCTGAAAATCAAAGCCGCTGACCTTCACTAGAAATGAGCATACATTCTTTCTTTGCAACATCCCGTAGTAAAGCCATCTGTGAGAACTTGAAGTTTCAAATCCATCTATGTAGTGCGCCTCAATGTGCAAATGCAAACTGGCTTCTCTCCCATCTGCAACGGCTCGCTTGGCGCGTTCTAAGGCCCCAATTTTGTCCTCGTTGTCTGCGAGCTTTGAAGCCCCAAAGAACCATAACTATTGAGACTTTTAATTTTTTGGGGAAGGTCAGGGAAAGTATAAAGTACCTGAGGAGTTGAGTTGAAAGTGAGATTTATTGTTTGTTTGTTTTATTATTTGCAATATGCAAGCCTCCCCTCGGTTAACAGTGCCCAGCATTTATAAGAGATTGCGAAAAAATTAGTTACATCAGCAAAAATATATACATACACATATAGACAAGGTCAGCAATATGAGATGAATAGAGAGAGAATTCAAAGATGACACCCAGGTAGTTCGTCACTCAGGATGGTGAGGGTAGGGGTTAGGGTTAGCGTACTTTGTATGCACACTGGACAATAAAAATTATTTACAAAAAGACAATCATATTACAGTTATTTAAACCGGGATTTGTACTTCACAACCAGCTCTCTTTTGGGTGGACATGGCACAGTGGCAATGTTGGGTGGCAATGGATCAGTGCTCTGCACAGAAACGTTCAAAATTCCATATCTGTGCTTCTCTAATACAGCAACAATAAGGCTTTTGACAAAGTCGAACTCCATTTCCTCATAGACTGCTTTGATCACCCATTGCTTACTTCTTTTTGAAAAGGTCTTAGTGTAGCGAGGCATCCTTACATTAACCGTAGTCCTAGATTGTTCACGGCCAAGATTCTCGTTATGGGCCAAGACGGCAAGTAGAGTCCTATGTCTCATGCCCTGTATGCTGAAAGGCAAGCGCTTTGGCCTGTACTTTAGGCACATATTGTGGAACACATCCAAACCTCCTGTGTGACAGAATTCTGTCAGTCCCCTCAAATCTCTTGATAGAGTTTTATCGAAAACAATCTTCTCAATGGCTTTGTGTGTCGGTGAAGATGGATTCAATCACTTCTTCTTCCGTGCCTCCACTGGGGATAAAGGGCCATCTTCACATTGGTGGAAATGTAGGTTTTCTGACCAGTGGTGCACGTTGGTACAGTGGTGCATCAGTGACCGCCATTTTTCAAGTAGTATTTCCACTGACCCTTCACAAGTTTTGGAGCTCCACCAAAGATGGTTGCTGATAGACTGGGACCACTCTGAAATACTTTCCAAACCTTTTTTTTTTCCCTGCAGCCGAGATTTTCTTATTGATTGATTTAGCAAGATGCCATACGTCAAATTGATGTTTAATATGTGGGAACTGCTCTCTCATTGTCTTGGCAATTGAAACGTGTCTGTCCGTGGCTATGAGGTCAATGTGCATTCCCCTCGATTGTAGATATTCCACCGATTTTATAAATCCTAGTTTCTCCATGGCCACTGAGGATGTACATTGTGTTACCTACACAACCACCAAACTCACAATTTTCTTACTATCCATGTCCTGAAAGTGGTAGGTGCAGTACTTGGCAGAAAATCCAGGGCTGTTGCACTGTGCATCGCCAGCTAGCCAGAATCATCTGCCTTTGAATGTACTTGCTAGAGACAATTGTTCAATTTTCCAAGCATCACTAATGGCCGGAAACAGATAATCATGTTGGTATTTGTAGTACTGCGTTTTTTAAATGAAATGGAGTCCCACAAACTGAAAGAAAGACTCTAACTTTCTAAAACTGGAGCCACTAAAAAGTGATGCAGGTTCACACAGTAGATTGCCTGCTGGCAGTTTCCCCAGCATCGGTTGTGCAGACCATGAGAACGTATGATGTAATCTACAGGCGGCATGTATTGTGACGTTACTGCCTTGTTTTTGACAAGTCACATGAATCAATGGCTTCCCATATACTTTCCCTCTGATGGAATGCCCACATTTCAGCATACTTATAATATCCATCAAACAACTATCGAATACTATGTATTTGCCCTCTTTCATTAGACTGTCATCCTGCGTCAAAGTTGTTTCGGCCTGTGACGTTGAGGACATATCACCACATTTGAAAGAAATATCGCTGCTATCAAGTTCTAATGCGTCGGTGAATGCTGCTGCTGGTTCATTCTCTGTCATTTCAACATCTGCTACCTCAACATTGATGGGAGAACACAACAATGTTGACAGCTTTTTTGGTGTCAATTTTTTGGCGGGTGTAGATTGTGTGAATTGATCTGCGACTACTTCAGAGCTATCTTCAATACATCCAGTATCATGTTGTTGCGGCGGTGCGGTCGTACTGTAGCAATGGTCCAATAAAACTTTACTGGATTCTCCAGACACATTCATTTCATGTTCTGGCCATTGGACATGAGCATCCCGAGTCTCAACATGCCGCGTCTGAATTAATAGTTCCTCCATAGTGTAAATGGTCTGGCAAGCAACATCTCTCATTCGCTTCACTGTCTGTGTATGTATAGTTCGTAGACCCACGGGTAACTAAAGGACAGATTGGAAAAGGGATGTTCAGTTTAAACACAAGATAAAGTAGAGTACAATTGACAGGAAAAAAACATAAAATAGTCCCCAGCACAATAAAATTCTAAAGTTATGAACTGTTTGTAACTAACCTTATTTTGGTTTCTTTTCTTTGCAACTTTTTTGACTCGACCTTCAACATCTGCACGCTGTTGCTCCGATACGTATCCGCATGTCTCCCCTTCCTCTTGTGCTGCAACAACTATATTTTCTGTATCCGCATAGACAGCATGGAATGAGGCTCCATGGACTCCCTGAAACATAGTATTTTCATTACTGTGTATCAAAATATTGTTAGCGTAAAACGCACGCGAGGACAAACACACATGTACATCTCAATAGCCAAACACGATTTAAACATTGTGTGGAACAATCAAACGACAAGTATTCGAGCTCTGATGACCTAGTTCGATGGAGATGTCAATATCCATACCTCTGGCCCTACATGGACTGCCACGAATGATTGTATTGAAGAGGAGGCATCAGCAACTCCCTGAAACACAGTACTTGCGTTAGTATGGTTTTCAATATCGTAAACATAACACACACTTGGGGTCGACGGCACAGGTACATATAAAGAGATAACCACAAATGTTGCATTGTCTAAAAGAATCAAGGACTATTTAAAAATTATCAGATTTAATTGACTCATTTCTCTGATTTCTTTACATCTGCATCATCTAAATGGGATGTTGTGATTGTAGTGGAAGCTCCATCATCTCCCTGAAACACAGTACTTGCGTTAATAGGGCAGAAAGTATAGCAAATGGAATCACATTATATGATCACGCTCGATGGAGCTGTCAGTATCCATACCTCATGCTGCTGAAGAATATCTAGGGCTGTTGTCAGTGTGGTGCGCACTTCCAAAAGCTGTTGCGCCGATTCGTATCCGCATGGTCCCGCTTCCACCGGAATTACTTGAATGTCAGGCTCCACATCAAGTGCGTGGGTTGACGATTCAACAACTGCCTGAAACATAGTATTTGCATTAGTAAGGATTACAATATTGAAAACACAACACACGCTTGGGGTCGACCGCACAGGTACATATCAACGGCTAACCACATATGAAACATGGTGTAGAACAATCAAACGACAAGTGTTCCAGTCCTGATGATCACGGTCAGTTGAGCTGTCAGTATCCATACCTCGGGCTGCTGAAGAACATCTAGGGCTGTTGTCAATGTGGTGGACGCTTCAGCATCTCCCTGAAAGACAGTACTTGCATTAGTATGGATGACAATAATTATAACTGAAAACAAACACCAGGGGACGACAACTAAGGTGTATATCAATTGGAAAGCACTAACCAAACAATTGGTAAAATAATCACACGATACATACAAACTATTACTTGACATGCATAAAACAAGTCTGTAGCGGAATAGCCAAGTATGATTACCTGATACGCGCTAGAAGTGGTTGATAACTGCGAGCACGTGACGGAAGTAGAATGTTCTTGCTTCAGATTCAAGGGATAGTCAAGAAGTTGTAAAGGTAAATTATTGTTTGATAATGAAATGCCAATATTTAAAATTGCCATGTAAGGAGACAGAATACTTGAGTAATGCGCAATATAGCACAGTTCCCTGTGCCCATATATAGATTTCGTTTGTGGGTTATGAAATCTAAAAATAATATATTGATAAATGTCATTATTCAAAAAGCTATACACTCATATCAATGTCGAAAGTATTACAAATTGGAAACAACACCTAAAATATCAATGAATCCATTCGGCTACCTACACACTCCAGCAAGGCCTAAAGCTAGAAACGTACTCTTGACTCACCAGTGGCGGATTGTGGATGAATTTAGTGGGAATAGCGTTTGCAAGCAATTTTTGTGTCAATCGCCGTTTGTTCTTCTTTGTTACCCAAGATGTGGTGTACATGTTCGAGGAAAAGTGCCAGCTGCAGATGCGGTATCGATCACCCCTCTTGTCCTCAAAGACTTGTTGGACTCTACTTTCCAGCTCATCCAGTGGATATCCGCAATGTCTGACCCATTCTCTTATTCGATCAACAGTTTTCGGGAAAACATGCATTGTAGTGCCTTCAGATTTAGCATGGGTCTTCGAAGGGCAACCGCTAATCGAACAGGCAGGCATTGTTGAAAATTCTGAAAATTTAATATCAAGATTATTATAAAACCTTGATGAATAAAAATGTCATAAAAAAGTAAATTAACCATACCATGCTCAATGCAAGGTTTGTTTTGGTCGCCGGAACCATACCAGTTCATCATGTGCGGCTTAGTATTTGCATAAGTTACAGACATTTTTTAAATTATGTGACTAAACTCTGAACATGTGACTCGTCCCTTGGATGTTGTGTCTTGCACGAAAAGGAACCATGCTTACATTATAGACTGGACCCCTGAAGGATGCAATTCGATGACAATTGACACAGATGAAAATAAATAGATCTATTGATAGCATAACAATTGAAACTCAAGTCAATAGCAATGAGACCAATGACCATAGCTCTATTGGGTACTGTAATAGCAAATAGATTGAAATGTAAAAATGACCGAAATATGACTAGGATACATGGCCTTACCTTGACCAACAAACAGTTGGATTCAGCAGGCCGAGCAGTATGTTGCAGGAGAACAGGTAGATGGCCATAGGTAGCACACTGACAAGTTTTCTCGAAGCGGTCACAGATAACACGGCGATGAGCAGATTAGCATAGATCTCAGTGCTTCTTAGGTAGAAGGTTCAGGAGTTGACTTGCAAAGCCCAAAGATGTTCTCATGAAACATATCAAGTGGTTTATAAAGTATTACAAACAGGGGTGTGTTTGTGAATGAATGACGTGTGTATGTCGTGGTATTATGTTTATTGCAGGGGGGCGGCCTGCCTCAGGGGAGGCCTGCCTGGAGACACGGGGTCTGAGGAGGCCATGTGAGCGATGGCCCCTGGGCGTGGGATACCTTTTGAAGTGTACATGCTGTTTGGCACCTTGGCCGTTTGCGCCCGTCACAGCCCCCCATGCCACCGCTCATCCCCGGGTGCGAACCGCCTTTGATAGAGGGGGTGGGATGGATGGGCCTGGGGCGTGCAGATAAGGCACAGGAAGACTGCTGAATGGAGACACACTTATGTGGATTGCAGGAGGGCGGCCTGCCTCAGGGGAGGCCTGCCTGGAGACACGGGGTCTGAGGAGGCCATGTGGGCGATGGCCCATGGGCGTGGGATACCTTTTGAAGTGTACATGCTGTTTGGCACGTTGGCCGTTTGCGCCCGTCACAGCCCCCCATGCCAGCGCTCATCCCCGGGTGCGAACCGCCTTTGATAGAGGGGGGTGGGATGGATGGGCCGGTGGGCGTGCAGATAAGGCACAGGAAGACTGCTGAATGGAGACACACTTATGTGGATTGCAGGGGGGCGGCCTGCCTCAGGGGAGGCCTGCCTGGTGACACGGGGTCTGAGGAGGCCATGTGAGTGATGGCCCCTGGGCGTGGGATACCTTTTGAAGTTTACATGCTGTGTGGCACCTTGGCCGTTTGCGCCCGTTCCCTTGCCCTTATGTGATGTTAACTTTGCATGACATTCGAGTAGATGGGAACACTGAGCAGGACACGGGGCATCCATTTTTGTATCCCCTTTCCACTCCATGTTGGTGACCAGGCCTCACTGACATAGTACAGCGCGCAGAGCACATAGCCCACAGCCTCGTTCCCACTCTGACTGGAAAACTCCATAGGTATTTGCAACAGCTAATAAATGTAACACATCACCCTCTGAGATCACGGTCCTGCATGTGAACTGGCCTGAACCAAGCACATGGCTCGTTCATCTCCACAAACGTGTCCTTGCCCACGCACCCTCGCCAGTGGAAAGTTACTGCCATTCTGACCCTGTGTCCCTGCAAGGTATTCTCTTCATGTGCCAGACCACTGACCACGCCATGATGGCCATCTAGCAGATCCCCAACTAACATTAGACCCCTACTGCAGTATATCGTTGCCTAACAATAACAAATGCCACATATCGGAGATTCTTGTGAGCACAGACCCACACTTCAAACACTGTATTATAGTGGTCAAGACCCTTGACCAAAGGCCTGTATAATCCAATGTTAATTGATAGTATTGATATATGTGTGACTTTTATAGAGACATAACCGACTGAAAGACTTTGAACAAGTGTTATTTAGTGCATGCATTATTGATAATATATTATGTTAGCTTAGATAGTGACCACCCCGCTTCACAGCGACCTGAACTTCACCCATTCCGAGCACAGGTGTCTGACGTCCATCCTTGAATGGAGACACACTTGATTGATTTAAAAAATCGAAACAACCATTGTTAAAATATATGTGGTGTTTTATTTTGTAACTTATTTTGATGACACAAAAATACAAAAGTTTACACATTGTACAGTTCAGGTTGCAGCACAGCGAGAGAAAATCCCCTGTACTGACCGCTGTCACTCGGGAACGTTTCTCTTATGGCACGAACGGCACAGGCGGGTATCACTCTTCGAACACAGTGTCCAAGCCTCCTGTGAAGCCACCATGTAAAGGAACGATAGGCCACCAGCCTGTACCACCTCGGAAACGGAATGAAACAAACTGTTTTTAAATGACCAAGATAAGTTTAATAAACGTTTGTTGTCAATGACAATTCTTGTAACTAATGGCATTCTGCTCGGACAAATGCTATCTAGACACTGCACACTATTGAAAGATTTTCATGCGTTACAATGATATGTATATGTAATTTTGGATATAGTAGAAGACCATGAAATGGGAGTGGCATGACAAGCAGAGTATACTTACTTGTTACTCGGATTACAAGGACGAACAGTTGCGCGAAGTTCGTGCATAAGCACCATCATTATCCTCAACACGGTCCGTGTGAGGCAGGCTGCCCTGAAGTCTGGCAGCTCGGTGATGCATTGCGGTCGTGGCTCGCCTTCCGAAATGTAGGCCACGCATCCTGAGTTTTCACAGCAGCAGCAGTTCTCCTCCTCGGTCGGCATTAGCTTGCACCAATTGCATGTGCACCAGGTGGAAACACCGTCCATGCGACTATGTCTAGTGTCTTCATCCGTTGATTCGTCCTGCCAACTGCTGTCGGAAGCCCCATCGTTTTCGCGTGTTTCCCTTTCCAGTAGTTCCTCCTCGGTATACTCGGGCTCGTACATGTAGGGCATTATTGTATCCATTGTGTGTTGCACAAACTAAAATAATTGATAGCGGTGGTACTGGTATCTGTCCACATGGGCTACAAGCAACGAAGGTAGCTGACCAGAGCACAGAAACGAGTGACAGAATACGCAAAGTAACACAGAGAGAGGAATGGAATCGAAAATCTGCTGCTGTGTGTTGTGAAACGGTCTGTTTATACTTATTGAGGAAAGAGGCGTCCTGCCATTTCCATGGCGACACGTCATTAGCTGAAGCGCAGCGAATGTTGACACGAGACGTGCTTTGGCGTTGTGAAATGGGCGGTACGCATCTGCTGATGACAGGCTCAGGGGCGGGGGATATGATTTAGTGCCGCAAAAGCAGGTCAGCCAGGGCGATGGGAGAAATGATAGGATTATAACAAAATGGCAGCTCCATGGTGCCTGTTTTCGCGGGCGTTTAATGGACGAAAACTCGGGTAAGGTCCATAGGAAATGTTTCTAAAATCGAGCGACTTAGGCTTAAGAACACATGGCCGACCCGTAGGGGCAATAAAACATTTTGACCAAACCATTCCTTTAAAATTTCATAATGAGCGAACACCAAATGGGATTGTTTTGTGGAATTCAGGCAAAGAGCTGAGTACTCCACCGAGAAAGTTTGTGCACAAATCTCCAAAATACAGATCGGATTTCTTCTTATTTTGTAACATATACGGGGTTGGTTTGGCCCCTCAGCCTTTCACCCCGTGGCCGGGCCGAAATCGTCCCCTGGGGAGTGGGGGCTGGTTTCTGGCCACTCCTGGGACGGTTTTGGGGGATTTTTTCTTTTAAATTACATTTTTGAAAAAAATTCACCTGCAACGTGCAATATGGATCTATACACAGAGATATTAATGATACATATGGTGACCCATTCTTGTATGAAATGTATATCACATTAGTGAAATCATAACCATATGTTTCATAATATACTTAGGAACAATGCTATTTGATGCCACTTCCTGTTTTGTCAAGGGGTGAAAGGTCGTGTTTCATCGCTTCCCGGGATGTCACTTTTGGATGGGGTCAAATGACATCACTTACAGTGATGTCATCAGAGGTCAAGAGTCGTGAGGCGAGGGGTGGGACACTTTTTTGAGGTGAGGGGTAGGCCACTTTTTTTTGGGTCTCCGGGCATATTTCAGTCCGACCCTGAACATATATACATATATATATATATATCATTGACACATGTATTTCCACTGGCCAACAGGGCGTGGTTAGTGGACTTGTGAACAGAACATATTAAGGTAAGATAGGGAAATACATACAGCCTAATTAATAGGGGACTAATGATTACATAACTAATATAGTGCCAATTGTGTATTCTTTCAGTTAGTGTACACTGGCTCGGCAACTCATTAGTTATGCCGAAATGCAGTAAGTTATTATGTTTACTAATGGGTAGCAAACAGTTCCAATTTGGTAATATCAGCTTTCGGAGGTGTGATGCTTGACATCTGAAGTCTTTAATTTATTTCACAGATCTCCCCATACCGTGATTAGGGTGAGTTTTGATATTAAATAACCGAAAAGAGGCATCGGCCATCTGCAAGACTAACCCGTAATGGCACATGGCACCAGATAGTATATTTTTACTTCAGTGTCTTATCACCACTAAAACACTTTTGGTGTGGGAACATCTTTTTTCATTCGAAATGGACATGCAACAGTAATGTAATGCCTGTGCATGTATCAGCACTAGGTTGCTTCACGTATGTACGGTTCAGGCAATCAGTCACGCAACACGTCATGCAGTTTAGTTTCTACTATAACACATTGAATAGACACAAAGGAATGTGTGGATGTATGATCATCTGCTTAATTAGCACTTGTCCAATACCAGTTTCTGTTTCCCCTGTATCTCGCTTGTGCTCCTTACCTGCACGCCAATCCTGTTTTTGGTATGTACACACAAAATCTTTGTGCATTGTCATTCTTATTTTCTTTTTATCATTATATGTGTAATTTTTTTTGTTTTGTCAACAAAGAAATGGTTATATTTATGTTGTTAATATGATTGATTGCATCAGCCTTGAAAAAGACGTTACGTCCAAACACGTGTCGGTTCAATCAAGTTTTACGATGAGACAGGCAACAAACCAAGATTGAACTGTTATTCAATAAGGATTATTGTCTAATTTGTATGCTTCAAATACAATTTAGGGCTGAGCGCAAGCCAGAAGTACAAGTTTGTAATATGTATGGCAATAGATAGATGGGTATGATGCTACAGGTAATTGCACGGGTATGCCAGTACAGATGGAAGATTGAATGCGTGTTTGCAGATGTGTGGAACATATTTATTTTATTCTGTTGGTTAATTCAAACTTTACACAAGCATAAACCATAATAGATTGAACAGTTAAAAATTAATCAAACACAAATACTATTTACAATTATAGAATTGTTATAAATACATAGTCAAACACATGAAAATCTCATCAGAATTTAAAATTCAATCAATCCTAACTTTTTTTTTTTGTTAATTTGACCACTACTGTTGTCACTCCAACATTCTTCCCACTATCCAATCCATGCCATACTTCATCCAAGGTTAGTATAAACCAACTAATATTTTATAAAAGACACATTCCGATGTTAAGCCACTCAAAAAGGGCAGTCTATTGTTATATGCTTCAAGAATTGTATATTTTCAGACTGTTTGCAACAGCGACAACATTTTTTAAATGCAGGTATTACATTTCGTACGGCTAATATTTCATTAGTCTGTTAAAGTTTTAGCCTTAATCTCAAAAATGCATTCCTATAATGCACATCTGGGAAAAAGGATAACTATTTTGGAAGAGTGCCCAATGACTTACATTCCTTTGCCATGCTATCATATAACTTGTATTGCACTCAACTATCACAAGTTTTGCACCAGTCTAATTAATATACATTTTATTTAACTCAAGAGAGATTACGCAGCAGATTCTCAATGCATCACAGTTCGTTTGTTTCAATGCCCCCAGAATACCATTGGGCATTTTCCCTTTTCTTGCTCTAAATCATAATATTTTATTTATTTATTTATTTATTGGGCTTTTGTATTCCGTCTATGCACAAGTGTTTCCAGGCACCACAAGACGAAGAATGCGGGAGGGGGTGGGGGAATCATATGAAAAGAAAACAACAATGACGGTTATATTGGCCTTGTGACAATCCTACTGTGCAAGAGCAAAGACAAAGTTGATAAGTGCTGTTTGAGAGAGAAGTGGATGGCAGTATGGGTGGGGGTGAAGGGCAGCAGTGTGATTGTCCCATGGGGGTGAGCCATTACTGAGAGGGCCAATGACGGCAAGTGCCAGGGGAAAAAGGGGAAGGGCAGATAAGTGCAATTGTACAGGGTGGATCAGATTCGGGCTAGACCGGGGAAGGGTGCCTGAGGGCAAGTGCTTTTAGGGAATGCTGGAGGGGAATGATCAGGGTCGTCTGGCCACTCTATGACTCAGAAGAGACCAGACACCAGTCGCAGTGTCAGAGGGGCATTAGCACGGGAGGGTGAGAGTGAAAGAAGAGGAGAAAAGGAAAGTCTTGAGAAGTTTTCCGGAACTTAAAAAGATCTGGCTAATATCAGAAGAAGGCAGGGAGGCCGTTCCAGAGGGACGAACCTTCCGAGGAAAGGGATCTACCTCCACTCTCTGCTTGGAGAAACGTCTGACCACAGATATTTGGAGGCAGCGGACCGAAGAACTCTAGCAGGGAGGTATTTTGGGAGAGAAAGCTGGATGTAGAGAGGTTCCAGGCCCCAGACCGCCTTTTGTATGATGCACAGGGTCTTGAGTTTGTAGTCACCAGAACTCAGTGTAGAGATTTTAGGAAAGGAGAGATGTGGTCCCTGCACTTTAGACCAAGTATAAGCCTCAAAAGAGGGTGAGGGGAGGGGGCCCAAGGAGGGTGGCCAGAGAGTGAGGGGGAGACAGGGGAAAAGGTGCCCCCAGTACTCCAGATAAGATTTTGAGGTGGTAGTATATTTTTAAACTTTGAGAGTAAATGTAATTTCAATAGAGTGAGAGTGAAACTCAGTGGAGATATTTAAGGGCTGGAGAAATGTGGTCCCTGCACTTGAGACCAAGGATAAGTCTTGCAGCCTTATTCTAGATTAGTTCAAGTGGGCGAAGAGTGGAAAGAGGCAGATTGAGGAAGAGCCTGTTGGAGCAGTCCAACCTAGAGAGAAACGGAGCTCTAGAGACATTGCGCTTCTGGGGGCAGGTGAGGAAAGGCAGAGTACCTCTGAGGAGGTAGAGCTGAAAACTGGACTTCTTGACAAGGTCAGTGATATGTGGAAAGATATAGATGAGTCAGAGATAATGCCTCAAATGAGGGTGAGGGGAGGGGGCCCAAGGAGGGTGGCCAGAGAGTGAGGGGGAAACAGGGAAAAGGTGCCCCTAGTACTCCAGATTAGATTTTGAGGTGGGAGTATATTTTTAAACTTTGAGAGTAAATGTGATTTCAATAGAGTGAAAATGATTTTTCTCCTTTGCAAGAGAGCAAAATGTAGGTGACATCCAGCAGTGTGCAAAAACTGTATGGAAATCATTGCCATTTGGTCTCTCCTATGTAAATGTTGAAAACACAAACACCTAGCCAATTACATAGTAAAGCAAATATGAATGTTAATGTGTGTTTTGAGGTTCAATACCTGTTACGCTCACCTGGTATCCACGGGGGCACCACACGATACTGGATGGACGTCTATTATGCTTGAGCTAAAACATGGCGCTGGTGCGCAGTGTATTCTGGGGGCACTCAGAGCCATAATGGATATTTACTCCATGCCTCAGTGAAAAGCTGTGCTTACTTTGCTGAAAGCTAAATTTACTTTGCTGAAGAAAACATGCTTTCCAAACCTGGTATGCAGTCAAGGACATTCTGCTGGGAAAGCTGGTTTTGTTATATCTCGTTATGAGTTATGGGACTGTTTTCCGTGGTGTTTGTTCTTAGGAGAGGGAAGCGCTTTGCTCCTTGAGGTTACTGTCGTTTGACCCAGCTGGCAACCAACGGTTACCCATCAATGCGCAAGTGCATTCCCAGAAGGTTCGAGAAATTACCACCCCTTTTTGAGGAGTGCATATATGCGGAACCCCTCAACGGTCAGACGGGACAAGTACAAAGAGCTCAGTCGGAAGGGGGACGCCTTTGTCTGGCATACCTGTGGGTTGTTGTGCTCTCGGCCTGGCTGTTATCGGGGTCTTGCAGCCGCTTCTGGCGAGATGAGGGATTCAGTTATGCCCACGGTGATGTATTTTCTTTGGAATTCTCTGTCTTTTCTGTGATTTATTTCTGTGTTATCACTTGTTGCTTCCAAGCTTTGAATAAATAGCCGTATAAGTGCTCATTATTTTCTAAGCGTGCATGTGGTTGTAAGTCATTGCGTCGTCTACCTGCGTTTAAAGTATTGGCTCTGCAATTGCACTGGTGATTAATGACTGTCCGTGCACTCTGGGCGAGCAATACATTTTGGCGCTGTGAGCAGGGCTTTTGTGATTAAATGTTAAAAATATTAAAGAATCTGTTTGAACGCTGATGGGCTTTGTTTACATTGCAACCGAAAGTAATTTGGCAGCGAGTGTTGGACTGTGTTAATCTGTTTTTTCTTTAGTGTGTGCGTGCCTGTGCAAGTGACTGCAGTGTGGAAAGGAAAAAAATATATATATATGTAAAGAGGTTTTGTACATTATTGCAATGATGAATAGTTTGTTCAGGAAAAAGAGCGTTCCTGCTGGCGGTGAATGTTCTGATGTTATCATTCCAGGCTGGGCTAAGAGCCCATATGATAAATTGTCCCAGGTGTGGGCATGCGGCACGGGGCTAAGTGAAACATGGGATCAGGGATTGGGAGATGCTGATCCGTCTGATGTAATGTTGTGCTTACAACAAGTTTCAGTGGAAAGGGGAAGGGAATGCACTGCGCTGGGTAGGCGGGGTTGGGTCCTCCTGCACGCCTATAGGAAAATACATCAAAGGAATTTGGAAATGAAAAATGATATTTTGCGATTGGAAAGAGAGCTGGCTGCAGAAAAGCAGATTGCGTTAATGCAGCAGATTCAAATGAAACTTTTTAAAGATAAAGCCGACACATACCAGGCCGTGGCTGAGAGGGCAGCAGACAGAGTAGCCCGGTATAAGTATAGGAAAAGACGGGGAGGGGTCAACCAAAGAAAGGTGGCAGCTGTAATCACTACCGCCGGTGTGGACTGGGATCCGGATAATTGGGATGGTGACATTTTTAACTCATCCATTCCAGAGAGCAGTTCGGCAAATGAGTCAGATCCCAAAACGGAATTTAAGCAGAAGACAGTGGTGGCTAAGCCAGTTAGAAGACAGCGAGCCGGGCCCCACACGCAGAATCCTGCGGGCAGGGTTGTGGATTTAACCACACTGGAGGATTACACCCAGCAGGAGGTTGGGGAAATTATTATCCGTTTGAGGCAAAAATCAGGGGAACATTTATTGACATGGATGGTGAGGTTGCTTGCTAGATGGGAGCGCCGTGGGGTTGTTGGTAGATTCCACGGGCTCACCACGTTTTCTAACCTTGTCAACTGACATGTACAGGAGGTCTTAAGGGCAGGGCCGCCCCCTGATGAGAATGGCCAAGATTCACAGGTGTCTTTGTTGCACCTAGCATCCCAAGCATGTAACCGTAAATACCCCATTACCACAGATTGGCCTAGCGAGGAAACAAAGTGGTATACTTTGAAAGAGGCAATTCAAAAGGTCAGAGAGCATGCTATGAAAGAGGCAATTCACATAGATGCTCCAGGACACATGGGGGCCGTGCCGCTCTCAGTTTCAACTAGAAATATGGTGATCAGAACTGCACCGCCCGCATACAAAAGTGTCATTATGACTTTGCTCGTAGGTGTGACGGGCAAACCCACTGATGAGGTAGTGGATGCCATTCGACAACTGGCAGATTTAGGGGAGTGGCACAAGAGTGATGACAGGCCACGGGAGAGAGAGGGGCGTAGTGAGAGAAGAACTGTAGGCAGGAGGCAAGATAGTAGAGACTCCCGAGTGTCCAGAAAGGACATGTTTTTGGCTTTGTTAAAAGATGGTGTGCCACGAGAAGAAATTGATGGCATTGAAACTAGGGTAATGTATGAATTATACAAAAAGAGAGGGCTTGCAGCCAAAGAGCGCTATAAACAGGTTAAGAAACAGGTAGTAACCAAGCCACAGGGGGACACCTTACCTTCCGCTCCCCCTGAGGAAGAACAAGAAGAAGGGTCTATGGGGACACCTTCCCCATACCAGCCAACATACACTGATTTGATGAAGGTGGTGAGTGCAATGCTAGAGGTAGAGTCAGGTCACACTCATGACTAGGGTTACGGCCAAGCTCCGGCAGCATCTGCTCGCATTAAAGTTGATAGGCGGCCCCATGTTAATGTTAAGATTTTTTGGGGGCCAGGAAATATGCAAGGGGTGTGAGCATTGATAGACACCGGGGCAGAGGCCTCTCTGATTCATGGCAATCCAGCACGATTCAAAGGCAGACAATTTACTATTACAGGTCACAGGGGAAAGGAGAACCCCGCAGTACAAACTGAAGTGGAGATGAAAATGGGCAATTTGAATAGGCAGAAATACCAAGTGTTGATTGTCCCAATACCTGAGTACATAATTGGCTTTGACATTCTGGAAGGGTTGACTTTGGGACTGCGAGGTAAAACGTACCAGTTTGGGGTGAGTGCATTGACCTGCACACCCATTACCGTAGGCAAATTTAAGATGCCCCCAGTGCAAGTGCCTGTGGCAACCAAGCGGGTAGCAATGAAGCAATACCGCATTTTTGGGGGGCACAAGGAAATTTCAGACACCATCAAAGGGTATGTGGAGGCGGGTGTGTTACGCCCTATCACTACCGCATGGAACAATCCTCTCTGGCCCATCAAAACAGGGGATGGGTCTTGGAGGATTACCGTCGATTACCGTGAGTTGAATAAACACACTCCTCCCTTAGTGCCCATGGTCCCAGATGCCATTACCTTGATTGAGAATGTCCAAAAGTTTGAGGGGACTTGGTATGCAGTGGTAGATTTTGCCAATGCATTTTTCTCTGTGCCAATTGCTGAAGAGTGCCAAGAGCAGTTTGCATTTTCCTGGAGCGGGCGTCAGTACACCTTTACAAGGTTACCTATGGGGTACATACATAGCCCGACTATCTGTCACCGGCTGGTGGCAGAGCACTTAGACAAGATACTGTGTAAACCTGATGTACAAATCTCTCACTACATTGATGATATTTTGATTCAGGGCAAGGATGAGCGCAGTGTGCAAAACCAGTTAGAAGTCATTATGGAAGGATTGAAGAAGGAAGGGTGGGAGATTAACCTGAATAAAATTCAAGGCCCAGCTGAAACAGTGATATTCCTAGGGATTCAGTGGCATAATGGGCATCGAGAAATGGTGCCGAAGGCCCGACAGAAAATACTTGAGTTCACCACTCCAATGAACAGAAAGCAAGCTCAGCAGTTCATAGGGCTGTTTGGGTTTTGGAGACAGCACATTCCCCATCTAGGGCAGATACTGGCCCCCCTCTACAAAGTGACATGAAAGAAATATGAGTTTCAGTGGGGGAAGAGCAGCAGAAAGCATTTGATTTGGCGAAAGACACCGTGCAGCAGGTGCTTCATCTATGGCCATTGAAGGAAGGTGAAGTGGAATTGAATGTGTCTGTACAAGACAATTATGCTAACTGGAGTGTGTGGCAGAAACAGGACAGGAAACATGTGCCATTGGGTTTCTGGAGTCGTAGATTACCCGAAACTGGCAACTTATACACTACGTTTGAGAAGCAGTTGCTGGCATGTTATTGGGCCCTTGTTGATACCGAGCAAATGACGGTGGGCCATGATGTATTGATGAGGCCAGAAATACTGATTATGCAATGGGTACTAAGCTCTCCTAAAACACATAGAATAGGACATGCTCAAGAAGCCAGCATGATTAAATGGAAATGGTACATTCAAGACAGAGCCAAATCAGGGAAGGGTGGAGTTGCAAAATTACATGAGCAAGTAGCCAACATACCGCCCTCAGATTACATACCACCGGAAGTGCCTGAAAAACGCGAGTCTCCTGTGAAATGGGGAGTACCTTATAGCGATTTGACCGTGGAGCAGACAGAGCATGCCTGGTTCACGGATGGCTCAGCCCAATATGTGGGAGCAGAGCGATACTGGAAAGCGGTGTCGTACAATCCCAAGACAAAAATGATTTTGACAACGTCAGGGAAAGGGAAGAGCAGTCAGTTTGCAGAGCTTTACGTAGTTTACCAGGCATTGAAACAAGAGACCCCTGGTCGATGTCATTTGTACACGGATTAATGGTCAGTGGCGAATGGGTTGGCAGTGTGGTTGCCATCCTGGCAAAAGAATGGGTGGAAGATTCATTCAAAAGAGTTGTGGGGAAAAGAACTGTGGCAAGATATTGCAGAAATGTTATCACAAAGTGAAGTCACTTTGTATCATGTGGACGCGCATTGTGCTACAGACTCATTAGAACGTTGGTTTAATTCTGTTGCAGATGAACTCACCAAGATTTCATCTGTGGATGCGGAGGCTCAGGAAGACGATTTGGAGGGTTTGGCCAAGTGGGCTCACCAGAAATGTGGGCACCTTGGAGAAAATGTTACTATCAGGTGGGCACAAGCTGGAGGAATCAGTATTCCTTTAGAGGTAGTGAAAACAATAATTTTGCAATGTCCAGTGTGCCAACACCAACAGCATAGGCCGATCCCTCAGATTGTTCTGGGTACATTGCGAAGAGGAAAATTACCATGTCAAATTTGGCAGATTGATTATATTGGTCCCCTGCCAATCAGTAAAGGTTGTCAGTATGCATGCACTATTGTGGATACATACTCAGGATACATGATGGTTTTGCCGTGCAAGCGTGCCACACAACTGAACACCATTAGGTTGTTAGATCAGAACATATTTCATTACTGAGTGCCTTTGCAGATTCAAAGTGACAATGGGTCACACTTCAAAGGTAAATTGATTCAGGAATATTGTCAGGAAAAGAGCATTGAATGGCTCTACCATGTGCCTTATTACCCTGCCGCGTCAGGGCTGATTGAACGAATGAATGGTTTGTTGAAAGAACAGCTGTGCAAATCTGGAGATGGCAATTTGGCAGGCTGGCGTGATCGTGTGTTTGATGCGGTGCAAGTGCTAAACAATAGGCCTGTGAATGAGCATGAAACTCCTTTGATGTGGCTAATGACTCCTGCTTTACAGATTCAACCCAACTCAGTCAGAGAAACCCTATTGTACTGGGAAATTACCCCGGGTTCTTTAGCTCCCTATCGGGCGACTCCAGAGTCAGCAGGGGTAGACTTGCATTTCCATGAGGAAATCAGATTAGAGGGATTGTCGTAATTGAAACAGGGATTGGAGTACAAATTCCCCCAGAGCATATGGGATGGATTGCCCCTAGATCTGGCCTATCATTGAAGGGAGTTCAAGTGTTGGGAGGGGTAATTGATGCCGATTACCAAGGCGAGATCAAAGTCATCCTGATGAATAGGGGGACCAATTGTTACCGATCCACAAGGGCGATCGGGTGGCCCAACTAATTATTATCCCCGTTAAGTTGTCCATGATTAAGAAGGGGGAGCCTCCTACAGTGTTAATTACCCGTGGGAATCGTGGCTTTGGCTCTTCAGACAATATGGTACCGGGTGCGATGGTGTGGGTGGAAAGGCCAAGTGGTCCACCAGTGCCCGCAGATGTCATTGCATCAGGCAAAGACCAAGTAGTTTTAGTAATGGAGCCCGGTAGAAAGAAATGGCAATATGTGCCAGCAGACAAATGTTACCTAAGAGAGTGATTTACAACACTGATATCTCTTTTCTGGGTTTGCCTTGTAGATCCTGTGTCTGGCTGGTGTAATTGTGGGACTAAATGGACTCCGTTCAGGAGAGTCAAACGGCATGCTGCTACCAATGAAAAATGTCACATCTGTGCCAACTATCAAGGAGAAACTGATAATGATGAGTAATGATGTCCAAAAGCAGCCCTATGCCGATGCCGAAAAGCCAGCCAGACCAAAGACATGGATTCGTGAAATGCGGCAAACACGTCAGGCACAAGTGAAAACAAAATTGATGCCAGTTATGCGAGAGGCATCTTCAGGACGGTGAAAACATTCTCCAATGATCACCCAAACAGAGAATATGTGGACATACCTGGCACAACAGGTGCTCAACATTACGCACTTTTGCCTTACTGACGTGCCCAATGCTGAAGCCTTACTGACTACGTGCTTAGTAGCAGTGCCGACGCCAGTTCCGGTTCTAAAGCATATTTTCGGCGTCACGCACAATGATTCTTTGGTTCAAGATTCCGATATCAGGCAATCCTTTTCCGTCTATGAGTACTGCAGGTTTTGCCACGAAACAGATCGTAAATGGAGAAATTTGACATGTATTATAACCTATAATATAACTCAAGGTGATGTGTGTTACCGTATGACATACAATGCAAAAGAAATTGGCAAATGCCAACAGCTCAATTTAACCAAACAGCAAAATGAAACTGTGTTTGAGAAACGATTGTGTTCACGAATTCCACGCACATGTACCAGTGTGAATAACACTATGGGCCTCATTCCGAGTCCGGCGCTAACCAATGGTGGTAGTAGCGCCTTGGTCGGCACTGGACCCGTACCGGCACCGCCCTGGTGGAATAGGAAATTACCGCCCTATTCCGAGTTGACCAGGGCGGTAATTTCCCATTTCCCAGGGCTCTTCCCCATTCCCAAATGAGCCCCCATAGGACTCAATGGGAATGGGGAAATTGCAAATAACGGTGACCGTACTTTACGGTCACCGTTATTGGCTAAAAAGCCCCTTTGCGCCCTCGTCCCTAACGCCTGGCGTTAGGGACGAGGGCGCAAAGGGAACTCGAATGTGGCGGTAAGGGATTACCGGCACCGGTCTCGTTAACGGTGACCGGTATCCCTTACCGCCATACTCGGAATGAGGCCCTATGTCTTGTAATCATACAGTGATAGCTGCCAGTCATCTGAATCATGTGAAACTTCCAACAGGATGGCTCTTTTCATGTGGCAACATCACATACACTTATATTCCAGCTAACATTTCTGGAGGTCCATGTGCCTTAACTCGATTAGGACTAATGATGTTTCCTTTACACCCAGCGTAATCTCGGGGCAAAATGTCAACTTTTGAGTCTGTGGGTCTATCCCCCGATTGTGATTCACATCTAGCATTAACCCTTTCATTAGTGGGAGTTTGGGGTTTAGCTGCTGGGGGTTACAAATCTTTGATCAAATTAGCATGTTTAGTAGTCAAAGGACTCAATCATACTTCTCAAGCATTAGAAGAGTTACTCCTTGATAGCAAGGTTATTAGAAAAGCAACTTTGAAAAACAGGGCTGCTGTTGATTATCTATTGCTAAAGCATAATTTAGGTTGTAACGCAGTTGAAGGTATGTGTTGTTTCAATCTAAGTGACCATTCACGATCCATTGAAAGTCATATTCGAGGTTTGAGGGATCTCATTTCTCAAGTGTCCCAAGATCAAACTGGGAATTGGTGGGATTGGTTATTTTCATGGATTCCTGATATTGGGGGTACACTGTGTCACGCTTTTGCTTGTATTTGCATTATATTAGCTATCCTCTGCCACTGGGCTATGGAAGATAAATATCCAAGGGTGGAATTGTTATGCTTGAGCTAAAACATGGCGCTGGTGCGCAGTGTATTCTGGGGGCACTCAGAGCCATAATGGATATTTACTCCATGCCTCAGTGAAAAGCTGTACTTACTTTGCTGAGAGCTGAATTTACTTTGCTGAAGAAAACATGCTTTCCAAACCTGGTATGCAGTCAAGGACATTCTGCTGGGAAAGCTGGTTTTGTTATGTTTTGTTGTGAGTTATGGGACTGTTTTCCGTGGTGTTTGTTCTTAGGAGAGGGAAGCGCTTTGCTCCTTGAGGTTACTGTCGGTTGACCCAGCGGGCAACCAATGGTTACCCATCAATGCACAAGTGCATTGCCAGAAGGTTCGAGAAATCACCACCCCTTTTTGAGGAGTGCATATATGCGGAACCCCTCAACGGTCAGACGGGACAAGTACAAAGACCTCAGTCGGAAGGGGGACGCCTTTTTTCTGGCATACCTGTGGGCTGTTGTGCTCTCGGCCTGGCTGTTATTGGGGTCTTCCAGCCACTTCTGGCGAGATGAGGGATTCAGTTACGCCCACGGTGATGTATTTTCTTTGGAATTCTCTGTCTTTTCTGTGATTTATTCTGTGTTATCACTTGTTGCATCCAAGCTTTGAATAAATAGCCGTATAAGTGCTCATTATTTTCTAAGCGTGCGTGTGGTTGTAAGTCATTGCGTCGTCTACCTGCATTTAAAGTATTGGCTCTGCAATTGCGCTGGTGATTAATGACTGTCCGTGCACTCTGGGTGAGCAATACAATTTCTAAGCCCTATCCCGGACCCCTCTCTGCTTGGTTACGTGCCAGACCTTGGGTAGCACCTATAACAGGAGAATGGAGGGTTAGGATACTGGTTCTGTGATGGGTGGTTTCCCACCTCCCTCTGGTCCAACTCCCCTCCCTTGGGGTTATTGCTCACCTTAGGTTTTTGTGCATTGAACTCTCCATCCTGCGTATCTGTGCAGGGGCGCGTGGTTGATGCGGGCGTTCCGTGGCCCTAGTTGCTTCACTGGTCCGTATGCCCTTATGTCGGGTCCAGACCGGCTGTGACTCCGACTCTGATTGCTGTGTTCCAGGTGAGTTATAATGTATTTTCAGTCTTTATACTGTCTCTTCCTTTCCCTTTGTTTTCTCTGTCTTCTTAGCGTCTTTGCTCCACTACACTGTTCCCTAACAATGGGCCTCATTACGAGATTGGAGGTTGTCATGGCGCTATTTGTGCCACGACTGCCTCCAATAACGGGGCCGAGTCCGGTGTGGTGCAATGGGGACTTACTGGTCTAGTCTGACACTGGCGGGACCGGTAAGTCCCCACTGCACCAACCATTCCCCATTCCCATTTGAGCCCAATAGGGCTCAATGGTAATGGGGAAGGCGCTATTTACGGACCTGCTAATGGCACGCCGTAATTAGTGGCCTGGTCCCCGAACGGAACCCGTAAGGGACGTGTGGTCCGACCACACGTCCCTTGCGGTTCTCGTTAGGGGACCTCAGAATCGGGCAGTAGGGGATTACCGGCACCGGTCTCCTTACCGGTGCCCGGTATCCCCTACCACCCGACTCATAATGTCCCCCAATGTCTCTTTTTGTTTTCACAGGGATGATTGTGATTTTCAGAGTTGCCGCGCCGGATGGTGAAAACCATAGTGAGTTATTGGTGCGCGGAGCGCTGCGCTGTTTGTTAGTGTTCATTGCTAACCTGTGTTCTCTTCCCTTCTTTGTACAGGTTGCAGCGATGTTTCCGAGTGATGAGCGATCGAAGCGCTGCTTGCCCAGGTAAGAATTGTTGTTAATGCTGTCCTTGTTCCTTTACCTTTGCAGTCTGCAGTGAAATCTGGAAATGGGTGAGGTAAGCGAAGCGCAGGATGGTTTCAGGACCAGTTACTCACAGGTAAGTGTTCTTGCTCGCTAATGCTGTTCTTGTTCTTTTACCTTTGCAGGCTGCGGTGAAATCCGGAGATGGGCGAGGTAAGCGAAGCGCAGGATGGTTTCAGGACCGGTTTCAGGACCGGTTAATCACAGGTAAGTGTTCTTGCTCACTAATGCTGTTCTTGTTCTTCCAGGTTAGAAATGGAATCCGGATCCAGGACTCAAGATCGGGCCGCCGGAGAAGCAGATGTGCAGGAGCTGAACACGGTGCGCGTTACACTGCAGGAGTGCAGAATAATGCGAAGCGTATTCTGCTGTTTGGGTGTGGTTTAAATAGCCCAGGTAAAGTAGTTCCAGGCCAAGTAGTTCCAGGCCCAGTTACACCCAAAACACTAGACTGCATAGCTTGGTTCTAAAGAACTGAGATGTGTAATAGGCCTCCATGTTGGATTAAGGTACAAAACTGGTGTACTTTATTCCTGATAATGAGCCTGGTGCCAAAGGCGCCAGGACTGACTCCATGTATGTTTCTGATGGAGTTTTAAGGCCCTTGAGGCCAGTGTGAAGGGCCTTAGCCCCACTGCTGCCAGGTGGCTGTTATACCTGAGAGGGTCAGGGGCATGGATCATGACAATACCAGAATTCTCTTTTGATATTTAATGAAAGTACTCATTTCCTGGAGCTAGTGCTAGAGGCTGTAGCATTGTGATTGGTGGAATGACAATCCCTCACCCTTGAGCAAAGACTCTGCTGCCACTGACCATTTATAGTAAGGTACCTCATTGACTGCAAGATTGAATGGATGTAAACTAGTCTGTGCATACTAATGAATTTAAACACTGTTTTTATAATTACAATGTAAATGAAGTTATATGTGTTTAAATGATCTGCCTCTGCATGATTATGCACATAGCACAGGAACTCTGAAAAATACAATTGTGCAATACTGGTTTGCTTTCACTGGCAAAAAAAAGCACAATTTGTTACAAAAGATGAATTCTCTATTGCAACTTAGTTTTCCATCTTATTAATTATTCAATCCTAATATGCTAGGAAAATAAATATGCACAGTGCTTCTGTTTGCTCCATGAGCATCTACACACAACACAGCAGAAGCTGGACGGAAAGAAACAATTCCTTTTATCAGTTTCTTTTTTTGAAAGGCTTCAGAGAAATACATTCTGTGTCAGAGGCTTTTCTCCATGACTTGCATGTAGATAAAAATAAAAATAAGCGTTCCGGTTTCAGCCAAGTGACCTGACCTTTGCACTGCCCTCTGTTCTAAACATGTGCGTAAAGGTATGCAGGAAAATAATAAAGCTGTCATATTTACATGATTTTCATGCGTAACACTGCTAATTATGACCCTTATCTGGAGGCCTGGGTGCCCCAATGAGAAGGATATCTGTCTTGCTGGCATTAAGGCAGAGTTCATTGGCAGAGCACCACTTTTATAGCAGTCAGGCAGTGAGGTATGAGAGAGGAAGGCAAGGAGGAAGAGGAAGGATGCTTAAAGGAGAGCTGTATGTCATCAACATAACACTGTAAATGAGGAGAGAAGGTTATCAAGTGGGCCAGAGGGGCTAGGTAGATATTGAAGATGCATGGCAATAGGATAGAGCCATGAGGGACGCCAGAGTGAGGTTGAGGAGAGGAAGGGGCCCATTTGCACTTGGAAGGGTCAGTTTGAAAGGAAGCCAGTCAACCACGCCAGTGCCTAGTCAATGATTCCTAGGGTATCATGGAGATGATTTATGAGGATGGAGTGGTTGACTGTGTCAAAGGCAGAAGAGAGTCAGGGTTAGAGTCCAGGTTCAAGAGCAGGTCTTTACAGGTGTTCAGGAGAGCAGTTTCCATGAAGCGGGATGCTCTGAAACTAGACAGATGGTCATGGAGGCAGCCAGCCACTTGGGTGTGCAGGGCCAGTTGGGAGATGGCCAGCTTCTCCATGAGTTTGCCCAAGAAAGGGGTGATAGAGATAGGACAATATTTAGCCAGGCAAGAAGGGTCAACAGACAACTTTTTTTTAGGACCGAGTGTGCACAAGAGTGCTTGAAAGGTTGTGGGAAGGATTGAGTGGCAAAGTAATGGTTACAGTGGTCAGCCAAGGCTGGGGCAAGAGATGACATCTTGTCCTTGATGGCTCTGGAAGAGCAGGGGTGTACCTGTTTGGAGGAGACTTTCATATAGCGGACTATTCTAGAGACCTCATCCCGTGCAATGGGAGAGAAGGAAGAGAGTATGGGGGAGAGGTAAGGGGGGGCAATGGAGGCAGGAGAAGAGGCGGAGTGGGGAGGGAGTAAATGACAGGGAGGACAGGATGTCCTGAGTTTTGGAGGAGAAGTTGGAGGCCAGTGAGGTGCAGAGGGCCTGGGAGGGAGGAGCAGAGGAAGAGAATGCAGTAGGATTGGCAAATTCCTTGCATATTTTAAAGAATTCAGCCGTGTTATTGATGACCCAGGAAATAGGGGCTTTGGCATGAGCCCTCTTCTTGGAGCAGATGGCCAGATGATATTGACTTTAGAGCAGGGGGCAGGCCAGTTTGCTAGAGTTTGTACCTGATCCTCATGATAGGTACAAGGATGTCCAAGGTGTTTTAGATAGAGAGATGGAGGGTAGCCAGAGCAGAGTCATAAGGAGAGTCAGAGGCGGGTGGGTGAATGTAGAGGCAAATGCCGTAACTGACATATATTTCATTGGTCGAATGACAGAGAAGGAAACTGGCAGTGCAGGCAGAGGCATCATCAGAGGGCAGGGGAGCTCAGGGTGGGAGGAGAGGAGAGAGTGGTCAAACCAGGATAGGGGTTAGTAAGAGGGTTGGAGAGAGGGATGTCTGTGGAGATGAGAGCATCCAAGGTATGCCCAGCAGATTGGCTTGGGCCAGAGGGAAGAATAGTGAGGGAATGTGAGTCACAGAAGTCATGAATGAGTACAGTGGCTAAATCCGGAGCACCAAGATGGATGTTAAAGTGATCAAAGAAGAGATTTTTGGGGGAGGAGGCAAGGAGAGAGGAGGCAAAGTCTGCCAATTCCAAGAGGAAGGGGGGGGTCTGCAGGGGCCTGTGGATGTTGGCAAGAGTAAGGCAGAGGGTGGGAGAGACAGACAGCCTACAGATGAGGCATTCAATGGCTGAGTAGGGTTGTGTGGGAATGATGGTGCCAGGAACCCACTCAGGGAAGATCAGAGCCACTCTGCCACCAGGCCAGGAAGGCCTGGGATTGGACATGATCTTGTCAACTTCAGGGACACCTAGATTTGTGACTCAAAAATACATGTAAAACACATCTAGATCTGAGAGTCAAAAAAACCTGTAAAACACACCTAGAGTTGAGAATCAAATGTCCATGTAAATCACACCTAGATTTGAGAGTCAGAAATACATGTAAAACACACCTAGGTCTTAGAGTAAAAAAAAACATGTAAAACACAATAAGATTTGAGAGTGAACAGTATGTTTAAAATACATCAGGAATCAAGTGCACAAGTGAAGGAAACTCAGATGAGGCGTATAGTCGAATGCAGTCATGAATAAGGCCAGCAGCTTCACATAGAACGAGTGTCAGAATACTGGTGCCTATTAGTCATAAGCTAGGCAGTTGGTATGGATAGGCTTACACTACAACATGCAGCAGAGAGGAGTGGACATGTTTGAAAAAACTCCAGGAGGCAGTGGGAGTGGAATCCCACAGGCACGGAGCAGAAGCCGAGTGCAGGGAGCAATTAGGGCTCAAGCAAGCAGAATAAACAGCAGTATATGACTAGATCAGGAAGTCTAGAAAAAGTAAGGTCGTCAGTGCTCACAGGAGAAAAAAAGACAAAGTGCAGCCTTGCGACTGAAGTACAGGCTACCTAAAGGGGGGTCTCACATGTGAAATGGGGAGTAGAGGGCTTACCATCTAAGATGCGCTGGAGGATCTGCTCCTCTGAGTCCTCTCAGGCCTAGACAGGGCCAGACAGGGTGAGATCCTGGCTCTTTGAAGAGGCAATCGCCTGGTGGCTCTGGTGGATATGTGCCCAATGAGGAAGCGCTCAGCCAATCAACAGGTTCGGGGAGATCAGTAGTTTTGACCGTTGAGTGAGGTGGCCATGTTGGAGGACACTTGCGGCCTGGTTGAAATGCAGGCAGCCAGGATGCTGCTGTTTAAGTATCCTGGCAGATGTGGATGCTGCAATGAAAAGGAGCACAAAGGACAGAAAAGTGCACCAAGGCAACTTAAGTAGTGTTGCCCCTTTAGGGTATTCACTCATGGCAACTTTATCTGCCTAATGTAAAAACAGTACTTTCCAGATATACAATGCCTTGAGGTAAGCCAACCCCAATTCAAATCTCAGCATGATCACCACGCTACAATTAGGAAGTCACAAAGCCTTCTGCCAAATGTTACCTTCTAATCAAAAGAACAATGGTTTCTGTATTAGCGAACAAAAATCAAGCCCATTGACTGATGCCAGGACATCATTTGCTCTAGAGAAATCCCTCGAAGGTGTAAAAATGAATCTTCCAACCTATTAACCATATATTTTATTTGGCGTCCCAAACAATCCACTTTAATATATAATCGTTCAAAACATTTGGAGTTAGAAAATCTTGAAACCAGATGAAATCCCAACTACTTGTTCTCTTCATCGGCATTGAGGGCTTCAGCTCCCAACTTCCAAGTGAAGTCTTGTTTCCTCTTGGTTTTAGTAAACCTAATTATCTTAGTTTTCAACACATTGGGCCTCATTAGGACCCAGTCGGCAAGGGATTACCGGTACCGGTAAGGGCACTGGTGCCGGTAATCCCTTACCGCCCTATTCCGAGGTCCCTTTGCGGGTCCTTCCTTAACGCCTGGTTTACCAGGCGTTAAGGAAGGACCCGCAAAGGGACTTTGGAGCTAATAACGGTACCACAATTTGCGGTACCATTATTAGCGCCTTCCCCATTTCCATTGAGCCCTATGGGGGCTCAAATGGGAATGGGGAAGGGCCCAGGTGAATGGGGAATTACCGCCCCTGCCAACCTTGAAATGGGGCGGTAATAGCTCCATTCATCAGGGCGGAGTCGGTATGGGTTTAGAGGCAGCCATGGCGCTAATAGCGCCATGGTTACCTCCAAACTCGTAATGACCCCCATTGATATTAAGTTTATTGTCCATTGTGTATGCATACAATTGGTTGATCTGATCATCCTTTGTGGGCCTAATTGGGTGTGATTCCTAAGGATCTACATTTGAGACCCAACCCATTTTTGTCTCTGCCAACGTAGGGGTCATAAACACAATCTGCTCTAAATAATCACCCAAATCTAAAAGATATAGATTAAAGTGATATGGGGCTAGGACAAATCCCTGATGCAATCCTTTCGAATCAGGTATATCTTCAGATAGTTGTCCTTGTGCATCTAAGCAGACTTTTAACTTTGTGTTTGAATGTGGATGGAACAACACATTTAGCACTCCTTTGAGAAGATGCTATTTCCAAAACATATCCCAAAGACATTTGCAATCAACCATATCAAATGCTAAGGAAAGATCAATCGTTGTAACATAAAGCCGGGGGGAACATTCTCCTTGCTTTTTGAAGAAGAGCTCCACATTTAGGCCATTAAGGGAGGTACTCATACCTCTCCTGAATCCTGTTTGGAACCTCGATAGTCAACCTGTCTAATTGGGCCGATTTTCAATTTCCCTCAACAGAAGTGCTGAGAAAATAGAAGTGCTGAGAATATTTTACTATCAGTGTCTAACAACGCTACAGGGTGATAGATGGAATATTTCAACACTTTTTTGAATATCGTGATAATGTTGGAAATATTGCACACATTTGGTGTAGACTTTTCCAATATAATGTTGTCATATGATAATAGTAGAATAGAGGTCTATAATTCTGGGGCACATTTCAGAACGATGTTACTAAGCCCGGTGTTACTAAGCCCGTTTTGGTCAGGTGCCTGGGATTTTGAGGATTTGTGATTCAATTCTAAAATGACCTCATAGCTCACATTTATGGCCCAAGATCCATCCTGTAACAAATGCTGACTCACATTGCACTCAGCATTATATAATAATGAAAAGTGAGTAATCCATTTATACTCACAAATTGGATTCAATACATCTTCGTTCTGCTGCTGAGTCAGACTTCGAATCAATGGCCACATATTTGCACTAGCCTTCTTCAAAACAGTGGACAACAATCATTTACCAATAGCAGATATATTTTGCTTTTTAGCCAATTTGTATAACCCTGACTTATTTCATGTAATGTTTCTAATTTTCCAGACCATATTGGGAAGGACCTGCTCAAAGTCTGGATCTCCCAATGCAATTCCCTTTTCTTAATGTGTGATTATACACATTTTACACTTTCCCTCTTTAATGAAAAGTGGAACATTCTCTGGAGATAGATAATCTCTTTTAGCCTCTAGTGTTCTTTAATTAAATGTATGCAACATTCGATTATTAAAAATATCAATGATCTTTGGTTTCCATTTAATAGTAGTTTTATTTGTACTTACTGTACATTCTGCTACAGTGGAATGCACCACTGTTTGCTGATCCCATTTTATTTTTGAAACTGGAATACTGTGGAAACTAAATTGAGATGTCTCAACGCAAATACTTTCACACCTCTCAAAAACAGTTTCCTTCATGAAAATATAGTCAATCCTACATGACCTGTCACCCTTGTGCCAGGTATACTCACCAGAGACGTCACCCTCAACACTCCCGTTTAGCATCGTCATTCACTGTTTTCTCATACACCCATTCCATTTTGCACCCCACATTTTTTTACAATTATTAAAGGAATTTTCACACTGAAGACCTGCTAAGGGGTTCGACGATAATTGCAGGCACAATGAATTAAAATCTGCCCCAATTATTATATAATCTATTGAGATTCCTCATGTAGGCATCAAATAAACAGTCAAACTCAGCAATCACTGTGTATATAGCAGAATGATCAGGGTTCTATAGATGTTAATTAAAAGGATGATCATTCTCTTTTTTTCCCTGTTACAATCACATGTGCTGTTAATAGCACTCTAAAATCATTTGCAATCCTCACCATTTTTTTTAACAGAAGGGTTTTTCAGGGCAATAATGAGGCCACCCGATGGCCATCCTTTATCAATACGGGTGGCAATTTGTGTGTAACCGGATAGCCATTCCAGTAAATCAGAGTGGTTGAACATACCTTGAAGAGGGAAAATCGAGATCAAACCCATGCCCCCTCACCCCAGGCGCATATACAGAAGAACAGCAGGAAGAACAAGGAGCGCACTTATCATTTGAACCAGGCCCCAGCGCACCCATGGGTGACAAATATGCTGAAAGACACCCACTTCACCAACAGTGCAACTTCCATGCTACATTACAATCAATGCAGCAATATCACAATCTACAAACAGAAAAATCCCTGTTTAAAGGCTTGCAAATGCCTATATGAATTAACATGGTCTAATCGCACAGTGTAAAGCCATGTTTCAGGAAAATTACAGCCAAGTTCATTTCTGTCACTGAACACTAGCTGCAGATGCCTTCACCAATACTCCTCGCAAACCCACGAGCAGCCAAGGTTGCGCAGTCAGATAACATTGCTTTCTGCAGACAAACATTTTTTAATTCTCCAATAATGCGAGTAAGCCACGGCAACCCAGTGTGTTTTTTTTTTTCTTTTCTTTCTGGGAAAGAAAGACATTTTCGCAAAGACTCGCACAACATTTGAAACATAATTGTAACAAGAAAGGCTCAGGCCTAGCCAATGAGCACTCAGAGCTCAGGTGCAAAATGCTTGCTTCAGCTAAAAAGTTATGGGAACAAATTCATAATGCAACAAGCTAGAATTAGGTAATGGTGGGCTGGCACAGCTAAACCAACCCACTGACGCAAAACTCTAATGTCCAATTAACAGGCTCTCTATAAGGGCTGCATAGGTAACCTATTACTTAGCAGCCAATAACAGGAGGAGATAGGTTTCTGGGAGCTGATCCAATTCTGTGAGGCCAGCCTGCAGTTTGATTACAAAGCTGGCTTGCAAGCCAGCCCCGGGGGAGACGGCGCCTGAACTCTCGATGTGCACGATGCTCTGCGTGTTTTTTTTCTTTTTTGCTGCCCAGAAGTAAACGCAGTTTGGAACATGCTGCTGCCTGCTTGGGACTCTGTTGCATTTCTGTGGGCCATATGGGAGGTGTTGGGGTCTCCCATAGCTGGTGAGGGTATGGCTGCTGGGCCCCACAGCCCTGGTGGGGGTCCAGATTCTCCCCAACAAGTTGGTGCCCTCTGTGAGGCTCATTGCTCATTGTAACATGGGTGAATGAGCACTGCCTGCGCAAGCCCTGCGTTGAACTGCAGTCCCTGCCGCCGACTCAAGGAAGCTGTGGGACCCTCACCTGCACCTGAAGACCACCGGAAAACGCGTAAAACGCGCAAAGGTTTCGGGGGCCACTTGGAAATACCCCCCTTGAGGGCAGGTGAGAGCTCTGCAGAAGAAGGGGTCCGGTGAAGCGCGTTGAGGGGGCGTCCAGTAGCAGAGCAAGTGCCAGTGCAGCATAGGAAATGTAAGTCAACCAGCAACATGGGCTTTGAGGGGGGGAAATGTTTCAAGTATTATAATGTATTGTTGATCAGTATATTGCAGAAATGTTAAGTTCTTTTGTTTGGGTAGAAACTGGGGGGAGGCACTGTAAATTGGGTGGTGGGAGATTGTACATTGTCGCAAAATTCAGCGAATTGGTGGTGATCGGCACGTGAATTGTAGTTGGGACTGGGCAGTGGCAGTGGTCCCTTCTTGTGTTTGAGCCTATTGGGTGGGGTAGTGACTCCCCACATATAGGACAGGAGTGCTGCGCTGGTTGGTCTGGATGGCGATTTCATGTACGGGGGTCTGGATTTCCTATGAATTGACGTTATAGATCAATGAGTAGATGAGGTTCCCTGCTAATTGAGCGTTTTAGTTCAGTGAGTGGATGATGTTTCCCCGCAGGAGGTAGCTAGATTGTTTCGAGTGCGGAAGATAGTTGGCTGGTTAAGGTCCCCTGCTGAGGAGCGTATCACACGCGAGGCGACGCAGCGTGCGCAGTCCAATTATAAGAGTTTTTATTGTGGTTTACCTTGTTCCAGTTGAGACAGGAAGACAGCTGCGGGGATTGTGGGGTTTTATTTTGGGATTTTTGTGGGGTTGGGAGAAATGGGTTATTGTTCTGTGTATGCACATTTGTCTGTTCATTTGCACTGTGTTTTTAGTTTGGTGACGTCACCTTCAGATTGATGCATAGGACACAGAGTTTTGATGGTGAGGAGATAGTGGTGTGGTTTTGGATTTGGAGAATAGGTGACCCAGAGGCGGTGTGTGGAAGACACATGCGCAAGTTTGTGGGGGTGTGCCGGAGAAGGCAATTGTTTGGTGAAGCTGGGCTGCACGTGGAGTGCACTGGCTAAGGTGCGGAGCCAAGAAGGCTCACAGAAGTTGAAAAATGTTCAATTATCTTCTACCTTTTGCTCCCTGAACAGCGGACTATCGAAATTTTCAAATTGAATAGAGGTAAAATGTATCACACAATACAGAAATGACTCCCCTTCACCTGTTGTGTAGCACACAGCTTCCATGCCGAAATAAGTAAGTAAAACATAGTGTGCAAAGATTCAAAAGTACTGAAGGTAAATTAAAAAAGACCATGGCTGCTCATAGGCGACTTCTCCAGAAAACGGGGGAGGTGCAAGGAGTAACAATAGCAACAGAGAGGGGGAACTGGAAAGGGAAGAAAGGGATTGGAGGAGGAGAGAAGGACTGAACGAGACGGCACAGCCAAACATGATAGAGGATCAGTAAGGGGTGGTGAAGCATGCATGGGGTTATGGAAGGGAGGAAGGAAGGATAGCGCGCTAGACATTGACTGTGTGCACTGTATATTGTGGCAAGCGAAGACAGTTAAAAAAAATAATTTAAAAAAACGGCAGAGGCAGAGAAAGGCAGATGAGGACAAGTAGGCACAAAATAAATTATTAAAGTATGCAATGGGAGGGGCAGTTAAAAACAGCCTCAACACACACGCACAAGCATCACAATAACAGTGTCAACAACCACCACAATATGCACCGCCCATGTGGGGAGGATACATGGGGCATTTCAGCAGACACCACAAGCACCAACGCAGGCACTGTCACCACTACATGTACAGACACAACAAATGACAGCACCACTACCCCAGGACTGACAAGAATCACAACCCAGGGGCACTGCACAGCAGTAAGCACCCATACAGAACACTGACACAATAGCAACGGTACCGGTTACATGGCTGGGAGGGGTCTTCCTGATGGGGAACAAACCTTTCAAAGGACATAGAGTGACATTATACCCCTAATAGGACAGCCCAAGACAAACTTGATTTGACTCACTCTGCCACACATACTCATGCTCCACCTCCCCGACAGAGCGGGCGAGACGCACGCCGACACACACACTCATGCACACACAATAATGCAGGGGACATTTGCATAGGGGTGGTGATAGGTATCAAAACATTTTCTTTTCTGGGTGACAGTGGGGGGACTAGGCCATGCATTAGGGAAGAGACATTTGAGACATCACGAGCGATGTGGATATGACCACCTTATTAATAGAGAAAGCCATAACTTGTTAAACACCAGCCATACACATGTTGAAAGTAAGGAAGATTGTTTAAGAATAGTGGGGGTGCACGGTACAGAGGGGGGTGCATAGAGATAGCACATAACAACAGAGTACATTTAGCTACTTACTGAGCACACATCTTTCAGCGAGGAGACTGGGCTCATGCATACACGAATAACACAGCAATTAAATGAGACACACAAGGTGGAGAAAGGTGCACTTGAGGGGGGGCGTACATTTCATTGACAGTTCACCATGGGAGGAGAGAAATAGAGGTAAAGGATGGATGATCCATGTTCCCAACAGACTCAATTTGGCAACAAAATAACACAGTGCAAGTAATAATGCCACTAGCGCTTTTGAACACAGCACTGTCACAAATGCATTAGCCAACACACATAGGGAAAGAGGTCATTGCTGCACGAACTGGAGAATAATGTTGTATTAAAATTTGAGAGCAGATAATGGGGGGAGAAATATATTGTTTAAATGTAACAGTAATTACAGTAGTGGAGTAATAAAATACTAGACTAAATGAGTAATTAACAGAGTAGGTAGGGTTTAAAAAGAGGACATGGGGTGGGATAGAGAGAATGGGAGTACATTGTGAGGGTTGGGTTTGAAAGAAAAGAGGAAGTAAACAAATAAATAAATAGATAAATAAATAAATAAATACAAAGAGGGGGCAGGGACAGGTAGCGAATAATTGGTAGCGAATTTCATTAGTACCAGCTTAAAGTGCCTGCAGTTCACTGCGATACACACCCTGAGAATTTGAGAGAGGAGCCATAGAAAAAAAGATTTAAAAACCCTGCGATTATCTTAACTAAGTAACATGGTCCACTTAATTTAGAAACACAGCCACCCTATATGACAAATTTACCACCCTGATGTTTCCCTGTTTAACTTGTCAGTGCCTGATGCCCCACGTGACAAAGGCACGCACTATACATAGCTTACAACAAAAGCACAGTAAATATAAAGATCCAAAGGCCCAGTTGTACACTAGCACCTAAATTGCGTATATATGATCCAAGTGTGTAATGAGTATCTTCACATAAATTAAGTGCCTACCAATTTTCCGGGTACATTTCGAATAGCGCAATTAAGAAAAGTCCCCAATTAGCATCTGAGCATTTACCGCTTCACACAGCCCCTACATTCCATGATAAAAACAAAAATGAGCTCAGATAGATGAAAACAGTATTGGTTGTGAATGTGTTGCTCATTTTCTTTTGACAGTAATCACGTTAACCAGGACCAATCACAATCACAATCTCGCCGTGTTCTAATCTGCTCTGGCTCAGTAACTCGAACCGTTCATTCTGATCTTCCATCTTCAGAGCAAGTGATTTTTAAATCAGTGCCAAATTTGAAATTACACTGGTGCAGCCTATGACAAGGATTGCATTTTAAAACGAATGTTTGTTTACCTGCAGCCTATCTACCAGCACTGCGAGCCACAAGGGGCTCTTGCTGAGAGACGCTTGCGCTCGCCTTCAGGAGGAGGCGGAGCCCGCCAGCATCCACGTGACCACGTGACGGATCACGTGACCTTTGGACTTCATTTAATACAGCACCAAGCGCCCGAGCGGCGTGTGGTGCAGCCTATGACAAGGATTGCATTTTAAAACGAACGATTGTTTACCTGCAGCCTATCTACCAGCACTGCGAGCCACAAGGGGCTCTTGCTGAGAGACGCTTGCCTTCAGGAGGAGGCGGAACACGCCAGCGTCCACGTGACCACGTGACGGATCACGTGACCTTTGGACTTCATTTAATACAGCTCCAAGCACCCAAGCGGCGTGTGGTGCAGCCTATGACAAGGATTGCATTTTAAAACAAATGTTTGTTTACCTGCAGCCTATCTACCAGCACTGCGAGCCACAAGGGGCTCTTGCTGAGAGACGCTTGCTTTCGCATTCAGGAGGAGGCGGAGCCGCCAGCGTCCATCTGACCACGTGACGGATCACGTGACCTTTGGACTTCATTTAATACAGCTCCAAGCGCACGAGCGGCGTGTGGTGCAGCCTTTGACAAGGAATGCATTTTAAAACGAACATTTGTTTACCTGCAGCCTATCTACCAGCACTGCGAGCCACAAGGGGTTCTTGCTGAGAGATGCTTGCGCTCGCCTTCAGGAGGAGGCTGAGCCCGCCAGCGTCCACGTGACCACGTGACGGATCACGTGACTTTTGGACTTCATTTAATACAGCTCCAAGCACCCTTAAGCCCGTCGGGGTAAAGGGCGCTGGCTGTGTGCGGCTGTTTGGCGCATGGATGCGTATTGACTCTGGTGATTTAATTAAAAAGTGCTATTTGTAGTCCTCCACTTCGTGTGGTGTCACGTCGTTTTGAGTCTAATAGCCACCAATGAAGAACTGTACTTAAGCTGATACTTTTTATATATCACAATTTCTCCATATGGAGCGTTGTGTGCAGGTCCAGTGAACGGCGGGAGACTGCGGGGCGAGACCTTTTAATCCCAGTCGTTTCCTGGCCACCATTAATGACGCATTTTATAACTAATTTAACTCTGTTTTAGGTGAAAAAATGTGTTGCTGTGTGAGTCCATTAGTATTATCCAGTAAGCCGCAGTTAAGCACCGTGGTCGCAAGGTGTGATATTTTATATGTTCCATCTATTGTAAGTAGCACCATTAGTCATTTGAGGAGTTAAGGCTGCTTTCCACGGGTGAGTACCAGTCAGAGTACTCCTTACCCGCTTTGCCGCGTTGTCGGTGGTGGTGCCCTGTTCTTATACCTTAACTCATAAGTAAGTGCCTAATAAGGTCGTGGCTGCAGTGGGCCTTGTAAAAAGTTGTTAAGCGTGTTTGTTTTGCACTATATAGCTAAATCTTTGTATTTATTATGTCTAACCGTGGGCGGTTCTATTCATTGAAAACCGACATGTCCCTAACAGTAAATGTTTGCAATAGCTTTGATGGCAATCAGAATAACCTGCAAAAAAAGTCTATTGTGCTGACACCATGCCCCTGTCCTTCAATGGGAGCTTGTATACCAGCGTTTAATCCCACATGTCTGTCAACTCCAAAACAAGGTGTTCATATGAATGCACGGACACCCCAGCCACTTAAAATACATAGTAATTCTGGCTTACCAGTTCAGCGGCCTCTTACTAGAACCGTGGTGAGCTTGACGGCCCCTCGAGATCTATCTGATAATACCATGTTAAATTCACCCTGTGTTATTCCTCCCCAAGCGGTCGAGGGTAATATTCAATCGACTATGTCAACTGACTATACACCAGAAGACCCAGAGAATACAGAGGTCTCCTTTATGCGAGTCAGTGTGAGTCCCCAATATCGATTCGAAATTCCCAAAATACCTTACAAAAAGTGTCACCCAAGCTTCCAATATCAATTCATTCTTTGTCCGCCATATCATATGCACAACCAACACCGCGCCGTCCTACGGCGAGACCACATGCTGACGCTTCTGAAACTCAATCACTGCTGTTACAAACTACTTTGACAGCAATTAATACCACTCTACTATCCGTGTTTAAACTTTTTGAAGTGTTGGATGCAAAAATAACAAAACAAGAGTCTAAGTTGGACGATTTACTGCTATGGACTCAACAAGTGAAACTGGCTCCTCAAGCCGTTCCCCTTTCACTTGATGTCAAGCCATGCATTAATCTAACTGACAACCCACATGTAACAGAGCCAGTCATTCCCATTGATGTTCCTCAACCTATGGTGCCCATTATTTCTCACATAATTACATCAGGTCCTCCAAAACTGCCTCAAACCCAACCAATGACAACAAATAACTTGTGGCACAGTGTGCAGGACTCAATAGTACTTGAACCCATGATGGATATTATACAATCCATTTCGCCCGGTATTGCATCCACAACAGACGCTGCTCTTCCAATCCCTTCAAAAGTCAAGAAAATTACAAGAGCATCAACCCAAAAAAAAAAAATAAACCAAGAAGATGCTGCTGCAAGAATGACAAAAGCATCTCTAAACGCTTTCTTTAAAAAAATAACTATGACTCATTCTGTGGATCCAGAGCCTCCAATGATTACTCCAGCAACTGCTGCTAATGTTGTACCGATAAATGTTGGTCAGTCTTCCTCTGTTAGCCCTGCGGTCCATGAACCGCTGGACAATTTGGTCGAAGTGCTTGAAATGGGGTATAATGACCGAAATCAAAAACCAATTTCACCTAAGCCATTAGCTACACCTTCAGATAAATTGTTACAAATGCCAAATTCCAACGACATAGATTTACAAAGATCTATTATTCTGAGGAAAATGCGTAAAGCATTAGATTCTTATATGGGTGAATGTGGACCATATAAGAATGAGCAGTCAAAGAAGCCAACCTCTGAAATTCAACCAAAATCAGTGTCCTGGACATCTCCGGTGGTACAACAAGCGAATACTTTGAACCCAATCATTAATGGAGGCCAGAATGTACCTATATGAACCTCCTGTCCGATACCCCTAAATCCAAAATACAACCACGAAAGAAACATCATATCTTTAAGTAATAATGGGCCGAAAATTACTAACATTAAGCAGTCTCACCATTCCATTCCTTTTGCTTCAGCTTGTCACACACTTATCTTAAAATCCTGTGAGGGCCCTTATCCCACATACAATTTAAATAGACAAAGCGTTCTGAATATTTTTAGCGATGTCTTTGAATTGGAGGATTTAACATCACATGACATTGCGCAAGTTGAATACCTTACTGAAGCCTCCACAGCGATTGTGAGATTATGGATTCCCTCCGGCATAGTTCTAAACACTATATGGCTGGCCAAGATGACCTTATTTGATATGGGATTTTTACTTTCCCAAGATCCAGATCGCATTGAAAAACGTGAGGATGTTCCATCTGATCACCAACCTCAAATTTACTTTAGTTCACGTGATGACCTGCAGACACCTAGGAATTAACCATCAATGTCATCACAACCTCATGTCATTAAGGTAGCCTGCTAGAACACTCGAGCCAATGCCCACTTGCATATTTCTCTAAAATCTTTAGCTGATTATGCTATAATTGCTCTTCAAGAGACCTGGTATTTGCACCCTCCATCTTGGGACAATTTTGATGTTGTATTATTACCTGCAAGGATCGGACCTCGTGGACGGCCTTCATCTGGCTTAATGGCGGCTGCTAAGAAGAAGATTGGATTTCAAATTGAAGCATGGATGCATGTTAACATCTTCATGCAATTAGTGAAAATTATATCTAATGACCATGTAATTGCTCTTATTAATATCTATCGCAATCCGGTAGGGCTATCTGATGTGGCCTTTTTTGAGGGATTAATGGGGCTTTTAGACTTAATATCTACAACAGTTGGTATTACTGAAACCATCATTGTGGGTGAATTAAATATGGACTGTGTGTCTCTCGATACCAAAACTAAAACTAAGGTCTGCTCCATCTGGTCCCGCCTTATGAGTGATCAAAATATGCGAGTTCTAAATGGTTCAGTAGAACGAGATATACCCCCAAACTCTACGTGGCAGCGTAATCAAAGTCAAAGTATCATTAACTATATTTAAGTTGACCAATTAATGTTTGATAGAGTAGCTCTGTTCGAGATTATTCCACAGTCACTAAGTGATCACCATCTACTTTCACTACAGCTTAAATGGTCATCTGCTCCTCCCACAAAACAATGGCTGATCCAACCCCTAATGATTAATAATACCAAAAACCGCCTAAAATGGTCACATGGTAATTTAATGAAGTTTTCACGTGCAATAAAGAAGTCAGACAGCTCATATAAACTGATTGAATAAACTGATTTTTTGGAACCATTTCGAAATACCATTGTGCAAAACCCAAACGTAAAAACCCATAAGCATATGTTTGACCTAGAAATTAAATTACGAAAGGCTGAATACTGCAAAGAAAAGAGACAAATCATTGCTACAAATAATGTTAACATAAATAGCGCCCTGAAGACGACTAAATGCAAATATTTGAACTGGATTCACGGGCGTCAAGCTTGGATTTTCCAACAAGATGGTGAAACCATGCTCACTTCCATACGGTCAAAAAATTCTCCCGAAATAGGGCGTCTTCTTAATTTTCATCCAAATTCGTCACAAGCATATGTACAAACTAGTGCAGTATCAGAAGACGTTTGGATATCACATTTTTCTGATTTATATCGAGATCCAACCTTTAAGCCTGATAACTATAAGTTTCAATCCACCACCTCTTGGAATATCCAATGCTCACCCCTTTTACTCGAAGAGCTGATCCAAAAGTTAAGCTCATCGAGAGTTGCTGGCCCTGATGGTCTTCATAATGCCTTTTTGAAAGAAAATCCAAGGCTTTGGGACAATAACCTTAATGCAATTTTCCATCAAGTTGCCGGCATCCTGGCTATGCTCTGTAATAGTTCCAATATATAAGAAGGGTGACCGCTCTAACCCTCGAAATTACCGTCCAATTGCATTACTGGACGCCCCAGGAAAAATCTTTGCAAAATTGGTATTGGCAGAATTTAATCAATGGACTGCATCTAGTGGCAAGCGAGATCGCCAACAATCCGGTTTTGTCGTGAATCTAGGCACCTGTGTTAGTCTTCTGGCCCTGAATGCTATAAAAGCCATTTGCCAATCAAATAAACAATCAGTTTATTTTGTGTTTATTGATTTACACGCTGCATTTGACTCTGTATCCCGTGCTCTATTAATGGTGAAATTAACAAGAGACAGCTGCCCTCCAGATGTTCAAGATATCATTTGTGCCTTCCAGCCCGAAACATCGATCCATATAAGATTAACTCTGGAGGGTTTGCTGTCTGCTCCAATTAAGACAGCATGTGGTCTAAAGCAAGGCTGCTTACTAGCCGCTGCAATTTTCAATTACTTTATACATGACCTGAGCTGTTTTTTTTTGCAAATTACTTGTGATGCCCCAGCCCCTAATGGTAAAAAAATTACCAATCTGAATTATGCGGACGATATAGTCCTTATATCAAAAACGCTGAAGGGTTTACAGAATCTGATTGACTCGTTTAACCTGTACCTATCCGAGAATCAATTGGTAGTTAATACTAAGGAAACCCAGATCGTAATTTACCAGGCAAATCGCCTCCACAAGTACAGGTTTAAATGGTCAATAAATAACACACCTTTAGAATCTGTGACAACCTATACCTATTTGGGCATTGATTTTGGAGGTTCTATTAAACCATGTAGCCAAGTGGAATGCACGGAGGCTAAGTTGACTACGGCCATCTCACAGACCAAAATTATACTATACAAGTTTGGGAAATTTACTATAAAACCAGCAATATCTTCTGGACAATAAAAGTAATCCCCTCAACTTTATATGGGGCGGAAACACTCCTGAATTGTCAAAACCTAGATTTGGATAGATTTGAAGCAAAATATTGGCAGGCAGTACTTAACTTGCCTCAATGTGTTCCCGGCTCATGGCTGCGCTATGAACTAGGCCTGATTTCTATGCATGCAGTTTATACTTGGCGTTGTTGTATGTTATTCCGCAAATGTTTAATGGCAAATCAAAAAGTAAATATGCTATCGACAATTGCCAACTATATGCTGTCTTCAGATAAGGTCTTTGCAAGACTATGGGTTGACTTTTGTCTGGAAAATCTAGCAAAGGCAAATATAACTATCCACATGCTAATTACTAACCCATTAAAGTCGAAAAAAACATGTACCAATTAGACTGGGTTACTACCATAAACAAATGTGAAAAGTATCGTCAGCCATGTAAGTTTCGGTTCTGGCCTAAAGCAGTAAAAAGTCCTGAGACTTATTTGTTAAAATTCCCATCTGTAATATTAAGAGCAGGGTTCTTGAGAGCACGACTTGATTTATGGCCTACTTATCAAGTCCAGGTAAGACGTAACTTAAGACCTCAGAAACTTGTGTTCTGCAGATTCTGTAGAGATCCGAATACAATCGAATCCTTAGAACATTTGGTCTGTGATTGCGCTCAATTAACTGCTCAAAGATTAATGCACTTCTCAAAAGTGATTTCATATATAGAAACTGTTGACCATGATATGCGCTGGTCTTTTTTATTGTGTTCTAATAACTATTGGGCACAGATAGCACTGACTACATTTTTAATGGCTTTGGATTTGGGTAACACTTCATGAGTGGAAGTTACAAAGTCTCAAGCAGCAACTAAGCCAATTGGACAAGTAAAAACTGTGATAACTAAATTGTGCTAGCGATCTACAAACTCGGGTTTTATGAATTCGTTGTATGCAATAATCATCTTCTTATTTTTTGATTGTTACCTACTGTCTGAGTGTCTGTCTTAATCTTAATAACTAGTATTATGCATATATATGAGTTTGTTGTTAAGTAAAGAACTATATTTTGGCTGCTTGAGTCTGTACATTGTAAATTGAGTCTGTACATTGTAAATTGAAAATTTGGTATGCTTTTTAAAGTTAAAAATTATAAATTTGTATATTGAAAAGTTGTTTAAACAGCTAAAACAATAAAAAAAAAAGAAAAAATGGGCTTATTCATTTCCATTTCCCCCAAACAGACTTTCCTTAGAATTATTACAAGGCATCACATCGTATGCCATCTGCCCGAAACTTCGTATTTCTGGCATAATAATGGAAGGCACTGCCCTAATGGCACTTTAAGGGCAATAATGTCCATCGTGACAGGATAAAAAAAGTCCACCAATTCAAATGTCTTTAGTAGTGATGAGCCTTAGGCACAAGATCTTGTGTAACAATGCTAAAATGTTCCACCGGTTCAAAACCATATATTCACATCTGTTAAGAACCTGGTACATGTATTTTGCTGGTTGTTGCAACTTGGAATGCTAGAAGTGCTGATTACAGGCATAGTATTCAGACCCCCTCCATCTTCCCCATTATTAAATGAGGGAGGCCTAATATCATACTGGGTTGCACTATCTTGACCTACAACTGTTTGATCCCCTATGATTCTTTGTAGATTTTTATCCGCTAATCCAGATATTCTTACCAGATCAGAGCACCGCCCTTCAGGCACCATTGGAAACCCCCAACACGTACCCACAGCCTTATTCACTTTACTCTCAGCCTCTGTCATATTTTTATGGTGCGTTATTACTGGTGTTTGCGCTCGATTAGCTGATTCGGTGACATTTAACAAATTGGCCTGCACACTTTTTCAACCTAGCTCCACAGATCTGTCCCTCTGCTTTCATAGTACTGAATATACTATGTATAGACTTCTGCTTCACACACGCTTCGTTTTCTTTATGGGCTGCCTCTTTCCTTTGAGGAATTTCCTCAATCTTTTTTCCTTCGTTTGTTTTCTGGCTTTTGGCATTGACGTGTGTCTTTCTCAAAATGTACTGCCTCACATATAGGCCCCGGTTCACAGACCATTTTCCTATGGGATTGCGCCGTTATAAAACACTTGCATGAATCAGGCCCATGATATCATTTGAAACAGATGAATGTAAAACCATCATTTCTGGGTCACTACAATTATTTACTGGTCCCCCAGTCTCATTTACATTCCCATTCTCCAACAGCCCCGGCTCAGTGCAGCCTATCTCTGCAACCTCTCGCTCTCTCACCCGTGAGCCGTTGGAATTGGCATTCGTTGTTAAAGCATGCTCCACTGATTCTAGCGTTTCTTTAATCTCGCTGAAGACCAGAGTATGTACCCTGACTTCATCTCTGATTTTATCATATAAACTCACGAAAGAACTAAGAACCACGGTTAGAGCCAAGACGCCAAGAGCTGTTAGTCTCATCTTTTCATCGGCATCTATAAGTATATGGTGGAAGCGTGGTGAGGATGAAATAATTCTTGTCTTTTGCAGCTTTTGAAAGTAAGTCAGTCAGAGCCAAGGGGATGCCTGTTTGAGATAAAAGTGAGGAGGAGACATTCATTCATATAAACTTTGGGCTACTGGAGCAATCATCACAGCTTCCATCTACTCAATCTCTAACATATTCAAATCACTAATACAGTTCATGCCAGTGGCCGCCCCGGCCTTTAGCCCCTCGTCCTTAATTTTGGTACTTCACTCCTTTTTAGGGACAAGTTTAGTATTTTTTTGGGGCAGTGTTTTCAGAAAACTCTGCATGTCCTTTTGAGCCAATTCCAAATTAGTATTGCCCAATTATTGGGCTAACGTACTGAACGTCTTATGGCTGACAGCTGCTAACGCTGTATGTGCAATTGTACTCAGGCCAGCAATCTCGTTAGAAGGTGGCAATACTTGGCGCGTACAGACAGCCGATCATTCATCTCAGAATCAGATTTACTTTGCAGGTTATTTATACATGGTTGCCACAGGATGCCTGCTCTTACCTTCCATTTAACTGCCATTAAGTGCACTCACACACTCTCTGCGCTCTCTCCGCTCTCTTCTCTTTCAACCTTTTACATTGAGATTCTCGTAAAGCACATAGCTCAAGTTGTAGTTGTAATTCACATTGCAGGTGTCACCCTGATAGAAGTCCCAATGGAAACAAACGCTGTAAATGCTGTAGCTCATAGTACAAAGAGAAAAAAACAATGATCTCCAGACTGCTACTACCGTGAACTGCACTCACGCACTCTCTCCGCTCTTCTCGGCCAGCAATCCATGCCTCAAGCCTTCATTTAAATAAAGGTTGTTTGGGTATTTTGTGAGCCCCAAAGACATAGAATAGGATTACCTGATGTTACTCCTATATTGGGAACATGAACAGCAAGCCAAAAACTGGACATGGTGCACACTAGGGTACAACTTCTTTACCTTAGTGGTATTTGATTGGTGGTATAGTATTGGTGGTATATTATTGGTGGTAGATGCTCAGAATAGACTTATAAGGTCACCTGAAACTGCAATATGGAGAATCTGCTCCTTACGATTTAACCCAGCTCACAGTATTTTGATATACATTGTGTTTTACTGCCGGAGGTAATAGAAAATATTGCATTATCATGAGTGATTAGGTCACACAATAAATAGACCAAACGGATCTACTTCTTTCACTCACTTTATAAGCAATTGAAATTCATGAGTAACACAACAATGCATGCAATGTAAGTAAGTTCAAGATGATTTTTTTTTGTGTAATCAGAAATTAAAGTGCACATCTCTATCTCACATTTCCCCTTGCAGTGATAGCAGATCCCACTCTTCAGACCAAAATGTGCTGGTGCACACTTCACGGTAACTGACTTCCCTACGATAAAACCCTTACTCCCAGAATATATTTCAGTTACACTTCTTGGGCCTCATTATGAGGTTGGCGATAAGGGGGTAACGGCAACGGTAAGGGTGCCGTTGCCATTAACCCCTTACCGCCGCATTACGAGGTCCCTTAGCGGGAGCCGCTAAAGGAGCAGGGAGCTAATTACGGGCCCACTATTAGCGGGCCCATTATTAGCTCCATCCCCAATCCCATTGAGCCCTATGGGGGCTTGAATGGGAATGGGGAATGGTTCTCAGAATGGGGACTTACCGGGTCCTCCAAGGTTGGAATGACCCGGTAAATCCCTATTCCGAGAAGCCGGACTCAGAATGCGGAAAGGAGGTAGCCATGGTGCTAGCAGCACCATGGCTACCTCCAACCTCGTAATGAGGCCCTAGTGTTGTGCTCCAAAACACTGCTATCTAATGGCCTTGAAACATATCATTCACTTTAGCAGAGCCTTGAGCTTTCAGTTTATATATGTGTTTATATATGTGAAATCTGCTTCTTGGACGGAGCAGAAAACACATGAAAATAGCTATCTTCCTGGCCTACAAACTCTGTGCCTTCATATTTCGCCTGCACTGGAGCTGCTGCTGGCAGCCTGTTCTACACACCTCACCACCCTCACCCCTCACCACCCCTCCAAGAGTTAGGAGGATTAATTTCATGAAGAAACACTGCTGCACATTATTCCTGAATTTGTGGGAGAAAATACCTTTTTATTTAGCTGTAATCCCTTCTGATTGCCGCAAGTTTGCGCTGTGCCCCCCTGCAATTCCCTTCTTGTAGCATGCTACTCTCTGATGCCGGGAGTGCTGAGTGGATCTCTGATGGTGGCCTGCATTGAGGTCCTCGCAGTAAATTCCAAGATGGCTGCTGCCTTTGTTTGGATGTAAACGCTGGCTGAGTGCCCCTCAACCTGCCTTCCTGCACAGCCATTGGCCATTGGGCATCTTTGTCTATCCAACTGGGGACCGGCAGGCTTTAGCCAGCTCCCTCATCAAAGGCCGACTTTCTAAGGCCCTGTCTGGTCGGATCTGGGAGGACCTCTGCAACCCCTCGCTTTTTGCATTGGGGTTGGTGCTCCTACACTCTTCAAGTGAAGCTAGAATTTGCGACTTTTTACTTCACCATGGGTTAGTCATCTCTTCCTAAAAAATGTTCTGACCCCTCAGACTATCCCACCCTCATTCTGTTTCAACTGGACTCCCACTCTTCTGCCTCAGCCCATTGGCTGCACTGTGTTCCACCCTGTTTGTTAAATTTTGCATCTAGTTGTGCCCATTGGTGCCACTGTGTTTCACCCTGTTTGCTAAATGTTGCATCTAGTTGTGCCCATTGGCTGTACTGTGTTCCACCCTGTTTGCTAAATTTCGCATCTAGCTGTGCCCATTGACTGTACTGTGTTCCACCCTGTTTGCTAATTTTTTGTAAATAGTAGTGCCCACTGGCTGCACTGTGTTCAACCCTGTTTGCTAAAGTTTGCATCTAGCTGTGTCCATTGTCGGCACTGTGTTTCATCCTGTTTGGTAACTTTCACATCCAGTTGTGCCCATTGGTTGTACTGTGTTTCACCCTGTTTGCTAAATTTGATTTTGGCTTTTCCCAGTGGCTGCATTGTGCTAGTCTGTCCTGCTTTTCCTGTCCTGCTTATCCTCTTCTGCTTGCACCCCCCACCGCTCTTTCCCATAGTGTTCCCACCCCACCTTTCCACTCTTTTGCCACTCCCTACCCACCCCCTCTCTCCTCTTCCCCCTCCACCAAATCACTGATGGCGCTCTCTGTTTCTACTATCTTCTCTAAGTGTTTCTCCATTGACTATCCTAACCTTCTCACTAAGTCGTTAGGAAGAAGTTCAATAAGGATATCTCGGTCTCTAACCCTAGTCTCCCTATTGCTGACACCTACATCAGCGCTTCCTCCAAACAGACCTTCACTGACATCCTCTTTTTCGTTCCTTCGCCTGACCTATGGACCCCTCATATGGTCTCTGTGCTCTCCCCTTTCTCTTCTACTCCCATTAATGGTGGTGTTAGGACTGGTTTTCTATACTGTGGCCTGGTGGACAGATGTATAGAAGGCCAACCTGTATTGTGACAGGAACAACTCAAGGAAGCTGTAGCCAAACCAGTTTAGGTAGCTGTGACAGGCGATCTAGGCTAAGTTCTTCAGAGGGGGTGAGCTTGTAAAGGGTCCACAATGAGGTGACACAATGGGCATCACAATTACACTTAGACAGGATGTATAAAAATATAGTCATTTAATTATGGCCAAAACATACTATAGGAAAATAGCTACAAGCATATAGATATATAACACAACACGATTGAACTAAATACATATATACATTCACTTGGTTCAAATGCATAATACAAATCAGATACTCCTGCAAAGGAAAGGTTAGCCAAGTATTATGCACAAAAACGTCCACAGAGAGGATCCCTAGCTAAAGTTGTCCAGCTGTAAGTTGTCTGGGGTCTTGTGCCCTTTTGTTCTGGATACAGTTCCACAGAACTTAGGATGGAGAAAACATGCAGGTAGGGTCTCTGGGGTCCAGTGAAGGGTTCTTAGGTTTAGGGTTCAAGTTAGACTAATGCCCAAAATTAGCCCCAACAGTCAGAAGTCTTGCATAGGCAAACAATGGCAAAGCCAAAAGTGTTAGAAATAGGTTTATTATAAGCCCATTGACTTATAATTGGAGTCATTAATGTCTACCAGAATGGCACCGTCCTGGTCCAAGGCCCTCAGGCCAACCTTCTCCACTCTGATAGATGTTTCCCACACCTCATCAAATTCCTTCCTTCTTCTGCTGTGCCTTCTCTCTCTTCCCCAACTCCCTTGCCTCATATCTCTGCCTTGTCCTCGGCTATCTTGCACTCTCCTTCCTCTTCTTTTGCCCCCCTCAGGCTCCTCCTACACCTTTGCAGGGTATACCTCCGATTTGTGCCCCTCCCCGGAGGTCTTTAAAGGTGGTCAACCTTTTCCATATTGCCACTCTCAACTCTTGCTTGGCCGTCAAACCCTCCTCTGACATCTGCCGCCTTCTGGAAGAACTCAACCTCGATCTCCTTGGTCTCACCGACACATGGTTCACGCCCATCTCTGTACAAGCTTTGACACTCTCCTCCCTGATGGCTACAAGATCCCCTCCGCACCCAAATCCAACTGTCCTGGTGGGGGTGTAGCCTTGATCTTCCCAGAATGGATTCCTGCCTCTGTTATTCCTGCGCAGGACTACTCCTCCTTCGAATGCCTAGTCTGCAGGCTTTCTCTCTCTCCTGGCCCTTCTCTCTCCAACACTACTATCTATTGGCCACCTGGTCAGACTTCTTCCTTCCTCTCTGAGTGGGCTGCCCTCTCCTCCTCCCTTCTGGCCTCGAACACTGAACTCCTCCTACTTGGTGACCTCAACATCCACCTGGATGCTTCCTGTCCCTCCTCTGGACTCTTTTGTGACCTCTGCCACTCTCTCTCTCTCTCTCTCTCTCTCTCTATTCTTCCCTCTGGCCTGACTCACTCTGCTGGTCACACTCTGGATGTTCTCATCTCCTCAGACCTCCTACTCTCTAACCCTCTCACCACTCCTCTCTTCTGGAGCGATCACTTCCTCCTTTCCTCCTATCTCTCCCTTTCTACCCCTCAGGCCAGGGCAGCTCCAGCACTGCCACCTACCTTCTCGACCATCCAGCCCATGAGTCATGTGTCAGTTGAGACTTTCCTTGCCACTTTCTCTCCCCCTCCCCCACCTCTGCTTGACTCACTTACTGCCACAGCCCTTTCCAAGCTCCACTCTTCCATCTCCCATACTCTCAATGTTCTAGCCCCTGTCATGAGGATCTGTTTGAAGCCCAAAACCAAATGCAACTCTTGTAATGACTCTGTCCTCGTCACCCTTAAACACAGGGGAGGGTGGCTGAGAGGAAAGGGCTGGCATCTTGCGCATACTCCGACAAACTGGCCTGCTGCCTGCTCTAAAGTCAATACCAGCTCTCTGTCCGCACTAAGAAGAGAGTCCACATCCAAGCCCGCATCTCTGCTGCATCTAACAACTTGGCCAACTCTTTAAAATCTGCAAGGAGCTGGCCAATCCTGCTGCAGTTTCTACTATTCCTGTCCCCTCCCAGGACCTATGCTCTGCCCTGGCTTCTCATTTCATCTCTAAAACCCAGGACATCCTGTCCACACTATCGTCCTTTCCACCTCTTCCCGCTTCCCACTTCGCTGTCTCTGGCCCCCCTGTTGCTGCCTCTCCTCCCTCTTTCTATTCCTCTCCTCTTTTTCCCCCGATGAGATCTCTAGACTAGTCTGATCTATGAAAGCCTCATCAAAACAGGTTCTTCACTGTTCTTCCAAAACCATCAAGGACCATGTTGACATGTTCACTCCTGCCCTGGCTGACTTCTGAAATCACTGCTTTGCCACTGGAGCCTTCCCCTCTTCCCTGAAGCACTCTCTTGTGCACCCTCTTCTCAAAACCCCCTGTGGCAACCCTTCCTGCCTGGCAAACTATCTCCTGATCCCCATCCCTCCTTTCCTGGGCAAACTCCTGGAAAGGCTGGCCATCTCCTAGCTTTACCTCCACACTGATTCAGTTGGTTGTCTCCATGACCATCAGTCTGGCTTCAGAGTAGCCAGAAGCACAGGAACTGCTCTCTTGAACATCCTTGAAGACCTGCTCTCTAACCTTGATTCTAATCTCCCTCCTGTCCTCATCTTACTCAACCTCTCTTCTGCCTATGACACGGTCAACCATGCCATCCTGCTGAACCGCCTCCGTGATAACCTGGGTATCACTGATCAGGCCCTGGCCTAGCTGAACTATTTCCTCTCCAACTGACCCCCCCAGGTCCAACTTGGGTCCTTCCTTTACTCTATCACACTCTCTACCTTTGGTGTTCCCCAGGGGTATAACCTCTCTCCCTGGCTTTTCAACGAATACCTGGCACCTCTCGCCCACCGCATTGCTGTTCTCTGTTCCAACTTTCAGTACTATGCGGATGACACCCAGTTTGTTTTCAGGCTCGCCTCTACCAACTCTTCTTCCTCTCTCATTTCTGACTGTCTGTCTGCAATCCAGGAGTGGTGTGCCACCAATGACCTCTGACTTAACGCTAGCAAGACAGAGATCCTCCTCATCGGCACTCCTGCATCTTCCTTTCCTATCACTCTCTGGCTGGCCTCTCTGGGCTCTCTTTGTACTCCCACCTGTGGGGCTAAGAAACTCAGGGTCATCTTCGACTCAACAGTTTCTTTTTCTCCTCACATTACTGACACCTCTAAGAAGTAAAACTATCACCTCACCTTCTCAGAGGTATTCTTCCTTACCACTCCTTCCCCCAGAAGCTCAATGTCTCTAGACTCTGCTTCTCTCTATGCTGGACTACTGCAACAGCCCTTTTCTAAATCTGCCTGCGTATACTCTCCACCCTCTGCAACTCATCCAGAACAGGACTGCTAGACTTGTCATTGGCCTCAAGCCCATCGATCATATCTCTTCAGCCCTGAAATCTCTTAATTGACACCCAGTGGCTGCAAGGATTAAGTTCAAGACCATCTGAATTGTCCACAAGGCCTTCTGGGGCATGGGACCACAATACCTAAAACTCTCCCTTCAGAAATACCTTCCTAGTCTAGCTCTTCACTCCCCCACCTCCAACTCCCTCAGGGCCAGTCGCTTCTCCAAGCAAAGAGTTGGTGGCAGATCTCTTTCTTTGGCTGGGTTCTCCCTCTAGAACAGCCTCCCTGCCTCTCTGAAACTTTTGGAGAACCATCTTCGGTTCCAGAAGCACCTCAAGATCTTCCTCTTCGCTTCTGCCTTCGCTCTTCATCTCCCCTTCTGATCTCTGTCTGCTATTGGAACATGGCACCTGGTTACCCTCTGAAATCGGGCCCAGGTCCCTGCCCATACCAGCTCTGTCTCCTGGCAACCCTTGCACTTCGGTCTGTGTCTGCAACCCTACAGTCCCTTACCTGCACTTTTTAGACACCTGATGTCTGTGCTTAACCCCTGCACTTGCCACCTGCTGGCCGCACTACTTGTTGTCTTGATCCCTTGTTCAGCACTTTCCACTCCTCCCCTGACTCCTACTCTCTCCCCCTTCCCTCTCCCCTGCACTTGCGCAATCTCAATGTCACTGGGCCTAGTAAAATTGCTGTCTTGTCCTCCCTAGTACCCCCGTTGCCTCGTCGCATCTTGAAATACTTGTATATAGACACGCTATAAATAAAATATCATCTCATATCATGTAAGTGTGAAGGTTTGCCTGCCTGCAGATCAGCTGCTCACAATATGCAAAAACACAAGCACACAACCTCACATAGTACTTTGTCCTGACCAAAAGAATGCATGAAATAGTCTTGCCAGTACATTCAGGGAAGGATCGGTACTGTGTGCCCTCAGTTTGTAATGGATTCCAATTGGGCGTCACACACCAGACCAGGACTCTTACCCTTAGCCTCTGATGTAGTGCTCAATTAGAATATGCTTTATTTATTTTCTACGAATTTGGATTGAGCCGGCACCCAACCAGTCTAACACCCCCTTTTACAAATACCCTGGGTCACAATGGACCATGAACCAGACCGGTGGGTGGTAATACCATATTTATTTATTTTAAATTCAAAGGAAATCACACAGTATGAATATTGGGTAGCAATCACCAATGGGGAGATTATTACAGAATAATTGGTGAAATGCCCTTAGTATGACTTTCTGTTATAACATATCCAAAGCACAAATGAATAGGAGCAATTTTACAGTTCGGGTAAATAGCACCCACGTTAATGTTTCCCCCTGCAATGTTCCTTCAACCCCCTATTAATCGAGTTTTGAATGGCTAGAAAGGAGCAGCAAGGAGTCAGGGATACTAGGCAGCAAACAGAATAAAAAAAAAAACCTTTGCAATTGCCTAAAATGACACTCAGAATTGACAAATAATTAAATTAATGTGCGGTTAAATCAAGGAGGTAAATATGATTTATCACAGTATGAGGGATGTAATATCACTAGAAACTATAAGGCAAGGTATCAACAAAGGGAATACCCTTCAGAAAGCAACTTTAAAGTAAGAACACAGTGCAGCCAATATCACACGTTGAAAAGTTGCATTTTACACGTTTTGCATTTTAAAATGTCAAACGGCTTTTAAAAAAAAAACAGGTGAAATAGACAGAATCAGAATCCGGTTTTTAGGCTGGCTGATAGATGGACATCACAGGGATACTATAGAAGTGAAAGAGTGCCTATAGATGAATACCGATGAGATTTTCAATGTGGAAGGAGATTAGGTTTTGGGAAAGTAAACGCAGTTAACAGAGAAAATAATTTTGAAAAGAAAGGACACATTTTACTTAAATTAGATTATCAAGACTAGATTGTTAAAGAAAGACACGGTACGCTCCAAGGTTAACTTGCAAAGTTAACCTTTTCACCCTGTGTTCAGCTCTATGTGGGAATTACTTAAATTATTCAAAATATGACTAAGGATCTATGCCAGCCAGAAATGAGTAGAAGAATGGCACTAACACTTGGAGATCAGAGACAGGATGCACAGAGAACTCTGATGCCATGATCCTCCCTTTGTCTCTCGTTGGAGTGTGGATCGACACTCACAGCTTTTCCTTCGCTCTTTCTTTGTGGTGTGGAGCGACACCCGCAGATTTTCCTTTGGTCTTTCCTTTCCAGGTCCCCGGGGAAGTCCTCCTTGGTCTATGAAGGGGTGGAACCAGTACAAATCTAGTGAATAAATCAGAACTGGTTACAACATTTTCCCACTGACTGCCTTCCCGGAAGGTTGACAGTAGTGGGACACACATGCATTACGATAATTACAGTACCCAGACAATCACGACAAATAATCCGTCACAAGACACAGATAACTATCGATTTTAACTAGAATTTTTGGTCATCCCTTTTACACTGACAATGAAGAAACGTACTCCCTGTTAGATAAACATACCTATGAACCTACCTGTTCCCTTCTGGTGCTTCTTTTTCTTGTTCTCGTTCTCCAGATGTCTCCTCTATTTGACTTTCTATTGGTTCCTCAATCCGCCGCAAAGTGTGTCTGGGGTGACAACCCTTTAACTGATCAATATGGACCCATTTCTCTTCTGTCTACTATCCTTTGGATATGCATATTCTGTAGGCGACAGGTGAAATTTTATCTACAATGTCAAAAGGACCGCGCCAGCTGGGGAGAAATTTCTGCTCCTTGGTCTGGTTTCTTTGAAAATTGTACAAATAGACCCTTTCTCCTACTTTGTATTCCTTTTTGGTTGTTTTTAAGTCATAGAGGCCGTTATGCGCATGCGTGTCATTTTTACGGAGTCTTAGCTGCCCTGGGGTGAAAGATTAATCACTTTCTGCCTTTCAGCTGAAGTTTCACGGTGCAAGAGCCTGCCTACCTGATCATCCTAGCACGCAACGCCTATCCAGCTTCCACGTAGCAGTAGTCACCCCTTGTCTTCCCTATAATAAGCCGGGATTCTTGAAGATCTTGGAACAAAATCAGGCTACATGGTAAAGGACCATGGAACATCCTTCACGCTTATTTGTCTAAAAAAGCAGCGGCTGTATTCCAGTATGTGTACATCATCCTCCTGATGAAGACGGTGTATAAATTAACATTCCACGTTGAAACCAGTTGAGAAAAACTCAAAGGAATGTGATCTGAACTGTAGCTGTGATCCACCTTTTCAATAGATTTGTTTAATAATTTCTATTGTTTTCTGTACAAACTATTAATGTTTTCTTGGGGAGAAATCATGAACTGCGCTCCTATGTTTATAATTCTATTTGTCTGGTTTTTAACAATTTGTATGAATGTCACTGATTGCTGAGGTGTGTTTGAATGCTGCACTATGAATGGAAAGTGTGTGTGATTTTTACTAGCCTTTTTAGGCAAAACAATGTTGCTACGCTGCTGTGTTTAGTAAAAATAATGTTGTTTTTAATAATTTGTGATTCATTCACTTTTTCTAATTGTTGTATCATTTGAAATACATTTTGATATAATTTTGTTAACAAATTTCTCTGGACAATTTTTTCTGGTCTACTTTAAGTCATACTGAGTCTTCATCCCCTCTGCAGATTTTTCCAGATTCCGCTGAGCGTACGTAAAATCATGTTGAAGGTGTTTTCTTAGATTCTCAACATATTCATTCATGTGTTGTGGAGGCGTTTATCAGTGCCTGCTCTTGTGTTCTATAGAGCAGATGCTGAGGTAGCACCATCCTTAGTGCAGTCATTAGCTCAAATGGAGACATCTTGGTCACAGAAGATGGCGTAGATCTGATGGCCATCAGGACAAGCGGTAATCAGATGTCCCAACTTGGTCCAGAATCTGCCACAAAAATGTTTTTAGAATGCGCACAATTGTTTTATTGTACCTCTCAACTCCCCCACTAGAGGACTTCCAGTATGCGATGTGATGTTTCCTTTTTACTCTAAGTATCTCCCACATCTTTGTCATCACTTCGCTGGTTATGTGACTTCCTCAGTCTGACTCAATCATTAGGGGAAGGCCAAAACGTGATAGGATGTGGTTGATCATCAGGGCAGCTGCTGTTTCTGCCTTGCAATTTGGGTCCGGGAGACATTCCACCCATTTGGTAAACAAGCATGTTACTGTTAACATGTACTTGTTCCCTCTAGATGAGCGAATCATGGGCCCAATGAAATTGACTTTTAAATCTGACCAATGCAGTGTCATCCCCCACATCTGGGGGGAGCTCGGTGTGTCAGTGAAGTTGGCTGAAATTGTGCACACACAAGACAGCCCTTCAAATATTGGTCAAGGTCCTGCCCCATGTGTAGCCAGTATGCAACCTCCTGCAAGATTTCTAGAGTAGTGTGAAACCCCTGATGACCGGCTGTGGCCGTTTCATGGGCGTGACTTATCATCAGGCTCCGGAATGAGGCAGGTCACCCACTGGTCACAACCATAGATGGATCTCCTTACCAACGAACCGTCTTGGATTTGTAATATTTTGGGACACTTCATCAACACCCGAAGATCCTCTTTCCCAATGAAATCGGTATCCATCAGAGGAAAGTTCTCAGGGTCCTCAATGTGTTGATAACATTTCCCAATAATCAGATTTTTGCGCCGTGATTAAATCAGCATCTTGGGTCTCCTTGCTCCACTGGGCAGTTGAGAGTTCATTGTGAGCATTTGTCTGGAACTAGTGACAGCGACAGCAGTGACCTGTTTTTCCCCCAACAGGGACTCGATCTTGGGGAGAGCCCCCTGGATGGCTCTGGTTTTGCCCAGCTGATCAGCTTGGTCATTTCCAGTTTTGTCTGGCCCCTCTATTCTGGAATGACCCTTAATCTTCTTCCAATATATTGTCATCCCATTAGAGAGCAGGTCATCAATATTTTGTAATAGCTTGCCATGTTTAAGTGGTTTCTTATTAGCACATAGCATGCCTATGTGCTCCACGAACCCGTTCCGGACATAATCTCAGTCGATGATTATGACCAGTTTGTGACAGAATATTTCGCGTTTTTATGGCACAGTGTTATGAAATTCCTAATAGCCTTGATCTGCCTAATGGGGTCTTTCACCAATGCTCTATTTTGTTTATTTGCCTTCTTTTACCGTGTCACCTGATTCCACTCGCCCTCAGACTTAGAGGCGCTTCTGTTGGAGGACCGCTCCTGATCTTCTAGGCGCTCCCTGATTCTTTGAGCTTGTGAGGGGCTCACAGAATTGTGGGGACCAGTTTCTTCTCCCCTGTGGCGCACAGGAGAGTAGTCTTCTGACTCCTCCGTGCTTCCAGGATTGGCAGAGGACCCCCCCCCACTGCCCTGATTGGGTGGAGGTCTTCAGAATGCTCTTTTGGGGCCATATTTCATGCTGTTTTTCTGAAAATCGAACCAACTGGTAGTAATTCCCTAACTTTCTCCTCATAGGAGGCTTCCTTGTCAGAGAATTCAGCCATAATATTTTGGTATCTATACAGGGACACCGTCCATCAATTTCTGTGGGGCGCTGACCAGTCAGCTTTATTATGCTAGGCCTATTTAATTCTGACGGCCTCATGGTTTCTGTCTCATGGCAACCAGTAGACATGAAGTCAGCATTGTACAAAGTATTTGTATTTGTTTTATTTATAACGTGCATACCATCAAGCCTGGAGGCATCAGGGCGCAATTTGTACAGAGTTGCAATAATATATAGACAAAATTACATTGCAAAATGTACATTAACATCATATTAACACTCTTTCTAATTACATATATTACAGAGATTACTGTGCCACTAGGGTTAACAGAGGATATACCCTAGGGTGTACAGAAATAGTAACAGAGGTAGCGGGCTAGAAATAGTATCAGAGGAAGCAGGCCAGAGTATGTAAGACAGAGACGCAGAGCATGTCTTAGTACTGGTCAAAAAGCCAAGATTTGGTTTTGGTCTTGAAGGTGTTGAAAGAATCTTCCGCTCTGATAGTAGCAGGGAGGGTGTTCCATAGTTTGGAGGCTAGGACAGGGAAGCTAGTGCCCCCGCTTTTTGAAGCTTAAACCTGGAGATCGATAGACAATGAGTCTGGGCAGTTCTTAGTGGTCGGGCGGTTGAGTGGCGAGACAGCCGACTGCAGAGGTAGATAAGGGCCTTGTTGGCCAGGCATTTGTGCCTGAGGGCAAGTGTTTTTAAAGAAATTCTCTGCTTGACAGGTAACCACTTTAGGTTGGTTCTGGATTCTGAAATGTGGTGTTTGCGGGGGATTTTCAAGGCCGCTCGAATGGCATTATTCTGGGTTGTTTGGAGTTTGTTCTGGTTCTCTTGGCTGGTACCTAAGTAAAGATCACTGCAATAATCAATTTTTGCCATAATGAGGGTTCTCGCTAGTTTGACACTGTTAGGGGTGGTAAGAAACGGTCTGCAGGCTGCAATAAGTTTTCATGTGTATGCAGAGGCAGACCTGACTACATTTATTTGTCTGGATAAGGATAGGGTGGCGTCAAGGTAAAAGTCTAAAGTTTTGGTGTCTTTCGAGACTCGTATGGTATTACCGTCTATTGTGAATGACTGATAAAACAGCTCAAGTTTACTCAGGGGTTGTGAGGTACCCAAGATAAGGAGCTCAGTTTTATTGTCATTTAGGCATAGCTGGTTTTGGGCCATCCAGGCTTGGATGACCAGGTAGACGTCATTGAGGGCCTTGGTGTCAGCTAGAAAATCACCTGAGATGGGAATGAGTATCTGGGTGTCATCCGCATAGTTGGTGTAGGAGACACCCAGAGAGTCAAGCACATCAAAGAGTGGTTTCATTAAAATGTTGTGAAGTGCAGGTGACACGCAAGATCCCTGAGCTATGCTGCAGTGAATAGGGGAGGGGTCCGCGGCTGCGGATGGTGCAAAGACCCTCATGGATCTATTGCTCAAAAAGGATTTGATCCAGGCTGCAGCGGAGGATGAGAAGTTAGCAGCAGAGTGGAGGTGCCTGCAAAGGATCTGCTGGTTGACCAAATCAAATGCGGCAGAGAGGTCGAGGAGTAATAGCATTGCTAGTTTGCCCTTGTTCTTCAATACTTCAATTTGGATTTTTAGGTCTATTAGAGCAGTTTCCGTCCCGTGTCTGGGCCGAAATCCGGATTGTCGTAGACCTAGCAGATTGTTAGATTCCAGGTAGTTATGGATCTGAAGGTAAGCTGCGCGGCCCAGAATCTTAAGCAAAAACGGTACTGTAGTGATAGGTCGGAAGTTCGTAGGTATACTTGGGTCTAGGGACATTTTTTTGAGCAACGGGATCACCCACGCGTCCTTGAGGGTGTCCTGGACAATACCTGTTTTAAAGGAGGAGTTGATGAAGGCCATAATGAATGGAGCCAGATCATGGGCAGAGTCCTTAATGATGGGAGCTGGGCAAGGGTCACCTTGGCAGTTGGATAGTTTAATTCTCAGGATGATATTTTCTACCTCAGTAACGGTGAGCGGTGATAAGGTGAATGGTTTGGTATTAGCAATGTCTAGAGGGGGGGACCTGGCAGGGCAGAGTGAGCGGTTGTCAAGCTTCAGGCTGTCCTGCTTGTCTTTAATTTTAGATTGTAGCATGGACGTTTTATTTAGAAAGGCTGCTTGAGTGTTAGCACACCATTTACTATCTTTCGTGCATGTGTCTGGAGGGGAAACTGGGGTTTCAAGCTCTTTTAGGATTCTAAAGAGTTCCTTAGATTTGAATCGGCTTGCAGAATACAATTGTTAAGAGACTCCTCTTTAGCAGTGATGATGGCATCTTTGTAGGTGAGGGAGGCAAGAAGGAAACCATCTTTATGCTCATCAGACGGGTGGCTTTTCCAGAAATTTTCCGCACAGCGTTTAACTTTGCGAAGGATTCTTAACTGTGGAGTGAACCATGAATTAAGATGTGCTCGTGGTTTGGCCTTCCTAAGTTTGATGGGTGCTATAGAGTCTATAGCCGTGAGCATAGTTTGGTTATAGGTGTCTGCTAGGGAGGTGGGATCAGAACATGAGTTAGTAGCCGCATTGAGGGAAGGGAGTAACTGTGGAAGGAGTTGTTCCTTAGTTATGTCTTTTTTACTATGAGTAGGGAGTGCTGGGGCTATCGGTGTCGGGGCTCGCGGGGTTGCTTCAATATTAAAAGTTATGATGTGATGGTCAGACCATAAGCAAGGGGTATTGTTGAGGACCTGGATGTTGCAATTGGAGCCGGCTACCAATTAATGGTCCTGCCTTTGATATGGGTCGGTTCTTGGATGTACAAGGTGAGGCTGAGGTCTGTTAGAGCATTCTCCAGATCAATTGCCACGGGATCTTTTGGGTCACCAAGACCTAAGTTGAGGTCGCCTAGGATGATTGTTTGTGAATTGTTTTTGGTTTTGTCAAGGAGGAGAGTAGATATTTCACCGACAAAGGTAGGTGCCGGAACTGGGGGCCTATAGATAAGTTGGAGGATGGCCGTTTGGTTGGGCGTTAGTGATAGTTTGACTGACAGCAGTTTAGCTGATTCGAGTTTGGAGTCGGATACCACTCTTAGGTCAACAGAATTTTTGTGGATGAAGGCCACGCCACCGCCTCTATCGGGAAACCGCCCACGGTCCAAGCCGTGGCGAACTCCTCCCCGGCTAGGACTGCCCCTAACTCCACCACGCTTTGGGGGTGGCACCCCACTACCCTCAATGCCCCCATGCTCCAAAAATTTACCAACTTACCATTACTTATTTACATCTGATCTTCAAGAGGCTGCCCAAGATGGCCGTAAGGAACAAGTTGTATCCCTTCTCCGACAGATGCACGCTGTCAGCCATGTAGTGGGAAGTTAGTGAGTTTAGCAATGTGTGTCTCACAAAGCCAAAGCCATTAGCTAGTGTAAACCTTTCGATGCCTCTATTGAGCCGGCGCCTAGATTTTTCCATGGCCCTCTGCGAATCAACCCCACGCCATTGCAGCCTGGGCACCAACTCTGACCATATCACCTCTGTACTGGGTAACTCCTGGGCGAGGGCGCCTAAGCCCACTTTGATCTGTGCCCATAATCATCCCCTTCCAATGGTTGCGAGGTCATTGCCACCTAGGTGGACAACTAGCACTGTAGGAGCGGGCCTCCATTGTAAATGCCTATGGACGGTCGGCAATAGAGAGTGCCATCGCATCCCGGATGTTCCTAACCACACTATTCTATTGTGGTCCATCCCTAGGTTGGAACCCAAGTGCCATTGCCGGGTTGCGACCTCAGCCCGTGTTACAAAGGAATGTCCCACAATCCATACTGTGTCATCTGTGGGTAAAAAGTTACAAAAGAATTAAGACAAAGGAATCGGGAAGAAAACAGAAATCAATGTATCATGCAGTCCATCAGTTCTCTCCTGGCTGCAGCAACCTACGTCCCTGCTGATGGCTGCCCCGTGTCTCCTTGGGCTCTTACATAAAGCCGGAACCTGTTTGACTCCCATCTCCCGATCCTCATGATATTGTGTGCTGTAATGCCCTGTAAAAATGCCGCCGTGGCAGCCCCTATGCGAAAGCTGTGGGATGACCACCCCTGCTCCCTTATCCCCAAAGTCGCCAACATTGTGGACAGGACCTTTCTAAACTGAGTGTAGTCAGTGAGGAACCGTTTTGGTGCACCAGTAGCGTACCCGGCTGTTGGGGCCTCATGGCCAGGTACCTCTTTAACAAACGCACTGGACAGCTGCTGTTATGGTTGCATTGGTGTGTACCACCCTCTTCCCCTTCCCTGCCTGGTCCGTCTTACTTTTTCGTGTTCCGATCCTTAGCTTGGCCCCGTCTGCCTCTGGAGAGATTTGGACATCCCCCACTGCAATTGCCCTGGCTGAAACATCCCCTTTCCCCGCTGCCACTAGTTCGCTGATCCTAAAGGCCCCAAAAAATGCCAGTGAAAATGTGGCAGCGAAAAGTGCTGACTCAAATTCATCAAAACGTATTCCAGGTAATGCCTCAATTTGCTTATTCAACAAATCTAAGTCAATCGGCTTCCTGCTGTCCTGCTTCTGCCCCTCTGCCCGTCCCCATCCCTTTAAAGCCATACGAACCCTACACCCCCGTTGGGTTTCCCAATCCCCTCAGTTTGCAGTGGAATGCTAGGGCCGCGAGGTGGGCAGCTGCCCAGCTCCTGCTCTTCCCATTACCATGGGCCCATACCACAAATGCCTGTACCTGTTCCTCCAGAGAACCACCCCAAATGACGTTGCTCTCAATCATTTGGATGAACTTACCATAGCCCTGCCGGTACCGGGATCTGATGCCTGGTGTGAGTGATTGCTCGCCCATTTCCCAGAGTGCCTGGTCCACGTCACCAGCTGCCAACACTCGTCCCTGAAAGCCATTCCCTCTGTATTTGCCTTTGGATGTTGTTAGGCAGAAACCTGTGCAGTTCCGTCTGGGACCACTGCAAAAGATTTAAGACTACAGGTGTTTGGCAGTAAACCCACTTGGTAGCAGTCTGTACCACACAGATTCACTTGGTAGCTGTGGCTGAGCAGTCAGACTTCCCTCAAGAAGAGTTAGGCAATATACAGAGTATTCACAATAGGTCAAAAGAACACACTAGAACAAGCAAACACTGACCAGAGCTTGGTGTAAAAGAGATATAATTATTTATTTAAAACCACATCTAATAAAACACACAGGCACTAATATTAAGCATTTCAAAAACACGGTTACTAAAAGATATACACTCCCTTAAAAGAATATTGAACAAGTCTTAAGTAAAGCCCCACTTATTTTCAGACAGCGGTGAGCACTTAACGCAGATGGCAGTCTAATAATTCGGTTTAAAAGGGAGAGAAAGGCAGAGCATAAATTGAAACAGATCCCAACACTTTCAAAAAGAACACAGCAAGAAAGGAAGGCAGAGTCAAACCGTGAAGTTAGAGTTCAGAAAGGCGGATCCACTTTAAGAGGATCAGAACGAAATGTGTCCAAGGTCACACGGTTGAAAAGTGCACAAAAGTCTCAAAAAGGTTCAGAAAGAGTTGGACCAAAAGAAAGGGACCAGTTAGATGGTCAAGGTGGCCAGCCCAGTCCAGAAGGTTAAGGGATTATTATTACCTTGTAGCAATCTTTAGAAAGGTAGGCCTCGCGGACACGGTACCTTAAAGTGGTGAGAATACTCCAGCGGGGACAGTTGTTCCTGGCAGCGGATGCAAGTCAGTGCTTCATCCGGGGGAAGAGAGGATCTTGTCGGGGAGGAAGACAGGATTCCGTTGCACTGCCAGGGAAGAAACCAGCCGCGGAGTTCTCAAATAAAAGGAGCGGTCCTTTTTTTCACGGTCCAGTGGTAAGTGGCTATCCGGTTGCCCGGGTGCTTCGCACGGGCAATTCGACCACAAGACGTCCTGGAATGCGAGGAAAAGAAGGTAAACTGGTTGTGCCCACCAGTCAGGGGAAGAAGACTCTCCAGACTCTCCAGCTGGGAGATCTTCTCTGTCGTCGGGAAGTGGTGAGTCGGTTCTGCAGGGCTCCACCGGTGGTGTCTTCGTAGCAGGTCAGCTCAGCTTCCCCCTCGTCAGATTCTCAGGTCCTGTGGCGACTTCTAAAGTTCCAGTCCCAAAAGCCCTGCTTTTATGCAGCACACCCCCATTCACTCAGCTTAGCTGCCAATCAAACATGCTAGGTGGTGAGCTGGCCGGCTCACCACTTGGGCCAAACACACAAGAGTGCGACTTGAGTTACCAAGGTAACTCAGTCCAGGGTGCCTAAACCCCTACCCACACCCCCTGTGGTACCCAGACAGAGTGGCACCACTTTTGGAGGCTTCTGTGGAGAAGCGTGCCAAAAAGTGGAACAAAGGGCTCGACTCGGATTGGAGTCACAGAAGAGAACACAAACACCATTTTAGAATCGAGTTCTGGCAAAAAATACCAACAGGCGAATTAATATTAAATAAATAAACCGGCGGTATGTTCGAGGCTATGAGAATTAAATAATAAAAGTTGGTAGCCTCGAACAATGGGAAAATCCCATAAAGATATATTCGCGGTCGAACATAAAAATTAGTATCCACTGCCACCAGCCAAAACCCGATCAGGGGGGACGGAGACGTGCCCCCTCGACTAACAGACCCCGGGGCAATCGAATTGCCCCGACCAGTACATCCACAATATGATGGTTTGTACTGGTTTCTGTTCATAATTCGAGACTAGTAAAGCCAATGGTGACTTTACATGCTTTGGGAGACAGTAGTCAGTCCCAGGGTATGGAGTCTATGGTGGGGTGTCACTATGACACCCCTGTGTCACTGCACGGAGGGTGCTGTGTAACACATATAGTAAAAACACATGAGACTCTATGGAGTAGAGGACCCCATAGCCCATTAACACATTAACAGTCAAAGATACACCACAAATCATGTCCAAGAGTGGGAGACAAAGAGTCTCACTCTTGGCAGGAGAAAATAACAAACTCCAGAAATCCAGCAAAGCTGCTGGGGGGCTCACTAGGTTAGGAAATTCAGCCTAAACAGAGAATTCTCCCTAACAGATATGCCGCCCGGAACTTGTGCCATTGGAACGAGAAAGAGAGTCAGCTGCAATATTTACCACACCCTGTACATGTCTGGCTCTGAATTCAATGTTTCTTTTTAAGCACACCTCCACCAGCCTTCTCAGTAAACTCAAAACCGCCAGGCAAAAGGCTGACTGCAAGTTTATGGCCTGAACCACTGCTTTGTTGTCGCACCAGAATCACACCATTCTGTTGCCCAATTCCCCAGGCCATAGCATGAGTGCCAGTACAATAGGGAATAACTCCAAAGCCATGATATTCTTAGTCTTCCCCTGCTTATGCCACTGGCCTGGCCATTTCTGGTCACACCACTCACAGCCCAGTATCACCCCAAAGCCTTTGCTACCTGAAGCATCAGAGTATAACTGCAGTTCCTCACTGGACTGCCATGGGCCCTTCCATAAAGTGACCCCATTGAAATCTTTGAGAAATGCCCGCCACATGCGCAGATCCTCTTTCAGGCCTGCACCTAAGCGGATGTGATGGTGTGCCATTGTCACCCCCGCTGTTGCCCTGGCTAACCTGCGAGCGAATACCCTCCCAGCAGGGATGACCTTTGCCGCAAAATTCACCTTCCCCAGTAGTTGCTGGAACCTCTCCAAAGTTGTCCTGTTTTTACTCAATGTGGCCCCAATTTCCTCAACTAATTCTGTCACTTTCTCTCGGGGCAGTCTGCAGGTGCCCTCCATCATGTCTATCTCAATCCCCAAGAAAGTCAACACCTCAGTGGGCCCCTGTGTCTTTTCCGGCACCAATGGGACACCCAATCTAGCCATCAATCCCTGAAATGAGGACAAAGCCTGCAAACAATCCCCAGAACCCTCTTGCCCAACAAACAGAAAATTGTCCAGATAATGTATCATGTCCCCGCTCCTCTCCACCTTCCAGGCGACCCATTCGAGAAATGTACTGAATGCCTCGAAATAAGAACAAGATACTGAGCAACCCATTGGCATGCACTTATCCACTTAAAAAAGGCCCTCCCAATGAAAACCCAATAGATGAAAACTCTCTGGGTTTACAGGGAGGAGTCTAAATGCAGATTCGATGTCTACTTTTGCCAAGAGAGCCCTCCGGCCTGTGGCGGCAACCATCAACATTGCCTGATCAAATGATGCCTAGTGCAATGAACATTTGCCCTGGTCCAACCAGTCGTTCACCGAATCCCCCTTGGAATAGGACAGGTGGTGTATTAATCTGAACTTGCCCTTCTCCTTCTTAGGTACAATGCCTAGTGGTGAGATAATGCAGTTTGGGAGAGGAGGGATGGAAAAAGGGCCCGCCACCCTGCCTAGTTCATCCTCTTTTGCAATTTTTTGTGTGACCACCAGAGAATGCTGAAGTGCAGAGGGGAGGTTTCTCGCCATCCGTCCGGTCAAGGGGCCGTCATAAGGAATCCTAAATCCCTCTCAGAAACCTTCCCACAGCAAATCCCTATCCAGGGCCCTCGGGTAGTCCTGTAAAAATTCCAGAAGCACCCCTGTGTCCACCGGGGATGGCCCCATCACCCAAGCCCCTTCATTGACCCCCTTTTTGTCCTTCCCCTGGTCGGAGCGCCCTCTCTGCTCTGAAGCATGAAATGCTTGGGTGCCTGCCCCTGCACTTTGAACATTGATGAGAGAAACGGCACTTGATTCCCCATGTGCACAACCCTTTATTAAACGACCTGCATTCCTTCCCATCCCTGAATCCTCCACTTGTTTGGTCCCTCCCCTCCTGTCTCTGTTTTCCTTCCATTGCTCCCTTGTTGGTCTGTTCCCCCCCTCCCTGCTTTGGAGGGGGGGTTGAAATGGCTGCCACTCCTTCTTCACCTCCCACTTATTCGCCCATGGCCACCCCACTCCCTTGATCCCCACATCATTGGGTATGCTGGTTCTTTCTTTACCTCCCATAAACTCCATCCACGCATCCACATCCTTGTGATCCCATCTCATCTCTGGTTCCCGGGCCATCCTTCTTCTAAAGACCCTATCATAGTCTATCCAGCCCGTGGTCCTAGATTTTCTATGCTCCGTCGTTATTCCCTTTTTATATGTCATCAGTGCCTGACCATCGTTTGGGAATTTCTCCAACCAGACAGCTGCCAACAGAACAAATGCCAACTCCTAATTCTGAATGTTCTCCTCTGGTCTTACCCTCTTCTGCCTTTTTCTGTCCTCTTCCCTGCTAATGTTAAAATCGGGTCCTGCGTTTTCTGTTTCCAGAATGCACAGTATGTCGCATTGCTCCCTTGCCCATATTCTTTCTTTAAAATCCTTATGCACGTGCCAAGCAACCCCCAGAGTAGAAGTTATTAAGGGTGCGTGTGCAACCGACTGAATGGCAGACTCTCCTGCACCACTAGCCGGTGTGATGGTTGTGGGTGTGCTAGTTGTGGTCCCATTGGCTGGTGTGATAGTTTTTACTGTCACCCCTGGTTGCTGGGCCGTCACCTGTGTGGGTGAGGTCGTTGTGGGTGCTGGGACCACCGCTTCTAACACTGGTGTTGCGCTACTTGCCGTGCTACCCCCCGTACCTACCTGCAATTGTCCCACAACCTCAGGCCCTGGTGAGACATTGCATTTTTCTGACAGGATTTGAAGGGCAGTGCCGCCAAATACTGCCTGGCTCTGTAGAGGTTGAGGTCCTAGTTGCGCGCTCCCTCCCACAATGCCCCCAGTTGCTAGCTGTGTTGTGGCTCCCCATGCTTCCCTTAACCCATTACTAGGTGTCCCTGCAGGTGGAACAATGGGTCCCCGCAATAACTTCATCATTTCTCCCAGTGTTTCATTCAATTTTGCGCTCATCCCTGCCATCACCGCCGTTAAAGTACTCAATAAATCATTCACTGGGGCCGCCGGGATGGACTTGCCCAATCTTAAAGCAATAGTTGGCGACTGCTCTCCCATGTGGGCCGGCTGCACCTCAGATACTTGTGGAGGGCAGATCACAGCCTGTGTCGCCTTGCTTTTCCTAGCCGCCAGGGGTCAGTGTTACGCGAACCCCCAAACCTGCCCCCGTCTGCTCTATCACAGGCGCCACCAATTGCCCTTTACCTTGCCTGGTGCTTGATGCCCTCTTAGGAGCCTGGACACTTGCCGGCGGTATTTCTGTGAGCGGGGGGGTATCTGGAACAGCGTGAACTTGTGCTTGCACAGTGCTCTAGTGGGGAAGTGGCCCTTGTCCTTTGCTCAGCACTTTCTCCGCCCAGTCCTTTCCTCTCGCCCGCATTTGTTCCTGGAATTGTGAAAACAACCTGGCCTCCTCATCAAATTCATTGGCTGATGTGTCCAAAACTATCTCTACCTCTGAGAAGAGGTCCGGTGACCCTATCTGAGACATTGCCACGAGAATCTAGAGCTGGATGACAAAATTAAGAAGACATTAATTACCATACATTTGCTTCCTCACTTTCAATGTATTAACCTGCTTATTTCCTGCCCCCTATTGCTTTCTGCACAGCCCAACCTGGGCTAAAGTTATTAATTGCAACCTCACCTCCCACCTCTTTAGCTCTGGCCCCTGGCTCCCCTCTCGAAAACACCCGCCCTGATCCTTCCAGCAAAACTTTTGTGCTGCTGTTTATTTCTTCCTGTATATCAATCACCCAAAGAACACCTTACTAGTGCGTGAGCGCTGTCCACTGTACCTCCTGTACTTTTAGAAATTGGTCTTTTGCAGCTGGCCTATCAACCAAATACAAGAACCCGGTATTCCTTGGGTATTAAATGGGTTTGAGTCCCTTAGTAAAGAGGTCATCATACTATGATCAGGGGTTGCCCTGTCCTTCTCTACTTGTTCTGGGTCCCTCCATTTTGGATCAAATCTTTGATACTCTTTCTCCAACCTTGCTAGTTTCTCCTTTTCAGCCCCTACCTCCTGATAATAGGCAAAGGTCTGAGCCATTTGCTTGGCTATCAGGGCTTTACTGGCCTCTATGACCCGCATCTGCTGGTGGAGCCCATCTTTCTCCTCACAGAGGGCCTCATTATCTTTTTGTGCTGTCTGTATAGTTTGGGAATACTGAGACAATTTTTGTTGCATGAGATTCACCTCCTGAATTTACGCATTTTTAGTTTGGGTGTTCTCTTCCACAGCACCTACTACCCATCTGGCGTGCTCCAATAACTTTCCGTATTCTCTTTTGTGACAGGACACAGTTCACTTAAACTAGATTATCAAGACTAGATTGTTAAAGAAAGACACAGTACGCTCCAAGGTCAATTTGCAATGTTAACCTTTTCACTCCCCATGTTCAGCTCTATGTGGGAGTTACTTAAATTATTTAAAATATGACTAATGATCTATGCCAGACAGAGATGAGTAGAAGAATGGCGCTAACACTTGGAGATTAGGGACATGATGCACAGAGAACTCAGACAGTTTTAAACAAGTTACCATGCTATGGATAGGACTACATAGAGAGTGGAACAAAGATATGATATGAAGATGTGGTAGGCTATGTGTGGCTATGGGATGGGTAAATACTTACAATCCGCACTTGTGTTTGGTATTTGGGGCAGCCAACCGGGTTTCTGGACAGCGGGGCAATTTCTGGTCACGGTCACATCGGCAGACTCTCATAGCAGAACAACAGCTGGGCCTGTCTGGTCACAGGATAGCAAGGGTACAGCTGGCATGCAGATGGTGGGGCGAAAAGTGGATCTGGTCACAGAATACTCCCAAACGGGTACCACAGCTTTTCCCCCTAGTTATTGGGGTTTTTAATGGGGTTTCTGGATCAATGGTCCTGCCTGGATAGGGACAGCTATGCTCTGGCCTGGCAGTAGAATCTGGAATCTTGCAAAGAGAATGTGGAATGTTAGGATACGCAAGCGCTGGAAAATTCAGAAGAGAGTGTCCTTCCGATGACTGTCCCCCCTTTATCTATAAGGTCTGTGACATCACAGGATTTGTTGTTGGGCAGAACTAAGCTAGACCTACCCCTAATATATAGATAGGTTCGCCTATGTTGGTCGCCTCCCCAAGTAGGGGACTCAGTTTAGGGGTTGTGTTTTATGAGGTACAAAGCCATCCCACAGTCATTTTTGCCAAAAATCAATCTTGACATATATCACACATTTATACAGTTGTGGCACTTTTGCAAATTACACAGGCAAATTGCATATTTCATACAGAACATGGTATTCCAACGCCCAGGTCTGTACATTATTTCGCCCTTCTAAAAAAAATTCACAATTTTTAGTGGGAACCTCTTCACCCAAAATTCCACAATTTTAGATATGTGTACATATTATCATAGAGCATATTTCGATACATTTTTAACATTCCGCCATATGTACTTTTTCCCATGATTCACATTTTCCTGGCGTTTATGTCTCATACATGCTATGGACGGCCACAATATCTTGTTTTGAAGCCACAAAAATTACATTTAAATTGTAAAACTTTTACATTAGTACGTTGTCTGGTTGTAGAAATACAGTCTTAAAGTGTGTTCATCAAAAATAGTATTTTAAGCTAGATGGCTAGCATTGTATACCAAATAAGGGCATACTTTCAAGGCTGCTCTCGAGTTGGCTATGAAGCTTCCCAGTTGAGAGGAGGTGTCACTTCCAAAAGTAACACGAAGGTGTCCCAGAATCTATTGTGTCAAGCTGGAGCCCAGGCAGAAAGTGGTGGGCATGTTATATTCTTCCTCTTGGTCATTCAAGATTTCCAGGGGCAAAAAGTAACACATAGGTGTCCCAGAGATCCATTGTGGCTCCTTTTGGGGGAAGGCCACTCTTGTTGCCAGCACACAAATGTCCTTTGAAGCCAGGACAGGCAAAAAACCTGTTTGGCTGGTTCCCCAGTACAGCCAATGCATTTATTTATTTATATGTTCAGTTTTTATAAGCCCAAAAGGCACGGCTGTAGGAATAACACATTATATTAGATCTTAACCAGACCCCCCTTACATTTCTAGGCAAGGACAGGGCCTTATTTAACATTACACTTTTAAAACAGGCATTTTGCTTATTTGCAAAAGCACATTTTGACATGTGATGAAGTCTGTTGGGATGTCCCTTTCAAATTCGGTTTTCTCTTCCATCTGGATTCCAAACATTGTTTGCAGCCCTAGTCAGTTTCTCTTGCACAGCAATTTGTTCAAGGCACAGGTCCACTGAAATTGACGTATGCACAGATAGTTTTGGTTTCTTTTGAAGCGTTTATATTTGACATTTTGTAGTATAAAAGTCAATGTTTTTCCGTACAGCTGAGAGTAACGTTTCTGGTGATTTCCCAGATCTTGCCTGACACAGCCTGTCATTCAGTGAGAAATGCCTTCTTTTGCTAAAGCACAACCAGAATATGGCTGGGCATAGTTGGGCCTTATTGGATCAGAACTGTATATTGGTTAACAGATAAAAAAGAGCAACAGGGTGCCATCATTTTAAATGTAAAATATTTACTTTTTCAAATGGAAATATTGAGCTGACAGCAAAGCAGTGCTGCTTTTCAATTCACTTCTTTGGTGCACCTAAGAAGACACACTGGCAGCCTTTCTCTCTGTGCTCCCTCTTCCATCTTGCCCAATAGGTGCTTGGCAAGACAACGTAGCCATCATTTTGTATCTCCAAAATGCAGTTTCGATGCGAGGCAATGGTGCTGAAAGGAGCCAGGGCAGCCGTTTTGCTGGTAACTGCTGAAGTGCAGCTTGGTGATGGAGGGGAATTCTGCTGAGTGGGTAAATGTACCCCACAAGTTAGCTGGGCTGAGATTACCCCTCATTCTTCCGCTGCTGAGAGTCTCTTCCCTCATCACCGGCATGCACACAGAAGACCCTTGTTATCCTCTTTTCTCCTTTTTGGCAGGAAAAACCCACCAAACAGCCACAATCAGCAAATACAGCCAGATCCTCAGAAAGACAACCTCTCTTCTCAACCTGCCCTTTCCGGTATGTTCCCCTATGGAAAGTGCAAGAACTGACTGTCCCTGACTGTGATGTCACATGCCAATCAACCTCCTCTGACCAAACTTCTACAATCTTCCAGAGAACACGTGTTTCGCCTGCCAACTTTGCACAGAGATTCCGGGCAGAAAAAAGGATTCCAATTAGTTACATTTTCCCCTTGCTGTGCTAGAAGCCGAAAGCTTCAAACAAATGACGTTAGTTTTCAGTACATTTCATGTCCCTTAAATTGTCACGTCTTCACAGTGAAGACAGCTTCAATTCTGCCGTTTGCTCTCTAAGCACCCTTTCAGCCTGCGCCTTCAATCTCATTAAGTGGGCCAACTTGTACCAATGAATGCACCAATATTTTGCACTAATGAGCTGTGGACTGAGCTGCCTTCAATATTAGTAAGGGATTAGTAGGTTAAGGTATTAATAGTAAGTAATTATTAGTCTTATGCTTCATTGCAACTCAGTCCATGCTATACCATGATGTGATGCACTATGTTATGGTATAGCTACCATGTAAAGCTGGGTTCAAACTCCCTTTTTTCTTTGTTTTATATAAACTCACAGTACAGACTCACACCAGATTCACATCAGAGACTCACACGAGAGTCTCACATCTCTTGCTGACTGCGTTTTTTGATAAAATTATGCCCCAGATGAAATCCGGAGCCTCACTTTACCTACAAGGTTCTCGTAAAGCATGTAGCTTAAGTTGTAGTTGTATTTCAAGTTGCAGATGCCACCCTGTTAGAAGTCTCAGGGGAAATACATGCTGTAAATGCTCAACCCATACTACAAAGAGAAAGAACAATGATGTCCAGATTGCTAGTGCCATTAACTGCAGTTATGCACTCTCTCTGCTTTTCTCCGTGGGCACTACGCACCTCAAGCCTTCTTTGAAATCCGGATTCTCGTAAAGCACATAGCTCACGTTTTAGTTGCAATTCACGTTGCAGGTGTCACCCTGATAGAATTCCAAGGGAAAAGAACGCTGTAAATTCAATAGTACAAAGAGGAATAACAATAATCTCCAGACAGCTTGTGCCTTTAACTGCATTCTATCCGCTCTTCTCTGCTTCTCCATTCTCTTTGGCTCCATGTGGAATAATGGAGGGATAGGGTTGTGTGAATGGATTGGTAGATGATTGGTAATATTTAAGACAAACAAAGATGTTCCCAGTCTCACTGCGCCAAGAAATTATAATTAGTTGTTTGTGCAAAGAGAAGCCTTTATTGTTTGTGCGAAGAGAAGCCTAACACGTGTTTCAAGCTGTGTACAGCTTTTCATCAGAGGCTGAAATTGCATAGACATAATTTCCATACAAATTGGGTAAAGTTAAAAATAAAACATACACATGATTGTTGTGTCCAAAGAATTGTTACATAAAGAACATAGGCACAAGTTGTGGGCAAGCAGTCCAGGACGCGATACAACCACAAAAAATAAAACACATGTACATCACATGTAGGAAAAGTAAAAAAGTAGAAAGTTACCACAAATTAACCAATTTCATTCGTAGTAGTCCGTTGACATACAAACAAAAAGAGAAACAGAAACATAATTTTAGAAACAAAAGTTGTTTCTAAAAGCACCATAGCAGCGCAATTACTTTCCACTTAGTAAGCTAAGTCTTAAATCAAAGACTGTAATGTATTTCAAAAATAAGTACCTTAGGTTGCAGCAATAAGAACTCCACATTTAAAGTAGGACAATGCCAGATACAGTTCTGTAGGCAGATAGATTAAGTAATTACTGGAAAGCCAATTGCAGAAAAATATTACGTAAGTTACCAAAACAAACCGTAATGCTGTCAATAAAATCAATAAAAACTAATATTTAAGACATGCTTCTTAAATTCTGAGCAGAATGTTTCGCTGCACCGGCACTCCCCACCTCTCAGAGCTGCTGTTAATCATCCCATTTATCTTGCCACTATTTTTAAGTAAAAAGATTGGCTACCTAACAAAATGCAAGTTCCAAACGGCACTTCTCTTTGGCTACAGGCCCACGATAAAACCCCTTCTCATAAGTGATCGAAACTCACAATGCATGTGTGAAACAATAGCCCTTGGAAAACTATATAATATTCAAGGTTGGGCCCAGGCTGATCTATTGCACATTGATTTCAGCAGAGGCACTGAACAGTGCAAATATATTGTAACAGTTATATTATAATAAATTGGATAATGTGCCCCCTATCATACATTATAAGGATAATGCAAGTCACATAGGAGTGACCAAATAGAAGAACGAGGCCAAAGGCAGAGTTCTTTTCTAAGGCCAGAGACCACCAAAGTGACTTGTAATATCCTTTTTATTTATGGCAGGGGATATTTTGCTCCTTATAATGCATGGCCATACACCCATATTGTGCTTAATGCAAAGTATGAGATGTTCCATTTGGTGATGCATAGAATCTGTTTGGATTGTAAAAAGCAAAATTGCAGCTCATTATGTGTTGTAGAAAAATAGTTCAAGCTGTTTCATAAAATGTATTGAAAAACACATTCATTTTGAGCTTTAAAATAAGTAATACATTCAGATTCTTGCTCACATGAGCAAAACTCCAGCAATGCACAATATTTCCCCTTACGTACAAATGGCATCTATGATGTTTGTCCAGAATTGTAGGTTCCACCCACTCCCAGGCTAAACATTCTCCCATGAACAGTTCCCTGACATTTGCAGGCTGCCATGTTTCACAGAAAACTACCCTGACAGCAAGGAATTGCAAAACCTTTTCACAGGTTTAATTAAGTGCTGGAGTGACAGCTGACAATCTCTCTGCTGGCTCAAGCAGGAGGCATTTTGACTTGACAACTGAAGACTAATAACTAATTACAGAGTAGCTGTGATGTCATTTCCGAATTACAGGTCAGTTGTGATGTCGCAACTAGCCTGTGATAGCATTATTTCTAGGCTTCTGTACATAAATTGCAGGCTGCCTTGTTTATTAATAATAATAATAATAATAATAATAATAATAATAATAATAATAATAATAATACATGGAGATGACTTGAATAAAACCCTTGGTAATTAATTTATTGACATTCCATTGCAAGAGTTAATACCAGTCAAGTGCATGATACTCAATGTTTTGCTCTCGGATATGGCAGTTGAGTTAAACCTATGACTGAAGATAACTGTACTGACAGAGCACAGCATCGATCATTTAACCCACTGAGCTATTCTAATAACTTGAGCACTTTTCAGCGGGCATGGAGTATACATGCATATAAACACATCAACAAGGAATTCTGATGTTTCATAATTTCACAAATGCAATGAACTCGCTCATTTTCTCTGCACAGCCCCAAAGGCTCCCATGTGATATGCTTTGCCGTCTGGGAATGGGTAGGTTCGGGTGTTTGATAACGTGATCCTCAGCAGGTTCCCTGAGTTGTAAGTGTTTAAAAATAACTGTTTGCTGCTCAGCCTGTTGATTATTGTGCGTCCCGCTTGTCCTACCAATATTTTTTTTCCCCTTGGCTGCAGTGCCCTACTCTTCCAAGGTCATCTCTATGAGCTAGGCCCACTTCCATTTCAATGACACTAGAAACTGGCAATGAAGGTGGGAGCTACAAATAGCTTTGAAGTCACCATAGCTTTTCGGATTAGTGCACCTTCCAACCACCTACCAAACGAGATGCAATCGGCAGGAAATGCAAACAAAACAGCAATTGGTGAATAATGTTTATGATATGATATGGCTTTTATAACATGCCTATACACAAATGGTTCAAGGTGCGACGAGGCAAGGGAGGGGAAACAGAGGGGAGAAGACAATGATCCTACTAGGCCAGGTGCGATTGAGATCGCGCAAGTGTAGGGAAGGGGGGAAGGGGAAAAGTGTGGGGGGAAGGGGAGGAGGCAGTGCAGTACAAAGGATGACAGTAAAATAAATAAAGACAAATAAAAGTGCAGCCAGCTGGTGGCAAGTGCATGGGTAAGTGCAGGAATCAGCGGTCAGTGCTAGTAGGGGCTGTAGAGATACAGAGACAGTCCCCGAGCGCAAGGGTTGCCAGGGGGGCAGTGCAGGTGTGCAACTGGCAGGGAGGGAACCTGCGCCCGAGGTCAGAGGGTAGGTAGGTAACCAGTGCAGTTTCAGATTCAGCCAGGAGATCAGCAGGGAAGAGGAGGAGAGAAAGCAGAAGCAAAGAGGAAGGACTTGAGGTGCTTCCAGAACCAGAGATAGTTCTCCTCAAGTTTCAGAGAGGCAGGGAGGATGTTCCGGAGGGAGGCCCCAGACGAAGAGAGAGGTCTACCACCAACTCCTTGCTTGGAGAAGCGACTGACTCTGAGGGAGTTTGAGGCGGATGAGCGAAGAGCTCGAGAAGGAAGATATTTAGGAAGAGAGAGTTGAAGATATTGAGGTCCCAGGCACCAAAAGGCCTTATGGACAATGCAGAGGGTCTTGAACATAATCATCACCGCCACTGGGAGCCAGTGCAGAGATTTCAGTTCTGGAGCGATACAATCCCTGTGCTTGAGGACAAGGACAAGTCCTTGCTGTTTTTGATTTTTGATCAGTTGCAAAGGGCGGAGAGTAGAGGCACGCAGATTTAGAAAGAGGCTGTTGCAGTAGTCCAGCCTAGAGAGAACCAGAGTTATGGAGACAGTGAGCTTCTGGCGTAAGGAGAAGAAAGGAAACATACCTCTGAGGAGGTGCAACTGGTAGTGTGACTTCTTGGAGACATCAGAGATGTGAGGAGAGCAGGAAAGTGTGGAGTTGAAGATGACCCCAAGGCTTTTAGCCTCACAGGTGGGAGCAGGAAGAGGATCAAGAGCGGGCGGCCATAGAGTGACAGGAAAGGAGGGAGTAGGTGTAGCGATGAGGAGAATCTCAGTCTTACTGGCATTAAGGCAGAGATCATTGGCAGCACACCACTCCTGGATGGAGGACAGTCAGTCAGAGATGAGAGAAGGAGAAGAGGTGGCAGAAGGGAGACTGAAAATGAGTTTAGTGTCATCCACATAACACTGAAAGGTGAGGCAGAGAGCGGCAATGTGGTGGGCAAGAAGTGCCAGGTATTGGTTGAACAGCCAGGGAGAGAGGTTAGACCCCTGGGGAACACCACAGGTAGAGATAGAGATAGAGAAGAGGAAGGACCCAAGTTGGATCTGCGATGGTCGATCGGAGAGGAAGGAGGTCAACCAAGCCAGGGCCTGATCGGTGATACCCAGGTTATCACGGAGACGGTTGAGCAGGATGGCATGGTTGACCATGTCAAAGGCAGAAGAGAGATCAAGTAAGATGAGGACACAGGGGTTGTTGGAATCAAGGTTGGAGTGAAGGTCATCATGGATGTTCAGGAGAGCAGTTTCTGTGCTTCTGGCAGCTCTGAAGACAGACTAATGGTCATGGAGACAACCAACAGATTCGGTGTAAAGATTAAGCTCGGAGATGGCCAGCTTTTCCAGGAGTTTGCTCAGGAAAGGAGTGATGGAGATTGGGCGATAGGGTCAGCAGAGGATTTCTTAAGGAGAGGGAGCGCAAGGGAATGCTTCAGGGGGGAGTAGAAGACACCAGTGGCAAAGGAGTAGTTGCAGAAAACAGCCAGAGTAGGAGCCAGGGTGTTAATGTGGTCCTTGATGGTTTTAGAGGAACAGGGGTGAACCTGTTTCCACAAGACTTTCATAGATCGGACTTGTCTAGAAACCTTGTCTGAGTAGAACAAAGGAAAGGCAGAGAAGGAGTGAGGAGGGGTGGCCAAAGAAGGGCCAGAGGAAGAACAGGGAATAGAGGGAGGAGGGGGAGAGGAAGAGAGAGAGGACAGGATGTCTCGAGTTTTAGAGTTGAAATGAGAAGCCAGGGACATGCAAAGGGCCTGGGAGGCGACAGGAGAGGTAGATACTCCAGCAGGATTGGCCAGCTCCTTGCAGATTTTAAAGAGTTCGGGTGAGTTGTTAGATGTCGCCGAGACGCAGGCTTGGATGTTTGCTCTATTCCTGGTGCGGACAGAGAGCTGGTATTGCCTTTGGAACAGACAGCAGGCCAGTTTGTCAGAGAATGTACCAGAAGAGTGCCATTCCCTCCCTGCCACCCTGCACTTGCATTTAAGGGTGACGACGTCTGAGTCATACCAAGAGTTGCAGTTGGCTTTGGGTTTCAAGGGGATCCTCATGACAGGGACAAGAACATCAAGAGTATCAGATATAGCAGAGTGGAGCACGGAAAAGGCTGTGTCAGAATGTGAGTCAGCCAAAGGGGGGGGGGGTGAGAAAGTGGTGGTGAAAGCCTCAACTGACACATGCTTCATGGGTCGGATAACCGAGAAGGTAGGTGGCAGTGCTGGATTTGGCTTAACCTCTGGGGTTGAGAGGGTGAGATGGGAGGAAAGGAGAAAGAGATCACTCCAGGAGAGAGAAGTGGTGAGAGGGATCAAAAGGGGAAGGTCTGAAGTGATCAGAACATCCAGAGTGTGCCCTGCAGAGTGAGTCAGGCCAGAGGGGAGAATATATAGAGAGAGAGAGTTGCAGAGGTCACAAAAGAGACCAGTGGACGGAGAGGAAGCATCCAGGTGGATGTTGAAGTCTCCAAGAAGGAGGAGTTGAGTGGTTGAGACGAGGAGGGAAGAGGAGAGGTCTGCCCACTCAGAGAGGAAGGAGGGGATCTGACCAGGTGGCCGATTGATGGTAGCCACAGTAAGGGAACGGCCAGGAGAGAGAGAGAGATAACCTAAAGATGAGGCATTCAAAAGAGGAGTAGGCCTGCTTAGGAATGATAGAGGCAGGAATCCAATCAGGGAAGATGAGGACCACACCCCCTCTGAAACGGTTGGATCTGGGCACTGAGAGGATCCTGTAGCTGTGAGGGAGGAGAGTGTCAAAGCTTGTGACAGCGCTGGTTGTTAACCATGTGTCAGTGAGACCGAGGACATCGAGGTCAAGTTCCTCCAGGAGGCGGCAGATGTCAGAGGTGTGTTTGACACCTGAGCGAGAGTTTAGAGTGACAACATGGAGAAGGTTGCCATCCTTGAAAGACTTCCGGGGAGGGGTACAAATCAGAGGTACGCCCTGCAGAGGTTTAGAAGAAGCTCGAGGTGGGGCAGAACAGGAAGCAGGTGAGGGCAAGGTAGCCAAGGAGCAGACAGCAGGGGGGAGGCAAGGAAACCGTGTCGGGAAGAGAGGGGATAGCAGGAGAAGAAAGGAAATTGATGAGGCGCAGGAAGCGTCTATCAAAGAGGAGAAGGTTGGCTTGATGGCATTGGACCAACACAGTACCATTCAGGTAGACATTAATGATGACCTTGGAGGAATGGAAGGAGACCAGGAGGGCCTCTCACGGGGTGCCACCATTAGTGGGAGAGGAAGAGAATGGAGAGTGCAGAGAGACCAAATGTTGAGTCCATAGGTCTGGCGAGGGAACAACAAAGAGGATGTCAGTGAAAGTTTGCCTGGAGTAGACACTGGTATAGGTGTCAGCGATAGGGAGGCCTGGGTTGGGGACCAGGATGTCCGTTTTAAACTTCTTCCTCCAGATTTAGTGAGGTGAGCAGGATAGTCAATAGAGAAGCAGTTAGAAAAGATAGGAGAGACAGAGAGCACCTTGGAGTAGGTGGGGAGAACATTAGGGAAGGACACAGGGCGGGGTGCAAGCAGATGAGAAGAGAGAGACGAGACAAGTAGACAAATTGGACAAGATGACAGGCACTTAGGTAGAGGTAGAAAGGTTTGCTAGATGAGTGCTTTGGTATGAGGCAAGCCGCAGAACGGCACTACTTTCACAATGCAATTTTAGAACAGAAGAAAAAACAAACCTAATTTTGAGAGTCCTGAATAGTGGGGAAAAGGCCTAGGTTTCACAGTTCAATTTGAAATACTTCCAAAATGCAATTTTAACACACCCAAATTTGAGAGTCTGCAAGCTTATTAGTCGCTGCTTGTTGATGGCTGGCACCTGCAGAAACTATCGGGAGCCGCCCTTTGCCTTGGAGCCCTTAGCATCAAGAAGCTGCCGGGCAGAGGGTTGCCCTGGGAGGGACAAATGAAAAGGGGCAAAGGGCCAATCAGGGGAGGAGGGAGGGCTGGGAGGCGGGAGGAGGGAGGGGATGGCAGATGAGAGGGTCGTGGAACTGGTGTGGACGCAAGGCCATGGGGGGTCACAACATTCATAAAATGGCAATTTCAGGCCCAGGAAGGTTCTAAGGCAAACCACTCACCTTCCAACAGCGCCGGAAGAAATGGTGCACAAGCACGAGCACCCGTCTGATAGCCCAGGCAGGAGGAAACAACAGGAAACATGCAGAGTCCAATTAGGGAAGGAGGGAGGCTTAGGGGGCGACAGGAGGGAGGGAAAGGCAGAGGAGAGGGTCGGGGAACTGGCGTGGACGCTGGGCCCTGAGGGGCACATAATTCACAAAATGGCAATTTCAGGCCCAGGAGTGTTCTAAGGCAAACCACACACCTTGCAACAGCGCCGAAAGAAATGGCGCACAAGTGCCGGCTGATACATTAAAATGTGTATGCAGACAGACAAGTGCATGTTAAATTGTTTTAAAAAAATGACTTCAGGCCGTCCTAATTCCTACTAATCCTAATGCAGGTAGAGTGCTTCCACAGAAAGCTGCTTGAACAGAAATCTAACAGTGGATTTCTCTTATTAAGAGTCTTGCCTTGGCAGGTAACTAAATATGACGTGAAGCTCTGAATGTCTTCTCATAATGATGCGTGTATCGTAAGTCCTGACCTTCATGCAGAGTGGTCAATGCAGTACATCAAGCACTGTCTGTAAGAGGAAAATAAACTCTGGACTTTGACTGGTGGTCGACTGGCCTATAGGGAACTCTGGACATTTCCCTCTTTGCACCCTGGGTCTCTTTTGTGGGTACCCAGGTTTTCAGCTCCTCTGACCCACTTTTGCGGTCACACTGCTCCCTTCCTCCTATCTCTCCTCTTCCAAATAGTTGGTATGACGTTTCCAGCATTTTTATTCCTCACTCTGAACAAAAAGTTTATGTCATTTATTGTTATGTCTATTTACTTTCTAATCTTTATATAGGGACACATGTGCTTTAAAATTCAGCATTTGGCATCCTTTCTTGCCAGAATATTTGTTGTGGTAGCCTCTAAAACCTTCCTTAGAGGTGTTTGGTCTTGCCCACTATATTTTCTCACACAGTGTAATATGGGGCCACATTGAAAAGCATTTCCAGGGGGTTTGATTCGCTTGCCATAATTATTGGATAACTGGCATTAAAGACATCTTCTATATCAGGATGCACTAAGCCCCTAAGCAAGCAAGTGATCCACACACAGTGAACTGCCTGTTTCCAAATTATGGTGAAAGGAAAAGTGTGCCTCAAATGTGTATGTCATTCAATGCTGCCGGAATACAGAGTATATGGCGAGGAGTATAGCAGCACAACACAGAAAAATGCAGCACTTCCGTCTCACTCCTCAGATGGCTGTTTCAAGCATTCAGTAAACTGGCCAGAAACCTTCAGGAGATGCGCACACAGCCCTCTACTTATGAATCGATGTTATAACAAACTAATGTACATAATCTGAAGTCCAAAATATTCTCTTAACAAACATAGGGCCATACATAAAACACATTTTTGAGGCTGTGTTTTCATTTGGATTATTCTGGAACCAGCCGTAATGGCTGTAAAGATAACAGCACCGCAGAATGGGGTTGAGGTGGTGGGCTTGGTGAGATGGAAACAGCACAGGACTTTCATATTGATGGGGGTGGCTTAGAGACACGGTTTGGAGGATGGAAGAGGGACTTGGGTTGGGTGGCACCTAGAAACATGAGCTTGTCTGTGAAGCAGGGCTTATATGTAGGGGAGCAGTTTTTCCTAGTTATGTGGGTTCGGGAGGGTTTAGAAGACCATGATTTGGTATGAGGATGTTAGGGAGAACTCTCAAGAATTGCTCATTTCCATTACCTACTAAGTCCCTCAGCAGCTTTGCTGGATTTCTAGGATTTATTTTTTTCACCTGGTAAGAGTGTGAGCCTTTTTTCCCACTCTTACATGTGTTTTGCTTTGTGTGTTTAACATGTTTGTGTTCATAGACTGTGGAGCCTCACCTATTCCATAGGCGTCATCTTTTTACTGTGTGTTACACAGCACCTTTAGTGCATTGACACAGGGTTGTCTTTTTCAGACTTCCACTTTAAACTCCATTTTCTGGAACTGACTACTTTCTACCAGAACATGTAAAGTTGCCATTGACTTTACTAGTCTTTTTTAAATTCACAGACCCAGTACAAACTATCTTACATAGAGTTCTGGAAACGGTTAATATTTATCCTTTCTTGTCTGTTTTTCATGGAGCATTATTTCGTTCCCCTTTCTTTAAGATTTGGCTGGTTGCAGTGGTATCTACCCTATTTTTCCTACCGCGGCCTATTTAAATAGCCTTGGTACTGTTTTAGGCTAAGTTAGTAGCCTCGAACTTAAATCCGCAGGACCCCATTAACTTTTATTTAGTTCCGGCTGGGTTTATTCGCCATTTATTTTTGTAAAAATCTCTCTTGTGTTTTACTCTGCGCACCAAACCAGGTTTGGTTCCTTTGTTCAGCGTCCTTTGGCGGGCTTCTGCACAGAAGCCCTCCTTAGGCACCTGAATGTCTGAGGTGGACAGGATGTGAGGGAGGGGTTTGAGACTCCCTGCATAGGGTCTCCTTGGAGACTCATGTCGCACTCTGTGTGATTGGCTGTGGTGACTGTCCCGCGGGGAGGCCACCCTGCTGTATGATTGACAGCCAGGTTGTGTGAATGGGGTAAAACTGGATAAAAAGCAGGTCTCTGGGACTGAGAAGGCAACGTCACCACTGGATCGAGAGAACCGGGTCTGAATCTCCAAACTTCAACGACAGGGAAGTTCTGCAAGGAATCTTCTCCCCTTGAGCTGGTAGGACCAACCATTTCACCAAACTGCAATCTAGGCCGCCCTCCTCTGGTCGATTTTGCTGTGCACAGCTAGAGTGAACCAGATAGCCAGGAGGACCGCACCCTGCTTGTGTTTTAAGGAGCGCACCTTTTATCCGTTGCATTGCTCTGCTGCTGGTTTCTTCCCTGGGCAGTGCAGGACCCTCCAGTCTTCCTACTTCATGTCAGTCCGACAGTCGCTTCAGGAACCGCAAGCCTTCAGGACCTGCCAGGAACGTCTGCCTCAGCTACAGCCTTCTTCTTCTTTTAATGTACTGTTCAAATCCGGTTGTTCGTTCCATCCAACCACAGTGAAAGGGGGGCTTGTCCTTCCCTATTCTTTAAAGTAATTTTTTGTCCGATCAACTTCGTTCTGAACTCTTGGCAAAGACTTAACCGCAAACTACCCTGAACTATGTGATCCTCTGCAAAGACTTTGGTTCATTGACTTTTGGCCCGGGCCTCTTGATTTGATTTCCTCATTGTAGTTACTTTTTCTAGATTGCCCTCCTTACTTACTTGTTGGTGCTGCTCAACTTTTGTATAACCTTGTCTTTCCCTCTCTTTTAAATTGCTGGAGGGCCATTTTGCTCACACTTCATTTTGAGCTTAACTTGTCCAGAATCTATTGGGTGGGGTGTAGTATATTAAGAGTGTGATTTTCCTACTGCTTTACTTTGGTGAATTGTTTTAAAACTGATGTGTAAATAAATGTATATTCTTTTACACAGAAACCTTGAGTCAGTGTTTGTTTGAACCATAGTTATTGCTGTCCTTTATGTAACTATTGGTACTGCTCACTTTACTCTTGAGATAAGTCTGGCTGCTCAACCATCACTACCACTTAACTGTGTAGTACAGGCTTGTAACAAAGGTGAATTTGTACTGTCAACTGCAGTCTTAATTGTGTGTGGTGTTCCCTAAGGGTACTGCATTTGATTCTGCCTAACAAAGGAAAAACAGATAAATGTAGAGGGCATGGGGGGCAGAGGTTCGGGATGGGATGCCATTCTGCCCTTATCATCAGAGCCACATGATAAGCATCTTCAGCGCAATGGTTCAATGAGGGAACATGACAACATGCCTTGATTCACAGTATAGCTCAATGACACATGGTTCCCTCAAAGTTATACCTCTCAGAGGTCTGAGTGGGAGCTCGAGTTCTCTCTAGGCGTACCTAAACATGGCATTTGTGTAATATTCCTACTTTCTATCTGCCCAGTAATTATTGGCATAGCTATATTTTAATTCCACGCACAATGGGTGTTTCAACTTTCAAAACCATGCCCAGAATGGAAGCCTTTTTCTAAGAAAGAAATTAATTCATAATCTATTCACCACAGTTCTATTTTTTTTTTGGTTTTTTTTGCTGCCTTGCGTTTTTGTCACAGAGAAATATATGCCCCGAGGCTTAAGTCTATTATCGTATTTACTGACATGCACTTGCAAAGGACGCATTTGTCACTAGCACAGCAGTGAGTGAATTGGTTGAAGCCTGAAAGGATAACAGTTTAAGACACCACTTCTTACGCAGCAATAGCAACAGAAGGGAGGTGAACGTGGCTCTGATCCAGCTTTCTAATTCCATGAATATGCCGAGGAATTCACATGGACATCTGGGGCATTTGTAATGGAAAAGGGAACTGGGTACAACAAAGCAGTGCCCGTGGACTCAAATCTGAGGCTTCCTTGAGAAGAAAAAGCGCTCGCGTACAACAATTGATGTTTGCACTTCAAACAGACAACATAAAAGTTGAATTTTCATGGTCAAAATTTCAAGGCAGCTTTCAACATCCATCTGCTGCTCAGGAAATGCGATGTTTACGGTCTGTTTGTAAATGTACTTTCACCCTAGGAATTGGGAGGCTCTGAACGTTCTGTTTGTACTTAAGGAGCAGTTGCTTTACTTAGTTTGTCACACTTAAGAGTAGGGCTAAACAATTTACTGCAATGCATAGAATACCAATGGCTTTCCAATGGCTTTCTTCCAGCACATATTTTCTGACCTGTCACACTCACGAGATGATAAATGCACTCTTAAAACATGCGTTTATGTTTTGGTCATACTTCACTGAAGTAAACTTAGCAGCTCTAATGTACAATAGTCGAATGTGCAAAGTGAATAAAGCCTCAGCTTGCGCTGATGGCCACGCCAGGCTAGAGGGTGGGGGGGGATACTTTCCTCACATTCATAATTTGTCGTATATTGACTGAATTATCACTATACAACATGCATCGCTCTGTACAGTGGACGTGCCTCTTTTAGCTTATTAAACTGGGGTACACTCATAGAGGTGAACACAAATGTACAAGCACTAAACCGTGCAGACAGATGTACAAATGTGACTTATGTTAGGGCCATTTGCACAAGAGCACATTGTGCATTTTTTTTTAAATGGCAATACGAGTGTGCACGATGGGTATAAATGAACGTTAACACACAGGCGCAGGCATCATGAATGAGAGCACGCACTGAGGGTGCTGCGGGCAGGGTTTCATTATCTGGCGCCTGGGGGCAGTCCATGCCCAGCTCTGTATGGGAATAGACCATGTCCAGAAGGCACTGTAGGGAGGGTCACTGTGCCTGAGGCATGTCTGAGTGACCTCAGTCTGGTGCCCATGTTATTCTTTAGAAATCTGCTTTTTTGCTTATTCCTTTTAGTGTGGATGTGGTTATTTGTGTATTGTGGTCATGTCAAGGTTTCATGCTGAGTTGCCTAGAATTAATTGGTTGAAATAATATTGATTATTTGTGATGACTTCACTTAAGTCATATGTGACATGATCAACAATGTTATTCATACAGCAATTGTTTTTTAAATATTTTTATTGGTTGCATTTGGCTAATAACCTTTTGCACCAATTTAGTAAAAGGAGATACACATTTGACATACAAATACAAAAAACAATATACACGACAATATAACAACAAATGGTAAAAATAGTTAACCTGTAAAACAATAGGATCATGAAACATTAATCAATACACTGCAATTCAGTCAAAGCATTCCTTACAATATACCTTTAAGTGCATACATTTGACCCTATTTCCATTCTTTATCTCCTCATGGCACTCTTTAGTGCTCAATTTTCTGGACCACCAGTGCCCATATATGAAATGCTGCAGCCATATTTACAATGGAGTTGGACGAGTATATTGCAGACCAGAATTGCTCCGATTGCATACAATTCCATGTACAGCAGAAATCACTTTAGCCCCTCAAATATAGTTCCCTAAGAACAGGGAATCCTGTCAGTATGCGCCTTGAGGTCTCAAAGTAAGATTTACATATACGACAACACCGTAGTTCCAGGGGTATGCCTCACCATGAACCTGCGTACTCATACATTGGTGGGATGTTAAACCGTAGGTATCTGATAAAACGTCTCAGCGGTATGCAACAATATTTCCATAGATAACTCAGGGGTACACCAGGGTCGTGGCCTTGAGCCGCATATTGAGTGTATCATTTCCTAGGTGTGAATGCTATAACTGTCTGCGATTGATCCCAATTTAAGGATCTGTTTTTTTAATATTTTACTGACTGATGCTACCTCATTCAGTTTGGGCAAAGGGTTTTCGATGTCTGTCATCAGATCAAGCCCTCAATCGACCAACCCCATTTTCTATTGATATAATTTTTTATCACCTACCAACGCCCCATGACTTTGGAATATAAGGTGTCTTTACAGAAAGTTATTAAAGGATAATATCTTATGGGGCATCCGAGATACCTATATGAGTCAACCACCTCAAGGATGTCCCCACCTATCTGCCATATAAATGGGAGCCTTCTATGCTTACTCGTGCCAAGTGTCAGGATTTTAGTTTTTCTATGGTTGATCTTTAGGCCATTATTTATTGCAAAATGGTGAACGATCTCTGCAAACGTGCAGGGGTTTGGTCAACCTAGACCGTGTCATCAGCATATGGCAACCAACGCACCAACCTTTTAGCAAGTTTTGGGGGGAAATTGCGGCATTTACTAAGGTAGTAATTTATGTCAGCTACAAACCTGTTTGAGTCAATCCTCCATTTTGTTTTTTATTTCTTTGAGAGGCATGGTCGCAGGACACGGTCAAACGCAGATGAGTAGTCTATGAAACACAGGTAAAGGCAACAGTTTGTTTGCTGAGAATAAAAAATAAAATAAAAAATAAGATCTTTGCTTCCATCTTATTAAAACAGCTAAATAGATGGGTTGAGTCTGAGAAACTTCTTAGTTGCCAGCAGATGGGATTTAAAAGAGAGGGGTGTAACATGATTCACAGCATTTGGACACTCCATCTTCTAGCTTCTTCTTGTTACATTCCCAGACCCTCGGGTATCACAGCGAGGTTACAGACAGTTTAGCATTGAACATACATTTATACAGTGTACAGATTTTGAAGAGCCAAAAAGAACATGCAATACAGATACATTCATAGACAATTTACAGTCTTATTAGGGGCTAAAGCGGATTAGCATGATTATCTGCTAATATTGGTTAAATAACCACGTTTTTAGCTTCTCCTTAAAGCCAGTGAGAGAGGTCTCTTTTTTGATGAGGAGGGGGAGGGTGTTCCAATATTTAGGTGCTAGTACAGGGAAGCTGCTGCCACCCACTTTAGTGGTTTTATAAGGCGGTGGCACTTACTGCTAGAATCCAGCATAGCCAGAAGACAGAAGTTAGTGGGTCTTCATAGCTACCCCTTTTATGCCCTTGGATGAGTATCGACTGGAGCCAACTACCAGGAATATTACCCGTAACCATCATGCACAAAAAGAGTGAGAATCGTAGCTCTGCCCATAGACTCGGATTTCGTTTGATGACAATACTGACCAGGACATCAGGGCCCAGTACTCTAGAGGTCTTCAGTTTAAATATGATCATATATTTGTTTAATGTTTTAATATCTTTAATGTGCATTTGGTAATTCAACCTTTTACACACATAGAGATCTAAAAACAAAAGATAATGGAGCTAATAAAAGAAACAATATCACATAAGACTTTAACATTCAATGACTAAAAACGGCCATCATATAATAATAAGACCATATAATAGAAAAGGAAACGTCAAAGTGAAAAAGCTATGGTAAAAAAGGTGCGTGCGTAAAAGCAATACGGGTACATCAATGTGGGTTTGTTGAGGGTGGGGAAGAGGAGGGGGCTATATGTCAGATTGTGAAATAGGTAGGATAATTAGATAAGCTTGTTCTGTATACAGTTCCAAATGTGGTATGCAGCTGCCATAATAACCAGGGGTTTGGTGTAGAATATGGTGCTCCAAAATTGGTCTGATCCATAGTCACCAAATTTCTTATAGCTTTTAGAGTAAACATTGGTCAACAGGCTACAATTGGTGAGGACATGTTGAGCGGTTTCAATATCATGATTACAAATCCTGCATAGTCGGTCTTCAGCCCAGTCCAGGCACCTGTGTTGGCAAGGACTGGCAGCTGTTCGCCATGCAGGTATAGATTAAATTGTATAAGCGGCAGCGAATAGCACTCAATAAGGTAGCTACGAGGTTCATTAAGGAAATTAACATGGTGGGTATATTTCACATGCTTGGATTTTCCTATCAGGTAGGTAAGTGACTGGATTCTATCTCATTCCAGCTTTCTTTGCACGTGACGAGAAAGATGAAAGTCAATCAAGGTGGGCAGTGGACAATCCACCCCTATTTCAAAGAGATGTCTTCTAACCATGTGATCCAACTCAATGAACTACTAGCTATGAGACCGCCTCTCCCGGTGGACCTTGGCTAGTCTAAGCAAATGGTTGCCATTCCCCTCGGGGTAAATGATATTTGCCCAAAGTCTTAAAGCAGAGATTTTACAACATGCCACTAATGATTGAATGATGGAAGTCCCAGTTTGAGTCTGATAAACTCCACCGGGGAGGCACAGGGTAAACCCTGAAAGGATCTGAGTATTTTGGCCTCTAAGGACACTAACCACTTAACAGAACATTCTGGATAATTCCAGGTCATAAAGTATATTGGGTACGATGAACGTCCTATAGGCTCTGACATTGGCCTTGATGGAGCCTCCTTCAATCTGATTTATAGCCCTCCTAACTACCAGTCACCTTCTTCCAGGCCCTAGTCTGAATATTATTTGATGGATGCGAGGTGAAGCGATTACTCTGTAGGTAGACCCCCAGGTATTTGTATTCAACGGTGCACTCAATGGGGTGGCTGTCCACCCTCCAGGTGAAGTTTTTATTTTTAGTGGCCTTCTTCCTGAAGAAAATGATCTTGGTTTTATGAGCATTTGTCACAAGGGCTTTCTTTTTGGCATATAGAGAAAGAGCATCCAAAGGTCGTTGTAGGCCAATCAGAGTTTTGGCCAGTATTGCCTTATCATCCGTGTATGATTATTTCTGAGCTGTTCAAGGTGTTTGTGAAAGTCTGCAACATACAGATTGTACAACAAGGGTGATAAGGCAAAAACCTTTTTCAGCCCTCTATTTGTGGGGTATGGATCGGATAGCTCCCCCTCCTAGGCTAAATGTATTTGAATGTTCATACCCAAATATACCAATTTGAGGAAATAGAGCAGGAAGAGGTTGATGCTCCATCTAACTAGGTTCTTCCAGAGTCAGCTGCGTATGATGCTACTGAATGCCCCGGAGTAATACAAGAAGCATATGTACAGTTGGAAGTAGGGATATTGCGAGGAGTCTGAAATAAGCGACTGTATAACCCAGATCGGGTGGGAAGTACTGTCATTTTTTCTGAACCCCATTTGAGAGAAGTGAAGGAGTCCCTTTTCAGTGACCCAGGAAGTCAGGAGTTCCATCAAAATGCCTGCAAACATTTTCGAGGAGGAGTCCAGCATTGTGAGCATTCTATAGTTCATAGGGGACTTGCAAGAGACCTATTTGTGTACTGGGACCAAGATAGAATGAAGCCAAGTCTCTGGGATTATTCCTGTGTCACAGATATGGACAAACAGGGAGAGGAATAGGTTGGCCCAAACATTATTTATTTAATCTATATCAAAATTGATAGTGGGAATACATTTTGTGTGTTTCCTCTCAGGAAGGTGTTAATTGTTTACGGTTTTACCTCAAATATACATGCTAATATGAGCACACCAAGTTTCCTGGTCAATACCACTGATCTCCTTCAGATTTTTGGTGGATAAATATGTTCGATAAAGATACCACATTTTTTTACATCATGCAATTTTAACAAAATATATATAATTTTCCAATTAGACAAATTTCGATTAGATGTGTATTCCCTCAAACAGTTCTTATATCTGTGTCACAGTGCTTTTAATTTGTTATTTTTTCCTGCTATTGTCAAAGATGTTTGATAGCCATTGAAAATGTAGCCAACATAAATGTAGTCAGTGAAAAAGTCGTGGTGAAAATACCTTTGCAGTGGAAGAATTGCCAAGTAAAACGCAGTCAATAAATGCATCTGAAAAGTAGTTGAATAGGTAGTGTTTCTAGGGTAATTGATAGGGTTAAGGAGAGTTTACTGGGCTTGTGATTGCCTGGTTTACGGTTAGGGTAATGATAGGTGTTAGAGTGATGATATTGAGGTGTGGTTCATCGTTAAGGTAGATTAAGTGTCAGGGTAAATTTTATGGTAGGAGTTTAGGTAAGGCTAGGGCTAATAGAGTAAGGGTTTGAGTAAGTGTTAAAGAAAGGGATAGGGATATTGGAGAGGGCTGTTGATGTTGGTTTAGCATAGCAGTTGGAAAGACATCCTGGTTAGGGTAAAGTCAACATCAGGGTAAGTGGTAGAGTTGCAGTTAGGGTAAGGTTTTGGGTTAGGGCAAGGGTTATGTAATTTATGGCAAGCTGGTGATGGGGTTGGAGATAGGTCCACTGGACATTTTCTGTATATTTTGCATTTAGTAACATGCAAAGAAAAACACGTTAGTGAGCTGAAGGGTTAATGTTTTGTAAGAGTTCAGGGTAGAATAAGCATTGCTAGAGTTAGGTGACAGTTTAGGAATGGAGCTAGGATGATTGTGTCAATTTGGGTCATATTTATGGTTACACCCTGTCCTTTTGTGTATATAAACCTAGCTTTTTTAGTATCCTTTTTCCTGGAAGCATAAGAATATCACTGGAAGCATAAGTGTTTGCCTCACTTTGCACACCCACGCTAGTTCTGCTAACAGATGGTATAAGATTTTGCTTAAATACTCCTCTTTCAGGCTCCTGAAACCGTTTGTGTAAAATGCCAGTTGCTTGGGTGACTGTTACCAAAGGGGGAACGGGACTCTTTCCGCATCATTTATGGTCTTCAGAATGTAGCCCTCATGAATGTCTGAATGATTAATAGCTGCTAATGCTGGCGTGTTTTTTCTATATTTTGAGGGCCTTGCAGCAACTCAGACGTTTTGTTTTTTCACTTGGATTTATGTAGTTTCCTTTTATTCACCAGCTGTTTTTGATTTAAACATTCAGGTGACGATTTTGTGGCAGATTGGCATATGGGCGGGCTTTGTGCCACCAATGTATTACGACCAGTATTCTCATTTAAACTCATTACATAGGTGTTAAGAGAAGGTGGTGAGAATAAAGAGTTAGGGTCTCATTACGAGTCCGGCAGTAACCCTGCCAGTGCTTCCAACGGGTTGCCAGTGGACTCGTAACATTTTTCCGGCACCTGACTTCCCGGTGCCACTGGGACGTTACAAGTCCCAGCGGATCAGGAAGTCAGGCACTGGAAAATGTTAGTCCACATTCCCATGGAGTCTCTTAGGACTGGGAATGGCGACACAGAAGCACTGGCACTTTTGCTAACTGGTTCCGGTGCTTCTGTAAAAACTCTGCAGGCGGATGCCTTTAGGACCGGCAGGAGAGACCTGTCAGGCCCTATGGCCCCCGCCCACAGAGTTGTAGTGCGGGGGTCTGGAAATGGGTGCTGGTACGTGGCGGCCGGCACCCATAATTCTGGACCGCCACACTTGTAATGAGGCCCTTAGTGTCAAACTCTTGCCCCTCTGGCTATTCCTCATCACTGCACTGTACCCTCAGTAATTCCCATTCTGAGCTTTGTGCCAATCTGATGTCCACCACCTGGGCTAATTTGGTTTTCGGGGCTCGTTGTTCTTGTTCCAGCGATGAACAGAAACAAAATATGGCATCAACAGTTGCAGCAATTGCATTTTTGCTTGGCCTGAAAGATGTCCCGTCTGAGCCGCCTCTGACGTCATTGTTACTGAAGTAAAGTATTGCAGGAGTCTATTTCCTCCGGTGTGGAAGTCTTGTTGCATTCTAAATCCAGAAAGTTAGTGCTTGAAATAGATGCCATAGGGAATGCCTCATTTGCAGTAGCCTGAGCAAGGCTAGCACCCAATGATTCACGCTGAAGGCTCAGGGTCAAATTAGTTCAGGCTCAGAGTTATTGTTATCAATAGGAATAGAATTGTACAGCAAGCTGACCATATGCATTGAATTGTTCACTTCAATGTTACTGACAGAACTGCTGGTTAAACTATTATTAATAGTAGAGAAAAGGCAAGTTATTTTAGTTTGATCATTATGAGTCAAGGTAGATTTGCGAACGGACTGCTGTTGTAAGTCCAGGTTTACAATAGGGATGGAGCTACTTGACCCAATTGCCACTTCCTTGTTACTTTCATTGTCCTCCGCACCATCTGTTTGCTAGTATGCATAGAAACCGCGGGGCTGCCCGCCCTACTACGCAAAACATAGGAACGATGTAGTGGAGGTTTAGCCTGTTTCTGCCTACATTTACTTGTGCTGTCAAAACCAAGCGGGAGTTCTTGTGTTAAGAGGAATGAATCTCCAGTCCCTTTAATCAAGATAAAAAGATAAAATGGGCCTCTCACCCACCAGTCCTGCACAGACTGTATGGACTGCTCCGACCTCACCTCAGAGCTCCACGCCAAGACATGTGGTATTGCAAGCCAACACCACTGACAACCCACAAACTGCCAACTGCTTCTGCACTCTGCAGCACTCTCTGTGAATGCTCTGCACTGCGTCCCCAGTGTTATGTGACTTTTTAGTTGTGTCCAGGCAAAAGGCAGCAAGAAAATACTCAAAATGTGAAAACCAGCATTCCCTGCCAACTGCTTGTGATGTCATTGGTGATGTCATATGCTTCGTCATGAGCAGCACACAACAGGGGCGGGGTAATGTTGTTCAATGACTTAAGAATTACAATGGTTTTTCGACTTTCCATTTCAGTCATGACATCCATTTAATAGTTTTTTAGGGAATTGTAATGGACAGTTAACCGTAATTGTATTTAGCATAACATATTATATGTAAGCACAAATAGCAGTAGTTTAAAAAACAATATGTTATGGGCATGATCTAATACTCCTTAATTAGCTGGAGTGAAGGTCTACGCAATTTCTTCTCATTCCTTGCAATGCAAACCTGCTCTTCCATATCTACTAAAACGGGACGAACGTCCAACAAGTCTCACTTCTTTTTTTGTGTTTGTTTTATTGTGATATGGTTACATATAAAACCTTACACAAAATAGCCAACATCATAGAATAAATAGACAGAATAGACAGCAATTCATACATTCAAATTACACTGCATTAAATACGAATGTCAATAATTAATAAAAGGTGAGGTAGGTGAAACTATAAACAAGCAAATATTGTCAACACATCCCAGATTAAGACAAATAAAACAGTTGAATGTATCAGTTATACTTAATAGTTCATTAGTAAGATAGTTGATGTCCGCCAGTTGAATGAAAGTTGTGCCAACAAAATTCATTAAAGCAATAGTAAGGGACAATGTGTCCCCTTAACATCAACTAGGACCATAAAGATCAGTAAAAACCAGTGCAGTGTCAGATGCAATCCTACTCAATGAATCTAGGTGCAGTTCCTTTTGGCCTGGTTCATAGAGCGTTTTCCTATGGGCGTATGCCATTATAAATGCTTCTGTGAATCAGTCACCAGGGGTCTAAGGGTTTCTAATTTATGTTGCTTGCATAACCTACAAGTCCTTTTCACTTCTGCAAGACCTATACGAGGACCCAGGTAAGCAGAAAGCTAAAGAAAACCGTAAAATAAAATCTAAACTTCAACTGGGGAGATTTGTGCAAATATGGTAAAGGCTCCATCGAGCCAGATGAACAAAGACGTGTTATTCCTTGTATAGGTTACAATTGGAAATGTTTCCCCATGTGTCAGACTTCTGAACTAAATAGTTTCCCTGGGAGCGGGTCTCCCCAGAACATTATTTCTGTTAATCTCCAGAAAAATGATGGACTAAGTGGAAGCAATGCTGTATTTTTTGGATGTATGAATGAACCCTGAAGGAATGAAGATTGCAAGGATGAATAGAAATTGAATGGAGAATGACTGATGAATGAATGATAATACATGCCGCTCCCCGGAAATGAAAGCCTTGATTTCTCAAAAATGTCTGAGTCTTCATTATCATCTACTCCCAGATCTTGGTCTGTATCTCGCAACGACAAACATATCAACGCATGTGAAATCCATAATGTCTATTTCTGTTTCTATCTCCGGGTGCTTATTGTAATTGTTTGACATCATAAAGTGATATGACCTCCCTCTATTACTGCAAGGTTCTAATGTCAGAGGGATTAGAAGTTTAACAGGTAAACATCATAACTAATAGTGGGGTGAGCTGGGGCTGCTTGAGTAAAACAGTACTCACTTAGTAGTAATAAAGTTAGCAACGTATGGGGTGCATACCCTCTCAAAAAGTGCCTTTGCACTGGGCACTTACATATATACCACCACCAGACCTAGGCTAGAAACCCACAGTGAGGGCTGAATTTCACTTTATCTAGCCAAATGACTAGAGAACATTCCTTAATGCGTGTCAGATAACTATAGTGCTTGTACTGTTCACAATTTGCTAAGTAAGACATGATTTCTTGTGGTTCAGGAAGAAAAATTAGATTTTTAATCAACTAATATTTGAGGCAATTTGGCGAGAATGCAAATGCTTTTTGGACATGAAAAGTTCTTAACCAGGGCAATTTCTTAATTAACCGAATGATAATTCACAAAGACAAAAGGGCCCGAGCCCCTCAACACATTTGGCCACAAAAATGATATGCATTAATTGACAATGATCCATGAAAAATGGGATCCATGGGAAAACATGTTACGACAGTCCGGTATAGCGCTGGTTGTGTGGACACAATGGTGATGGTATGGCAACAAAAGTGACAGCATGGTAACATATTGTAATGATCTCATTCATTAAATGTATATGTAGCATAGTTAACAAACAAGTTCATGTCAAATGTTTATTGTTTAACTACTAAGCCAATATAAGGAACAACACGGAAATAAACATCACACGATTGACGAGAAGAGGTGTAGAAGACATGAAAAGGGATGGGAAGGAGAAAAAGAAAATAGAAAACATATTCAATCTCACATCATCCAATGATTCTGCTCTAGTTCAATTAAAAACTAGACAACCATAAGGGCCTTTCCTGTTCGATCATTAATAACATATCTACAGTCTAATGTTTACTAAACTGATGTATTCAATGTGGCTAATGTTTGGTCAAAATCAAATTCGAAAATCCAAGTAATACAATGGCACAACAGGCTAATTCCCTGATGTTGTCTACTATAACCAGCAAATTGTGCACTTAAGTAAGGACAAACAAGAGAGAGACAACCTGGCCAACTGCTGCCTCACTCACGAAATCCTTGTTGATGTAAAACAAAATTGCTCATCGAGATTAAACAATGCAACCTGTGACTTGAAAGATACGTGCAATCAGTTACAGGTTCACATGGTTGGGAGTCATTAGCTATAACATTAATAAAGTCATAACCTGATAGGATCTACAAAAACTAGTTCAACATCCCATACCTTGTGGTCAAAGATTGAAACATAAACCGTCAAGAGCGAGGATTCAATATTGCGCAGCTGTCTCCTGAAAAACACTGAGTTAGAAACTCAAACGCTAGAAGAGAGAAGAGACTACTTAATAAAACATGTGCAAATGGTCTAAACTACATAAATCACCCCCACTATCCAGAAAAGACATTACCTGATGCTTGTGGTAGTTAGGCATGGAACACAGGGAGCATCTGCAGAATGAAGTGTGTACTGAGCCGTAACATTATGAAGACCCGTCCAGATTGCTGACGGGTCACGTGACCAGCCTGCCGTAGCATGGGCTGTCACATGTTGTAATTCCTAATGTGAAATCAATGTCAATACAAAAATTAAATGCACACAGCCCTTATCAGTTTGGAAGGACTGCCCTTGCATTAGATGATGATGATGCTAAACTGTGCAGCCTAGTCATATCCTGGTGTCTAAGGCACTAACTCATATCTAGCAACCACCACAACACTGTGGATAATCTAATACTGTGGTATCTAGATGCGCCAAGTAGAAAATAAAGAAACAAAAGACAGGAAAGAAATGGGTATGCTACCTCATCAGAAACAACCAATCGGCACAATGACCCCTCTGGCGGTGATATATTAGCCTTGAAGAGCCGAAGTATTGTTTCTATTAAGGAAAAGTGGTGCAGAGTTGAAAATGAATAAAAAGTACATCTAGTCAGTGTTGTTTACGGAAATGCCAACCTCTGCCCATCGTTTGGCAATACTCAAAACAAATGAACAATAACACAATATTGTGGAAATTCGCAGAAACCAGAATCAGCATCATCATGGAATTCCACTATCCACACATGCCATGTGCCATTCTAAAAGAAAAACTCTAGATCGGTGAATACTGCTGTACAAAACATCAGACACATTCCGTCGTCTATTGGTTTGAAAGCAATGGCTCTCATGAGTTCACTAGATCACCATTTCTGTGAAGAACTCTATGTTGATGCATACCTAACTTTGGAATCATAAACTAGGGCATCATCATGGTATTCATACATGCCAAGTGTCAATCTAAACAAAAACTCTCCATTGGTGAATGCTGATGTGAACAATACAAACACTATACTGATGTGACATGCATTGAGGAATGTTCTCTAGTCATTTGGCTAGTTAAATGGAGTGCAACCCTCACCCTCAGCTTTCTAGCCCAGGCCTGGTGGTTGTAAACTTCATAACCTAACCACAACATACTAAACTTAGAGCAACAATAACGTCCTGTTAAAAAGGCCTAAATCAAAAAAAAGAAAGGCAGCTTCCCTCTGTTTGGAGGCTTCACATGTATCTTCTGTCCTTCTCTGCGTCTTTCAAGTGAATTGACATTGAATGAATGCATGAGAGTACGAGAGTATGACCACCTCTGCCTGGTGTGAGTTCCAAGGTATTGAGAGGGGAGGATGGTTGGTGTAGGGTGTGTGGGGGCAGATGGTTTCCTTTGCTTCTAGCAATTAATTTCTTATTGTGCTGGGTAGAAACTAACCAAGGGTATCTTTCTAAGATGCAGCGGTACATATCACCTGTCTGTGTCCTGACAGGCTACTTCCCATACGCAACCTCTCATCTCCTTTCCTTAGGTTCAGAAATGTCCCCCAGACTGCCATGAAGTCTTCCTGTCTTGAATTCTATAAATAATTCTTTCATACACTGCGATCTTTAACATTTCAGGCCCCGCATTCTGTGCTTGAGGGATATGGGGTTTCCCCCATAATCTCAGTATCCCTTGTTTTACCACAAGCAGTGCATTAAATAACCACATTGTTTCTTGTTTTCTTGTTTTCAGAGAATGAACACGGCCATCGTATCATGCACATGGGAACCTTTGCATCTCTTGGTGCATTCCTTTCTATAGCTGAGTTGTATTTCATCGAGGAAATTCACACAGTGTCCTTCCACTCCTTGACACGACCACAGAATGTGTACAATATCACATTTTGCTTCCTCGCATCTAAAGCATTACAAAACCGTTTTTGAATTCGAAAGTCCCATTTAAAAACACTTTTTAAGGCAGGCCTAATTTAAATTTAACTATTTATCCAAGTAGGTTTTTGGATTGACCACATGCATATGTAAAACAACATTGACCCAGTAAAACATTGCATCACCTTCAAAACAATGTGTATAATGCCCAGGGCAATCAGCGGACAAGAGCAGAATTCCTACAAAAGAAAATAACAATCGACAAACCAACAAGACTCCTTCGATCAAGCAATGAAATCCACCTGGAATATAAACCATACCTTAAGAAAAAACTTGGAGGCACCTCCTTCTACCACTTAGCCGCAAAAACCTGGAACAACATCCCAAAAGAAATAAGAAACACAGAAGATCACCTAAAATTCAGAAAAGCACTAAAAACATGGCTCCTCAACACCACAGACTCAAACTGAAAACCGAAACATCAGAGAAAAAAAGACGACTAAACTGGAAAGGACATGGACAGCCCCAGAACTGACAACGAAGCTCCCACGGCACCTGGACGGGTGACACCGGATAGACTGAAACACAGACCACATGCATGGAGACCGAGTCAACTACCCCAGCCAATCCCACCCAACATCTTCACTCGCCCCTTAGTTACCACCAGGTACCACAGTGTTGTGGAATTGTCGAGATATTGGCAATCACACACACTAAATTGTTGACATTGGCAGGTGCACTGGCCACAGGAGTATGAAGGGAGGACAGGTAGGGCTATGAGAGAGCCTGAGGTGGGGGCCAGATAAGAAAGGGACCTTGAATGTCAGATGGGGCCAGATCAGCATCAGGGGAGACTACGCAAGCCCAGCGCCTCAATTCAGGATACAGATGCCAACTAACCAACTCCACTAACATTTCCCCCTCTGCATACACCTCTCAAACTCCAAACAGAACACAACCAAAAACCTACAGCACAACAAACCGCACAAACTTCACTACATTGCAACAACAAAACAAAAAAACACACATATACTCGTACAACAGTACACAACGACTACGGGCCGCAAACACCCCAGGCCCATCCAACGGACCCAGCGGGCTGAGGCCGCCAACAGCAGATCACTGCTCTCTTGCACTTTTCCTGCTTCCTCCCACGAACTCAACCTCCCCTCCTCTTTCAGAGCCGCCAGAGCGCCAGGGGACCACTCCCGTGGTGATAGTGCATGGTACAAAATGTCCTTTAACATTAACATTAACATGTGTTGGGCGTGTCAATGAGATGACGCAGTTTTTTTGTGGTTTTTTCACAGAGTACTGCTGCACCTTCTTTTCATAATAAAAATTGTTTTAAATGTGTTCTAGACTATGGGTCCCAAAAGAAGGTTGCAAATTGTGATATTTCTTGGGCAAGGTAATATAATTAAATGTTTGGAAGCTGTGGCCTCTAGCCACACTGATAAGAGTTTGTCTAAATTACATTGTTTGTGGGCACACACAACCCCATTGGCTTAATTATTATTTCCTTTTGGTGGCCGCTGATACAAAGGTACTCAGATTTAAGATGCAGGCATATGTGAGTTAGTTGGTACATGTGAGGGAGGACAGCCTCATAGATATGTATGTTTAGCATGTATGCACTTTAATATATGCAACATTGTCAGGCATGTATATAAAAAAAGAAGAAAAATACGAATGGTAGATTTGTACAAATTTCGGCTATACGAACATTTCATACAGCCGAAAATGTCTAACAAATGTACCATACAGCACCATTGTAGCAAACAAGGCGAGCAAGGGTCGCGGGGGTGTTCCCCGTTTCCCGAATAATCAAGTTAAAAAAAAGGACCCTGAAGCGCATGTTCACATCGTAATTGAAGGGAACTGGCATCGCAGGGAGGCAGGGGAGTTGGTGGCACACAACAAAGTGTACCGCCAACAGGTAAGTAGGGGGGCGGGTGGGAGAACGTGATTTGACCAAAGCACGGATTTCGAATTCGGCATTGCCGCATTCAGCAATTTTGAATTCAGAATTTTGCAATTCGGTCAAATCATGGACAACCACATTGTCAGACTTCATACGGGGCAATATGAATGCATAATGTATTTGCGATGACTCTACTTACTGTATGTTGTGATAAATGCTCACCACACATGTTGTTATGTATTGTTACATGTGATTTAATTACATATTGTGTGTCTGCACTCATGCCCTTTCAATTACACAACATCAAGCTACCTAAAACACGGATTGATGCAATGAGAAGCCCTCTTTGATTCGAGCATTTTGTACTTTGATGCTACATATTTGTCTTTATTAATTAAGTGTATATACATATCAGACATTAGTTCTTAAGTCTAGTTATTGTATATTTTTGTTTAAGTTGTGTTCCTAAAATTGTTCAAATTGTTCATGTACACGACGCGATTGAGTTTCTATAGATTTGTGGGTATCCCTGATCTTTGTGAGGTTTCACAGAGTACCCTTGTGTATTTCTATGATCAACAACTTCAAGGGAGCTATTCCTGTATAGGAGCCAGTATACACAACATGCCCCAGACACACACATTATTGTTATTAAATACAAGAAGAAGGCACAGCTGGAGTACAACGCATTGGTAGACTACATTTATATGACCGTTGTTTGTGTACAGTGAGCGCCTAAGTTTGTCAGTTACCCATATTAGCATTGGAACACTAATAGGCGTTGAACTGTGTAATAAGAACAGTAAATGTACCTGTTTTGCAATTTCTCCATAACTGTTAAAGCCATGCCCGACACCGCCACATAGTTTTTGATTAGGTACATTGCAATGATGGTTTTATTGTATTTTCCATATTTCTTCTGAATGCACTGCGAGCATAACATGCCTGTGCAGTCCCAGTGAATAACAATAGTGGTGTTATGTGTTCATGAAATGGCGGATTCAGGCAATACAGATATGTGATATGTCCAAATGTGTCTCTCAAGTACAGTATTGTCTCTAGGCTTTTTGTGTCTGCATCACCAGAGTTCAATTGTGACCCTATGTACATGTGTATAGAGTGTAAAATACTTATGTATATTTCACAGGACACATTGGCCTTTGGGCTGGAAATGGCAACCAGCAGCACACCTGCATGATTGTTTTGTGATTCATCAGTTTGATTCTACATAAGGGCATAGCAGCGGGCTGAATTCTGATGGCTTGGTAGCCCCAGCATAACATGAACAAACTTTTCAGATGATGTCACACATCTACATATTATGATGTACAAGCATTCCAACTTAAGGACTAATTGCCCAGTTTGCAATCGCTGGCTTTCAGCATATCTAATTGTTTATGTGTCAGTGTTAATATTTTTAAACTGAAGTTGCACTTTCTGTCCAGCTTTGACTGTGAACAGTTGGCAATTTATTTATCCAAGAAAGACTTGATCAAGCACTCAAAAGTGCAATGACGGCAATGCATTCATTTGAAATATGTTCTGGAATGATTGTCCCAAATTAATTGATTTGCAAGTAGAAAGAGCCAATTCAAGAGCACAGAGGAACATTTGCCAACCATTTCTGAGCAAGTGCATTAATAATGGAGAAAATAATATAATTAAACCACATTTTAATGTGATTACTTAGTGCTCCTTTCAGTTTTGAAACAACGTTCTTTCCTAGGTCGAAAGTGCAATATAATATTGTTTGAGTACGAGTTCAGTTTTGTTTGCTGTATAGCACTGTCTGTTGCCTGCAAATGGGCATTTTCTTAATAATAAAGATGTGCATTGACACCTAGAGCTCTGAGTTGCTTTACCTGACAGACGATTAATAAGTGTAATATCCTGACTATTAAGTCAATATTTGAAATACAAGGAGGTCATCTCCCTACCACCATCCACTGTTCACAGATCAGGAGGATGATACAAGATAGGCCAGTGTCATATCAGGGCTAGCACATGGCAGCAACAGACAATCACCCGGTTGTTTATGCTCCTTTGTTCCGTCTGTGTTCCTCCCTCAAATAAGAAATATGACATTGGTGAAAGATAGTGTGCACCTGATAATAACATCTTTAAGTAAAACATACATCCTTTAATGGCAGCCACAGATAGCCCAGATTGAAGCCGCTGAACTGCATTGCATTGAAATAAAGTAATATTGAGAGGCCCTGACCTCCTGGCCCGTTAATGGGATCCTAGAGACTGGATAAGTCCCTTTTGCACCTTTTTCCTCCTCTACTGGTAACACAGAGCCCTACACTATTACATTCGACAAGTCTGTGGTTTTCCTTTAAAGGGGTGCATTTTTATACTGTTTTTTATAGTTATTTGTACATTGGTGTGTTTAATTAAAGTAGGTATATTTTTTATAGAACTTTGATTGGTCATTCCTTTTATTTTGGACAGTGTACTTTTCTGTTTGGGTCACTACTGGATCGCATTCAAACCCCTTCTGAGAGTACAGCCTTGCCTCGGCCCACGTAACCACAAAAGAGTGTGGACCCTCATATTGTGGTTGCCTGATTGACAGAAAGACTTAAAGTCTATTTTTGCCCCTGGCAACCTATAAGCATGAGAAATACTGAAGAATTCATGCAGCAAAAGATGAGCATCATGATCATCAGCTGTTTCCTGATCTCAAGACCTTCCCTTCCCTTTCCCTCTTTCACCCAGTAATCTGCTGCCTCTCTCTTCTCACCCTGCCTCTCTCACCTTCCTAACTTACAGTCCCACCCTTGTCGCACACACCCTTTCCTGCATACCTTACACCCTCTTACGTTTCCAGGCACCTTCCCACTCTCTGGCTCCTCTTGGTTGATATCGTACAGCCTGACGTTCTTCATCCTGAATTTCTTTCATTCTTGCCTTCCTCCTGTTCTGCCTGAGCTTCTTCAAACCCCTCGCTGTGCACCGCTGCTCTCCTCCCTGGGCTTTCCTGTTGACTTTTGCAGCCAACTGCACACTGCACCTTACCTACCGCGACATTCCTGTTGACTTTTTGCAGCCATGCTTCACACTTTACCTTACCTACTACTTGGACCTTTCTGTTGAGTTTTTCAAACACGCTGCACATCGTACCTTACCTGCCATGATCGTCCTGTTGAATTTTGCAACCCATGCTGTTCGTTGCACCTTGCCGGCCTGCATTAACTTTTTGTCCTTTGCAGGCTTGCTGCGTACTGCAGGTTAAGTGCTGTATCATTGGATTTATCTGTGCTGTTTTGCATTCACGTGCGCCATTACTCTTGTAGCCCCCTGCACCTCACTGTGATGTCTTCCTCTTTATCTCACTTCCTACCTGCACTGTTTTACCCCCTCCTCCTTGTGTTGCTCCTCCAACTGTGTACCCTTTCTGTAGACTCCCTTGATTGGCTCCTAATTGTTTACCTTTACTGTTTTCATCCTCTCTGTTGTATTCACCTACCTCCTTCCTCACACCCCTTCCTCCCCCTCTGTCCTGCTTGCATATCCAGCACTTCACATGCCTAATGCTTCAACTGCTTGTCTGTATGCCTGATTTAGCCCCTCAGTCAATGAAGTGGTGCTTTTCCAGGTTGCAGCCACTTTTACTTGTGTAGTCTTAATCCGTGTCTGTATGCCTGATGTAGACCCTCAGTCCATGAGGTGTAGCTTTTCCAGGTTGTAGACACTCTTACCTGCTTTACACAATTGCATATCTGGTTCACCTACTTGTTCCTATTTTGTACCTCTCACCTCTCGCGCCCTTTTTATGTTCAGCAATTGCACGTTCCATATCATCTCACGACCTAGTCAGAAAGCTATTATCTTGTCTTCATCCCCTCCCGCTGCACTCCCCTTCCATCCCCTCTCCTCTGCTCTATTTATTTAGCACTTGCACATTCTGAATGTTTCAAGAATTTTATAGAATGTTTTTTGTTATTTTATTCCCCCAGTCTTGATGTGCCTTGAAATACTACTTTTGCTGTATTGTGCAAATTACACATAAACAATAAATACATTATAAATATTTAGGAACACACTGAAGTCTACTAATATGCTATCTTTAAAGGGCCAAGAAGACTCTGGGGGTCATCCCGAGATTGGAGGCAGCCATGGTGCTGATACCACCATGGCTGCCTCCAAACTCGGGTCCAGGTCCGGGTAGTCGGAATGGGGATTTACTGGGCCATTCCGACCTATGCAGACCCGGTAAATCCCCATTTCGAAAACCATTCCCCATTCTCATTTCAGCCCCCTTACGGCTCAATGGGAATGGGGAAGAAGCTAATAGTTGGCGCGTTATTAGCTCCATGGTCCCTTAACGGGTCCTGCTAAGGGCGGCTGCTAAAACCAGTCCCCCTAGTGGGACCCGCTAAGGGACCTCGGAATGCGGCGGTAGGGGGTTAAAGTCACCTGCATCCTTACCAGTGCCTTTAATCCCCTAGCACCATACTTGGAATGACCCCCTCTGTGTACAGTTGTGCTGTTAGAAAACTAGGGAAAGTCTCTTCTCTACTCTGTGGGGGATATTCAAAAGCAGGAACAGCCATTTAATAATTTTCAAATTGAAGAAACCTTTGCTGAGCACTGCAGAATTATGTAAGTTCAGTGCAATATCCATATCGGCCTCAAACCCACAGATCTGAGTGTTCTGACTAAATGCTGGTGTTGTATGTCTTTCGGTCATTTTGAAGAGTATGTTCCTACAAATAACATTTCTGCATTGTGTGGATTTGGCTTTACAAAAATCAGAAGTCATCCCTTCATAAATTACTTTAGGCATCAGAGTGAATGTCGGTGTTCGGTTTGTGACAAAATTACTTCTGTAGCGCAGGAGTACATACTAGGATGAATGGTGGATAAGTAACCTACTGAGCCCTCACACTTCTACAATAATAGAGTGATTACAGTTATAAAGTTAAGATATGATTGAAGACATGGTCAAGAGATATACATCCTTAGCCATTTCTATAAATGAACATATACTTGAACACACCATGTACAATAATAGCTAAATAGAAGGAAAAAAAAAACACACAAAATCCATGCCTGTGGAAAGAACGCAGAATATGCAAAATATAAATATGCAGCACTATGGGTAACAAACTCACCTTGCAAGTCTCTGGGCCTCAAAGATGAAGCAAAGGGCCGGTTACCAGTCAAGAATAATGTACGCTGGTATAGAAGATTTGACAATGGTGAACAAGACTTCTAGCTGATGTTTGTGCAGTCAAAAGTAAGCTCAAATGCAGTGGCCATGTTTTGCAATAGAGGGAGTGGTGCCATGCTGGGGTTGAGCTGAAATGTGTTGTTGTTTGAAACAATGCTTGAAAAGGGGTGCATCAGGGGGGCCACAGGGTTGGTTCTGCAGTTGGTTTGATGACAAATATGTGGTTGACTGGATGCAGAGTGACAGCCAGGCAGACCGTTGGAGCGTTCAAAGATCACTGTTTGATTAGATCACCAGGTTTGGCTCTACTGGTGATGCAGATTGGCAGCGAAGAGGCTTGTGGATGGAAAGGCAGTTCCAAGGTTGTGGATGCAATGACACGCTCAGTTGGCATGATGCAGAGAAGGACTGGTTTGACTGTGTGAGACAGCAGCTCGGAGATTGGTCGATTGTCAAAGGCAGCTCTGTAGTGTCCTGGTGGTTCAGCAGGGTCAGACAACCTTCAAACACGGTCTGCAGTATTTTTATGGTGAAAACACACGAATGCTGGGAGTCCCACTCCAGCCCCTCAGGGACAAGGGTAACCCTTGTTTATGGGCTCCCTTAGCAAGAGAGGCTTGCATTCACATTCTGGGGTCCTGGCAGCTGTGCAGAGATGCAGGTCCTGTTCCAGAAGCAGGTAACCCTCAATTTATCTATGAAATACACATATGTACAGACACAGAGTTGTATATTTTTTGTATATTATTATGTGTAGCCACGGCTACAGCATCAGCCAATTAATTGCAGGATGTTGCGCGTGCAGCTAAGGCGAGCAACGACTGGAGTGGCTAAACAGCTGCCCCTGTTAACAGTGAAACCGCAGCTACAAAGAAACTGTTGTCTACATGCACAATGTGCATTGCAAAATCAACACTGCAGCTTCTGTGTGCCGTGTCCACCTCCTGCAACACACTGCTCAGTGCACAGCACAGTGAACAGCCATTGTGTGTGATGCACACCCTGAGCATCACATCTAAGCGACAAACTACATCAAAAAGCAAATTAGGCATGTACAGGATCCACAATTGGTAATAGAACATGTTCTTCGGGGACACAGTGGGCACCAGGAGGCAAACAGAGTGTACACGTGGACATGGAAGGGTGGTTGTACATGTAGTGGATTATAGTGCAAGTGTGTGGATCAGTAGGCACATGCACTCAACATATGCAAGTGCAATCAAGTGACCATCAGTGTCTTCTACACATCACATGTGAACATTCACCATGTGTATACCCCAGCATGTCAAACCACAACTATCCCTTCACACCTGAAAGGTAAACACAACACATGAACAGGCATTGAACAGCAGAATACATCATGTACATAGGATACCACAATTACAATGTCAGGGTGCCAATCACACTGCAGGGCAAGGCAACTATCAACAACAAAACATCCCCCTCCCTCACAAATCACCACGACCCACTGAACAACTGCACCTGGGTTATTCAGCCTCATCCTTTAATTTCACCTGGCCACAGGATCACCCTTCCCCTTTGTCACCATCTCCCACCTTGTGTGTAAAAAGTTGCCTGGACCCTCAGAGTCCACCTTGATTTGCAAAAGCACCAAATCAAAGAGAACTCAAAGCAGGCCAACACAGAAGCCAAGCAAATAGCCTGCACGCAGTAAAACAAACCAAAACAGCCTCCAGTAGATGACTTGAAGTAGCAGTACGCCACAAAGGCCAAGTACTACCACAATGATGTTAACAACCAAGGTAGCACAGTAAAACAATGTCACAACAGGATGTGTACCATGTGTGGTACATAACATAGAATGATGCACCACAAACAGATGTGTAGTGTCACAGCTCCAGTGTACAGGCGCAGGAGTGGCACGAACCAACCACCCCCACCGTGATCTGGGTGCCTGCAAGGTCAAACTCACACAGGCCTCTGAGACCCTGGTGGGGAAGGAGGGTCAGGGAAATGCAGTCGGGACAGGCATTGGCATACTGGATAACCGGAATGAGGGGCAGGAGAGGGGAGTAGGATTGACACGGGAAAATAGGGAATGCACAAAAATGTAGTATTCACATTAACACATACACAATTATACCAAACTTGTTCATCATGCACATAGCAGCAAATTACTCAAATGGAAGTCAAAGAGAAACTTATCTCTGGGGTTAGTGCTGGCCTCCTGCCTGCACACTCTCAGGTCCGGTAACAGGAGCAGTTCAATGCTGCAAAGAGAGCCACAGTTAATAATCTGTGTGTGCCCAAAAAACACAAACACACCACCAAATATGCCCCAAAGTAACAAACTACTCTACAAACAGACAATCTTGTGTGGATGCTTCGTACCCATGCGTAACATTACCCCTGTGATGGTTCATACACAGTCAATGCAGTAAATCAGGCGCCGGTGGGTGCGTGGCAAATGGAACACCAATGTGTCACAATTCACACAACATGCAATATTCCCTGGCTAAGCAGATAGGCATATAGCAAGGTATGACTTCAGAACAAGTCGTGTACCACCATGACCAAAATAAAGTAGGCAGTGCATGTTTCTAATTCTGCTTGGAAATGAAAAGCACTGCACCCGAGTCTGTCCCTTGCTGTCTGTCCATGTGAGCTGCTTCTTTCCATGTCTCGGAATGCTACATGGCTAATAAAAGTGCCTCAATGGCCCATGGTGGACCGGAGGGTATGTGCCAGTGCCCCTGCAGGTGCCCCAGACAACTTTCCCTATCAACTAGCCATCAGTCCACTAATACATCTGAGCTGTATTTTGCGCTTCAACGCCAATATTTGTCCAAGCTCACCGTCAGTGCTGCTACTAAGCATGCATGTGCAACTGGCCTGGTGGAAGGTTTGCTGTGTTGTGACCCCCCTGTGCTGCTCACCTTGCCTGGAGTCCATTTAAACACGTCAGCAGTTTTCGGATGTATGATCGCAATCCCTGTGCCTCTGCTTGCGCACACATGCGCATGTCGGCACCACCAAACGTGTCCAGATTCCAGACGTCCAATGGCCCATGTCTGCTGGCAAAGGTGGTCTGGAGGCTCATCGCCCTGCAGAAAGGCCATGAAACACATGATTAATGCTTTAGTTTAGTTTAGTTTATTATTTGTATAGCGCCGCCTGGCCCTAGGGCATCCAGGCGCTTGCGATGAATACAACAAGAATAATGAATACAACAAGAATAATGCAGCAGAAATGTACAAATCGATTACATATTTGCAAATTTACAGTCTTGGTGCAAAGTCTTGGTCAGTCTTTAGATTCATCTGTGTGTGTCTCTTCAGGCATTTCATGACTGGACCATGTTAGAGACGTACATCAGAAATCACACCATCAGTCCGTCTTTCACAGCCAAAGTGTGGAACACACTATCTACGGCATGAATTGCAACAAGCACATGTACAGTAAAGATAAGAAACATACTACACAATGCATAGCAATGAATGTACACATGAATCATGAAACACGCCATCTAGCAAAAGAAGAACAGTGGTCAATTAGACCCCAATCATCCCCACTAGGGGTGTCAACACAAGTTCCACAGCAGCAGACATGCCACATATATGACAGTCCAAAGCCCTTGCGTAATAGGCTGTTACACCGAACCATCCTTGCAAGCCCATGGATAAGGGAAGCAGGAGTGGCATATGTGAGTCAAGGACCCCAAACAGCAAACACATAGACAAAACAAGCTGGAAGGGCCCAGCTGGAACAGAGAGTGATGCTTTCGAAAGCCACAAAGCACCACACCGTCACATGAAAGCACAATAGACAAGCAATTTTAAACTACATTAACTAATTACACTAACTATGAAAAACCTACATTACCTATTTAAACTAACTATCAAACAGAAACTTAAGTAACTTAACTAAAAGAAAAATCAAAAATGGCCACAAACGACCCGGGGGGGGAGTCACCCAGGAGAGGGTAGGTACAGGGTGCTGCTCAACACCCACATGAGATGATGCTGAGGAAAAAAAAACTCCATGTGCTCAACGCCTGCACAGCCCGACCTATGTGGGAGATAGATTGTCATCCGAGTCTGGCTCTTCCTGGAAAGGAGGACGTGGCACAGGAGCATGACCACACCTAGCCACAGCTTGCCCCTTGTCGGCAGCAAGTCTGCCGGATGGGTGAGCCTGGTTCTGTGTGGCGATGACACATAGGTCTGCATGCAGATCCTCCCGTGATACACGTGCTTCCTCTTGCAAGGTAGCACGTGTAACACAGAGTTCCTCCTGCAAGGCTTGGCTGGACAACCGCTGCACCTCCCAGCAAGCATGTAGCTCAGACGAGATGGTACGCTCAAGCTGTGCAAACCTCTCCTCTGCCCGCTCCCTCTGGGACATCAGAAGGACACCCAGAGTGGATCTGAGGGAAGCATACTCCTCCCTCAGGGCCTCCATCTGTGCCTCTGCGTGAGCAGCAATTGCTTGACGCAGAGATGACATTTCAGCCTGGCGTGCCCTGTCTGAGGCCGCCATGCCCAGCCTGAGTGAGCGGGCCATGGACCGTGCCGCCTGCTGCTGGAGAAGCACCTGCCTAGCAGGGGGGAGCACGTATCGGGCCACACGCTCCATGCTCTCAGCGATGTTCTCCATTGCTGCCCCCTGGTGTTCAGAATTGGCAGGCATGTATTGCTCCCACTCAGTATACAGCGGTTGTGCGCGGCGACCGCATTGCTAGGCTTGACCCCTATGGGACCCAAGGACCGGGTGTCCTCGTTGTGTTGGCACCGCCCGCGGCTGCACGACTACATGCCCCCGTCAACGTGATGTCCCAGGCACATCAGTGACTGGTGTGGAGGGTGACCCTGCGTCCCGATCCACCACTGGCAGAGGTTCCAAGACTGTCTGACCCCTCAGTGCAGGTGTCGCGGACAGAGGAGTGTCCACATCAGAATCACTCACCCCTGACATATGGACCTGATGCTCATCCAACTCGACATGGTCGTCAGAGTGTTCATCAGGGCTGAACTCATAGGCAGCCAGAGACAAGATGGACTGTAGCACTTGGGGGTTTTCATGGCCTACCACCCCACGACCCCCACTTGTGCTGGGTTGATGTAGTGATAACAACCCTGTGCCCAGCATGACAACACCATCCTCTGGCTCCTTTGCGTCATCACCTGAAAAATAGAGAGAAAAAAGGTAACTACACATGTTAGAAGCACACAACACACACACACACCGACACCAAACACATATGGCAGACATGTGACACACAAAATAGAACCTGGCATGCATGCAGGGTCAACTTGAAATTGATTCTGTTATTAGACCTGTTTAAGGTGGCAGTTTGCGCTGAAGTGGGTCTATGCAGTGAAGCAAATATGTATGTTACTCACTATCTACATGTACAAGGACTTCATGGTGTGTGTCAGAAAATGTGAAGTCAGTGCAAGGTCAACTTCAGGCATCACGTGCAATGTGCATTAAATGGGTAGCATGTCTACAAGCAAACCACCCCTCCCCCCAAGTGCAAAAGCAGGGATGCCTAGAATGGTATCAAAAGGCTGACCATAGACCTGTGTATTGACAGACAGTGTTGACTAGCATCAACAGCATCATGTGAGTCAAGTGACAAGAAAGCAAATGATGATGGGACAGTAAGCAGGACACATGATGAAACCTCTGGAGTACACCCACGTGTGAAGAAGACACTATATCTGTTGGACAGAGTCATTGGCCATTAAACAGGCTGAGGCCTGTGATCCACACAGATTGTCAAACCCTAAACATGTGTGCAACGCAGTACTGAGCCACAGTTGACATGGGAAGGCAGATGAAATGCCATGCAATGTAGGTCATCCAGGACTTGTATTACAGTGATCATCCAGTCATGGACATAGGGGCATGCGTGGAATGCACATGGAGCATGAATGGGCACTCATGTCCCTGCGGGGCATCTGACCTCTGCACAGTCCAAGTGAGACACCCTGCATCAAGTACTAAGGATGTACCACACAGCATATGTCTGGCAGATTGGCCGCTGGATGTTATCATGTACACAGGAGGCATGAAGAGGGAAGTACCCAACGGCAATATTGTAGCAGACCAGTGCTAAGGTAGAATTGGGGTGCAGAGCGGGGGGTTGAAGGGCAAGGGAGCATGCATACATTGAGTACCCGCTTGCAGGCAGAGGACACATGCACGTCAGTCATGCTATGCATAGTCCCTGGGCTGAGAGGAAGGTCACCCCACGCTACATGCAGAAGTGCCAGTGAGCCAGAACATGGACCGGAGGAGCATACTGGTAACCAGCATGTGAGTAGGGTGCAATAGTGGTGATGCGGACAGTCCCCGTCTGCTCCACATGTCCACATCCAGCAGAGTAGACATGCATCAGGGAAACATTGTATTACTTGCACATCAGAACCATCTACACGTGACATGTAGTGGCAGTCATGCACAACACATCACACAAGTAAAACACACATGTCCTCGACAAACACGCATCAACACTCACTGGACTGGGCATCAAAGTCCGGCATCTCTCCCACTCCTTCGACCGATTCAGATGGTATGAACACCGCAACGAGTGACTCATGCAAAGTGAGGTCTTTCTCCTCTGGTGCAGGCCCACTGCCAGTCACAAGAGTCAAGTTGTAATTTGAGGCACGCTTAGCCTTAGAACTGCGTTTGAGGTCATTCCACCACTCTTGCGCCGCGCGCACCTCATGGCCGAATGCACTCACATGTTCCGCAACTTGCTTCCAGTGGGTATCACGGTGGGCAGCCGTAGTCTGACAATTAGCACCCACTAGCATGTCACGGCTGCGGTCCCACACATAGTTCAAGAGAAAGTCCAGTTCCTGTTTGCAGAAAGGCTTCTTCCTCGACGTGCAGGAGGTCGTGGCTGTGTGTGGGGTCCCAGCCTGTGCTGCAGGTGCAACCTTCCTCCTCTTGGATTGTGGCGCAGACCCTGGCTGGCTAATGCCGCCCTGATCAGTCTGGCCAGTGGGTTCGGTGGATTGAGCCAAGGGAGTGCCAAGGGAGTGGCAGGTGGAGGGACGACCAAAGGCCTGACATGTGTAGTGGCAGCTGGGTGCCCTCTAATGGACCCTGCACAGCAACATCCGCTGTGGCAGGGTTATTGACCGCAACTGTCCTCACAACCGGGGTGTTGTTGGGTGCATCTGACCCTGCACTTGCCAACACCCGGCTGTTCGGGGCAGCAGATGACATAACTGCCCCAGGGACACGTGTCTTTGTCAGGGCAGCCTTGCGTGCCCCTATGGTTTCCGTCCTGGCCTGTTGGAAATCTTCCAATGGCTCTTCAAGTGCCAACGCAGCCTGCGCTGGCAGACCCTGAGCCTGGGTGGCGGTGTCCACAGCTGCACCTGCAGCTACCACTACCATTGGGCCTGTGGCAGTCGATGAAATGGACTGCCGAGTCACACGGGCGCCAGTGCCAGATGCAGAAGCTGCATCTCCCGGAACCACAGGGGGTGGTGGCATGACTGCACCGACACATGGCACAACATCATGCTCAAGTGGCGCACCCCTGCCTCTTCCCCCTCTGCGGCCACCCTGGACACCCTGGAGTCCCCCTACTCCCTGGTCACCCTGGACATGTCCCCGACCACGTCCGCCATGAGGCGGACGCCCAGCTGAGGCACCCCTGACCTTTGGTGGCCTCCCAACCATGGCACAGATGTAGTAGTGCCGGCACAGATGGAGTAGTGCCAATGGGAGGTTTACACCAAAAAGGACCTGGGCAATTGCGCTGAAGGGAGTGGGATGCAAGATGTTAACAGCCCCCCTGCACCTGCAAGGCTGTATGTGACCGCGGTGATGTAGTGACGGATCACGCAACACTCAGGCACCCCAAAACTGCAGTAAAACCGTGCACGCAACCCTGCAGCCTACGTGCGTGGAATCAACCTCCCGCAGTACGCAGTGGCACCCAGTAAAACGAAAAACGCGTACGCGTGGGACACACAGGCTACTATGACCTTGAAAACGGGTGCGATACACAGGGGCACCCGCAGTGGGAAAAATAGCGTGCGCGACTCACCGTCTCACTAGCGCAATGCAGAAAAACATGTGTAGCCAATACCCCCACTAAAAGAAGAGATACGTCCTTGATAGCTGTGAAGTTGTGATGGCGCGTGAAACAACACGAAGCAGCAACACACGTCGGTCTCCACGAAAGGCACGTATAGCAAACTGCTGGCCCTGCTCACCTTTAACCCGTGCTGAGGGAAACGCCCGTGCGCTACACGTCACTTTCGCGCATAGGCCCTTTCCTCAGATTACACGCATTCACACGCGGACGTGCAGTTTTTTTCACGTGCGCTGAAACACTATGCCCACGTCACACGTAACGTCACAGACGCGCTTACGCGCTAAGTGCCTTTCCTCAAATTACACACTGACGTGTAATTTTTTCACATGCCAAATCACTCTGTATCAAGCTGGCCACACGAAAACACACGGAAGACCACGCTCCTGCCTAGAAGACCGAATTACTGCCCCCCAGAACTCCGAGCACACTCCCACCTGCCATCTGCTGCTTCCTGACTGCCTGCTGCCCACGTACCCTGCTATTTGCTGCCTGCACGTCAGCCAAGGGTGCAGTTGCTGTGACCACCCCTGCTGGAACCGAAGACTCCCGACTGGGATACCATCGCTCCACAGTCCAGCCCCAGGACCCAGTTGCCCACGCACTCCTGCCTCTGGGGTTGCCATGTCGGGCACAACACCATCTGGCACCACTGGCAACCCCCTGCCAGAGAGGCAGAGGGCCACCAGCTTCAGTGCCAGGGAAGTTGGTGTCCTGGTGGAGCGAGACCTGGGGCAGTATGATGCCCTCTTTGGAGGTTTGTGCGCCGACTATGAAGGACGGACCAGGATCTGGATGGACATCGTGACTGCAATCAACGCGGAGGGGGTGGCAGTCCGTGACTTACAACATGTCAAGAAGCGCTGGGAGGACTTCAGGTCCAGGACCCTCAATAAGGCCCGGTGCCTCTCGAAGGCAGTGGATGCCAAGGGGCGCCGGGGGCCACCTGTCCGACCACCAAATGAGGGTCCTGGAACGCATATGCCCAGCACTCCACGTCCAGGTCCTTGAGAGGCAGACCAGTTTGGATTCGAGCGGTAAGTGTACAAGCATACTAATTGGACGAGTACGTGTCGTGGTGTGCCAGTAGTGTGCAGGTTGCACATGTGTTTTTGTAGGGCCATGTAGGGATGTGTATGAACATGGGAATGAGGCTGCCAAATGTGAGTCCTCTCAGGTGTGAGACACATCGATGGTGTATGTGTTGGTAAGCATGCTGGGCAAATGCAGGTGTGGGAGCACACATGTTAGAATTTCTGTGTATGTACGTTGGCATGGTTGTGGTGTCACACATGGATGGTGGTTCCTGCTGCATGTATCTGCACTGTGAACATGTGCATGTGTGTGTATTTGACAAGTGTGCAACTGTGATGCAACTTGTATGCATGTGACACTGACATGTAGAAGGCTGAATGCCAGATGTGACATGGATGGCGATATCATCACTGTGACAGTTGGTGGACATGTACACATGCATGTAAGTGTGGTGGCGTGTGTGCATGTGTTGTGCACTCCCCGTGTTTCATGTGACGTAAGGCTCACCTTCGGATGCTCATGCTGTTGTATGTGTATGGATGGTGCTGGCTGGTGCAATATTGCTGTGGAATTGCTCATGTGTGTGAGTACAAATGACATGTGTGTTGGGGAGTGTGATGCCATGTCTGAAGTATGACACTGCCACTCATGTACAACTGTCATGTGTGTATCAGTCCATTGTACAGTGCTCTGATGCCTGTGTTTTATCTCTCCCTGTCTGCAGCGTCAATTGATGAAGAGGGCGGAGAGGGTGCTGCGGAGCACAGCGGCAGGGATTGCACCACGAGCCGGAGACGCAAGGCCCTGCTCGCCTCCCAGATTGTCATCTCGTCGGGGAGTGAGGAGTCTGGTGCCGCGTCCCAGGCCGCAGCTGCCGAGGGTAGGTCCAAGAGGTGGAGCTCGGCAGCAGAAGGGGCAGCTGAAACCCCACAGGGTCCGACGGAGGAAGATGGCACGGAGTCATCCAGGTTGGTGGGGGGTTTGGTGGAGGAGGAGGCCGCGGAAGGGAAACACACGGAGTCTGGAGGTGGGGATTCCACTGGTGCGAGTGGTGCAGTGCAGGGACAGGAGGCAGCACAGTCAGCCGCAGAGGTGCCTGTGTGTAATCCTGTCCCTGATCCTGTCACTGCATCATCTGGCAGCAGCAGGGATGCCTACGACAAGACCCGTTTTCAGGGAGGGGATGAGCGCACAACAACTGGTCTTCCTCTCCATGCCGACGTGGCTATATCGGGACCGTGTTGAACCTGTCCTGAGCGGGATAGCGTTGCGTCAACGGGGCATGCGAGGTGACCTGGAGTCTTTTCGCGGAGAGACTGCACGTCGTCTCTCATGCCTCTTTGACCACGTTGACCTACTGGGATGGGTCACCGGTGCTGGATTCCTCCATGTGCCGGACCGTCTTGCGATCCCCTCCTCACCTGAACCCCCTACGCGGCAGTCATCCTCCATGCCATCAACCCACCCATGTATCACCTGGGTACCCTGTGGAGCTGCCTCTGACCCAGCAGCCAGGCTGGTGGAGGACACATCCCTGCCACAGTCGGTAGTCGGACGTCCAGCAGGGGTAGCCACCACGACAACTGCACCCCAGCCAGTGGAGGACGTGCAGGCAGCAAGAGCCAGGGCACAGGCAAAGGCACAGCAGCAGCAACATGGTGGGAGCAATGATGGCTCGGGGCCTTCAACATCAGAGGGGCAGGCATCGGCCATAGGGCAGGAGGTCCCAGGATTTCAAGTGTCTTCCGTGTGGCAGTGGTTGGGCCACGCCATAGATGCAGAGCGGCAGCAGGCAGAAGAGGCACGGCTCACAATGGCCAGGGCAGAGAACTCCATGCAGAGGGCCCTGAGGTGGGCCAAGTGCCTCGAGGCAATTCGCAGGGAGTTGGAGGTGAACATGTCGTCGTCCCTGCGAACCCTCGGGGCCATGGAAGAGGACCACCTCCAGGACATTGAGCGGGAGTTCGATGATGCCCTGGCCCGGTACACCTAAAAGTGGGCCGTTCGACTAGCCCGCTGCCGTTGTAAATAGTTTTTAGAGTTAGGTTTCCTTTTCTTTTTCCTTTGATTTGTGGTGAATGGACTATGCCACACACATTTGTATATTGTTTTTTTATTAGGTAGTTTCTTAGGTAGGTTTCATTTCTTTCGTTGGGCTCTTAACAATGGATTGTACATAGTTGGACAATGGATTTATTTGAACTTTTTCTTTTGATTTAACCATGGATCAATGGATTTTTCTTTTTAAGTTTCCTTTGGATTTGTGTTGGTGGAGGGAGAGTTTTGACTATTTTTCTTTAGGATTACTTTGGAATGGTTATACTTTTCATTTACTCATCTTTTACACATGGTTTTCATTTAATGTTTGCTATTTTGTTATGCTTTCATTTCATTGCTTTATTTTTGTACATAATACATGTTCATATTTTAGTTCCATGTGTGGGATTCACTCATTGGGTTGATGCATGAGGAAATGTGGGTTTACACAATCAATGACAACCAGTGTGTGTGTGTGACGGACATGTGTTGATGTACATAGTTGACTTTTCGTTTGTGTCTGTGTGGGGTGGATTGGGAACTCATTGCGTCTCAAGAATGGGGTGGCGTGCTGTGGTATTTGGGTGTAGAAGTGGGCCATGATTGTGCATCTTTACTTCATGTAGTGGGGGACACGAGTGGGGGCTTGCTGGCAGGTGCCTCTCACTGCTGGGGGGTGGGAGTGCTGGGGGACATGAGTGGGACATGAGTGGGGACTTGCTGGCAGGTGCCCCTCACTGCTGGGGGTGGGGGTGCTGGGGGACATGAGTGGGACATGAGTGGGGGCCTGCTGGCAGGTGCCCCTCACTGCTGGGGGGTGGGGGTGCTGTGGACATGAGTGGGACATGAGTGGGGGCCTGCTGGCAGGTGCCCCTCACTGCTGTGGGGTGGGGTTGCTGGGGGACATGAGTGGGTCATGAGTGGGGGCCTGCTGGGAGGTGCCCCTCACTGCTGGGGGGTGGCAGTGCTGGGGGACATGAGTGGGGCCTGCTGGCAGGTGCCCCTCACTGCTGGAGGGTGTGGGTGCTGGGGGACATGAGTGGGGGCCTGCTAGCAGTTGCCCCTCACTGCAGGGGTGTGGGGGTGCTGGGGGACATGAGTGGGACATGAGTGGGGGCCTGCTGACAGGTGCCCCTCACTGCTGGGGGGTGGGGGTGCTGGGGGACATGAGTGGGACATGAGTGGGGGCCTGCTGGCAGGTGCCCATCACTGCTGGGGGGTGAGGGTGCTGGGGGACATGAGTGGGATATGAGTGGGGGCCTGCTGGCAGGTGCCCCTCACTGCTGGGGGGTGGGGGTGCTGGGGGACATGAGTGGGACATGAGTGGGGGCCTGCTAGCAGGTGCCCCTCACTGCTGGGGGGTGAGGGTGCTGGGTGACATGAGTGGGACATGAGTGGGGGCCTGCTGGCAGGTGCCCCTCACTGCTGGGTTGTGGGGTGCTGTGGACATGTGTGGGACATGAGTGGGGGCCTGCTGGCAGGTGCCCCTCACTGCTGGGGGGTGGGGTTGCTGGGGGACATGAGTGGGACATGAGTGGGGGCCTGCTGGCAGGTGCCCCTTACTGCTGGGGGGTGGCGGTGCTGGGGGACATGAGTGGGGGCCTGCTGGCAGGTGCCCCTCACTGCTGGAGGGTGTGGGTGCTGGGGGACATGAGTGGGGGCCTGCTGTCAGTTGCCCCTCACTGCTGGGGAGTGGGGGTGCTGGGGGACATGAGTGGGACATGAGTGGGGGCCTGCTGGCAGGTGCCCCTCACTGCTGTGGGGTGGGGGTGCTGGGGGACATGAGTGGGACATGAGTGGGGGCCTGCTGGCAGGTGCCCATCACTGCTGGGGGGGTGAGGGTGCTGGGGGACATGAGTGGGGGCCTGCTGGGAGGTGCCCCTCACTGCTGGGGGGTGGGGGTGCTGGGGGACATGAGTGGGGGCCTGCTGGCATGTGCCCCACACTGCTGGGGGGTGAGGGCACTGGGGGACATGAGTGGTACATGAGTGGGGCCTGCTAGCAGGTGCCCCTCACTGCTGGGGGATGGTGGTGCTGGGGGACATGAGTGGGGGCCTGTTGGCAGGTGCCCATCAATGGTGGGGGAGAGGGGGTGCTGGGGTACATGAGTTGGTGATCACTAGTGCAAGGTGACATGTAGCTTGGCTGGGGGGCATGCCCATGGTGGATGGGCTGCCTGCGGGACATGACCAGGGGTGCAGGGTAGTCCCCTGTGGTGTGGGCTGCCTGCAGGGGCTGTGGAGGGGGGAGAGGGCACACCTGGGAGGACCCACACTGCCAATTCATGTGTAGGACTCCTCGCGCACCCCCAAAATACACGTACCCCACTCTGACAGCAAAATTGCGTGTGAAAATTCCCACGAACCCCAGTTATGCACGCACCCCACTCGCACAGGGCCTATCGCGTGTGAAACTTCCCGCGAATCCCAGTAATACGCGTACCCCACTCACACAGGGCCAATCGCGTGTGAAACTTCCCGTGAACCCCAGTAATACACGTACCCCACTCGCACAGGGCCTACTGCGTGTGAAACATACCGCGAACCCCAGTAATACGCATACCCCACTCGCACAGAGCCTATCACGTGTGAAGCTTCCCATGAACCCCAGTAATACACGTACCCCACTCGCACAGGGCCTGCCACATGTGAAACGTACCGCAAACCCCGGTAATACGCGTACCCCACTCGCACAGCGCCTATCGCGTGTGAAACTTCCCGCGAACCTCAGTAATACACGTACCCCACTCGCACAGGTCCTACCGCATGTGAAACTTCCCGCGAACCCCAGAAATACACGTACCCCACTCGCACAGGTCGTACCGCGTGTCAAACTCCCTGCAAACTCCAGAAATACACGTGCCCCGCTCGCACAGGTCCTACCGCATGTGAAACTCCCCGCGAACCCCAGAAATACATGTACCCCGCTCGCACAGGTCCTACTGCATGTGAAACTTCCCACGAATGAGTGGGGTACGTGTATTCCGAGGGGTGCGTGGGGAGTTTTACATGTGTTTTCGTGGTTGGGGGCTGTATGCTGGTCCACTGGACTGTGCCCCATGTACTGGATTTGTGCGCTGTTCATGGCGCACGGGGCGGGGTTGGGGGCGTAACTGGCGCTGCTTAGGGATGTTACCATCCATGAATACGCTGTGCGCCGAAATGGGTTTTGGCACACACGGCTGGCGCAGACTGCTGCATGCGCACACTGTGCACCAGCCGCGTGCGTCACTTGTGCGCTGAATTCTATGAATTACCCCGTTAATCTTTTAATTGGTTGTGTTCATAGGTGCAATTATATTTATAGCTGCGTATATAAACATACGTTTTCTGTGCATTCATCGGTGTCCGGACATTTGGTCGAAAAAAAAGGTCAACAGGACAAATGGTCGACACCATTTGGTCGAAAGCCAAATGGTCGAATTTCTTTTTATTTATATATATATATTTTAGGTTGATATTAATAAAGAATTGCTAGTGATGGTACAAAAGAGGACAACAAATGCATTGGGAGTGGGAATGGATCAAGATGAACATTCTCTTTAATATTATAAGTTATGGAAACATTTGCTAAAGGAGGAACAAAGAATGGAATAGGCTTCCACTTTACTTAAGGACATTTCCTAGTTGTACAGTAAGAAATGTATTCTGAAGATTGAGGTTGAATGATTTGCCTAGCGGAGAAATCCTTAGAACGAGATCTCAGGATGATAACATACATATCCTAGTAACCAGTGATTACATTGCAGTAACAAATAAAGAGACAATAAATGAAGGGTTAAAAATAATGCAATACAAAAATAAAGATAAAAAACAGTGCCAGAATAACTAAATAATGAAATATAGGCAATTATATATTAATGCAGGTTTGAGTTTAAGCGGGGGAAAAAAGTCCAATTAGACTTCAGTTGAAAATAGTATAAAGGGGAGGATGAAAAAGAGGAAGGACAGGTATATGGGGTGTAGGGTTTACAAGGCCCCCCAGAAATGGCATCAGCAATGCAAAAGTAGGCATAAAGTAATATGGTCAGAGGGAAAAGGTACCGAATAGAAAAGCCGCACAACCACAATTGTAATTATTAAAAGGGCCACTAGTTGGCAGTCACAGACTATAGAAACAGTCTGCATGTACATAATATGTGTGATGTAAAAGGCATGTCAATATTTATTTAAAAGTTATTAATGCTGCTTTATACATGTGTTTAGATGTTTTGGGAGCAGTAAAATGGCATATAACCACATATCTCATGTCAGATGTTGAAAATTGTTTGTTTGTTGCACATCGGACAAGGCTGTGTAAGAAAGCTATTCCCTTCTCCATTTTTATAAACCTCTTATTGTGGAGATAAGCTTCAGTGCAGTGACACAAAGCATACTTACGCCAACTCAGCATTGGCGGAATAAATAAAAGTGAGGGGACCTACGATAATAGAATTCACTATGTGGGATGTGTGCACCCTTATCAGTATGCTTGCTAATTATATCCAGACTAGCGCTGATCACAAATAAAAAGTGTGCAAAAGGAATGAGTTGGTGCACACATGTACATCTTTGATAATTGCAAACTGGTTCTCTGACTATAGCTAGCACGAAAATGAAAAGCACTAACGTTTGATAATCTGGCCCCTGGTTGAGATTCCTGACAGGCAAAATAATCTCTTTGATTTTAATGATTTTAGCTAGAATTAATTTGTTTAAAAGGATTTTACTAGATGTAATAATTACGATTGATGTAGATCTACGGATAGTTTGAGCTACTGTACTGTTTTGTTTGTGTCTTGGGTCTATTTATTGTTTATTTAAGGTCGAACATTTGTTAACATGTTCACGTTAAATAAAACAAAATACTACTTACCCACTACTTACCCAAATCACATGCCTGACTGCGTTCACTTTTCTTTGCTCATCTCATCCAGTTTTTGCCTGGGTTGCAACACAAGAGATCTGGATTTGCTGTCTGCAAAAGTTCACAATGCTGCATGCTAGCACCCCCCCCCCACCATAAGCCCAGTGCTGACTGTTGATTAATTTATTGACAATGGCTGAAAATGAAGCTCAGAATATATTATTCTTATTACTGTTATTGTTATCAAATATATAGTGTTATTATTTGTATATTTAATATTGCATTATTATTTGTATTATTATTATTATTAACAGTATTGTTATTATTACTATATTGTTAATATTTTGTAAAGAGCGCAAACATAGCTCAGAATCTGTGGAGTGCTCTATAGCAGGATCATTGTAACATTAACTAGGAAAGCATGTCATGGGTAGACAGCAACCAAGTAAACAATTGCCATGATAGTACTGTGATAAGCTGTAGATTTCACCCCAGGGCTGGTAAGTGGCGTCAGTGTATACTTAATGTGAAGGTGTGACTGAAATAGCCAGGATTTCAACTCTTTCTGGCACAGTGGGAGGGAGTGGTCCAGATTGCTACTGGAATGGAATTACATAAAACTGGAGAGCAGCATGATAATGATTGTTTCATAGTGTACTCCTTGTGGGCCTGTCTAGTCGTGGGCCTGGCATTGGTCCTAATTCATGTATGTGGTAAGCCACCAGAGGCATTTAAATTAAGCACCAGGTATGGTAGTGTGCCGGCTCACAGGATTCTAGATTTTAAGGGCAACTAGCACAACTTGCGTAAAATGGGAAGACGTCATTGAAGTTGTGTGCCCTGGTGACGAGGCTTGTTGCAGTGTGGTGTGGAGCCCTGCTAGTAGGGCGTTTCCCCCATCTTTATGAGAGATTGTCAGAGCCTGCACAACCATCATAAGTCCTGGGGTGGCAGGAAGTGTTTGATTTTGTGATGTCAGCTATTTGATGCTGGGGTATGTGGGCCTTTTTCAGCTTTGTTTTCTTGAAAGGATAGCCCATAATGAATCCATTAGGGATCCAAGAGATTTCGCTGATTTGGTGAGTTGCAGGGTACATCTGTACAAGTGCATACTGCCCAGCCACATTTGAGTGGGAGCCTGCATAGTTTATCAGCCTAATAGGATTAATTCAGTCTTGGTAGGGTTATGTGAGAAGTTGATTTGTGACCACCTCCTCAATGATCTTCCTGATGAAAGCAGTGATCAAATGGTAATTTGGCAGAATCACATGTGTGGTTCTTTTTAACAACGGGCAAATGAGCATTGTTTTCAGTCTGTCTGAAATAGGTATTCTGCTAAGGGATGAGTTGACTATCCTGAGAAGGACAGTCATAGTGGGGCCAGCCACTGTTCATTCAAAATCACCAGGCACCACTACACCCAATCCCTTCACCGTAATGTGCTAGTTTCATTTATTGTATTCAATTGGAAAACATGACATCGCAATATAATGCCTGAAAATAATCACAAGCCCTTTATGAATTAGATCCTCCCATCTCTCAGGGGATATTGATTTTCCCTCTTCCCATGAAACACAATGGCTCACAATGTACTCATTGTGAAAGATAAGATGGGGAAACGGTTAGGAGAGTCTCGTACTCCTAGTGCAGTGTTTTGCAACACGCGTTTCTATCGTGTTTGCTCAGGTTAGCAAGGTTACACTGCAATAAACCCCTTAATTTACATGGACCGACTCCTCCCCTTTACTTCCCATGAATACAGGCTGTGAATGACTATTTTGGCTACATTGCAAGGGGGGAATGGCTAAAATAACACCTACTGAGACCACATCTAATACAACGCAAAACCAAACTGTTCGTTTTGCTGTAAATATCAGTGGTTAAATCTAAGTATCGATCTCCTGTCTACTTGAGCTATTACTACTCAAAAGTGAATTGCTTTGAAGTTAACCTAAATGTTCTATGCCAAAACATTGTCATGCATCTTCATAACTAATACTTCAAAAGTAATTTCCAATGTGTTTTTATTTCATGTGGGCAGGTTTTTAGTGCCAGGAAAGCCATATGTGTGTGCCTTTTTATGGTAAAATTGAAGTACTTCCTACTTTGAAAGAACTGTTTTTTTTACATTTGGTTTGTGGATGTTGTTCCTCATCTATGGATGAACATAAATATATGGGGAAAGAAGATGTGTTAAACTGTTTTAATTGCTATTCTGCTTTCTTTCCTCTGTAAACTTTAGAGATCAAACTACTAGAAGCAGACCAAACTCCAATGATTTAGTTTGCATAAATCATGCTGGGCAGGGCTCCATCTGTCTCTCAATCAATATGTTGTGCATCATTGAAGTACACTGTTTTACAATTGCAATCTGTAAGCAAAATGTTTTCCTACAATTTAATGCAGAAATGAGTTCGATATAGTGTATTGTTAGATTACATGCCACACAGCGATAATGTTTACCTATAATGTAATGTAGCGATTAATTCTATAAAAAGTATCATTATATGCTGCAGTTGAAATTTTAACAGGCAAGGAAAATGGAAAGAATATTTTGAGCTAACACACAAAAGAAGCAATACTGTTGTCAGGCATGCCCTACCATTCCAAGATGGCACTGATTAAAATACATTCGTTTAGAAACAGTGGCCCAATGAAAAACATCAGAGAGGAGGTGTTTCCGTTAAAAGAAAATCCTTACGAACACACTCATGCAGAAAAATGGGAAACACGTGATAATGCCAAGCAAATTGGAAACCAAACACACCCTTAAAAGCAACAATTAACAATCATCAGTTCCATGTGATATTATTCCCACAAATATGTCGCCAAATAAGAATGCCGTCATTTTCTTGTGGGGATATTACTACATGGAACATGCGGGGGACAGCCCCCCAACCGCCATTTCTTTATTAAAGGGAGCGGCGGTCACTCCCGCAAACCCAGCTCCCATTTACCCCATAAATTATACCCATAAATAATGTTGCCTATGCAGTTTCCCCAGTGACTATATATATATGTTTGACATTATTTATGGGGATAAGTTTACCTGGTACCCCATTATCCCAGCATTTTAAACGGATTAACTTACTTTTAGAAAATGTCTGCCACTAGGACTTTACCATGATTGTGATGAAATTCCTACTTCTCTACAGGAGTGCAAGGATGACGAGTGGTTTCTCAACTCCTACTTACTCATTCCCACACTTCTTCTGAATCAGCAGTGATCTCAATCATAAAGGTTCAACAGGCACGGCATGAATGGTAATCCTCCAAGGTCGCATGGATTTAGGACGGTTCTGCTCTTCAAGAGAGGTGTGAGCCAGCTAGAACACATCCATGCAAAATAAAAGAAATGTCCAGTCAAAGTTCTATAAAAAATAGTTTAAAAAGACTTTAATCAAACAAACTGGTCAGACAAGCTGATAAGAAAAACACTAATAATCCACCCCTGAAATGAAATGCAAAGCATTCTGGTTGAAAGGAGCACTTGGGCCATGAAGGCAGTGCATGCGATTTTATAAATGATTAAGTATAAGTCTTCTAAAAGGAGTTGGGTTTTAATTGTCACTAGGGCAAAAAAAACAATGGCACTGGGACAGAAACACTGTAAATACTGCCAGGATTTCTTTCTGGTGCTCAACAGTATTGAGCCATGGTTCTAGGTGATTTTCAGAGCAACAAATCAAGTTCAAGGGGGTCCACCTGGTGTAATAGGATTCAGCAATTTGGTGCATTTCAACAATCATCAATGACACTTCACTCCAAGTGGGTTGGAACAGGCAGGTGATGTTTGGGTCGGTGTTGCTCATAAGCACTCAAAGCTGTTTGAAATTGAAGAGCCAAAGGCAACTTCTTTTGTTCTTGGGAAGCAGTGAAGCCCTGACCATGTTCTGTAATCAAAGGTGACCATGCAGCAGGTAGGCATGTTCTACAAAATGTCCAAGATGTTGGTACACCTCTCCTCATTCTAACATCTTCCCTGTGCTACTCTAAACTTACCTTGTCCTTTTCTGCCTTACAACAAACAGACTCTAGCCATTACCTCCCTGGTGTGATTTCTCCTTCGAGTCGGCAATGTTTCCTTTAAAGCATATGTCCCTTACTTCCAGCATTCATTTTTTTGCCTTTATTTTGGACATCCAGACTTGTATTTATTCTTTGTTTTTCTTGTGTGATTTCATTTCATTATTCTGTTTTGTATATAATACATTTTTATTTTTGTATTCATTTGTGTGGTCTTCTCTCATTGCTTTCGTGCATGACACAATGTGAGTTTTCTCAGTCATGTGTCGCCATTGTGTGGGTCTGATAGACATGCATGCATGGCCATACTGGTTGTTTGGGATCTGTCATGACATGGGGATTTCAATGTGGTGTAGATGGAATGTTTGGTTGGGTGTTTGGATGGGGTGGGATTTGGGTGGCCATAAGGGCCATAGGTCTGAATTGTGATGACGTGTTGGGTGGGGGACATGAGTCGGGCCTGCTGACAGGTGCCCGTCACTGGGTGTGGGGTGGGGGATATGAGTCGGGGCCTGCTGGCAGGTGCCCATCACTGGGGGTGGGGTGGGTGACATGAGTCGGGGCCTGCTGACAGGTGCCTGTCACTGGTGGTGGGGTGGGGGACTTGTGTCGGGGCTCCCAAGTGCATGGTGCCATTTGGCCTGCCTGCGTGTCATGGTCTGGGGTAATGGACTGGATGTGGGGCATGCCCAGAGGTGTAGGGTGTTCCCCTGTGGTGTGGGTTGCCTGCAGGGCATCGGGAGGAGGGAGAGGCACACCCGGGAGGGTCCACACTGCCAAATCATGTATAAAACTCCACGTACACCCCTTGGAATACACGTACCCCGCTCGCGCCAGCCAAACCGCGTGTAAAACTCCACGTGCACCCCTCAGAATACACGCACCCCGCTCGCGCCAGGTCATTGGCATGTAAAACTCCATGCGCACCCCTCGGAATACACGTACCCCGCTCGCACCAGGCCAATCGCATGTAGAAATCCATGCGCACCCCTCGGAATACACGTACTCTTACACGCGATTGGCCTGGCACGAGTGAGGTACGTGTATTCCGGGGTTGCGCATGGAGTTTTACATGCGATTTCGTGTTTGGGGGCTGTATGCTGGTCCACTGGCCTTTGCGTCATGTACTGTATTTATGTGAAGTTTTTGGCGCACGGGGCAGGGTTGGGGGCGTAACTGCTACTGCTGCAGGGTCGCTGCGCCACCCTGCGCCACCCTGCGCCATGGCTGATTATGCATGTTGGTATTCATGAATACGCTGTGCACTAAAATGGGTTTTGGTGCACACGGCTGGCTCAGACTGGCGTACGCGGCTGCCGGAGAGTGCCGCATGCGCACTCTGTGCGCCAGCCGCGTGTGCCACTTGTGCACTAAATTCTATGAATTGCCCCCATAATGTTATCTTTGATGTCATGTGGAAGGTCATGAGCAGGACAATCAAGCAATGTTACATCTATCTGCAGTCAGGGTGCAGTGCCATCATCTAGACTGTGCTGCATGCCTGAGATTTTCTGCAACCCAGTTAATTAGCCAATAAGAAAAGCTTGCACACTGCCATCTTCCAAGAGATGTTTCTTCCCTGCCCGATACTTTCTATCATATCCAACGCCTCCCTCACCCCTGCTGCTAACCTCCAGACGATGACTCAAGCTATTGTGAACCTAGACACCACCCCTGTGCAAAAGGCTGTGATATGGCCAGAAAATGAATGAACTCATATTCAACCTGCAATGCAAATGACTACTTCTCTGCTCTTACCAAATATGATAACACCAGTGTTGCAGACTGACCTAAGGCAACCTTGCAACATTGCAAGTGTATTGCGAAGCAACAAAGTGAATAAATATTGGAGTTTAGAGACAGATTTTGCTCCATAAACTTTGTATTTAGCTACGTATGTATGTATATGTATGTGATTAATTAAGCATGATTCTAGCTTGGAAGCAATTGAGCACTGTACAAGTTTACAAGTGACAGGGCAGGAGAATAACTAAGCAGAAGGATATAGGGAAAGGGTAGCTTCAGAGGGGGAGAAAGATGGTCCATTGGAGAGATCAGCGATCAGCAAGTTGTTCTTTAAAGAGCTTTGTCACTTCAACTGAAGATTCTCATGAAATGCTGCATAAGTAAGTGTGTGCGTGTGTGTGTGTGTGTGTGTACAAGAGTATGTGTGTGAATGTATCTGGTTGTGATGAATTGACTGCTGCCCTGGAGGAGTACAAGGATAGTCAGAGGCTAAAACCCAGACTCAGCCCTCATACTTCTACAAACCATGAGCCAACATAATCATAAATGTAAAACAGGCACAGTTAACAGATATCCCTCCTTCAACCGTGTGTGGTAACGTGGGTTGAGGGTAGGCAATACTCTAAAGAGGGGTGTGAATGTAATTCAGTAGCAACCCAAACAGAAAAGTATAACAGTCCAAACAAAAGGAATGTTCACTCAAGGTTCTATGAAAGAATATGTAGGCCCTCATTCCGAGTAGGGCGATAAGGGATACTGGGGGCACCGGTAAGGAGACCGGTGCCGGTAATCCCTTACTGCCCTACTATGAGGTCCCTTAGCAGGTCCCTTCCTTAACGCCTGGACTAGGTGTTAAGGACGGGACCCGTTAAGGGACCTGGGTGCAAATAACCGGCTTGGCATATGCCGGCACGTTATTTGCGCCCTCCCCATTCCCATTGAGCCCTATGGGGGCTCAAATGGGAATGGGGAATGGTTTGGTAAATGGGGACTTACCGGTCCCTCCAAGGTCGGAATGGACCGGTAAGTCCCCATTGAACCAAACTGGAGTCGGTACCAGTATGGGAGGCAGTCATGGCGTAAATAGCGCCATGACTACCACCATACTTGGAATGAGGGCCATATACTTTAATCAAACACGGCATGTATAGTAATAACTAACCAGAAAAGAGTGTAAAAACCTACTCCAGTAGAAGGAACACATAATATGCAAAGATCGAATAGATCCAGCACTCTGAGTATTGAGACAGGAGAGGAAAGGTAATTAAAAGACCACAATGGTGAAAAGGATATGTCTTGAGTTTCCAAATGAGATTAAAGTGACCTATCCAGTATATAAGGCCCAAAATGGACCAGGGGGCCACATATAAATCAATAGTCCCTTTGCAAGCAACTTGGCAGGTTCTTCAGTGTCAATCCGGGCTATTGGGTGCAGTTCTAAGGTTCAGTTTGAGTATGCAGCAGGCGTGGTAATCCAGCTGTGAGCAGGTGAGGAGCCAGATTCAAATGGGAAGGTAGCTGCAGTTCAAAGTGTTACTCCAGAGATCTGAATTGGGTGGTCACCAGGTTTGTTTTGGAGGTCATGCTTTGATGCCGATGAGCTGGTACCAGGATGTGCAGACAAGTCGGTTTGATGGTGAAGCTTGTACCTTGCAATTTGAGGGACAACAGGTTTGATAGACTTACAGTAGCGGTGTTGATGAAGCAGGTGACAGTTTGAAAGTGCTTTGAGTGTATCCATTGGGAATAGGCGTGTCACAGTATTGGTTTTATGGCGGTATGATAACCTTCTTGTCAAATGACGGAATATTATAACTATCGCGGTATAAGGGAGTGGAGTTAACTAATCTTAACAAATATTTTCTTAAATGTCATAAATTGTTAGCATTTTGAAACTTGTCTCTACACATTTTTAGCTGATCCTCCAGGAATCTAAGGCGGCTGCAGATTAGGTCTTTCATGGCGCCCACTCGTTGATCGCCTTAAATGAAAGTGTAACTAGTGGAAGTGTTAAAATGTACATTTTGAGCAATGAGCTTGCTGCTCAGTCACAGGTCATCGCTTTGAAAATCGGCCTCGACCTGCATTATTCTGGAACCACATGGCATGAGCATCATGACCCCTTGCTGCTATCAGTCATAAAAGTTTTTTTTGACAACGTTTTTATCGACATGCATCAGAAGGGTATCCAGTTCATTCCCCCCTTTGAATTCTTGGATGTGTAGTTCCCCCATTTTTCAAATGTGTGGGAAATCTACAAATTGACTGATCTTTAACGTGACTCTACTGATCACAGAGAGCGGTCACGGCATCAAAGCTACATTTACTAATGTGGCCTCACTTTCCTTATGCTCTTGTCTGCCAAACGCCACATCCCACAGTGCAAGATCCAGAATGTGCAGCACTTTCTTACTTTAGCCTTTCCAATTCAGATTGAAAAGCAGACTTAATAGCTGCAGTCCCTAAAACAGTATACCGGTATAAACAACGTGACGGTTATTATAGTTCAATTAAGCTGTTCACAGTATCTATAACGGTATACCGTTATACCGTTACACCCCTAATGGGCAGTGGTACTTCTTGGTTCAAACATAGGCAATGACCTGCTCCAGAATGACAAAGGAAGCTCCAGATGGTCTTGTTGGTTTGAACAGTGTCAAACATAATCAAATTATAGCTCAAAGCATTTTTTTTTTTAAATTTCAATTTTATTGGTTTTGCAAAAGGTTGACAATCAAATATATGCAAGTTACATCTCGTGATTCAAAAAGGCGAGCCTTTACATTGCGTTACATTCTCTTTTATCGTATGTAGAGTCTTTTTAGAAATCAGATAGATAACAGGAAAGAACAACAAAACCCATCCCTTGTTTCTCATTATATCCCACCCCCCACCCCCCTCACATACACTCAGACCTGGGAACGAAGAGAGCATTAAAGAATACTTGTGAACCGACATTGTACTCGTGACTTCGGGCAAAGAAGACGCACAATGATTCAAAATCCCAGTACCACAGACTCGTCATGCGATAAACCAAATTGACACGAAACTCAACAGTGTTTTGCAGACAGTTCCTTCACGCAGCATATGTGGATCGAAACTCAGACCAGGCGTTTTCAACAATATCACGATTTCCGTGTAAGGCTGCAGTCATACATTCCATTCTATAAATGCTCAATGCGACCGCCACCCATTCAGTTTTGCTGGGGAGTGCGGGCCTCTTCCATGTCATGGTAAGACATGCCCGTGCAGCCATCAGGAGACCCTGCACCATCTTGCCTGCCTTCACAATCTTGTCATCTGATTCAGTTAGGGCAAACAAAATGAGCAGTGGCTGCTTCTCTCTGTCTTCCTCAGCCAGGTCCCTGATCCAGCTGAGGACCTCTGACCAGTAGGTTTGAACCGATGCACATCCCCACCACATATGCCAGTAATCGGCTCGCTTCCCACATCCCCTCCAACAATATGGGCTTATTCCCTGATACATTTTGGCAAGCCGGGTTGGGTCGTATATAACTTAATGGCGTGTAATTTATACTGGCATGATAAGGAAGACTTCGCTGTTCGTCTGCATATTTGCAACCATAGCTTTGATGAAATTTGCCTACCCATGTCTGATTCCCATCTGCCTTTGAGTGCCAGGGAGGGTTTGATATCAATTTCAATCAGTGCAAGGTACATAGCACTTATCAGACCCCTGGAGCCCGTGCATGAATCGAGGATTTTCTCAAACGGGGTAAGATCTCTCTGTAACTGCTCTTTCCATATTGGTCTAGTCATTACCCCCTTGAGTCTCAGATACAGAAAGACGGAGAGTGTACCTATGCCAAGGGCCTCTTGTAATTCCTGAATGGTTATGAACGAGCCGCTCCGGCGCAATTGGCCTGCCCTCTCCAGCCCCGCCTGGTATCAGGTTTCAAAGCTTCCCGGTTCAGGAATTGCGTCGCGAATCCCGGGTGACCAAAGATGTCCCAGGGGAGAGGGCCATGTCGTGACACCCACCATTTTTTTGCCAGGCTTCCATATTGACCAGATTGTGCCTATGATCGGGTGAGATTTAACGCTATTGCGTAATTGTGGCCCAGGCACCCATAGCCATTCACATAAGATAAACGGGCGGAGATGGTAGTTGTCGAGCGCTATCCATTGTGGCTCAGACCGCTGTCTGAAGTGTGGGACAAGGACCCTGAGTTGAGTCGCTCTATAATATGTTTCAATGTCTGGGAGACCCACCCCTGCGTTGTCCTTTCGAAGTTGGAGGAGGGATCTCGGGGTTCTCGGCTTTTGACTTTGCCATAGGAAGGTTAGTAACAGCCTCCTCGTATCCGTGAAATATTCTGGGGGCATTTTGATGGGGAGCATTTGGAATAAGTATAATATCTTGGGGAGAAGGACCATTTTTATAGCATTTAGACGGCCTAGCCACGAGATGGTAAGCTTGGACCACCTCTGGACATCTTTTTGAAGAGCTAATGACAATGGAGGGAAGTTGGCCCCGTATAGGGATCCCAGATCACGGGTGACGTTGATGCCCAGGTAACGGAGTGTGGTGAAGCTGACTGTTACTCCCAAGGGGGCGAAGCGTTCGGCCTCAGAGTCTCTACTTCTGTCAATCGGGAGAAGGACAGATTTCCCTGTGTTAATTTTCAGACCCGCCAGCTCACAGTATTCTTCAATTATGCGAAGCGCAGCCGGGACCGATTCTAGGGGGTCGATCACATGTAATAAGATATCATCAGCGTATAGACCCAGTTTGTATTCTAGATCGCCCACTGTGATACCCTTTACCCTATTATCACTTCTCAGCTTTTGCGCCAGTGGCTCAAGTGACATTACAAATAGGATCGCTGACAGTGGACAGCCCTGTCTTGTCCCCCTTTCCAGAGGAAACCAACGAGAATAGCCTCCGTTCACCGTCACCGATGTTGTGGGGGAACTATACAGTGCTTTTATGGCACGGCAAAGTTTTGGTCCCAGCCCATATGACACCAGTACCCTTTCTAGAAAGTCCCATGAGACCCGGTCAAAAGCCTTCTCGGCATCTAAGGACAGAAGGGATGGGTCCCCCTCCATTTCCTGTGCTTCATGGATTAAGTGCAGCGTTTTCCGCATAGTGTCCGCGCCCTGTCTTCCAAGGACAAATCCGACCTGGTCGGAGTGTATCAGCCTAGGGAGGTGTGTTTCAAGCCGAGCCGCAATCACTCTAGCGTATATCTTAGCATTGATGTTGAGGAGGGAGATGGGACGATAGGAGCTACAGAACCTGGGATCTCGACCCTCTTTCGGAACAACGGCAAGAAGGGCTTGTGAGAAGGACGGAGGTGCTTGGCCTGTGTCAAAGATGTGATTAAACATGGATGCAAGAAAGGGGGCGATGAGGGAGGAGAACGTCTTGTAGAACCCGGGTGTGAATCCATCGTCGCCCGGAGCCTTTCCCGCCGTCAATCTCTTGATAGCGTCTGTAACTTCCTCTTCCGAGACTGGCGTTTCTAGGGACGCCGCCTCCGTGGGTGTGAGTGTGGGAAGCCATGTTTCCTTCAAGTATGTGTCTATACTTCCTATATGTGAGGGGGGGGGTCGCACATGTATAAGTCTTCGTAAAAATAGGCGAATGCTTCCTGTATGTCTTCGGGGGATGTGACTATCGTGTCCGTGAGGGTACCATCCGTTCTTTCAATTAAGTCAACCCATCTCTCCGACCTTCTGTGCACGAAGACGGGCTGCCAACAGGGCGTCAGCCTTGTCGCCCTTCTCATAATATTTTTGTTTAAGGTACTGTAAGGTCTGGGCTGTTTTGCCCGCATTAAGTATTTTCAACTCTTCCCTGAAACGCCTGACCTCAGCGATATACTTGGGTCTCTCAGATGGAGGGGACTGTGCCATTTCTTGAGCCTTCCCGAGCCTCTCCCTGATACCTTTCTCCATCAGAGCACGTTCTCTTTTTTTATCAGCTCCTTCCTTAATAAGTACTCCCCTCAGGGTTGCCTTAGCGGCCTCCCACCCGTTTGTCTTCCCAACTTCCCCAGTGTCATTAGTAATAAAGAATTGCTTGATCTCGGTTTCGAGGGTTTCCCTGAAGACCGAATCAGCCCAAAGGGAGTCGTTACATCTCCACTTGGTGTTACGGGGGGCCAGATCATTCCAAGATATATCCACCATCACCATATCATGATCCGTCCATGCGGAGGGGTGTATAGTGGCCGCCTGCAACGTGTGCAAGAGGTGCTCTGAGAGGAAGACGTAATCAATGCGCGGGAGTGTGTCATGGGGGAGAGAGTGGAAGGTGAAGCCTCTTTCCATAGGGTGCAAATGGCGCCAGCAATCAGTGAGGCCAAAGAGATCAAGAGTTATTTTAATATCTGCCTCATTTCTGGTACCGGGCGGGTCTGCTGCATCGGTTCTAGTTTGTCTGTCCAATGAGCTGTCCATCCATGTGTTGAAGTCCCCACCAAGAACCGTGTGTCCCCTAGCCATCCCAAAGACTTTCTCAGTGATTTTATGAAGGAATCTGTTTTGCCCCTGATTAGGTGCATAAAGCGTGGCAAGGGTGAGTATTGTGCCTCGTATGTTACCGGTGATTATGAGGGCTCTCCCTTCCCTATCTTTCCATGTCTCCAGAATTGAGATCCGGAGGCTTTTGTGTATCAGAATCCCCACTCCAGCTTTCTTTAAAACACCAGAGCTCCAAAAGGTGGGCCCGACCTCCCGCAACGGGATCCCTCTCTCCTCGCCCTTTCGATATCGCGTTTCCTGAAGAAAAAGAATATCTATTTTCGATTTCCTGAATTTTCTAGCCACCATGGATCTCTTTGTGGGGGAGTTCAAACCTTTGACATTAAGTGTGCAAATACGTATCGTGTCTGTACAAAGCGTGGGAGCCATCTTAAGTTGTGGACAAGTGTGTGCGCGTCCAGTACGTCTGCCTCAAGGCCCTTGTCATGTTTCTTGTTAGAGTATGTGGTTCGTTTTCTTTGCATTGAGTCCCGATTCTTCCCGTAGGGGTCAAAAACTGACCCGTCCAGTCCCTACAAAGCCCCTTTCTATTCCCATATTTTGTTTTCCGGCTCCTCCGGTCTGAACTGTGACAAAATATGTGTTCTCCTGCCATCCCTCCCTCCCCTCCCCCCCCTGTCCCATCTCTGTTCGGCGCCCGACCCGCCTGGGTTAACATCACCCAGTCGATCCCGGACCACCAATGGGGACCGCAGAAACAAGCGGTCCTATCGTAATGTAATCATATGTAACAGTGAGCCCCCAACCAACAGCTCTTATACCAACATCTCAAAAATCAAAATCTTAATATCGGCCCCCACAGAGGCGTCATCACAGCGTGGATATTACCTCATATCCTTGTCTGGGCGCCTCGTGCCTGCGTGACCAAGTGCACCGTGCATACAAGAGGATTAACATCTTATAAACTAGGGATGTGTCGCGGGAGTCAGGAGCAACAATGGTGTGTCGTGCAGGCATCATCCCGGCCGACATATCCGCCCGGCTGCGTGCCATTCCGGGCTATGCCCAGGTGGCCTGATCAAGCATTAACACTCAATATAAGGGTCCATTGCATCAAGCATTTCAGGATGCCAGTCTGGTGTCCAGGCTAGTGTACCATGTCCTGTGAGTTATTCATTCTTCGAAACTTCCTGGATCCCTGGATCCGCCTACGGTGGGGACCCTTAGTATGCCATTCACCTTCCTCCTTTTTCGACTCTCCATGGGAGGGGCCTTCTGCCTGGTCACCCAAAAGATCAACTGTACAATCTGCAATTTCCTTTTCCGAGGCCAACTTTATTGTCGAGCCCTGCCATTCAAAGTTCAGTGAGAACGGGTAGCCCCACCGGTATCTGGTTCCTGTATCCTTCAGCATCTTCGTAATCGGTGAGCATTTCCTCCTCATCGCTAGCGTGAGTGATGATAAGTCCTGATAAAGAGAGACGGTCGCATCACCCATGGAGAGTAACGGGGCTTGTCTGGCTTTTTCCAGGATCCGTGCTCTGTCCGCATAGTTATGAAATCTGGCTAGGACTGAGCGCGGGCCCCCTGCTCTGCCACCCGCTATGTGGATGCGGTCAATTTTAGGCTCATCTATCAGATCGTCCTGGAAGAGGAGCTTTAAGATGTTATGGAGAGTCTGTTTCAGATCCGTATCAGTTTCGCTTTCCTTTTCGGGGATGCCGTGGACGAGTATATTGTTACGGCGTTCTCTGTTTTCGAGATCGTCCACCTTTAATCCTATTTCCTCTTCCCTATGTTCAATTTCCGCAATGCGGTGATCCATTTGGGCTTCCAGCGTATGTAAGGAGGTTTGGTTGTGCTCGAGCTGCTCCACTCTGTCCTCTATTTTGGTCATCCTTTGAGTGATTTTGTCAATCCTGCCTCCTATGTCTGCCCTCATGCTCCTCATCTCCGTTAGTAAATCAGCGACATCTCCTTTGGTTGCAGCAGCGTCTGAGCCCTGGGACAACATCGCTTGCTCGATGCGGGGCTTAGGGTCTTCCTGAGGTGGGGCGAACTTATACTTTGCGAGTTTGCCCTTAGGGTCCATGGGGAACGGGATCCCAATGACGCGGTGGACTGAGCCCTGTTCGATGACCGTGTGGGCGTCCAAAGGTTGTGTGTTCTCGTGTTTCCCTTGTCATCAGCAGTGGAGAGATATGACCAGGGCAAGATGTTGTGAGGGGATCCAACCGCCAGGAAAACCTTTAACACGCTCCAAAGTACTAGAATTAGGGCTTCATGGTGGTTTCCTGGGATGCCCAATACTGGGGAGCAGAAGAGAGGTCGGGGATGGCAGCCCCCGCGCTTGAACCCCTTCCACTGGGTGCTCGCGGCCTCCTCAGGAATTCCTCGTGCTCAAGGTCCGGGCCAGGCAGGGTGTAGAGGCGATAGGCCTTAAAATCGTAGTGGAGGGCGAGGAGGGCACACGCCCTGCATACCAGGGGCCCAACCCTCAGCCCACAATGGCCTGGGAGAGATTTGAGATGAGGGGCTCCGCCCCGGTGTCCTGGGGCGAGGATGCAGCTGTCCCCACCAAGTTCAGGCGTCTCTCTCTCACATGGGCTCGCCGAGGGGGAGCTATCCGGGCCGAGTGGGGAGAAAGACAACGAGGCGTCGTGGTGGATCCCAATCGTTCCCTTCCACCGCCACCTGGGTGCAAGTGTCAGCAAGCAGCCGCCGGCCCTTGATTCGTGGTGTTCGATGCGGCAGCTACGCCGTGGTCCGTGGATGGGCCCGCTCTGGCCGCGTGTGGACTGCCGGAATTGCTGCGTAGTCCGGGAGAGATCATACGCGGGGGCCGGAGACTGGGCCACTCACGTCCGAGCCTCGCGGGTGAGAGCTTGTCCTCGGGGACCGCGCCTCCGAGAGGTATGGGTTATGGGGCCATGTGTGCACAGACCGTATAGCGGTCCCCAGGAAGAACGAGAGTGCACATTACGACGGGCTCCACGAAGCCGCGCGTATCTCGGCACAGCGTGCGATGGCAGCTCGTAGGCCCCGTCTGCGCTCACTCGGCGTAGGTCACAGGTGAGGATATCTCCGCGAAGCGGGCCCCGATTTTCGTCGGGTTTGATCCTGGTGACGCCCGGACCCTTCCGGTGCCAGGTTCCGTCGATGTTGCGGGCGGGGGGGGTCTCGTGTTGGGGGCTCAACCCACTTTTCGGGACCCTTGCGCGGAGCCTACACGGAGATCGCGTCCATCCGTGCGCCCCCTGGTGGCTGATCGAGCTCAAAGCATTTTGATGGTGAAAACCCAGGGATCCTTGCTGTTCTGCTTCCAGGTGCTGAAGGGTCACAAGAGCTGGAACTGAAAAGAGAAGGTTCTTCCCATCCATGTCCAGCAGCATTGTTGATGTGTAATGATTTGGGGTGAAAGTTGCTCTTGTGTCCTGATGAAGGTCTTAAGAGATAATTATAAGGGCACTCCATGAAGAGAGTAGAACCCAACATAACAGGATGAAACACACAAGTGTCAACATTTTGTTTTCCTAAAAATGACATGGCATAACTAATTCAGTGTGGTCTGCGAAGAAGAACACAGAGATCTGTGAAGAAGAAAACAGAGGCTATTATTGTATTGGGCTTCCTTTGTTTTATTACCAAGGTTGGGCAAATGTAGTCGAGACCTATTCTTTGTTTCCGCAAGAGAAATTCTGCCAAGAAGCAGTGAGCTTAATGAGTATCTAATAGTGGTGCACTTTACTAACCCCACGACTTACCTTCTGTTAAACTATTACATTTTTATTGTATCAGGTGTGATACACCCATTTTGGATATGTTTTCTAATGGTATTATAAACAAATACAATTTATTTTGTACATTAGAGGTTGGGACTGCTCCTGAATACATGGTGTGTTAAGACATAGAATGGTGTGATTTGAATGGTGACAGAGGAATACAAATTCATACTAAGAATGAAGTGTCTCTTGTAGGTGCTGTGCTTTGGTGAGTTTAATCCCGGTAGATGGAGATATTGTGTCTGGGCTCCACATTTTAGGAAGGGTAACCTAGCAGATGGCCCACAGCTGGATAACATCTGCATACAAGCACTCAGAGCTAATTATAAGTCAACAATGAAAACCAAGAAAGAAGCCATTTACAGATTAGAGTGGGCTTAACAACCAGTGGAGACGGGTGATTTTGCCTCCTTTTGGAAAGAAGTAGCAGGTAAATAGGACGGTATGACAACCCATCTGCATTGCAGTATTGGTACCGACCAGTGGAAGGCCCATTTCGCAGATTTGTTTGGATACTGTGTGAGCCCAGTAACAGGGGGTGAAGAGGGAGAAGAACTGTGGCAGCAAAGTTGAGGGACGGGTAGCAGTATTTTTACTCTCTCATTAGATGTGGTGGAAAAAGCCATAAGTAATTCAAAAGGGGAGAAAAGCCCATGGACCAACAGGATACTGATCTACTTATTTAAGGATGAGCCTGTTGTGTGGGCGCCAGTCCTATGTCAAGTGTACACACAGTAATTGGCACAAGTAGAGTCCCTAATTCTTGGAAGATGGCAGAGTTGGCAACGATATATAAAAATGGGAGGAGGAGAAGACCCTGGCAATTACCAACCCTTCTCTTTAGTAGATGGGACAGGGAAGATCTTTGCCAGGGTGCTCCTGTAACATCTTCAAGAGTGGGTTTCAGCAAGAGGTCTATCAATCATCTCCAGGTGGGTTTTAGGCCTGGGATCAAGATTTATAAGATGTAATGACTGACTTTTGCACTTTACGGTGCCGATATTTGGGGATACGCCAGCTTTACCTCATTGAGCAAAGTTGTAAATACATTTCTCAGATCCTTATTGAGATGGCCAATGAGTTCTCCCAGTGTCCCACTACTCAATGAAAGTGGCATCTTACCAATACAGATGATGTGTTGTATAAATCTGCCCAATATTGGGTAATGTGTTGGACAACACCAGAACTGGGAAAATAAAGGGAAGCTCTTGAACATGTCTTGAACATCACAGGTGGATGTTTCTTACTGTGGGTTGCACACGTTAAGAATAATCGGTCAGTATTGAATTTGGATATTTTGGGGAGTGAACCAACAGCAATGCCCAGAGGATATAAAAGTAAGGTCAAAAGGGCTTTGAGGTCCCTCTTATTGAATATATTAAATGATCAGTGCTCCAAGTTGAGTGCTGCGTTAATGTATTTAACAACTAAGCAAGGTTATCTTGATTGTAATCAACCCAGTCACGCACAAACACTTTACAGTGAGTATCAGCTGAATACCTTGAAAGTGGCTAGTTGTACAAGACATTGGAGTGGATACACTGCTGCATGTCCAGTTTGTTGACACAATTTATAATGCATTTTGTTAATACTTTAGAGAACTAAGAGCTTTGCATTTTCTACCGTTGTTTAGAACTGTGAATATTCAACATGTGGCTGATGCTATGTCCTGCTATAAAGCTCAAATTATTTGTAATTCTGCCTACTGTGTTGCTAAGCATATACATCGAGCTTGCATTAAAAGATCTTGGACAATGCAATGGCTGACCACTAATACCAGTGACACTATGTTGTAATTACAGTGTTAGTATTGTTTCACTTATATTACTGCCTGATAAGAGCCCGCAGTGGCAAACATATTTTGCTATACAAGAGAATTGAATATTCACTGCACGGTATTAGTATGTGACATTATTGCGAAGTATTGTTGTAAAATTATAAGGACTTTGATCTCCCTTGTATTGATGTTCAATTGTATATTAGTAACCCGGCGAGAGACAATCTGAATGCAACAAGCATTCTGATTGGCTCCCGCCAGGTCCCTACCCGGATGGGAATCCCTCTGTGCGGCTGAGATGCTGCCTTCGCCCCCCGGCAGGGACTCGGGTAAGTCTTTTTTTTTTTATTCCCTTCCCTCCCGCCTACCCGCCCCCCCCAACTTACCTTCTTGGTCCTGTGTCCCGGGTGGGGGACGAGGGAAGCCTCCAGCCGTGTGGAGACTCGGAGTGAGGCCATCCCCGCTCTGCGCCTCTACACGGCTGGGGGCTTCCCTCGTCCCCCGCCGGGGACACAGGTACGTTTTTATTTATTTTTTCCTCTTCCCCCCGTCCCACTCCCGCCCTCCCAAGCCCACTTACCTTCTTTTTGATCCTTTTTCGGGAGCGAACGCGCTGGGAACACTTGTGTTCCCAGCGCGTTCGCTCCCGATGGCCGCCATGGAAAGGGAAAACGGACTCCGTTTTCCCTTTCCATGGCGGCGGCCATTTTCTTTCTTTTTTTTTTTCGAAACGCTGCAGCGGCCGAAACGCCACAGCGTTTCGGGACAAAAAAAAGCTTTTAGTGCCCCGGTCACGCAATTTTTGCAGGCCCGGGTGCTAATAGCAATAGACCCTCGCGTCGGGGGCATTACCGACTCTGGTAATGCCCCCGACGTTCGGGTTCTATTGCTTAATTATGCTGTTTTTAAACTGTGTTAATTACTTGCTTTTACTATTAATGAAAAAAAAAATGTTGTCGTCAATTTTAAGATTCTTATTTTATATATGTTCATGTTCTATCTGGTGTACATTGTTTTGTTTTTGTTAGCTGAAGACAAAAGTCGAATAAAGCTTATGAAATGAATGAAATAGTGTACACAAATTATTGACTTTGACTTTTATAGCAGGTTCATGTCTTAGTCAATAAAAGATGACATCCAAAAAAGAGTTGTATTTTTATTTCCACAGATGAGAGCGGACATTTCTTTACAAGGCACAGGCATCATTTAAAAGTACAAAGGATCCCCAGTATGATATGAAAATGTCAAGTCGCATGCACTTTATGATAGTGCTAGATATTTTTAGGAAGATCTCAGCATTTTGTTTTTCTTCTTCTCTGTGAAAAACGGCACTGACTTTAGGCGAGCAGTTTTAACTGCAACGAAGGGGATACGAGAGAGAGAGAGAGAGGCGAACAAAATGTTGCTTAATAAAGGGGAATGTATACTCATATTTCTGATGGAAACTCTCAGTAAGAACCAGTACTCCAATGTCGGCATTGTTAATAATTTCGCTGGGTTTACAGAATGTACACATGCTCGCGCTTCTCGGTCATACGTTAGGGTGTTCTACCTTGATGAGTATCAAGGGAAAGTTTTAAGAATATGAGATTGCTTCTTGAGTAAGGTGGGTGCAGAACTTTGGACGCTTGAAGGATGGAGTCTGCAAGATGTAAACGTGTCAACCGAAGGCTGGTCCTTTTGTCTAATGCAAGCACTAATGTGTGATCTAGCGGCCCGTACCATTAGAATAAATAAATCCCTGAGATAAAGGATGAAGTAAAGGTGCAATTTTCTTAGATCCATTGAAAGCTCTCTTTTTCCAAAAACACTAAACTAAATAAATTAATGTAAGTAATATTTCCCAAACAAATTGCTATTTGGTTCTGAAAGCTACCATTTGTGACGGTCATTACCCAATGTTTCAATGTACTTGTCTATAATAACCTGTATGATCCAATTTGTGTCATAAGGCTGTGGTTCGCTCTATTTGCTCTTTTGGTGTACCACCCCATCTGGCTATGATCACGATTTTTGTGCTCAGTTTCCAGCATTGGTGTCTGCGCTGAGGCAAACATACTCAAACCTGATTTTCGTTGGGGATTCTAATTTTCCAATGAATAAACCCAATTGTCATCTAGTCACTCACTTTTTGGCAATGATGCTGGACCTGTGGCTTTCTCAATTGGTCACTTATCCTACCAACCAATTGGGAAATATTCTCGATTTTATCTTTGCCTCCCCAGCTTCTCTATCTGTCTTCCCTGTGCTTCCCATTATTTGGTCAGACCATATGGTGGTGCCCTTTTCCACGAGGGTTGAGATTTCTCCTCCTCCTCGTACCAGACAGTTCACTATGAAGCGCTGTTGGCACTCTGTCTCTTCTCAGAATCTCAACCACATGATTTTTACTGGCTGTGCCAATGCCACTGACTGCACACTGACGACTCTGTCTCAGACATTTAAGTCGGTGGTCGATACCCTTGCCCTTTGTAAGCACTGTCTTGTGAAGAATCACCGTTCTGAACCCTGGTTTAGGAATGAACTTAAAGAGCTTAAAGTTCCCCATAGACATGCTGAAAGAAATTGGAGAATTGGCTATTTATTATCTGACAGAGTCCTTTATCTTCTTGCCACTGCTAAATATCAAAGAGCTATTACAGCGGCTAAACAACTATTTTTCAGCTACAAGATTGAGCGAGCCATTAATCAACCCAAAGCCTTATTTGAGCCAGTTCAATCCCTGTACAGTCCAAACCTCAGTCTGTCACTCCTCCCTCACAGGAGTTTTGCGATTCCTTATCTCTATTTCTGGTTGATAAGATAGCTGCCATTCGTAGTGCTATTGCTAGGATCTGTCCTCAGTCTGCCCACTGCCCTGTCTATATTCTAAATATGATACGGCCACAGCTAACTGGTGCTCTTTTCCTGTCTTTACAGACCAGGACATTCTCGCTGCCAGTAAAGGCCTAAAGTTGGCGTTGCCATGTGACCCTTTTCCACTCTCCATTTTGAAAATTGTCTCGGATACGATGTTCCCGTGATTGGTTAGGGCAGTTAATGATTAATTCTCCTCAGGGGTTATCCCAGAAGGTTTAAAACATGCCCTGATAATTCCATTGCTGAAAAAGCCATCTCAGAAACGGTGGTCCTTTCTAACTTCTGCCCTATTTCTCTGCTTCCATTTTTAATGAAATTACTTGAATCCCTGGTTTCACTGCTTCTGAGCTCCTTTTTGGATCTTTAGTCTTCTTTGATTCTTTTCAATTGTATTTCTGCCCAGGCTGAGGCACTGAATCGGTCTTAATGTCAGTGGTTGATGATCTGGCACGGATGGTGGTCCAGGGTGGGGTGGGTGCCCTGATCCTTTTGGATCTTTCACCGGCATCTGACACTGTGGACCACTCCACCGTGGTCTCCCGTCTCTCTTCTGTGGGTCTCTCTGGTCAAGTCTTGGCCTGGTTCTCCTCATTCGTGGTGGGATGCTCACAATCTGTGTCCCTGCCACCCTTTCAATCCTAGCCAGTCCCTCTGTTGTGTGGTGTCCCCTAGGGCTCCTCACTATCTCGTACCTTGTTCAATGTTTACATCCAGCCACTTCTTGGCATAATACACGCGCATGGCTTTCTGTGCTATTCCTATGCCAACAATACACAAATTATTGTGTGACTTGATCTATCTCAGTTGGAGACAGCTGGCCAGTTGAAGCAGTGGACGATTGGATGGCCATGAACTGGCTCAAATTGAAAGGTGAGAAACAGAGGTGCAGGTGGTTGGCACTGCAAACCCCTTTATGTTCTGGACCCCAGAGTTCTGGCCTGACAGCCTGTGTCCTTTCCTCTGCCCACCTCGTCAATGAAAGATCAAGTCTGAACATGTGTCGTCTACCTGTCAAAAGGGACATTTCAAGCTGAGGACCCTACGGAAGGTCTTTGCCTACATCCCTTCAAAATGTCATGTTCCTGTTGTTTCTTCTTTGGTAATCAGAGGAATTGATTACTGTAATGTGCTGTATCTGGCCTTCCCACAGAATTTGCTTCACCGTCTACAGCTGCTGAAGAATATGGCAGTGAGAGTGGTGCTGCACCCCCGTACGGTGACCATATGACCCTGTTCCCCTGACAGCTCCACTGGCTTCCAGTGGAGCAGCGTATAAGGTTTAAGTCTCTATACCTGGTGCACAGAGCCTTTTACAAAACAGGGGCAGAATATCTTCAGGCAAGGTTTTGCCCATATGTTCCCCTAAAATCACTATACTCTCAATCCGCTATGCCCATTTAACTGCCTAGGATTAGACTTTCTTGGGTTGTAGGGCGTGCTTTCTCAGTGGTTGCAGCTAGGGCATGAAACTCTCTTCCACTTTGCCTACGTGCCATTGAGGCCATTGAGGCCTATCTTCCCTTTTGACCGCCTCTGAAAATGTTTCTTTTTTAGCATCCTGCTTCACCCAGTATATTTGTACAGTTCTGTTAGTTTAGAGCCATGATGCCCTTCGGCGACTAAATTGTTAAAATAAGATAAGATATGATAAGAATGCAACACAAATGGGGATCATTACAAAAGTGGTTGTCCAGAAACAAGGGTGCCGGTAAGCCTTCAGACACCCTTGTTTCCAGACCGCCACATTCCGCCACAGTAGGGAGACCAGTCACAGTAACCGGCACTGTTAACAACGGTGCCAGTGCTTCCGCGTCTCCATCGAATGTGACTCGATGGGAATGGGGATTAACAAAATTACAGGCACCTGACTTTCCAGCCGATGGACTTGGAATCTCCTGGTGGCACCGGGAAGTCAGGCACCGGATATTATTCATGGGTTCGGCAGCAACCTGCCGGTAGCCCCGGCAGGGTTACCGCTGCACCCGTAATGAGGCCCATTGTCTTCTCCAATCATTCGCTTTGGGGCTGATCAGGATTTTCAACAGAAAAGCATTTGGTTGGATTTTGAAAAGCATAAATATGGGTGAATATTAGATCTATGTTCAACGTCAGACCAGGCCATAACTTCAGCCACAGCATGAACACAGTTCTTAAACAGCCAGCAATATTATTAGAACATGTCAGTGCATCAAATGGTATCATGTTCATTGGCTTGGTAAATATGTCAAGGCTGCAGATTCATTTTAGCATCCATTTCTGGAGTATATGCAGCATAAAAGCCAGCAACTGAAGCATTGTGGTAACAACTTGGGCATTAACATTTTCAAAGGAAATCTTTCAGCATCCTGACAACCCATTCTGAACTCGAATTGACCCCTTTGCCCCACTGATTGTTTAGGTACTTGCACCATTCACCTCTGCTCACCTCTCCACCTTATTCACCTCTCTCAACTGGTATCTTGCCAGCCTTTTAGAAGCCACAATCATACATCGCCTAAAGAAAGACTACTGTATGTAATTTGTAATTTTGGTAATTCTGGCCTCATTTTCATAATGTTAAATCTGATTTAATCTCTCCAACTCCAGGAACGTCATTTCACAAAATCCCAGGGGTAGCAGAAGTGACATCACATGACCCTTGACCTCTGATTGCACCACAGGAAGTGATGCCATTTGACCCCGCCCCAAGTGACATCACAGGAAGCGATGGCACACAACCTTCAGATTAGTCTAACACCCGTGTTTGCAGCTGCTCTCTTTTCAGCCAGACATAAGAACCGAGGCACAGAGGGAGGCCTGATTTGTCCTCGATCACACATATGTGGAATGTCATTTTCCAGATTTGACGTGGGGTCGATATGTAAAACATACATAACGCAGTATTTGTAACAGGATAACCAAAATCTCTAATGCAGGCTCGAGCTAGTGTTTGAAACTTCTATAGATCAATGGACACAGAAGTACTCGTTATCTTTGGCATTGATGTGTTAAACAAGCCAAAAAAGAACTGACCTGGGGAGGCGTGTGCTGTCTGTTTACCGAGGAGCAAAATGCTCCACGAGCAAGGCCTGAAAATTAAATCATTGACCATGATATAGTATCATCAAAATTCCCTGGTTATAAATGTATCCATGAGTCAGCTACCACTACAATAGAAGAAACCTATTGTGCGGGTGTAAGCTGAAGCCATCTGTCTCCATGTGCATTTATCTTTTGTTATGTGACAAGCAACCATATAGTGTCCCCCGCAACCTAGAGCTGAATAAAACACCTTAATGTCCTAGGTTTGATACATGGCTCTTCTACAAACCTTTTTAACAGGGTGAGGTGTGGGGAGCGGGGGCTGCACTTACCTCAAGAGTGGGGCTGAATTCATCTACAATTTTCAGAGCTCTATCTGTGAGGTGCGTTATTCAATGACCCCCGCCCCCACCCAGAACCAGCTGGCGAATGAAGCTTCCAAAAAACATTTCCAAGAAGGATTTTGAGTGAGGAGGGTGGGTCACTCCATGGCTCTCTCGCTTCTGAGACTCTGTGTCCAGCGCATTTTTTCTCAAACAGTGTTGTACCAGAGCAGGGTCCAGGTTGAGTTTGTGGCCTCTCTCAACCATTCACATCACACTTTAATGCTTTCAAGGTGAACAGAGCCCAATCAGTGGCATAGCACAAAATGTGCCCCCGCCAAGTTCCTTAAAAACGCCCAGAGCACACCACACCCCAGAGCAGCCTGGACCACCATATGTGCTCAATGTTCATGAAGATTATGCCCCTGCACGGGCATGCACTACTCCAAGTGAAAGAAGTAACTATGTGTTTTAATCAAAACTTAAATGTTTCACCTAGCGTAGAAAGAAGGGAGTAGTGCCTGGTCCCCAAATATAACAGCCACCAATGGTGGTAGATGAGTTATTTTATTGGAGGGTTTAATTATTTGCTGCAAGAATGCGATTACGACTGAGCATAGCGAGGGGGCCAAAGTAACGGACATTGGTCTGGTGGGGTTTGGGGGATTCTTCCCCCTCCCATGGGAAAATGTTTTGAATAATGGGTTAAAATGGTGCATTACACAGCACACTTTCTGTGTAAATTTGGGTAAAAGGCCAGGCTGTTTGCCATTGGTTTTGTAAGGTGTAAGGTAACTCATGAAAGAAAGTACAATATATGCAAGTCAACAAAAATGTACAAGCACATTTCCTAATGCATTGTCATGCCAAACTCTTCGATATATGCCAGTATAAAAAACATTTCCATGCTGTTTGTGCCCATACATTTCCATGCTGGCTCCACCGACAAATGCTAGTATTTCCATATAAGAACATACCCATCTTCACTTTGAGATGTTTTTTATAGTATCATTACTGTCACTAGGCACAAAGCAGTCTCTGTCTATGTATGCCAGTATACCTATGTAAGAAAATACTCCTGTTGGTTTGGCCATTAAAAGTGACATGTCACAATAAGAAAACATGAGAGCAACACCAGGAGGAACGAGGTAAACAGATTAAAACAGTGCCGAACAAAGAGGGAACCCAATTGAAACCGTGGAAGTGGGTTCAAGACCTTATTGCCCGCCCCCCCAGAGTTTAGCAATTACCATCGTGTTCCAATGCCACTATGGGGCGAGAAGAAAGGCCGCCCACTAAGCAAAAAGAACTATCCCTTCTTATGGCATCTTGGAACACAAGAGGTCACCGCCACCTAATGACTGAAAGTGAGACTAACTTAGGAGCCTTTGACCTTATTTGCCTTCAAGAAACCTGGCTCCTGGGCAAACCGGCTTTGGACGGCTATGAAATTGAAGTGTCCCCAGCAACAAGGGCCTTAAAGGGACGACCATCGGCCGGCCTACTGACGGCAATCCGGGTAGGCTCAGGAATCTCGAGTATAAAGAAGGTAGCCGAAGATTATGGCATGTTAACAACTCTTGTATCCTGGAATCATCGTCTCCAAGATCTAGCCGTAGACGCCACATCAGAAATAGCAATAATCAACCTATACTGGAACCCGGAGAGAGTTTCCACTGAGGGCTTCTGTACGGACACTGCGAACATCATCGACAATATTACAATCGACCTAAAGATCCCCCACGTAATAATATGCGGTGATTTGAACGCAAAATGTGGGACCAGAAATGGCAAAGATGACAAGCCTCCCCATCCCGTGGTCGACGAAAGGGGTAAAGCGTGGTCTGAACTAATGAAATCACGTAAGCTATACAATGTAGATGAACTGGTGGAGCACAAAACCCAAATTCCAACATGGGAAAGGTCGGGGGCGGAGGCGACTCTCGACTACATCTTCATCTCCGAAGGTCTGATTCCGTACCTGACGGACTTCACAGTATACCGAACATCAAAAAGTGACCACAATCTGCTACAGATGTCCTGGGGCGGTCTTATGAAGGAAAGAGTGCACTACCTTCCAGTGATAAGCTCGAATATGCAGCAAAACCGTCTTCGTCTCTCAGCCAACATCGTGAGAGGGCTGGAAATCGCCCTAAAGCAAAAAGGGAGGGTCCAACCAGGAAACCAAATGGAGGGCAGACCGGAATATGTATCGCTACTTGTGCCCTACCAAACAAGTTTTGGAGGGAAGGAGAAAAACCCTCCCAACCATGTCCACACGTTTAACCAAGAGGTGGTGACAAAAAGGCTGGAACTGAGAAAGTTAAAAAAGAAAGCGATCAAGGTAGGGAAGGTGGAGGCATGGACTGAATATCACACGGGCGAGAAGATTTACAAGGCATGGCTAAAACACCATCGCCAAGCACTGTACCAGAAGGACGCGGAAGCCATGCTGGTAATTGGGGCGACGAGAAAGACCAAAGATTTTTGGACACTGCTCAGAAATAGAAATTGCCAAAAAGCGCCTCCACTCTCAAGTTCAGTATCGGAACAAAGCTGGATCTCCCACTACTCAGACTTATACCGGGCACCCGGGAACTCGCCCGTCCAGCCTCAAAAAGGAGGGGAATACCCATGGATCAACTTAGCAAACCAGGAAAACATCCTAAGAATAATTGCCAAGCTAAAAACGTCAAGGGCACCGGGCCCAGATGGACTGACGAATGTGGATATTAAAAGACATCCAGCAGCATGGGCACATGCGATTTATGAACTTTTCACCCAATGTCAAACCCTGAAGCAAGTTCCTAAATCCTGGACAGAGGCAATTTTAGTCCCAGTTTTTAAGCAGGGCGATAGAAACCTACCAGCCAACTACAGACCGATTGTACTTCTTGACATAATTGGCAAAATCTATGCATCATTGCTGTTAAAACACTTCAAGGACTGGGCCGCCTTCTCCCCAGCGGCGGACTGTTTTCAGACAGGATTCCAAAAAGGTACAGGAACGGCAATCAATCTTCTTATCCTGAGTATAATCAAGGCCAATGCTAAGAGGGGGGCGACTAAAGTTTACATGGCACTAATAGACCTCTCACAGGCCTTCGACACAGTAGATCGGGCGATGCTATGGGACAAACTGACAGCATGGAACTGCCCGCGCCCAGTTCTCGACCCTATCCGGGCCCTCCACACGGAAACATCATTAAGGGTCCGCTTAAACCAGCAAGGGGCCCTCTCCGACATGATTTACACCAAACGAGGAGTTAAACAGGGATGCCCCCTGGCCCCGGCCCTATTTATTGCATTTATTGGGGACTATCAAGAGTCCGAGAAAACGGTGCGAGCATTCCCCCCCAAACTAGGAGGGGTGAAAGTGCCCAGGCTTTGGTATGCCGACGACTTGGTTCTACTAGACCAAACAGCAATTGGCCTCCAGCGTCAGCTGACCAACGTAGCGGCATACATGAGCATGAATAACCTGCAAATCAACAAAACGAAAACCAAAATCTTGATATTCTCAAAACCAACAAAGAGCATGAAACCTACTTTCGGCTGGGCACTGGGACAAACCAAAATTGAAGTTGTAACTGAATACAAATATCTCGGAGTCATGCTAGACAACACGCTCCGGGAAAACTCACTCCAAAACTCGCTCTGGTCAAAAGTACGGAACCTAACCTCTCAAATGCGGGCAGTCGATGGGAAATTTGGAAAATTCTCGTGGTTTCCCGCCATACAATTCTACAAAACCAAAGTAGTTCCAACTATTACTTATGGCATGGCGGCAAACCTCAATCTCCCGGTTGAACTATGGCCTCGTCTAGAAGGCTTCATTTGGAAATCTGTACTAGGCTTGCCTAAGTCAGCTCCCCTTCCAGCAATCCGTCGAGACTTAGGTCTGCTATCTCTCGGAGCGGTGGTGATAATATCCGCAACGCAGCTATACAGAAAAATTCGGTTACAAAGCTCCCCCTCGATCTTCAAAATCGTGGGGGGGGAATTACAAGGACAGAACTGTAAAGCCTTGGCAGATTGGGGAAAAAAAATCAAGATTGCTATGGAGGCGGTGCTGTGTGATGAAGAAACATTGATCTCAAATCCAGGCCGTGTCAAAACTAAGCTAGAGCAGCAAGATTGGATCTGTACAAACGAAAAAGCTCTTTCTTATAAATCTCTAATGCATCTACCTCCTTCGTACAATCGCCTAAAGGAACCTTTGAAGTACTGTGATAAGTTCCCGGAAAAAAATCTAAGACGAACCTTTATGCGGGCTCGGCTAAACTTACTCCCTACTAGAGAAATTCTATTTAATAGAGCGCTGTCCCCATTAGCGGAGTGTCGGCTATGCAGTACGCCGGACAACCAAGAATCACTTCGACACCTGCTAATGATCTGTCCAGCACTATCCGATGAGAGACAATCCTATCTGACACCACTCTTCAATGAAGCCAAGACGTTGGATGAGGAAACCTCCTGGTCACGGCTGATAGCCGGGGACTCGGCTAAATGGTCCAGGACAGCCGCGAAGTTTTTGACTGTCGCTCTGCAAAGAGCTAATGGGCCAAATTGAACCTGTAAGAGCCGACAGGGACCCGCTGAGGAGGCGCACACGTCTGGCCGGCTCGCGAGCCCAGAATAAGAGACAGGAATCCATAGGAGTGGTGTCCCTAGGTAGATACTAAACAAACGGCGCAACTGGGAAAGAAAAATTTTAAAACATGTTGTAAAAACCTATGAGGTTATAAACAATGGGAAAAAAAAAAAAAAAAAAAAAAAAAAAATAAGAAAACATGTACAAACTGTTTAGAATGTAAGCCAGTGTAGACCCATAAGAACACTTATTATCCTTCCTTTATCATAGATTCTTAGTAGATGAAAAAGTCGTGCTACTGGACGAAATATACAGGAATGTTTCACCTAAATGTCAGTCAAGGGGGTTTTACTACTTATCATGCTTGCTTTATCAAAGATGCTGAATAATAAATGTCATGCCACAGTAAGCAATGGCTAGACTGGGTGTACCAAAATTCTAGTCTAGCCATGTAATGACGCACATGAACTTGGCTTTGCTGATAATACCAGTAAAACATGCAAAGCCAATAAAGGATGTGTCAACAATGCTATAGTGATCCCCATTCTCCCAGGGCCTTACACACACACACACACACACACACACACACACACACGCACGCACACATGCACACACACATGCACACACACACACACACACACACACACACACACACACACACACATATGCAGGCATCCCCTTTCATCCACCCATAATCTCCTCTCACATTCATTCACACTGGTATGTACCCACCCTCCCAGAACATTGACACACACAATACCAATCATACCCATTCACCCTCCAGTCACTCACCCATATACCTTCTCTCACATACACTCACACTGGCACCCACCCACTCTGAACATGTACACACACTCACACACACACTCACATTCCTACTCACTCACCCACCATTCACTCACCCATAAACCTCTCACGTCCACTTTCACTGCATTTTCCACACAGAAGCGCATCCACCCACCCACCCAGTGAAAGATTAAAAGAATATCGAGGCTTAATAACACATAATAGAAATACGCCAGTCATGAGTACAATGTACAATTACACTTTATCTGAGCCAGGCTCTCAACACCCCGCAATGTGTGCAAGCAGACATTGTGAGATGAAAGAGTGCTGGACATTTCCAAAACATGTGTATTTATACATTTCTCTCACAATACCTGACACATTGTCCAGCCCCTCTTCGTGTAACACATTAACCTAGGGTACAGAGCCTTTCCACAAAACTAACATGTTAAAACATTCCTGAATAGCTTGTTGTTTTCTGTTCAACACTTCATATGTTTTTCAAACATTGGACACAAAGGTAACAGTCCTTATTTCATTTGCTTATATTTGTCTACCATTTGTTCTTAAGTTTAAATTTAGCTTAGTTTCAAGGAGTGAAAACAAATGTTTCTGCAAAAGCACATGTTCAGCTAATCATCATTCTGTTTCACTATTTGAACGAGAAGACACTGTTGGTACAGATGGCATGTAAATTACTGATTAGAACGGCTCTTGTTTAACTGCAAGGTTTCCTTAGTGCAGGACAAACAACCCACCTTAGCAGCTTCAGCATGCTTATCTATGTTGACACAGTACAAAGTTAATTTTGCTCTGCTGGAGGTGAAAACACAAATTCTAACATGGGACAGAAAGCAGGAATTAATCAAAATGGCGGATAACTTAAAATGGTGGCGTAGTCAGCCTATTTCAGGTTCATTCAAATGCGATTTTCAGTGTGATGCGAATGTGCTTAGGCCAATGTTTATTATGAGACGGTATTCATGAACAATATACTTTTACACCAAAACATTCAAATACACTCTATACACAAATAATCACTTTCCTACTCATTTGGCTGCCACTCACTGACCCATACCCACACTGCATTCTCCACACAGACCCATCCAGAACATTGAAACACACTATCAGATTCATATTTTTATTCTGTTTGTATTTGGTTATAGAAAAAACCTTTCACAAAATACTTATTAATTCTATAACAAATCAGTCAATGAAACCAACCAAAATCGGGAGATAGAAAAAGAAAATTAAAAAAGGAATTTCACTTTCGCCTTTTAAACAAAAAAAACCCCTTCATTCAATGAAAATGTGCATTGTTACAAGGAAAAGGGCCTTGCTGTGGATTGCGTGCTTACCCTGAACAGAAATCATTGTGGATTTGCAACAGCACTGCGAGCTGGTCGTAGCTCTTGCTGTTAACTCGACGGCTTCCTGGTGGAGGCGGATCCTTCCGCATCACGTGACTCATCACGTGACTTGGGCCCTGAATAAACTCCGGCTCGAGTCGCCCGAGCGGCGTGCATTGTTACAAGGAAAAGGTCCTTGCTGTGGATTGCGTGCTTACCCTGAACAGAAATCATTGTGGGTTTGCAACAGCACTGCGAGCTGGTCGTAGCTCTTGCTGTTAACTCGATGGCTTCGTGGTGGAGGCGGATCCTTCCGCATCACGTGACTCATCACGTGACTGGGGCCCTGAATAAACTCCGGCTCGAGTCGCCCGAGCGGCGTGCATTGTTACAAGGAAAAGGTCCTTGCTGTGGATTGCGTGCTTACCCTGAACAGAAATCATTGTGGATTTGCAACAGCACTGCGAGCTGGTCGTAGCTCTTGCTGTTAACTCGACAGCTTCCTGGTGGAGGCGGATCCTTCCGCATCACGTGACTCATCACGTGACTTGGGCCCTGAATAAACTCCGGCTCGAGTCACCCTTGCGGCGTTAAGCCCGGCGGTGGCAAGGCCGCTTGCTGTGCTGTTGTGCGAACTGTTTGGCGCTGAGGCGCAAGTGTTGGATTTGGTAAGATCGGGTCTGTCAGTGAAGATCCCTATGAACACAATACGGACTGCAGTTATTTAGTAAGCCTTTCTTTGGATTCATGGACTTAGTGTAAAAAGTCATTCAAGGAATATTGGTTTTAGCGCAATTGCGCCTTTTATTGAAGTTATTGTTCGGTTGTAGACTATTTTGTATGTATCAGTAATTACAGGTGGTTGGAATATGCAAGCAAGTTTCCCTACGTTGACAATGGGGATGCCTCCAGTTATGCATCTTGGATGTCATAAGGGTCCTCTTAACACCTTGCTAACTAAGCCCAAACAACATTCAAATAATAAAATTGTCCCTTTTCGCTGTTCGACTCCAGTCTTGCTCGTGGTCGAAACAGCATGAAAGCTGGTCCTAAAAGGCCTCCACTGCCTGATATTAGGTTATTCTGTAAAGAAAAACTAGCAATTTCTGCACCTATTGATATGAGAGCTCCCGCCAATTTACAAGTGTGCTCTACTCCTGGTCCCGACCTAAAGGGTGTGCTTCGCCCGCCTTCCTCAAAAAAAGTGACTTCCACAGATGGCGCTTGCTTAGTTCACACTAGTATCACACCCTGTGAATTTGGATGGATTCACGTATCGTCCAGAACGCTAATTGGCCGGCTCAAAAACAATTGCATGATCTAGGATGTCAGGTCTCATTGGAAGTTACTGACCTAGGCGCTCCAAATCAGCAGCAATTAGTCCCCCATGTCAACCATAAAAATCATGTTTATGAGCTGCGAGGTGAAAGATCTTGTCAGATTCCTCTAAAACAGCATTAGCTAGGTCGAGCTGCTGAGCTATGTAATTTTTCTATTATTAGTTGGAATACGAGGGGTCACTCTAAGCTCTTGAATAATGATCTCAGTTCTCTAGCTAACTATAAACTAGTTTTACTTCAGGAAACTTGGTTGACCACTGATCCCATTTGGGACGCTCATGATGTGATCTCTCTAGCGGCCAATAAAGGTTTGAGTGGCAGACCATTTGGTGGGCTTCTAATTGCAATACAGGCAGATAATAATGCTAGTATCTATCCGTGGGCCTCACCTAATGCCTTTATTCAAATGACAAGACTTAAATTATCCACGACATTATATACCATTATTAACCTTTACTGGAATCCAGTGGGGATTACGGTTGAATGCTTCTTGAAGGCCTTAAATGATATGCTAAACGTAATCCTATTGGATGGATCAGCTCAAAAACTTTTTATTGCAGGAGACTTTAATCTGGATTGCATTAATTCAACTAAACAAAGTAATTCCATTCGTATAAAACAATGGGAACAATTTAGTAAACATCACAATCTCACAAGGCTGAACGCAGCTTTCCATTCTGACATCCCTCCATCCTCAACATGGTCCCGGGGCTGATCGGCATCTATCATTGATTATATGTATACAAATGTGTCCCTGTTCCATGATGTTGTGGATTTTAAAATTGTGCATTCAGAGCTGAGTGATCACAAACAACTTACAGCTGTCTGGCAGTATAGTAGCAGTTGTAATATGCATAGAGACAGAATGTTGCAAAGTCAATTTTGTGTTAACAATGCTGGTAATAGACTGCGATGGACTGAGAAGTCAGTTGAGGCTTTTCATTTCTATTTGACACAGGCAGTAGCTGCTACAGCCCTCACTGCTGACTCCCCAAATGTTTGCTACTCTGATATGCTACAAGTGTTTCGGTCTCAAGTCCCTAGTTTCTCATCAAAACATTCTATCTGTGTTCAATTTTCGCACGTCTTTGATTTAGAAATTAGAGATCGCAAGCGCCTATTCCGACAACAGAAGAGAAATGTACTGAATCTTCCAGCTAATATTCGACATAAACATCTTTCCAACCTTAAAACAAAGTATAGAAATTGGGTGAAGGCAAGGCGTCCGAAGCTTTACCACACTGATAGTCAGCTACTTTTGGCTGCTGTCCAATGTAAGAATATCTCTAAAACCTGGTCTTATCTTAACCAAGTAACTTCTGGCTCTCAAGCAATAATCCAAGCAAATGAGGTCTCAGAGCATGCCTGGATTGCTTATTTCTCTAATCTTTACAAACTGCCTGTTAATGACGCATTTCTAGACAGTTCTCATTCTTTGCCTAGATTCCATTTAGAATTTGATCTTGAAAACATTCTTTTGTATATCAAGAAAGCGAGCAATTCAGGCGCGTGTGGTCCAGATGGTTTGTCCAACAAGATGTTCAAAGCCTAGCCACAAGTGTGGAGCCGTATTCTGTTCACCATCTTTAGACTCATCTTGAAGTCTCAAAAATTACCGTCGTCCTGGACTCATTCTATTATTGTTCCTATTTATAAAAAAGGAGATAGGAAAGAGCTGTGCAGTTATCGACCTATTGCACTATTAGATGCGCCAGGAAAAATCTTTTCTCGACTGATTTTAAGAGACTTCAAGAAGTGGATTTTGCAGGTCCATCTTAATGACCCATTTCAATCAGGCTTTGTGACTGGCCTAGGTACCATCCCTAACATCATCACGCTACAAATGCTCCTTTCTGATCACGCAGCCCAAAGGCAGACCTTGTATCTAGTATTTGTAGATTTCCAGGTCGCGTTTGACTCAATTGATCGATCACTATTACAGCATAAATTGATCAAACATAATTGTCCATCCTCTCTATTATCCTTAATCATTCTACTACACTCCAATACTACCATGCAGGTTCGACTTAATTTAAGTGGTGATCTGACCTCGAAATTTCAAACATTTAGAGGGCTGAAACAAGGTTGTATCTTGGCGTCTTCCATTTTTAATTTTTCATTTACGACTTGGGCGTTACTCTGAGTCAAATTGTGAGTGACTCTCCTCGCTTAGGCCGGCATAATGTTCCTTATCTGTTTTATGCCGATGATTTGATTCTTTTTTCAAAAACCCATACTGGTCTTCAGAAACTTTTGCATGGCCTTGAAACATACGTAGATACGAACCATTTGACAATTAATATTAATAAAACCCAAATAATGGTTTGTAAGAGGCATGAAAGTTGCAAAGTTAAAACTTTTTGTTGGCGATTACACAATGTTCCATTAGAACAGGTAGCCAACTATAAGTATTTGGGAACTCTTATAGTGGATACTTTACCAAGCATTGACCCTGACATAGAGATCCAGGGCAAATTACGGTCCTTAATTGCGCAAGCAAAGATACTTATGGCCAAATTTGGCTAATTTACGTGTAAACATATTCTCACCTTCTTTCTTCAGAAGGTGATGCCAATCTTGACCTATGGGTCTGAGGCTTGCAGTCCTAAACCTGTGGAGTGGTGGGATAGAATTGAATCCTTGTTTTGGAAACAAGTACTACATTTGCCTCCTTGCACACCTTTACCATTGATTCGATTTGAATTGGGTTCACTCTCAATGTTCTCACTTGTAATTTGGAAATATTGTGCCTTTTTCCGTAAATGTCTATTGTCTTTAGAGTGATCAGACATTTTGGGAAAGGTGGCCTGTCATCTTTTAGAGCAAAATCAGGCTTTTTCAAAACAATGGTGTATTTTTACTATGAATGCAATGTCTGATGCCTCAGTTGATTTAGAGTTACTTTTGAACAATGAAGCTCGTGCCAAAATGAAAGTCCAGCAACATGATTGGATTCTGACCCAAAATAAATGTCTCAATTACAAGGATTTTGATCGAGCGCTATTTGGGCACAAGCAATGTAGAACAATGTCTGACTATTTGGCCAAATTTCCTTGTTCAAAGACTCGTCAGAAGTTTCTCCGTTTTCGGTTGAACCTTTGGCCAACATTAGATGTTCAGGCTCGCAGAAATCAAATTATGCAACCAGAAAATGTATGTGGCTTTTGTAAGAATGTTGACAAAAAAGAAACGTTGGAGCATTGTTTAGTGTTTTGTACAAATTTAACCACTATTCGACAAAAATGCTTTGGAAATTTTTTTGAAGACCAAAATGCACATATTAATAAGAACTTGTGTCATTGTATCTTTTCATCAACTGCCTTAAGGACCAAAATAGCAATTGTACGATTTTTGGATGAAATATTTAGTGTATACTCATAATTAGCGTAATTGAGTTAAACTAATTTTGAATTCTTAACTGTGGTGAATGAACAAACTGCAAATTTGCTTTTATGAATTGTAGTGTTTTGATATTGTGATATCTTTTGATATTTGAAAGGTTGATTTTATTAACCATATAAATAAAAAAAAATAAAAAAAAAAAATAAATAAAAAAGGAGCAACGATGAGCGAGAAAAAAAAGGAAAAAACAGACATTCATATTAATTCACCCCCTCAGTCACTCACTCATACGCCTTCACTTACATCCACTCTCACTGCATTCTTTACACAGGAACACAGTTCGATAAACTGGATCATATGGGTGTCACCGACACTAACTATGCAGATGACACCCAGATACTCCTGCCCCTCACAGGCACCTATGACACAGATGTACATCAAGTGAACGAAATCTATACCATCATTCAGGCATGGATGGCCGTCCATGGCCTATGCCTGAATGATGAAAAAACAGAACTTTTTCTAGTAGGTTGCACAGCCAATCTAAATAAACTTAGCTCCAACTATAACATATTTAATAGAGATGGGAACAACATTTCAATCACCAAAGCAGTAAAAAAAGCTTGGCTTTTACTTTGATGCCACGTCAAACCTCAGCAAACAAGTAAATATGACCGCATCAGCCACTGCCTACACAGGCAAACTGATAAGAGCCTGCACACCTATGCTGTCTTCTGAAAGCTGCCTCACTCTAGACAGAGCTCTTATAGGCTCCAAATTGAACTATTGTAACAGGCTCTACTTAGGCACCAACAAAACAGTAATCAATAAACTTCAGACCCTGCAGAACAATGCTTTCAGAGCTGCCTTAAATATGAACATATCTCTGCAAGTAGGATACAACACAAATGGCTCTCTATAAATGAAAAGATCAAACTCAAAACCCTATGTCTCACCTTCAAAGCACTGAACCATATAGCCCCCCCTTACCCCACTGAAAAGTTCACCTGGATATCCTCCACACGCATTACTAGATCTACTGATACCTCCTGCCTGACGGTCCCTAGGTTTAACCTAAAAGATCTGGCGGATCTAGGTTTCCGGTCCTGGCCTCCCAACTATGTAACTCCCTCCCATCTGACATCAGGGCCATACAAGTATTAAACAACTTCAGGAGAAGCGTTATCTCATGGTTACTTAGCAAGAACTAAATAACTACTGCTTGCTACATGTGTGTAGCCAAATACCTATCCGTACTTGACGTTTTTACCTATGTATGTACTTTACCCTTTGCCAACCTGTATTACCCATTTTAATGTATGTACCTTAGCTCCTGACAAACTGTTTGCCATATTCCTGTAACTGTACTCTAAAGCGCCCATATACCTCTGGGTCAGAAGTGCTATATAAATAAAATAAACAAACAAACAAACAAACCCACCCACCTGGAACATTCAAACACACACCATTACATTCATACTCATTCACCCACCAGTATCTCACTCATACACTTTTTCTTACATCCAAACTCACTGCATTCTCCACACAGGCACACACACTCCCTGAAAATTCAAACTCACACACACAATCACATTTCTTCTCATTCACCCACCACTCACTGACCCATAGCACATTTATATATATACTCGTACCTGTTTTTCCAGCGTCGGTCCATCACTCCAGGCCACCCTCAGCTCTTCCGTGCTGCTCACCAACAGAAACAAGGAAGTTGGGAGAGCTTCCTGGTTCCTCTTAATGAGCCGTGAGGAAGCCAGAGGAGAATGGGTTGGAGCTTAATTTGGCATGTGACAAGTGCCACGTCACAGTCACCTCAAAATCCTACTTGGAGCTTCCTTCTTGCACTGCAAGCACCATACCAGCCTTCACCCTGATGTGTGAGGACGGAGATAGGGCTTCCCAGACCTGGTGTGGTGCTACACAAGTGCCCTGGAGCTTTTTTTAAAACAGGGAGACTGCAGGGGTTGCAAGGGAGGCCACAGGGATCATGGCTGCGACCTCTTGTGACCCCCAAATGACATCCCTGTCCAACTCCTTGCTCTTAATCGCACCCCTTCATCAATCGTCAAACATCATTTATGCAACAATGCTCTTATGTCACAGGACCTTGTCCTAGGATTACCCCTGCTCTCTGTTTTTGGTGAGTTTGTAGGTCATTTTTGTTCAAAATGGCATCCTGTTCCTAAATTAATGTAAATTCAAATATAATACTGGCAGGCCTATTCATGGAACAATTGTGCGCCAAATTCGGTGGCGCAAATGTGAAAAATCCAGCGCACGCGTGCGATTCGCACGCAAGCGATTCATGGAAGTATGTGCATGATTTTTCCCAGGGAGCTGTGCCGAAACCGCGTGTGGTGCACACGGGCGCACACGTCACTGCGATATCCGGAACGCTGTGCACGATACGCACAGCGAAAGCGCACAACGTGTAGTGCACACACCAAAAAGGGGACCGAACACGTGGAATGGGGAACAATGCATGAAAATGAGGGCGTAACTGCGGAAGTACTGCTGGGAAATACACGGAATGCCCACACACACGCAAACAACACGTATTCATGGAATCGAATAGGGGAAACCCCTGCACGCCAAAAGACACGCACAGGCGTAAACACGTCCGCCACACAAAGGCAGGCGGAAGCGTCCCCGCACAGTATAAATGTGCGCGCAAACAACAAACACGTATATACAGCTACGATGAATGTCCAATTTCTCGCAGTACTGTTCAAGGGACACTGCAGGAGGAGGAGAATAGCCAGGCCCCTAATTTTTTTGCCCAGGACCAGCCTTTTTGGGATGCCTGATGACCAGGTCTATGGCAGGTATAGGTTTCCACCTGGTATCATCCTAGACCTGGTCACTGATTAGGAGGATGACCTCACATCACCCACCTTGTGCTCACAAGCACTGAGCCCCTTGGAAATGGTGCTCAATATCCTGCATTTTTTGGCCACTGGGTCATTTCAGCGGACAACTGCCATAGTTGGGGGTGTCTCACAGCCCACGCAGTCACGTTGCCTACTCTAGGTGTTGGCAATCATGACTGCGCGCCCAGAACACCCGCAGAAAGGCAGGCCGTGGTCCAGGACTTTTACAGGGTGGCACACTTCCCCAAAGTGCTTGGTGCCATAGATTGCCCCCATGTGGCCCTACATCCACCTAGGGCCACTGAGAACATCTACCGCAACTGCAAGCACTGGCATTCCATCAATGTACAGGTTGTATGCGATGCCCATGGAATCATCTCCTCTGTCTATGCAAACTATCCTTGATCTACCCATGATACGTTCATATACAGAATGTCTGCCCTGAGAGGGGACCTGGAAGCTGGGAAGCATGGCGACACATGGCTCATTGGTGAGTACAAATGTCTGTGCACATGCATGCATGTCACACACAGACAAATACACAAACCCAACTAATTACAACCATCATCACCTCCAAAGGGGACAGTGCCTACCCTCTGAGCAACCACATGATGACGCCAATATGAAACCCCACCACACCACCCCAGGTAAGATACAACGCAGCCCATATTGCAACCAGGGGCATAGTGGAGCATACATTCGGAGTGCTCAAGTCACGCTTCCGCTCCCTTGACAGCTCTGGCGGGCAGCTACTATATGCATCCCCAGTAGTGTACAGGATCATTGTGGCAGCTTGTGTCCTGCACAATGTTGCAATACGGCGGGGCGCACAGGTGGACATGGTGGTGCCCAACATCCCAAACCACAAGCACAGGCACTGCTCATGGGAGGGGAAAGGGCATGTGGCGAGGCAGCCCGGACCCAGCTTGTGGCCACATTTTTCACCTAAACTCCCACACCTGCAGAGTGCACACAGGCCTGGCACATACCAGGTGACAATCGATGATGACAAAGAGACAGTCAACTGTCACAACCTTACCAACCTGAGAATGTTTCCACGGAAGTGCCACATTGTGTGCATCCCTAGCTACTTAAACATAACCAATCCTGTGTGACCAAAAGGAACACATGCAAGGTGCATATCACACAACCCCCCTGCAAAATGGCCATGAAAATCACTGGTATGTCACCCAAACCCTTCCAACCCCCATCACCCTTGTCGGCCACACCATGACATGGCATGCAACAGCAAAAGAGCAAACCAAAAGTACAACACATGACCAATTAGATACAAAGTGACACGTGATAAATGGAAAGAGGCCTGAGATAATCACACCTGACCAGTGCTCGAAGTGGGCGGGAGCGGTCGGGAGCGGTGCTCCTCTACTTCTTTTAAACAGGATTTACTGTTCCTATACTTTTATTTTAAAAAGAAACCATTCCGGAACGGTTTCGTTTTAAAATAAAGGTGTAGGAACACGTTGAAACTTGCACTTTCAGTGCACTGCACTGGATGTTCCCTTAAACATCAGGCTCATGTGTTTTGGGGTTTGTATTGTGCATAGGAGGGGGTGCATCAGTGGGGTTTGTGGGGAGCGGTGCAGGCCAGTAGGGAACATAGTTCCACTACTTATTTTCGTACACTTCGACCACTGCACCTGACATGGAATCAGATGAAATGACTGACCAACAACCTCCCACAAATACAAAGTCATAGACAAATGCATGCCACCAGCGGTACCATCAACAAAAGACAGAATGCCTGTTGGCAATGAACATTGGCCAATCCAAATCCACAAATCCCAAAACTGTGTACTGTGTGTGTCTCCTACAACACACCGCTCAGCACACAGCATAGAGAGCAGCCATTGTGTTGGGGATACACCTTGAGCATATAGAGCATATAAAAAGGAAAAGCAACAAAAATAAACCAATGATGCATGTACATGATCCCCAAATGATAAGTCATCATGCGCTGCAGGGACACAGCATGACAGGGAAGGCAATCTGTGTGCAGGTGTGGGCTTGGAAGGGTGGTTGTATGTGTGGTGGTGCATTGTGCAAGTGTGTGTGTCAGTAGGGACATCCACTCAATACATGTATGTGAAATGAAGTGACCCTTAGTGTCCTGTACACACCACATGTGAGCATTGCCCATGTGGACACCCCAGTATGCCAAACCACACCAATCCCCTGACACCTGAAAAGTAAAACCAACACAGGAACAGCCATAGACCAGCAGAACACATCATGTACATAGTACCCCACAATGACAATGTCAGACAGTGCCCAATCACTGTAGTCCACGCTTACTGTCTGACACAAAAGCCCCTCCCTCTTTTCCTCATCACTATGACCTTCAGAAGAACTGTGTCTGGGGTCTGTCGGCTTCTCCCTTCTACTCTACCTGGCTTCAGGATCCCCCTTCCCCTTGGTTTCCTTGTTCTTCCTTTCGTGTAAATAGGGTCCAGCCCCCTCAGAGGCCACCTTGACTGGTAAAAATACCAAATCGCAGAGAACTCCAAGGAGACAAATGCTCAAACCAGGGAAAAAGCCTCTAGGCACCAAAAAACCCTGGAAGAGTCTCCAGTAGATCACTTGAAGTCACAGAATATGGCCAAGCACATGTCCAAGCTGAATGATAGAATAACTACCAAGGTAGCACAGTTGAACAATGGTTCAACAGGATGGGTAGCAATTTGAGTACACAATAATCAATGAGGATGCCACAACTGTTGGGTAGCGCTGGAACTTGAGTAGAAAATAACCAAGGAGGCTGGGGCAACTGGATGGTTGAGCTGAAACTCAATCAATCCTTGATAGCGTGAATGAAGAAAGGCAGAGACAGCACAAGTCTGGAAAGGCACAGTGAATGCGAGATAGCCAGAAACAGCTGACAGCAAGTTAAGAGCCACAACAGTTGAATAGCATTGGTAAAAGTACAAAGTCAACATAAAGCTATGGATGTAATAAATGAAAGACAGAAGGAGCGACAGAGATGCTGTAGAACAGAGTGTACTAAGGCAAAACAAGGCAGTGTAAGAGCATGTTGAAATAACTGCCCGAAAGACGGGCGGACAGATCTGCAACAAGGACAGTAGCAGGAAGAAAAACAGGGACTAAAGGAACCAGAGTGTGAAAAACAAGTAAAAGAACTGTAGTCCAGTAGCAACACTGCGCCGTCAGGCAAGAGCGAAGTCAAAGAGGGAAGACAGATACAACGTGCCATCCATATGGAACAGAGCCGAGTAGTAGTACATGCGGACATCTCAGGTGAGGACTGGACCGTGAGTTGTGCCTCTTGGGTCACATTCCTTATGCATCCTCCTTTGACACAATCCCCAGGGGCCGAACTCAAGACGTACCATCTTGACATTGTCACCAGCCGGCCCCCTCCCACCATCAGTGTGACTTTGACAGCTAAAGGGTGCAGGCTACCGTCTACAGCATGAAGTGCATCAAGCACGTATACAGGCAAGAAATGAAAATACATCACAATCACCTTCAATAAATGGAGAGTTCAAAAATGTACTCACCAAAATTGATTGCAGGCATGCCGTGGAGAAAACATCCATAATCCCCACTAGGGGTGTAAACACAAGTAGTACAGCAGCAGACAGGCCACAGATATGATGAAAGTCCAATGCCCTTGTGTAAATTGTTGTCACACCGAACCATCCTTGCAAATCCATGGAAAGGGGAAGCAGGAGTGGCATACGTGTCTGGACCCAAGCCACAAACACATACACAAGACAAGCTTGAATGGGCCCAGCTGGAACAGGCAGGGGATGCTTTCAAAAGCCACAAAGCACCACACCGTCACATGAATGCACAATAGACAAACAATATTAAACTAATAAAATAAAAAATGGCCACACACGACCCGGGGGAGGAAGGCACCCAGGAGGCGGTTGGTACAGGGTGCACCTCAACACCCACATGGGATGATGTTGAGATAAAAAAAAAAACATCCAATGGGCTCAACGCCTCCACGGCCCGACCTGTGTGGGAGATAAGTCGTTGTCCTGCTCACCGTCTGGATGGAAATCAGAAGGTTGACGTGGCACAGTTGCCTGACCACGCCTATGCGCAGCTTGCCTCTCAACAGCAGCAAGCATGCGGGTCTGGTAAGCCCAGTCCTGTGTGGCGATGGCACGGATGTCAGCATGCAGCACGTCACGTGATACGCGTGCTTCCTCTTGCAAGGTAGCACGTGTAACACAGAGTTCTGCCTGCATGGCCTCACATGACATCCGAAGTACCTCCCGGCTTGCACGTAGCTCAGCCGAGATGGTGTTCTCAAGCTGCTCCAAACTCTCCTCTGACCGCTGCCTTTGGGACATGTTGAGCACACCCAGAGTAGAACTGAGGGATTGATGATCATCCCTCAGGGCCTCCATGTGTGCCTCTGCGTGAGCAGCAAGTGCTTGGTGCAAAGACACCATTTCAGCCCGGTGTTCCCTGTCTGAGGCTATCATGCCCAGCCTGAGTAAGCAGACTAAGGACTGTGCTGCCCCCTGCTGGAGCTCCACCTGCCTATCGGGGGAGCATGGGTTGGGCCACACGTCCATGCTCTGAGCGATCCTATCAATAGTTGCCCCCTGTTTTTCTGAATTGGCATACATGGATTGCTCCCACTCAGTATACCCCGGTGGCGCACGGCCATTGCGTTGCTGGACTTGACACCAACAGGGCCCAAGGAGCTGTGGTCCTCGCTGGATTGGCACCCGCGCGGCTGCAGGACTACATCCCTCCGTTGACATGATGCACCAGGCACATCAGCAAGTGCTGTGGAGGGTGACCGTGTGTCACGATCCACCACAGGCAGAGGTTCCAACACTTTCTGGCCCCTCAGTGCAGGTGTCACGGACAGAAGATCGTCCACATCAGGATCACTCACCGTCGATGAATGGACATGACGCGCATCCGACTCAACATTGTTGTCAGAGTGATCATCAGAGCTAGACTGATTGCCAGCCCTGGACACGATGGTCTGGAGCACAAGTGGGTTCTCATGGTCTACCACCCCACGACCCCCACTTTTGCTGGGTTGATGCTGTAATAGCACCCCGTGTCTGGAATGACATCACCATCCTCTGGCTCCATTGGGTCATCATCTGTAATGTGGAAAAAAGAAACATGAGTACACATGTCAGAGGCACATAACCCACACACAAATAGACATCACATGGACAGCCAACACATGAAACAGACATGTCACACACGACTGGCATTGATATGCAAACGCATCCCAAAAGCAGAAATAGATGTGTGTAAATAGCAAAGCGTACACATATACTGAATGTAGTATATCACCTTCATCACACACCACCTCTGTCAGGCACATATCACAGGCAGAAATGACAGATGGCAACACAGAATGGCACATATCATAAGTATGTCTGAACAGCCAAATGGCCACAGCTGCAAGTGAACCCAAACACACCATGACACATGTAATATGCATGTACACATGCATCACTAAATCATCATCACCAATATAGCTTCATCCATCTGCAGCTCGGCCCGTACTGGGCGTCATGGGCCATGTAGACATAGTGAATGTCCCGAGCAAAGCGAGGGCCTGCAACCAGGCATGAGGGACCATAACGCCCAGTATGGTCCAAGTTGCCAGTCCATGAAGCCTCCAGAACACCCCTCAGGGCCTGATAGAGCACATTGTGCATTGATTGTGCCCTAAAACATTATTCAGTGTGTCAAATCATCACAGCCAGGCCCCACCAGATTAGCTAAGTGGGCCTGGGCGTACACATACTGCACGACAGTGCACCTTCGGGATTGTGCCAGTTGAACATAACGGGCGCAATGCTGAAATCGCAGCAGCATTAACGTTAATCAACAACATATTAGTCATTGAACAAAAAAGCTGCAGAGAACACATGTGCAAATGAACACTTGCACACACACACATAAGTGAGTAGCTGCAATGTTGCACCATACAATGTTGAAGTTGCTTGCATATGTGCATGTGAAAGTGTTCAAGAACACCCGTGTTCATATAAACCTGTATGGTGATTATGAACAGCATCCTATACAGCAAAGCAAGCAGCTACAACACTGCTTGCTTTGATGTATGTGAAAGTGTACACATACACACGTGAAGGCAGCTCCACAGTCATTACAACCCGATTGGCAGGCTATAATCAATCTGCGGCCTACCCCAGTTAGTATAGGCCACAGACTGACCAATGACCAGTGAAGGGATGACAATCTGACCATACATGCCAGGTCACTTTGTTTGTTTGTGTATTCACTTGTTATGCGCACCAGACCCATAAGTATTAGGGCGCAGCAGTATGAAAATGCAAGACTTACATAGTTACACAAAATACAGATATATAAAAATATCATATAGAGGCTTATGTTGTTGCAACATTATACAATGTGCAAATGTGGCAGCTTATATGGTTACAACAATATACAATGTACAAATATACAGATTATAGAATATTACACTCCATAGAGCACTTAGACTCGCAATTAGAATAGAAAACACATGAGTTTTAAGTAGTAGCACAGAGTTAGATAAGGATAGTGTCCTGTAGAGAAGGAGTAGGTGACTCCAGCTACGGACACAGCCTAAAAGGTAGGAAGCTAAGGGTCAGTCGAGATGATGTGTTTTAGAAAAAAAATTCTGAAGTGTAGGTAAGGTTGGTCAGTTCTCAGGACTTGTGGCAGTAAATTCCATGATTTAGATGCCTTTACAGGGAAGCTATTGCCACCAATAGCGGTAAGCCTGTATCTGGGTATAGACTGGCAGTTGACATTGCCAGCTCTGGTTGGTCTAGGAGAGATTCTTCTCTGAAATGTGTCTGTAAGGTAGCTGGGGGCAGAGTTATTGAGACCTTTATGAGTCAGTGACAGCGTTTTTAGCTGTATTTTGTTGCCAGTAGACAGCCATTTATGTTGGCGTCCGAGGGAGGAGGTCTGAGTTCTTTTCTTTATGCCTAGGGCTCCTCTTAAGGCATTATTTTGTAATGTTTGGAGCTTCCGTATGGTAGTTTTATTGGCGCCACTATATAGGGCATTACAATAATCAATACTGGAGAGTATTAGGGCTCTGGCCAGGATCAAGCAGCTAACATCAGAGAGGAATGGTTTGCCAGATCTTAGCAGCTTACAAGTGTAGGCCGTAGCAGAGGTCAGGGATTTTATCTGTTTATCAAATGACAATGTGGAGTGCAAATAGAAACCAATGGTTTTTACCTCCTTAGAGACTTTGATGGTATTCCCGTCGATATTGAATGAAGAAAACTCCTGGCCTAGTTTTTTAATGTTGGCCTGTGAGCCCAGAATTAACAACTCAGTCTTATCATCATTCAAGCATGGGCCATGAATGGCCATCCATGCTTGGATGATAAGATATACCTTATTCACCAACTCTGTCTCCTTGCTATGATCCCCAGAAAGCGGGAGGAGAATCTGAGTATCATCTGCGTAGTTGGTGTAGGTGATACCCAGATGGTCCAGATCGTTGAACAGGGGTTTGTTGAAGATATTATAGAGAGTTGGCGAGACACAAGAGCCCTGGGGAACACTGCACAAGATAGGGGTCGGGTCTGCAAGTGCCGATGGAGAGAAGACTCTCATAGTTCTCTCACTCAGGAAGGATTCAATCAATCTGATAGCCTCCGGGGAGAAATGGGCAGCAGAGTCAAGGTGTCTACAAAGGACATTGACATTGCAGCAGTGAGTAGGCATGTAGAACGGTGTAACATGGTTCAGAAGTGGGTTGGTGCAGTGCAGAACATGTGTACGTTACCGACTATCTACATCAACAAATACATTATGATGTCAATCAATAAACATGGTTACAGGCAACACCCCTCCCCCCTTAGTGAAAATGCAGGGTGGCATTGCATGGCAGTGAAAGGTTGACCAGAGAACTGTGTATTGGCAGACCGTGTTGAGTAGCGTCAATTGCATCATCTGAGTCAACTGACAACACAGCAGATGAGAATGGGACAGTAAGCAGGACACATGATGAACCCTCTGTAGTACACCCATTTGTGCAGAAGGCACTACACCAGTTGAACAGAGTCAGGGGGCCTGAAACAGGGGGAGGCCTGTGCCCCACACAGACCATGACACCCTAAACATGTGCGTGATGCAGGACTGAGGCAGTGTGGGCATGGAATGGATGATCAAAACCCATTAAATGTATGTCATCCTGGACACATACTACTATGATCATCCTGCCACGGACACATAGGGGTATGCATGCAATGCACATGAAGCATGAATCGGCACTCATGTCCACATAAAAAATAAAAAATACAAGTTGGGGGAAACAAAGTGAGACCAGAATCACTTTTAACCAGCCAGTAGAAACTAAAAGTGATAAAGTGGCAGAAATCCTTAACATCTCTTAAGTAATCACACCAACTTTGACATCAAGAACCAAAATTTACAAAATATATGAATGGACAATTAATGTGGCAATAAGCCAAAAGACTGCTGGCCAATACCGCCCCAGGTAATGCCCCCGGGGCCGTAGTTACAGGCCCGAGCATAGCGAGGGCCTTAACAAAGCCCCGGGGGCATTACCGTGGGCGGTATTGGCCCGCAGTCGAGGGGCTTATTGCCATTAGTACCCCGGCCCGTTAGACCGGGGTACTAATAGCTTTTTCTTCTGTTCCGTTGTCGGAACAGAAAAAAAAAAGGCAAAAAAAATGGAGGTTTGGAGCGGGGATGCCCCCGCTCTGAGTCTCCACACTGAGGCTGGAGGTTTCCATCGTTCTCTGCCTGGGGACTGCGGGATAGAAGGTAAGTGGGGTGGGGTGGGAGGATCGAGGAGGAAAGGGGAAACAAAAAAAACGTCTTACCTGAGTCCCCGGCGGGGGACGAGGGAATCCTCCAGCCATGGGGAGGCTCGGAGCGGGGATTGCCCCATATCGAGCCTCCTCATTGGCTGAGGGGCTGCCACTTTTTGATTTGATCATGCAACTGGATACATGTCAATGAAAAATAATTGCATGAGATCAAATTAATATTTTGGAGCACATCAAACGGAGTCCTTGTGCTCATTCTTAAATTCACCATTGGTGGGCTTGACCCTCAAGGGAACCTGCTCTTGAATGTTTTCTTCAACTGTGACTGGAAGAACACCTACTGTCGTCTATGTGTGGTGGCCGTTGCTGGAACTCACCTTCCCCTGTCCTTTCAAGTGTCCTGAAGAGGTATGCATTGGTTCTTTCTGCATTTCTCCATCGCCATGGGTTGCACTCTACTCCTGGACCCAGCCGGACCAATCCTTGCACTGGTAGCTCTCACAGTAATCAACGGTCGTAGGTCCAAGCTCCAGTGACTCCCAGTCGACCTCCAAAGCATTTGTCTCACCTTGTGCTCCATAGGATAATATTAAGAACAAGCAACACATTTCTTTGTATCCATTTATTCAATTACCTGAGCAGTGTAACCTGAAAGATAAGAACACATTTTACTTACCAGTTACTTTGCTGCATCTCTTCTCTTGAACAATCACCAGCACACGTATTTTACCTGCATCAGATACATTCTGGGTGGAGAAGCATTGTGGCTTGTGGACACAAGGCCTTACTTTTCACAGGGATTGCGCTGCTGAAGCTAGTGAAAATTTCTTGTAACTTGGTCGTGTCTTACTGCATCACTGAATTACCTGCTTTTATTAATATAAGTCCTTGTATGCATTTTATAACCTATGGTGACAGTATAATTGTTTATTTTTGAATCTTGTGCTATATTATCACCTTCTTATTTAATTTGTTACAGTGTGTTTTGGACCCAGAATAAATATAGGTACGGACGCAAATACTACCATCAATATCGCCCTTATTTATCGTCCCCCTGAAAAAATGCCTGACTTCTTGATGCATCTGAGTGACACCATCCTTCCGCTTCTTAAACCATTGGCAAAACAGATTCTATTGGGTGATTTGAATTTGCGCTTTGGGGACCCCACCGATAAAATGGCTCCACCTACCAGTACTACATTGATGGCACCAAGTTTCTCCCACTGGGTGCAATCTGCAACCCATGATAAGGGAAGGACACTCGATTGGGTGGAGACACACAATGTAGAATTACAGTGTACTGACATAGACCCATGTCCCTGGTCCGACCACTTTTTGGAGTACGTTTCCATTCCTTGCATCGCTAAATATAAAAGAAATCAGGACCCTAGGATATGGGTTAAATGTAGGAACATGCGTAAGCTCACGCCAACTGCCCTAGAACCACTAACTTCCGCCATACTTAAGGAGCTACCTAACCTCACAAGTGTCAATGAAATGGCGGAAGCTTATCACAATATGCTGGCCACAGCAATTAACCAACTAGCACCTGAAAAAACGTACCTTACTAAAACGTACAAGTCCAAAGTTTGGTTCGCTAATGAGATTCAAAAACCTAGGTGCCTTAAGAAAAAAGCCTTTCAACACTGGAGGAATGGTCCATCCATTGCCAACAAATTGGACTACTCTAATGCTGCCAAACAGTACAAGACTGCCATCAAATGATGCAAGAAGACAGCTGTATGACAATAGAATTACTGAAGCACCCTCCAATATGAGGGAACTGTTTAGGATCCAAAAGGAACTCGAGACCCCATGTCCTGTCACAACAGAAGTTGTACAGATATCAACTGGTGCACTAGTATACAGGAGACAATGAGGGGTAAAATTGAAAAGATCAGAGAAAATAACCCTATCAACTACGCCCTCCTAGACTATTCAAGACCTCATGCTTTATGATATTCCCCCACATATTGCTGCACCTTTCTCCTTTAAGGAGGGAACAGAAATGGAAATGACAGGCATTATAGCTATCTCAAGCCTACCACATGCAAAGGAGATATCTGCCCAACAGTGACTATTAAAGCTTGTGCAGCTACTACTGCCAATAATAATCATGTTTGACAACTTCTCCTTTACAGAGGACAATGTACTTGGATCTATCAAACAGGCATGGATCTCCCCTTTTCTGAAGAAGCCATATCTCAACCCAACCCTACCGGAGAACTATCACCCCCTGACAAACATACCCTTTCTTCTCAAAATCCTGGATAGGGTAGCATATATTCAGATTCTGGGTTTTCTGGAAATTCACAATCTTCTAGGATATAAACAGTCATGTTTCAGAAAATCACATGGCACTCAGTCCACACTATTGTAACTGAAATCTAATATCCCGCAGCATTTTGTGGAGGGCAGTACAGTTACACACATGCTACTTGATCTGTCCTCTGCGTTTGATGTAGTGGATCATGACATATTGATACAGACACTCTGTAATACTGGTTTCTTCTCTCCCCATGCAGCAAAATGGGTCAAATCATTTCCCTCTGGCCGTATGGCTAAAGTTTTCTGTAATGAGGTCATGGCCGAGAGCTATTTGGTGACATGTGGGGTGCCTCAGGGTGTGTGTATCTCCCCCCTTGTTTAACTTATTTTCCACTCTCCTTTTTAACATGCTGGATAGGGAGGGCATCCTGTATGCCAACTATGCTGATGACACCCAGGGCCAGATACAGAAAAGTGGGGTTGAATTCCAAGCTTTTGACATCACAGGCTGCGAAATTAAGACAGTTAACAAAGTGAAGACCTTGGGGGTGGTGCTGGATCAGGAGCTTTCCATGAAAGTGCATATCAGTGGCCTGGTATCTAATACAGGCTACTACTTGAAACTGTTGGCCCAAATGAGACCTTTCCTTAGCAGACCCAACGGTGCGGCAATCGCAAGAGCGATTATCGGGGCCTGCATATTGTTCCAGCCTTCTTCAGGGCATCGGAAAGGGGGAACAGGCCAGACTTCAGGCCATTCCAAATAATGTGGCTAGAGTGGTTGAGGGTCTTAAATGATCTGACCACATCTCCGTTGCCAGACAAAATCTCCACTGGCTCCCAGTGGAAAAGAGACTGGTTTTTTCAGACACTCTTTATTACACATCAATGCCTCCACAGAAAAGTCCCTAAATATCTTGCACAGAAACTGGTCTGGCTGCCAGAAAGAAGGGTCCTGCGATCTAACAACTCAAATATTCTGCTTATTCCTAAGGCAACACTGCCATGTTTGCACAAAACTTCTTTGATCACACAGCCCCTAGGCAGTGGAATGAGCTTCCGAAAAACCTGATAGCATGTTGCAGCTTTCTGAAATTCAAACAGGTACACAAGGCATTCCTTTTCTGCTAGAAATCTCTGTCCATCTTTGCTCTGCTTCTCCATTCAAAACTGCCTGTCCTTTAGGTGTGTCCCTGCGCTCTTATGCCTAAGGCCCATGTCTATGTGCAATACAAATATAATAAATAAATAAATAAATAAATAAATAGCATTTTTGTACATTCCTGTCTAAATTCAATTATTGTGTGCTTCACTTTGTGGACACATTGTGGACCACTGACCCAATCCACACTATTCTGAAAATAGCATTGACTGCTCTCCATTGCTACCTTGATTGGGTTTTGGCTAACCTCTAAGAGTTCCCCTGTTCACTATATCTAGGGTGGCTTAATAAAATCTATCCATCAGGCCAGATTATAGAAGTCCATCTTAATAAACACCAAAGTACCAAAAATGATCTTTGTTCTCAAACAGGACTTGGGAGAAAAACAAAGAAAACCCAATTTGTCAATTCCCAGAATTGGACTTGCACTAGTCTTCCCCAAGTAATCAGACATTATTATCAAACACATCTTCTATTAAGCATGCAGTTCACACTTATTCATATATGAAGTCTGGCATTTGTGACAGCAAGTTGATGTAATCACTGCAGGGGTACAGGGCTGTGTCAACAAATGGTTCTGCGCAGCTGAATCTCAAAGAACATGTGCCATCATAACAAAGTCCCTCCGGTGTCATACATGACCCAGCTCTAAGCCTATAGACCAACACCATATGGCGTCCTGCCAGGCCAGGTAAAGGAACTGCAATTAATATTTTGTTAAATAAGGAAAAAAAGCATCTTTCAATGTTTACATATGTGATCCGATTTTCCTGAATATCTTTTCATAGGAATGTCGTAGCAACTTTCTTTTCTGTTTAATTGTCCAGGGTCAAAAACTTAATCAGCTGAATGTAAAACAATATTTTTTATATTTGTTTAATTATGCTATTTATACCAATGCAGATTTTTGTGTGTAGAAACGTTTTAAGCCAGTGTTTCATATATCCTGCTGTCCATGGCAGATAGGATGATATTCTGAGATGGGAATAGGATATTTATGTGAAGGTGTTGGAAAATAAAAAGCAAAAATCCATCACACACATATCATATGTCGTACTGAGATGAGACTAGCATCATTTTATTAACTTGGGTGAGAGCAATCTGGCAAACTAATTAGTAACTTAATCACATCTGAGGAACATAATGTTTTAGAAAATCACAAAGGTTTAAGTCAAAATCTCCAAGAGGACATCACATCAGAATGGGAGGGAAACTGTGTTTAGAAGTTAATCCCATTGGAATGCCCTCCTCAATAATATGCCCAATGAGTATGAAGGGGATGGTTTAGTGTGATGTCACTTTTGGAACACTGTTCAATCACACAGACTGGCCAACCAAAATAGAGAAAAATACACACTTCTAAAGCGAGTGGGTTCTAATGTATGAAAGTCCAAACCCATACATTTAATGGAGCTCACTCACTGGCTTATGAACTGATTGACAGACTGGCTGGAAGAGAGATAGACAAATGAATTGACAACAACAGGAAGGAGAAGGGAATAGCTTGCTTTCCTTTAGACACATCTTGGATTGCTAGCAGCCATTGTGAGAGGCGTATATGGAATTCAACCACAGACCTTCCTCAGTGGCAAAGGAAACAGACAGGCCCAATGCTGAAGGAGAGACACCAGGCAGCAGAGGGATTGTGTTGCTTCTTGCAGACTGATGCCAAAACAAGGCACAAAAGCCAGGGGTCAATGATGGCTGCCATGTTTGTCAGAGCCCATCCCTCTCTATAGCCCATCACTTCTGTGCATGTATGAGCACTCTGAATTCACTTCACAATGTGGTGAAAGACATATGAGCCTCAGTGCCCAACCAGTTTCCTGTGACTTTTCATTCCATTGGTGAATAATGAGAAAGAGTGTGATAGATTTTTTTTTTTTATTTGGTAGTTCGAACTCTTGAACCTTTCAAATATACATTGTTAAAACATATATCACATAAAATAACATACATCAAATCAGATGAATATTTACAAAAATAAAGAAGATCTATCATTATCATGACAAAGCCGCATCGCATATCTACAATTACAAAAACATATGTGCACTACAATTTCGCTCTCTTTAAAAAAAAATAATAAAAAAAAAAATTATAAATATTTCTAAATTGGGCTGCTTACTTATTTGCTTTCAGTTTTGAATAGCTAATTGAGAAATCGAATAGTGTCAATTTGTACAGATAAGTTGCAAGCTTGAGTCTGATTCATGGGGAGTAGTTAAGTTGCAACTCTACCAAAGTATTTATTTTGGATATCAGCTAAATGTGGGCATTCTATGAGACAATGTTGCAGGGTTTCTTTCTGCAAGTGTATTCTACACCATCTACAGAAGCTCTGGTCCTCTGGTATAAGTTTCCTACTTGACAATACCTCCCTAGTATGCCATAGATTAAATCTGAAGCGTAGATATTGACTTTGTATATGCGGGGAAGGGTATTTCTGCAAGTAATCAGCCATGATACCTAATTTTTTGTGACCAAATAGAGTAATGTCAAAATCTTTCACTCGGGAATATTCAACAATTGTTGCGATCCAGTCCATTTGACTTGGTTTTCGCTCTGCAGGGATTATGTAATAACACGTCTAGTGGAATGTTGGAATCTGCAAGTGTGTTTAATGTATTTTGAAACCATCTGATAGAAAATACGTCATTTGTTGTAGCTAAATGATGAGCTAACATTCCTACTACATTTGTTGAGGCAAGATTTAACAAACATTTCCTAAGTAACGCGCATCTTTTCCATTGATCTTGTGTGTGCAAGGATGTTAAGCCCAATTCAAACCGAAGCATAGCTTTCGACGTGCACATGGGCAGACATAGAATTTTTTTCAAAAATTTGGATTCAAGTGCATCCCAAAATTTGCGTTGTTTGGGTAGTAAAGTTTTCACACCATACGTGAGTATGGGGATCACTTTCTGCTTGTAAAATAGAAGAATATGTGATTAGGAAAATTTTGTAAATGTATGCATTAATAACTTTGCCTGGGCAATTAATGGGTGGAGTTTCTGTTGAATTTCAATCTCATTATCATTATTCTTTAATGAGTTTGTAATTGAAACACCCAAATACTTGTACGTTTTAACTTTTTCAAGCTTTTCAGTTCCCAAATGTCATTGAAAGGGTTGGGCATTTGACTTTAATTTAGACTTGCAAACCATGACTTGTGTTTTAGATGTATTGATGACCAAATTATTCTTTAATGCGTAAGCATTTAGCGTATTCAACAGATTCTATAGACCACTAGCTGTTTGAGAAAGATGAATTAAATCATCCGCATACAGAAGATACTTAATTAGATGAGTACCTAATTTAGGGGCGTCACAGAACTTTTGTAGGACTGCAAGACTAATGTCTAGGATAAACAAGTTAAATAAAGTGGACGCCAAGATGCACCCCTGCTTTTAACCTCTTTGAGTTTGAATGTAAGAGGATAGTATTCCATTCAAAGTTAGTCTCACTTGCATGTAAGTATTAGTATGTAACAGCCCGATCAATGCTAAGAGTGAAGGAGGACAGTTATAGTTCTTTAGCTTCTGAGCAGTAGACAATCGATAGAGTCAAACACAACTCTAAAGTCGACAAAGGCAAAGTAAAGGGATTGACCAAGTTTAGAATATTTCGCTTTAATTATATTAAGAATCATAATATTAGGGATTGTACCCACTCCAGTTACAAAACCTGCTCGAAAAGGGTCCAACAGACTCATATTCAAGGCCCAACGGTTAAGCTTTTTTAAAAGGAGGCACGAGATGATTGTCCCCGCCGCCTGTAATAACGCTATAGGACGATAGCTATTTGGAGCTTGTCGGTCCCCATTTTTATATATCGTGACTTTTATGGAGTCCCTCCAAGACTGGGGAATATTTTGTGATTCATTCACCAAAGAGAAAATATTAAAGAGAATCTGGGCCCATACAATAGGATTCTGTTTGAGCATCTGGTTAGACAAGCCATCCGGACCATACACTCTCAATCGATTTATAGATTTAATACATAGTTGTATGTCAAGAAGGTCAAATTCCAAATTAAATTTTGTAGGTAGTGGACAGTGTCAAGACTCACATTATTTGTTGGATGAGCTCAGAGGTTGGAAAAGTGAGAAATCCAATCAGTTTCCATAACACTGTTTGCTTGAATGAGTCCTTGCGGTCCTTGGGCAGTGCTGTTAATGATGGCCCAGGTTCTCGCTGAGTTTTTAGATTGTATTGATCTTAGCATGTTCTGGCCATCTTTGTGATATAAACTTGCATGTCTGGCCCTCAACCAGCTTTTGTATCGGGTCTTAATCTTAATCAGGATGGGTCCTCTTATTTCAATGGGTAATTTCAAGGCATCTCTTTTCTCTGTTCTAAAAATGTTTTTTCTGATTTTCACTTCACTGTCGTAAGCGTGCAGTGAAGGTTTCGAGTGTAAAGGGCCCCTCCAGTTACAGGCTAAGAAATATGGCATCATTGCGTAGTATGAGGCATCCGAGGGCGCACCCTGTTTCATTGAACATACACCGTTCAGTAGATAATCATGGAAATTATACAAATGTTTACACGAGCATCATAGCCTAGTGCTTCTGGCATTTGGAGTTAGATTTGTTAGAAAGTCTGCCCTGTCAACCTGCCTGGTAGCTTTATTGAATATGCATTTGGCAGTCAGTTGTTCATGGTCACTGAAACGGGATTGCACAATACAGAAGTCAACAATAGAAGGAAAAAGAGAAGCACTCACATAAATGTAATCAATCAAAGCCATGGAGTTACCTCGCCTTCACGTCGGTTGGGCGGGCATGTCAGAGGAGCAAGAGCCATTGAGCATCAGCAGATTATGGAGTTTAATACATTGGTTCCAAGCTCTCAATCTCAGGGTGCTCTTTAAAGTTATTTCACCCATACAATTCAAATTCAGATCCCTCCCATAACGATGTGTTAATTGATTTGGCATGGGAGATCATCAACATTAAATCATTAAGATCCTCAATGAATCGTGATTCTGAAATGCCACCGGGTTCCAATACAAATTAATAAGTGCATACGCATACAATGGAGTTGTAACTTTGACCATTTGTATGAATCCATTTGCATTGGGCCACTGTTCAGCGACAATACCTGGGGTGATTTTAATGGCAGTGAGAAGACCTGAGGTTGGATGTCCATTTTCAGATTTGGAGGCTGCATTCAGATAAACATCACAACCATCTAAAATTGGGGAAACTTGAAGCCACGTTTCTTGGAGCATTATTAGATCATACTTCACAAGCTCTCCAAAACTGTGAATCAATTGCTTGAAACCTCTCGTATTCACACTGATTATAGCAAGAGTGTTGGATAATGAGATGTGTCCTAGCTACTTCTGTGGATAAGAACTTGTACATAGGCAGTCAGCTTATTTCAACTGTGAGATTATTTTATTGGTAACAAAGGCTTTAGGGGCTTTAGTACTAGAGGAAGTTTGTTTTAATCTTGGTTGCGGATCTTGAGCATCCTCTGTGGTGATGACAAAACCAAGATTATGGAGTGATTCTTTTGCTAACCATATTGTATTCTGCACCACTCCGGAGTTCAACAGAGTTTTACTGCCGTAGCAAGGTTATTTTTAGGGAACTCAACGAGAGCAATGTCAGTAGACATTATATACTCTAGTTGGGGAGCATCAGAGAAGATAGCTAGGACAGTGGGCCTGTTAATAACATATTGCGGCAATGGTGCCGTTTGTAACATATGAATTGCTTGCGTCAAACTCTTTGAGGGAGATTGAGTAACTTTAGGCTCTTGTTGGCAAGGAGAGTCTGCCTCAGGTGACTCAGGATCAACTTTCTGCTTGGATAATTTGCACGGGGCCAATTTCAGTGGGGGGTCTTTCTTTTGGGAGGTGAAATTTTCTGAAGGAAGCCCATCGCTATACTGCTGTTGATCATTAGAACCAGCAGAGTTGCAGCAGGTTTGAGTTTTTTGTGTCTTAGAAGGCTCATGAGGCAGGCAACTAGAGTTTTTAACAGGCAAGCGGTCAGACATGTAAGCATCTACCACTTCCCGAATTTCTCTTCATTGTTGAGACACTGAGACTTAATGCTTTCTTATGAGGCCAAATTTAGTTGTTTCTTGGCAGCATCCACTAGGCTATCAAATGGGGCGTAGGGAATTATCACTTTATCCACCACAGGGCTGTTGAAAGTTGTCTGCCTTTTTAACCTTATCAAGCTTTTGATACTTTTTAGAAATGGCTTTAGAGAGTAAAATAGTAGTCTTCACTGCATTTGGTTTTGGAAGTGCTTTGAAGAATTGTTTAGATTTCGATCCACTATTTTCCGGGAGAGACTTCTGATTCTTTGGGAGCTTGGTAATGTTAGATGGGTCTATTGTTACAGTTTTTTGTTTTAGTAAAGATGGTGTAGGCAGATTTTTTGTTGTTAGCTGGTTGTGTCGTGACTTGTTGAGAGTCAGATACCACAAAGATTGGCTCCGGTTGAGGATTATGGAGCCTGATTGCGTGGGGGTCTACCGGATCTGTTTGTACTTCACTACACTTTGTGTTGGGGCACACTTCATGAATGGGGCCATCAATAAGGGAACCATGAATTGGTTTTGCACATTTAAAGATGATTCAGAAGTTGTTTGAGAGCACTGGGACAAAAACCTCTGACCACGCTCTACCTTTTTGAAGGAAGAATCAATATTTTTTGTAAAAGAACAGACATCTCCGATTGCCACCACTGAATTTGTTCTATTTGTAAATGCTGTGTGGTCATTCTACCCTCTAATGATTCAGACAGTTTGGTCATAGTCTGTAAGGCCAGGTTCATGGTGGTAAATGTGACCTCCAATACTTTGGAAATTGGGTCAGACTGATAAGGCTTGTATACCTCCCTCACATCCTTTACTTTTTGTGGATTGGGGGCTGTATAAGAGGCTATCAAACTGATGGAAGAAATAGAAACTAAGAAAAGAACAGGAGACTTAGATAAATTGTGTTGCGTAGTGTCATCACCATAGCTTGAAGTAGGAGCATCTATATCAATAATGACCTGTTCGACCTCGGCCTGAGGCACCTCCGGTGCTGATGCTATGTCGACAGGCAGCTCAGGGACATTGTTCAGAATCATACTGTCAGTTGGGGAGGGATGATGAACAGATGATGGGGAATCGACCAGAACAGCTGTAGGGCTAAACATTTCAGAGATTTTTTCCAGCGAGTCCATTGCCGGAGCTTTTTTCTGCAATGATGCTGTGGCAGAAGCAGGATCAGCAGTCTATGGCTCGTGGAGGGAATCCGGCTCTGAGTGAATGTCCTTACAGTATTTACGGATATCCGCATGAACCTCCATTCTCGAAATAGACTTTTTAGTTTTCGGAGGCAGGCGGCTTATGGGCGTAGAGCTCATTCCATTTAAAATGCACTTTTGTCCATTACGAGCTGGAGAACATGAGTTCAAGAGGTTGCTATTCACTTTTATTGCAGGAGGCATACCTGTTTTGATTGTGGGAAGCACACGCTGCATTGCCGTAAAGGGCCACTTGGGGGGCACCGAATATCACACAACACAGTCAAAGACAAAGGATATCTTTGGCAACCAGTTAAGGCTCACGCACTAGCGGGGGGGCCGCTGAGGTGGCAATCCTCGCTCTCCCGTTCTACGAAGAAGCATTCAGCAGGCACTCCGCTTGGTGCGTGCGCCCTGGTGCACGCGGGTGCCAGTATTTATGTCCTTTTTGAATAAGGAGCGTGGCTTGACAGCGGCACGCTTACACAGCTTGTTTTCAAGGCTATAAAAAGAAAAGAAAGCTGTAACATATATATATATAATATGTCCATTTGTTACCAACCACAGGTAGAGTGTGAGGAATATCTACCGTTCAGTAATAGTCCACTGAAGCGCAAACCAGAAGCAAGTCCAGGAGAGCACACATGGGCAGCCGGGTCGGCAAAGAGGCACTCAGCAGGCACTCCGCTTGGTGCGCGCGCGCTGGTGTGTGCGGGTGCCAGTATTTAGGTCCTTTTTGAATAAGGGGCGTGGCTTAACAGCGACACGCTTACACAGCTTGTTTTCAAGGCGTGCAGTAATAGTCCACTGAAGTGCAAAGCAGAAGCAAGTCCAGGAGAGCACACACAGGCAGCCGGGTCGGCAAAGAGGCACTCAGCAGGCACTCCGCTTGGTGTGCGCGAATAATGAGAAAGAGTGTGATAAAGCCTCTCCATGTAGAATGCACTGATTTAGATAATGTATTTTCTCACTTTCACAGCTCAGAAGAAAGAAGCCCTTTTTCTGTGCAAATGTGAGCTGAGATGTGCCTGTGTTTTTCTTCTGGCAGCAAATCAATGGAAATGTGGCCAATGAGCTGCTGTTTTGATATTTCAACTCACAAATCTGCCCAACAAAATGAAACATCTTTGCAAAAGCTGAAAGTGTCCTTGTGATCACTTTAAATGCTACGTTGCTTGTGGCTATTTCACGTCTTTCTGGAACTGCATTACAGTGGCTTGATAATTTTTGTGTTTATGCACAATTGATAGTTTTTCTCAGCAAAAAAAATGTAAATGTTTGTTTATTCTACCTATTAGATTTCTGCAGGTAAGTACAAAGTACCCATCTCAACATCACTAGAAGCCTGCCCTAACTATGGGGCTAAGGGAATTTTTCACCCGAGAGCCTTTTTTGAATGATCAGTTAAATGGTGCATTATACAGCACACTTTCTGTGAAAAAGTGGGTAAAACACCAGACAATCTTCAAGAGGTTTCATAGGGTAATTCATGGGAAAAGTCACCAACAGTGCACAGGAACATTTCCCAATGTATTTTCATGATGCCTTTCCCCATAATATATGTCAGTATAAAACACATTTTCACATTGGCTGTGCCCATATATTTCAATGCTGGCTGCCTCCAGGCATGCCAGTATTCCCATATAAGAACATACTAATGTTTGCTTTGTGCATAATGCTAGTGATTATACCATAGGAAAACATGTTTCGACTGCCTCTGCCAAAGTATGGCAGCACCCCAACATAAGAAAATACTCCTGTTAGCACTGTTAGCATTGCTAATAAAAATGCCATGCCACAATAGAGCAGGTTCAAACTAGCTGCACAACTGCAGGCATGTTCAGATATATATAGCATTTTTCATGTGTGTTTCTTCATAGATGCCCAGTAAAACATGTCATGCCACAGTAAGATATGGCTAGAGTAGCTGCACCAAAATGCTAGTCTAGCCCTGTATGACACTTATCATGCCTGCTTTATCATGAATGCCCAGTAAAAAGGATCATGCCACAGTAAGAAAATGCTAGACTTGCTTCACCTTAATGCTAGCCTAGCCACATCAAATTTCCCATGCTTCCTTTATCAAAGATACCTAGTAGAAAATGTCATGCTGCAGTAAGAAATGGTGAGACTGCCGACAACAGCATGCCTTTCTAGCCATGTAATAACACTTATCATGCTTTTTATTCAAAGTAATAAAATGCCATACCACAGTTAGAAATGGATAGACTGATTGAATGAAAATGCTAGTCTAGCCATGTAATAGCACTTATCATGCTTGCTTTAACATGCATTTAAAGCAAGTGTGATATGTGTTATGCCATGCTAAGACTGGCATTTTGGTGTAGTAGGTCTACTTATTTCTTACTGTGGCATAGCATGTTTTACTGTTCTCTTACAGGGTTAATGTGTTCACTAGAATCCAAAAAGATTGGTGCTTTTAGATGATTATTGTATGTTGTTATTTCTACATGGAAAGTACAAGATAGGCAATTGCCTAAGCCACAAGTCTATCTGTTAGCAATGTCCAGTTAGCTACATTGTATTTCAAAACAAACTCTTTGCTAACACATTATCAGTATTGTTATTAAAACACTATACCAGAAGAGCACAAAGAAATTAAAAACATATTCACACTTTTGTAAACAAGAAAATTGTTATGCAATAACTTAATTGCAAACACGATAGCAGAAAACGTTATGGATAAAAGTACTGATTTCGTTTAATCATTTGGCAAAAGCCCATCTTTTTCAAACATGCAAGATCATACGTATGCAGAAAACAACAACAAGTTTGGCTTCAATTCCAGTATGAACAAACAAGACGTTTTGTTCCACTATTCCTACTGATTACATGAATGATGTAATTATCTGATAGAATCTGATTGACTAACATGGAGACAGGGGTTTGACTAACTGTTTCACCAACACTGAGGAGTTCCTGAGATTTCACAGAAAGCTACACCATTATGACCACCAAAGGGGTAGAGCCTGGAGGACTGCTGGCTCACAAGATCTTGACCTGCCTTGGTAAGAAAAGCAAGCAGATTAATGAGTATGCCAAGACTGTAATTCTAGTCTTTGGGTCTGAAATTAGCACTTTGCCAATTTCCCGAAAATTATGATTTTTAATAATTGCTTTAATAATTTAACAAAACTGAATTGCATTGGAAGGAAGCTGCAAACATCTTTCATATGCCTTCATCCCGAGACAGTAAACTGTCCATTGGGCTAAGAATTGACACTTTGCCAGCTTTTCCATATTACATTTTTTTGACTGTTTGTATATGTTGGGGGCTAAAGTAAGCCATTTCTACACATGTTTTCAACATACATTTTATTTCCATGGGTGGGCTACTAAGAGACAACATGATGTCTTTTTGTTAGGTTAGCCTTTCTGTCTTGCCTGTACTGGTGACACACTAAATTTAGGGTGTCAGGAAAATGTAACTCCCCATTCCATTATAGTCTCATAGGACTCAAAGTGAATGGGGAGGATGGTAGCACCGGCACCATTCAGAATGGTGGCGGTGCTACTGTCAAAGTCTGCGAGAGAGTGCATCCGGCCCGCAAACATGTACTCTGCCGGTCCGGTGACAACAGTGCCGGTAAGCCTACTGGCCCCATTGTTACCAGACTGGCAGGGTCGTAATGAGGCCCAGCGTCCATATATAACTGTGTTGTCTCTCAATGGCCAGACTAACTGGATCCACCAAAGCACAGAGGAAGTGCAAGAGGAATCCTTTGCAGGGGGATTAATAATGTTTTACATGTAATCCTTTGATCCATAGCTCCATGTCACTTTGAAGCTTGTCTTAATTAACTAGAGAAAGCAGCCATTGCCTTGATGACAGCATGTTTAACCCTTTCCACTCAATGAGTTATCCAGAGGTTTGTCTTTATAACCTCACCTGTCCCCTGGCTTGCCAATCCACAGCATCAAAATGGTGAGTATGATTTTAGGTTTTACAGGACCACAGTTGCAACATACATATGTGTGATTGCTTGTAGGTACTTTTTAACTTTTAAAAGATTAGGATGCTGGGCATTTACTCCACTACCGTATTGCTAATATTAGGAACTGCATATTGCTTGACTATTCTATTTGTATTGTTCATATCTCTACAAGATAATCAATATAAATATATACTAAACAATAGAGTGAGAGCATTATTAATGTGTTTCTATGTATGCCTATAGAATATACTATATTGTAAGTGCAAAAATGTGTTGGCTTAGTGATAACACTGTGTAGGGAAGATTTTATAACATCTAAGGTTTACCATACACACAATGGCATTACGAATTGGTACATAGATTCACCCAAAAGGTGGACCCACAAGAATATTATTGTCCAACAATAAGCCTGTCAGCTGCTCAGGGATAGTAGTTTCACTTGGACTAAAATGCAGAGACCCAACTTTCTCCAGAGCCTTGCTTTGGGTACAGAACTATTCCCTGCCACAAAAACCTGACACAACCCCATGTGGGCATTTAGATTGCCTTTTCGGTAAGGGTTAGGCTCTGGCATGCAGAATATGTCCACAGTGTTATCTTCAGCTCAACGTTTGCTCACATTTTATAAATGTTTGTATGAGGTGAGTTAAAGTCCAATGCCCTGCACCGCCATGTTGACATTTTTAGAGCCAAATTCAGCACCTTATCTCAATAGAATTTGTGGGGCGATGATGAATGTCTTGGCACAATGGCAGTAAGTAGTGGGGTTGTGTCTGCACTGTGATTAGTAATAGCCTTGGACGACTAAAGTAAATATAATGGACGCTGGCTGAAGGTTCTGCTTTTGATGGATTGTGGGACTGCTGGGGCAGAGTAATGGACAGGGTAATTCTGGTTCCATGATGAAGTGCGTGAACCAGTGCATGTAATTAGTGGACACAGGCCTACACCATGATCAGTGATTTTAGAGGCAGGTGTGTGGATCAGTGAGGTGGTTATTTAGGGCCAAGTCTGCAGGAGAGTTTCTGTACATGGCAAGTGGATTGTTGAAGACATAGCAGGTAATGTGTACTAGGATGTAAGTAGGGAAAACATTGAGAGCTTGTGTACATGGGTTTCATGTTCAGTTCCATGGGTGCTTTGCTTCTGTGGGAGCAGCTAGTGTGCATGGATCAAAGCTGGAGAAAGCATTGGTGGCTTGGGAATATTTGCGATGAATGGGGTGAGGCATGGCTGAAGGTTATGGCTGACCCATATTTGGACTATGGAGCTAAGTTGAAGGCTGAGACTCATTGCACGTAAGTAGTAAGCTGCGGTCAGTGACACTGTTGATGTTTTAGGGAGGCATGTGGTAAGTGACTTTAGCAGGGATGGTTGCCCTGACCCATGTACACTTGGATTTTGTGCACTGCTGCATTGAAGATCTTGTCCTAGTGGAGGAAAGTAGTGGCATACCCATACACCTTGATCTGTGGCTTTATTAGGGGGTTTGGGAATCATTATGTTAATAGTCTTGGGCAGGGCAGGGTATAAGTGGGATTCTTGGCATGGTGTAAGGCCTTGCTGTGGTTGAAGCTGTTATGTGCATGGCTGCAAGGTATGGGCATCATTGAGGGTATGTGTTGCATGGGCCAAGATCGGATTCCACTTTTAGGTGGAATAGTTTGGCTTGTGGAAGTAAATAGTTGGGATGACCATATAACGTGATTGGTGACACTATCGGGTACTTAGGAATAAGTGTTCTATTGGGATTTTAACAAACAATTTAATATTTTTCGAGGGGATCCTCACAGATAGTACAATGTTCGTATTAGTCAGCAATACTTCAGCTACGGGAATAGAACATATTTGTAGTATTTTAGTATTACTAATCCTTAGATCAAGGTGACACATTTTAGGGGGTAGGGGCTAACAAATCACATTCATCAAGAATGCACCTGCTTTTGATATTGCTTGTCAATTTTGTAAGTTTTGCAGTTTGTAATATTTAATAATGTTTGGAATTGGATGGAGTTGTGAATAATATGAACAAAAACATGATCAGAATTTAATACGTTTACCTTGTGAAAGAAGTTGGAGAATGGTGGGCATATTCTCTATGTTTTATTTGTAAGAGTTAACACTGAACATGGTAATTTAACATTTGATGAATATTTAGGTTGAAGTGGGTCTGTTATGCGCTTTAATGAAACGTGGGTTGACTACTCAAATGAATGTCATGAAACATATCGAACTAAAGGAAATCTTTGCATTATTGAGGAAACGACTTTTGCTGTTTAGCAAAAAGTGGTGTGATAGACACTAGCATGATCACATCACTGAAACATATATTTGAGGAGAGAATCTGGTTCTTTGAAACTCCTAATGTTGTGAATAACATCCATTAATATGTTTAAGATCAGTTTTAAGTGATTTGTAAACTTGCGTGACTTTGTACAGTGATAGGATATGGTGATGTAATATTTGCCTTAGTAGATTAAGTAGGCATTTTGTAAATTTGCAGGTAATTTCTGTAGTGGGTATTGAAACCTGCAAGTGCATTTTACCTTCAGCTGTGAACATTCCCTCACCAGTAAAATGAACAGTAAGTGGGCTATTTTGCAGTTGGGATATTTTTCAGTTGTCGCATCTGAAATATGCCCTAACATCATCAAAATGACACTCCGGAAGTTTTCTTGAGATCCAGAGTCGGTACATTATTTGATGAGCAATAGGAAAACAGAATGATCTGGTTTGCTTCATTCAAAACGTGCTGGAATGTTAAACTTTCACTGTTTGGTTTAGGTATATCCGCAAATCGTAGTGGTTTCTAAAACATAATTTTAGAAGGTGCATGTATGCTTCCATCTATATGGCATTGCCAGAATCTCATTATTGGAATGTTTTCACTCAACAACAACCACTCGAACCCCTAGCGTATAGATGAGGTATTCTTAAGAGTCATCTTGCAAGTTCAAGGTAAATGTAAGAATTCTTGCACATGTATAATATGTTAAGGCATAGCAGAATAGAAAGTGCATAAGATAGCTGTCATGTGTAAGGTGAGTAAGTGCTATCTACAAGCGTTGACAGCGGAAACAGCAGATTTACATTGAGATGTGTGTAGAAATTGATCGCAGTGATTTTTTTTTTCAAATTTAAAAGGACCAAAATGTGCATAGTCCAACAGTGCTTCGTATTCTAGTTATTTTCTCTATTTAATAAACTGAAGAAAGTTTTCGTGTGAAATTTCATTTTTACTGACAATTTGTTTTACAAGTAAATGCTTTTAAGGTCCCCAAAAAGCCTATACTTTGAAACATGTTGATACAAGTAAACATTTTGACTATACAAAGAACAGCGTACATGTACTATACAATGCAAGGGATGTCCGAATTGACATTGTCTGCATAAACGTCTAGCAGATATAGAGCTTAGTACACATGGGCGTAAATATGGGGGGGGTGGGTGGGGAGGGACAAGTCCCCCCCAATTTATGTGGCATGCCTTTTTGTCCCCCCCATCTTTTGGTGTGAGGGCCTGGGGGCACATGTTGGCCGCTGCATTCAATATCATGTTATTTGACAGTGCGAGCCAGGCTGAGGTGCCCAGCCAGGCTTGCACTGTCTCATTACATAATACTGAGCTGGGCTCAGCTGCATGTATGTTTGTTGTAGGGCTGGGCTGCGGGCTGACCCTAGTGAGGGGTCACATTTGTACAATCACATTTAGGGTCAGGGGAGTATCCACCATTGCAACATTGGGGGGTGAGCCACGACATGTACTGTGTGCAATAGTCTAATTCACACCCCAAACTGGCCACCCCTGCTCAATCTACTTTTTTGGTAACATTACAGGAAGATGGCATTTTTACACAATTTTGTTTAATAAAACTGCAGGATCATTGCAGATGCAGGAAACTCACTCTGTCCAGGCTCTCTGAGGTAAAATACATGGACACGTCCTAATTTGCATATGGATTGCACCAACAGAAGCGACTTTACAGAAAAGGACATTGCAAGGAGCCTCATCAGTCTTTAATACGTGGAGGCATCATGGAAGTGACTTTAGAATAAGTTGCCATAAGTAAGCCAAGTGCCAAATAACTTTGTGGTTCAAAATACCTAAATTGCACTATTGTTATATATGGTGCAACTCTGTAGTTATTCGTTTTTTTTTATTATAATAGCATGATATATTAACATAAGCTTTGAAGTTAATGAAAATCATGTACACAGCTTCAGATAATGCATTGTGATTAAATGAATTGCCCAGGATCACACACTTTGTTCAAATGGTGAAACTGGAATGTGGACAAGTTAAGCAACTGTGCACATCATCCCAGGTTTAGTTGATATAGATATAAAGGCTTTGCTTTAAATTTCATGTGCTTAAATATTTATTTCTGGCAATGCCTTGGAAGCAAACCACATAACATAATAGGCTTTCCACACACACCTCCTGTACACCTTGCTGCACCTATTGGTATGTAAATTACTTATTTTAAACTTGCATTTTCACAATTTTGATGCACTTATTTCTGTTAACATGTGAATCAAACATGCTATATTTTGTGATACAATGTTTTGTTTGACGATGTCAGCCTTGAAAACGACTCTTTGTCGAAACACGTGTCGGCTGGCCACAACTTCTAAAATAAACTGCACTAAGCGAATTCACATGTTCAATTCAATGCACTAGTGACTTATTTCAGAGTCTTCAGCAAACATAGCAATTCTTGCTAGGGTTAAGCGCGACAAAAGCATCATATCCGCTATACACATAACATAATAAGCTAGCCTTTCATACTAAAATAACTGTACACTATATACATTGTCATAGAAATATGGTGAGGAATGAGAGAATGGCTTTAGTTTTATTCTCCCCATCCTGCATACAAGTCACAACAGCATCATGCAGACTAATGTGAGCCTAACAAATCCCCCTTGGTTTTTAACGCCATAGGCATTATTTCATAAAGCATGCAACATTATGCACCCATTTCACTTTTGATCACTCCGTCCCATACACATTTCTAAAGGGACAAACGTCCCTGCTACCAGTCACTCCCCCCATCAGTACCTAATGGCTCATAGTGTAATGCTCTGTTAACACAAGAGCAATGTGAGGACCCTCTGCTTCCCAGAGCTCCTTGGGACATTGTCCTGGCAGCGGGACACCTCTACCATGCGGAAAGGGTAACGTGTCTTGCTGCCAAGACAATAAGCGTGCTGAGTAGGAATTGCTCGGCACACATTGTCCTGCCATTGGGACACCTTTCCCGTTGTGCACCCTCTTTGAGGTACCGAACGGGATTGGTGTCCCACTGACAAATGTCCCGGTCTGGCCTCCCACTCGGTACGCTACTGCTTGGGGTCATTTGAACACAAGATGACATACCTTAATTTTAGAGTCCGAATATTGCAAGTAATTAATTAAATCAGAATAAGCAACTTAATGTGCTGTTTTAAAATCTTGCAGGCATCCATTTTGTATCATGTTTGTATGCTTGTTTGAGCCATTGCCCCAGTGGCAATAATCAAACACCAGCTCCCTTCAGCCTGTTTTTAGGCCCTCTTTGGGTAGAGGGGGCACAGGCGTTTTTACTGCTGTCAATGCAGTGAATTCTAATGACCAACTGTGGTGTTATAAGTTTCAGAAGACTGGCATGTCTTTAGAATTAAATTTTGAATATACGCCACGAGTCTTATGAAAGTTACAACAGAGCATCGGCAATGGACTCTTGTTGTGTAGTAGTTTAGTGTTATTCCTCAGAGCCACTGTCTGCCCTTCCTCCACCTTGCCCGTTTCCTTCAGTTGTCATGTCCCCCCCAACATTTTCAGCAAAGTTACTCCACTGGTGTCACATGAACTCATATTCTTTTAATGCTTTCTTTAACCCTACGAGCATGATTACGGCTGAAACCTTGTGTATTGCAGATGGTAACCGCGTATGTAACAGAGAGATGCTTTCTTCTTACACACATGTATTTGAAGCGAAGGTAACACAAAGATGTGTGGGTGATTCTTGTGGTTTCACCAAGTTTCTTGAACTTGACTAAGGCAAACTTAATGTTATCCTGAATCTAAAATTGTGGTTCTTAGCCAACCAATGCACTCAAGAAGTGGTCTACTTTCAGATTATGGGAAGTCGGAAGAGCGCACGTGTTTCCGAGGCCCACACTAGCAGCTATGTATCCGCATTATAAGCCCCACCCCCAACAGCGTCATATCCTTAGAACCACCCTTTGACGTATAATTATTTATATTGCCTATGTTCCTATACATTTGGGGGTCTTGTGAAATGTAAATTAAACTTTATTGGGTTCTTATACAATGTATATAAAAATGTATATTAAATATTTTTGGGGTTCTTATCAGTTTTATATCACATTTATATAAAAGATGTTGGAGGTTGATAAAATGTATATAAACATTGTTGGGTTTTTATCAAAATACAATTTATAGTAAACATTTTTGGGAGTTCTTATAAAATGTATATCAGATTTATATCAAACATTTTGGGGGTCAATAACATGTATATAAAAATGAAAATTTTGGGGAGTATATCAAATGTATAAGGGTTCGGGGGTGGAGCGACCGGTCAATTGGAGCACTTGATCAAATGTATCCTACCATACTGCTGTCGTATTTTGTGACTTAACACTAAAGTGAGTTAAAGAGTGCAACATACTGTTATTCACAGATTGCAGTAGAAGGAAACTAATTAAACTGAAGAAATGTGTTCCATGTGATGAGCCCAGTAAATAACTCATTACATGGTGTAGGCACTTAAAACAATTTAGTTAATATCAGTACTTGCCGTACTTGCCTAAATAGAAAAATATCCCTTTCGGCAGGGTTCATCAAAAACATCATTGTTGTTGTTTTCATGTACCATGAACAGTGGCTGCCATGAGCAAATTCATAACAAGCCATACGGGCGTATGTACACCAGTAGCAACACTCTATATTAGGAGGCAGGATAATTTACCAGTGCCAGAGTAAAGGGGTGGGGGGTCATTATAATGCAGCCGTATTTGGCAAGCTCTTCAAGTGTTGTCTTCCATTCTGCAGGCATCCCGAATTTGGGTATAGGTAAATGTCTTTTGGGTATACCGTAAGAAATCGTTTGTGAGATGCATTTTAAAGGCAATTGCTGAAAGTACCTTGTATATGTGTGAATACCTGATGGGGAAATTAGCAGTTGCCGTTTGTAACAACGTGTAAAACTGAACGCTCGCATAAGTGAAGAAATGTGTCAGTCAGAAAGTAGTGTGTTAATAGTTGTACTGAAAATTCAAAGTAAGATCCCGTTTCGCCACTGGGGAGATGCATCCGTTGCCTCAATTGAACATTGGGTGCATTTTTACCCCTCAAACCTGGATACCCATAGAAAGCAATGACGTGAATGTCACCGTTAACATTTTCACTGCAGAATCTGAACGTAGACCATTTCAGTCAGGGTGAGGAGTCAAAGTGGTGGATGGGTGACCATACTACTGATTGGATTTCTATGTGATTAGAAACAGAAGTTGACACTTAAAAAACGAATTTCATGACACAGCTAATTGTTTTTGACCCTTTAGAAATGCGTTTTTATAATCAAATTTTGAAATTAGTGTGTTGTGTTTCTGATTCTGAAACGTGAAGTCATGCCCTCCTCAATTACTGGACCAATTGCTGAACGTGGACGCAGGCCGTACACGGGTATCCTCCCTCAGGTAATCGAACCTTATGCTCTAGAGGACTGACACCGTTGAGCAGGAAACTCTTGCTTAAGAGGGCGTTACTGTACTTTTTTATTTATATACATGTGACCAATAAAGATTTTATGTCTCTTCAAGCAGTCTTTGCGTGCTTTGTGATTCATTTATGGGGCTGCCTTTCATTGGTCACTGTGTACATTGTCCTTGCCAAGAGGGGTGGGTTGCATTGAAAGGTTTAGCGAGTGCTCGGTTCTAGTTTTACCGCGTCCAATGGCATGATGTAATGCCGTCATGGGAGTCCACTATCATTCTGGAACTCGTGAAAGGTGTGTGCGTCACTTTGCATCTTCGGGATATCGGCACCTAACACTTACTTCTTAGATATAAACTAGGCTGGAGGTAATTGGAGAAAATCCCCAAGTACGGTTGTTGCATGCCTTTGCTCCGCTCCAGAGAACCAGCATGTTTGGTATTATACACCAAACTGTGTTACTTGTACTAGTGTCATGCGCCCTTGTCGTGGAGAAGAAAAGGAACACCAAACAATGTCTCTTATTCTCCAAATTGTAAGCTTTGAATTTTTAATTTTAAAATGTTTTAATTGTAATAGATTCAAGGCGTGCCCTTTGTGATTACACGTGTTTCGACGTCTGCGTCTTTTTCAAATCAGGGCTAATCCAGTTCCATTAACAGAGTTATCATTAACATTTGCAAAAACGAAAAAGATAGATGAGTAATAGTTGTATACACATTCCAAATAGAACATAACAATTGCATACATGCATGTTAAAGGATGGCCATTGAGGGAGGGGAAAGGGTGGGATTGTTAGGGATGGTCGACAAAAAGAAAGAAAATGCAACAGATAATGATAACGAACGTAAAAAAGAAAGACATAAAGAAATAATGAGTTAATAAATAATGTCCCGTTGCATTTTTCAAAGACCTCACCAAAATGGAATGATGCGCAGTAAAAGAAATATGTGAAGACAGCACTATTATAATCAAAGAAGCAGATAAAGGGGGCAATATTGTCATCCTAAACAAAACTGAAACATTGGACTTCAGCTTCAGTACTTTTTCAGCATCTCATTATACACATGTGCAATTACTCAAAAATGTTCTAGATTTCACTCCAACGCATAATCATTTTATTTTCAACAGTGACTACTATTCCCAGACTAAGGGCATAGCCATGGGGGCAAAATATGCACCCCTCTCGGAAAACCTTTGTGTGGCATACTTTGAAGACAAATATATCTTTACCAATAACCCCTTCAAACATCACATTATTTCCTGGAAAAGGTATATTGATGATGTTCTAGCAATCTGGGAGGAAGCAGGGATGACTTTGAGAAATGTATTCTTTATCTCAATGATAATACCTTTTGGCATTCACTTCACAGCACATATGGATGCAGATGAAATCGTGTTCCTAGATTTACAAAGCAATATTGTGTTGAACACTATTCAGACCTGTACACATAGAAAGGCAACTGCAGCCAATTCTATTCTCCATGCTACCAGTAGCCATAGACGAAGTGTCATAGGAAATATACCAAGAGGTGAATTCCTCAGATCCAAAAGAAATTGTAGCCAAGAACGTACATACAACACAGAATGTAAGTCAATTGGTAACAGATTTCAGGAAAGAGGGTACCCAAAAAAACGTATTAGAATAACTACTGAAACTCTGAAAACAGTTGATAGAACCAAACTATTGGGGGAAAAGGCTAAACTGGCCCAAAATACTTATCCAACAAGCGTTAGTATTATTACAAAATACTCTCAAAACAGCACATTTCTGTACCATATATCACAAAAACATTGGTACATACTACTTCTTGATCCTGACTTGACTTCCTATCTTGTGGAACAACCAAATATTATATTTACAAAAGCTACCACTTTGAAGAACCTTTTGACTTCCTCCTTCCTGAAGCCTGAGACAATTAGACAGGATAATTGGCTCACTGCTAGTGCCAAACCTTCAGGATTTCACAAATGCGGATCATGTAATTTCTGCCAGTATGCTTTGTCACCAACTAAGGAGTTTATCTGTCATGGAGGACTTAAAGTCACAATTCAAGACTTCATTAATTGCCGTTCCTAATTTGTAATTTATGGCATTCAGTGTTTGTGCAAGAAAATGTACATTGGTACTATAATACGGGAAGTACGGTTCTGGATTTGTGAACATCTGAGCAACCTCAACAGCCAAGACATCAGGCTTCCGCTAGCCGTCCATTGGCAAAAATATCATCAGCTGGACAATGCCAACGACATCAAATTCATTGGACTTCAACAGATTAAACCACATTTGAGAGGCGGTGACAGAGAGTTAATACTACGACAAGAAGAAGCAAGATTAATATGTAAATTACGGTGCCTCTCACTTGGTCTAAATCAGGAGTATGAGCTCAATGTCTTTTCATAAGTACCTAGTAAGCTTTTTTTTAATGTTGGAACATAAAAGGCAGTAATTTATTGTATGAAACTTATTCAAATTAGAAGTTTGTATTGAGTGCTTCATGCTATATACCCAATTTAGAGTAGCCAACATGATATATATACGTTTATGGTAACTGTATCAAAATATGAAGATTAATAGCGTGCGGAATAGCATGATCATATGTTACAATTGGGAGCCACATGTATGTTACACGGAGTCAGCAGTTTTAATGTTCACAGTAGGATTAGTACTGTACATTTTATGGATTACATCCACACACGAAACAGGGCTTGCATTAACCTTATGAGATAATCTACATACACTCATTATAATGAGCAAATCTATGTACCACGCCGCAGAGTTTGTAATTAAAAACCGTATAACTTCCTCTGCAAACAGAGCTGGTGACTTCACTACGCGTGTATGCAATTTTCCATTAAGGAATAACATCCCTTTCTCTCATAAATGTGCCACTGTACCAATGTGCACACAATCACTTACATCTTTAATAATGAAACACCGTATATATAATAATCTCGTTGATACGGAATATAATGTATCTTTCTTTTTTGTGGAAGCGCAGCTCTTCCAGACAACCACAGGGTCACCTAGCAACGGGAATCATGTGACAAAGTCGCCTGACTTGGTCCTTGTTCATGTTGCCTAGTTACAGTCATTTCTGCCGATGCAACTCGCAACTTTCTCTATAAATCAGAGCCGGTGACTTCAGTACGCGTACACGTAACTTTTTATTAAGGATCAACCTCTCTCCTTTATAGATGTGCTACTGTACCAAGGTGCACACAACCAATTGCTTCCTTGATAATTACATATCAAATATTTCAAAATCCCGATGATATGGATTACAAATGAATCCTTCTCTTTTATGTTGAACATAGCTCCTCCGTACAAACACAGGGTTGCCCCGCAACGGGGATCACGTGACAAGTCACATGACCGGGTGACTATTGATGTTGCCTAGTTACTGTCTTTTGCTGCCGATGCAGCTCCTTTGCCCGACGGCATCCGCTATTGTGCGTGTGATTATTGTGCTACCTGCCAGAGAGTACACAGAATAATACCTCATGTGGATCATACGATGTTCAGACTTTAAATATGCCTGGTAGGACTGACTTCGGAAATCTTTAGAATGTGAAATCATCGGTTTCTTTTCCTGTTCTGTCTCTTAATACCCCTAGATCACGGCCATTAAATTCTTGGAGGGAAACCTGTCTACATCCACTGAATATGTAAAGCGGTTGCTATTCACTTTACGCTCTAAATACCATTCAGGTAAAATCTAACCTCCATACAACCTCTGACTTACAATATATTGAATTACCAATGTAAATCTTTTTTGCAATAGATGTGCAGAATGGTTATATCGTTTCTTTGGTTTTTGGTTGCTAAACCAATTGATAACTTTAAACTCAAATATTTGAAGAACCACTATTTATTTTTTGCAAAACCAATCGCACTCATAGGTAACTATATATTTATTTACTAACCATACGTGAACAGTAAGCTGCTGAACTCCCAGTGACAAACTGACATTTTACTAGAATTTGTGCTATCATAAGTATTATGAAATGAGTCATTAATTGTCTTAAAAATAGTGCAAATTTGAACAACATTTGGTGTATATTCATAATAATGAGGAACCCGAAAAAATAAGACTCATCTAATGAGGTTTTTTCTTTTCCTGTGTCTGTATTTGTTTTCTCCTCTCCCATCTCTGGCCCCCCTCCCCCTCCTTTTCTTCTTGTCTCCCACCCTCGACTTTTAATTGACTAATCACTTTGACAGAACTTGCAGAACTTGTATGAATATTCTTTAGTAATACGCCCTGAGGACAACCTTTTGTTGGGTTGAAACACGTGTTGGCGGCGTGACGTTTTGTGCTATTCACATTCATCAACTTGCATGTTTAAATTTATTTAAAACGCATCTGCAAAATACAATGTCAACCTGTATGATGGATAATACAGCAAGGCTCTAATTTTAACCTGTATGAACAACAATACAGAAGTATAAATACTTACCTTAAGCCAAACAGTCTTTTCATTCTTCTATTGAACTGATTACATTACAAAGACAATAGGATGGTTAAGAGCAGCCTGTGAGGTCAGTACTTTTTCTCTCTTCTCAGATATGTTATTCCTTTTTGTTATTGTCTACCTGGATGACATATTGATATATTCCAATGACCTATCCAACATCAGGAACACGTTACCTTGGTTTTACAACGCCTGCGGGAGAATAAACTGCTGGCCAAACCAGAGAAGGGTGTTTTTCATGTCCCTACAGTCCATTACCTGAGATTTGTTTTAAGTCCCCAAGGAGTAGCAATGGATCCCGCCAAGGTTGAATCTATTCTTTCATGACCTGCTCCGACATCAGTAAAATAGATAAAGTCCTTCCTAGGACTTGCACATTTTTACAGGAAATGTATTCCTACATTCTCTGCCATAGTTCAACCTATAGTTTCATTGCTAAAGAAATATGCACCCTTCAATTGGTCGGTTGATCAGGAAACCGCCTTCCAAGAATTAAAACAAAGGGTTACTCAAGGACCCGTCCTGGCTCAACCCAATATTAATAAACCCTTCCTGGTAGAAACAGATGCCTCAGAGTATGCTATTGGGCTGTGCCAAAACAAGAATCCAAGGATAATGAAGAACATCCCAATGCATACCTTGATATTTGAATCCTAGTGAAACTCATTACTCAGTACTAGAGAAAGAATTGCTTGCCATCCGACAGGCTTTTACAGAGTGGCATCATCTACTTTTGGGTGCCAAGGTCCCTGATCATCGAAACTTTCAGGTCCTACAATCACTGGAATGCAGAAACAGTCGTCAAGCCCGTTGGCCCTTTTTTTTGCCCAATAACAGTTTCATATTCAACATGTACTCGGGACAATCAATATAATAGCAGATGCATTATTTAGATGTCCTGATTACGAACCAGAAGAAGACTGTGCCTTTCCCAAGATGTTTCCCGACACTATATTCCTATCCCAGGCCAACTCACTACTGGATAAAGTCCAAACTGAGACCCCATTTTCTGATCTCTGGAAAGATTACTCCAAGACCAATCAATGGTCCCTAATTGCTAAGGATGGTTACCTTTTGAAAGACAAGAGATCAGTTATACCTATGCAGATCATAAGAACCAAGATAACAAACCTCTGTCATGATACCTTCCATTCCGGGCATCAGGGCATCAAGGCTACCCTTCGGCTCATCCAGAGAAACTTTTGGTGGCCCAATATGATTGATGATAGAAAGGCATACATCCAAGCCTGTGCTGTCTGCAGTCAGAACAAGTGTGACAATAGAAGACCAGCTGGATTACTCCATCAACCTGCATTGCCGGACCGGCCTTGGGAGGTAATTGCCACCAATTTCATCGTGGATCTATCTCCTTCCAAGGGTTTTACCACTATTATGGTTACCATCAACCTATTTTCCCAAATGGCCCATTTCACTCCCCTGAACAACTTACCTTCGGCACAAGAAAAGAAAGTTTTTTTAAATAACATCTTTAGACTGCATGGTCTTCCTTCCAAAATCATCTCAGACAACGGGCCCCAATACATTGCCTGATTTTGGAAGTACCTGTGCCAAATGTTGGGTATTCAAGATGCCTTATCTTCAGGATATCATCCTCAGTCTAATGGAATAACCAAACAAGTAAACCAGACCCTTGAACAATACTTATGATGCTTCGCTTCCAAAGTCCAGGACGATTGGTCGGTTTTAATCCCAGTAGCTGAATTTGCGTACAATAATTCTGACCACTCTTCAATCAAGACAAGCCCTTCCTTTTGCAGTCAAGGTTTCCATCCATCTGTTCTGCCTACTCTCCTGCCTCACTCCACCCCGGTTCCTTCGGTTGACTCCTGGAGAGAGCATTTAGTCACGGTACATAAGGATGTAAAAAGACATCTAGAAAGAGCTAGGATAGACGTTAAAAGACAGCATGAGGATACCAGTAGGAGACCTTGTCCTATCTATGCCATTGGCGAAAGCTCTGGCTTTCTTCTAGACATTTGCCACAACACCTATGGCCCAATAAGCTGGCCCCTCGATTCTACTGACCATTTACAGTAAAGGAAATCATTAACCCTGTGGAATTTCGACTCCAATTACCAGAGTCGTGGAAGAGAATTCATCCCGTTTTTCACACTTCCTTAAGCAAACCCTATTCTCAGTCAACCAGGATGGCTCTTCGACCTCCCCCTGTTCTCGTCAACGATCAGATCGAATTTGAGGTTTCCAGGATATGTGATTCCAGATATAGGAGAGGTCGTCTTCAATACTTGATGGAATGGAAAGGTTATCCTCCCAGTGAACGAACATGGGAAACTGTGTCCAACATGAATGCCTCCCGTTTTATGCAGAGATTCCACCTGACTCATCCAGGTAAACCTGATGGATCGAAGTTTAAGAGGGGGCATGCTGTCATGATTCACTGTTTCTGCTCTTTCTGGAATACATGGTATATCAAGCACCATAATATCATGTCTACTATACTACCAACATGGCTGGCGCTGTTAAGCAGACCGCTGTCTAGTGTTCCAGCTATGCCTGCCACTTCCTAGAAAACAGACACGGCCCTGTGGCTCTGCCCGTCTCAACACTAACTTTCCGTGTTACTGGTAAGTATGTTATCTTGTTTTCTCCTCCACTCCCATTTCCATTACCCTTTCGTTCCAGTGGTACGGTAATTCCTTCCCGGTATTCATTCTATAGTGCTCCTCGCACTCCCCGCTTAGGGATTTGTGCGAGTCTCCTACCCTTCCCAGACCCGGGCTTTGATATGAATCCTTTCCTTGCATTTCTGTCTTTGGAACTATGCGAGTTCCCTGATACCTTCCTGGCTCCTGGACCCTTCCTGGACATTTTGCCCAATACTCACCTGACCCTTCCAGAAACTCTGAACGTCTACCATATCATCTCATCAAGGCAGGTTTCCGAACAGCATACAAAGACCAGCATACTGGCGACAGAGGACACTCGTCCGTTCCTATACAAGTCTCGAATGACCAGGAAGAAAGAAAGACCTCCAAGAAAGAAGACGTCAAAGAACAAACAGGTGAGACAAGAGTCAGAGTGTGAAAGTCAAGAGTCAGAGTGTGACAGTTGCATGGCAAAACTTTGGAGAACCACAGGTTGCCTACCCAAACACCAGAATGTTGTGGATTCTAAGGCCTTGGGGAACTCACAATTGTTTGGGTTGGTGATTACTCATGATCGTAGTGTCCTCAGCATTGAAAAACACAATCCCAGCAGATTCTCTGTGTTGTGATATAGGTACTTGTGAAGGCGGAACTCGAGATTTCAAGGACTTGCTTCTGAGCCCCATCTGAGCTCTACAATGGTACAAACTGAAGTTTCCAGTGGATGGAATTTTCTTTGGCTAATTGCATGAACAGGACAAAGAGGCTTCCAATGACCTCTTAGGGATTGTCACAGGATGATGCACTTGAAAGATCTTCTGATTATGGTCATAATCTGTGCTGCCACCATGAGTTGCGCAACTTTGGGGTCAGAGGGTGATGCAATTGACTTGGCTACCTGATGCTGGGCACTCTGAAGCATCATTGTGGTGCTGGTGCTTTGTCCTTTATTCCTGGTAGCATAACAATGGCCGGGTGAGGTAAAGAAGGAACTCTCAGGGCTCGGTTCAAGAGAAGCTGCAGGCATTAGGCAGATGATCCTGTGTCCAAGGTTAATGGCCTGTGGGTTTTGTTTGATCCAATAGCTAGCTAAGTACTCTTCCATGGGAAGCTGGTTGTAGAAAATCCATGTCTCATCTTGCAGATGTGGGACCTATGAAGTCGCACTCTAAGCCCGTGTCTGAAGATGTCTTTAAAGTTAAGTGACAGGAAGCCACAACAAAATCTAATCGGAGCATTGAAAAGGCAATTCTTTGAAATGGAGTTCCTGGGTAAACCTGGCGAGGAAGTGCTTTCCTACTGCAAAGACTATTCCTTTTCAGCACAGGTTCGATCCCGGTCCCGCTTAGAAACCTCTGGGTATTACGCGCTTTATAAATAACATATCATATCAGGTGTCTGAGGTGCAGATGGAGGGCGGGAACTGCCTTGAAGTGATTATTGCTCTGCCCATGAGGACAGCGTTTGGGACAGTGAAGGACACTCGGGCCTAGAGGAAAGGTGGTTATGCCACACTCACGGATGCTGACTAAAACCAATTAAGATAGCGTATTGGCCTGACCTAATTTCAAGTAACTCGCAGCACACAGTTCAGATTTTTTGAAGATTTACACTACATAAAATACCAACTTACAGTTTTCTACTGCATGCTTGACATATTTTGTCTAATTTATCAATAAACGTATTCACGTTAGTTGAGAGAAATTACACACACACACAAAATGTGTGCAAGGAGACGAAATGGTTAGTCATTTCTGCTGTTCCTAATTACTAGCATATCGTTATTGACAGTTTCACACATCTGAACAGTACAGGTGCATAATCTCACTGCCAGCTCAAACAATGGAGAATGCAAATTATCTGCTTAAACAGAATTGAGGGAATGTTCCAGGTGGAAGAAATTATTAAAATTCTCTGGCAAATCCTCAAAGGAATCGGATGAAAGACCTCCTAGAACGAGCGCTTTGACATATGCTCGTTATTCTGCACCCGTCCTAATTCTTCACTGTTATCACGAGACACAAGGCAAGCATCGTGTTGCTATATAGTACATGTTAAACCCCTGAACATTGGAAAGATAAATGCAATGATAAAGTCAGAATTAAAACAATTTAAAACGCCAGAGGAAATATCAGAAAAAGATGTCAACATCGTGGCTCTGATTGTTCTCTTCTGAAAACTATAACAAAGCGTTGGGTGTTAAAAGTAACTTAAGTTGAACGCATGTTTGAAAATTTCACTTAGCATTGTTGAACGGATTTTCTTTTCAATATTCACAAAACCACAGTTATTGTCTCAACTATTGTTTCACAAGCATAGTTTGTGCTGTATTCAATTACTAAAATATAGCCGTGAGAAACATACCAAGTAGATTATGGGGGTAATTCATAGAATTTAGCGCAGAAGTGGCGCACACGGCTGGCGCACAGTGTGCGCGCGTGCTATTGTCTGCGCCAGCCGCGTGCGCTAAAATCCATTTCCGCGCACAGTGTATTCATGGATTTTAGCTACCAAAACCAGTCGTGGCGCACAGCAGTGCAGCAACCCTGCAGCAGCGCCAGTTACGCCCCCAAGAACGCCCCCAGCGCAGGGAAAAGCCATCAAAATCCCTAATCCAGTGCAAAGGGCTGCCTAACCCTGTACCAGTATACATGGCCGCCACACAGCACACGGCAAGCGGTGAACGTGTATTAATGGGGTGCGCAGGAAGTTTCACATGCGATTGGCCCTGTGCGAGTGGGGTACGTGTATTAATGGGGTACGTGGGAAGTTTCACACGCGATTGGCCCTGTGCTAGTGGGGTAGGTGTATTACTGGGGTGCGTGGGAAGTTTCACATGCGATTGGCCCTGTGCGAGTGGGTACGTGTATTACTGGGGTGCGCGGGAAGTTTCACACGAGATTGGCCCTGTGCGAGTAGGGTAAGTGTATTACTGGGGTTCGCGGGAAGTTTCACACGCGAAAGGGCCTGTGCGAGTGGGGTGCGTGCATTACTGTGGTTCGCGGAAGTTTCACAAGCGATTGGCCCTGTGCGAGTGGGGCACGTGTATTACTAGGGTTCGCAGGAAGTTTCACTCGCGAAAGGGCCTGTGCGAGTGGGGTACGTGTATTACTGGGGTGCGCGGGAAGTTTCACACGTGAAAGGGCCTGTGCGAGTGGGGTACGTGTATTACTGGGGTTCGTGGGAAGTTTCACACGCGAAAGGCCCTGTGCAAATGGGGTACGTGTATTACTGGGGTTTGCGGGAAGTTTCACAAGCGAAAGGGCCTGTGCGAGTGGGGTACGTGTATTACTGGGGTTCGCGAGAAGTTTCACACACGAACGGGCCTGAGCGAGTGGGGTACATGTATTACTCGCGTTCGCGGGAAGTTTCACACGTGAAAGGGCCTGTGCGAGTGGGGTACGTGTATTACTGGGGTTTGCGGGAAGTTTCACACGCAATAGGCCCTGTGCGAGCGGGGTACATGTATTACTGGAGTTCGTGGGAAGTTTCACATGCGAAAGGGCCTGTACGAGTGGGGTACGTGTATTACTGGGGTTCGCGGGAAGTTTCACATGCGAAAGGCCCTGTGCGAGTGGGGTACGTGTATTACTGGGGTTCGCAGGTAGTTTCACACGCGATTTTGCTGTCAGAGTGGGGTACGTGTATCCAGTGTGGTGTGCGGGGAGTCCTACACGTGAATTGGCAGTGTGGGTCCTCCCAGGTGTCCCCTCGACCCCCTCCACGGCCCCTGCAGGCAGCCCACACCACAGGGGACTACCCTGCACCCCTGGTCATGTCCCACAGGCAGCCCATCCACCATGGGCATGCCCCCCAGCCAAGCCACATGTCACCTTGCAATATGATCACCAACTCATGTCCTCCTGCACCCTCACCCCCCAGCAGTGAGGGGCACCTGCCAGCAGGTCCCACTCATGTCCCCCTGCACCCCCACCCCCCAGCAGTGAGGGGCACCTGCCAGCAGGCCCCCACTCATGTCCTCCGGCACCCCCACCCCCAGCAGTGAGGGGCACCTGCCAGCAGGCCCCTACACATGTCCCCCTGCACCCCCACCCCACAGCAGTGAGGGGCACCTGCCAGCAGGCCCCCACTCATGTCCCCCTGTACCCCCACCCCCCACCAGTGAGGGGCACCTGCCAGCAGGCCCCCACTCATGTCCCCCAGCACCCCCCGCCCCCAGCAGTGAGGGGCACCTGCCAGCAGGTCCCCACACATGTCCACCTCCACCCCCACCCTCCAGCAGTGGGGCACCTGCCAGCAGGCCCCCACTCATGTCCCCCTGCACCCCCACCCCCCAGCAGTGAGGGGCACCTGCCAGCAGGCTTCCACTCATGTCCCCCTGCACCCCCACCCCCCAGCATTGAGGGGCACCTGCCAGCAGGCCCCCACACATGTCCCCCTGCACCCCCACCCCCCAGCAGTGATGGGCACCTGCCAGCAGGCCCCCACTCATGTCCCCCTGCACCCCCACCCCCCAGCAGTGAGGGGCACCTGCCAGCAGGCCCCCACACGTGTCCCCCTGCACCCCACCCCCCATCAGTGAGGGGCACCTGCCAGCAGGCCCCCACTAATGTCCCACTCATGTCCCCCTGCACCCCCACCCCCCAGCAGTGAGGGGCACCTGCCAGCAGGCCCCCACACATGTCCCGCTGCACCCCCACCCCCCAGCAGTGAGGGGCACCTGCCAGCAGGCCCCCAATCATGTCCCCCTGCACCCACACACCCCAGCAGTGAGGGGCACCTGCCAGCAGGCCCGCAGTCATGTCCCCCTGCACCCCCACCCCCAGCAGTGAGGGGCACCTGCCAGCAGGCCCCCACTCATGTTCCACACATGTCCCCAGCACCCCCACCCCCCAGCAGTGAGGGACACCTGCCAGCAGACCCCCACTCATGTCCCCTGCACCCTCACCCCCCAGCAGTGAGGGGCCCCTGCCAGCAGGCCCCCACTCATGTCTGCCAGCACCCCCACCCCCCAGCAGTGAGGGGCACCTGCCAGCAGGCCCCCACTCATGTCCCCCTGAACCCCCACCCCTCAGCAGTGAGGGGCACCTGCCAGCAGGCCCCCACTCATGTCCCACTCATGTCCCCCTGCACTCCCACCCCCCAGCAGTGAGGGGCACCTGCCAGCAGGCCCCCACTCATGTCCCCCTGCACCCCAACCCCTAGCAGTGAGGGGCACCTGCCAGCAGGCCCCCACACATGTCCCCCTGCAACCCCACCCCCCAGCAGTGAGGGGCACCTGCCAGCAGGACCCCACACATGTCCCCCTGCACCCCCACCCCCAGCAGTGAGGGGCACCTGCCAGCAGGCCCCCACTCATGTCCCCCTGCACCCCCACTCCCAAGCATTGAGGGGCACCTGCCAGCAGACCCCCACTCATGTCTCCCTGCACCCCTACCCCCCAGCAGTGAGGGGCACCTGCCAGCAGGCCCCCACTCATGTTCCACACATGTCCCCCAGCACTGACACCCCCCAGCAGTGAGGGGCACCTGCCAGCAGGCCCCCACTCATGTCCCACTCATGTCCCCCTGCAGCCCCACACCCCAGCAGTGAGGGGCACCTGCCAGCAGACCCCCACTCATGTCCCCCTGCACCCCTACCACCCAGCAGTGAGGGGCATCTGCCAGCAGGCCCCCACTCATGTTCCACACATGTCCCCAGCACCCACACCCCCCAGCAGTGAGGGACACCTGCCAGCAGGCCCCCACTCATATCCCCCTGAACCCCCACCCCTCAGCAGTGAGGGGCACCTGCCAGCAGGCACCCACTCATGTCCCACTCATGTCCCCCTGCACCCCCACCCCCCAGCAGTGAGGGGCACCTGCCAGCAGGCCCCAACTCATGTCCCCCTGCACCCCCACCCCCAGCAGTGAGGGGCACATGCCAGCAGGCCCCCACACATGTCCCCCTGCAACCCCACCCCCCAGCAGTGAGGGGCACCTGCCAGCAGGACCCCACACATGTCCCCCTGCACCTCCACCCCCAGCAGTGAGGGGCAACTGCCAGCAGGCCCCCACTCATGTCTCCCTGCACCCCTACCCCCCAGCACTGAGGGGCACCTGCCAGAAGGCCCCCACTCATGTTCCACACATGTCCCCCAGCACCCACACCCCCCAGCAGTGAGGGGCACCTGCCAGCAGGCCCCCACTCATGTCCCCCTGCACCCCGACACCCCAGCAGTGAGGGGCACCTGCCAGCAGACCCCCACTCATGTCCCCTTGCACCCCTACCCCCAGCAGTGAGGGGCACCTGCCGGCCAGCCCCCACTCATGTTCCACACATGTCCCCAGCACCCACACCCCCCAGCAGTGAGGGACACCTGCCAGCAGGCCCCCACTCATGTCCCACTCATGTCCCCAGCACCCACACCCCCCAGCAGTGAGGGACACCTGCCAGCAGGCCCCCACTCATGTCCCACTCATGTCCCCCTGCACCCCCACCCCCCAGCAGTGATGGGTACCTGCCAGCAGACCCCCACTCATGTCCCCCTGCAACCCTACCCCCCAGCAGTGAGGGGCACCTGCCAGCAGGCCCCCACTCATGTTCCACACATGTCCCCCAGCACACACACCCCCCAGCAGTGAGGGGCACCTGCCAGCAGGCCCCCATTCATGTCCCACTCATGTCCCCCTGCACTCCCACACCCCATCAGTGAGGGGCACCTGCCAGCAGGCCCCCACTCATGTCCCACTCATGTCCCCCTGCACCCCCACACCCCAGCAGTGAGGGGCACCTGCCAGCAGGCCCCCACTCATGTCCCCCAGCACCCCCACCCCCCAGCAGTGAGGGGCACCAGCCAGCAGGCCCCCACTCATGTCCCCCTGTACCCCCACCCCTCAGCAATGAGGGGCACCTGCCAGCAGGCCCCCACTCATGTCCCCCTGCACCCCCACCCCCCAGCAGTGAGGGGTACCTGCCAGCAGACCCCACTCATGTCCCCCTGCACCCCTACCCCCCAGCAGTGAGGGGCACCTGCCAGCAGGCCCCCACTCATGTTCCACACATGTTCCCCAGCACCCACACCCCCCAGCAGTGAGGGGCACCTGCCAGCAGGCCCCCACTCATGTCCCACTCTTGTCCCCCTGCACCCCCACCCCCCAGCAGTGAGGGGTACCTGCCAGCAGACCCCCACTCATGTCCCCCTGCACCCCTACCCCCCAGCAGTGAGGGGCACCTGCCAGCAGGCCCCCACTCATGTTCCACACATGTCCCCCAGCACCCACACCCCCCAGCAGTGAGGGGCACCTGCCAGCAGGCCCCCACTCATGTCCCCCTGCACTCCCATACCCCAGCAGTGAGGGGCACCTGCCAGCAGGCCCCCACTCATGTCCCACTGATGTCCCCCTGCACCCCCACACCCCAGCAGTGAGGGGCACCCTCCAGCAGGCCCCCACTCATGTCCCCCAGCACCCCCACCCCCCAGCAGTGAGGGGCACCAGCCAGCAGGCCCCCACTCATGTCCCCCAGCACCCCCACCCCCAGCAGTGAGGGGCACCTGCCAGCAGGCCCCCACTCATGTCCCACTCATGTCCCCCCACCCACTCACTCACCCACCCAGCAGTGACATGGCCATCTCATGACACAAACCGAAACTCAACTATGTACATCAACACATGTCCATCACACACACACACACAGGTTGCCATTGATTGAGTAAACCCACATGTCAACATGCATGAACCCAATGAGTGAATCCCACACATTGAAGTAAAAGATCAAAATGTATTAACATGAAAACCAATTGAAAGTACTTAAAGCATAAAATAATGGCAAACATGAAATGAAATGCATGTCCAAATAAAAAAAAATTCCTCAAAAAAATCCAAGTAATCCAAAAGAAAAATGGCCAAAACTCTCTGTCCACCAAACCAAATCCAAATGAAACGCAAAAAGGTAAATCCATTGATCCATGTTGAAATGAAATTAAAATGTCCAAATAAATCCAACGTCCAACCATGTACAATACAATTTTCAAGGGTCCATGAGCCCAACGAAACAAATGAAACCTATCTAATAACCTACCTAACAAAAAAACTATTTACAAAAGTGTGGGGCATAGTCCAAAAGCCCCCCCCCCAAAAAAAAAGGAAACCTAACACTATAAACTATTTACAATGGCGACGGGCAAGTCCTGCGGCTCACTCATTGATGTTTTCGGCCAGGGCATCATCAAACTCCATGTCTATTTGGTGGAGGCGGGCCTCTGTCCTGGCCCGAGGTCTCGCTGGGAGGCACTCATGGCTTGTTCCAACTCCCTGCGAGTCGCCTCGAGAACTCTGCCCTGACCATGGTGAGCTGCGCCTCTTCTGCCCGCCGCCGCTCCGCACCCATACGCTGGCCCAACTGCAGCCACACGGAAGACACATCCATTCCAGGGTCCTCCTGCCCTCTGGCCGATGCCTGCCCCCCTGACGTCGATGGCCCCGAGCCATCATTGCTCCCAGCTAAGAGCCTGCTCCTGCTGCTGCTGTCCATGTGCCCTGTCCGATGATGCCTGAACATCCTCCATCAGCTGGTCTCCAGTTGTGGTGTCCACCCCTGCTGGACCGCCGACTCCCGACTGTGGCAGGGATGGGATCTCCACCAAGCTGGTTGTGTTGGTCAGGCCACGTCCACAGGGGGGGGCCCTGGTGGAATCTGAGCCGGAAGACGGTAGGGAGAACGACTGGCGCATAGTCTCGACAGAGGAGCAGAGGTCCGCCAGAGTGCGCGTCACATGTAGGAACCCACCAACCAGGGCCACTCCCAACAGTGCCACGTCGTGACGCAGCTGTTCGTGATGGCGTGCGTTCTCTGCCCAGGAAGAACGCACGTCATCACGAATGTCACGCATGCGCAATGCGACACCAATCAGGACGGAGCCCATACGTTCATGGGACCCCTCGTCCGCAGGTAGTGGAGAGGCAGATGACATGGCACTCGCCCCTACCTGCAGACGGCCCTGGGATGGGGCATCCCTGCTGGTGCATGGTGGTGCAGTCACAGGGTCAAGGACAGGGACATGCACAGGCCCCTTCATGGTGACCTGTGCTGCCTCCTGACCCTGGCCCTGGACTGCACCACTTGCACCAGTGGTACTACCCCCACCAGGCCCCATGTGCGGCTCAGTAGTGGGCTCCTCCTCCTCTGTGGAGACCACCAACCTGGATGTCTCCATACCTGTGGGGGCTCACCTGGCCCTTCCGCCACAGCTGTGGTGGAGACGCGCACCAGCCCCCTCGCTCCCGGATTATGGCAAGTCCTGGGAGGGTGGCTGGGCCTTGCGTCGCCGCCCAGTGGAGGCATCCCCGCCGCTTGGCTCCACAGCACCGTCTCCGCCCTCTTCTTCACTTGACGCTGCGTAGAGGGAGACATAGAACACAAGCATCAGGGTACAGTACAATATTCCCCTAGACAGGAAGCAATTACACATGAGTGGCAGTGTCTAACGTCACTTCCATCCTGTCCCTCCACAACACATGGGTGAATGCACGCAACACACATGCATAAACAGGCATGGCGCCTGCAATCAACATCAGCATCCATGTACAAGGGTCTCTATTAATCAAAATGTTGCCTTCAAACTCACATGCATCCTGGCTCACACTGATCCCATGCACACACATCACCGGAGGGTCATGCATCATGTCTTGTACACCACAGACACAGTGGATAGACATAGTGCATACAACGGTGACCGCACTGCATGAGTGAATCTACACATCATCACTGACATGTGTCATGAATCCATGGCGTATCGAAGTCACAGACACACTTCTCAGACACACACGCATGTGCACCATACATGTACATGACAGCAGCACCCATCCCTCACACCCCCACCATGTGCAAGAGAACAGAACTGGCATGCTTTCATGTGTACATTTGCCATACAGCTCCCCATGTAGCATTGGAACTCATGCACCAACCATGTGGTTCGCACATTACTGGTCTCACATGCATGACCATGATGTCCCTGCACACACACATCTATACATCCATACATACATCCATACATGGCCCATTTCACACATACAGGCAAGTATCAGACTACCAGCACACTGCAACATGCCCTGTCTCACACACCAATGCTTGGCCACTTACCGCTCAACTCCAAACAAGTCTTCCTCCGAAGGATCTGGGCGTGGAGCGCTGGGCATACGTGTTCCAGGACCCTCATCTGGATGTCACTCATGCTGACCGGCCCCCCTCCGCGAGGCGCCGGGCCTTGTGGAGGGTCCTGGACCTGAAGTCCTCCCAGCGCTTCTTGACGTGCTTGATGTCGTGTATTGCCACCCCCTCTGCGTTTTTGGCAACCACTACGTCGTCCCAGATCATCTCCCGTCCTTCCTTGTTGGCGTGTGATGTTCCGAAGAGGGCATCATAATGCCCCAGGACATGCTCCACCAGGACACCAACTTCCTTCACACTGAAGCTGGTGGCCCTCTGCCTCTCTGGCTGGGAGTCGACAGTGGTCTCAGATGGTGTTTGCCCCGACATGGCGACCCCCGAGGCAGGCGTGGGTGGGCAACTGGGTCCTGGGGCTGGGCTGTGGAGCGATGGTATCCCAGTCGGGAGTCTTCTGTTCTAGCAGGGGTGGACACAGCAACTGGAACCCTGGCTGACGTGCAGGCACCAAATAGCACGGCACGTGGGCAGCAGGCAGTCAGGCAGCAGCAGATTGTAGGTGGGAGCATTCTCCGGGCTCTGGGGGGCAGTAATTCGGCCTTCTGGGCAGGAGCGTGGTCTTCTGTGTGTTTTCGCGTGGCCAGCTTGATACGGAGTGATTTGGCACGTGAAAAAATTTCACGTCAGCATGTAATTGGAGGAAAGGCCCTTAGCGCGTAAGCGCGTCAGCACACGTACGCGTTTTCATTGGACCAAAGGCCCTTAGAGCATAAGCGCTTCTCTGACGTTACGCATGTGGGCGTTTCCCTCATGACGTGGGCATAGTGGTTCAGCGCGCGTGAAAAAACTGCACATCCGCTTGTGAATGCGTGTAATCCGAGGAAAGGGCCTACGCGTGTAAGTGACGTGACACGCGCGGGCGTTTCCCTCAGCACGGATTAAAGATGAGTGGGGCCAGTAGTTCACTGTATGTGCCTTTCGTGGAGACCGACGTGTGTAGCTGCTTCGTGTTGCTTCACGCGCCATTACATCTTCACAGCGATCGAGGACGTATCTCTTCTTTTGGCGAGGGTATTGGCTACGCATGTTTTTCATTATCACGCTAGTCAGACGGTGAGTCGCGCACACTATTTTTCCCACTGTGGGTGCCCCTGTGTATTGCACCCGTTTTCGAGGTCATAGTAGCCTGCGTGTCCCATGTGTACGTGTTTTTTGTGTTACTGGGTGCCACCGCATGCTGCGGGAGGTTTTTTCCACGCACGTAGGCTGCAGGCTTGCATGCACATTTTTACTGCAGTTTTGGTGTGCCTGAGCATAGCGTGACCCGTCACTACGTCACCGGGGTCACATACAGCCTTGCCGGTGCAGGGTGGCTGTTAACATCTTGCATCCCACCCCCTTCACCCCAATTTCCCAGGTCAATTGTGGTGTACACCTCCCATTGCCACTACTCCATCTGTGCCGGCACTACTCCATCTGTGCCATGGTTGGGAGGCCACCAAAGGTGAGGGGCGCCTCAGATGGGCGTACTCCTCGTGGTGGGCGTGGTCAGGGATATGGCCGGGGTGACCAGGGAGTCGAGGGACTCCAGGGTGTCCAGGGTGGCCGCAGAGGGGGAAGAGGCCGGGGTGCGCCACTTGAGCACAATGTTGTGCCATGTGTCGGTGCAGTCATGCCACCACCCCCTGTGGTTCCGGGAGATGCAGCTTCTGCATCTGGCACTGGTGCCCGTGTGACCCGACAGTCCATTTCATCGACTGCCACGGGCCCAAGGGTAGTGGTAGCTGCAGGTGCAGCTGTGTACACCACCACCCAGGCTCAGGGTCTGCGTTGGCGATTGAAGAGCCCTTGGAAGAATTCCAACAGGACCGGAGGGAAACCATAGGGGCACGCAGGGTTGCCCTGACCAAGACACGTGTCCCTGGGGCAGTAATGTCATCTGCTGCCCCGAACAGCCGGGTGTTGGCAAGTGCAGTGGCAGATGCAGCTAACAACACCCCAGTTGTGAGTCTGCCAACCAGGACAGTTGCTGTCAATGACCCTGCCACAGCGGATGTTGATGCGCAGGATCCATTGGAGGGCACCCAGCTGCCACTGACACAAGTCAGCTCTTTGTTCGTCCCTCCACCTGCCACTCCCTTGGCTCAATCCACCGGTCCCACTGGCCATACTGATCAGGGCGGCATCAGCCAGCCAGGGTCTGCGCCCCAATCCAAGAGGAGGAAGGTTGCACCTGCAGCACAGGCTGGGACTCCACACACAGCCACGACATCCTGCACGTCGAGGAAGAAGCCTTTCTTCAACCAGGAACTGGACTTCCTCGTGGTCTATGTGCGGAAACACAGCCATGACATGCTAGTGGGTGCTAATTGTCAGACTACGGCTGCCCACCGTGATACACACTGGAAGCAAGTTGCGGAACATGTGAGCGCATTCGGCCATGAGGTGCGCACGGTGCAAGAGTGCAAAAAGCGTTGGAATGACCTCAAACGCAGAACTAAGGCTAAGCGTGCCTCAAATTACAACTTGACTCTGGTGACTGGCGGTGGGCCTGCACCGGAGGAGGAAGACCTCACTCCGCATGAGTCACTTGTTGCAGAGTTCATACCATCTGAATCGGTCGAAGGAGTGGGAGAGATGCTGGACTTTGATGCCCAGTCCGGTGAGTGTTGATGCGGGTTTGCCGAGGACGTGTGTGTTTTACTTGTGTGATGTGTTGTGCATGACTGCCACTACATGTCACGTGTACATGGTTCTGATGTGCAAGTAATGCAATGTTTCCCTGATGCATGTCTACTCTGCTGGATGGTGGACATGTGGAGCAGACGGGGACTGTCCGCATCACCACTATTGCACCCTACTCACATGCTGGTTACCAGTATGCCCCTCTGGTCCATGTTCCAGCTCACTGGCACTTCTGCATGTAGCATGGGGTTAGCTTCCTCCCAGCCCAGGAACTATGCATAGCATGACTGTCGTGCATGTGTCCTCCGCCTGCAAGGGGGTAGCCAATGTAGGCATGCTCCCTTGCCCCTCAACCCCCTGCTCTGCACCCCAATTCCATCTTAGCACTGGTCTGCTACAATATTGCCCTTGGTTACTTCCCTGGTCATGCCTCTTGTGTACATTCTAACATCCAGCGGCCAATCTGTCAGACATATCCATTGTGGTACATCCTTAATACTTGATGCAGGGTGTCTCACTTGGACTGTGCAGAGATCAGATGCCCCGCAGGGACATGAGTGCCCATTCATGCTCCATGTGCATTTCACACTTGCTCATATGTGTCCATGACTGGATGATCACTTTTACACAAGTCCATGATGACCCAAATTGCATGGCATTTCATCTGCCTTCCATGTCAACTGTGGCTCAGTACTGTGATGCACACATGTTTAGGGTCTGATAATCTGTGTGGGTCACAGGCCTCAGCCTGTTTTATGGACAATGACTCTGTCCAACGGGTGTAGTGTCTTCTTCACATGTGGGTGGACTGCAGAGGTTTCAGCATGTGTCCTGCTTACTGCCCCATCAACATTTGCAGTGTTTTCACTTGACTCAAATGAAGCTGTTTATGCTAGTCAACACTGTCTGTCAATACACAGGTCTATGGTTAGCCTTTTGATACCATGCTAGGCATCCCTGTTTTTGCACTTGGGTGGAGGGGTGCTATGCTTGTAGATATGCTACTCATTGAATACACATTGCACCTGATGCCTGAAGTTGACCTTGCACTGCCTTCACATTTTCTGACACACACCATGAAGTCCTTGTACATATAGGTGGTGAGTGACATACATATTTGCTGCACTGCATAGACCCACTTCAATGCAAACTGCCACCTTTCAAGAGCTCTGATCGCAGAAGCAATTTCAAGTTGACCCAGCATGCATGCCAGGTTCTATTTTGTGTGTCACATGTCTGCCTGATGTGTTTGGTGTCGGTGTGTGCATGTGTTGTGTGCTTCTAACATGTGTAGTGACCTTTTTTCTCTCTATTTTTCAGATGATGTCGCAATGGAGCCGGAGTATGAAGTTTTCATGCCAGGCACAGGGTTGTTATCACTACATCAACCCAGCACAAGTGGGGGTAGTGGGTTGGTAGGCCACAAAAACCCCCAAGTGCTACAGTCCATCTTGTCTCTGGCTGCCTATGAGTCCAGCCCTGAAGAACACTCTGACGACCATGTCGAGTTGGATGAGCATCAGCTCCATATGTCAGGGGTGAGTGATTCTGATGTGGACACTCCTCTGTCCACAACACCTGCACTGAGGGGTCAGACAGTCTTGGAACCTCTGCCCGTGGTGGATCAGGACGCAGGGTCACCCTCCACAACAGTCACTGATGTGCCCGGGACATCACGTTGACGGGGCATGTAGTTGTGCAGCCGCGGGCAGTGCCAACACAACAAGCACACCCGGTCCTGGGTCCCACAGGGATCAAGTCCAGCAACGTGGTCACCGCTCGCAAACCACAGTATACTGAGAGGGAGCAAGACATGACTGCCAATTCTAAACAGCAGGGGGCAGCAATGGAGAACATCGCTGAGAGCATGGAGCGTGTGGCCCAATCTGTGCTCCCCCTGCTAGGCAGGTGCTTCTCCAGCAGCAGGCGGCACGGTCCACGGCCCGCTCGCTCAGCTGGGCATGGCGGCCTCAGACAGGGCACGCCAGGCTGAAATGTCGTCTCTGCGTAAAGCAATTGCTGCTCATGCAGAGGCACACATGGAGGCCCTGAGGGAGGAGCATGCTTCCCTCAGATCCACTCTGGGTGTCCTTCTGATATCCCAAAGGGAGCAGGCAGAGGAGATGTTTGCACAGCTTGAGCGTACCATCTCGGCTGATCTACATGCTTGCCGGGAGGTGCAGCGGTTGTCGAGCCAGGCCTTGCAGGAGGAACTCCGTGTTAGACGTGCTACCTTGCAAGAGGAAGCACGTGTATCACGGGAGGTTCTGCATGCAGACCTACATGTCATCGCCTTACAGAACCAGGCTCACCCGACCGGCAGACCTGCTGCCGATGAGGGGAAAGCTGCGGCTAGGCGTGGTCATGCTCCTGTGCCACGTCCTCCTTTCCAGGAAGAGCCAGAGTCGGACGACAATCTATCTTCCACATAGATCGGGCTGTGCAGGCTTTGAGCCCATGGAGGTTTTTTTTTTCCTCAGCATCATCACATGTGGGTGTTGAGCAGCACCCTGTACCTCCCCCCTCCTGGGTGCCCACCCCACCCCCGGGTCGTATGTGGCCATTTTTGATTTTTCTTTTAGTTTAGTTAGTTAAGTTTCTGTTTAATAGTTAGTTTAAATAGGTAAAGTAGGTTTTTCATAGTTAGTGTAATTAGTTAATATAGTTTAAAATTGCTAGTCTATTGTGCTTTCATGTGACGGTGTGGTGCTTTGTGGCTTTTGAAAGCATTCACTGTCTGGTCCAGCTGGGCCCTTCAAGCTTGTCTTGTGTATGTGTTTGCTGCTTGGGGTCCTTAACTCACATATGCCACTCCTGCTTGCCTTATCCATGGGCTCACAAGGATGGTTTGGTGTAACAGCCTATTACACAAGGGCAATGGACTGTCATATCTGTGGCATGTCTGCTGCTGTGGAACTTGTGTTAACACCCCTAGTGGGGATGATTGGGGTGTAATTGTCTACTGTTCTTCTTTTGCTAGATGGGGTGTTTAATGATTCATGTGCACATTCATTGCTATGCATTGTGTAGTATGTTTCTTATCTTTAATGAACATGTGCTTGTTGCAAATCATGCCATAGATAGTGTGTTCCACACTGTTGCTGTGAAAGACGGACTGATGGTGTAATTTCTGATGTACGTCTCTGACATGGTCCAGTCATGTAATGCCTGAAGAGACACACACACAGATGAATATTAAGCATTAATCATGTGTTTCATGCACTTTCTGCAGGGGGATGAGCCTCAAGACCACCTTTGCCAGACGACATGGGCCATTGGACGTCTGAAATCAGGACACGTTTGGTGCTGCTGACATGCGCATGTGTGCGCAAGCAGAGGCACAGGGATTGCTATCATACATTCGAAAATCGATGACGTGTTTCAAGGGACTCCAGGCAAGGTGAGCAGCACAGGGGGGTCACAACACAGCAAACCTTCCACCTGGCCAGTTGAACATGCATGCTTAGTAGCAGCACTGACGGTGAACTTGGACAAATATTGGTGTAGAAGCACACAATACAGCTCAGATGTGTTAGTGGACTGATGGCTAGTTGATGTGAAAGTTGTCTGGGGCACCTGCAGGGGCAGTGGCACATACCCTCCGGTCCACCATGGTCCAGTGAGGCACTTGTATTAGCCATGTAGTGTTCCGAGACATGGAATGAAGCAGCTCACAGGGACAGACAGCAAGGGACACACTCGGGTGCAGTGCATTTCATTTCCAAGTAGACATTGATACATGCCTTGCTATATGCGTCTGTCTGCTTACACAGGGAACATTGCATGTTGTGTGAATCATGACACATTGGTGTTCCATTATCCACGCACCCACCGGTGCCTGACTTACTGCATTCACTGTGTATGAACCATCAGAGGGTTAATGTTATGTATGGGTATGAAGCATCCACACAAATTTGTCTGTTTGTAGTGTATTTTGTTACTTTGGGGCACATTTGGTGGTGTGTTTGTGTGTTTTGGGCAAGCACAGATTATTAACTCTGGCTCTCTTTGCAGCATTGAAATGCTCCTGTTACCGGACCTGAGAGTGCGCAGGCAGGGTGCCAGCACTCACCCCAGAGATAAGTTTCTCTTTGACTTACATTTGAGTAATTTGGTGGTATGTGCATGTGAACAAGTTTGATCTAATTGTGTATGTGTTAATGTGTGTACTACATTTTGGTGCATTCCCTACTTTCCCGTGTCAATCCTATTCCCCTCTCCTGCCCCTCATTCTGGTTATCCAGTATGCCAATGCCTGTCCCGGCTGCATATCCCTGACCCTCCTTCCCCACCAGGGTCTCAGAGGCCTGTGTGAGTTAGACCTTGCAGGCACCCAGACCACGGTGGGGGTGGTTGTTTCGTGCCACTCCTGTGCCTGTACACAGGAGCTGTGACAGTAGACATCCGTTTGTGGTGCATCATTCTATGTTATGTGCCACACATAGTTCAGATCCTGTTGTGACATTGTTTTACTGTGCTACCTTGGTTGTTAACATCATTGTGGTAGTACTTGGCCTTTGTGGCATACTGCTACTTCAAGTCATCTACTGGAGGCTGTTCTGGTTTGTTTTACTGCCTGCAGGCTATTTGCTTGGCTTCTGTGTTGTCCTGCTTTGAGTTATGTTTGATTTTGTGCTTTTTCAAATCTAGGTGGACTCTGAGGGTGCTGGCAACTCTTTACACACAAGGTGGGAGATGTTGACAAAGGGGAAGGGTGATCCTGTGGCCAGGTGAAATTCAAGGATGTCGGATGAATAACCCAGATGCAGTTCAGTGGGTCGTGGTGATTTGTGAGGGAGGGGGGTGTTTTGTTGTTGATAGTTGCCTTGCCCTGCAGTGTGATGGGCACCCTGAAATTGTAATTGTTCTTTCCTATTTACATGATGTATTCTGCTGATCAATGCCTGTTCATGTGTTGTGTTTACCTTTCAGGTGTCAGGGGATAGTTGTGATTTTACATGCTGGGGTATACACATGCTGAATGTTACATGTGATGTGTAGAGGACACTGATGGTCACTTGATTTCACATGCATATGTTGAGTGCATGTCCCTACTGACCCACCCACACGCACTATGATCCACTACATGTACAACCACCCTTCCATGTCCACGTGTACACTCTGTTTGCCTTCTGGTGCCCACTGTGTCCCTGCAGCACATGTTCAAATACGATTTGTGGATCCTGTACATGCCTAATTTGGTTTCTTTATGTAGTTTGTCGCTTAGATGTGAGGCTCAGGGTGTGCATCACACACAATGGCTGTTCACTGTGCTGTGCGCTGAGCAGTGTGTTGCAGGAGGTGGACACGGCACACAGTAGCTGCAGTGTTGATTTTGCAATGCACATTGTGCATGTGGACAGGTATTCATTGTTATCTTTAAAATACAACTTTTGGAATGCATTTGGGTATGACTTATTTTGGGAGGGAGGTTGTTGGTCAGTCATTTCATCTGATTCCATGTCAGGCATCATTGTCTGATGCCCATTTACATTTTTCACATGGCAATGTGTACCTTTTTGGTACTTTGTTGGTGTATGGCTATTGCTTACCATGTCATGTTGTGGTTTGGGAGGGTTTGAGTGACATACCAGTGATAGTCATGTGCTGTTTTGCAGGTCTGTGTGATTCACACCTTGCATGTGTTCCTTTTAGTCACACAGGATTGCTTGTGTTTATAAGCTAGGGATGCACACAATGTGGCAATTCCATGGCAACAATCTCAGGGTGGTAAGGTTGTGACAGTTGACTGTCTCTTTGTCATCATCGATTGTCACCTGGTATGTGCCAGGCCTGTGTGCACTCCACAGGGTTTTGAGTTTATGTGAAAAATCTGGCCACAAGCTAGTTCCGGGCTTCCTCGCCACGTGTCCTATCCCCTCCCATGGGCAGTGCCTGTGCCTGTGGTTGGGGATGTGGGGGCACCACCATGTCCACCAGTACGCCCTGCCGTGTTGCAACATTGTGCAGGACACATGTTGCCACAATGATCCTGCACACTACTGGGGGTGCATAGAGTAGATGGCCGCCAGAGCGGTCAAGGGAGCGGAAGCGTGACTTGAGCACTCCGAATGTGCGCTCCACTGTGGCCCTGGTTGCAATATGGGCCGCGTTGTATCTTACCTGGGGTGGTGTGGTGGGGTTCCGGATTGGCGTCATCATGTGGTTGCTCAGAGTGGAGGCACTGTCCCCTGGAGAGGTGATAATGGTTGTGATTATTGTGGTTTGTGTATTTGTGTGTGTGTGTGTGTGACATGCATGCATGTGCACGGGCATTTGTACTCACCTAGGAGCCATGTGTCGCAATGCTGACCAGCTTCCAGTGCCCGGCTCAGGGCGGACATTCTGTATATGAAACTGTCATGGGTGGAGCCAGGGTAGTTTGCATAGACAGAGGAGATGATTCCCTTTGCATCGCATACCACCTGTACATTTTTGGAATGCCAGTGCTTGCGGTTTCGGTAGATGTGCTCAATGGCCCTAGGTGGACGTAGGGCCACATGGGTGCAATCTATGGCACCGAGTACTTTGGGGAAGTGTGCCACCCTGTAAAAGTCCTGTACAACGGCCTGACTTTCTGCGGGTGTTCTGGGCATGTATATGTGCCTGCGGGCTGAGGGGCGCGCTGTCATGATTGCCAATACCTGGTATAGGCAGCGTGACTGCGTGGCCTGTGAGCCCCCCCAACTATGTCAGTAGTTCGCTGAAAAGACCCAGTGGCCAAAAAATGCAGGACATTGAGCCCCTTCTCCAAGGGGCTCAATGCTTGGGAGCACAGTGTGGGTGATGTGAGGACGTCCGCCCACTCACTCACCAGGTCGAGTATTATGTGAGGTGGAAACCTGTACCTCCCATACACCTGGTCATCAAGCATCCCAAAAAGGCTGGTTCTGGGTGCAAAAATTCTGGGCCTGACTATCTTCTTCCGCCTCCTGCGGTATCCCACGACCATTGCTGCTAGGAACGGTATATTCATCTTGGTGTCTGAGCTTGATCGTTGTTTGCGCGCACTTTTATGCTACACGGGTCCACGTATGCCTGCTTGCTGCTGGCGTACGCGTTTCCGGATTAGTACGTCTTTTTTGGCGCACGCGTTAGCCCCGTTCGATTCCATGAATACGTGTTTTGAACGTGCGTGTGGGCGCTCTGCGCATTTGCCTCCTGTACTTCCCCCGTCCGCCCACATTTTCATGTGTTGTTCCCCATTCCACGTGTTACGCCCCCTGTTTCGCCTACTTTTGTTGTGTGCGCCGTGCTATGTGCGCTTTCGCTGTGCGTGTAGCGCCCGCTGTTTGGAGGACTGTGCGCCAGCGTGCCCCACTCTGTTTTTTAGCGCACATCCATGGATTTTCACGCGCACGGACTTCCATGAATCGCTGTGCGCGGGTTTCACTGCGATTTTCCCACTTGCGCTGCGATTCGCATGCTTTCGCACGCTTGCGCCGAAAATTTCAGCGCACATTAATTCCATGAATCGGCCTGAAAATGTTTCGCAGGCGGTTCCACAATGCAAACATTACATTTGACACAATCAAAAAGATCGTACAAAGTGCGTTGTAATTGATGAATGTGCTTTGTTGTGCTATGAGGGGCTATGCTAAATTCAAGTCACTTATAGAGCACTCATACAAGCTGCGTGCTTCCGTGGTGCTGGATGGGAAGCCCTGAGCCAGCATTGGCGAGTTCTGTAAGAGACGAGCCATATCTTAAGGCAAAGGGAAAACGTAGCAAAGTATTAAGGATCCAGATCTTATTAGAGAACACATTCAACAGTTAGTCTGAGGCAGTAATAATCTATTTCTGAAAAATTATTGAAATGCATAAATAATGATATTCGAATATCAAAAACGTAAAATATGTATATGATGTGAAAAGAATATTTGCCATTGCAGGATTTCAAATATATACTGCAACTTTTATAGCATAAATGTTCTCTAAATAGCTGAATATGGCCCACAGTAAGTAATAGTTTTATTTGATCAGTTCATGTAAGTTTTACTGTGCTGTTTTTTTATTAAGATACACCTATTCTGATGTATTTGAGCTACAATGTGATCATCTTGTTTTTTTAAGATGTATCATAGGCTATTAAATGTGTTTTTAAAAGTCTGTTTAAAAAATGTGTTTTGATTTTGGAACTATTCCATTTTGTTTGCTGGCCCCTTACATGGATTCAATAGTATTTAATAGTTTGTGATAGTTTGGGATATTTTGTGAAGTTTTAATCAACTTCACACACCGTCGGGATTATTTCATTTGTTGCTGTATTGTTTAAGCGCGTTTGAATGGAATAAGTGCACATTGGCCTGGAGTACTTAAGGCAAGCTCTGTATTGTTGCATGTGTTACAAGCCTTTGCCGCGAGGCACACTTTTCCAGAAAGCCTTATACATATTAGATAAAAAAGAAAGCTAATTTCTCAATTAAAGTAGCTTTGCTCCATTGGCAAGAATAGTTTTTCCCCTAACACAATGCAAGTCAGTCTTTCTTTCTTTCTTTCTTTCTTTCTTTCTTTCTTTCTTTCTTTCTTTCTTTCTTTCTTTCTTTCTTTCTTTCTTTCTTTCTTTCTTTCTTTCTTTCTTTCCTTTCTTTCTTTCTTTCTTTCTTTCCTTCTCCCTTTGCATGCAAGAGCCTCTTGTTTATTAGAGCTGCCGCCCCTGCTCTGAGAAAGATGAAGAAGTATGTTGTAACCTATTGCCACTGGTTGGTTTCCATCTGCTATGTGAACTGTGTGTTTGTGTGAGTGGAGCTTGGAGTGTTAGTGTGAGGCATCGAATAGGGTGAGTGAGGAGGTTCCAGAGATAACAGTTGTGGACTGGGAGGAAGAGAGCCAAGGGTAGAAACAGCACATCATCTGATCTCCTGTCTCACATTTCCTACTGATACTGTCACTAATAAAGAAGACTTACCTTATGATAACCCTGTCTCTGGCGTGGTTCCTGAGTATCCTGCATGAGTTACTTCAAAGTACATGGCAGACTGGACACAAGCATGACTCCTATTTTATCAGAACAGCTGCTGTTTTTTGTACACGCTTTCCTTTGATAAAAAGGGACTGGGAGAAGCAAAGGTGAATGTTGTATTTGCTTGTCGTTACATGATTTCAGGTGATTAGGAAAGTCATAATCCATTGCCATGACGTCACAGCAAGCAGAAGAAGCATGGTGAAATAATAATGGTTGCAAACGGACCTCTATTGAATGCACACAAATAATGGGAGTAGTCACTTCTTAGGTGTCCTCAGTTTGGAAATAAAATGATGAATACGTCCCGGTTCGATAACCAACCATTTGGCACAGGGGTAGAGTCGGGTTTTAGGCACACGATTCAGGTGAGATGTTACCAGTGGACCGTAAATTGGCTGTATCAAATGAGTGGGTTACGGGGAGGGTGGGAGGGGACATACTGCAACTAAACAATGAAAGGCTTTCCAACCTGTACCTCCGCTTTCTGATTATATGTGGACCTAATATTCGATAGAGTGGCAACGCTCTTGCCAAGGACAAACTACACAATGCCTCCTTGCGCTCCTAACAAGACCTTCCCATGTTTAACACAGGCATCACCTGGCCTAATTATATACCTGTAACTGTTTAGATCAATGTATTCGTGAACAGCAAACTGTAATGTCCACCATGTCAGAGGCTAGGGAGGCTACGGTGTGTGCTGTGGCCTGTGGATTTAAGGTCACAGACAGGCTGAGAAAGCCATTGTGTGCAGCTTCTAACTCTAAATATGTACACAGGTAATGCACGTTCAAACCAATAAAAGGCATTGTTTTATAAAGACCCATGCACTGTTTAGTTGTCATAGAGGCTACCATTTTATATGGGCTCTCTAGCTCAGAAGTGAGAAACCAAAGCAACCAGGCAGTGGAACTTGCTAAGAGCGAATTAGAAAGGGAGCACAGTGGGTTCATTTAATCTATGGTGCACCTGCAGCTCTGTCTCTAATCCCATAATCCCAAAACGCACCAATACAAGGAACCCCAGACCTGCCTTAAACTATGCCCGAACCCGGCCTTTCAGACATTTTTGCTGCTCTTGTGAATAAACAAATTGCCCGTGCTTATGAACATCGCCAGAGTGGGGATTCCAAATGAGGCAAGAATCGGTCGAAACTGCCGGGTGCATGATAAACCAGAGTCTTCTCGCCATGTTTTAACTGAATGCATAGAATTTGGCCCTCTCTACATGACCCTGTTAGGTAAATTTGTTGCAGGATAGAACGGTATCAAAGATGATGGCTTTTGGGCATATTGCCTCAATACGGTTAATAAATCGGTCGACATTGCCCTTTATCGAATCTGGAAGGGGGTTACAGCTTCTGGCAAGCTTGATAGACCCTCAAATTGTAGCGAGGAAAATGCCCAAACTAACTAAACCAATTGACTATGAAATGCTATGAGCTAATTTTTATCCAGTTTAGGCCCTAACTCAATGGTCGGACTCCTTGAGCAAACTTAAAAACTTGTACATTAACTACATTCATAGACTATTAGTTGCACATATGTATTAATGAATGAATGTATTCCTATTGTCTGTAAGTGGCAATGTAATTTGTATTGTATTATTTGCAATTACGATTTTTTTCTCACTATTTTGTATCTGAAAGTTCTTTGAACTATACACATAAATAAATAAACAAAATAATCCCAAAACGGACTTGTCCACAATGAAGTCATCATACTCAGGCTGGCATATAAAGGTAAATTGTGCAGAAATAGGCTGTATGTGACATTCACCTACATCCACTAATGTTTCCTGCTGAGTGTGGATCCATATGCCAGATCAGGCACAGAACCGACCAGGCCTGATTGTGTAGTATAGGCCCATTTAGCACAACATCAGCCCTGATGCAGCCCCCATGGAAACCAGGAACGTCTCACAAATTCTTTAACAGGGTTTGGGGATGTGTGGCACTGCAGCTGTGTCTCTGTGTCTGGGAAAGCGCGAAGAACTGAAATAAAGTTGTGTGTCTTTGATTTTTAACAACTGTGCAGACTTCGCACACGATGCACACAGTACAACCATTTACTGTACACATGCCTTTATGCCCAAGAAGTTGCCTTTTGAAGGATTCTTTCATGTGAATCTTTCCAAAGATCGCTGCATGCATTTGGTGAATACATTTTATATATCAGCAGAGGGATTTTAATCTCATTAGATTAGCCAGATCAGTTGCCAGCAAAGCAGCGAGGCAAATTTAATGGGGAATTTCCCCCACAAGATGAAACAATCTGTTACTTTAGTGCACTTTGAAACTCCCAAGCAGCAACCATGGATAGCCACTGTTTTCTGGCCTCAAACCAGGCCAGGGAGCACACCTGATCAAAAACAACTTCCTAACAAGTCACCTACCTTTGAGCCAACCTGTAAACCATTTAGTTTCTCACACCTCTCAATTTGGGAAGTAGAAAACATCATTAGGAAATTTAAACCATTGAATTGCCAAGGCGACGCTTGTCCTGCTCCGATTATCAAAGCAGCAGCTCATGAACTTCCACCATTCATTACTAACTTATCAACGCCTCCTTCAAAACGGGAGTAGTGCCTGATAACCTAAAAGACGCCTGGGTCATCCCACTAATCAAAAAACCCACTCTTGACCCAGTCAACCCGTCTAACTATAGGCCGATAACAACTGTACCCTTCTTACTAAAGGTATTAGATAGAGCAGCCTACCTGCAAATACAGGCTTATCTAGAAACAAACAATCTTCTGGGACTAAGGCAATCCGGCTTCCGACCTAGACATGGCACGAAAACTGCCCTAATAGATCTCACTACTCAGATTCAAATTTTAAAAGACAATGGCAAACTAGCACTGCTCTTATTGCTTGATCTGTAAGCAGCTTTTGACTTGGTCAACCACCAAACACTTTGCCACCACCTGAAATCTGCAGCTCACTTTTCCGACACAGCCACTGCTTGGATCAGCTCCTTCTTGGCTAACAGAACCATGGGGGTCTTTTCTCCTACTGACTCGGCTGAACCCTCACCAGTCCCGTGTGGTGTCCCGCAAGGCTCTTGCATGTCCCCAACGCTCTATAATGTATTTACGAAGCCCCTTTTCGATATCCTTGACTATCTGGGTGTCACTTATACTAATTATGCGGATGACACCCAGATACTCATTCCTATCTCTGGCGACTATGAAACTGATAGCAAAACCCTCAATGAAATATACGCAGTAATACAAACGTGGATGGCACACCATGGACTTTGTCTCAATGACGAAAAAACTGAGTTGATTATCCTTGGTACTCACTCTAAACTAAAAAAACTAAATACTGCTTACAAATCATTCACTATAGATGGTAACCCCATCCCTGTCTCTAATAATACTAAAACCCTTGGTATCTACCTCGATGCCACATTATCCTTCACCAAACAAACCAATGCAGTAGCGTCTTCAGCCGCCTACACATGTAAATTTATTACCGCATGTAGGCCGTTTATCTCTACTCCCAACTGCATTACTCTTGCTAGAACGTTAGTCTTGTTCAAAGTAGATTATTGTAATGCCCTCTACTTAGGCACTAGCCGCACACATTTTCACAAACAACAAGTAACTCAAAATAACGCCATTAGGGCAGCCCTCAACATCCCTAAGAAGTCACATATCTCTGAGACTAGACGTAATCTGCATTGGCTCCCTATAGAGCACAGAATATCCCTCAAAGCTCTTGCCCTTACTCACAAAGCCAAGGCTAACCTCGCACCATCCTACATCTCTAACCAACTTACCCCACACACATCTACAAGCCCACTTAGAACAGCACAAGTAAACACTATGGGCCTCATTACAAGTAGTGCGGTAAGGGTTTACCGCCTTACTACGAGGTCCCTTTGCGAGTTGGTACTTTAACGCCTGCTTTTTAGCAGGCGTTAAAAACCAACCCGCAAAGGGACCAGGGTGATAATTACGGTACCACAATTTGCGGCACCGTAATTAGCACCTTCCCCATTCCCATAGAGCCCTATGGGGCAAAAATGGGACTGGGGAAGGGCAATGGGGGAAGGGGGAATTACCGCCCCGCCAACCTTGGAATAGGGTGGTAATTCCCCTTTACTCCAAGGCGATGCCGGTATTTTACCAAGATTCAAACTCCATAACTCAGGAGGAGTTAGTTTCCCTGTACAAGCCTCAAGCTATGGAACACTCTATCTGTTCCAATCAGGTCTGTAACCTCCTTCAACCTATTTAAACGCAACACCAAACGTTGGCTTCATGACCTGGACACATTGACAGCTTAACATTTTAGAGCTTAGATTTACTGCCTACCCACTGTACATATTGTAAATAATATTACTATCTGTCTCACCTTCGGCCCACTGCCTTAATTGCAACATGAATGCTTGTACCTGTAATACCAATGTATGTATTTATTTGCAACCGCAACTATTGTAACTGTTGCATACTGCTTGCTAATGTAACTGTAATCTTATGTAACATGATCAAAAAACGTACGCGCCCATATGCCCCTGGGCCTGGTTGCGCTTTATAAATAAACCATAAATAAACCAAATACAAAAATACAAATACGTTTTGTGCCCAAGTTAAGAACCACCCCCTTTAAAATACAATTGTTGTTAACAGGAGGTGAGCTACACCCTGAGTTCTTACCTTTCACCTTCAATAGACACAGACACCCAGGTGGATTTATAGGCATCCCAATGGGGACCCCTCTTCATTTATATAACACATTTAACCTTTAAATAACACTTTCCCTATGATTGCTCCCTGCCGTGAGTTCTTTCTAAAAAGGGATCTACTCTACCAGCCCTACCTTCCTTAAAGGGGTCTCAATGTGCCCCATAGGGTGGAACTGACGCAACAGACCCATTGCCTAATACCTGATTCCATGTTGATGTGCAAGAGCATTCCTGCATGCCGGATTCGTTGGCACCAGTATGCCGGTAATTCCAACAAACTTCCCCCAAAATGCCAACACCACCACCCTCAGTGCCGGTGACTCCGATTCCAGCATCACGCTTTTGGGTCCACGGGCACCGGTAACAATGGTGCTGCAATTACCATAAAAGGAAATACAGTGATCGCCAGAACAGGAAATCGAGCAGCGGACATTAATAAAACACAATCCATTGCAATCCTCAGAGCACAGGACACATACCCATATCCTGAGCACACATCTTGCTAATTGAAGATAACATCAGGAGTCTGCGCAACCCGGAGGCCCAAGCCACACTTTAGCGAGGCAGAACTGAACATGTTGAACGACACCATTGTGGAACATGCAGACCAACTGTTTTCTACCGACCAACACAGTCAGGCACAGCTCAGAAAAAAGACCATCTGAGAGGAGGTTGCACAGAAAGTAACTGCAGTTGTCACAACCCCCTGCATTGTGTGCGACTGCCACAAAAGGTGGGGTGACCAGCGCTAGAGGGTGCACAAACTTCTTTCAGCCCAGCACACCCAGGGCATGGCCACAGGTGGTGTCAGCGCATCCCCCATTCACATGCAGCCCTGGGAGGAGACATGCAGCAGTAAAGTGTGCTGCACCTTGAATCCATAGGGGGAGTTGGTGCTGCAGAGGCCGCAGGCATGACATCCGAGGAGGCTGATGACACCCAATGTCGCATCAACCTCCCTGTCCACCCTGCATACACTAGAGTTACAATACACGTCTAGTGCATTGTGCACAACACCAATATAGCCCTGCCTGCCCCCCCAGGTTGTACACAACTACATACACCGTCAACCCAAACCTCACTCATACCCCACTCACACATAAAACATAGCACAGGCACCCTGTATCGCCAACATAACATGCTCCTGCTGGCCCTCACACACACACCCCCCTGCCACAGCATAGCTTGTGGTGTTTCTGCCATGCTAGCACAGGCACAAAGTCACATCAGTGCCAAACACCTACACCACCCACAAATAGCCAGAGTCACACACCAAGGAAGCATGTTACTCCCTCGTCCCAGCCAGCCCGGCCCATGACCACACATTTCCACAAAATCTGTAAGTGCTACAGGCAGCAGGCACATGGGGACTCCATCCATGGCACAACCATCCACAACGCAACATCACACAGCTTGTGTGCCACACCCCTAACGCCCCACCCAGAAATCACAAGTACACCACAACAGTATCTTTGGCACACCACACACCATGTAGGCACATCACACATCCACCTGCACAGTATCCATGACTCAAGCATGTGTGCACCATGCCATGTCCCCGCCATGTCCCTGACACAGCACTGTCATCAAAAAGCCAAAGCATTAATGTCTGCCTCATCAATCCACACTCATCACTGACGCTCTGCCTTTCTGATTACCCCAGACAAATCATCTGGCAATGAGGATGGTCAACCTACTACATCAAGGGGCATCAGGCGTAGATGCTGAAGGACCACCACCACCTCAATCCAGGACTTCACAGCCTCAACAGGCAGATGTTCACCTGCTATCCCAGCTGCATCTATCCAGCAACCACAGGCCCCTGTGGCCCCTCCACCATTGCCAGCACAGGCCCCTGTGGTCCCCCACCACTGCCACTGCATGCCCCTGTGGCCCCTCCACCAATGCCACTGCAGGCCTTTGCAGCCCCTCCACCACTGCCACTGCTGGCCCCACATGCTTCACCCACCCAAGCAGACACAGACACAGCAGTGCTGCCATCAACACCACTGCCACAAGGCCATGCACATGGGTGCTTTGGAGACAACTCAGCAGGCAAGGGTGGTCTTGAAACTGGCGACATGACAGACATGGGCATTGAGGAGGCCCTACCCTTCACCCCCATGGGCCCAATGAGCCCCCAACATCCCCCTTCCACAGTGTGCGGGATATTGAAGGCCACCTCACCAGGATGGAGTAACTGCAGGATGCACTAACATCCCTAGTTCAGCAGCACCTTCAGGAGGCACAGTTAATGTGCGAGAGTGTGCAGGAGAGTTCCAGACTTAATGAACATGCACTTGGTCGCTGCACACGTGCCATAGTCCAGATGCCACAGAGGGTAAGGAAGGGCAACAGGCGTGATGTCTTCCATCACCAAAACAATGGCCATGTTGCTCCAGGCCTTCCTGGTCCGAGGGCTCATGGCACTACCACCAGCTCCATCAACTAGTACAACACCAGGGAGTTCTGTGCAGAGCAGCCCAGGGCAGTGCTCCATGCGGCTGTCCCACTCTGCACACAGTCACACACCAGAGGGTAAAAGGAGACGCAAATGGGCCATGGACCCATATGTGCCCTGTCTGTGACTGGTGCAAATGTGCATAGCAAAACAAAACAGGAGTTGGCTACAATCCATTGGGGAGAGGGAGTGGGGAGGGATAGTTGGGGAGGGGCAGTGGGGAGGTATAGTTGGGGAGGGGGAGTGGAGAGGGATATTTGGGTAGGGACAGTGGGGAGGGGCAATCTGTCTCAACTTCAGCATGTCTTATGGGGGGTCTCTCTTCCTTTAGGCTGCCCAATATTTTCCTTGACATCACGGTTGCTTGTGCACCTGTGTCAATCATTGCAAATGTATTGCACCTCTCTTCATTGGTAATAGGGGAATAATACCTGTCCTCAGAATCTTGAAGTATACAAAGGAAGTGTGAATTGTCACTGAATTCAGGGCTTATTTTCTTTAGGCCTGTCTGGCTTCTTGGTAGGCAAAGGGGCATATGAAATGACATCTTAACCCCCTTTTTGCCCATCTCTTTTTCAATTTCTTGGTTTATTTTTATGTTCTAAGAATTCAATTGGAGCTTTGCCACTGACTGCCCCCCTACTATCTCAGGACCACCAGTGTGCTCCCCACATTCCACTTCTGCTTTTTCCCCATCACCTTGATCTCTTTCACTTACCTCCACTCTGAAGCCCAATGGTCCTGTACTTTCATTAGTATCATGTGGCAGAACATCAGTTTCTTGTGTGTGACACCTATTTCTTGTATTTTACCTGTTATGTCCACCTCATGGAACATCTGTGTCTCCCAACTTTCCTCAGGGGGTTCATTTGCATCTGACATTTGTAAGATTTTCATTTCTGTGGGGATATGATCACTATTAGAATTCTCAAGCAATCTCTTTCTTTGTTTTTATAGCTTCACCTATTATTTTATTTGTTTCACATCACATGTCTTTTTAAACTGTCTTTTAATTCTTTGTTCTTTTGGGTTCTTCCTGTGCATTTCTTTTTTGTTCTCTCTCATTTTCACGCACGTGAATAGTTTGGTTTTACTCTACATTAAACCACACCCCTTTCTTGGGTCTGTTTTCATTACCTATGTCTTTAATATTAATTTGTTTCCTTTGTTTTGAATTGCTAGGCAGTTCGGTTAGTCCATTTACTGGCAAATCATTGTCATTTGCACCTTCATTGTAGGGAGACTAGCAAAGTAGTCATTTGTTGATATTCGGAGCAATGCCACTTTTGTAACATTCTTTACTTCCGCAGAGCTGCTGCTTCGGCAGTACACACAGATTTCCTATCTGCTTAGACAACATCTTCAACTGCCCCTCCAAGCACTGCAATCTGTCCATATCCCTAAACGTGCCCCTTTCTGCTCTAGGCTGGTACTGGTTAAATTCAAATGAATCAGGCCTGTTTTGGCTCTTTGCAAGAGACTGATACCAGTTTGTGTTTCCCCTGAATTCCTGGCACACAGGGTAGGGAGTGTGGGATGACCGTCCTTTGTCTATGTACAGCCATGCGAGAGGACTGAACATAATGGTGAGGGCCATAGGTCACATTATTTGTATTTGTATTTTATTATTTATATAGCGCTTTACACCAAAGCGCTTTACAGCATAACAACCAAAATACATTACACATGGAACACAGAAGAAATAAAATAAACAGGATTCAAACCAGAAAAACAGCATGTAGAACAATTTGCATTTGGGAAGGAAGAGAAGAGGAGAGGTATGGGAAGGAAGAAAGGGAAAGGGGAAAGGGATTAGAGGGAGGGTGAAAGTCAAGGGGGGAGAGACAGGAAGAGGTAATGGAACAGGAAGGTGGAGGGGAAAGAAGAGTCCCTCATTTGACTGAAATTGTTCCCTTTGTGGATTTCCATTTTCAATTAACCTATCCACATACCATGGTCTTTCCTGGCTGCCATATGCCATTGTGGCAGGGTCAAATCTACTCTGTGCCCCCAATGCCTGGTATGGCCCATTATACATCTGATTATGGGTGTTATTTGACCCCAGGATATCATAGCGAAATCCCACCTTTTGCAAGATACCAAGATACCAAGCACAAATGTATGAGCTTCTGTCTCTGGGGTCCGTGGATTGAAATACTGGGGCCTAGGGTGGTGCGGCCTTCCCTCATCTGGCCACGCCCCTCAGGTCATGAATTGTGTCACTTTTGATCAGTGCTGTCTCCAAAGGCATTTTCCCAGACTTTATTTCTAGAACTACAGATGCAATGTTTTTGTGAATTGGATTCTTCATTTCTAACCTCTCCTTTCTCAAGAATGATTATTTAATAGATGTTTGTGGCCTGATCAAGAATCCATTCTAAGCTTTGATCTCTATTGAATTCATGGGCGAGTTGTGAAACCACATCGCGTAGCAATCCATAGAAAATAGTGGTCTTGAACTCTGTTGAATGAATGTCTCAGGCCACATCAAAATGTGAGAATACTATTTTCAGGTTTTGCAAGAACTGGTGTATTGACTTATCTAATGAAGTTTGTCAGCCTTCAAAAACACATAATCCAAATAAGGTCAAAAACACATAAGAGAGTGAGAACAAGGTCTCATTCACTCCAGGGTTAAAATTGAAAAGTCCTAAAGTCAAGAAAAAGAGCTGGGTGTCTCTAAGGTTGAAGGGAATTAGCACAGAAATGAGAATTCTCCCTAACACTCGTCCCCCCTAGACTAAGGGAGAGGAGGATGTAATCCACTCCTGGATGAATCTCCTATTCCAGTCGGTCATACTTTCTGGAGAGACCATCTGCATTTTGGTGATTTCACCCTGACCTTTGTTCTATGTCAAAATCAAACCCCTGGAGGCTGATTGACCATCTCAACAATACTGTATTCTCCCCCTTCATCAGCATTAACCATTTCAAGGGTTGGTGGTCTGTCTGAATAATGAAAGTAGAACCATACAAGTATGGCCTAAACTTCTTCAGAGACCACACAATGACAAAAGATTAAAGTTCTATAATTGCCCACCTTGTCTCATGGCCCTTCAGATTTCCGCTGATGAAGAAGATAGGGTGTTCCCTGCCTTTCTCATCCAGTTGGCTCAAAACTGCACCTATCCCTGTATTAGAAGGCTCTGTGTGTACAATGAAGGTTTGGTTATAATCAGGAGCTCTCAAGCCTGGTGCTTGACAAAGGGCTTTCTTCAGTCCTTCAAAGGCCTTAGTGCACTTCGCATTCCACCTGACCTTCTTGGGGAATTTGGGAGAGGAGATCACATTTAAGGGAGAATCTATGGTCCCATAGTTCTCTATGAAGTACCTGTAATACCCAGTGAGAATTAGGAAGAGTCTCACTTGAGTCTGAGTAGTAGGGGTGACCCAGTCTTGTACAGCTTGTAGTTTGCTAGGCAATGGCCTGATTTCACCTCCTCCTACCTCATGTCCATGGTAGACCACTTTACCCTGACAAATTTGACATTTATTAGCCTTTATGGTCAGATCCACATGTTCCAGAGCCTGCAAAACATATCCTGGGCAGTGAAGATGCTCTTCCCAAGTGGGGCTGACCACTGTAATGTCATCTAAGTATGCCATGCAGAAATCCTCTAACCCATTCACAGCTTGATTCACCATCCTTTGAAATGTAGCAGGTGCATTCTTAAGTCCCAAAGGCATAACCATAAACTGCTATGAGCCTCTTGGGGTGGAGAATGTAGTTTACTCTGTGGCATGGTCTGTCAGAGCTATTTACCAATAGCCTGAGGTCAGGTGAAATTTACTGAGGAACTTGGCTGAACCAAGTTTGTCCACCAGCTCATCTGTCCTGGGTAAAGGATGGGCATTAGTCATGGTAACTGCATTAAGAGCTCTATAGTCCATGCAGAATCTCAAGTCGGTTGTTCCTGCTTTTGGTACTAGTACAACTGGACTAGCCCATGGAATGGTAGATGGCTCAATAACATCAAGGTCAAGCATCTTCTTGACCTCTTCCTTTATGTGAGATCTGACATGATCTGACATTCTGTAATCCCTGCTTTTGACAGGGAGACTGTCACCAGTGAGAATATCATGCGGTCAAGCCTTGAGTCAGTGAAAAGAGAGGCAAACTGATTCAACAGAGCCTTGCACTCCTCCTCTCGTTGCAGAGTCACATCTGAAGAGAGTTTCACTCCTACAATTGTCTCTTCTGAAGGTTGTCCACTGAAGAGATCGGGAAAAAGGCTCACTCTCCTCCTCCTCCTGATCAGAGGCTACAAGTAAAGCTCCTAGTTCTGGTCTGGAAACATAAGCCTTCAGACGGTTAGTGTGACGGCCCCAGTGGCATCTTTGGGGATGTCCAAGTCCACTAAATAGTTGACTTCCTCAAATGTGCCTACAATCGGGTCCAGTCAATTAGTCCTGTAGAGCCCTCTGCCTTGTAGGTACCATAACAATACAAGCTGGTCTGGAGCGAACTCCATCATCATCCTTCTGGTCATGCTAATGCTTGACCAGAACCTGAGCTGCTTTCAGGTTTTCTGAAGCTTCTGCCATCATCAGTGACATCCTCTTCCTGAGGCCCAGCACATGGTCAGCGACTCTCACTGGCTGTAGGGAAGGAGCACTCACCAACCCTTCTTTGATCAGGGACAAAGGGCCCCTGACTGGAATATCATAAAGAAGTTCAAAGGGGCTAAACCCAACCCCTGATTGAGAGACTTCTCTATAAGCAAAGTGAAGGCATGACAGTAGAAGGTACACTTTCTTCTGAGGGATTCCTCTAATGCAACTATCATGCTCTTCATAGTATCATTAAACCTCTCTACCAATCCATTGGTTTGGGGATGGTAAGCTGTTAAGAACTTGTAAGTCACTCAACAGTTCTTCTACATGGTATGCATGTAGTGGGACATACCGTTGATCCCCTGTCAGAGATGACTTTCTTAGGCCTGAGCAGTAACAATTCTCATAGGTATGACCTCAGGATACCTGGTAGCATCGACTACCACAACCAATATAAATAGGTTGCCTGGGGAAGTTGGAGGGTCTAGGGGACCAACAATGTCAATCCCCACTCTCTCAAAGGGGACTCCCACCACAGAGAGGGGAACTAAAGGTACCACATTCTTGGGTCCACTCTTGTCAAAAGTCTGATAGTGGGGCAGCTACTAAAGAATGTATCTACATCAGCCCCCATCTTGGGCCAGGAAAAGTACAGAGATAACCTCTCTTTGGTCTTCTTGAAACTCAAGTGACCAGCCAAAGGGTACTAACTGTAGGAACCTTTATCTCACCACCTGGGGAACCCCACTGGTCTCCTGCAGTCCAATGGGATAGACTCAATAGGTCCACTGTAGAGTTGGCCATACACCCAGTAAAGCCTATGCTTCTCAGGCTATTGCCCTTCCAGAGCTGTCTGCTGGCACAGACCATCTAGAGAGGGATACTCTATTTGCCCTCTGCTGAAGCCTGTCCTAGATTGTCCACCTTCTGCAAGTAATGTGTGCTGTTCATGATGATCACTATGATCCAGATCTCCAAAGCAGGGAAGGTTTTCTTCCAGCTCTGTGTCACCAATAGCTGATTCCACAGAATGTGGTCGGCCTTCCCACTCAGCATTATCTGGGGAAGGGGTCACGGGGGTGACCTGGGACAGTCCTCCTGGGGATGTCCTTGTCCTATGAACAGGTGTAGGTTTTAGACCTTTATTTTTCCCCGAGTTCTTGTCTTTCTCCTTTGTCTCTTTTCTTTTTTTGGAAGCTGAAGGGTGGCCTTCCTGTGGACTGGAGGTATTGGAAATTGCCCTTAACCTCAAACTGGGAGTCTCTTAAGGTTACCTCTCTGGCCAATCTTGTTTGCTCCTGCTTCTTTTTGCTGGGAGGCCTGGGGGTACTAGACACTACTCCGAGATCTTTCAAGTTATTTTCTGGTGTATCATTCTGTTCAATATCAGGGATCCTAACAGTGATGTTATTGCACTGGATGGGAGCTGGCAGAATAGGAACCATTTTGATAGGGCCTCCTACAAATTGAGTGGGAAATTTGGGTGCCTTAGCTACATCCTTGTGTTTGAAAAAACATTAATCAACCATGGTAATGCTTGCCCCGGTGTCTCAGATGGCAGGGCTCTCCTGACCATTTATAAGAACACCATCCTTATGATAATCGTTGGTGTTATCTGGAATGGAGTTATAAACATCCACATTCTGTTGTTCCTACAGAACCAGGAACACTAATGATACACTGGCTTGAACTCCAGTGGGGTCTTCAGCCAGCAATTGAAAGAGTGAATTTGCCATTTGTGCTTCTCCCTCAGTGATGAAGGATAAGGAGCAGTGTGGACCCCTGAAGGTTTACCCTTACATCAGGGATCCCCTTTCACATGATCTACAGAGCCACAGACAAAGCAATTGCCAAATGTTCTCTGCAATGCGGGTTTCTGATGTCCTCCCTCTGGTATGGCACCAGAGGGTTCACTAGACCTAACAGGTTTCCCATGGAATTTACCTTGCTATGCTTGTGGCCCTCTTTTGGATGGTGGGAATTATAATTCACTTTACACGCTTTCTTGTGGTGCTTCCCCTCTTCCTTCTTGTGACTTGCCCCAGAGTTTTTATGAGTGGCCCTGTTGGCTACCCACAAGTCATCAGCTTGTGCTAGCTTTTTATGATCAATTTCCGTTGATTCAGCCAAGTGCTGTCTCAGCTCAGGAGAACAGGCATCAACAATGATGTGTTGGGACAGGGGAAGGCTCTAATATTTGCCTTGATAGCATTCAGAAAGGTTATTGATGAGGAGATACTACTATTACAAACATGATAACTAGAAGAACATGCAGTATAATTCTGGACATGTGTTAGTATCCAATTGTTGTACTAGGCTTGACCAAATCTGTCTTTTTGCATTTAGTTATAACGATTTTTTTTCCAAAACATTTTATTTGATCTGCAAAGACTGGTATAACTTTTTACCATATTTTGTACATTTATTTTGTAAAGGTTTATATGTTGTATCCATAAACAAATTTAAAAAAAGAAATAAAATAGATCAAGCAAAAAAAAGATTTCTCATTCCTTCAAATGTGTTTACTCTGTACCCCTTGACAAACCATCTAAGTTCTTCAAACATTCACATACCCAGGTAGCCCAAGGGGTACCATCAGTCTTTTTGAGGGTCCCAACCCTCTTAAGGTACTTGGAAAGGGGTCTTCCCAAATCTTGCTATTAATGCCATCTTAACTGACTCATAATGGTTTCTATCACTGGCTCCCAACTCCATAACAGCATCACAGCCATTCAGGGGAGCCTAGACATGAGCCATGGTATCAAATCATTCCACTTATTCCTTGAAGACCATAGGTGTGTTCAAATGTACCCAGCCAATCCAACACATCAAGTTTATGTTCATAGATACTCACTGTTTCTATAGTCAGACAAGGCCTCTTGGGACTAGTAGACCTAGAAGACCCTGAAAGGGAAGCAGAATCAAGGGACATCTTTCTCATTTCCATTTCATGCTGCATCTCTCTTTCTGCATGAGTCATTTTGGGAAAGTCTGATTGAAGGCTTCTCGCAAAAAAAAAAAAAACCAATAGCGGTAATCCAAATGCTAGAAAGATGCATGATAGCCTTGTAATTTCCAGACAAAGAAATTGTATGCCTCTGGTTAGAAAGAAATGAAGAGGCCTAAGTGGGTATTATACCCAATTGCTTCTTTAGTGTTTTTAGTAATGAGTTTGATGAAGTCAAAAAAATGTAATTTTTTTAATAATTAGGAGATTTAGTTTTTTTTTTACATGTGTATTGTCTTAATTGATTGGGTTATGGTTGGTTGTTATGTTATGTTTTTTTAGTGGTTTGTTTCTCGTTTGATTCTTGACTGTTTGTTGCTGAACATTTTGTAAAAGGTTAAGTTAACCAAGTACAAAAAACAACAAAAAAACAAAAAAAAATAACATTTATTTCTTTCACTTAGTTTCACATCTTGATGTTTGGTTTCAGCTTGGAAATCCAGTTTCTTGAACTTTAACTCTAATCTGAGTCTCTCAAGTGAAATTTAGTCTGGGTTTAGATTTGGAATTTGTGGGGTCACAATGGTGTGACTGGGGTGCAGGGGCAGGCAGTGGAAGAGGGTGGCTTGCTTCTGGAGTCTCCTCTACCTCCTCTGGCTCCTCTTGCTGATTTGAGTTAGACTCTAAACTAGTATCCTAATCATTAACTTTCACATTATTTTGGTTAGTAGGTGTTACAGGCCTACTACCCACGCTTTGGTGATTTAACAACCTTACAATCAATTCACATTTTATTTCCTTTCATAGTCAGAGCCCCTGTTTTACATATATATTTCAATTGTTCTACTGTCAGGCAATTTAGGGCTGACTCATTTAAGTTATCCATATTTGGCATGTTTCAATTGCTTAACTGTTTGGTGGAGCTTAGCCTTGTGGCTGGTTTAGTTGGGAACAAGTACAACAAATAGTCAATGTAATCACTCTTCCCCTATCCCACCCTGCCACCAGTGTTGAATAAGAACTGATGCGGTCACATTGTGTGGGACTACACAACACTTATTTGCTTGGTATTAGGTCACCCACCTTTTGGTATAGGTCAGTACTTCACAAGTTGGTAGGGTGACTCAGCAGCCAGGCCTATCTAGAGAGGGGTAAATGTGAGCTTTAGAGCTGTACAAATGAAATTCGTGAATACAAGCAAACAAGTAACTCTTACAATCAAGGTTTCAGTTATAAATAGTTATTAATTTAATTAACATCCCTTTTAAAATAAGTGTTCCTTTAAAAGGCAATTCATGTAACAATGTAAATATACTTTAAAATTATTTTTCAGAATCAAAACAAGTTAGTGGATAATCATTAGATATGCTTCTAACACAATTCCTTCACCCTGAGGTGAATTCAATCACAAGGACAGTTATGGCATTTATATATCACACTAGTTATACTTTGCAGATTCTGAGGTTGAAGAAAGGAAAGGTTTAAGGAAGGAAAAGGTTAAACAGATTCTCAGTAAATGTGAGGACAACTAAATCTTCCAATGAAATCTAGACAAGCCTTTCCCAGCAGTAACAGTCTACAACAAGCTTCCACCTATGCGAGTCAAACAATATCAAAGTCAATGGACTAGACGAGTCTTCATGGAGCCAAGACAGCCAAAGTGAATTGGAACACAGTCTATGGAGCTGAGGCACTTCTTAGATCAGAAACAGACTTGCACCAAGTTAGAGAGTTTGTAGAAAATCACTTGTAGGGTCACAAGCTGTTAAGCCTGTGAGACCAAGAGTTGGACTCAACTCTAACCGTAAGAAAATGCAATTCCCAACTACGAAAAGCACAGCTAAATGGTAAAAAGGTAAGTACCCCAAGCCTAAACAGTACCTCTGGTTTGCAGACACGTGGTCCAGCTGGATTCTGTCTGGCTACAGTGCTGCAGACCCTGTGTTCCTTTGCCTCAGTCATGGGGACAAGAGGGAGAACATCTGGAGGGTTCAGCGACACTTTGCAGTTTCAGCACTTAGCAAACTGCACTGTCGCGGATCTCAGATACCAGTTGGGCTTCCTTCACTCCTTGGGTCCTGCACTCTGGTGAGGGGACTTGGGATCTGGTTGTCCTGCTTGTGGTGAGTCCCTTGGATACTCCTGGAGTTTCTAGGCAGATTTGTTACCGCATCAGACGTTTCGCTTGACTACGGATTACTCAAACCCTGGCATTCTGTTCTTACAGCAACAAAGAAGTACAGTCAGGAAGGCAAGATGGTCCAGTGGAGCTCTTCTCGGGGTTAGTTGGTCCCACTAACCCAAGGGGAGATGTAATTCTGTCCGGAGCTTCTCTGTCGAAATGAAAAAGGAGTTTCAGCACAGCAGGGCTTCACCGGGCAATTCAAAGGTCCAAGAGGATGAACCAAGCTTTGTTCACGGTTCTTCATCGGGTGTTTCTCCCAGTGGTCTACTCTGCATGTAGTCCCAAAACCCTCGCCTTTTAAGCAGGTTTTTCCCATTCATGCACAGCCTAGGCTGTCAATCACAGAGCAGGTTGGGACCCTCCCTCACATCCTGCCCTTCAGACACATGCATAGGTGGTTTTCAGGGCTGAAGTATTCCAAAGGCAAAACAAACAAAAGGCTCAAATATGTCTCAACGCACGGAGTAAAACCCAAGAAAAACCTCACAAAGTGTAAATGGTGAATAAAGAAGACAGGGGACAGTTTGTCAAAATGGTCACCCATGGGTGCTGTATTGCAGCTAAGGGTTCAGCCTGTGGTAGAAAAACACAATGGTAATAACAATTAAACCACTGCCACCAGCCATTTAATGTAGTGAGGGTAACATAAAAATATTACATGAGAATATAGGCTAAGGGGCTACAAGTAACCCCCTAGCACTCCACATAAAATGGTGCGTGCTGGACCTACAAAGAGAAAAGGTAGGTAAAGTCAATTTCACTTTACTATCCTTGGGAACAGTAGTTCACACAAGAATAGGTTTTTAAATCTTATGAGAAATCTAAAGGATTGCTCTGGGACACTGCACTGAAGGTGCTGTGTATCATCATACACAAAGTAGATGACTATTGAGTTTGTCAGACTCCAAAAACAAAGGAAACACATAACGCAAATCAAGTCAAAACACATGAGAGAAAACAAGGTCTCACTCACTACAGGGTTAAAATGTAAAAGTCTTACATTGCAACAACAAGCTGGGGTTCTCCAAGGATGATGGGAATCAGCACAGAAATGAGAATTCTCCCTAACACAATCGTTTGACCTTGGAAAAGTAATGGCAGGCAGGGGTGAGGTTCCAGTTGATGCTACAGTTTTGTGTTTAGGTGTCCCTGGCGGCCTGTGCGTTTCTCCTGTCATAACATAATGTGATGTCAGTATGTCAGTGGCAGAGTAAATAAATCCACAGCTCAGATGGCAAACAACACACACCAGTCTGTAGCATTGTGTGGTGTGATATGGTTCAAGTTCAGTGCTGGTGTGTGGGGAGCAACCAAGCAAGGGGTTCTAGCGAGCCTGAAAGCAAAATCTCGTCTTGGTCGTAGGAAGCCACCTTTCAAAAGTCAAACTGATGAAGTGCCAAATACGTAGGACAATAGACTAGTGTTTAAAGACAGCCTGCAATAGCGGTTGCAACTGCGTCACGAATACAACTCTGGGAATTGTTAATTGTGCCCATGCACACAATGCGCATGACTAAAACAAAATCCATTTCAAATCGAGGAAAACCTTGCAGAAAGTGTAGTTAAAGTGATGCATACCACTTGCAATGCAGCAATAACTGGCATGTTAAAAAACAGTAAAACCGTCCGATGCGGGAGAGAGCAGGAGCATCTAAAACTTGGCCGTCCAGAAAAGGAATGGGAGGCCATACTGTGGATGGCTTGGACTACTGTTGGTCCCTCATGGACCATTAGTCCAGCCGCGCAGTACAGGTTGGTGTGCAGCTGCAGAGACAACTGATTAATTATGACTGCTGCTTCACTGAACTCTAAAACACAGTCATTTAAAGAAATGGAAGTTAAAATCCGGCCCTTTCAGCCAGTCTAGAAAACAACTGTACTTGATTATCGACCTGGACAGGCCATCATTAAACTAGCTATCTCTCTGATGTAGAAAACACAAGCAAATACTGCGCATCATTAGCATGCCTTCAACAAATAATTACCTCTTTTTGAGCTGATTTTCAATGCCTTTTTCAAAAAACGCTCACAGAAACGAACCGCACTTCCCTACTGATAGGATCATATAACTAAACTAACTTACTGCTTACCATTAAATTGGACTACTCGGTCGGTCCAGAAGTTACAGCAAGACCCCACCGCGTACAATGCTGAGTGATCCGCTGCATGCCAAGCCGAAACAGACACACCCTGAATAGGGGCTCTGCAAGTCATGTGAGAAGGTGCTGCACGTGCGCCCATCATCATCACACCACCGCACGGGATGGTCATTGGCTGGCAAACAGCCAATGACAATTCCAAACATTCTGTTTCAATGGAAGATCTGCAACGTTTACAATCTTTGCGCCCACATTATACTGGTGGGGCCAGACCTCCAGCACCCCGCCAGCCTCCGAAGGGGCCTAAATGAAATGACTTAGATAAAATGCGCAGAGCCTACAAGCTCTCTGCAGTAAATATATGGAAAAGTGTGTAAAATGGGATGCACCCCTGTTTATCTGTGTGATCACACTGATCAGGATCAGCTGAGATGCCACTGATTTATTTAGTTGCTGTAATGTTGTGCCTCGCTGAGTGACAAAAGCAATACAGAGAGATAAATGAGAATACTTCTTTTCTCTGTACTCCCTGGGTGCCGGAGGAGGAGGACAGTGCCCCACGCCCTGAATAAGGAGCCACCACTGGTATTATGTAGGCATTGCTGACAGCGAGATCCCTTGCATGAAGCGCACATGCTCTCTGCCACTGTCATCTTCTGCAGTTCAGTGAAGGTCACCCAACACCCCCGTCCTTATGATACCCGGCTCAGCCTCCCAGCAGCTCAGCACATGGACAGCCAGCATACTAATATGTTCAGAAAATATTGGCTTCGGAGGTCTGGTCTATCAAGGCGACATGTATAGGTTGAGCACAAATGTTGAGTTCTAGAACTTTAGGAATAGATGTACTGTGAGTTGCGTCTTACTGAGTTGTGGTTTAAAAGCCAAGGAAACCACTAATAAAGTGAGTTGCTTGAAAAAAGGCTCAGATAGAAGACAGCGCCAAATATAGGTTGCAAAAGCAAATTATTATTTTATTATGATAGGTTTATCCTTGTTGATGACACGTGTTTCGGCTTTCCTTTAAGCCTTTTTCAAATCAGGGCCTTGTTACTGATTATTAATGCAACCTGTTATCAAAAAATTATTATTGCAGACAAACATTCAACCAATTCAAAAACTGTTCAAAACAAACATTGTAGAGTGCATTAAGAAGCATAATCATAAAAAAACATAAAAAACCATAGAAACATGGTGGGAGGTGGGAGAGGAGTACAGAATATCAGATTTCATTCATACAAATGAGTATATTCAACAATGTTCAAAACAAAATGAAACATAACAAAAATACAGAAAAACAAGGGTTGGCAATGGGGAGGATTTGTAGGATATAGAGAAATAAAGAGAAAAGGTAATTTTAGTCCTTTTTTTGGTGCGAGCATGTTGCACATTTCATAATTTCAAAAAAGAAAATAGGTAATTTTTACCTTAATTGTTGCATGCCACCATATTATATCTTGTTGATATTCATCAATGTTAGGGTTTGATTCCTTCAATAATAAATACAGGTTTTGTGAGCATTTCGTTCGAACGTTTCATTGGTGCAACCCTTTTTGGGTACATAGAAGTGCCGTTCTGTCCATTGATAATGTATTTGTTAACCCTCTAGATTTAATGTTCGCAGGAAAATGTATTTGCTTTAAAAATTACTTGTTAATTATTTCAATTTAATTATTTCCTGCAGATCGCTCTTTAAACGTGTAACTATTACTATTTTAAATAGGTCTTGCTGCATTGTTGTCAAAATAGCCATGGAAAATCTAGGGATTCGATTCTATGACACCTAACTTATTTTCATGTTAACTGTTCTAATGTTTTACATGACGGCTCCTAGTGCACGCATATTCTAAGTCTAAGTAACACATTCTTTACAAGAGACTATAGTTTGTTGATAGTCTCTTACCTTGGGTGATCTCATTCAGCGTTCACTCGTGTGCGTCTGTTCCTCAAGGGGGTGCCAAATGGCGTCTGCCCGGACTATTTGTTGTTATGATGTCGTCATGGGGATAGACTCGCCAGAGTCCCTTTTCTATTGTTATTACTATTGTTGACGCTTCAGATCACGTCAGCCATCTTTTGAGATTCAGGATGCCGCAATCTTGTAAAGCGGGGCTTATTCTGCCCGATTTACAAGAAACTTGTCTATTTGAGACTAAGTTTATCTTCGTGAAACTATAAATCTTTTAATTAGGTCAGCTTTGAATTATAGGTATTTTGACCAAAATCAGAGTGTAATGATTTTCCAGAGCAATCTTCTAAAATGTGTTTTGGAAAAATGCTAAAACACACAATTTGCTTCGAAAATAAGTCACGTGGGTTTTAAAACCTTCCAAATATTAGTATCAATGTCTGGTTCAAAAAAGTGAACCATTATTGTTGCGCATGTGGGGCTCAACATGATAGTTCCTCTTCCTAGCCAAAAATGGAGTGGTTTGGCAATTCGACTCACGTATAAAGTGTGACTCCGCTAGATTTAACGTGTGTGAATCTAGTAAATATGTCAATTTGTTTTTAGAGAGATGGAAAATAATTAGTTGGGTAATTAATCTCTTTCAGAAAATCCAATATTTATATACTCAGCTGTCATTGGAAACATGTAAAGCTAGATAAGAGTCAGCATTAAACCCTTCCTGTGGGTCAGAATTTAAAGCAAAATGTGGATGTTAGCCATATCTGAGAGAGTAGTTTGTTACAAAAAAGACACCATTTCATTGTCTGTATTGAGGCCCTGGACAGTAGAGTTGAATTTACAGATAATTCTGGCCTCTGCTTGGCGTAATTTTGTCTCCTTGTTGCCTCCTCTTTTACCTAATGTGATTCTTTGGAGACCTATGAATCTGATGTCCGCCATGTTGGCCATTTGGTGTTCTTTCTGCCAGTGACAAGTCAAAGGTAGTCTCAGATCTTGGCTCCCAATCTTATCCAAGTGCTCCCGTACACAAATTCTAAGTTCTATTATGGTACTACCTATGTACACCTGGTTGCATACACAGATGATACCATACACAACATATTTATTCTTACAATTAATTTGCTGAAGAATCTTAATCTCGTTGATATTCGTGTCTCTGAATATATTTGTTTTAGCATACGCATACTTGCACATTGTGCAATATCCACATTTCCTGAAACCATTGTTGGGAGACTGTAGCCAATGTGTTGGGTGCATTGTGTCCCGATCCTGTAACATCAAGGGGTCAGTTTGCTCTTTAGTGTTTCTGCCCGTCTAATGATGATTCGTGGTTTTGGGTCAATATGATTTTTAATATTATCGTCTAGTTTTAAGAGGTGCCAATGCTTGGAAAGGATTTTATTCAAATGTTTGTGATCACTGCTAAATTTAGTGATAAACCCCACTTTAGGCTGTTCAGTTCGTCTCACACGTGGTTCCAAGGTCTGTTCATGTGTGAGAACTCTACTTTTGTTCATGGCTCGTTTCACACAGTTTTCTGAGTATCCTCTAGCTATGAATCTTGATTTTAATAATACGCATTCCTTCTCAAAAGATGTAGTTGTTTCACAGTTCCTTCTTGCCCGAATAAACTCTCCGGAAGGTATGTTAAGGGTGGTGGGTCTGTGATGACAACTTCTGGCGTGCAGGGTTGAATTGGCCCCGGTAGGTTTTCTGAATGTACATGTCTTAAGTTGATTTTGGTCTACATAGATTGTTAAATCTAGGAAATTGATTGATTGATCATAACAAGTTCCAGTGAAATGTATTCCCAGCTCGTTATCATTAATACGATTTGTGAACTCAATAAATTCAAGTTTACTACCTCTCCAAATAATCAAAACATCATCAATGTATTGCATCCATTTTAATAGTTCTTTCTGGTATGCTTTTTCTTGATAGAAGATGGTGTATTCTAAAAAACCCATGAAGATGTTTGCTAAAGCTGGAGCATATTTTGTGCCCATTGCTACACCTTTGTTTGTCTATAATAGCAATTGTTAAAGTTGAAGATGTTACATTCAAAGGTTAGTGCAAGCATTTCTTTGACCATTAGTACTTGTTGATATATTGATGAAGAGTCATCTTTAAAAGTGTGATCTATACTTGTAATCACCCATTGATGTTGAATAGATGTGTAGCTTGCCTTCACATCAAGATTTGCTAGTTGATAATTATTTCTCCATTCAATAGTTTTTAGATTTAGAATTGCATCAGTGGTGTCTTTCAGATATGCTTTCAATTTACTCGCTCTCAAAATAGTACCTAGGTATTGAGAGATATTTTCCGTTGCCCACCCAATCCCACTTAGGATGGGCAGGCCTTCAGGTATTGTGTCATATTCCTTATGTACTTTTGGTAAAAAGTACATAGTTGGTATTACTGGTTCTTTGATGTACAGGAAACTTTTTTCATCATCAGTCAAAAGACCTTTACGATACTAATTGAGTATTTCTTGCTCCAACTTTTGCACAATTTGGTTTGTTGGACTGGAGGATAATACCTCATATCAACCAGGTGTTTCCTAAAATGTTCTCCTTCTCCCCTTATTCTGTCTTCTTCTCACCCTTTTTCCCGGCAGCCAACCCCCTGTTTACTCCTTCTGTCCGTCCCACTTTGCTTATACCGCCATAAAGAGTCCATATGATCTCTACAACCATTTCCATCAATCAAACGTCTCCTCTAGTTTGTCCAGTACAGTATTTTCCAGAAGCCTTTTGCTTCTTAACAATTACCTTTGTACAGCGTTGATTCTTCAACCCGGATGACACATGCAACATTTGTTTTTCCAGCTTGCTCCATTGTTCCCTGAATGAACAAAGGGCTGATCTTGCAACTGAATGTTCCTGTCTCATTTCGCTCTGCCACACTGCAGAACACCTTTTAATGTGTGCATTTATTTTCTCAAATCCAACATTGCCGTGCGGATTAATGCACCCCCAGCCTTTAACTGGGCTATGGCCTAAATCAAATTCTAATTACTAATAGGAAAGTGTATGGAAAGCCATTGATCTTGGTGGCCCGTTTTCATACTCCATTGCATGAGAGCTTTTAGCAGGATATATCAGAATATTTTTCCTGCCACATCAAGTAGGGCTATTGGGCGGTAGTTGCCCGGATCTATTCGAAGACCCTTTTTAAAGATCGGGACTACTACCGCCGTCTTTCAGGTCAAGGGAATCTGTGCTGTTACTGAAATGGCTTTGAATAGTCGGTGCAGAAAGATGGACCAAAGGTCAGGATTTAATTTCAGCTGAGCATTAGTCAGCCCATCTGGGTCAGGAGCTCTGGAATTTCTGAGTCTATTTATCAAGTCTTGCATGATTGATATTTCGATGTCCAATATCTGGTCCTCTATGCTCGGGCTGACAAAGTGATCATAAGCTTTGATGGTCATCGGGGGTTCATCGTCTTCCACCCCTTGTGGATTGGCATAATAATTGACCCAAGTGTAAGCCTAGATTGGATTAGTCAGCAACACATCTGTGGGGTAACCATTTGGTTTATTGTTGCCCATATTGCCGCAGTGTTCCTTGTTTTAAGTTTGTCCAGCATATATTGAGCGTCTTGGTTTGTCATGCATTTTTTAGGAATTTTCAGCCAGTTTCAGTACTTTTGTTTTAGTTTACAAATTGCCTCTGCATTATTACTTGAATTGCTATGTTTTACTCGTAATATTTACTTTTTTAGGTTCTTTTTCATTCCCACAATCTGCTTATCATATGCGTGTTTGTGTGTCATTGCTGGCTTTCATCCTCCCCCTCTTTGAATAGTTGTAAATTCTTGGAATAAGGGGGTGTAATTTGTGCCTTGGTTGTCCTTACTCTCCAACGTCGCTTTGATTGAGGATGTTAGTATTTTGATCAGATTCAGCAGGTCTTTTTTTTGGATAGGAAGTCTATTTCTACCGGGGTTTATCCTCGTGTTTACTTCAAATCTCTCCAGTGTTTCCTTGTTGATATTATGGCAGACCATTGTTTGTGATCATTATTATTGGTTTTACACACCACCGTACTCTCTATGAACCTAAATTTAAGGAAACGCATATAGTCTAGAATCTGTTTGCTCTTCATTCCATTCCAGGTAGCTTTCCCCAGGATACCACCTTTGGTTATCCCATTCAAAATTATGCAATCTCTGGATTGCAGAGACTGTCTCCAAGCAATTCCTCTTTCTTCTTTGTTTGATGAAGTTGGCCCTTGTTCTGTGAGTGTGTTGTTGTGTCTATCTAGGCATGAGCAGTTCAAGTTGCTTACAATTATTATTAACGGGTCACTTCATTTCTCTCTTTCTTCTTCAATCAGCAGCGCAACATCTTCTGGCATGCACCTCATTCTTTGGTCTGCTGGGTTCCAAAAGATCTTGACAAGTATCAACGTTCTATGGATGGAGGTTTGGCCATTTGATAATTTAAGTGCAACAAGATGTACAAAGGGTGTAGGTTGAAGGTTGTACAAAAGCGCCCATTCTAGATCGTTTTTACAGCTACTAGTAGCCCACTCATTGGGCGACCCAGCTTTTCTTTTAAAGCTGGGTTTAAAATCACCCAATAACCCTCCAGAAGAGGTGGTACAACTAACCATACTTCTTGGAAGCATAATATGTCAGCATCTAGTTGAAGGTTTTCACTTTCGTGAAATAAGTGTGACGAGCCTCTCGCATTCCAGCTTGTTATTGACCAATTCATTTTTTTCCTTGATGTTTGATGATTTTGCATGTGCATTTTTTCAGCCAGTAGCCCGCTAGCCATCTCTAGTTGGCTGCATCCCCGTCCGTTGTTATCTTATTGTTCTTGAGCTGTTTTAGTGGCCCTTCGCTTGATCTTCTATCATAGGAGCCTTATCCGGCCTGTTTGGCTTTTTGTTTCGCTTCAACACCGACGATCTTGTCTTCACAGTGTTTATTTATTTTATTTCTTTATTTGCATTATTTTAAAGCACTCACACAGCCCGCGGGCATTGAGGCGCTGTTACAGGAATTGTTTGTTTTTTAGTTGCATAACCGTTTTTTTTATCTTAGTTGCGTATCTATAACGTGCTTAAATACCCAGAGGTTTCTAATTGTGGACTCGGGGACCAAACCTGTGTTGCTTAGTGTCGACTTGCTTCCAAGGCGAACACATTGCCACTCTACTATCTTCCTGGGTTTATAGTATGCCTCTGTTTTTTGTCCCTCAGATCGAACCCCATAAGTCTCAGGTGATGTGCTTCCTCGAACAACCTCTGTTTTTCTAGAGGCTAGATTTCTGATCACTTTGTCTGTGTTCTGCTCCTCTGGGAACTCAACCAATTTGAGGTCTTTGGTTGACATGATCCTAAGTGTTTCCATGTGGTGGAGAAACCTTATCATGTTTGCTCTGTTCATTATAAGCCCATTGTCACACTCAAGCATTCTCTGTAGACATAGTGTTAAGCCGTCCTTCCTAGAGGTGTCGATTTTTTCTTTGCTGTCTAGGTGTTGACGGTCTTTAGCTATTATTTTGGGGTCAGGTTTAGGGAAACTTTTATCCTTGGTATTGCTTCTATGGGTTCTTCTTCTTTTTTTCCAAATTACGCCCATCTTTAGCATTGTTTTGAATTGACTTTGGTGATACTAGCGGCTTACTTGGTTCTTTTAAGTTTACCTTTGGCTTTGTGGCGGCCACTGATTTATTTTTTACAGTTTCCTTAGCCTGTACTTGTTTCTTAAATCTAACCACAATTTTTGATGGTGGTAGATCTTTTTGTTGGCTCCGATCAGCTATGTGGGCCAATTCAAATATAGAGGGGACCTTTAGCATCCTATCATTTGAATTGTCCTCATCCTTCTCAGAGGTCTCCTTTTCCGGGTCCTCACATTCACAGAATTCTTTGGATGCTGCACTGTTCTCCAGCTGAATGCCATCTGCCCCTGAAATGCTATACATTGAAAGATCCATCAGATCATCTTCATCAGAGTCTCCACTGCTAATCTCGTCCTGCTCCTGTCTGTTGTCATTAAAAGACGTCTCCCTATCAGTTAATTTTCTCTGCTTGTTCAACTTCGTCGGGCATCCTGTGTCCAGACTTGGAATCGAGAGGTTTTTGATAAATGACCAGCTGCTATTTGACTTTGTTTTAGGGAGATTTATTTGTTTTTTCAATTTCTTTGTAAGCACTTCCTTTTTACCGCACCCCCCTATTATTTTGAGTTGCTTTCATTTTTTTTCTTCTCTTCCCGCCCTGACCTCAGTGAGGGTTTCAGACCATTGTAGGTATTTTGTAAACATTGTACAGATTTTCTGCACTTGTTTGTTAACACATGAGCTTTCCTGTTCCTTTTGGCTAGTAGGGGTTAATCCTGTAACTTCTTGGATCCCTGGGCCGGTATTACAACAGGGGTCGCTCCTTTGACCCGTGTTTCCTTCTGTATGCCAAATTCCCCACCAAGATTCTCCGTAGATGTGTGAAACACAACATTGTCTTTCCACTGCCTTGTAGTATCTTTGAGAGGAGTGGTCAATTGGGATGCGGAACTATAGGCCTGAAGGTCAGGCTTAGAGGATCTCAAAAAGTCTAATTCTGCTTAATTGTCCAGTTTAGCTTGAGCTAAGGTTTCTCTTTAGACTTCAAGGACCACCAAGCTTTTGTCCCCATCTTGCCTAGCACATCCTTGCCGATTGAAGATATAGACATACGTCTTTCATTTTTTTCCCTTTATAATCGGATCCAGGATATCGTGTAGTAGTTGGGTCACCCCCGCCGCACTATTGTCCATGAATCCCTCTGCAAATATCATTTTAGTGTTGACCATTGCCAGCATTGTAGAGAGGTCTTTGAGCGTTTTGTCTAGTGATTCATAGAGTTTCATAAAAGGTGACAGAATCCCTGTTAGAGTTGACACTAGATTGAAATCTTTTATTGTCGCTTAATGTTTTAAGGATGTCTTTAACCATTATTTCAGAGGTTTCCAGGAGTAGTTCATCTGGTATGTCTTGCTCATCGTCATCAAGGGCTTCTCACTCTTTTGTTCTTTTCGCTAGCTTTGGCCGATTTGAGTTGAAGAAGAATCTCCTATCGCTTAGGTCTTCACCTAAAGCTAAGGAGGGTGGTTTCCATATATTTGTCCCTGAGGTACCACGTCTCATTATGTTGTTTGCCAAGTTACCTACGTTGAAGTTATTGTGCCAACAACCAAGCTTTCCCCATTCTTTCTGTGAGTTGCCGCCCATCTGGCCATTTTGCCCTAAATGTAATTTCTGTCTTTTTTTCTTTAGGTTTCCTCCTTCCTCTCTTGGGGTCACTTGTGGTAGCTTAAACCATGTGTCTGTACCAGTCTTGCTTGCTGGACACATGGCGTCATCCAGGTCTTCCAGCATTTTTCTTTTCTCTACTGTTTGTTCTTTTGCCCCAGCAGAAGTCGGGGGCTTGTTAACTGCTCCAGCCCTGTATTGTTTCTTCTGTTCGGCACAGAATTTTGATTTGGGGGCAAATCCAGCCAGACACACCCTGTCTCTTCTGTGGACTCAGCTTGCATTACTGGGAGCCCTATCTGCCCCCTCTCCTGATTGCTCGGTTGTTTCAGATGCACCAAGTTCCTCGAGCCACCCCGGCTCTCTTTGCCAGTGTCCGGCTTCCTTCCTATTTCCCTTGGGGTCTTCATTTGCTCTACTGATAACGTGTTCACTTCATTATCCGCATTTACAATTAAGAATTGGGCTTGCTCTCTGGGCCCCTTGTCAAACTCACAGTCCGTCATTTGGAAGTGAGGATATTCATCCCCACACAAACCCTCCCAGGATGCGCATCTCTTCACTCAGTGCGCTCCGGGTGTCGCCTCAATTCCTGGCAACTCATTGTCAATAGCGTGGTTATCAGTTGTTGCGGCTGTCCTAAACCCAACTTCCACAATCACATTTAGCGGTATATTTGATGGAATTGTGTCTTTCTCCAGAATCTAATGGGGGTTTTATGACCACAGGGCTCCGGAGGGCCTTTACTGTAGGTACGGCGCCATCAGTTCCTGGTTGGTTTGCCTCCACTGTTGGCTGGATTATCCCCCCTAGCAGCCCCAGTCGAGAGGGTATATACTTGGGTTGCCAAAGGGGAGCATTCAGTGAAGAGAAGGCGGTCTGGGGGTGGGGATGGATTGAGTCCACCATCTCCATGAGTTGTTTAAATGATATCCACCGATCATTGGGTTACACCCTCTTACCGTGTATGCAGCACTGTAGCAGAATCCGCCCAAGCGCCACCAGCCACCCTCCACTGGACACCAGACACTCGGCACACACTCCGCCCCGCTCCGCACCATGTGCAAGTTTTATGATGAAAGTGAGCGTGATTGGGGACGGAGTTTCAAGTTCAATAGCAGCAGAGAGTGTCTGGAATTGTAGTTCTTTCTGAACTTGTAGTCCGTGATTCGCAGTAGAGTGGAAAGTAAATCTTTTACACTCTCCAAAATTGCAGTAGCCAAACACCAGCACTGTTAGCAGTCAGTGCAGCACACCAGACACTCTGCACACACTCCGAATTATATTTAATCATTGTACTTCAGAGAGGACGTTGTGTTTCCAACAGTAAAGTCTATTATTGATACATTGTGACAGTGGGTAATAGATATTAACTAAAGGGCACATGTTGGTGGTATGGTAAGGTAAGGTAAGCAATCTTACATGATGCCCTTCTGCCAATAATGCTGCTCTCACTGTACATGGCACTGCATGAAAGGCAGGGAGGTGGTAAGTTGGATAGCAGTTGGTTAGCAGGAAAGGCAGATTCGGAACATCTTCAATGTGTAAGGGCATCAGGTATTCTGGGAGTCCAAGACAGAGATGACTATGATTTTGTGGGTGAAGGTTAAGTAGGGCATGATGCAGCATAGTGTACACAGGTGGAACAAGCAGTTCTGCTACGTCACTAAATTATGTTGTTGGTACCAAAGTTGTTTTTCGTGATTACTTCAATGATTTAGGGGGAGGGGGGCATGGACGACCCGAGCGATACAGATGGTGTATCTGTTCCTTCCATGTAAACAATCAAATACAACCAACAAATTAAAATATGGAGAACACATACCCCAAACAGAAATAGGAAACAATGAAAACATAAAATACTGGACCGTTCTTTCACCCACATAGCTCCGTAGATATGTTACAATCAGTGATACCAGCAGAACAGGGCACAATAAAGATGTCCATTAATATTACGGCCTGATCTGTTTACATTTCAAAAAATACTAAGTGTGCAATGCTCTTTGGCCTACAAAAAGATATCAGTTTTACAGTTAACCTATATATTTTCTCGACTAAAACTACCCGCCATTTCGAATGGGAATTACTTATTTACTCCCTAGAAAATAATTGCACTCCCAACTAAAAACCATGGGCAGTATTTTACTCCTACTTCAAAATCCAAAATCCTTTGTTGCACTGTGCACTTGCCGGTGCTGATGAAAAATCACATCTTAACACTTTTAAAGTGTTAAACAGATGATGAAGTTTAGCTTAGTTTTATATATATCTTATAGAAAGTCAAAATAAAAGTATTTAGCATTAGTACGAATATTGTAACATGTTGGAAAGTTAGTGTTCAAAGAACAGACCATACTATTTTTAATGAATTATCAGACAGACACATACGGTACTTGCTATTGGCATTTGACATTAGTAATACTGGCCGACATGCAACTCACACTTTGCCATGAGATGCATTGTGCCACAGGCATATTTCAGCAGACACAGTTCAGCACATTAACTCTAAAGTCAATGGTCTCTGAAAAAGCCCATATTAAAACAATGAAACCATTAGTGTTTTTAATTGGAGGTTCCACATGCAATAAAACCTATCATCAAGAAATCAATAGCAATTGCTCATGTATTTTACATTATAAACTATTATTATATATCAGGACTGAACTGTTGAAATTACTAGCCTTGAGATAACATAATTATATAGCGTATTTTAGTAGGTCAGTAACTGTGATCACCCTCATCTTTGCTGGCATCATCTTCACTTTCAGAGTCTGCGAAGTCATGATTGTATCCAAACTCATACAAGTCTAAACAAGGTAGATTGTTTTCTAAACAGTTACCTGGTAGAGTGCATAGTTTAGTCACATGTTTTCTGAACAGTTACCTGGTAGACTGCATCGTTTAGTCACACACAAACAGCTTATCAACTGCACAATGGAGAATAGGAAGTTGTTCACTATATTCCGTTTGCCAGCCATGTTCAATGGGGTATTGAATTGTTGGTTGTGATTAGTCATCTTGTTTCCAGATCATGACCCAGTAATTGACTCGTTTCATTGCAGATGTTGCCAGTGCAAGTTTTGTCATACTGTTTCTGGGCTCATATACTTGAAATGAATGTACCCAGTTTGTCAAGAATCTGTACATGATGTCTTGTTCTTGTATTGCAAGTGAATCAAGTGCCAACATTGTATCTTTTGTGTGTACTAAATGTTTTCCAGTGTGACATTTTACCTTTCTCTGACAAAGGAACCGTCAATTCAATTGCGACAATGCATAACATGCAGGTATTGCAGAAGGCTTTTAGGACCCAAGAATATCTGCAATGTAAATGATATGTTTTGAAGCAAGCCAAATTATTGCTCAGGGGTTAGTTTAGTACATTTCTGTAGCATTGATGGCATGACCAATCTCATGGGCAACCTAGATTGTCCAAAGAAAAAAACGAGGAGGCCATCTCTCTACACCGCCAACTGCAAAGTCTTTTTTGGTCATGTGTACATGCTGGAGTATTTTTTAAGCTTGGCAACCACGTATTTCATCTTTGGAATTCATGTGTCCATGATGTTGTAGTGGGTTGGTGCAATTCCCTCAAGCATCTATTATTACCTTGTCAAATGCTTGATTGAATTTAGTTTGCATGTGTAAAACACTAAGGGGGTCAATTTCAAATTAATTGGAATGTGAAGGCAAAGCGTAAAATCAGTTTGCACTTTTCTTTTATGCTTCAGTTCATTTTACTGCTCTCAAGAGGCATAAGGGCAAAGTGGAGATAGCATCTGCTTGCTTTTCTTCTCCATTTTAGGAGAGGAATTGATTTTAAGCCTGTATGGAATTTGGTGCATGTGTAAAACCAAATATTCCAATAGAAAATATCATGATTTTACACCTGGTGACTAGCAGGTGGAGTTCATTAAAATCCATTCTAAAATACTGTCTGCAAAGCATATTTGCAGGTGATGTTTTATCTCTCTTAAAGCAGAGAGGGAAAGAAAAGAGTAGAGGCAATTTCGACTTCCTTTACTCTATATGTGCCCTCTGCTTTGAGAGTGTAGAAAACTGCATGTACTTACTATTTCGTTTAAAATGGCCCCCAAGTATTACTTTAAATTATAGTCCCACTATTTCTACGGAATTCTTTCGGTGTTCGCTACAGTAAGGGCATTGAATTTCTAATCACCCTTTAACTTATCCAAAGCGTGTCCACCTGTCATGCCATCAGCATTTGCAACAGATAAGATCCATTCATGTGGGGTATTTGTAACTGGTTTTGTTGTGTGTTTGCTCTTTGTGCTGCTGCTTTGCAGTGGTGGTAGTGTTGATGGTGGGACTGCCTTCAACATTTCTGTCAGTTTGATTTTTTTGTTGTCAAAGATGCATAGTGCCATCATTATAAAGCAGTATGTGTGGTACAGCAGATGCTTTAAAGAGCCCTAATGACTCATTTTAATCGAAATGAACCTGTGATTGTTTACAAATGTATTCTTGCAAGTAGCAATCTGTCTCATCTTAACTATGTAACAGTACCACATGTCATTTAAATATATAAGTTCGTCTTGGCACTTGAACACAGATGCAGTTTATCCTTTTTGATAAGATCCCATTTCCATTCATTCTTTGTGCTAGTTTCAGAGCTCAGTCTCTGCGGTTTGAATTCAGAGAGCATGGAGCTGGCAAACATCTTTTGTAAGGCTCTGAATAAAATGGCATGGATTGCAAGGTTGGCAAGTTCAGGTCCGTCGTGTGAAAATGGGTTTGCAATCTGTTGACTTTCAACAAGGAATGTTTGTATTACAATAACCTCCCTGCTTAGTACTTCTTTAGAGTTGTCATGATGTTTATGCAGTGATGATTGCTCTTATATCACTACCATGGTCAATGCCTGTTCATATATATGCTCTTAGTAATGCACCAGATGTTGAGGAGTATCATCAGCTCCAAAAGCATATATTGAACTATTCGTTTTCCTTACAACCCAGTTTCATCTTTCAAATTCTTCCCATGCTACAGGATATGACTCTTTCAAAACACAAATTTCTTCAAGATCTCAAGATCGTATGTCATCATCCCAGAGCATGTATTAACGTTTCAGGCAATTCAATATATAATGACTGATTGCACCTATGACATGTAAGCATTCCAGTGACTATATCTAATACATGCAAAGATTCAACCATTGCCATTTTCTCCAGAATGTGTTATTTGTAGGGTTACACTGTCTTTGAACATTGTCAAACTTTTTTTCAGACAAATTACTGAAGGTCTTGAGTTTCCCATATATTGATACATTTGGTTTGTAACTCCTCTACCTTATTAAGAACTTCTATAAATGGATGTTTCTTGAAGAGCACCTTCAGATAGCTGGCATACAGGGCCAAATGTGTGTGTTTGTGGACTCTTTTAGCACAAACAAAATGCTTATCATTGATAAATAGTTGTACAGTGCTTTCCCTGTACCAATCTTCCCACATTTTTGGAATACTGGACACATTAGCAAAATAGTGACTATCACAAACGAATACATACATATGCATGTAATACTGGGTTGTAAGACAAATCAACCACAACAACACTTTTCCGACATAATGAGTTGTTTAACAGTGCAAACGTTTTGTTTGCAAAACATACGTCAAATTTCGTCCAGCGGTTTTCACTGTACGCCTGAGCAAAAACTGGGCTTCTTCCTCTATAGGAAAATGAATGGAGACGAGGCTAAAACAGCATTTTTTTAGCTTTCTTAATAGCTTTTTTATCACCACATTTTAGTTAAGTTGATTATCAAGTTCCAGTGTAAACCCAAAAATGTAATTTATAATACCACTTGACTTCATGGTGCATTTGGCTGGTATTTTGCAAACAACATGTGTTTCAAGGGCCCCTCCCCACACTACAAACTTTGGGTTGGATTCATTCAAAAATGAAAAAGTTATTAAGAAAGTAAAACATGTTGCTTTGGACCTACTCTCATTCATTTTCCCATAGAGAAAAAGTCAAAATGTCTGTGCAGCACATAGCAAAAACCACTGGATGGAATTGAACAGGTACAAAACAACTGGAACATGAAGGGTTGACTCGATTTCTAGGAGGGGTCTGGGGTTAATCCATCCAGTAGTTGTTAACATATGTGACAGAAAAGGGGGTCCCCCCCTTCTACCAAAATTACAGCGATATCTCCCATGGTGCTTTGCAGGAGAGAGGCTTTGCAGAAATAAATAAAACACAATAATTTTTTGTTCGATATGAGAGATAACCAAGGTTATAACGGGTTTAACCGGTTTAGTGAAAAATGAAAAGTGGAAAAAATGCCATTTGTGGGAGTACAAAGGAGGAAATGGCATCAAGCTAGAGGTGGCGAGGGAGAAAGAGGACATCATGTGAAATTGGGGAGGTGGAGGGGGTGGGTAAAGTTCAGAGCTTGAATGCGTTTTGCATAACCGGGTTATTCAGCGGGATAACCACATTTATAATGGAAAAGCGATCAGGAATGAAAGTGCAGCACGCAAACTGACGAGTGTTGAGAGTGATGGGAGAGGGTTAGGGAGGGAAAAAAGACTTGAGAGGAGTGGGGGAGCAGGGCAAGTGCCTCGGAGGGTAGGGACAAGTTTGGGATTTTGCATGCTTTTTACAGCTAACTGTGGTTATTTGTGGTTGTTTACAGATAACTGTTGTTATGTGTAGTACATTGCTAATATAACCGCAGTTATGGGAACCACTTTTTCTTTAAAACGAGAGAGTTGAAAAGATGAGATTAATAGACAAAAGGTGGAATTTTACTGCTACAGTGAGGTGGGGGTAATGGGTATGGTCAAAGGAATGGGGTACATTAAGGAACTGAATGGTGCAATATTAAAAGTGGTCACAGCCAAATGCTGTGGGCACTAGCCATAGCTGTGACCCATGGTAAGTAGGCCCCAATGAAACCAATTGGGGCAATTTATCAGAGGGTGGAACATAGAAAGTGGACACAACCGGATGCCGTGGCCAAAGGCCATGGCTACTGTGCCCAAAAGAAACCTAGTGGGGTGGCCACGACCAAAGACCATGGATAGTAGGCCCATTTAGGAAACCTATTGGAGCAAAATGTAAAGTGGCCACGGCTGCAGGGTGGGGCCAATAGTCTTGGGCAAAGGCCATGGCTAGTGTGTAAGAAAGAAAGGTAAGAAGTCTAAAATATATAGTGGGTGTAACACTCACCTGATATCCATGGGGGCATCACTCAGCCTGTTCTGACCTCTTACGACCTCAAACCCTTCTCAGGAGTCTACTCGACTGGAGACTGTGCCTGAAACAAGGATTGGTAGAGTTTAACTCCCTATTGTCTCTGTGTGCTTGAACCACTTCTTCCCCGGGGTCCAACCCTTCTCTTTGATCCACAGCTCACCTTGTTTTCTTGGAAAGTGTGCTCTCCATCCTGCTTTCAGCGCAGTGGCACGTTGATTGATGCAGGCTCGTTGCTGCCTAGTTACTTCACTGGTAAGAGTCCGACAGGTAAGTATAATGAGTCTTTTGAACAGTTCTCTAACTTTGTTCCTTTCCTTCAAAAGATGATGGCCGGCGTCCGGGGATGACGAGGTGCTGCTGAGATGAGTAGCGCTGAAGGTGAGTGAGAGTGCGATGCGCAATGATACCCTTTTGTATTTGTATTGAACTGAGTTCTTTTTCTGTGACTTTTAGGTGCCGCAATGTTTTCAGCGTGGATGCCAGTTATGAAGAAGAAATGCGGTGAGTAAGCACGGTATGCAGCGCCTCTAGATGTTTCCACGCTAACCTGGAGTGTCTTTTCCCTCTTGCAAATGGATGAGAAGTTCCGGAGAAAGAGTTCCCCCAGAGAGGCTGGGATTCAGGTAAGCGTTTAAAGCTCGTACAGTCTTTAAAAATAAGCAAAGATTTGCTGAATGCTTACTAATGCCTTTTTTCTGTTCTTTTCCCTTTTCCTTAGGAAGCTGCGTGCCAGGATGAGAATGACACCGCCGAAGATGCCCGCAGAACAGAAGAAGTGATGAATGATGGGTAGAAGCGCCGTAAGGCAAGGCTGTTCCTAACAGTGTTCTTGTTCTTGCAGGAGCTGAGCACAGAAGAAAGATGCAGGCCTACTGGAGACTGATCCGAACACGGTGAGTGTCACGCTGCAGGTGCAGAAAACACAAAGCATGTTTCTCAGCCTGGGCGTGGTTTAAATAGTCTCTGGGTATCCCAGGTGTCTCTGGGCTGAACCACACCCAAAAGACTAGACTTCATATGCAGTTCTGGGAACCAAAATATGTGGGGGCATCCATCTTGTCCCCATCAAAGCACTACAAGTCCAATCCCCAATGTTATCCTATGGGTGTGAGTGAGTCTGGTGGCACAAGCGCCAAGTCTGACTCTAAGTGAGTCTTTGGAGGGATTAAGAGGCCCTTGAGGGTCATGTAGGTGATCGTCGCCTGGCTCCAGCCTGACATCTTGGAGGGCTGGGGACATGAAGGGCAGGAATCATGACAGCACTCCCCCCCAAGGCCCCTCTCAAGGTGGCTCTTCTGTCTGGTCCTGGTTTGTTTGGATGGTTTTGATGAAATTGTCTAAGCAAGCGAGGTGCATGGATGTACTCGTAAGGCTCACATGTCCTGTCTTGTGGACCATACCCCTTCCAGTCTACTAAGTAGTATAATTTGGATCTGACGTACTTTGAATCAAGGATGTTCTTGACTTCGAATTCGGGCTCCCCGGGTACTACTACTGGCTTTGGTGGTGTTGTTACCCGGGTCCGAGGTTGAACAAGTTTAAGGAGAGACACGTGGAACACAGGATGAATCTGCATTTTTGACGGCAAGGCTAGTCTGACCGCCACAGGATTTATCACAGAGGTGACGGTGAATCGACCCAGGTATCTGGACAGAAAGTTTGGGTTCCTTTAATGGACACGTGTTTAGACACCAGCCAAACTTTGTCTCCCACTTGGTAGTTGGGGGCCTTTGCTCGGTGTTGATCAGCAAACATCTTTTGCCGATTCTTAGCTTGAAGTAGGTGTTCAGCTGCCCTTTTAAACGTTTGAGAAATGGTTGTGTGCAAGGTTTTGACTGCTGGCATTTCCAGGGTTGTAGGAACATCCAACTCAGAAGTACGTGGGTGCCTGCCATACATGGTATAAAAGGGTGTCTGCCCAGTGCTGGTGTGTAGGGAATTATTATAAGCATATTCAGCTATCCATAATAGGTCGAACCAGCTTCCTTCAGCTTGGTGTAACATGCAACGCAGATACTGCTCGAGCGTCTGATTTGTCCTCTCAGTTTGACCATCCGTTTGGGGATGGTGACTGCTGGATAGCCGGATGTCGATCTGGGCCATAGAGCAGCATTTTCTCCAGAAGTTAGATACGAATTGAGTACCTCGGTCTGAGACTAAAACTGAAGGAAACCCATGGAGCCGTACGATGCCTTCAAGAAATACCTTTGCCAGAGTGGAAGCATTTGGGAGCCCCTTAAGAGAAATGAAATGTGCCATTTTTGAAAATAGGTCCATGACCACAAGAATAGTGTTAAACACTTGACTGGGTGGTAAGTCAGTAATACAATCGAGGGACAACGTGTGCCAGGGTGCTGGTGGGATTTCCAATGGTTGTAATAGCCCAGCCAGTTTCTGCTTGGATGACTTGTTTTGAGCACACACTCCACAAGATAGGATTAATTGGATAATGTCTTTACGCCATGTGGGCCACCGTTAATTTTGTTTTTGTAATGCTCACCTGGTATCCACGGGGACGTCACTCAGCTTGTTCTAACCTCTCACGACCTTGAACCCTTCCCTGGAGTTTACTCGACTGGAGACTGGGCCTTGTTTTCTTTGGAAAGTGTGCTCTCTGTCCTGATTACAGTGCAGGAGCGCATTGATTGATGTGGGCTTGTTGCTCCCTAGTTACTTCACTGGCAAGAGTCTGACAGGTAAGTATAATGAGTCTTTTGAACACTTCTCTAACTTCGTTCCTTTCCTTCCTTAGATGATGGCAGGCGTCAGGGGATGGCGACGTGCTGCTGAGATGAGTAGCGCTGAAGGTGAGTGAGAGCGCGATGCGCGATGCAAACCTTTCATATTTGTATAGAACTGAGTTCTTTTTCTGTGTCTTTTAGGTGCCGCGACATTTTCAGCGTGGATGCCAGTTATGAAGAAGAAATGCGGTGAGTAACCGCGGTATGCGGTGCCTCTAGATGTTTCCACGCTAACCTGGAGTGTCTTTTCCCTCTAGCAGATGCATGAGAAGTTCCGGAGAAAGAGTTCCCCCAGGGCGGCTGGGATTCAGGTAAGCGTTTGAAGCTCGTACAGTCTTTAAAAAGAAGCGAAGATTTGCTGAAAGCTTACTAATGCCTTTTTTCTGTTCTTTTCCCTTTTCCTTAGGAAGCGGCGTGCTGGGATGGGAATGACACCGCCGAAGATGCCCACAGAACAGAAGAAGCGATGAATGATGGGCAGAAGCGCCGCAAGGCAAGGCTGCTCCTAACAGTGTTCTTGTTCTTGCAGGAGCTGGGCTCAGAAGAAAGATGCAGGCCTACTGGAGACCGATCCGAACACGGTGAGTGTCACGCTGCAGGTGCAGAAAACACAAAGCATATTTCTCAGCCTGGGCGTGGCTTAAATAGTCTCTGGGTATACCAGGTGTCTCTGGGCTGAACCACACCCAAAAGACTAGACTGCACATGCAGTTCTGGGAACCGAAATATGTGGGGGCATCCATCTTGTCCCCATCAAAGCACTACAAGTCCAATCCCCAAAGTTATCCTATGGGAGTGAGTGAGTCTGGTGCCACAAGCGACAAGTCTGACTCCAAGTGAGTCTTTGGAGGGATGGAGAGGCCCTTGAGGGCCATGTTGGTGATCATGGCCTGGCTCCAGCCTGACATCTTGGAGGGCTGGGGACATGAGGGGCAGGAATCATGACAGTGGGATAAAGGCTCTGGATAGTGGGCTCAAAAGGTGTCCGGTCAAAGTTTCGAATCAAAAGGGTCTGATTGAAACCAAAAGGATCAAAAATAAAAGGGTCACATTTTTTTATTTATTTATTTATATCTAATTTTTGTTTGGTATGTGAAAAAAAAATCCACCCTTTTTTTCGGTCCTTTTGGTGTTGAAAAAAAGGCATTCAAGTCTTTTTTTCGAACCTTTAACCTAAAACCGGCTCTAAAGACATTTATAGTGCCCATGGTAAAGACTGTGGCCCCTTTGTCGGTCCAAAATAAATATATTGGGAGATCATGTACAGTGGACACGGCTGAAGGTGGCTGCCACTGGCCATGTCCAAAGGCCTGGTAGAAGGCTTATTTAAAGCCACAACTGAAGGTTGGGCCACTAAATGAGTCAAAAAGAAACATTTTGGGGGAGCATGTAGAGTGGACACAGTTGAAGGCTGTGGCCACTGGAGGACATGTGTAGGAGCCCATAAAAAAAACGATGGTATGACAAAACCCTTGAAATTTACTGACACCTTAGTTAAGGTGCAGATAATTTGTGCAGATCTAATACAGCAAAACCCTTGAAATTTAGCAGATATGGGCAGTCATGACCAGCTTAACTTTGTGCATTACCCTTGCAAAGCCCATGACCACATACATATTATAAGAGAAGCGATTCACAAAGACATACCAAATGGCATTACGGAGGACATAGCTTTATGGGGAACATCAATGGAATACGCTGAGTTAAACTGGTCATGACATCCCGCATCCACTGAATTTCAAGGGTTTTGTTGTGTTAAATTGGAGCAACATTACTGCACCTTAACTAAGGTTTTTTCAGTGAATATTTATATATTGCAAGGACCATGGTAGTGGCCATGTGGTTATGGTTAAGTTGCTAATCCCATAGAAAGAGCACTTTTTGGGCGGCTTATAACTTCTCTCTCCCTGGACAAATCCTCACCAAACTTTGCAGAAAAAATTGTATATGGCCTACTCCGATTTTTGCAAAGTTTGGTGAGGTTTGGTTCAGGGGGGGCAAAGTTATAGTGGGGTCCCAAAATGTATTTTATTCCCAGAGACCAAATGGGGGAAAAACTTTGCTCACGCCTAGAGCCTAAACTGCTGGATTGATGTTCACCAAATTTGCGACAGGAGCAGCGGCTTGGTACCAATAGCGTGCTTTTGTAAATTTGGTGAAAATCCGTCCAGTAGTTTTTTTTAAAATGACCAAAAAGTAGGTCACAAAAAATTAGTGATATCTATGTCCGCTCTGCGGACACACTTCCCTGTTTACTCTGCGGACAGGACACCCATTGGCTAATCGGCTTGCGTCATGTCCACGGACACGCGACGTGTTCGCTGATTGGCTGGAATGAAGCCTGAGGTGCGCTGTATTGTTTTGATGCTCCCGTCATCTTTGATCCGCGGACATTGCGGCAACAAACAGGGGAGAAATACAAATTAGGGGATTGTGTTGGTGTGTATGAGTGCTTGGGGAGGGTGGGGGAGTCAGAGATGGGTCAAATGCTGTATTTGTTTAGGTGGCAGGCGCCTCTGATGTGTTTGCCGCGGGCATAAAAAATCCAGTAGCCCATATAGCCAGTTAAAATGTTTGCTTTGTATAGTTTGTATGTGAAGTTGTGGCTATGTCATGCAATTACGATTGTAGAGTTTAGTAACAAGCACTGCAGTATAACATATCCATGAAAGTAAACATTTTGTATTGTGGTGTATGGTTAGATGTTTGCTTCAATGGTTGTGTTATGGAGCAGTATTTGTGAGTTGTATTATAATATACTTACTGTTTGATTTTTTGTGATTGGATATATTTTTTCATAACTTGGGTAACTGGAGCAGATATTCTTTTTCAATTTCTGCGATACAAGTAAAGATCATGTTAGTGTAGGTAGTTTATAAAGACTTATTGCATTGCATAATATACATTTCTGCTTTATTTTGACCCTCATATTTAGTAGGTTACAAACCAGTATACTGTGCAATTTGCTCAGTTTCTGTGTTTGTTTCTTAAATCATTGGGTCTGTGGGAAAGAATAATCCATGTTGGATTAAAAAAACTTTTTTTGTTATGGTACAGTATATTTATTTCTTTGTTTTCAGTGTTTATTGTTGTTTCAGGGTAATGCTCTATCTGTTGGCTTGTTGCAGATTGTTAGATACCTGTTGTTGAATTGTAACTGGTTATAGTTTTTTATTTATATTCTCAAGTTGCTCATCTATCGGTTGGTTTGTTGCAGATTTTTGGGGCAGTTAGGTACCTCTTGGCGTGTTCTAATTGTTAATTTCATGTTACATTTTAGTGGTATTGATTTATTTGTTTGGTTGTTGCAAAATCTTGGGACAGTTAGATACCTGTTGGCGTATTCTAACTTTTTATTTTGTCTTATAATTTAGTGGTATTGATTTATCTGTTTGCTTGTTGCAGAATCTTGGGGCAGTTAGATATCTGTTGGCGTATTCTAACTGTTTATAGTTTTCTAATTTAGGTTTTACTAATGTTTAGGCACAGATTAGTTATTAGTTGTATTGATGTATTTGTTTGGTTGTTGCAAAATCCTGGGGCAGTTAGATACCTGTTGGCGTATTCTTACTGTTTATTTCTTCTTATAATTTAGTGGTATTGATTTATCTGTTTTGTTGTTGCAGAATCTTGGGGCAGTTAGATACCTGTTGGCGTATTCTAACTGTTTATAGTTTTCTAATTCAAGTTTTACTAATGTTTATACACAGATTAGTTATTAGTGGTATTGATTTATTTGTTTGGTTGTTTCAAAATCTTGGGGCAGTTAGATACCTGTTGTTGTATTCTAACTGTTTATTTCTTCTTATAATTTAGTGGTATTGATTTATCTGTTTGATTGTTGCAGAATCTTGGGGCAGTTAGATACCTGTTGGCGTATTCTAACTGTTTATAGTTTTCTAATTGAAGTTTTACAAATGTTTAGGCACATATTAGTTATTAGTGATATTGATTTATTTGCTTGATTGTTGCAAAATCTTGGGGCAGTTAGATACATCTTGGCATATACTAACTGTTCATTTCTTCTTATAATTTAGTGGTATTGATTAGTGGTATTGATTTATCTGTTTGGTTGATGCAGAATCTTGGGGCAGTTAGATACCTGTTGGCATATTCTGTTTATTTCTTCTTATAATTTAGTGATATTGATTTATCTGTTTGGTTGATGCAGAATCTTGGGGCAGTTAGATACCTGTTGGCGAATTCTAACTGTTTATAGTTTTCTTTTTTTTATCAACTTTATTTAATAATTATACAAAACATGATACAACTGAGTAAAAACAGAATGGGAACAAGCAAAAGATTACTCCATATACATCAGTGCAACAAAATGAAAAATTACTACTAAAGTAACATCTATTCAAAACTAAATCCGAAAACATCAAAAAAAAAAGGACAAAACATACACCCCTACCAATCCGCAACCTCAATATCCATAAAATAAACCAAAGCCCACACCTCATCCAAATAAATCCCTGAATGGCCCCCATCTCTCCTCGTACTCAGTTTCCCGATGTTGTCGAACTGCCTGAGTCTTCTCATACCAAGAGAGCGTCCGCATATCCGACACCCAGTTCTCGCAACGTGGCTTCTTCCTGGATTTCCACACCTTCATTATTTGTTTTATGGCCATCAACAATGCTCTATCAATCCATTCTGAAAAATCCCACATCTCCACACTTTGACTATCAGTTGAAAGGAAAATCACTGACAGAAAAGTACGAGGCAGTGTCATACTAGTTACCATGTCAATTCTAATTGAAGATATAGTAAGGTTTATGCACGGATTAGTTATTAAATTTTGGTTTTAAGAATATAGAATAAGTGTTTATAAGATTTGCTGGTAATCTCTGCTTTAGAGTAATGGTACTATCATTACATTCAAACCATCCACATTTTTGTTTTATATATGCAGTGTAGTGACCTGCATTGGTTGTGGCTTCTGTGTGGTAGATCATGCCTATTGTTGTGAAGGTGTTCTTACCAAGTGATACTTGACCAGGTGTGAATCCAGTCAGCTTGCAGTTGTTTTTGGTACCATCTGCATTGTAACATAGAAGCATTAGCATTATGTATTTACTATGTGTTTGTATTTATAAGGTTGAGCGATTATCTGAATTGCAGGAAGTACATAATCTGCCATGGTTTGCATTTTGTACAAGTTGCTGAAATGGAACGGATTCACAGTTAGGTATGGATACATACACAAAACATTCATTAGGGATTTGTTCATATGCCACATTGTTGCAGAGAGTGCATGTATGTTTCCACATGTATGACATCTGCAAGATTTCATTTATACGTATGTTTTTGTTTTCCAGTACTTGTAGTAAGTACATTAGACATTCTTGTGGAACTTCTTGTGAGTTTATAGTGAATTTCACCATTCCAGTACAGTAGTGCAATTCTTGTCTTATTCCAAGAACACTGTATGTGTTGTCAGGATCGTTGCGTGCATTTCTATGAAGGACTAACATTTGCAAACACAATTAGTCTGTATTGTGTAGGTAAATGTTGTCAACAATTGGTGTCAATTGGAATAGAATATTTTTGCAACATTTGAGTAGCAATTTACACCAGTTATATTTGAAAATTTGAATGAACCAGATAGTTTTGTGTCCAAGTCATTTCTTTGAAGTATGTGTTCCTTCTTTGAAGAAGTACCTGAGTTACTTTGAGTAGTAGATTCTTCTTTGGTTGTATTAATTGAAGAACTATTAGCTTCTTTTACTACCTTTGGAGGATTTGCAGTGAGATCCTGTTGCATTTCTGTTTGAAATAGATTTATTTTACAACGTTTTGTTTTCTGTGGAACAGGATAGGTTTTTAGATGATGTTATACTGTGAATATAGTCTATTGTATTCTAAAATGCAAGAAATATCAGCGTTTACTTTACTTGCATCAGAGTTTATTAGAAATAGACTGTCAAGTGTACATAAGCGTGATAGTGCTTGTTAGCTCATGCTTTCTTTAAAGACTGTGTTCCGAATATCTATTAATGCTATATCTATGGTAAGGCCTTGTGATTTGTGAATGGTGACTGCGTATGCTTGAGTCATAGAAAATCGCTCTCTTTGTACATACATGTCTTTGAAATGAAGGAATCGAGCTGTTGAGCGTCCTATCTTTTTTACTTCTGATAGTTTGTCAAAGAGAATATTGACAAACTGAATGTTGTTCTCATGTGGGTAAGTTTGAAAGCCAACAACCGTACCAAGTGCTCCATTAACTAGTCCTTGCTCCATGTCAAGGTTACGTTTATGCATTACTCTACAGTTTAAAGATCATTTTAATATTTTCTCCAAACCATCTCTGTTGGAGATAGAGGGCCTGATTCACAGAGCGTTTTATAATGGGGCAATCCCATTGGAAACTGCTCCATGAATCAGGCCCAGAGTTTTCTAAGGTATTTAGGGGGTAATTCATAGAATTCGGCGCACAAGTGGCGCATGCGGCTGGCGCACAGAGTGCGCGTGTGGCAGACTGCGACAGCTGCGTGTGCCAAAACCCATTTAGGCGCACAGCGTATTCATGGATTAATACATACATAAGCAGCCATGGTGCAGAGGTGCGACCCTGCAGCAGTGCCAGTTACGCACCCAACCCCGCCCTGTGTGCCAAAAACATTGCACAAATCCAGTACATGGCGCAAAGGCCAGTGGACCTGCATACAGCCCCCCAACCACGAAAACGTGTGTAAAACTCCCTGTGCACACCCCAGGATACACGTACCCTGCTCACGCCAGGGCCATCGCGTGTAAAACTCCCAGCGCACCCCTCGGAATAAATGTACCCCACTCGCGCCAGGCCTATCGCGCATAAAACTCCCTTCGCACCCCTCGGAATACAAGTACTCCGCTCGCGCCAGGTAAATTGCATGGAAAAAAGTCCACCCTGTGGTGTTTCCTGCACGTATTTCTGGGTTGCGCAGGAAGTTTCACACGCAATACTCCTGGCAAGAGCGAGGTACGTGTATTTGGGGTGTACGCGGGGAGTTTCACACGCGACAGGACTTGGGTGAGTGTGGTACATGTATTTTGGGGGTATGCGGGGAGTATCACACGCGATAGGCTCTGTGCGAGCAGGGTATGTGTATTTGGGGCGTATGCATGGAGTTTCACATGAGATAGGCCCTGTACGAGCGGGGTACATGTATTTGGGGGTACGCGGGGAGTTTCACACACGATAGGCCCTGTGCGAGTGGGGTATGTGTATTTGGGGGTACGCGGGGAGTTTCACATGCGATAGGCCTTGGGCAAGCATGGTATGTGTATTTCGGGGGTGCGTGGGAAGTTTCACACACAATACTCCAGGTGAGAGCGGGGTACGTGTATTTGGGGGGTCCGCAGGGAGTTTCATACGTGATTTGGCATTGTGGGCTCTCCCGGTGTTAGGGAGAATTCTCTGTTTAGGCTGAATTTCCTAACCTAGTGAGTCCCCCAGCAGCTTTGCTGGATTTCTGGAGTTTGTTGTTTTCATCCTGCCAAGAGTGAGACTCTTTTTCTCCCACTCTTGGACATGATTTGTGGTATTTCTTTGAATGTTATTGTGTTCTATGGGCTATGGGGTCTTTTACTCAATAGGGTCTGACGTGTTTTGCTATGTGTGTTACACAGCATCCTCCATGCCGTAACACTGGGGTGTCCTAGGTGACCCCCACCATAGACTCCATACCATGGGACTGACTACTGTCTCCCAGGGCATGTAAAGTCACCATTGGCTTTACTAGACCTACATTTACTAACAGAACCAGTACAAACCATCCTATTGTGGACGTACTGGTAGGGGTAATTCAATTACCCCTGAGTCTGTTGTTCAAGGGGGCACTGTCCCGTCCCCCCTCGTCGAGTTTTGGCTGGTGGCAGTGGATACTACTTTTTATATTCGACCGCAAATATATTCCTATGGGATTTTCCCATTGTTCGAGGCTAATACTTTTTCTATGTAGCCTCGGTCATACCGCCGGTTTATTAAATTAAAATGAATTCACCGGTTTGTATTTTCTGCCAGAACTCGGTTTTTAAATGCCGTATGTGTTTGCCTCTGTAACTCCAAACCAAAGGTTGAGCCCTTTGTTCCACTTTTGGCGGGCTTCTGCACAGAAGGGGGTTGTGGGAGGGGGTTTAGGCACCCTGGACTGAATTGCCTTGCCAACTCAAGTCACACTCTGGTGTGATTGGCCCAAGTGGTGAGCCGCCCCGCTCACCACTTAGCATGTTTGATTGACAGCTAGGCTGAATGAATGGGGGTTTTCTGCATAAAAGCATGGCTTTGGGGACTGGAACTTCAGAAGTCGCCACATGACCTAAGAATCCGACGAGGGAGAAGCTGAGCCGACCTGCAACGACGACACCACCGGTGGAGCCCTTCTGAACCGACTCACCACTTCCCAACGACAAAGGAGATCTCCCTGTTGGAGAGTCTTCTTCCGTTTGACTGGTGGGAACAACCAGTCCCTTGCTTTTTCTTCGCTTCCAGGATGTCTAGTGGTCGAATTGCCCGTGCTAAGCACCACGGCAACCGGATAGCCACCCACCACTGTACCGCGACCAATAGGTGGTGCCTTGGGACTGAGCACTCAGCGGCTGGTCTCCTCCCTGTTGGTGCAACGATCTTCAACTTTCCTCTACGACGAGATCATCACTTCTTCCGGCAAAGCCCCGCCTTGCATCCACCACCAGGAACAACTGCCCCAGCCAGAGCTGTCTCTACACTTTCAAGGTACTGTGTCCGCCTGGCTTCCCTTGAACCGGTTAGCGTGAGGTGTCTTAAATCCTTACCTTTCCACTGGGTCGCCTCCAGACCTTCTAAACTTTTGTTCTAAAACTGGTCCAACCTTTCTGTGACATTTTGATACAAAGGCTTGAAGTGCATTTCCACTGTGGTATTTTTGGGACATACCGCCTTGCCTCTCTCCGAGTGGGCCTGGCCTCTGAACTTGGTGATCTACAGTAGACCCTGCCTTGCTTGCCTTGCATTTGCTTCGTAAAAGTGTTGGTACTCAGTTGGTTTCATACCCTGCCTTTTTCTCTCCCTTTCTAATGAATACTAGATTGCCATCTAGGTTAAGCACTCACCACTGTCTGCAAATAAGTGGTGTATTTGAACCTAGACTTGTCGAAATATTGTTATGGGTTTGATATATACTTATAGTAACTGTGATTGAAGTTGTTTGCCATATTAGTGCCATTGTGTTTTTCATAGATGTGTTTTAAATAAATAATTATATGTCTTTACACCCAAGCTCTGATCCGTGTCTGCTTGTTCTACTGTGTAAATTGCCCTATCTTGTATACTCTATATACTGCCTAACTCGTCTTGAGAGAAGTCTTACTGCTCAGCCACAGCTACCAGGTAAATCTGGGTGGTGCAGACTGCTACCAATTGGGTTTACTGCTAACTCCTGTAGTCTTAAACTTTTTGCAGTTGTCCCAGAGGGAACTGCACAGGTTTCTTCCTAACACCCGGGTGTGTGGTTTCCCCCCTCCTCATGCCCTGCAGGCAGCCCACACCACAGGGGACTACCCTACAACCCTCAACATGCCCTGCAGGCAGCCCACATGGCACCATGCACTTGTAAGCACACTTGTGAGCCCCGACTCATGTCCCCCACCACAACGGACCCAGCAACAATTGACAGGCACCTGCCAGCAGGCCCCGACTCATGTCCCTACACCCCACCCCCAGTGACGGGCACCTGCCAGCAGGCCCCGACTCTTGTTCCCCACCCCAGCCGCAGTGACAGACACCTGCCAGCAGGCCCCGACTCATGTCCCCCACCCATCCACCCGTCCCCAGTGACAGGCACCTGCCAGAAGGCCCTGACTCATGTCCCCCACCCAACACGTCATCACGATCCACACTCATGGCCCTTAAGGCCACTCAAATCCCACCCCACGCCACCCCAGTCCAAACACCCAACCAAGCATTCCATCCTCTCCATATTGAAATCCCCATGTCATGACAGATCCCAAATGACAAGTATGCACATCAATACATGTCCGTCAGACATACACAATGGGGGCACGTGAATGAGAAAACCCACATCGTGACATGCACAAAACCAATGAGAGAATACCACACAAATGAAGTATGAAACAAAAATGCATTATATACAAAATTGAAGGAATGAAAGAAAATCACACAAGAAAAGAAATAATAAACAAAAGCCTGGATGTCCAAAATGAATGAAAAAATGTGAATGCTGAATCCAATTAAATCCAAATAAAAATGGCTCCAAAGCGTTCGTCCATTAAACCAAATCCAAAGTTTAAAAAATAAAGAAAACCATTGCTCCATGGTAACAAAAAATTCAAAGGAGTCAAATCCAGTCCAGAACTAAATACAATGTAAAAATCAAGGGTCCATGAGCCCAACAAAAGAAAGGAACCCTACCAAAAAGCCTACCTAATAAATAACTATATACAAAAAGGTGGGGCATAGTCCATGCGCTCCAAAGGAAAAAAAATAGAAAGGAAACTTTCACCTACAGAACTATTTACAAAGGCGGCGGGCAAGTCCAACGGCTCACTTGTTGATGTCCCGGGCCAGGGCATCATCAAACTCCTCTTCAACGTCCTGGAGGCGGGCCTGTTCACTGGCCCTGAGGTCTCACAGGGATAAAGCCATGTCCACCTCCAACTCCCTGCAAATTTCCTTGAGGCACTCAGCCCGCTTCAACACCCTGCACTGGAGTTTTCCGCCCTGACCATAGTGAGCCATGCCTCTTCCTCCCGCCGCCGCTCCACATCTATTTGCCAGCCCAACCTCTGCCACACGGAAGACACTCCCAATCCAGGGTCCTCCTGCCCTCCAGCCGATGCCTGCCCCTCTGATGTTGATGGCCCCAAGCCATCATCGCTCACACCTTGAGCCTGCTGCTTTCATGCATGTGCCCTGCCTGTTGATGCCTGCATGTCCTCCTCCTGTTGGGGTCCAGTTGTTGGGGTGGCCACCCCTGCTGGACTTCCGACTCCCGACTGTGGCAGGGATGTGTCCTCCACCAGCCTGGCCGCCGGGTCAGAGGCAGCTCCACAGGGTGCCCAGGTGATACTCGGGCAGGAAGATGGCACGGAGGACGACTGGCGCATAGGGGATTCAGTTGAGGAGGGGGTCGGTAGAAGGTCCAGCACACGGAGGAACCCAGCACTGGTGACCTGTCCTAGTAGGTCAACCCGATCATTGAGGCATCTGAAATAACATGCAGCATCCACACGAGAACCCTGCACATCATCCTGGATACCAAGTTGACACAACACCACCCCAGCCAGGACATGCTCAACATGGTCCTGGATTGCCACGTCCGCAGGGAGAGGAAGGCCAGTTGTTGTTAGCGGATGCCCTCACTGAAAACGGGTCTGGACGAAGGCATCCCTGCTGGTGCGGGATGATGCTGTCACAGAATCGGTGACAGGATTACACACAGGCACCTCCGCGGCTGCCTGTGCTGCCTCCTGTCCCTGCCCCTGGACTTCACCACTAGCACCAGTGGAATCCACCCCTCCAGACTCTGTGTGTGGCCCTTCCACGGCCTCTTCCTCAACCAAACCCTCCACCAACCTGGATGACTCCATGCCATCTTCCTCCATAGGCCCCTGTGGGGTCTCAGCTGCCCCTTCTGCTGTGGAGGAGTCCACCTCCAACCTCCGCCTCTTTTACCTACCCTCAGCAGCTGCGGCCATGGACGCAACACCAAATTCCTCACTCCACGACGAGATGACAACATGGAAGGGGAGCTGGGCCTTGTGTCTCCCGCTGGCGGTGGGATCCCTGACGCTGTGCTCCACAGCACCGTCTCCGCCCTCTTCATCAGTTGAGGCTGCAGGCAGGGAGAGACAGAACACAGGCATCAGGGCACTGTACAATGGTCTGATACACACATGACAGTTGCACATTAGTGGCAGTCTCAAACTTCACACATGGCATCACACTCCCCAACACACATATCATTTGAACCCACACACATGTGCAAATTAACAGAAATGTTGCAGCAGGCAGAACCATCCATACACATACAACAGCATGAGCATCGGAAGGTTAGCCTGATGTCACATGCAACACGGGGAGTGCCAAACACATGCACACACGCCACCAGACATACATGCATCTGTACATCTCCACCACCTGTCGCAGTGAAATCATTGCCACCATTTCACACCTGCCAATCAGCCTCCTACATGTCAGTGTCACATGCATCCATGGTGTATCACAGTGGCACACATGTCAAATACACACACACACACACACACACATGTACATTGTGCACATACATGAAGGTGGAACAACCATGGCACAGTACATACACAGAAATCTAAACATGTGTGCAGCCACACATGCATTTGAACACATACACCACATACACCATTGATGTTCCTCACACATGACTGGGCTCACATGCGGCAGGCTCATGTCCCTGTACATACACATCCATACATGGGCCTACCAAGACATATGCTCAACCTGCACCTGCTCAACCTGTACGCATGTACACTTACTGCTCGACTCCAGACCGGTCTGCTTCTGGAGGATCTGGAGGTGGAGCGCTGGGTGTATGCGTTCCAGGACCCTCATCTGGATGTTGGTATGGTGGACCCGGCACCCCTCTGCATGCTCTGCCTTCAAGAGGCATCGGGCCTTGCTGAGGGTCCTGGACCTGAAGTCCTCCCAGCGCTTCCGGATGTGTTGCACGTCGAGCGGGCTGCCACCCCCTCCACGTTGATGCCAGCCACGATTTCCTTCCAGATTCTCTTCTGTCCTTCATTGTCGGTGCGTGAACTTCCAAAGAGGGCATCATAATGCCCCAGGACTTGCTCCACCAGGATGCCAACTTCATTGGCAGTAAAGCTGGCAGCCCTATGCCTCTCTGCTGGGGGGTTGTCACTGGTGCCAGGGGGTGTTGTGTCGGACATGGCAACCCCCGAGGCAGATGTGAGTGGGCAACTGGGTCCTGGGGCTGGGCTCTGGAGCGATGGAATACTGGTTGGGAGTCTTCTGTTCCAGCAGGGGTGGTCACAGCAACTGGAGCTCTGCAGATGGCTGACGTGCAGGCACCAAATAGCAGGGCACGTGGCCAGCAGGCAGGCAGGCAGCAGCAGATGGCAGGTGGGAGCATGCTCGGGGCTCTGGGGGGGCAGGAAAATGGCCTTCTGGGCAGGAGCATGGTCTTCCGTGTGTTGTCGTGTGGCCAGCTTGATACAGAGTGATTTGGCACGTGAAAAAAACTGCACATCACTGTGTAATTCAAGGAAAGGCCCTTAGCACGTAAGCGCATCTGTGATGTAATGCGCACAGGCATTTCCCTCCACACGGGTGCATGTTGATTGTACACATGCAAAAACTGCTTGTCCGGGTGTCACTGCGTGTAATTCGATGAAAGGCCCTTAGCGCGTAAGTGAAGTGACACGGGTAGGCGTTTCCCTCAGCGCGGTTTAAAGGTGAGCGGGGCCAGCAGTTCGCTGTACGTGCCTTTAGTGGAGACCGACGTGTGTGTTGCTACTTCTTGTTGTTTCGCACGCCATCACAACTTCACAGCGGATCAAGGACGTATCTCTTCTTTTGGCTGGGGGTATTGGCTACGCGTGTTTTCATTATCACGCTAGTCTGATGGTGAGTTGTGCATGCTATTTTTCACACTGCGGGTGTCCCTGTGTATCGCATACCCGTTTTCGAGGTCATAGTAGCCTGCGTGTCCCACTCGTACGTGTTTTTCGTGTCCCTGGGTGCCACCGCGTACTGTGGGTTGTTAATCCCACACACGTGGGCTACTGGGGGTTGCGTGCATAATTTTACTGCAGTTTTGGGTTGCCTAAGCATTGCGTGACCCGTCACTTTATCACCGGGGTCACATACAGCCTTGCAGGTGCAGGGGTGCTGTTAACATCTTGTGTCCCACCCCCTTCACCCCAATTTCTCAGGACAATTGTTGTGTACACCTCCCATTGGCACTACTACATCTGTGCTGGCATTACTACATCTGTGCCAGGGCTGGGAGGCCACGAAAGGTGAGGGGCGCCTCAGCCGTGCGCACTCCACGTGGCGGGCATGTTCAGGGACATGGCCGGGGTGACCAGAGAGTAGGGGGACTCCAGGGTGTCCAGGGTGGCTGCAGAGGGCAAAGAGGCAGGGGTGCACCAGTTTGGCACGATGTTGTGCCACATGTTGATGCAGTCATGCCACCACCACCTGCAGCTCCGGGAGATGCAGTTCTTGCATCTGGCACTGGCGCCCTTGTGACCCGGCAGTCCGTTTCATCGACTGCCACGGGCCCAAGGGTAGTGGTAGTTGCAGGTGAAGCTGTGGACACCATCACCCAGGCTCGGGGTCTGCCAGCGCAGGCTGCATTGGCACCTGAAGAGTCACAGGAAGATTAACAGGAGGCACAACGTAAGTGCACGCAGGGCTGCCCTGACCGAGGCACGTGTCCCTAGGGCAATAATGTAATTTGCTGCCCCGACCAGCCAGGTGTTGGCAAGTGCATGGGTAGATGCAGCCGACACCACCCCGGTTGTGTGTCTACCATCCAGGACAGTCCCGGTCAATGACCCCGGCACACTGGATGTTGCTGCACAGGGTCCATTCCAGGGCACCCAGCTGCCACTGACGCAAGTCAGGGCTTCCGTCCATGTTCCAACTGCCATTCCCTCGGTTCAATCCACCAGCGCCACTGCCCATACCAATCAGGGCAGCATTTGCCAGCCAGGGTCCGGTCCACTGTCCAAGAGGAGGAAGGTTGTACCTGCAGTAGAGGTTGGGACCCCAGACACAGCTCCGGCCTCCGGCACGTCGAGGAAGAAGTCTTTCTGCGTGCAGGAACTGGACTTCCTTGTGGACTACGTGCGGCGACGAAACCGTGATAAACTAGTGGGGCCGAATTGTCAAACTACGGCTGCCCATCGTATGTCCCACTGGAAGCAAGTTGTGGATTGTGTGAGTGCATTCGGCCATAAGGTGTGCACAGCTCAAGAGTGCAAAAAGCGTTGGGATGACCTCAAATGCAGTACTAAGGCAAAGCGTGCCTCTAATTACAGCATGACTCTGGTGACTGGCATTGGGCCACCACCTGAGGAGGAAGACCTCACTTTGCACGAGTCAGTCATTGCGGGGTTCATACCAGCAGGAATGGTTGAAGGAGTGGGAGAAATGCTGGACTTTGATGCCACGTCCAGTGAGTCTTGTTGCGTGTTTGTTGAGGCCATGTGTGGTTTGCCTGTGTGATGTGTTCTGCTTGACTGCCACTACATGTCATGTGTACATGGTTCTCATGTGCAAGTCATGCAATGCTTCACTGATGCGTCCCTGCTGTGCAGGATGCTGGACATCTAGAGCAGACGGGGACTGTCCTCATTGCCACACTTGCACCCTACTCACATGCTACTCACCCGGCTACCCCTCCGGTCCATGTTCCAGCTCACTGGCCCTTCTGCATGTTGCCTGGGGTGTCTTTCCTCTCAGCACTGGGACTATGTCATTGCATGACTGACGTGCATGTGTGTTCTGCCTGCATGTGGCTACTCCATGTAGGCATGTTCCCTTACACCTCCACCCTCTTGTACCTCAATTTTACCATGGCACTGGTGTGTATCATGTTGGAGGACTGCAATGGCCTATTCAAGGCTCCTGTGTGCATGCAAACTTCCACCAGCCAACCTGCCAGACACATACAGTGGTGTACATCCTCTGTCCTTGATGCAGGGTGTCTCACTGGGACTGTGGGGATGGCAGATGCTCCGCACGGACATGAGTGCCCATTCATGCTCCATGTGCATTCCATGCATGCCCCTATGTCTCCTTGTCTGGATGATCATTGTAGTACGTGTCCAGGATGACCTACATTTCATGGCATTTGATCATCCATTCGTGCCCACTCTGGCTCAGTCCTGCATCACACACATGTTTAGGGTGTCACAGTCTGTGTGGGGCACAGCCCCCGCCCCCCTGTTTCAGCCCCACTGACTCTGTTCAACTGGTGTTGTGGCTTCTGCACACATGGGTGTACTACTGAGGGTTCATCATGTGTCCTGCGAACTGTCCCATTATCATCTGGACTCAGATGATGCAATTGATGCTAGTCAACACTGTCTGCCAATACACAGGTCTCTGGTCCCCCTTTCGCTGCCATGCACTGCTTCCCTGCATTTTCACTTGGGGGGGGGGGTTTCTTGTAGCCATGCAACCCATTGCATGCACTTTGTAACGTGATGCCTGAACTTGCCTTTGCACTGCCTTCACGTTTATTGATAGACATCATAACGTACTTGTTCACATAGATAGTCGGTAACGTACACATGTTCTGCACTGCATCAACCCACTTTTGAGCCGTGTTACACCGTTCTACATGCCTACTCACTGATGCAATGTCAAAGTGACCTGGCTGTATGGTCAGTTTTTTATCCCTTCTCTGTCATGAATGCGACAGGCACAGGTGCATCCGGTGACACATGTAGTCAGTATTGGAACTCCCTAGTGGTTTGTGTAGATGAGTTGATTGGTCAATCTGCGGCATAACCAACTGACATTGGGCGCTGATTGAATGTAGCCTGCCAATCGGGTTGTAATGACTGTGGAGCTTCCTTCACGTGTTTATGTGTGCACTTCCACATACATCAAAGCAAGCAGCATTGTAGCTGCTTGCTTTGGTGTATTGGATGCTGGCCATGTTCACAATACAGGTGTATGGGGAGATGGGGGTTTTTGAACGCTTTCACATGTACATATGCAAGCAGCTTCAACATTGTGTAGTGCAAAATTGCAAGTACTCACTTATGTGTTTGTGAAAGTGTTCATTTACACATGTGTCTTCCGCAGCTTTTCTGTTGACTGACTAATATGTAGTTGATTGACGTTTATGCTAGTGAGATTTCTGCATTGCGCACGTTATGTGGAACGGGCAAGATCCAGAAGGTTCACGGTTGTGCAGTATGTGTATGCCCAGGCCCACTTAGCTAATATGGTGGGTCCTGTGTGTGGAGATTTTCACAGGGAATGATGTAATAGGGCACATTCATAGCTCAATGTGCTCAATCAGGCCCTGAGGGGTATTGTGGAGGCCTCATGTCCTGCAGATCGGACGGTACTGGGTGTTATGGTCCCTCATGCCTGGTTGCAGGCCCTTGCTTTACTTGGGACATTCACTATATCTACATGACCCATGCCACCCGGTATGGGCTGAGCTGCAGAAGGATGGAGCTATATTGCTGATGATGCTTTAGTGATGCATGTCTACATGCATGTTACCTGTGTCATTGCGTGTTTGGATTCACTTTCAGCAGTGGTCAATTTGCAGTTCAGAAATGCTTATGGTGTGTTGCATCTCTTAGTTACCATCTGTCTTTTCTGCCTGTGACATGTGCCTGACAGTGGTAGTATCTGATGGAGTTAATATACTACATTTGGAACTTGTGTAGGGTTTGCTATTTAGACACATCCATTTCTGCTTTTGAGATGTGTTTGCAAATCAAGGCCTCTGGATGCATGCCAGGTTCTCATTGGTGTGTGACATGTCTGCTTCATGTGTTGGCTGTCTATGTGATGTCTATGTGTGTTTGTGTTATGTGCTTCTGACGTGTACTAATGTTAATTTTTCTCCACTTTTCAGATGATGACGCAATGGAGCCAGAGGATGGTATTGTCATGCCAGGCACAGGTTTGCTATCACACCAGCAACACAGCACAAGTGGGGGTCGTGGGGTGGTAGACCACGAGAACCCACTTGTTTTACAGACCATCTTGTCTATGGCTGGCAATGAGTCTAGCCCGGATGATCACTCGGACGACAATGTCGAGTTGGATGTGCGTCGGGTCCATTCGTCAGGGTTGATTGATTCTGATGTGGATGCTCCTCTGTCTGTGACACTTGCACTGAGGGGCCAGAGGGTGGTGGGACCTCTGCCGGTCACCCTCCACACCAGTTACTGATGTGCCTGGAGCATCACGTCAATGGAGGAATGTAGTCCTGCAGCCGCGGGTGGTGCCAACCCAACAAGGACGTCAGCTCCTTGGGCCCCGCAGATGTCAAGCCCAGCCACGTGGTGGCCGCGCGCCACTGGGGTATACTGAGTGGGAGCAAGCCATGGTTGCCAATTCAGAACAACAGGGGGCAGCAATTGATAACATTACTTAGAGCATGGAATGTGTGGCCCAATCCGTGCTCCCCCCTGCTAGGCAGGTGGCATTCCAGCAGCGGGCGGCACAGTCCACGGCCCGCTCGCTCAGGCTGGGCATGGGAGCCTCAGACAGGGCACGCCAGGCTGAAATGGTGTCTTTGCATCAAGCAATTGCTGCTCACGCAGAGGCACACACGGAGGCCATGAGGGTTGACTATGAATCCCTCAGATCTACTCTGGCTGTGCTCTTGATGTCCCAGAGGACGCAGTCAGAGGAGAGGTTGGAGCAGCTAGAGAATACCATCTTGGCTGAGCTACGTGCTTGCCGGGAGGTGTACCAGTTGTCCAGCCAGGCCATGCAGGAAGAACTCTGTGTTACACGTGTTACCTTGCAAGAGGAAGCACGCGTATCACGCAAGGTTCTACATGCTGACCTACGTGTCATCGCAGCACAGAACCAGGTTCACCCATCCCGCCGACTTGCTGCCGACGAGGGGCAAGCTGTGCCTAGGCGTAGTCAGGGTATGGTGCTACCTCAAGCTTTTCAGCCAGCGGGTGAAGAGGACGACAAGTTATCTTCCACACAGGTCGGGCTGTGCAGGCGTTGAGCCCATGGAGGTTTTTTTTTTTTCTCAACATCATCGCATGTGGGTGTTGAGGTGCACCCTGTACCTCCCCCCTCCTGGGTGCATCCCGCCGGGTCGTATGTGGCCATTTTTTATTTTTATAGTTAGTTCAATTAGTTAATACGTTTTTTTATATTTAGTTTAATTAGGTAACATAGGTTTTTTATAGTTAGTTTAATTAGTTAACATAGTTTAAAATTGCTTGTTTATTGTGCATTCATGTGACGGTGTGGTGCTTTGTGGCTTTTGAAAGCATCCACTGTCTGTTCCAGCTGGGCCCTTCATGCTTGTTTCGTGTATGTGTTTGCAGCTTGGTGTCCTGTCTCACATAAACCACTCCTGCTTCCCTTATCCATGGGCTCGCAAGGATGGTTTGGTGTAACAACCATTTACACAAGGGCATTGGAAATTCGTCATATCTGTGGTCTGTCTGCTGCTGTACTACTTGTGTTAACACCCCTAGTGGGGATTTAGTGGGTTTTCTCTCCGGCATGTCTGCAATCAATTTGGGTGAGTAAATGATTGATATCTCCATTAATTGATGTGGATTGTGATGTATGTTCTTTTCTTGTCTTTATATGTGCTTGATGCACTTCATGCTGTAGACAGTAGCCTGCAACCTTTGGTTGTCAAAGTCACACTGATGGTGGGAGGAGTACGGATGTAGGTCTCAAACATGGCCCAGTGACAACCAGCATGAAGACACACACACAGGGAACTTTGCAGCCTTATTAATATCATTTATACCCTTTCTGCAGGAAAATGAGCCTCCAGACTACCTTTCCTAGCAGACACAGGGCCAAGTACTACTGAAACCTGGCCCCATTCGGTGGTGGACACGTGTGCATGTGTGCGCAAGCAGAAGCACAGTGCTTGTGCTCAGACGTCTGACAGAAGCAGACGTGTTTCCAGGAGCTCCAAGAAAGTTGAGAAGCACAAGGGGCCACACCACAGCCAACCTTCCACCAGGCCACTTGCACATGCATGCTAAGTAGCACCAGTGCTGGGGAGCTTGGCCAGGCATTGTTGTAGAAGCGCACAGTACAGCTAAGATGCGTTGAGGAACAAATGCCAAGTAGCTTTACAAGTTGTCAGGGGCACACGCAGGGGCCATTGTACATATCCTCGAGTCCCTCCTGCTCCATAGAAGCTGAGTTATTAGCGCAGTAGCGCTCCTAGCCAGAAACTACTACAGCGCACAGGGACACCCAGCGAGGCACAGACTCAAGTGCAGTGCATATAATTTGCATGTGCAAATTGCCACGTACACTACCTATTGAAATCCGTGGCTGCCAGAACACGACTTGTACTGAAGTCGCATATTGCTATACGCATCTTGCAGCTCACCCAGGGACCATTCTATCAATGGTGATTCTTGACACATTGGTCTTCCATTTACTGCGTGCCCACGTGCAACTGCCTTGATGCAGTGACAGTGTATGAACCATCACGGGGGCAAGCTAATTTATACATACAAAGCAGCAGACAAGAGTGTTTGTTTGTGGAGAAGTCACTTAGTTTGGGGCATGAATGGTGTTGTGTGTGTGCTGTAGACACACACAGATTAGTAACTCATGCTCTCTTTGCAGCATTGAACTGCTCCTGTTACCGGACCTGAGAGTGCGTAGGCAGGAGGCCAGCACTCACCCCAGAGATAAGTCTCTCTTTGGCTTGCATTTGACTCATTTAGTACAATGTGCTGATTGAGTATGTGTTATTGTCAATAGTTGTATTTTGTATTTTGCCTGCTTTCCCTTTCCAATCCAACTCCCCTCTCCTGCCCCTCTTTCCGGTTATCCTGAATACCGATGCCTGTCCAAACAACAAATCCCTGACCCTCTTTCGCCGCCGGGGTCTCGGAGGCCTGTGTACATTTTACCTTGCAGGCGCCCAGACCACTGAGGGGGTGGTTGGTTCGTGCCACTCCTCCGCCTGGAGACCAGAGCTGTGACACTACCCATCAGTTGTTGCATCCTCAGTGTATATTGTGTCCTGAAAATGGTACCCATCCTGTTGAACCATTGTTGAACTGTGCTACCTTGGTTGTTTTAGCATTCTGCTTGTACATGTGCTTGGACATTTTTTGCAACTTCAAGTCATCTACTGCAGACTCTTCCAGCGTTTTTTTGTGTCTAGATCCTTTTTCGCTGGTTTGGGGGTTTGGCTCCTTGGCGTTATCTGCGATTTGGTATTTTTACCAGTCAAGGTGGCCTCTGAGGGGGGTGGACCCCATTTACACGCAAGGTGGAACATGAAGACCAAGGGGTAGGGGGATCTTGTAGCCAGGTAGACTAGAAGGAAGAAGGCTACATACCCCAGACACAGTTGCTCAGAAGGTCATGGTGATGTGTAAATGAGGGAGGGCCTTTTGTTGTTGGACAGTAAGCTTGGGCTACAGTGTTTGGGCACTCTCTGACATTGTCATTGTGGGCTATTATGTACATGATGTGTTCTGCTGGTCAATGGCTGTTCCTGTGTTTTATTTACTTTCAGGTGTCATGGGATTGTTGTGGTTTGACATGCTGGGGTGTACACATGGGCAATGTTCGCATGCGATGTGTACAGGCCACTGAGGGACACTTGATTTCACATGCATATATTGAGTTCATGTCCCTACAGACACACAGTTACACAATGCTCCACCACACATACAACCACCCTTCGATGCCCACAGGTGAACACAAATTGCCTTCTCAGGCACGGTGTGTCCCTGCAGCGCATGATCAATTGCCATTTGGGGATTGTGTACTTGCGTCAATAGGTTGTTTATATTGTTTGTCCTTTTGATGCGATGCTCAAGGTGTATCCCCAAAACAATGGCTGCTCAATGTGCTGTGTGCTGAGCAGTGTGCTGCAGGAGACACACACAGCACATGGGTTAGGGAGTAGCGATTCTGGCTTGCCCAATGTGCATGTGAACAGGCATTCAGTCTTTTGTTCATGCTACCACTGGTGGAAAGCATTCGTGTATGACTTGGTATGTGTGGGAGGTTGTTGGTCAGTCATTTCATCTGATTCCATGTCAGGAGTCATTGTCTCAGCCACTTTCCATTTATCACATGTCACTTCGTATCTTATTGGTCATGTGTTGGGCTTTTGCTGTTGCATGCCATGTCATGGTGTGGCAGACAAGGGTGATGTGGGTTGGGAGGGTTTGAGTGACATACCAGTGATTGTCATGGCCTGTTTTGCAGCGGGTGGTGTGATACACACCTTGCATGTGTTCCTTTTGGTCACACAGGATTGGTTATGTTTAAATAGCTAGGGATGCACACAATGTAGCACTTCTGTGGCAACATTCTCAGGGTGGTAAGGTTGTGACAGTTGACTGTCTCTTTGTCATCATCGATTGTCACCTGGTATGTGTCAGGCCTGTGTGCACTACGCAGGGGTGGGAGTTTACGTGAAAAATGTGGCCACAAGCTGGGTCCGGGCTGCCTCGCCACGTGCCCTTTTCCCTCCCATGGGCAGCGCCTGTGCATGTGGTTGAGGATGTAGGGGCACCACCATGTCCACCGGTACGTCTGGACATATTGCAATATTGTGCAGGACACATGCTGCCACAATGAACCTGCACACTACTGGGGGTGCATATAGTAGCTGGCCGCCAGAGCAGTCAATGTAGCGGAAGCGTGACTTGAGCACTCTGAAAGTGTGCTCCACTATGCCCCTGGTTGCAATATGGGCAGCATTGTATCTTACCTGGGGTGGTGTGGTGGGGTTCCGGATTGGCATCATAATGTGGTTGCTCAGAGGGTAGGCACTGTCCCCTGGGGAGGTCATGATGGTTGTGATTAGTTGTGTTTGTGTATTTGTCTGTGTGTTGCATGCCTTCGTGTGGCGGACGTGTTGACGCCTGTGCGTGTCTTTTAGCGTGCGAGGGTTTCCCGTATTCGATTCCATATATACTTGTTGTTCGCGTGCGTGTGGGCGTTCCGTGTATTTCCCTGAAGTACTTCCCCAGTTATGCCTGGTTTTTCATTCATTGTTCCCCATTCTGCGTGTTGCGCCCCGTGTCCCGCCCCCTTTTTGGTGTGTGCACCGATTTTATGCGCTTTCGCTGTGCGCATCGCGCACAGCATTCGGGATGTTGCTGTAACGTGTGCCCCGTGTGCACCACGCTACGATTTGGTGAACATCCCACAGTAAACACGCGCAGGCCCTTCCATGATTCGCACGCATGCGCGTGCGCTTGCTTTTTCACGCTTGCGCCGGCTTGCACCAAGATTTTCTGCACACATTTGTTCCATGAATCAGCAACTCAGTCTTGTTGTGGCTTGTTGACATACGGATAGTGTCATACCATGTACGTCCAGTTTGTCTGTGGAGCAAATTTAAATTATTGGTTGCATTTCTTTTTTCAACATTGTTTCATTGAATTTTGAACAGCTTGCAAGAGTTGTCATCAAGGACATACAAGTGACATTTTTGTGTGCTAATTTTTCCATGACATCAGTAGCACATGAATGATGGGCATACAGTGCATGGATGTGCCGGGTTTTTAATATTGATTGTGCTTCTTGAGGTAGTACATCAACTCTAATACTTTTTAAAATGTTGGCGTATGTGAGGTCTGCAGACTGGCACCTGTTTTCTATTAATTCTCTGTATTGGAAATGTTGTCAAAGGTTGACATTTCCTATGCTGCCAACAGTTTTACGGCAGAATTTGTGTCCTAAGGTTTTAAAAATAGGTGCACCTTTCACTGGTGTGAATTGAAGATCTCCGAAAACACTAATGTGTTTTCCTCCAAAGAGGTCTTTGTAGTTTGTTTTGAGTACTTCTTGTAATCAGAGGTGAATCAAGGCCAACATTAGGTTGGAAATCATGCTCACTTCATTTAATAGTAGCATTTTCATTTGTTTTAACACTGCGTAGTTCCATTGCAGCTTCTGTAGAAAGTTTGTAATATTCTAATTTGTTTTGGTGTTGTACTGGAAGGAGTAGTAATCGGTGTAAAATGACACTGCATATGTTTTAGGGAGCTAAACCAGTGGCGGCAGTTACAACAGTTGACAGTTTGTTGTTTGTCAATTGTTGAAGTAACTTACTGATGATTTTGATTAAAAATGTTTTGCCTGAACCAGCTTGACCACTGACGTATAGTAGTATAGGTTTGTAATTTTGGCAGGTACATTCTTTATTGTCATGTTGTTCACCATGTGCAATTTATTTTGTTACTTCTTGAAAAATGCTACGTTGCTCATTGTTCATTTTTGATTGCAGTACAGTTAAGTCTTCTGTATCGTCTTCATAGGGACACATGGTGTTTTCTACTTCTGCCATAGCTAATTCTGCCTCTTTTGCTATTAGTGGCTGTCCGTGGTTCTTGTCTTCCTGTTACAGAAGGTTGACTACTGTCGGGATTGTCTTTATCTAGTTGGGCCTGGAGTTCTTCTTCGTGTTGCTGTTCACTGTGCAACATTATTTTGTACTGTGTAAAGTTTACATCGGTTGTAGTGCTTTCATTTGCTTTGAAAGCGTCTTCATAGGAGTCATAGATATTTAGTAACTTTTCTTCTTTTCTCCATGGTTTAAAAAGTTGTAGCAGGGACATGCAATATAGTTCTTTATGTTGAGGAGTTTTAAATGACAATTTGATATGATTAATTAAGCTTTGTTTGGTAAGTTTCACTAAGCTACCTTCACAATTTGTTACTCTGTATCTACCTTTATTTTCATGTGGTTTTATATTATTTTTGTATGTGAAGTTTCCTGTTTGGGTAGTATGTGTCTAGTAAATTGTTTTTCAAAATGTCTTGGCTGTTGGGATCATTTTTGGCTATTGTTTCTATGTCGTCGTATGATTTGAGAACTCTTTTTTTAGATTTAGCAGGACCAAGACTTAGCCATACTATATTTTCAGATTTTCCATACAAAGCAATACCGGCTAAAAGATCTGCAGCTTCATAGCAGCCACCTTCTCTATGGGAGAGAATTTTTATGCCTAAACTGCACAATTTCTGAGACAGTATTTTGTCGATGATAGGTAATCCAAGAGGTCTTGAAGCTCTGTTTTTTCTGCTTTGATTAAGTAGGCTGTAACATATTGTGCAACTGCAGTGGAATTGTCTGTAATGTACTGCACATCTATGTTTTCATTCCATAAGTGAGCAATGATTGCATTGTAATCATTGATATATTTTGCTTCTGTTCTTTTTATGTAATATTTGTTCTTAGGAGATTTACCTTTAACACTATGTCTAACTGAAGATATGAAGTTGTTTACTTGACCTGTTGCTGTAAATGGTCTAGGGAAACCAAAGCGGCATTTGGTGTAGTATTTCCCTTTGTTTTTGTATTTGCAAGAACAATATTTCCCACATTTGTATCTTTGAAGTTGTAAAATTTGTGCATGAAGATCGCTATTTGTTGCTTCTGTTGGAATTTCACAAGTGATATATTTTTCGATAAACTGTAAAACAGTGGCATCACTGTCTTGACCAAATATAGAAGCATCTTTAATCCATAAATGAATGTGGATATAAGTGCTCCTCTGGCTTGGTATTCTTTCTACAAAGGAAGTGTTGCACTTCTCCGAGGAGAAGAACAGTTTTATTACAAAGAAAGTGTAGCATAGCAATGAAGCGATGATGGAAATATCTTGTAACTTTAACCGGATCTAGAGAGCAAAGTTCTCCAGGTGTTAGTATATCTATGTTTGTTTTGTTTTTGTTTGATATGCGTAGGAAATCATGTAAATCTTCCCATGCATATTCTGCACAACTTAATATAACAAACCAAGTGGGTGGGCCCAGGTTTCTCATCATACAACACACATATCCGTGATGTCAGAAGCAGTACTCTTTAGTACCACGCATGTTTCCTAACAGATTTGTAATGCTTGATTGGAAAACCTCATATTTTTCTTGCACTTTTTGTAGTAATTGTGTAGCTGACATATTTTGAAAGTGGATGCCTGATTTCAATGTGTGTGCAACTCCGTACCGTAGCATAGAGTTGCTAGTTCACTTTCAAAGAGTAAGTGGAATATGTATTCCACATTTTGTCTAAATCTGGGATCTTCAGAATACATTTGTAATGAGCAGTATTCTGATGCTGTTATCTGAGTGAGTCTATCATCGTACCTTCCTGCTTTCCCAGTAGGAGTGAGTAGTGGAAAAGCACCTGCTTCTATACTTGTTTTCCATATGCTGATTGGTGATCCTTTGGTTTGTCACATTTGGTACATTTCTAGTGCCTCATCTGTGGTGTCTTTAGAGTGTAATGGATGAATTGTATAATGGTCTAAAATATTGGGTACTGTAGCAGGATCTAGAAATTCAAATTGACCAGTTTCTGGTGACTCTTGAATTATTTCAGTCGTTTCCCTCAGGTTTTCTTCAATATTAATTTCTTTGTAGTATTCATTGTTGTCTTTTAGATATTGCAAGGTTCGTCTAACTTTATGTAAGTCTACGAGTTGTTGCCAAATGGTTTTGGGCCTCATTACACGTTGTCCATTAAAAGTCAACATTTACCAGCGTGGTGCTATTAACGTGTCCGCCTTGGCAAGAGGGCGCTAATAGCGTACCATTACGAGTACGCGGACACAAGCATAGCGCCATGCCGGTAAAGACCCTACTGCCATGCCGCTAAAGACCCCAAAAAGTCCCTTACCGGCTTCGACGAAAGTGCAGATAGCACCTTCGCTCACGCAAATAGCGGTCATGTTAAATTGCTGAACCAGAAATAGCGTCATCGCACAGGAACGGGAAGGAGCATGGCAGCCATCTTTAAAAACACAATCAATTGCCATCCTCTGAATCCAGGACTTCTTTCCACAAGACTCCAACACAAAATCATCCAGGATAGCATGAAGATGCCCAAGGCCGTCAAGAAAGGCGCTGATCGCCGGTGAAAAGAAAAATTCAGCGATGAGGAGCTGATCATGCTTACTGAGACACTTGCGGCCAATGCCAATGTAGTATTTACTAATGACATGCGACGGGAGACCCTCGTCAACAAAAAGGACACCTGGGCAGAGGTTGCCCACAAAGTCAGTGCGTTTGGCACCACCACCCGCACTGTCAAGGACTGCCGAAAGCGGTGGGATGACCTACGGGTCCGTGTACGAAACATCTTGTCCATGAATCGCAAGCTGGCAATGGCCACATAGGTGGCGCTGATTCCCCTATAAAACTCTGGGAGTGGGAGGAGACCTGCGCCGCCACAATTGGTGTGGAATCGATCGAGTGTATTGGAGACATGGAGCATGGTGAGCCCACTTCATCAGATGGAGGTGAGTGTATACATCAAACAATGCACAGTGAAGGGTGATGGGCCCCCCAAATATGAGTCCATGATAAGGCCATCGATCCAGCCACAAACCTACATGCACGCATCACCACATACACGTGCAACACAGACCCATTCATGCATGACCCACCCAACATCCCCATTACCGAATCAAAAATAAAGAGGCCCCAAAGCATAGATCGGCATGATGTAAACATTCTGCATAAGGCACGTAGAACCATAAACAATGACATTCCCTATTTTTGGCCCCTACAGGGTCACAGACAGACACTGATGAACCGGGCACTGTGACACCTGCTCCACCAGCTAAGAAAAAGCCCAGGACACATGACAGAGGGGACACCGCCACCACCTCAAGGGGAACCGGGAGGAGTGATCAGCAGCAGAGGGGCAAAGGCAGCAAGAGCACCAGTTCTACACAGCCTGAGGCCACGGTTGCTGCAATTGTTCCACCCACAGCAGTGCACCCCATGACATTGGAAACCAGCATGGAGGGCCCGCACTCTGCTGCCACCAGTTCCACTGGTGAGGCAGCAGCCACTGCCCCGCTTTCAGACGTGGAGGAGGCAATTGAAGTCCAGAATCAAAGCCAGACCCCCAGCCCACCACGGTCCATTGAGCCAAGCCCAAGGCCATTATCACAATCAGGTAGCCATGTAGAATTAGGCGACGAAACTGTGGAAGGGCAATGGAGCGCTCAGGTGTCCTCACCTGATGCCAGAGGCATGGAACAGGGCGCAGCAGCCACCCCAACAGCTGGACCCAGTCAACACGACCTTGCAACCATCAGCCAGAGGCAGGTTGAAATCACTACACTGGTTGGACAGCATGTGGCAGAGGCAGCCCGTCTGAGGGATGACCTTAGGTCGTATGCAAGCCAGACAAGGGAGGGCATGGAGGCCTGCACAAACAGGATTTGTGAAGAAATGGCCCAACTTTGGCAGGCCCTCAGACGTATTGCAAACACCATGGAGCGACAATACCCCCCCCCACAGCATCAACCAGGCACCTCCTCCTCTGCGAGTTCCCGACAAACAAGCCCCGGCACTGCTCTCTGCGCACCATGAGGCGCACGTCATCCCAACCACCCAATGGCGGAGGAGCCCATGAGAATTAGAGCCAGCAAGAACTTGCTGGCACATGTCGAGCAGGACACCTACACACTATGAGCCTCACATGGGGGGGTTGTGGAGGGAGGGGGGAAAGGGTGTTTTTGGGAGTGTTGTGGGGGGAAGGGGGAAAGGGTGTTTTTGGGAGTGTTGTGGGGGGTGTTTTTGGGAGTGTTGTGCGGGAAGGGGGGAAAGGGTGTTTTTGGGAGTGTTGTGGGGGGAGGGGGGAAGGGTGTTTTTGGGAGTGTTGGGGGGGGGAGGGGGGAAAGGGTGTTTGCACAGTTGGGGCCATGCACTTTTTGTTCACATTTTGATCACAATACACTGTTGAAAATTTGAAACACAGGCTTGGTCTTCACATTGTGTATGTGTACTTCATTGGGGACAGCGTCCTTTGTGGGCCTCACCACATATATCAGGGCAACAATAACCTTCTCCATCCATAATAGATCTCCCTTGTATCTCATAACATTTGACACATCAGATGCTGACGCTCATCGTGTCCCTCCTGGCCATCGCCTCTTGCATGTCCTGGCGGACCATTTCACCCATCCTCATCCCCATCAACGTCATCCTCATCTGGTGGTTGCATGTCAATGTCAGGTGGCATAGGCACATTCCGTCTGATGCACATTTTGTGCTGCATTACACATGCCATGGTTATCTCTGACACTTTGTCATGGCCGCACAGGAGAGCCTCACCCGGCCCACTTAGGCACCAGAGCTGTGTCTTCGAGAGGCCAAATGCCTGCTCTATCACGATTCGGGTACGGGTATGTGCACGATTGTAGTCCTCTTCCTACTGGTTCTGTGGGTTCCATACAGGGGTTAGGAGCCACCTCTTCAGGGGATAGCCGGCGTTGCCTGTATGGGTTGAAGAATGGGTACCTGTTACCGTTCACCTCAGGTGCGGCCTGTACATGTCACACAAATCGACTTTGCATTGTGATTCAAAATCATGACTACCAGCATGCATGCAGACGATCTGCGTGACTGCAATGTGCATAGGTGAGCTTGACCCTGCAAGTGGACATGCCCGAATCATGGCTCCGACAGCAAATGACATGTCTTGGGTGAGGCCAAGTCTTATGTGTCCCTGGGCCCAGGAACATTTGGTACCACACTGCTAGTGTACTGCCATTCCGACATCGATGTTGCCATGCTGTGTGGCATCACCTCAGTGGTGCTATAGGTGTGTGGTTCAATGGTATGGCTAGGGGTGTTACCTTTGCATGCATTCAAGGGCACATTGCTGTCTTGATGTTGTGCTGTGCTGATTCTGTAGTACCATCTTGACGCCATGTTGCTGATTTGTGTGGTATGTGGTGTGGCATGATGTGCAATATGGATGTGGATGGATGTGCAATATTCGGAAAACTGGATTGTACTCTATGTTGTGCAGCTCATAATTGCATTTGGGTTCTCCTCAAGAACATTGCGGCCTTCCCTGATGGACATTGGCCTACATCTGTATGTCCATTTGTCCTACAGACGACAGTCAACACCCAGTAGGAGTATGTATCTCTCCCCACCACATCACACTGACATGTGCTTGCCCTGCTACTCACCAAGTAGCCAGGAACGTTGACCGGCTTGTAGCTCCATGTAGCGTTGCATGTTTGAGTTACGCTGGGCCATGGAATCATGGGTTGATCCGGGAAATCGGGCACAACAATGTGTGATTATCTTCTTAGCGTCAGATACCATTTGCACTTTGATGGAGTGGAATTGTTCTGTGTTTTGGTAGACTACTTCATTGTGATGTGGGACCATGTGGGACCACCAATTCCACATGGGTAGAGTCGCTGGCCCCGATGCAACTTGGGATGCCTGCCAGTGAATATAAGCCAACTTTGGTGTTTGCAATCTCCTGGGCAGTCCGTGGCAGGAATATGTGTTACCCTGCATGCTTCAGGAGGGCATCGAGTACCCGGTTCAGCGTGCATGAGGATACTGGTTGTGAGATGCCATGCATCTGCCCCACTGTATGCTGATAGGTGCCTGTGGCCAGGAAGTGGAGCACAGTCATCACCTTCAGTAGAGGGGGGAATGGCAGTTCTGATGTCTACGAGGCTGACAATGTCATCATGTGTCATGTACACGATACTGGTGATGGTATCCCGGTCCAGACGGTACAGGGTGTGTATCTGCTCAGGGGTTAGGTTTAATGGACTGGCTCGGATCCTGGGGATTGGTGGCTGCCTCTGTGGTATGGCTAGGTGCCCTGGTGGTGCTTGCTGCGCCTGTCTTGCCATCCTCCTCCTTCTCCTCCTGCGTCTCCTTTGTGCTGCCTGTTGTTGTTGCTGCTGCACTGCAATCATGTCCTCCAGCCCATGTAATGCTGCTAGTATTGGAACCATCTTGGTGGGGGAATGGGTATGTGAAGGGGTGTGGTGTGCTCCTTTTGTTCTGTCACAGTCTCCATTGCCTCCACCAGTGCTGATTTTGTCCACCTGTGACAGGTGGGAACACTACTAGGTTCTGATAACGGGTGGTTCGCAAAGCCGGTATTTGCGCCATGCCAGCAAGGGGTTTTGGGGCTTTTCCATGCCGCTATTTGCACGTCAGCCTGGCTTGTGATGATGAGCTATTAGCGGCATGGCATTATTTTCGGAATCGAGGGTTGCGCGCCAGCGGACTAGCCGCTATTAGTGGCACCGTAATTAGCGGTGCCGCAAATACCGGTGAGCCGGGTCGTAATTGGCATGGGGATTTAATGGTACCGGTATTCCCTTACCGGTAACGTTAAATCCCTAACGCACAAAGTGTAATGAGGCCCTTTGTCTTTTGTAGGTACACCATTACTAAGACAATTAAAGATTGCTCTATTGGACGTTACACTCCAAGAGTGTGTACATTTTCTTTCAGATCTAATGGTAAATAAAAACTACTTTGCCACGAATGCCTTTCCCTCATTCTGAGGGAGGTAATTTTGCTGTTTTTGGTTGAAGGCGTACTATTGCTTAAAATGGATGCACTGTTTGAATTATGACGCTCTCGTATAAATTGAGTTCTTACAAGGGTTTTGGTAGTGGGAATAGTGCCAAGTTATTTGTGATAGCATGTGAAGGAGTTTGGTTGTTGTCAAGTTTTGCAGTGCAGTAACTGCAAAGTATTAAAGGGTAATTTATTTCATATTTGTTTTTTGCTATAAGGTAGAAAGCTAATTCAAACTATTTGGAATCTTCATTGTCTTCTATTTTGTATGTTATGGCTACAGTTTTTGTGCTAGTTTTATAAAAAGATCTGCGGCAACACACACAAACATGGTTTGTTACTTCAGCGGATGTACTTTTAAATTTTAGTATTTCTTGTTTGTATGTGTGTAGTAGAAGGTTGACATTTGTAGAATTGTTCCTAGTCTGTTGTAAAGCTATTACATTTTGTAAGTGGCTTTCACTTCCAAAATATTTTCTCTGGATATGCTCTATTTCTTGGAGTAGGTCTTTGGCTGTACCATGTAGAAGTGTGTTATTTAAATTGTCTAATGCTAAAGCTGGACTTTTAGCATAGTACAGTTTATGGACTAGATTTCTTATAGTGGAATGATGTGTTTATATCAATTTGATATGATGGAAGGTGCTTTTTAGGTCCTGAAATGCAGGCTAATGAATGACCTTGTAGTCATGTGTGTTTGCAAACTGTATAGGTATCCATATTTTGTAGAAGTTTCATTTTGAATTTGTCTTTGCCTTTTACATATTGATTGAGGAACTGACGTAAAGATTTGAAAGATTTTTTGTCAATTTTACACATTGACGTGCACAGCCATTTGCATACTGGATGTTTTGGTTCAGTCTGATGGAGAGGTGATACTGAGTTTACTGGGGATATTTTGTGAGCAGGGTTTCTTGTTCCATAATGGTATTATTAAGTTTTTCATACCCTCGTCCACTGCTATGTATGGCAATTGTGTTTGTTTGATTTGTTTGTATGCTTCTTCATTGAAATATGGTTCTGTGCTCGTGGTGTGACTCCATTCACCTCCACAGATATTTAAGAACTTATTTTTGTTGACATTCTGTTTATTGAGAAGTCTTTTTTGTAATTTAGTAGTTAGTTTTGTTAGTGGTTTCATTCTGTTTAACACTAAAATAAATAACTTCCTTTTGAGAAGGATTGCACTGCTATGAGATCTTCTAAGATACATTTTCTATGGTAGGTTTTAAGGGTTGTGCATGATTTCTCTCCTGTTTTTATAACATTCTGAAGGACTCTGTGGCAGAACATTTTCATAAAATACTTTTTTGGTATGGTTACTTGCCAATACATCAAGATTAAATAGGAGCAGTGTTAGCAGTAGTGGTAGCTGAATTCTTGTTAATCACTTTCTGTTTCATTTTACAAATGCAACGTTTTTGTACTGGAAGCTTGTTTTGTTTCGCTTAATGACTCTAGTAAATCTTTTGTTTGAACTTTTTGTACAAAATCTGCTACAGATGGATGCTTATTTTGGACACTTTTATTTTCATTTGCTCTACTTCTGTGTTTCTTTCTAGGGACTTGCCTTTTGGTAGGCATTCTTTGGGGTCTGTTGAAAAAAAAGAAGGTATGGGTTGGGCTGTTCTGCAATGTATGTGTGCTGTGTGCATGAGTATCTGAGTATGATGGTAAGGATGTATGTGGTGGTGTGTGATTGTGCATTGGGCAGCTACAACTAGTTGGGCAGGCTTGTATTTGTGTGTTAGTATACTGGGGTTCAGATGACATTAGAAAGTAAGTGAGTGGTGAGGAGAAGCACTAATACTAAATCTAATGGTATAGAATTAAAACAGTTCTTTGTTCTGCAATACTAACATTCTAGGTGCTGAGTTATGTAATTTGTGCACCGAAAAACCTGGATGTGTGCACCATTCTGCCTGCAAATCCTTGTTTAACAAATGGGGATTTGTGGGCAGAATGGTCCATAAATCTCAGTGTTTCAGTCTACAAATTCCATGAATCAACCCCACAGTGTGTTTGAGTAACAGTAAGAATATTACGGTAGTATTGTACTTACATTTTTTGTTTGGAATGAACAGGTTTCTTCTGAGTTATTGTTTGTACTTCAGATGCTGCTGCTTTTCAGGAGAGTGGCCTTCACTGCAATTGTAAAAGAAAGAAATTAGTAATTTTGTGTGTTTATAGCACTGATGTTAATTTAGACGTTGATTTTCATGTTTTTGTAGTAGTATTCTTGTTTGATAACTGAACATAGTGTGTGCATGCAGTTTTCTTTGACTATGCACCCAAGACTCTAGGCCCTGGCCACAACCACTGCAGCATATCACACCCATAGATCACACCCATAGAATCTAACATTTCAACTGGCTATATGGGCTACTGCATTTTCTATGTCGCAGCCTTTATATTTTACTTACAATATGTTAGATAGTTGTGTGTGTAAAAAAAGAATTTAGATAGCAGACAGTTTTGGAAGTGAAATTTGATTATAGCAGATGGGAAAAATAATAGTAAGTTCATTTGATAGGTTATACAGGTTAAGTTGTAGTTACTCTGTTTATATGCATTTATAAGAGTTATATATGTACTGTGCATAAAATATGCATACCTGTGGTTTGTATTCATGCATGTGGATATGCATGCAGCTGCAAGTAATAATCTTGGAGACTTGTACAGTAGTTTTTGTAATAGGTGCTTTCCAATGATATGAGACTTGTTCTCAGAGTGATCTTATTTTTTTCTGGATTAGTACCTAGGTCAATATGGGACAATAGTTCTGTTTTTTTGTCCTCAGCAAAACATGTCTAGATGTGCAATCAACCGTGGCATGTGTGCTTTCATGCTTAGAGGGGGTATGTTCTTCTGTAATAATGAGAATATTGATTCCAGAAATGCTGTTTATTTTAAAGAAGATGGCATTTCTTTATCTTTTATGGGAAATGCCATGCTGTTCTGGAATGTACGGGTTGCTTTGGAGAAGGTTATATGAAGATTTAAGGAGTAAAGTAAGGAAAAACAAATACAAAAATGTCTCTTTTCAGAGCCAACCCTATGGGGAAATGGGGCACACTATTTAAATTTAAATGCACCACGCTCGAATTTTTGATATGTCTGCGGACATGGCGTTAGTCCGTGGACATCGCATATTACATACAGGGATTTTGGGGTGGAGAGGCATGCAAATGAGAACGAGTAGAGCAAGGGATTGGTCAATAAAGTTTACTGGGTATGTTGTGTAAGGAGAGAGTTTGTCAGAAAGTCTTTTTTCTCAGAGAAGAACAGATAGCTGTGGCTGTGTGTTTCAGAAAACAGATTATCTGGATTTTGGGAGACTTAAGGATACATTGGTTGGAGGTGCATGCAGAACGCTGTGGAGTAGCTGCATATCTTGGATTCCCTTATGTGGAATTACATTGGCAGGGAGTGCATGGAATGAAGTGGCTGGACTTGGTACCTCTCTTTGGTACTTTGGAGACACATCATCATCCAGACATAATTATAATTCATTGTGGAGGGAACAGTTTAGGACATGTGTCTGGAATTTCTTTGCAATTTGCAATGCACGACGGATTTGGGAAGGTCATGGAAATGTTTTCAAAGTAATTTTTTCTCGTATTGCTCAGAAAAAAATGTGGCTGCATTCTTCTTCATTTGGTCCACAAATGGAGAAAGAGAGGCGCAATGTCAATAAGGCTGTTTGTGCCTTTTTAAGAGATGTTGGCATGTCCTCTTTTCACAATGAAATATTGTGTTTCGTAGGACATACATTTTTTCGCAGCGATGGAGTCCATCTTACTCATGCTGGCAATCATATTTTTCTGAGAAATGTACAAAATGCATTGCAACCTTTTTTGGAATTACAGCCATCCATTTCGCTGTAGGTGTTGACCATTTGAAGTTTTTCAAACACAAACAAACACCACCAAAAGGCTCTTTTCAGAGCCACCACGTCCTCCCAGAGAAATTTGCTATGGTTATGATAGGGCAGCACCCCACAATTTTCCATGTCCACGAACTGTCCACAGACTTGTAAAAATGCACAGGGCCCTGCTCCATTTATTTGCCACTTCTATGTTTAAACTGTGAAAGACGGCTCTGTTGTTTTATATTTTTTTTTGTTTTTTTACACACGACACACTAGGACAGGAGGGGAAAGGAGGTTAAGGAAGGGACACCTACCAGAGGGATACGAAAGGGCAGGTGGAGAGAGGAAGATGTAGGGTGGGCTTATTTAGGTAGGTAGCAGAGCTTCTCATGCTCCTTGACCGCAGTCTCGAAAGCACTCCAAAGATTCTCCCCCCTGCAGAGTAGTGCTTTGCAGTACATGCACAATATTGTGACCCTCGAAAGGTAAGGGTCAACTGCATCATGGATGGCCTATGAGGCAGCTGGAGGGATGCGCTGTCCCACAGGAGTGTCTCTTGTGGTGACAGGAGCGGAAACGGAGGATGTTCTAGAGGAACTCAACCTACTACGTTTATCACACGGTACAACCTTGCGAACGGCCCCACCATGGAACTACCTTAGGTGTTGCTTCATGATGACATCACTGATGACATCACTTGTGCATTTACTTTTCATGAAAAGTCTGTACAAGGGATTCTTATTATGATGTTGACAAAAAAGTGTCAAGGATCATTGGAATAAATATCATGAGCTATGTAGTGCTTTAAGCAATGCATTGATATAAATAGAATTCTATCATGAAGTTCTTTGCAGTATAGTAAGCTACTCGTGCATAAACATAAGCATTGTGTGCAGCATACATGATGGAGGTGCAATATTCATAATCTTCTCATGTTTAATAGTGAAATGATAACTGCTTTCTTATTAGAGTTTTGCGTTGTGTGCAACATGTAATAAGTAGCTAATAAAACCCACTTTCTACATAATTTCATTATTACATACAAAACACAAAGACAGAACAACACATACAAATATGAGTACATGAAGGAAAAGTGAAGTACGTAAAAAAAGCAGCAGTAGAACCAGAAAGTGTTCATAACTTAACTGATTATCTTTATGCACAGAAATTATTGTTCCGCTTCAAACCTACGTATAACTATCACATGATGTGACTGCACCCTAAAGAAAGTAATGTGAATACAAATATGAGCATATCCAGATAAAGTACAGTAATAAAAAAAACAACAGAACAATAAGAAAGTGTTGATAACCTTACTGATTGTTTTCATACACAGAAAGCATTGCTGTCTTTCAAGTGTGTATTTTCCTTATGTATATGTTTCATATGCTGTGAGTGGACCCTAAGTGAATTATTGTAAGAACGTATGCGAAGCATAAGTCTACAAATATAGTACTTTTTGAATTTTTTGTTCCTAACTATTACTGGCCAAGATATATCACTAAAGGAAAAAAGAGCAAGTCAGACATGTGATGTCATCAGTGATGTCATCGATGACATTTGTGATGTCATTGTTGATGTCCTGGGTGTTAGTCTTAGCAATGTACGCTGGTGGCGCGAGTTATGGTTGCTTAGCTTACCATAACTAGCATTTTCTGGGGGTTTCGATTTTACTTTGAACCATAAGGTCCCTTTAACAAAGTTTTTTTACTGAATTTCATAGATTTTTAGTAGCGCAACTTAACCATAACGTCCCTTTAACAAAGTTTTTTTACTGAATATATATATATATATATATATATGTTCACTGAAAAAGCTTTAGTTGAAGTGGTGTTAAGGAGCTGATTTAATGAGACAAATCCCTTGAAATTCGGCAGGTTCTGGAAGTTATGCCACCTTAACTATGAAGCCCTCTTTGTGCAGCCTGTAAGTTTGAAGGCAATGGCTAGTGGTAGCATTTTAAAATATACAATGCGCTCAGCCGAAGGCCATGCTCACTGGCCAGGGCCAAATGCCCTGGCTAATGAGCCTCAAAGACATGTTTAGTGGCCACCTCGTGCATCTAAAAAAATATATTGGGGGAACATGTACAGTGGCTACAGCTGAAGACATGTATAATGGGGTTTCTACTTAAAGTTTCGAAAACAAAAGGGTCAAATACAATACGTTCTAATCAAAAGGAAGGATCGAAAAAAATGACTGAATGCACTTTTTAAAAAAATATCTTTTTAGGGGGGGTGCCCCACCCCCCAAACCCCTTTTTTTGGGGGAAAAACCACTAATTTTTCCTATACCAACCCCCCCAAAAAAATACATTAAAAAAAGCATTCTGTCATTTTTTTTCTTGATCCTTTTGATTTGAACATATTGTATTCGACCCTTTTGTATTTGAAATAATGACTGGACACTGTATAGGTATATAGTTAAAGTTTGGAAAACAAAAGGGTTGAATACAATACGTTCTAATCAAAAGGATCGAAAAAAAATGACCGAATGCATGTTCATGTCTGAAAGGCTCAGACACCTAATGACACCCAATGAATCCAAAAGAAGTATTTTGGTTGAGCATGTAGAGTGGACACATTTGAAGGCTGTGGCCACTGGAGAACATGTCTAGTGGCCCATAAAAAAATTATGCTATGACATTACCTTTCAAATTCACTGAATAAACCTTAGGTAAGGTGCAGTTAAGTTGTACAGATTTAACGCACCAAAACCCTTGAAATTCAGAGGACGTGAGCAGTCATGAACTGATTTGACCAACATGTCTAAAGTGATTAGGGACTCGGGGGGACAGCCCAGAAAGATATTTTAAAATATACAAAAAACCCCAATTTTTGCACAGATTTGGAACATGTCGGAAACAACTTGGGCACAAACATTGACTCGCAATCCATGCATGGTTTGGGGTTAATCCGTGCAGTAGTTATTTGAATATTTGATGGGGAAAAGGGTGCTACCTTCTCAAAAATGGATAGTTATATCTCCCATGGTGTGTTAGGCAGAATCATATGCAGTACCCTTTGAGAACACCACACACAATTAAGACTACAAGTGACAGTACAAATTCACCTTTGTTACAACCCTGTACTACACAGTAAAGTGGTTGCAATGGCTGAGCAGCCAGACTTATCTCAAGAGTAAGTGAGCAGTACCAAGAGTTAGACAAAGGACAGCAATTACTATGGTTCAAACAAACAGTGACTCAACGTTTCTGATTAAGAGAATATACTTTTATTTACACATCAGTTATAAAACATTTCACTATTATCAAGCAGTTAAAAAATCACAATCTTAATACAGCAGACCACACCCAATAGATTCTGGACAAGTTAAGCTCAAAATGAAGTGTGAGCAAAATAGCACTCCCGTAATTTAAAAGGGAGGGAAAGACAAAATTAGACAAAAGTTGAGCAGCGCCAACCAGTAAGTAAGCAGGGCAATCTATAAAAAGTAACTACAGTGAGGAAATCAAATCAAGAGGCATGGGCCAAAGTCAATGGACCAAAGTCTTTGCAGAGGATCACACAGTACAGAGTAGTTTGCTTTTAAGTCTTTGCCAAATGTTCTGAACGAAGTTGGTCGGACGAAAAGCTACTTTAAAGAATAGAGAAGGACAATCCCTCGGATTGGCAAAAGATTTCAAATACTTTTACCGCGGTCAGAAGGAACGAACGACCAGATTTGAACATTACCTTAAATGGAGAAGAAGGCAGTAGCTGAGGCGGACGTTCCTGGCAGGTCCTGCAGGCTCACAGTTCCTGAAGTGACTGTCAGACTGACACAAAGTAGGAAGACTGGAGGGTCCTGCACTGCCCAGGGAAGAAACCAGCAGCAAAGCAACACAACGAATTAAAGGTGTGCTCCTTAAAACCCAAGCAGGGTCTGATTATCCGGTTCACTGTAGCTGTGCACAGCAAATTCGTCCAGAGGAGGGAGGCCTGGCTTGCAGTTTGGCAAACTGGTTCTTCCCACCAGCTCAAGGGGAGAACATTTGCAGATCTTCCCTGTCGTCGAAGTTTGGAGATGATTCTAACCTGCAGCAGGGCTTCACCAGGAGGTTCAGTCATGCTTGAGGTCCTCTTCTGTCAGCTTCTCTTCGGTTCTCTCGATCCAGTGGCGACTCTGCCTTCTCAGTCCCAGAGACCTGCTTTATATGCAGTTTTCCCCCCATTCACACAGCCTGGCTGTCAATCACACAGCAGGGTGGCTGTCCCAGAGGGTCAGTCACCACATCCAATCACACAGAGTGCGGCATGGGTCTCCAAGGAGACCCTGTGCAGGGATTCTCAAACACCTCCCTCACATCCTGTCCCCCTCGGACATTCAGGCACATAAGGAGGGCTTCTGTGCAGAAGCCTGCCAAAGGACGGCAAACAAAGGAACCAAACCTGGTTTGCCACACAGAGTAAAACACGAGAAAGACTTTTACAAAAAGAAATGGCAAATAAACCCAGCCAGATCCAAATAAAAGTAAATGTGGTCCAGCGGGTTTAAGTTCGAGGCTACTAAAATACCCTAAAACAGTACCAGGGTTATTTAAATAGACCGCAGTCGGAAAAATAGGGTAGATACCACTGCCACCAGCCAAATCTTAATGAAAAGGGAACAAAATAATGTTCCATGAGAAGCAGACAAAAACGGATAACTATTAACCCTTTCCAGAACTCAATGTAAGATAGTGGTCTGTGGATTTAAAAAGACTAATAAAGTCAATGGAAACTTTACATGTTCTGGGAGACAGTAGTCAGTCCCAGACAATGGAGTTTAAAGTGGTAAGTCTGCAAAGGACAACTCTGTGTCACTGCACTGAAGGTGCTCTGTAACACACACTAAAAAGATGATGCCTATAGAGTAGGTGAGGCTCCACAGTCTATGAACACAAAAATGTTAAATACACACAGCAAAACACATGTAAGAGTGGGAAAAAAGGCTCAGACTCTTACCAGGTGAAAAAGAAAATCCTAGAAATCCAGCAAAGCTGCGAAGGGACTCAGTAGGTAAGGGAAATTAGCCATTCACGAGAATTCTCCCTAACATGGTGCAATGCAGGATCATGGTTTTCAGAAATGAAAAAGCTGCCATCTTGTTTTTCTCTTGATGCGAGAGATAACCGCGGTTATAGCCGAGGATATGGGGAAATGAAACACAGGAAAAAAGCTATTTGCAAGTCAAAAGACATGCAAATGCCATCAGGCTAGAGGCGGTGGACTGGCTAGAGGGCACCACGTGAAATCTGAGAGTTGGAGGGGGTCTAGTGACTGAGTTTGCAACACAAAGCTTTCTGTAGCCTAGGCTATAGCCACCAATAGCCGACAACTCAAAGCAAACTGCATCACAAAAACAGCGTGTATTGTGGGGGGAAACAGAGAGGGCAGGGGAGGTGAGGAGGTCATCTGGGGAGTGGAGGAGCTGTCACAGATGAGGGGAAAATTGGTGAGGGACTGGTGGACAGGATAGCATTTTCTGACAGTTTGCCAATTTTACAGCTATATTCTAGGCTATAAAGCACTACAAATAGTTGCGGGTATGAGTAGTTCCCTGCCTGTGGCTATAGATTTTTCTGTGTTTGTGTTTTATTTCTTTTTAAACGTTCTTTTTATAGGTATAGTGACATTGGGGGTGAAAAATCACTGGCCTTTGGCCGTAGTCAGTTACACAGTAGGTATTTGGGAGTCTTATCTATTTTGGCTGTGTGTTTTCAGACTTTATTACATTTGAGACTGTGGAGAAAAAAAGGAAAAATAGTGTAAACAAAAACCCAATACAAAAGTGTGGTTCTTAAAGTGGAAATTCTTAGAATAAAAATATAACTAAGTATGTGTGTTTTCTACATTTTTTTTTTGTTTTACAGATAGAAGGATGTTACTGAATCTTTCCTTTTCTACATTCAGTGAACGTATTTGCAGACTTTCAATCTTAAACATTAATCATACACCCACCTCTAAATTCTTATTCAATGTACAAATGTAAAGTGATGTCAATATTTAAAGAAAACAAACATATGCATAAGTATGGCTATTATATATCCCAATGTGGTGTAGAATTTTGGAGGAGTCGTCAACCGCAGCAACGCTTGGAGGTCATAGCCGTAGATTTCATGGTGAAAAGTACACTTTTATATATAAATATGTGTTCATGTATGAAACCCTATGTGACCCCACCAAGTATCATTTTGTAACTGCAGCTATAAAAAGAAATCAATGAACTCTAGCCACGGTTATTTTGAAAAAAATGTTGGGATGTTTTTTCATTGCATTTGTGTATGTATATGTGGTATGTGGTCCTGGGTACACTGTTTTGGGGTAGACTGAGTGAAGTATTTTAGCACATTTGGAGTACTGCTTTGATGTTATGAAGAAACCTCACATTACATTAATTGGTTAGGTGTCCTCCGTCATGTGTATAGAAATTGGTTATGTAGAACTCTATGCTGAAGTCCATAATTGGTTGTGGTCTGTCATGAATGCTGAAACTACTTTATTAACATTTTTCTGTGATTTTTAAATGTGGCCTCTTTTTTTGGTTTTGATTTTGGAAAATATAAAAGGCACAATTGTGTGCCGTTTTGTGCTTTTGATTGTAGAAGTCATTATGTGCCATACGTTCATGCTTTGTGTCCAACACATCCTTTACCTTTTTTTGAACCTCATCCATCCTTCCTAACTCCAATCTTATGTATCCTAAGTACTATGTTTACTTTCTTTATCATCATTCACTTTAAATAACTCCCTGAGCTGTCATTTATTGTATTGACATCTTTAAGTACTATTGTATTTACTACTGTCTCTTTTATCATTTATATTCCATACTCAGATATTTATTTATCTTTTTAAACCATTCTTATAGGCGCAGTGATAAAGAAAGGGGTATAATTGGTGTATTGAGAATCACGCTTAGCAATAGTAACGAGAGGAGGTTTATCTGTGGCTATCCAGTACCCACCCAGTGCACAGTGTTGCTACCTGTGGTCAAAGGTGTCGCCCTGTGCAGCCGTGGCTATATAATAGCAAATGGCATGTTGAGTATTTGTGGACGTGTGGTATCCACAGCTACGAGAGATGCTGGGCAGGGATAAAAAGGATTTCAGTGAGTTTGTTTGTGATTGGTTGTTCTTTGTGAAGCTGTCTCTGCTAGTTTGTGGTGAAAATGTGTCATCCATTTTAGTATTTCTATTAGTATATTGTTCTTTTTTTGAGGTATTCATTTTTGAAAGTATAAAAGCAATAATTTTCTGTAGTGTATCCTTTTGATTCCAGAACTCACAGTTTGCACACATGGCAAGAGTGTGGCTGATTTGAAAGTAAGTATTAATAAATATTTACATATTTGAAGATTACTTGCAGTGTTGCGTGTGTTAGTTATATTAACCACTGCTATCTGATAGTGTTCATTGTCATTTTTTTCATATGCTCTGATTCTGTGATATTTTTTAATGTATTTTCTAACTTCCATCAGCATGGACCTACAAAATTAGATTTGTCAATCAATGGCATTTATAAGCAGGTATTTTGTTTTTGCATTCATGTTAGTGAATTTGAAAGTGTATTTGATTGTATTTGTTGTCATTTTAATGCACTTTAACAATGCAGGACTTTTAGCTGTTTTCAGATTTCTACAAGGTAGTACAATTGATGGTGTTTTGCAACTTCATTTTAGTCATTTTTTATTTTTTTAATTTCTTGTAGCTGAATCGATCTCATCATCCCAGTGGACTTGCACCAGATGTTGCACAGTTAACTCCCATTGAAGGCCAACCCATATTCAAAACATAGTGATACTGCTGATGATGGGAGCAGTCCATCTCTAGAAACTTAATCAAAACCCTGCTTTCTGAACCTCTCTAGCATTTCTGATTACTCTTCAAATGAAGTGCTCCTTTGCTGCAGGTGTTTCAAGACTATGGCTCTTGGTGGCAGAACCTTTATGTGTGGAGGTTGATTCTGCACATCCACTGCTCACAGCTCTACTGAAGAGGGAGGACCACATGTAAGTCAAAAAAGGATGCAGCCCAGTATGGGGTATACCATCCAGAAGTATGTTTCTTTTAATCCAAGGTGGATTTATTTTCCCAATGATTAGCATGTGCAAAGAGAACAACGGTGTACTCTGCACCAATGTTGTATCCTATATTATGTAAATATTCTTCTATAGATGAGGCTCAGAATATGCACTGAATTGTTTTTATTGTAGTGTGTTAGTTAACTAATTGTGTTTTCCTTTTTTTTACAGATAGGAGGATACTAATGTTTACAACTTGTTTGTATGCAGCCAAGTTAACCCCATATTCTGTATCCTAATTACAATGTATACTGTGCTTTCCTTATCATCATCCACTTTACATAACTCCATTAGCAGTCATATACTGTAGTGACACATTTTAACTACCATTGTATCACTACTGACTCTTTCGTCATTCCTATTTCATACTTTTTTTTAAATCGTATAACCGTGGCTATACAAAAAGGGAGTGATTGGCGTATTGAGGATTGTGCATAGGCACACCAATGGCTGACGTGTTTACCCGTGGCTACCCAGCATGCATCCAGTGCGTGATATTGCTACCCGTGGGTAACAGTGGCACCCTTTACAGCTGGTGCTGCACACCAGCAAATGGCATGTTGAGTGTTTGTGGACGTGTCTTAGCCACGGATTATAACAGCCAAACCAGCGAGCCTTCTCTAGAACTGCGACTATAACAAGCACATACACGGGCACGTCAATGCTTTTCACCATCTCATTGGTAGTTGTAGGTACAGCTATTATTATAGCCACATCTATTGGACCATACATTTCATGTGCAATAATCATATTTTTATGCGGATGATACAGGTAAGTATTTTATCTGTGTTTTTTATTTTATGTGCTTAGATGTTCCCTTGTCTTATTTGAAGTTTTAAGGTTGGCTTAGTCTGATTTTGAGTTTTCTAGAAAATGTACATGTAACCACTGCTGCAAGGCAAGATTTGTAGCCAGATTTGTAGCCACATTGAATAGCTGTGGCTGCGATAGATGCTGGGCAGGGTTTTGTATGTGAAAAAGTATTTCAGTGAGTGCATGATAGAGAATCACTAAGCATAATGCTTGTACAATATCTTGTGGTGTTTATTAAAGAGTTTTCTGGGGTGATCTGAAAGTGTGTCTGCTTTAAAAAGATTGTTTATGCTGGACAGTGTTACTGTCTGGTTATCTATAAGAGAACATATATGGGGCCTCATTACGGCTCTGGCGCTCCCGGATTGAAGGGGGCCGGTACAGCACCGGCCCCTTCATTCCGGGAGTGCCGATTACAAGCTTCCCATCGCGGGACCCGGATTGCACGCCTGATAAAACCAGGCCTGCTTTCCGGGTCCCGCGAGGGGTAGAGAGAGGCAATAACGGGCCAGATGTAAACTGCCCGTTATTACCTCCCTCCTCATTCCCATTGAGCCCTATGGGGGCTCAAATGGGAATGGGGAAGGCTTCCTGCATGGAGGACCTACCGGGTCCTCCAATCTCGGAGTAATCCGGTAAGTCCCCATTGCAGGAACCCGGTATGGTGCCCGGAAAGGTGGCAGCCATGGAGCTAACAGCACCATGGCTACCGGCGTTCTCGTAACGAGGCCCATGGTCTTCATTTGTTGTTTGTTGTTTACTGAAAATGTGTGCTTAATGTCATGAAAAATATGTTGGATTTATTCTATTTTTAGAGATACACATATAAAGAATATAGGCATGGTATTACCCCCTATTATGTAAAAAGAAATAGAATGTTTTTTTCCAATAAATACACGTGCAACATGGGCCTCAGCAATGCAATTGCAGTCCACAATTATTATTATTTTTTTTTTGTAAAATGAGGATATCAAAACTATTGCCACTGAAAGAAATAGATACATATGTTTAGTGGCAGCAATTGCTTTGATGTTCTAAAATAGCTTTTCTGTAACCATGTAGGATGCGATCTCACACCATGATGCAGTTATCATATTTCAAACACATTACTTTGCAGTCATGCAGATTTGGTATCCATATACCTTATAGGAATTAGAGGCTGCAAATGTTTGGGATGGTTTCTTGGTAGCTTCCATCTGCAACAGCTTACAATAAGTGTCATGATTAGCCGTTTCAGCCTTTTCTGGACTACGTGGTCCATTAGACATCGCAACATCCTTTCGAGCATATTTCCAACATGGCCGACACTAGTGCAAAGGTTCTGCTCTAGTGTTTCAATGGACTTGCCATTTCCTAGAAAATAGACACGCCCACACGGCTCTGTGGGTTGCAACGCTACGTTTCCAAACTTCCGGCAAGTGTTTGTCATACTTTTCCTCTTCACTGTGCTATCTCCCCTGTTAGCGCGTATTACTCCTTTCAGGGAAATATTAGCTCCAACCACGCTTCCCGCTTGTGAACCAGTCTTCCACCTCCTCCTTGGGGTCCATTCCCGGGCCATTGTGCACTTGTACTCTACCTGTTAACGGTGCGAATTCCAGTTCCTTCCTGGTTTCCTTTCTCCCAGGACTCCTTAACTGATCCTCCCTGGAGTTCTGTACGCCGGCATATCTATGAGACGGATACCTACCTGCACACTGGCAGCAGAGGACACTCACCCGTGTTTATACAAATCCTGAGTCATCCGGAAGAAAGAAAAACCTTTGACCAAGACTTCAAAGGATAAACAGGTGAGATTCGAGGCAAAGTGTGACAATAAGAAATACACTGAACTCCTTTAATGTTCTTCTTACTCTATTGTTACTTGACACAGAAATACTGACAGCTGTCAGTGACAGTTTTCTGGGCACACTGTTTCTACCATGGAGTTAAGGTGAACATTTAACATACCCATTGACATCTTCATAACTTTCATTCATTGCATTTTTTTTCTGTGCTGAGCAGGTTTCCTGTAAGGTTTGAGCAAGTGATTTGCAAATTCCCCAAGAAAGTGACAATGTCCAATGCAAGCTATTTTTAAAGGAATTGTATTAGTTGTGCAAACTCCTATTATGTCAAAAAGAAATGGAATGTTTTTTTCTGGTGCAAATTGCACCAATAAATACAGACACACTATGGGCTTCAGCAATGCAATTTCAGTCCACAATTAATGTTTGAAGTTTGGGTTTGTTGTGCATACTATTTTCATGAGTGTTTCTCTGTTTTTATTTTTGTAAAATAAAGGGATTATAAAAAATTGCCACTGAAGAAAATGTATATATTTGTAGTGGCACCAATTGCTTTGGTGTTCTAAAATAGCTCTTCTGTAATCATGTAGGGTGTGATCTCACACCATGATGCAGCTATCATACTTCAGACACATTACTTTGCAGTTGTGCAGATTGGGTATAGGTTAGATAGGAGGAGGTTGGGTGGAGGTGGCTGGAAGAGAGGAAGCCATAGAAGTGGAAGAGAGTGATGCCGCAGATACCAGTGTGCAAATTATAGGCGATGGGACTGTCCATTTTGAAGGAAATTAGCTTTCCTATAGAGTTCCCCTATATTGTTGTAATGGAACTGGATGAGGTGCTGAACAGAGGTGCAATCTCTATGACTCACTCAATGCTAGAGTGACTTGGTTAGCACAGCAGCTATCAAAAGGATGACTGTGATCTCTGAGCCTGCTCTGTGCCACTAGCGAGTGGGCACTGCAGATTAGGAGACTGATGCAGCAGGACACGTGTCACTATGCTTTTGGAATGGAGCTTATAAAAGGCGGATCTGGTTAGCGGGTCACTCTTTCTGAGATGGAATCACCTCCATCATTTTATTAATGAATACAAAAAAAGCCAGGGCAATTCCTCCCATACTGCCAGGCCATGTATACATGAGGTACTTAAAAGGATTCCTTAAAAGGAAAAGGAAGACCTGTATGTGTGAAAGAAGATCACAAGTTCCATGTTATAAAAGTAAATGTGCATCATTGTTAACCCCCCATCTGTTTAAGGGACCCCAATATGTGAAGGTGCTATGTGTATTTGTAGAGGTCGACAACTCGTGAGAGTGGCATGTGTTCTCTTCAAGGTCATGTGAGTGTGTTTTTGATCCAGTAAGCTTCCCTCTAGGAAATGCCTGCCTGCCTCCTTCGGGATAAGCCTAATTCCTTAAAATCCTTAAAATCTAATTTTGCAGTGACAGAATGTTGCATGAGTGTAAAGTTATGTATACCTGATTTGAATATTCTCCTTTGTTTTATCTTTTTCATCTTCAGGTGTCTGTTGCTTTTACTCACACAATGGACCTTTCAGCACCCCGTGAGTATGAATGCAGCAAAATCAGTGCTGAATGGGATTCACTGAGATCTGGTGTTTCCTGTTAGTGAAATGAAAGTTGAATAGCTGTCCCTTCAACATGTCATAACACATTGTGTAAAGTACACCTAAAGTAACCTATACTCCTATTGCTCTGAAAGTGTGCCCTCTTGTAGTTATCAGTTTGATCACCAGGGTTGTATACGAATTGTTCCTTTTACAATTGTTTGAATTACAATTGACCTTTTCACAATTGACCGAATTGTGAAGGTAAATTGTAACATATATGCGGGGGGGAAACCCCCTGCAACCCCCCCAACGTAAAACTCCCCCAAAACCCTATATATATATATATATATATATATATATATATATATATATATATATATATATATATATATAAAGGAAAGGAGGAAAAGGCGAACTGCACTCCAGCGGCCCAGATGCCAAATGCAAACTCCAAAGTACGGACAAAAGCAAAAAACACTGTGTAATGAATACGGATGTTTTTAATATTTAAAAAATTGCAAAAAAGTAAATAACACAATGAGCAGCAACACATATACAAGGGACAAAACCACAAACTTGGCGCATAGTGCGCATATACCGCTGAATATAGAGAAAAACACGGCATAAAAAAATGTACATAGTGTTGATACCAGAATACACAGCAAAATACCATACATACTGTGTGGAAGCGAGGGGCAATCAGGCCTCTCGCATCCTCTACTTCTCAGTACAAAACTTGGACCAAGTGCCTCCAGTAGTGGGTTCGCCCCTTACCCTTATGCGATGTTAACTTTGGTTGACTTTCGCGTAGATGGGACCTCTGAACAGGACACGGGGCATCCATTTTTGTACCCCCTTTCGACTCCATCTTGGTGACTAGGACTCACTGCGATAGTACAAAAACGCTTCTCCTTCCTTTCTTGCAGCGGCCAGGCGCGCAGGGCACATGGCCCCCATCCTCGTTCTCACTCTGACTGGAAAACTCTGCAGTTCCATTCTCACGCAGAATGTGCTTGCAACACATAATACATGTAACACATCACTCTTCCTCTGAGATCACTGTCCTGCATGTGAACCAGCATGAGCTAAGCATATAGTTCGTCCATCTCCACAAACGTGTCCTTGCCCCCGTACCCTCGCCAGTGGAAACTTACTGCAATTGTGACCCTGTGTCCCTGCAAGATATTCCTTTAATGCCCACCCAGCAGATCCCCAGCTAACATTAGACCCCTGCTGTGGTATATCATTGCCTACCGGTAACGAATGCCACATACCAGAGATTCTTATGAATGCAGACTTCAACTTCAACCAGTGTATTATAGTGGTCAAAACCCTTAACCTAAGACCTGTATAATCCAATGTTATTGATATTATAGATATACGTGTGACTTTTATAGAGACATGATAAACTACTGAAAGACTTTGAACAATTGTTATTTAGTGCATGCATTTTTGAGAATATATTATGTTAGCTTAGATAGTGACCACCCTGCTTCACAGGGACCTGACCTTCATCCATTCGGAGCACAGATGTTTGACGTCAATATTTTATGAAATATGCTGATTTATGACCAATAACATTTTGTGATAATTATTAAGAAGTTCTATGTGATGTGGGAAGAGAGAAAGGTGACACCTAATAGGTATTAAGGACTTCTTTTTGCATATAGAAACCATCTGAATGATAAACCAGTGAGAATTATACGCCCAGCCACCCCAGAAAGTCAGCGAGGGGAAGGACACGATGAGAATGTTGAGCAAGAAGAGGAAGTAGAAGAGGTGTGGAGTGACCTAGATGAGTATGAAGAGGGAGCAGCAGCTATGCGATCCCCGCTACCGTCTCAGCTCGATGACTTTGATGAAAGATCACCCCCACGATGGATGGCAGGGTTGATTAAGGCAGCGGGTAGGGAATATGTTGGTGAGTAAGGTAAAGAAAGGGACGGTAAGTAAAACAGGAAAGAAACATACGTTGCAGATGCCGTTGATACAAAAATGTGTGGGTAGGCCACACTATTCCGTGGGCTCAGATGGACAAAAACAACCTGTTGAAACTCCTCACCCCACTTGCAGGAGGAGCAGGGAAATGGATACATGCATTCAAGAAAAACACGGCAGGAGTACCATTAGCGAGAGGTGATGTAAAGGGTTTGTTGGTGTCTGCCGTCGGTGATCAGGTAGACGCAGTGTGGGAGAAGGCGGGGTTCCCAGGAATGACAACGAGTTGTGACCGCCATGATGGATCGCCCTTCAACAATGTTCAAGCACAAGTATGGGACGCATTGCGGTGCACATTTCCAGACATCCCAGATTTACATTTAGTAATGCAATGTACGATGGAGGAGAACGAGGATCCTACACAATTCATACTGCGGGTGCAAGACTTGGGGAGAAGCAAGACTGGTACGGCTTGGAACCAATCCACTGCATTGTTCTATTGTATCATCAAGAAAGGGCTCCCAAAGGAGGTACAGAAGGATGGCAGATGAAGTGAAACTGGTGCAGAACAAATTGGTGAAGGCCGCCGCCATAAACGCCAGCATAACCGCTGATAGAGAGAATGAGGGGGATGAAAGTGCGGGAAACAGGCCAGTTGGGATAGGAGCGCGGTGGGCAGCAGGAGAACAAGGACCGTGGAACAGAGAAGAGCCACACAGAGGACCACAGTGGCAAGAAAGACCGGCGAGAGGACGAGGTGGGTACCGTGGCCAGGGATGGGGGGTTCGGAGGTATGGGGAATAGGGGATTCAGTGGGCAAGGGAGGATAGGGGGACAGCAAGGGTCATGTTGGAGTTGTGCGAGTTGGGGACATTATTCAAGAGATTGCAGAATGCGGCCTTCAGGGTATTTTCAAGGGCAACCACCCATGGACAACAAACAGGTATGGGGATGCCCACACCCAGGTAGCCCCTACGGATTACCAATGGGAGGGGGAAGACCACGGGACCAGTGCTATAACAAACCCCAAATGCAACAAAGACAGCCACCCCCAAAACCACATCACAGTGCATCACAGCCTATGGCAAGATAAAACACTGTAGGGAACGCCAGCAATAACAGTTTTGCAACAGCTGCACCATTCCGTGGCATAACAGTAGTTGGAGATAATGTCTTTTCAGTGCCAGGACAAGAAAGGTACACAGATTAGGACAGCCCACAGGGAGCACTTGCGTGTCCAGTCCTATCCACCACCCTACATGCAACAGAGCAACCACTGGTGGGGGCAGAGATAGGAAACAAGCAGTTTATCTTTATGGTAGACTCACAAGCGGAAAAATCATGTCTTATGGAAGGGCGGTTTCCGCTCTCAGGCAGGAATTTGGAAACGCAGGGGTTCTCTGGGGCAATTTTTAAAGTTCCTTACACCAAAGACCTTGATATAACGGTGGGGGGAAAACAGTGCGCGCACCCTTACTGTACCACGAAGATGCGCCAATCAACTTGCTGGGTAGAGATTTGCTAAGTAAATTGAACATGACCATTTCATTTACAGAGCAGGGAATAGTGTGTTCCACCCCCGGAGTATGCCCAGTACAAGCAATGTTGATGATTAGTACAATGATGAATGAAGTTGTAGTGCGAGGATACCCATTGACATAGACATGTTTATCTATGGCATCAAAGTATTAGCCCGAGTAGTACCTGAGATAACTAGAAAAGAATGGAGGACACCATCAGACTTTATATTTCGGCCAATTGCAAACACAGATGTCGTGCCAGGCACGATAATGTCCATAGACATCGAGGCAGTTCAGGTATCAGGTAAACGTATTGTGGTCATAGGCTTGGACACGCATGGGTGCAAGTGGAGAACTGTGTAATGCATAGATCCGAATATAATGCTAGAGACATAACTGACAAAGAATTATTCACTGATAACGAAGATGATGGAGAGATAATAATGGAAATAAGCATACCGTGTGACATCATGATCCAATACAGGGAGGTCCACAACCCACTTATGGCTAGTTTTAATGCCCCACCGGCAAAAGTGGCACCAGAAATTTGGACTACAGTCCCCCATGATGTAGGGTTACTACATGAAGTGACATCAATAAGGATAAAACTCAAACCAGGTGCCATACCACCAAGAGTGAAACAATACCCGATATCCAGAGAAGCAGAGGAAGGGATTAGGGAGACAATAAATGCACTCCTGAACCAAGGTATCATAGTGCCATCAAACTCCCCATGTAATACGGCTATGTTCCCGATCAAAAAAGCAAAAGGAGGGGCGTGAAGGATGATCCAAGATCTCCGCCCACTCAATGACATCATTCAAAAAGAGTTCCCGTTAGTGCCTAACCCGGCATCAATACTGTGCAGTTTACCCAAAGAATCTACATATTTTACTGTGGTTGACTTGAAGAATGCTTTCTTCTCCATACCACTTGACCCAGGATCACAGTACCTTCCAGCATTCACACTGAGAAACAACAGATATGACCATCGCAGACTCCCACAGGGTATTGCGAAAGCCCCAGCATTTTTAACAGAGTACTACATGAAGACATTGCACCATTATACAATACGTAGACAATTTACTCGTCTGCAGCAAAACAGAAGAAAAGTGCAGAGAAGACTCCATAACGCTATTAAACGTGTTAGCTACCAAGGGGTACAAGGTGGATAAAGGGAAACTACAATACTGCCTTGCAGAAGTTGTATACCTTGGACAGTTAATATCAAAAGATGGAAAACGAATACTGCCAGACAGGGCAGCTGCTATATGCAACATAATCATACCAAAAACAGTGAAGGACATGCAAAAATGTCTTGCCATATGTAACTATTGCCGAGCATGGATCCTTGACTACGCAGAATACACACGTCCATTACTGCAAGCATTAAAAGAAGCACAGACGAGTAGAGCCCCAATAAAATGGACACATGACATGATGACTCAGTACTTCAGACTAAAAGACCTTATTGCAGATGCCCCAGTCCTCGCGAACCCAGATTATGAGAGGGAATTGTTCTTGTTCTCGCATTGCAATGGAACACTGATGACAGCGGTGCTGACACAAAAAACATCATTAGTCCACAAACCGTTGGCCTATTACAGCGGAACACTAGATGCAGTGATGCAAGTTCACTTTGCGTGTGAACAGGCCCTCGCAGCTGCGGCGTTCGCCATTGAAAAGAGTGCCACAATTGTAATAGGATGTTCAGTAATGTTATATGCAGAGCATTCATTCTTTGCGATTCTGGAGCGGTCAAAATCAACATTGACAACACAGAGAGCAATCGCATACGAGATAATAATTTCAAGCCCCAACGTGCATGTGGTCAGGTGTAAAACAGTAAACCCAGCAACATTCATTACAGAACCATGTACAATGGAGGACGTGCAAGAACACGACTGTGCAACCTATGAGCGGGAGGGCGACGAAATTCCCAAAGCGAGTGAAAACACCTTGAAGGAAGGAGAAGTATATTTCATAGATGGGTCAGCATCAATAAACCCAGAAACGGGGGAGAAGCACGTAGGGATGGCAGTAGGACGTATGGAGGAAGATGGCTATGAAACAATTGTCCAAAAGCGCCTCCCATCCCATTACTCCACACAAGCGGCTGAACTAACTGCTTGATTGAAGCATTACGCACAGCCAAAGGATGCACAGTGACTATATATTCAGATTCAGCATATGCAGCTACCACTGTCCATTCAGGACTACCCCGCTGGAGTAGAAGGGGGTTCAGGAGAGCAGATGGCTCCCCAGTACAGCAATGCCGCGCTATTGAATGAATTGATAGATGCATTAGCGGAGCCATCGGTAGTGGCAGCTGTGAAATGCCAAGCCCATACGAACAGCACAGATGCAATCTCATTGGGAAACGCGGCAGCCTCGTATTTCAATGTAACACCTGCATCTGAATGCATTGGAAAAGCAGCCACTACAGAGCCATTAGAAGAAGCTTATAGAAACACACCCATAGCACAGTTAATAGAGCTACAGAGGAGAGCACCACTGGAGGAGCAGGAGTTATGGAGCAAGCGGGGGTGCAAACAATCAGCCACAGACCTCATTTGGAGATAGGAGACAACGGGAAAGGTAGTGTTGCTGGTAGAATTACTAGAAGTAGCATTCCAACAGCTGCTCTTCCCAGCCTATGTAGCAAAACAACACATCGCCGCAGACATCCAGGAACATTAGTTTGTCCCCAACCTACAGGAACACTTGTCAAAATTTGTCATAGAATGTACAACATGTCAAACAAAAAATTCAGGGATGACATTGAGGACATTGCGAGAGACTTTGCCACGACCAGCAGGGCCATTCAGGGAACTCCACATAGACTATGCCGACATGGGAGAGAGATGTAATGGAGCAAGGTATCTAATTGTGGTGGTTTGTCCCTTTTCAAGGTGGGTGGAGGCGGGTCCATGTCCACACCTAGTACGAGAAGTGTTTTCCCGGTGGGGAATCTGTGATGTGATACGGTCAGACAACGGCACACACTTTGTGAATGATCTCTTCAAGGATGTGACAACACTCTTGGGGTAAAGCACAAACTGTGTTCCATTTATCATCCGATGGCCAATGGAATGGTAGAAAAGATCAACGGCCTGCTCAAGAGTAAATTATCGAAGTTGTGTAGTACATTCAAGAATAACTGGGCATATTGTCTGCCCCTAGCACTGTTTCACCTCAGAACGCAACCATGCAAGGACCCCATCCGAGCCCCCATGAAATTGTGACTGGGAGGTGAATACACACCACTCTCCCCGATTAGGAGAGCATCAGATGCACACAGGGCTGCCACAGTGCTGGGGGAAGAATTTAAGGAATACTTGACCCAGCTAACGCGCGCAGTACGGAGCATATCGCGACAAATAGCACCGCCTTTTACTGAGAATGTGGCAACTGACACCACCATACCGGCTGAAGACAGCCCAAGTGGGCCCCTGATGCCAGTGGCACAGGTTTATGTGAGAAGTTTTGTGAGGAGACGGAATTCACTGAGGTTTCATGGCCCGAACAAAGTAATATATAGCACGCCCACTGCAGTAAAAGTTAAGGGATTGAAATATTGGGTGCACCTCTCAGATGTGAGGAGGGCACGCGATAGTGCACTCCCTCAGAGCGAACAGGAATGTGCAAGTGGTACTACAAATGAGGCTGAGAAACAATGACAATGTGATTTAATGTAAAGGGAAAGAAAATTGTGATGCGCCCTCTGATTTGCCATGCCCTATGCCCGTATCCTTCTTCCTTTCATCCTCTTTTCATCACTATATCTCTCTCCTTCTATAAAATGCCTAAACCAGTGGACATGATTGAAACGAGTTTAAAAAAAAAATAAAAAAATAAAAAAATCAAGCAATAGTAAACAGAAGTAATGAATAAACATGAAATGTAAATATATACATATGTACATATTCTGGTGACTTAACAAATTTGTATCACCCCTCCAGGTGACAATTGGCCCAATGAAGTGCAATCAGGGAGAATACATTAATGTTAGATAGTGACAGGGATGCCATTAGGGCTAAAAGGTTTGGCAATGTTGAATGCGTTTTGAAATGTGCTGCAGTTTTGTTTTCTGTGATGTTGTTTTTCATGGCCTGGTACTATACTCTTATCTTTGGTTAATGGCATGCACAAAGGGGGGAGCGGGGCTAATATGATACGAGAAGGATCCAACCTAATATAAACTGGAGTAAAGACAATGTGGGGAGAAACAAATAACATTGATACTAACGGTACAAATGTAACGCAACGTTCAGGACACACCGCTGCAGGTCCAACAATTGTCTCTGTCACATCCTGGCAAATATGAGTAATGATTATGAATCGAATGAATATGATGGCGACTATTATTGGCCGAGCAACCTAGCCAACATAAGTACGCATGCACAGATAGCCATAGGACCTACCTCATATTACGCTGCTGCTACTAATGAGTATACACATGCCATATTCAACAGCAATGACACTTCCTGGGCTGGAATGTTCCCAATACATTACCAAAATGTGAGAAGCTACAAGGAGGGAAGGAGAAGGAAAAGGAAAAGGGGGGCGGGAAGGAAAAGATACAACATTTATCATGACCTGGGGTTTGATGAAATAGAAGACCCCTGCCACCCTGATCAATCTAACAAATGGTACTCGGACATGAGTGCTAGGGCAAAGTAAGCAACAAATGAAAGCTGCTATGTCTGTTCACTCATACCTCATGCATCAGGGACACCCAAAATGTTGGTACCGCAGGAAGTGCGCTTGTCGGAGGCTCAATGTTTGATTCACTTAGTTCTGTGTAGGATAAAAAGCACCTTCCAGACGCACACCGTCAGCCTAGAGAGACTGGAGAGTGAGAGAACATGCACGAGCCGGCGTCAAGGAGTAGCTTGCCTCAGAGAGCCATTTCTTGTCATAAAAGGGACGAGGTATGCAGAGAACAAATGGCACAATGTAACTGTTTAATGCAAAGCAGAAGCACTCCAGGGGCTAGCTGAGGACGCGTTCCAATGGATAAAAGGAGTGTGCACCCCCATCTGGTCATAGCACGTCACTAAGCTAACATGGAGGACAGCACTGGAAAAGCCTATAAAAACACAAAAAGAAGGAAAAGTGAACATGGGGGAAGCAAGGAAATGCAACAAGGCAGTAATAATATCTGACATGAAGAAAGGTACCGCAGCCCTCATAGACATGTACTGGGTTTGTGGCAAACAAGCCTACCTGCATCTACCTGCATCCTGGAAAGGTACTTGCACCTTAGCCACTCTCCATACAGCTCTGAGGGTAATACCAGAAAGCCATGTCCAAGGAGCGGCAGGAGATTCGGCAGGCAAATTGGCAGCAGGGCAATCGGCTGATCCATCGACAGCGCCCCAACAAGTAAACACAGAACTTCCAGCTTATGAACTGTTGTCAGAATACGAGTTGAAAACAAATTTGTCACGAAGCAAAAGATCATCCAACTATATTTCGCCTGAATCGGCAAAACTCCTTGCTGAGATCCCACAAAAATACATGCTGTTCTCATCTGCAGAGACATTTTTTGCATCGCTCATCGCACCAGGGCTCCAAGCACGAGCAAATGCCAAATGGTTACAAATAGTGCACTGGTAGCTCATCCAACTGGTCAATGACACTGAAGAAGGATTCAACGTTATAAAAATAGAGCTACGTGCCTTGCGCCTAATGACAATGCAAAACCGATATGTTTTGGATCTCCTCACGGCAATGGACGGTGGTGTTTGCCGAAAAATCGGGGGGCCTGTTGCACATTCGTGCCATCTGAATATTCAGATAACGGGACACTCTCACAATTTAGGGGAGAAGATGAGAACAGAGGGCAGATCAGGAGAAAGCACATTGTTTCACAACTTGTTCAGCTGGATACCATCATGCCTAAATGTGATGATGAAAATACTGGTCCCTATCTTCGTCTTTGTGTTACTATTCTTCTGCGTGTGCCATTTAGGACTCCGGTATTGTGCAAAAACCTCAACTATGATGATGGTAACAATGAGCCGACCGACAAAGGTAGCAACTATGATAGATGCACAAATACAAACAGGGGAACATAACCCCCCAAAGTAAAGGATGACAGCCATCTACAGGCAATATGTGGACAGGGTCGATCATTTATACCACACCACAATCAAGGAACCAACAGAATTTCAATGGTATAACGAGGTATGGGTAGAGTTGGACGGGGATGGTGGGATATACTTAACATGCACTCCAGAAGAATATGCAAGAAGAGGGAATAGCTTGAGAAGTGTGTGCAGAGCATGGATGCCAATAAAGGGTACCCCAGCCTGGGAAGAAGCAGTTGCTGAAGCTGAGTACTACCGAAGGGAGAACGAAAACAATAAAGTGTCATCATTTGTTACTTTAGATGTAACGAAAGGGGGGAATGTGTGGGAGCAAGGGGCCATCAGGCCCCTCACATCCTCTACTTCTCAGTACAAAACTCGGACCAAGTGCCACCAGTAGTGGGTTCGCCCCTTGACCTTATGCAATGTTAACTTTGGTTGACTTTCGTGTAGATGGGACCACTGAGCAGGACACGGAGCATCCATTTTTGAACCCCCTTTTGACTCCATCTTGGTGACTAGGCCTCACTGCGATAGTACAAAAATGCTTCTCCTCCCTTTCTTGCAGCGGCCAGGCGTGCAGGGCACATGGCCCCACCCTTGTTTTCACTCTGACTGGCAAACTCTGCGGTTCCATTCTCACGCTGAAGCCAGAGGTGCTTGCAACAAATAATAAATGTAACACATCACTCTTCTCCTGAGATCACTGTCCTGCATGTGAAACAGCATGAGCTAAGCATATAGCTCGTCCATCTCCACAAACGTGTCCTTGCCCACACACCCCGCCAGTGGAAACGTACTGCTATCGTGACCCTGTGTCCCTGCAAGATATTCCTTTCATATGCCAGACCACTGACCACGCCATGATGCCCACCCAGCAGATCCCCAACTAACATTAGACCCCTGCTGCAGTATATCGTTTCCTACCACTAACAAATGCCACATACCAGAGATTCTTATGAATGCAGACCTCAACTTCAACCAGTGTATTATAGTGGTCAAGACCCTTAACCTAAGACCTGTATAATCCAATGTTATTGATAGTATAGATATACATGTGACTTTTATAGAGACATGATAAACTACTGAAAGACTTTGAACAATTGTTATTTAGTGCATGCATTTTTTAGAATATATTATGTTAGCTTAGATAGTGACCACTGTAAGGATATTTGGCGTGTTACAGTACAGAGTACAGTAATACTGCACAAGTAGCACATTTTTTTTGCAGCACCACCACAAGGGTGCGGTGCATTGCTATATGGGTTAGCAGATTAACAAGGAAAGACAGGCTATTCAGTCAAAAACGATTTTAACATATAAGATGCAAATCTATTTTTACAGTTAAAAGCACACGTGCTCATTTAAAAATGCACACTATTTTTCACCTGAAATGCCTATATTGCTAGAGACACATTTGAAAATTAACAGCTAACCTATTAACAATTAACCTGACTAATAAAACCTTATTTAACATAACCCACTAATAAAATGTGTTCTCCACTGCAGAATTAGGCATACTCTGAAAACCATTTAAATGCGTGTGCAGATTTTTTTCTTCTCTTCTCTGCCTGATTCTCCGTGTTTTTGTGCACAGTAACTGCAGGAAGAAGGAAGTCAGATTTGCAACAATTGCAAATGTATAAGCGAAGCTATTGTTGAAGAGTAGGAGGATGAGAGATGATGGATTTCATTGGGACACGTCATACAGAGGGCTGAGAGGAAAGTTTTAGTGGGCAGTATCAGGGAAAAAGACAGGCAGACATCTTTCTGCACTACTGGGGAGAAGACCTGGCTATGGGGCTCCTGACTGAATGCAGATTCCTGTGTCCTGCTGCAGTCGAGATTGGGGAGAGCTGAAAGAAGGACCTTTCCACTGGCTGAGGCATTCCTATCTGCAAAAGCTGAGAATTCCAGGCAATGACCCCGGTTTGAGAAGGCAAGCGTTCCTTTTTGCTGGAGTTAATCCAAGAGAGCCACATTCACAAAGAGAACAACTAAAAAGATAAGGTAATGAGAAGTGTGGGAGCTGAGTGTGTACGGTAATATGCAGTCAGTGTAGGATTCCTGTGCGTGTCTTAATCAAGTGCTAATGTTGCAATTTGAGTTATGTTCTCCGCCACTATCCTTGCAGTGTGTCACAGACAATGCTTTGACTGTACCATTTTATTTCTGTAAAGAATGAAATCGTGTTTAAATACAACTTTTATAAAACAGAAAAATATTTGAAAACAGACGGGTGATGTTTATTGTTTACCATTACAATGCTGATGATGTGGGGAGATTTTTAAACAGTGCAATGGTCATTTTAAGACAGATGTATGCATGTCAAAATCAGTATGAATAATTGTGAGTGACTGTAGCATAGCTTGTTGGAGGTACATGAGCCAACGGGAAGAGAGACTCTCTGAACATAGCTCCCTACCGTATATAAGGTAGTGGAAATTACCACAAGACTACCACATATAGCTCTATGTCGTAAATATGTCAGTGAGTTCGCCCATGGTGGCACACCAACACTATCACTGGAAATGTGGTATTCCTAGAATGCAGGTCTGAGGTCTCTCTAGTGATCACACGAAAAATCTAAGCAAAGATAAGGGATTCTGGACATTGGGGCCACAAATAAAACAAGGGAATTATGCTCACCAAAATACCACCAACCACGTATACCAAATATGCAGGTCTGGGTGCTGAAATAATGCATGTCCATTGTATTATTGTTGCACATGGCCAAATCTGAATACAAAGAGTGATTATTGCTAAGTTATTTTTCGGCGGTAATAAAATACCGTCAGGCCCCAAATCTCCACAAAATACCCTACATATTTATGGTGCGTTGCAGGCCGGGAAAGTGATCATAGAGTACCTACTGGGCGTGGCAAGCGTGTCTCACACTGCCATTTGCACATTAAAGGGAACCCATTTTATAATAGCAGTGTGCCACTAAAAACGAATTTCAGAATGTCACAAAGGGAAACCACATTCTCAGATCTAGTGCAATATTTAGAGGCAAAGTTATTTGCACATGGGAATTGGTCTTCGAATAGCACTTTAGAATGGAGTAACCGCATTCAGGGTGAGGTGCAGAAAGAAAAACTAGACAATATTTTTGCAGAAGGCAGCATAATTCAGGTCTGCCTTACAAGATTATTGAATGCAGCCGATAAAAGTGCAGAGAAAGACTGTTTAATACGGCTATGCGGCAAAATATGGTTTATTTTAAACAAGTCCCTGCGAATGCAAGAGAATGATACTCAGCTAATTAACAGGTTAAAGACTGAATTAGATGGGGCAAGTAAAAATCAGGAAATGTTGAGAGCAGAATTGGATGTATGCCAAAAAGACATGCAATTAAAATGCAGAGACTTTGATACTCAGTTATCCAAAAGCAAGAAACAATTTGAAGATAGTGAGCAAGAATTGACACACTTAAAAGCCTTAGTGGATCACATTAGGCAGGATAAAGATGAGGTTGTTTCAGAAATGCAGATTTTACAAAAAGAACATTGTGAAAAAGAAGGTGATCTCCAGAGTGCAGAACAAGAAATGATTAAAATGATTCAAGAAAGAGACAAAAGAAATAAAGAGTTCAATGAATGCCAAATGCAAATGTGCGACATGCAGGAGGCGATTAATAAAATGAGCGATGAAAATAATTATTTGCAGAATGAAGCAACTAGACTCCTTAAAAAGTGTAAGGACTTAGAACAGCAAATGTGCATTCCCAGGTCCCAGGAGAGGCGGCAGGGTACCACATTCAATGGAGTGGAGGTGAATTCTAGCTCTGCCCAAAGAGCTAGTGCCCCAGTGACTGGGCCGGTGACTGAACTTGGTTGCAGCGCCCTAGGGGGATTTAATACTCCCATTGGGGGCAGCCACCAATCTCATACACCTGAAAACAGGATTGAATCACAAAATAGTGCAATTCCATGCATTGCAACAAGTAGCCCCATAAAAATAATGAAATCCATTAAAGCCCTGATCAAACCATTTAAAAAGGGAGGTGAATGCTGCATTGAGGATCACTTAGAAGCGGTACATGACATTTTTAAAGCACTCCAGATACCTAAGGAACAGTACAGACAATATTTTCATTTAACTTTAGATGCCCCGACGGCCAGCATCATAAGGGGATTAAATGAACAGCAGAATATGACATGGCTGGAGTTTGAAAAAGAAATTAGGCGTCATTTTTCTCCTTTTCAGTCATTGCAGGAGGCAAAGAAAGTCGCGTACACTATTACTGCTGGACCTAATACATCCCCTCGCCAATTTTTACAAGACTTAAAAAGAGCATTCTCTCGCTTTGATGTATCTTTTGACTCAAATTCCAATGAGTTTAAAACCGCATACTTCTATGGGCTACAGAAAGACATCATATCCCAATTGGTCCGTGAATTTGACCGTGACAAGTCCCTTGAATGGATTGTACATCAAAGCACCAAGCTATATGAGGTACTCTATTGTCAGGGTAGAGAAAGTGATAAAATGAAAGATACTAGGCCTAAATCTAAAGAACCCTCAGCCACAGTAATGGAAATCAGGTCAGCCAAAATGTCCCTTGAGTCTGCTCAAAGCCAAGGTAAAAATAATGTGACACCTGAACAAAGGGGTAATCAACAAAGATCGCCATTTCCTGTACCAATGTTCCAAACACATGATCCTAGTAATAGAGAGAGCTACATCAGCCCTAGGTACTTAGGGGATAGACCCCGGGTAAGATACCGGTCTGATATGGCAGGTATGAACAATAACCAGAGACAAAATCAAGATCAAAGAAATGATGGTCCCTACCAGTCATTGGGGACACAGAGTAGGTTTGATCCCAACATCATGATATATGGTAATCAGGATAGGCCCCGATATGTGGATCGATTTACTGATAATGGAAATCAACATAGGGGCCAGTACCCACAATCTGAGAGACAGGACATGAGGCAAAACGTGAACTACAGTCCACGCCAGTACAATGATTCCCCACCAGGGGACTATAATCAAAGGATGGGTGCAACCCGCTCCCCTCCACAAATGAATCAAGCGTTCAGAAACCATCCCAACCGCCATCAATCACCTGAGAGGTATCAGAATAGATCCAATCAGGGGGAAAACAACCAATATCGACCTAGGCCACAGAAAGAGGATCCTAGAGAGATGGAAAGGTTCCAGTGCCTTGAGGCCCAAGTGAAAATGTTAGCTGAGCAAATAGGAAAGCTCTATACAGCGCAAAAACAACCTTCCAAAGAGGGGGCTGATGGCCATAGCAATGACCGGGGGGCTTCCGAAAAGTGACTAAGTACTCATGATAATCGCAGTGCCAAAATGACAGATTGCTCTGATATAATTTTGCATGACAACTCTGAGGTGACTAATGGATTAAAAATGAAAGTACCAGTAAATGAAATTGTGATAGAAAGTGCAAATACTTCTAAAAAAGAGGTACGGTTTAACTTAGAGCTAAATAAAACAGTAAAGATTTGCACAAATGAAAAAGAAACATTAGGAATTCCAAAAGAACAAAGGGACAGATTTAAGAAAAATGACTCATGCATGGGGAATACCAGTGAACAGGGAGTAAGTGGGGATGCCATAGCTCCTTCCCTGGGCAAGCAAAACAATGACCAAACACAGACAGAAAAAGGAAATACTCACAAGGAGGGTACAAGTCAATCACTTGAAGAATTCTTTGAGCCACATATTCTTGAAGAGGCTGCAAGGGCTGGTATTACACTAAATGATCACAAATGCACAGAATTAAAAAATGACAAATTGCTGAATGATGTTGTTACACATGTTCAGTTGGAAGGTTGTAATGTGGTCTCTGATGTTACCCAGATGGATGGGCGAACAGTGGCCACACTCCAAAAAACTTCTGATCATGGAGAAATGAATAAAATATCTCGCACAGAAATGGGTAAAAAGGAGGGAAAAATGTCTTTTCATTTACCAATGTGCTTAGCCAAAAGTGAAAAAGACCTGAGAAAGGTGAGCCCTGAAATCAGTAAGAATTCACATTTCTTATGTGTATTAGAGGAAGTTGAGGACAGATATTATGCACCCATCACTGTAGAAGAAAAATGCCACACCTTCGCTATGATTGACACTGGCGCACAGGCCACAATTATGTCCAAGGAGCTGGTAAAGAGTATCAATGAAGGGAGGCCTCCACAGAGTCAGATCACAGTGAAGGCAAATCAAGGCCCAGTGCATAACTTTAATGGGGAGGAGGTGCCCATCATAGGTGTAACTGAGGTTGACATAAAAATAGGAAAGCACAGAATGAAACAAGAGGTATTGATCACATCTATTTGTGAAATTCCATTTCTGATGGGGACAGATTGCCTGAAAAGATTGTCTCCTCTCATAGATGGGGTGAATGGAGTGCTGTGGTCCTTAACCAAAAAACCATTGAGGCCTAAGAAACTAAAATCACAAAACAGCAATATAAAAGAATGTCACACCGTTGCCAAAACAAATGATGCTGTGGAGGTATATCTCCAGAATAGCTGCATACCTAGTGTCACTGTTATATTAATGTGTCAAGACAAAGATCAGAGCGACAATGAAAAACTACCTGTACAAATATACTTGGACCCAAGGAAAGATTGGCAGACTGCTATAGATGAGCACACATTACGTTTTTACTTAAAAGAGAATACATGCAAACAGAATATTGTTCCTAAAACAGATTCAGAAAAACACATTACCACTCTGGCAGAAATACACATGGAAGATGAGCAACCATGGGTTCACGTTGGTATAAATGATTATCTTAAAACAATAAAAGCCACTTTAGCGCTTGAACATGAAAGGAGTTTCATTAATGAGAAATTGTTGCAAAAAATTATGGAGAGGGAAGAAATCCCGAAATTTAGGATTAAAAACCAATATGTTTCTGGGTTGGACAGTCCAGACTTTGAAAACCGAATTGCAGGCAGATGCATGCTTAAAATTAGCATTGGGCAGAAAATAATTTACCATAATGTATGGATAGTGAGTGGAGCACAAAATGAATTTTACATGGGCAATGACATCATGCACAGAATGTGTATGGTGTTAGATTTCCTTAATCAAAAAATATGGTCACGCCTAGGTGGTCCGGCACCTGAATTTGAAGACAAAAGAAGGGCTTATCATTGTGCACAACTAGTTCCTTATGCAGTCGAATTACAAATGAGGAAATATACTATTGTTCCTGCATTTACAAAACAGGTTGCAATAACACTGAAATGCAAAAATGGACAGCAGATGAAAGGCTCTGATGCATTTGTATGCCTGAATGAATCCATAAAACAGCAAGGCCTGGATTATGAATACATTCCATTGGTAGACATTGGTGAGGGATCTGTAAAAATCATGGTAAATAATAAAGGTTGTCAGGATATTCATTTAGAGGAAAACTCCCCATTAGGAATGGCCATACAAAAATCACATTATACGGCAGATTTAAATAACATGGTGATTGGGAATATTCCTGAAAATTATGTAGATGCCAAGGGCGAGTTGCCAGAACACCTGGACTCTCAGCCCAAAGGAATATTTAAAATTCATTCTGTGTATCCTTATGATTCAAATGAGACAGTGTGCTGCCATCAAGAGGATTGCATAATATTTAATTTAAATGAAAATGAAACAGGAAATCAGCCCATTGAAGTGGAAGCTGATATGCCAAAATATTTAAAAGTGGCAGCTCTACAAAAAGACACAGCCACACAGTTAGAGGAAAGCGCTGAGATTCCTTTACCAGAAGAGTTTCCAGAATTTTCCAGAATGGTAGAAGAGCAGATCTCCTTAGCGGATGCATGTGACAGCGATGGGGATCGAAACGACCTGAGGGAAATATTTATGGAGTTTAAGGATGTATTTGCAAAAGATGCTTATGATTGTGGTTTAACTGATTTACATGTGGCCACACTACCAGAAGGTTGTAGCAGAAATCCAGTGTTTGTACGCCAGTATAGACTACCGCTGGCATGTTTAGAATCATTGGCAGAGATTATTAAAAATTTGGAATCACGGGGAATAATCAGGCCCATTCATAGCACATCCAATACGCCTATATTAGGTGTGTTAAAGCCAAATGGTCAATGGCGGCTGTGTGCAGACTTAAGAGAGTTAAATAAAAGAGTACCAGTATCTAGATGGCCACTACCATTCATTGATCAGGGCCTAGCTCAGATACATGGTTCAAAGGTATTTACCACATTAGATCTCACCTCTGGATATTGGTGTGTGCCATTGGCAGAGGAGATACAACACTTATTTTCCTTTACATTTGACAGGACTCAATATGCCTGGCTTAGAGCTCCGTTCGGGTACATCAATAGTGGGAGTGAATTTGGCATATTTTTGAGAAAGGCCATGCCGGATGCAGCGGAAAGAGGAACAATAGTTTATGTGGATGATGTCCTGATAAAAAATGAAAGCCTTAAAAGCCATTTTGATGAAATAAGACATATACTTGGCCAATTGCAGAAAGCAGGCGCCAAAGTATCTTTGCAAAAAGCACAATGGTGCAAGAAAAAAGTGAACTTTCTAGGGCATGAAGTGACTGAACATGGGCTAAATCCACAAAGGAAGAAAATAGAGGCCATTCAAAGATTAAAAGATCCTAAAAATGTGAAAGGAGTAAAATGTTTATTAGGGATGACAGGCTATAACAGAAAGTTCATTGAGAATTATGCAGAAATCACTCAACCATTAACTAAACTGCTTAAACTAAATACTCCCTGGAGATGGGAAAGAGAGCAGTCTGATGCAGTGGATAGATTGAAGGAATATCTTGTAAAGGCACCATGTTTAGCATACCCCATAAAGGACAGGGATTTCTTTATAGAAATAGGCTTTTCTGAACATTGTATGTCAGCAGTGTTATCACAAAAACACGATTTGAATCACAAAACCATTGCATATGCAAGTAAGGCATTTTCCCAAGTTGAAATGAAATTTAATGAATGTGAGAAGGCCCTATTAACCACTGTGTGGGCGCTACAACATTTCCGCCCCATTGTTCAGGGAGAAAAGGTGATTATTGAAACAAATCATCAACCGTTGCAATTTTTAGAGAGTAAAAGAATTAGATCAGGCAATCTAGCGCAATCCAGAATCACTTCATGGACGCTGGCATTACAAGGTTTTCCCGTAGAAGTGAGATATGGACAAAATAAAAAGAGCCCAATTGCTCAAGGGTTAGCTGACTTACATGACTGTGCAGCTGAACAAATACCAAATGAAATGGAAGTGGAAGCTAGTTTACAGGAATTTGAACAATCACCACACAAAGCTTTTGATGAAAAAACATGCAAGGATTTGCCAACTGTATATGTGGATGGTTGTGCTTTTCACATTGAAAATGACAGTAATAAACAATTAGTGGCAGGAATAGGAAATGTCTGGTTGAAATGTGAAGGCGTTCTTAGTATAGGGATGAGGATTGGAGATAGGAGCAGTCAGGTGGCGGAATTGGCAGCCATCTATAAAGCAATTGCTACTGCAGTTGATAAAAAGTTCAGTGAAATTGTCCTGGTGACTGATTCTGACTATGCACGGAATAGCTTTGTGGAGTATTTGCCTGGTTGGAAAGCAAGAGGCATGGTTACATACAACAAAAAGCCACTTAAACATGGAAAAATGATACAAGCCATAGACAAATTGGTGTCAGAAAATAATTTAACAATATACTGGAGAAAAATTCGTGGGCATTTAAAAACACCAGGAGAGGATAAGGAGGGAAATGATAAGGCAGACCATCTGGCTAAGATTGGGGCTGTGATGGGAGAATTGCTACCTATTGATTATTTAATGGGTGAAATACAAATTGATGCAGTCACACGTTCTAAAGCACCAAAGGAGGTAGATCAACCGGTGGTGCAGTGGAGTCATGACACGCCAGACCAAGATTTGATTGAGGCACAAAAGAATGATCAAATTTTGGGAATCTATTATAATCATTTGATAGATCCTGAACAAAATCCTGTAACAGAAAAAGATTGTATGGGAAAAGAAGAGTTGAGGGTGTTATTAAAGAACAAAACACGAATTAGATTACAGGATGGGCTCATGATTAGAGAGTCCATAACAGGGCAAATACAGTGGGTAGTACCCCTTTCATTCAGAGGACTAATGCTACACCATGCACATGATGCCATAACTGCAGGCCATAGAGGTTCACAAAAAACATTAGAAATACTAAAAGATTATGCTTACTGGCCTCATATGTCCCAAGATGTGGAATTATATACTAGAGGATGTCTAGTATGCGCCCAATTTAAACCTGCTTCACCAATGCATAGAGCACCATTGATGAAAAGAGGCCTAACTCTCCCATGGTCAGATTTGCAAATAGACTATGTAGGTCCTTTAAAAAGGTCGAGCAGGGGACACCGTTATATTTTGAGTGTGGTATGTTTAATGTCAAAGTGGATTGAGTGCATTCCTGCACCAGATTGTAGTGCGCAAACAGCAGCCACATTGCTGGTGAACCATGTGTTCTCAAGGTTTGGGTTGCCGCAAAGAATTGAGTCAGACAGAGGAAGTCATTTCACAAGTACTCTAATGAGCAAGGTATGGCAAATACTAGGTGTGAAAAGGAAACTACATATCGCATATCGGGCGGCGTCTTCAGGTACAGTTGAAAGAAGCAATAGGTCTGTTGTGGATATTTTAAAGAAATTTGTGGCAGAAGCAGGTTCCAGCTGGGATTTGCGTTTACCATTGGTTTTGATGGCAATCAGGTCGACTCCTGCCAAAGCAACAGGTGTTAGCCCCCATGAGGTCTTAACAGGTAGGAAAATGGTGTTACCACAACACCTACTATACAGAACACATGAGCAAACTCTAGTGAGTGCATCCACAGTTCATGAATATATTGATGAACTGAGGAGGCATTTGCAACATGCATTTGCTTTTGTGCAGAGAAATCTGGAAAGAGCTGCTGACAGTGCAAAGTCATATTATGATAAAAAGACATCAGTAAAGGAATACAGTGTAGGGGATCAGGTGTACAAGTTTCATTTTGGAAAAAGTAAACAGAAAAATTCTAAATTTCTAGCAGCCTGGCAGGGGCCATTTCGAATTATAGATAAAGTCTCTCCTGTAGTGTATAACATTTTGAAAAATGAAGGTGAAACAGCAATAGAGCAGTTTGTCCATGTAAATCAAATCAAACCATGCCATCCCAGACATGAGATCAGGCAGCTTGAGCATGTGGAAACGGATAGAGTCCCTTGAGAAAATAAATGGGTGTAATCAGGAGGCAGTGACAAAGAAGTTAAAAAAAGTTGATTGTTATGATGGCACATAAACACTGTAATATATGTAAAAATATATAATATAAATAAATAAATAAATAAATAAATAAATAAATAAATAAATAAATGCACATATAACGGAAGCTCGTGGTTAGGGTGCAGAGAGAAAGTGTATTAAATATTGAATGCTGTTTTATATGTGTTTGTTTTCTTTTAACTTGTGTTTAATTTCAGAAGAAAGAAAAAAAAAAACGAAATATTTTTACCAAGCATGTTTTATTTTTGGCAAAAGGATGAAGTTAGTATTGTGCTATGTACCTAATCTGTTTATTTTCTATTTTGATTTAGACAATTAACATTATTTGGTCGGAGGTTCCGGGATCAGAGGCCACGGGAGACGATGGAGTCCTGGAGTCCCCTGGATGAAGACCAAAAGATGCCTGCCTCCAGGTGGAGGTGAAGACAAAATAACCGGAATGCCAAAAGAGATGACTACTGTGGATTCAAGATTGCCAAGATGAAAGAGTACTCGAATGAACCGAATAACATCGCTGGTCGGGACATACCAAAAGAGACAAAACAAAAGTTCCGGCATATGAAGTTCCACGTATTTATTATTTTAATTATTTATTTTAACTTGTTATATTACTTATTTGTTTTAGTTAGTTGTTTTATTTCATTGTTTTTAATTGACTTGGAAAATTTAAACTTAAAGTAATGCCACTTCCACTGAGAAGGCAAATGTGGAACATTTTATGAACTGATGGACTCAGATGAAATGTTGATTGCAAATTTTCATTGATGCACATGAATATTCATTTTGTTGGATTGATATATTGTAAAAAAAATAGAACAAGTTGTTTTTAGGAATTGGCTTGGATTATAGTCAAGTTCTAAAAACAAAAGGAGGGTATATGTAAGGATATTTGGCGTGTTACAGTACAGAGTACAGTAATACTGCACAAGTAGCACATTTTTTTTGCAGCACCACCACAAGGGTGCGGTGCATTGCTATATGGGTTAGCAGATTAACAAGGAAAGACAGGCTATTCAGTCAAAAACGATTTTAACATATAAGATGCAAATCTATTTTTACAGTTAAAAGCACACGTGCTCATTTAAAAATGCACACTATTTTTCACCTGAAATGCCTATATTGCTAGAGACACATTTGAAAATTAACAGCTAACCTATTAACAATTAACCTGACTAATAAAACCTTATTTAACATAACCCACTAATAAAATGTGTTCTCCACTGCAGAATTAGGCATACTCTGAAAACCATTTAAATGCGTGTGCAGATTTTTTTCTTCTCTTCTCTGCCTGATTCTCCGTGTTTTTGTGCACAGTAACTGCAGGAAGAAAGAAGTCAGATTTGCAACAATTGCAAATGTATAAGCGAAGCTATTGTTGAAGAGTAGGAGGATGAGAGATGATGGATTTCATTGGGACACGTCATACAGAGGGCTGAGAGGAAAGTTTTAGTGGGCAGTATCAGGGAAAAAGACAGGCAGACATCTTTCTGCACTACTGGGGAGAAGACCTGGCTATGGGGCTCCTGACTGAATGCAGATTCCTGTGTCCTGCTGCAGTCGAGATTGGGGAGAGCTGAAAGAAGGACCTTTCCACTGGCTGAGGCATTCCTATCTGCAAAAGCTGAGAATTCCAGGCAATGACCCCGGTTTGAGAAGGCAAGCATTCCTTTTTGCTGGAGTTAATCCAAGAGAGCCACATTCACAAAGAGAACAACTAAAAAGATAAGGTAATGAGAAGTGTGGGAGCTGAGTGTGTACGGTAATATGCAGTCAGTGTAGGATTCCTGTGCGTGTCTTAATCAAGTGCTAATGTTGCAATTTGAGTTATGTTCTCCGCCACTATCCTTGCAGTGTGTCACAGACAATGCTTTGACTGTACCATTTTATTTCTGTAAAGAATGAAATCGTGTTTAAATACAACTTTTATAATACAGAAAAATATTTGAAAACAGACGGGTGATGTTTATTGTTTACCATTACAATCCTGATGATGTGGGGAGATTTTTAAACAGTGCAATGGTCATTTTAAGACAGATGTGTGCATGTCAAAATCAGTATGAATAATTGTGAGTGACTGTAGCATAGCTTGTTGGAGGTACATGAGCCAACGGGAAGAGAGACTCTCTGAACATAGCTCCCTACCGTATATAAGGTAGTGGAAATTACCACAAGACTACCACATATAGCTCTCTGTCGTAAATAAGTCAGTGAGTTCGCCCATGGTGGCACACCAACACTATCACTGGAAATGTGGTATTCCTAGAATGCAGGTCTGAGGTCTCTCTAGTGATCACACGAAAAATCTAAGCAAAGATAAGGGATTCTGGACATTGGGGCCACAAATAAAACAAGGGAATTATGCTCACCAAAATACCACCAACCACGTATACCAAATATGCAGGTCTGGGTGCTGAAATAATGCATGTCCATTGTATTATTGTTGCACATGGCCAAATCTGAATACAAAGAGTGATTATTGCTAAGTTATTTTTCGGCGGTAATAAAATACCGTCAGGCCCCAAATCTCCACAAAATACCCTACACCACCCTGCTTCACAGCAACCTGACCTTCACCCATTCGGAGCACAGATGTCTGACGTCAATCCTCCCGTCAGCCAAGCAACCAACCCGGAGGAAGAGATGCTACCCACACCTGAGGCATCGTGTGGACTGACCAATCAAAGTAGTATCCTATGTTAGTTGCATCATTTACCCTATAAAATGTAATGTAATGATAACTTGTGCAGAGCGCTCTCAGAGATCTTTCGAATGCCATTCATTAGATAAACCTTGCCTTGAACTCTCGCAGCCTGCTCTCTTTGCCTTATTCCCTGTCCGGGGTGTGTCTGTTTTATTCTTTTGCACGTGTAAAATGGGGAGGGCACAAACATTAGACAGTAATCAATGGAAGCAGCTATTAAACAAGATGTGGCAAAGCTATGCCTGGTTTTCAAATAAACATGCATGCAGTAAGAAAAAAAGTTTTGTTCTGCATATTTAGAAATGGCTACGTGGAAGAATAACAGATATTAAATATTCAAATAAGCAGAACTGTATACAGCAATATAAAAAGACATACGAGGTGCACAATTGAAAAGGACAGGCCATAACAAGCAAATGAAGATTTGGAAGCAGGTAAGTATAGTAGTCACAGAGATTATACAAATATCCAGAGTGCTACAGTGCTAGTGCAGGAATGGAGATGGGATCACCGCCATGGGGGGGCAATACAATAATGACCCGAAATACGGAGTCACAATGGAGAACAACCATTCCTAAGCATAGGACATGCCAAATATAATAAGTCCTAAAAAACATGCTATAAATGTACACAATGAATTAAAAGAACAGTAGTAAGGACGATGAAAGAGACCCAAATAGTAATGGTAATGGTCAAACTAATGCAAACCTCGTAGTATAAAAAAATACAAAAATAGGGTCCACTGTAAAAGCCAGCCATGGCAGCTGATGTGGGGGGGGGTCGCTGCTCATAAAATGGAGTCAGGGCATAGAATATGTGAAACATAATACAAGTACAAGTAATGTTCCAAAGATAAAGTGCATGAATGACAGCAAAACAACAGTATGTCATCAAGGCCAAAAATGTACAGATCCAGAATAAGGTGCGAGTGCAAAGCAGCTGGAACAGTCCTATCAATAAAATGCCATAATGGCAATTATCATGACCCTGTAATTATGTAAATACACAAGAATATAAATACCAAGACAAAGTTATATCAAACAGTTACAGAAATCCATTAAATGAAACAGCCAGGCAGACCATCAAGAGACAGAGAGGAAAGGACTGCAGGCCAAGGCCACAAAAGTAAGAAAGCCAAAATAAACCCCTGAGTGAGGGAAAAAAATGGATACCACTCCCCCGCAGATTGCAAAAGTAAGCAGCCAAATCAGTGAAAAAGGAAATAAAATTAAAAGGTAAGATATAAAATGATCATACCCAAAACCAAAAGACCCAATAGGGAACAAGAATGAAAGTCAGAAATAGACATATCAAAATGGAACAAGATAAAGGAGAAGAAAGTTCAAAACCAAACTTAGAGAGGAACGCAAGAGAAAGGGAACTAAGTGCTCAAAAAAGTATACAATTCCTCATCCACATTGTGACCCTTTTGATACTCGGTATCAAAGTCCAAAATTAATCTTTTTTCAAGTTGTCTTAGTTTCAAAACATGATTCCCCACCCCTTGGGTGAATGGGCACATGTGCCACTGCAAAGAATGTTAACAAATGGAAATTGTTCTCATGTTCCTGTTTAAAATGTTTGGCCATGGGGTGCGCAGGATCAGAGTTCTTGATGGCTCTGAGATGTTGAAGGATTCTCAATTTGAGTTTACATGGCGTACTCCCAATGTACCATCTCATACAAGGGCATGAGAGAACGTACCACAAAAGTAGTGTCACAGTTGATCGAATGCTTTATCTTATGATGAATTTTGGTGACAGGGCGTATGAATGATTTCAGCACAGTGGCATGTGCACAAGCTTTGCATTTCATGCATTTGGTGAACCCCATAGGAGAGGCGGAGAGCCAGGTCGTCACTGAGAGATTTTTTTCTACTGGGGACAAAAAGCTGGAGACAAGTTTGTCTCTGAGAGAATGTACACGTTTATAAGTCATGGTGGGACGTTTAGACAATATAGGTCTAAGCTCATTGTCTAGTGTGAGGACTCGCAAATGTTTCTCGACAATTTTGCGGATGTTATAGAAGCAGTGTCAAACGAGATAATCAATCTGGGTTCCTCATTGGTGATAGATTTGACAGAATTGATATCATACAAGAGTTTATCTCTGAACATTCCATGTGCCTTGATATAGGCCATTTCAATGGTTCTCTTGTCATACCCTTGTTTCAAGAAGTCAGCAGCTGCCAATGCACAATGATGAACAAACCAAATAATGTTGGTGCAATTCCAACGGAAACGGATAAATTCACCATATGGAATGGATTTTTTACATGAAGGAGGGTGACAGCTTTTGGCATGAAGGGGCAAACCGGTATTAGAATGTTTTTTTGTGGGGTGCCGTATGGATTCCTGAGCTATCAAGCATAACAATGACATCCAGATATTTGATTTCAGTATGACTATGGCATTCCGTAAACCTGAGGTTGGCCTTGTTAATGTTAATGCTCTTAACAAATGATAGCCAATCACTTTCCGTGCCCTTCCAAATAATAAAAACATCATCAATGTACCGCCACCAGGATGCGGTCAATTGTGAAAAGGTCAATTGTGACCCTTTAAAATCGGTCAATTGTTAATTCGAACAATTGTAAACGACCAATTTGGGTAATACCGGAATAAGTATATCTCCGAAGCTATGCCTTCATTTGTTTGCAACCTGTTTTGGTTGCCAATGCTGAGCAAGCAGTAGCTCAGTTAAAGCTCAGTTAAAGTAAGTCGAGGTTGTACTGAATGTCATAACAGAAAGAAACTGAAGTTTCTTTAATTATAAACTTAACTGAAGAGCCTGCTCTCCATACTAGCAGGTTCTGTTTAAATTCTTAACAAACTAGGTAATGATTTAACCTTTAACATATTTGAGGAAAGCAAGCCACACGTGGGGCAAGGTGGAGGATGGCTTGTGATTGAAGTCATGTCCTTAGCTTTGTAGTTTTTATTTAGCATTTGTGATTTTGTTCAGGACTTTCTGGTCCTAAAGTTGCAAGACAGACAGCTATTTTGAGTGGCACTGTAGTTCATAGTAAAATGTATAGGTGCATCAATGGTATTAAGAGCATCAGCTAAGTGATACTGACATCCGGGGGTGTTGCAAGATCTCAAAAATATTCAGGGCTACGCTAATGTTAGGACTGTCGGAACTCGGGGCTGGATAGCCTTTTGGTTATAGCACTGAGATTTTATCAGGGGCTACAACCAAAAGATCCGAAGCTATATGCCCCCCTAACCCCACCCTCCTAAATGCAGTGCCAACATCATTCGCTCGTAGAACTTATCTGCCTGGTTTCCTGCACAGTGATGCATATGTCCGAGTGATAGGGCCACAGTGAAGTGTGGGCAGATTACCTAATCTGTGAAACACAGCACACAATGCCAGAGATCCATCAGTTCTTTTTACTTATATGATAAGTCAAACAACCATCTGCTTCCTAAATCATCCTGAATTGCAGAGTGCTGGGTCAGAGAAGGGTATGATAAGACCATACATTTAGTGGATCCTGACTGCAAACACAAACACACACACTACTTTGGCCCCTTAGCATCAATTATGCTTATTGTTGCTGCCACTTGCATCTACAAGGCAGGCACACAGTGGTTGGGGTCAATGGTAATTTAGTTCTTAGTAGCTTTCATTATGTACATAGTTGGATATAACAGTATCATGCATGCATTATTCTGGTGCTAGGCTTTGTGGCAGACGAGAATCAACTTTGATGTTGTGCTTCTCGGGAGGGGGACAAGGAGTAGCATTGATGTATGTATGCCATTTATTTCACATAGGCCTCACAGAGACCCCAAACACCCCGATGTATATATGGCTCATAGTTCTAAGCAGTGTAAAGGGGTCTAGGTATTATCCATCTATTGCCATTTGGTAGTCAGATGAAGTAAAATATGTACCTACTAACACAAATTCCCAAGCCCATTATTTCACACTTTTCCAGCACTGCTTGTTGTCAGCTATCTTTCTATCATGCTTCCTTTATTGCCCACTTCAACCCTTCTACCACAATCTACTTCACTAGCGATTTCCCTGGTACCCTTTCTGTATTTTATGATTCATTTCTCCTCTCTTGGTCGAGTTGCATGGAACTTAACTTTCTGTGCACTTTTTTCTGCTCCTCTTGCCCTCTCCCTTTACCCATGCCTCTCACTCGCCTCCGCAATTATCCCCTTTTTCTGAAAACCTTTCAGTATCATCTGTCCCATATCCACCCAGTAGCTCTAGAACCATCTAATCATCAGTTGCATATTTGGCACTGATAACATTATTATTTAGTTCCCTTTATTCATGTGATATTTGGACCTTTTGAAGGACTATTGATGACAAAGATACATTTTATACAGGAGTCACAGGGCAGCTAGATGTGACATCTAGGGCCTCATTATGAGTTTGCCGTTATTCTGTCAGTAAATCCACCGACAAAGTGCCAAACAGAATTACTGTTACTGCGACTTGGTCTACTACTACTTGCAAGTGGTAGAAGGGGATTGTAAATCCCCATTTTTGGAGTTCATAGGACCGCATGGGGATTTCAGAGGAATTACTTCCAGCAGTAATTCTGCCAATGTTGCTGATTTTTGGTGGTAAAGTGGATGATTTCTCCTCCAGCTTTTTGCTGGAGGAAAATCCTCCACCTCACAGCTAAACCTGTTGTACAGCAGTAATGTGGTAATAACAGAATTACCACCAAGTTAACACCGTCTTCTACCAGACCACAACACTAGTAATGAGGCCCATAGTGCTTTAAGTATGAGAACAATGTTTAGAAAAATATGTGGTTTTCTTTTAAAATATGCTATGTAGAAAAGTGCATGAGAACAAACAAGTGCACTGGCTTTCACAATGAGCATGTCAGAGTATCTAGTTGGAGTAAGAAAAAGTGCTTCTTAAATTTGCTTTTCAGTATCCAGTCCACTATATTGTGTCAGCTGTGACAGCTAAGTTGAGGTTATACCCGCATAATGCTGCAGATGCATGCTAAGGACACAACATTTCTTTAATAATATGATTCATTTATCTAGGCCAACTTCGGTTTTTGGCAATAACTCGGGACCAAACTGTAAAATGATGATGCAGTGCATTCACGATTCTGATTTTCAGAGCTTGCAGAGGGTCATTAATTTAATAGCTATTAGTGATGCAAATGTACTTATGATAATTGGAAGTGTGTGTTCAAAACAATGTAATACCATTAAGCTCCCTGATGCACATTTAATTATCATGTACCTAATTTTATGCTGAAATACACAGTTTCATCACAAATAAGTGCAACTGTTTTACTAAAACTGTTCTGTGGCCAAACTATTTAAACCGCATTTTCAAGTAAACAATATAGAATGTTTAATGTGCGGGATCATGCATGGGATTTTTTCTTGATCCATCACAAAATATTATATTAGAACGTTCAAAATCGTGTTTTTTCATTTTTAAAATACATTGGTAATAAAGCTTCTGATTGATTACTGGCTCAAATAAAAAAAATATAACAAAAATATCAACATGCATTGCATTTTCTGTTGTGTAGATTAACAACAAAATAATTGTACATCATATAGAAATACATTCAATCAAGGATTTCACTTATTTGTCAAGTATGATTTCATCAATTAACGTGTAAGTTGGCAATTCCAAAATGGCGCTTTCCTGTTGACACCTGATGGACACTATATGACAGGAGCAGTGTGAGTGTGTACCCATATAATTGTAATTCTTTCTCAAACCTGTATAACTATAGTTGTTTCTCACATTGGCCCAAGTCAAAGGTAATGTGGCATCTTTGGCAATCTACTAAGCAAATGATATGTTAAGCAGGCTCTTCAAAGTACACCCGTGGAAAGAAAGCGGAGCAATGACCAATAAGGCATAAAGTTCACATTTTATGCCATGAAATAGAAGCACAATCTTCAAGGAAGATGATTTGGGCACTCGAGTTTTATTTGTGTAATTGCCTGTATTTATTGTCTTGAGATATTTGGAAAACTCCTTAAAACTGACACATCTTTTTGAAATATCTCTCAACCAAGTGACAAGCAAACAGAAAATACTAAAAGAGTAGTCAATTTAAAATGACCAGCATTAGTTTAAGAATGAAACCGAGTTTGCACTCTTACCATAGCTCTCAGCCATTTGTGTAGCAAAGGCGGGTGAAAACACCCGATTGTGTTTTTGGCAGATGAGAGGCCCATTGAAATGAATGGGCGTGCAGGAGGCTTGGCGGGTGATTCAGCGCTTTACAAGGCGGGTGACACCCGCCAAAAGCGTGTGAGTTGAGAGCTATGTCTTACAGAAGAGCCCTTGTGGAGTGGAAGAAAACCTGACATCATTTGACCATGGATCCCTTTTCCTCCCAGGTTCTCCATTAAGCTTGCTGCTAATGCCAATATATCTGCCTTGGATTGCTGCCATACCTGCCCCTTCATGATATCCAAAAGGGCACCCATGAACTCTTGCTGACCATCACTATGACCCCTTGGATGCAAATCACCATGTGCCATTGTACACGCCCTGGATGAAAAGCTATTTGAGGAAGAAAACCCCTTGTCACTGACAGGGAGTAACTTGCCTCTCCCTGGAGCACTATCTTAATTTCCAGACCAGAGCATTTGCCTGGGTCCAAGGCAGGCATTATCCTAAAAGGTGATCAAAAGCCTCTTTTGCACCAGCTCAGTTACTGTTGGCTAAAATGGTCCCACGTCATTAATCCTCACTATAGGTGTATGAAGCAGGACTTTCAGCCTGGATGGCAATGCATAGTAATGGCAATGGAAGCCATCTCTCTGCTTTTTATACACAGTTGCCCTCGAGATCTTGGCATGAGACATCAGAAAAATGATCTCTCAAAGGCCCTTTTCATAGGCCCGTTAATATTTGAGACCCAATCTTCTTAGCCCCTTCTTGTTTCTTCTAATGCTGTGCAGTCCTTTGACTGTCAATTGACTTTCTGTTTATGTTGCATAACCTTGATGATTATTAATTGATATCCTGCTCCACCCCACTCCCTGTGAATGCTCATTGATGTTCTACTCCCATGTAATACTAATTGGTTTTCTGCTTTATTGTTCTCTGATTATAATGTATTTGCCCAGAGCCAAAACATGATTTGTGGATCGTAATAACTCAACACATAATTGATAGATTTAATGCATGGCCCCATCCCCTGGCATAGAACTGTTCTTGTGAATAAGCCTCACACCCACCTTAACATACAATGGGCCTCATTTCGAGTTTGGGGGTAGCCATGACCTTAATAAGGGCATGGCTACCCCCAAACTCGGGGCCGGGTCCCACAAAAGGGGTCTTACTGGACCATTGCGACCTTGGAGGGCTCGCTAATTCCCTTTTGTGGGACCCAGAGCCGGTACGTCCCCATTTCCATTTGAGCCCCCATAGGGCTCAATGGGAATGGGGAGGATGGTAGCAGCGGTACCGTTCATAATGGTTCCGTTGCTACCATCCTGGTTTGCTCGCGGGTGCCGCTCTGCATGCCTGCTCTGACCAGGCATGCAGAGCGGCCACTGTGAGCAAACTTGTAATGTTGCGGCATGGCAACAATGGTGCTGGTAGCACTACCGGCGCCGTTGTTGCCTTACCGCAACATTTGTAATGAGGCCCAATGTGCACTAAAGTGAGTTACCTTAGACAAGTGACTCATTGCGATATTGTAATCTAGAAGCTGGAATTGACACTAAAACCACCTCCAAATGTAGATAGATTTAACCTACTAGTATCATCCCAGATCCAAAAAATCCTTCACCTCTAACTCCTAGACCAACTACATTCACCAATGTATTTTCTCTTACTGTTATAACAAACAAAACCCATGGTCTCTAGCTTCATCAGGATCAACATTGAGGTCATTCAGACTCAAACATTACATCACTCTTGCACAAATAATTACCGCAGTTTGCCTCATGCAAAAGTGTCTTAAAGAATTTATCACAACAAGGACACTCTGAAATCCTTAGACCAGTCACATATAATTGGACTAAAACAGGAAGTACTATGACCAATTCTTTATCTTTTCTTCTAGAGACACGATTCAATGGAAATTGACAAAACAATGTACTTTTCTGAAGTGATTTCTATCAGTATTCAGGGAAGTGAAAGACTGCCTAATTCACATTAGTCATTACATCAATGGGCTTATCCTAATCGAATAGGGCAATGCCTCTTCAGCATATTCATAAACCTCACAAAAATCAAAACTAATTAGCTGATCAATTGAGCCACGACCAGCAAGAATTGCACCAGTTACAAATAAGGGCCCCACTCCTACGACCCAAGGATTTTTCGCAGGTCATTTAACTGCCTCCCTATTGGCCAGGTCCAGAGAAAAAGCATCTGCAAAGATACACTTTTCTGCTGACATGGATTTGCGAAGTTCCCAAATTCGTAGTAGCTATAGCAGTTTCGAAGTTGTCTGTATTTCGCAGTAACCACAATGGCAAAGTTGGCAGGATGGTTAATGGAAGTCAATGTGGCAGGAAAGTTTTCAGTGAGTAGGAATTGTACCTGAAGAGACATCAACCTGCAGTGACCCACCAAGAATGAGTAGCAGACACAGAAACCCACCGGGCACCACCAACCTGTCAGTCCTGCTGCTGCCACACATTTCCTGCTCTCAAGTCTATGAACATGAACAAAATAAAATGGGAGATTGCAGGAAAAGGAAGTCCACCTGAAGCACATGTCAATCATGATCTCCCATGTTGAGGAGTGACTAAATAGGGCCTTTGCAAAGATGGCCTTTATAGTTTCAATGTTCTCCTTTCCTTTAAAATATGTTTATATTGTTAGTGGTATTTCTTTGTGACTTGATACTCTTTTTCTTTTGTTTTATATTCCTATGAAGGAACAGCTTGTATTTATTGTATGGACCATCTTTGGAGATATGTCATGTGATGTTATGTTATTTCACTCTCTGTAGCAACTAGACCAGAGTCTCACTGTTGAAGTGAGTGGCTGGCAAGATATAACAGTGAAGTCACATGGGCTGTAGTAGTGGTGCATATCAACCTCTACGTATGCAGCTCTTAAAAGGTGATATTTATTTTTCCATTTTCACACAAGGTCACACAGTACATTAAGTGAACTTGAATACTTACAGTGGAGTAAAGTGCGGTGTGCTTTAAAAAATTATGCAAAATATATTGAGGCACTTATAAGTGTGGTTCTCAAAAATATAGACGAGTGTCCTGAAAAAGAAATGGCGACGAAGAATAAACATGCCACATCAGATAGTTGGCCTTCTTTTGTTTCTGTACTGTGATGTGTGTGGTCATTACAAGGAGGAGATTTAGTGGAGAAATCAATGATTCCCTAAAAAGTTAAGTAACGGTGCTATATCTAAGTGTCTGTCATTGTTTGTGAAGGAATTACTAATGTACATAACTGGGTTGAATATAATTGTTAAACATTCTTATAGGGTTTATTCTACCCTCATCACACAGCTGCAGATTATTGCAGCAGAACCAAGAAGCAGTAGTGGTGCTGCAATCGTCACCTGAGCCAGTCAGGAAATGTTCAAAGTCTCCAAATTGTGCTCTCTAGACATCCTTGCCATCTTGAACAGGGCATTTGTGAGGCACGAAGTGTTGCTTCATCTTCAGCATCATTAGGATATCTATGCATTTGTATCACTGACTCTCCAGTGATGGCCTGTGCTGCATTTTAACCATGTTCAGAGTAGATGTTCGTGCCAGAGCACAAACGTTCATTTGCTGTCCAGCTTGCTTAGTGTTGGACAACACTCCATTTTGCTTTGACAATACAACAAAGGTTCATAATCTTTAGTCAGATGTCCATTATATCTGTGGTGCTGTTCAAGCGTCTCTTCTGCTGTCCATCTTAATATACAGATCAAGTCTGTTTGCATTGTCTTGCCTTCAAATCTGGCCAAGACTTTCCAAATTATGCTCTGTGTTTTTGACTGTCTTGGACATTTCTTGTGCTCACTGGTAAAAGATGGAGACATTTCACAGGCTTTTGTCCTTTGTCGCGAGAGTGTGGTGGCAGTGGTGAGGGTTGTCTTAGTGCCACTACTGCCGCTCTGTATGGTCGAAGAAGTCAGCATATCTCCTGTTCCTTTCTAAGGACGTTGCAAGTGAGACTTTTCACTTTTCTGAGCCGCAATCCTGTCCAAGATCGAATATATATATATGTATATATATATATATACGTATATATATATATATATATATATATATAGTCAAAATTGGTCTGTTGGTTTGTGACAGGATTGTACAATTCCACATTGTTTCACCATTCTGCACCAAATTTTGCATAGTTACCTGTTAGAATCCTACAGACAATACTGGCTACATGACATTTGGACACACCACCCTGTTCCCTGAATTTCAGCACAATTCAAAATTGGTTGGTGGTTTTGTGGTTTGGCGAAGCATCGTTCCTTATACAAACCCACACCGTCACATCAATCTGCACCAAATGTTGCATACTTACCTGTTAGGACCCTTCAGACATTACTGGCTATATTACATTTGGACACCCTGCCCCTTTCCCTGGATTTAATCAAACATTATATTTTATGTGTTGGTTTGTGGCTTGGCGAAGCGTTGTTCCGTATACAATTTCACACTGTTTCACCAATATGCACCAAATGTTTCCTAGCTACCCGTTGGGTCCCTTCAGACATTACTAGCTACGTGACATTTGGACACCTCACCCCTTTTTATGGATTTCATCAGAAGTAAAAATATGTGGGTTTGTGGCCTGTTGAGCAAGCCATAAACCATGTTCACCGGGAAGGGAAACACAAAATTTATGAGAGGAGAATGGATCTGTGAGGTGAAGGTGAAGGCAGGTAGCATTCCAGAAGTTTCCAAATTTTAGCTGCATCAGGTGAAATGACTTTTCCAGAGGATTTTGGCTAGATGGTGCCTGCCGATGAAGCCATAAACCATGTTTACCGGGAAAGGAAACAACCTGTCCGACACAAGGAACTCAACTCGATGTCCCTGTGGGGAAACCATGTTTCAAGGCCCAATGATGCACGGTTCGTGAGATGTTTGCATCGAAATGCACCACAAAGAACTGCACCATGCCAGACTGAGGCAGAACAGCGACCTATCATTCATTTGCAACCATTGAGGAGAGTGGTATCATGTCTGTCTACAGAACCTGTTCAGAGAATGGGTACTTCTACTAGTGTCTTATATTTACACAAAGCACCAAATGAAAGAGGCAATATTGGCGCAGATGAACTCCAAGAAGCCACATATGTCTGTGCTTATTTAAGTCATTGGACAGACCCAAAGCTTCAAAATCCTTCTAATTTTTGATGTAGCGCCCACTAGCCATGATCTAGTCTTTGGGCATGGACACCAGAGGGATTAAATCAATGTGGTAGTTGTACTATCTATAAAAACTAATGATGGCCCTATATTACCTTTGTGTTACATGAAACGTGTGCTAATAATTTTGTCTGGTTCAAAGAAGTGTTCAAGCATGTATATGGTTGAATTGCATCAGGTGAAAACCTTCGTATGAAGCTGATCTGGGGAAGATCATTTGTTATTTACAATGTTCTTAGCATCTTCTGAGCTTGGACAGACTTGCTAACATGGCCATACATTATGCAAACTATGGTCATTACCAATCCAACCACTGTGTGAGTTTCAGGAAGTAATTGCCACAAGATTCAAGAAGTGCACAAAACAGAGCTCCCAGAAGTAGTTGCATCCACAGTTGCTCACAACATGTTGCTCCATTATCATGTTGGTCTTAACCATCCTAAAATGTTTGCATTGACTACTGACAAGATACCTTCTGCTATGTGCTCTGCTCCATGCCATACATTGGCAGGGTTGCTTTTTGGTGATTGTTTTTATTAGGGCAGGTGAGGTAATATTGTTTCTTGCCCAGTTGGTGTGCGCTCCCTCAAATGTAGCTCAATGTGCAGTGATGCATATGTAGTCTGTTACCACTCCACATCTCCACAAGTACATTGCAACACGAATAGTGTGCACGGTGGATCAGACAGTACATTTCCAATTTCATGAAGATCATGCACATCCATTGTGGTGCTCACAGTCTGTGGGCTGTGGGCCTGGAAAGCTGGGTCACAAAAAGGTTGTGCACAAAAGCACTATTACTTTTGCTGGCATGCACTTGCAAGCCTATTTTCTTTTGTGAGTTTCATGTACCCCTTAACCTTTGGCATCAAAGTTCCTTCTTCTAATACACCATTATCCCCGCATTGAAGTCGTTGTTGCCTTGGGTACTTGCATAGATGTATTGTGGATGGTGTGCTATAACGTTATTCGTTATGAGTATGACAGGAAACAAGGTGCACTTAAAGACATTTGCATTGCTTTGCAGGGTCATATATTGAGAGAGAAAGAGAGAGAGACAGAGAGAGAGAGAGAGAGAGAAAAAGAGAGAGAGAGAGAGAGAGAGAGAGAGAGAGAGAGATTATTCAGAAGTATTTAGAGCTCATAGAAATTGGATAATGTTTTGAAAATAGAAATGTTCGTCCTTTTTTCATGTTGATGACTAAATTGTGTGCTTGTATGAACACATGGTATACTGTGGCTGAGATTTTTTTATATGCTATAAATGCTCTTTTTTTACATAAAGGTGCCAGAGGAAGTCGCTGTGGGAGGGATTAATTAAGCTGTAGCAGAAGATTTGGAGCCTGTTGATCCTCTGCCCAGTGCTCAATCAATTTATTTTTAATGTAGGCTAAAACTGATTTATGTTATGAGCACTGCAGCAGTTTATTTTATTGGAGAGCCAGTTTTTCGATCCTGTGTATAAAACATATTTTAATTTTTAAACAAAATAAATGTACTATTAATCAGAATTAATAATCAATATTAGCAGACAGCTAGGTATAATAATCTATGACACATAATGTAGTAATACATCATTACAAAAATATTAATCAGAATTAACAACAAGTAATAAAATATGAAAAACACATTTATAATGTATCAAAATACATTATTCATAATGCCGCCTCCTCCAGAGGCAATACGGTCTCTCCGTCTGCTCCAAGAAGAGGGCTCATGTCCAAGCTCGCATCTCTGGAGCCACCAATAACATGGTTGAACTCTTTAATATCTGCAAGGAACTTGTCAACCCTACCGCAGTCTCCTCCTCTCTTCCTCCCTCCCAGGCCCTCTGATCAGCACTGGCTGCCGACTTTTCCTCCAAAACTCTGGACATGCTGTCCGCTCTGGCATCTGATTTGCCCTCCACCCCACTTATCTTGCCTCCCTTGGTCCCCCCTCCTGCCATACTCTCCTTATTTTCTTCTATTGCACCAGATGAGATTTGTAGAGTTGTCCACTCTATGAAAGTCTCCTCTAAACAGGAGCTCCCCTGCACCTCCAGAACCATCAAGGATAACATTGCCTCTTTTGCTCCAGCCTGGGCTGACCGCTGCAAAAACCAATTTGCCACTGGCTCCTTCCCTCAATCCCTCAAGCACTCTCTTGTGCACCCCTTCTAAAAAAAGCCATCTGCTGACCCTTCTTGCCCGGCTAACTACCTCCCTATCTCCATCACTCCTTTTGTGGGCAAACTGATGAAGAAGCTGGTCATCCCCCAACTGATACTCCACACTGAAATATTCCGGCTGCCTCCTGAACACCCGTGAAGACCTACTCTCTAACCTGGACTGTAACACTCCCTCTGTTCAGATCCTCCTCGATCTCTCTTCTACTTTTGACACAGTCAACCACACCATCCTCATAAACCGATACCATAGGCATCATGGACTGGGCACTGGCGTGGCTGACCTCTTTCCTTTCAAGCAGACCTTCCGAGGTACAAATGGGCCCTTTTCTCTTCAACCCCTAACTCTTTACCTGTGATGTCCCTCAGGGCTCTATCCTATCACCTTGGCTCTTCAACATCTACCTAGCGTCTCTGGCCCACCTTATCTCCACTTTTACCCCTTATTTCAAGTGTTACGCAGATGACACACAGCTCTCTTTCAAGCTGCCTTCCTCTACCTCCTCCTGCCTCATACTTGACTGCCTGACTGCTATTCAGGCATGATGCTCTGCCAATGATCTCTGTGTTAATGCCAGTAAGACATAGATCCATTTCATTGGGATGCCTGTTCCTTGTTCCCCCCACTCTCTAGCCTGACTCCCTGGGGCCTCTCCCCTCACCCACTTGTGAGGCAAAAAACCTTGGGATCATCTTTACCTCTCTTTCCCTTTTTCCCCATACATCATGGACCTTGCCAAGAAGTCAAATGCTCAGTTGTATCTCCTCAGGGGCATTCTACCTTTCCTCATCTTCCCCCAGAATCCCAACATCTCCAGAGCCCTGGTTCTCTCTAGGCTAGACCGCTGAAACAGCCTCTTGCTCAACCAGCCTCTTTCCTCCCTTCGCCCCCTTCAGCTAATCCAGAATAGGACTGCGAGACTTATCCTTGGCATCAAGCCCAGGGACCACATATCTCCAGCCCTAAAATCTCTCCACTGGCTCCCGGTGACCGCAAGAATCATATTCAAAACCCTTTGCATCATCCACACGGCTGTCTGGGGCCTGGGACCTCTTTACATCCAGCTTTCCCTCCATAAACACCTCCCGGCCAGAGTCCTTCAGTCTTCTGGCTCCAACTCCTTGAATGTCCAATGCTTCTCCAAGCAGAGAGTGGGAGGTAGATCTCTTTCCTTGGCTGGCTCCTCCCCATCAGACATGTGCAAGATCTTCTTAAGTTCAGGAAACTTCGCAAGGCTTTCCTTTTCTCCTCTTCCTTCCCTCTCCCCCTCCCGGGATAATTTTCCATCTGCCTCTGTGACTGGTGCCTGGTCCCTTCAGAATAATACAGGGGCCAAACCACCCCCTACTAGTCCCCCCAGCATCCTTTGCAGGCACTTGCCCTTGGGCTCCCTTTCCTGGACTAGCCCAACTTGGTCCTCCTTGTCCGCTGCAACCAGCCTCCCGTCCCAACCATTCACCTTGCACATGCTGCTTCTGCCCTCTCTGCACTTGCCTGCCCCCACCCCTGGGGGTACCACACTTCTGCACTTCTCCCTCTACCCTTCCCTCTTGCACTAACCAGCTTGTCATGCACTTGCACTGTAGGATTGTCATAAGGCCAATGTAACCGTTTCTGTTGTTCTTTTTTGATTCCCATGTCCCGCCCACCCATCATGTCTTGTGGTGCCTGGAAACACCTGTGTATAGGCACCATACAAATGTCCAATAAATACATTAAATACATCAAATAAATAAGCACAATTAATAAGCAATTACAAACAAACACAGTAGTAAAGAATGAAAAATGTAACTTTAATGCAAAATCACATTATTATTAATCACTATAAATAGACAAGCTATTATGAAACAACAAATAGTAATCATTCATAAAATAAATATGTATACATATCAATAGAAATTAATAATCAAAAACGAAACAAAACAACACAATATTTTAAAATTAAAACATACTAATATTTACACACAATTTAGAAAATAAACCAATAAATACATAAGAATGATTCTCATGACAATAAAGGCAATTGTTATTAAGATAAACAATCCATCTATAAAAACACAACATCTATATCATAGACATTATAAAATAATCGACATTTTTACAGTACAGGGCATCAGAAATACAATAATATCCATAAAAACTGGATTGATTATAGTGAGGATTTCAGACCCACACAGTATCTAACAAGTTTGCAAAAGTCATAATAACATCTGGACTGATTGAAACTTTAAAAACATAGCGTTTCTTGCACTTTTGATATTATTGTTAACAATATAAGGAATCAAGTCTTTTTTTCTTAATGTTATACAATGGGCAATAAAACAGGAAGTGGTTTCATGATTCCACAATTGATTTACATTCCATACAAAAATCAAGTGTCTCCGGACTCCATTTTGCCATTGTACCAGCTAGCGGTAGTGAATACAACTTAAACTGTGTGGCTTGTTGTCTTGGGCATGTTATCAAGTTCAAGTAAATTTCACATCCCCATGTCACTTCGACACATAAATACACTCAAATGTCTCCTTGATTTTAAAGGGGTGTTCTAGTAAACCCACTGGTTTAATTCCACACATCAAACACATCCATTTCTTTTAACATTGTTTTGATGAAAGAGTGCTATTTCCACTCAAATCCTTCCCTCTGATTACTAAGCTCCATAGCAGACTTTTCTGAACTTTCAGTTAGACTATCACGTGTATTTCATATTGTAACACCCCCATTTCTAAGTGCACAGCAATTTAAACTTTTCAAAAACTCCTTTCACCCAGTTCAATGTCTTGGAAACTTTGGTGCCCCTATAAATCCGCCCCATAGAGAGCTCATGGCCGTGCCTGCAATGTATAGACCTCAAGGGATTCAAATGTATATCTCCCACCAAACTGATTAGCAAAAGTTAAAGGCGCACCAGCTCTCTGTGTTAGCACACAGCCATTGCAATCAATTTGAATACCCAGCAACCATTAGCAGCCAATCAGACACCTAAATAATCAAAAGGTTACATTTGAAAAACGATCTACTTTTCTGTGGCATTGCCTTAGTTTTGGATAAATTATCTTGCATTGCCCGTTCCTCAAAAAAAAAAATTCTAGACATTGTAAATGGCTTACTACTCCAGCTCGGTTTAGGAAGATCAGCACTGCGTTTCCAGAATATAATAATAATATACCAATCTTTTAAACGGCTACTCTAGGTATCAATCTAGATTTTGAATCATATCTGCGAGGGAAAGAATATACAGGGGGAACAATAAAGGGGATACGATACATCACTGTCTCACTCCAGCTGTACCATCAAAATGGTTAGTGCTTTCTCCACCCAGGCCAAATCTCACCATAGCCTGTTTGCTGTTTTATAAAAACCTTATAGCTCTAAGGATGGGATTTGGTATATTAATGCGATCAAGTACCACCCAAGCTCATCTCTATTGACCCTAATGAATGCAGTTTTAAAATCGATAAAAAATAAATATAAAAACATATTTGTTTTACTTGCATTAGAGCACACCCAAAAAAGCAGTGCTCAATGGAGCCTAGATTAATTCCAAAACGGCCCTCCAAGTCTGTAAAAAGGTTACTAGTCCACTAAGCGGGTAAGCAGGATTAAAAAATATATATTTTTGCTACACTATCGCTTAGAGAAATGTGTCGATCATTTCTGGTTTTTTCATGTCACCTTTTTTAAAAATAGGTATCCAGTTATTCAGAATAGTTTTACATCTGTTCAGTTCATTAAAAAAATAACATTACAAATGGAATCCATATTTATGTTTCATTTTGGAAGAAATCAACCAGTATCTTGTCAACCCTAGGTGATTTTCCTGCTTTTCACAGGAGCAACGCTGCTCTCACTTCTGGTTCAGTAAAAACTAAAACGTACATAGAATCAGGTTTCAGCACTATGCATTTATCATCATGTACAGTTTCATTTTCTGTGATCGCACCTTTATATAAACATTTGAAATATTTGTACCAAACCTTGGATGGAAGTACCATTGATATGCTAATGTTATCACATTGTCATATTCGTATTAATGCTATCAAAACCATGAGAAACTATCTCTCAGAAGCACAGCTGGTCCTTATTATTGGTTTTTCTGTAAGAGACTGCCACATTGTGTTACTGTCATGCTCTTCCTTGTACCCAACAGCATCTTATATTGCTTTTTTAATCTGGGAGCATCACAAGCATTGATACCATCAAGTACAGCTAATTTTGATTTCTGATTTAATTTAATTTTGACTCTTTTAACAGTTGTGTTACAAGTAACAAAAGGGGTAATCACCATTGTTAAATCATCATATATTAAATTAATATCAACATCATTCTGTATCAATTGGTTGCTGAAGCCTTCCAAAACAGGTAACAAATTATAATAGATAGTTGTTAACTTTCTTCCAAGGTCCTTATTCACCCATTTAAGTCTGCATTTATTGCATTTGGTAATTATATGATATGATATCATATGGCATTTATAACACACCTTTACACTAGTGTTTCAATGCGTGAGGTATCAGCATTAATAGCGAATGCATTACTGGGGATACAATCTTGGCTTATGAGGGCATTTTTCAGTTTAAAGTACAGGATTGTGATCAGTTTCCAGTCAATTGCCACATTTTAACCTCTTTAGAAGCTGTCAGGAATCAAGCCAAAACCAAGATGTAATCAATATAGGAGCATGAGGAACCCTTGTAGTTGGCTTTTGCAGGGATACCTCGTGTTAAACACTCCATATCAGCTCTCAAATCCAACTCATAATCCAAAGAAGGCAGTTTTACCACTTAAGGATGTTGCCGTTCTGGAATAGTGGATGATAGTTTTTGTATATTCCATATTGTGTTCTCTTCACTAACAATATCATTCAACAATGTCAGTGGTTCAAATTGAACATTTAAATCACCCACATTCATCATTTATGTTCCTATATTCATTTTAACCAAAGATGGAGAGCCAAAGATAAACGTGGAAAATCCTTGGTCATTCATACAATTAAATAGAAATTTAGGCAAAGAAGATCTGGGTTATTAGTCATCAAAACAGATATTTCTAATATTAGCATAACCTGACACCATATAGTTAATCCCCCATTAGGTTGGCCCAGGTGGCATTATACTGCTGGCACCATGGCATTTTGGAAACCAGGAATTGGAGGTGGGTTAGTAGCCCCTGTGTCCTGCAAACAAAAAATATCAAAATCCTCCAAAAAATCTCTCCAGTCTTGGTCTTCAATATTTCTTGCTAAGCCTGCAATATTCCAGTAGACACATGATAGATCTTTCCTGCTGCCTTCTGATGATAGTTTAACACGGACCTCTATTACCAGCACTTTTTTCCAGAGCAGCACACTTATAATGAGGCCCAGATAATGACACTTCAATAACATCAAACTTATTATCTGTTGTATCCAGATATCTAATGGATGTGGTAGTGGCATCTCTACTAATAGTACAACATGCCATGGAATAATGTATCAGTGTATCATTTTGTTTATTCAAGTATCTGGTTACTGCCGGGCAACATTGGGGAGGTTTGGGACCATTGTCATGTAAAACACTTTGCTAGGATATTTCAAAGTAGTCCTTTTGGTCCTCATTGTAACTGAGGTATTAATACAAGTGCCAGGAACTTTGCTATACACATACGTTCTTCTCTCACCTTGTAGTGGTGCCATAGGGTTAGATCTGCAAGTTGATGCCGGTAGTATAGTTTCAGGATTCAAATTGTTTGTAGCTACTGCACAAGCTGACTGGCGTAAAGTCTTTGTATCCCTTTTCTTAGTAGCAACTGTAACAACTTCTTCTTGACTGGTTCTTTCTTTCATAGCATCTAAGGTTGGTTTTCCATGACAGACTGGGGGGAATGGGGCATCCTATATTTTAATTTCAGATTTTCTCCAATAGGGAAAAATCAATCTTGCGCAAAAACTTTAGCTCACAGGTGATCTGTTTTGAAACCTCACTACACAGTTCTCTAAAATCTCAAATAAAACATACAGGTTCCAATATTTGCATTTGTCTTGCAGCATTCTTCCTTCAATTTCTGAGTTCAACTTCCTTGCGCATCTGTGTCAATATACTAGCACATATAGAGCATACTATTTGATAGCTCGACCCCCTCTGCAACAAGTATCACTCTACCTGCTTCCTCCTCCTTTTCTTCAGTACACGTTTGTTCATGGTTATCTTTGCATGAGCACAAATCTGTCATAAATTTGCCATTATCAAAGTGGACCACAGCTGGAAATGCATACACACTCCTCCTTCTTAATGATTAGAGCAGTCAATTGCAAAGGTTTTAAAATAATCCACTGTTCCCTCTCTTTGTTACCAGTAAAATGATCACAGTTAGCTGTACATTTGCCATTGGCTGCAAATGGAAAGCTACTGGAGTATTCTTAGTTTCCTTAGACTGGATTTTAGGAGCAGCGGCATTTGGAGATTGATTTGATTTGATTTGATTATTTATATTGCGCTCCAAGACAGACTTAACTGTATCTGGGGGCAGGTGGATAAAAAAACCTCAAAATGGGGTAATAAGCAGATTGTGTACACATGCTATCCCATGAGCTGTGAGGGTCTAGTTAAACAGGTGGGTTGTTAGAACCTTCCTCAACTGGACCAATGATCGGCAAGCTCTACTCTCCATGCACTTATTATTGAATCTTTTTCCAATGCTTTAAAGTCCACTAAAAATGATTCGATCTTGAAAGGTAAATCTTTAATTTCAGAAATGGCTGAGCCCCTTGCTATTGCTGGTTAGATTTTGGTAGCAATGAACTGTAAACCTAAGCATTAGTAATTAAAACTGTAGAAAAATTAAAAACAAATGTCACTGACCGACCAAGAACACTGCTCCATTGCATGTCAATCATTCACAGGCAACCCGAAATTGTCGGTCGGAATCACTGTGCCACCAGCACTGAACAGCCTGAACAGCTCTGACTTCATGCAGTACTTGACGCACCATGGAGCCCTCTATCTTGTGTCCTTCTACTGTGAGCGGGTCCAACCATAAACAAACAGACAGCAAAAGGGGCCGGTAACTAACAGCCTTAACAGCACAACTTAGCACTGACTTGACAAGGCACTTGACACCCCTTGGAGCTCTCTATCTTCCATCCTTCTAAGGTGTCCGGGGCCAACCAGAACCAATTAAGTAGCAGGAAGGGCTGAAAAGAACAGGCTGCACAGCACAACATAGTGCTGACATGACACAGTGCTTGACATGCCATGGAACCCTCTCGTTTCTGTCCTTCCAAGGTGGTCAGGGTCAACCATAACCAATCAGGCAGCAGGAGGAGGCAGCAACAAACAACCTGAAAAGCATGGCTTAGTGTTAACTTCACGTGGTGCTCAATGCACCGTTGAACCCTCTGTTTGACGTCCTTCAAGAAGGCTGGCCAACCGGAAGCAATCAGGCAGAAGAAAGGGCAGACAATGAACAACCCAAACAGTGCGACTTCACACTGATTTGACAATAATGAAATATGACATTTTACATGAAGACAAACAAGGTCACTGAAGATAAAAATCATTACAAAATGTAAAACAACATGTAGATCACATATACACATTTTTGTAAACGTGTACTCAATTTAAAAAGTAAAAGATTTGCATCTGCTCTTGTCAAATGAGAAATTATATCGTACCTCCTATCGCAATAAATAGATGTATATTGGCCGACGCCAAGCCGCTTATAAGTCGCTTGCAAAGAAATCCGTGTTGCAAGGTCCTGACCTTAAAATCAATGTAAGCTGCCATTTTAGGTCAATCCACCGTTTTAGGTTCGCTTTGTAAAGTCACCCTGTGAGTTAAAATGGTGGACGATGTCATTCCGAAATACAACATGGCTGTCTTGACCTCTGTATGTAGCTAATATGTAACTTGCCTGCAGGCCACTTGTTGAGGTCGTAAACTGAGACCTTGTCCTTTGTTGACCTGTGTGTAAAGTATTACTCGTGCAATGAAACTAATCCACGAGCATATGTTAAGAACAATGTATTCAAATACTGAACGTAGAACACTTGTTTAACTACATTGTATTAATGTTTGAGAAGACCTGCATGGGAAATCCCAGAATACCCAGTTGCCGTATAGGCTAGTTGACATGTGTATTAAGAGCAAACTAGTTACATTTGGATGTGCAAAACTCGGCATGAACCCTAGATCGGTGATGTATTAGCGGAATATTAACCCGAAGTAGGGTTGGACATCGTGCTCACAAAGAGTATAAAAGACCAATGCATTCTAATGTACAGCATCTCTCACTGAACACACTGAACCACGCTGGAGTTCGTTGTGTTGCATTGAGGGCCGATAGCTATCTGAGTTTGCTCTGTTCTTTGTAACTGGATTCAGTATAAAATAAAGTACTTTTTATGTTCCTTTCTAACCCGTGTTCGGTGTATTTGCTTTTGGGGTACTCAGCCTCGATATTTTGATTTTGTTTTCACACTCTTTTATAAAGTTACACAATTCTCAATTTTTTAGACTAGCACCGGAATGTTTTGATGCCCAATTTTCTCTGCAAGCATTTTGCTACCAGTCTGTATCATGTGATAAATATTTAAATGCCAACCCTCCTGAGATGGAACTACTGTTGAATTCTTAATGTTCGAAGTCAAGAGAAAGAGTAGACTGAGAATGGGAGGAATTGCACATTAAGGAAGGGAAGTAGTGCAGGATAACTACATAGAATATGAAAACCAGTGGATGGTAAGCAATAGTGTAACACCTTACTATAGGGGGGATTCACGACAGACACTATTAAAAACAATAATTGACAATCAAGATAGCAATGTCTTTAGAAATATAGCAAAGGTGAACGGTGGAGTCTTTTTGAGTAAATAATTCTGCCGAACCTGACAACTTCATTGGAGAACTGATAAAAGCTGTTGCTATTTTAGGAGTGTCCGCTTCTAAACTACAAGTCTGCCAGACTATGATTCATTTACATTAGCATCCTGCACCATGCACCTGGAAAGTAAAAGTCCACAAGCTACCAGCAGAACAATGTTTGGTAGCCTTCTTGAGGTCTGAATCAGCACGTTAACCCGAGACACTTTCAGGGTACTAAAATAATGAATCTATTAATCGGGGTATGTTTTTAAACTTGTCACTATGGCTCTGCTCTCTTAAGGCCTACAACAGATCACAAGTACCTTTCAATTGTCCATCCTATTTCCATTCTCTGCTACCTCAGCACGATAATAGTATTGGTTGGTAGTCACCTGATACATTCAATGCTTTGTGAATATACACACACAGCTTCATGCTTCTCATTCAAGTTGCAGTGCTCCAAGAAACACTCAGAACTCCGTGGAAATATCCAGGGAATATCTCCGCTCTTTCTTCAACACTCCTGTTCCTTCTTATAAGCATCATATATACAGCCTTTTCGTCATTTACTATTTGAGCTTCTGGAGAAATTGTTTGGAGGGGCAGTAATAAGAGTCAAATTAATGAGATAATGATCATCCAACCACAGCCAACAAATCAAATTTGGTTGAACAAGAGGCACTAGAAGTGATATTTCTCAGGTTTCCTCATAATCACTTCTGCTCTTAAACATCTCTCTGGGACCTTTGGTTAGGTTCACTGAGGATAACCAGCTGCAATTCCAAAAGTACAATCCTCAAGTGTTTGGCAAGCACACATTGTACTCATTTAAAGATAACTTTCTGTATTTTACTGGCTCTAAAACAGTGATTTTGATTACAATTATTATCACAGGTGATAATCTACCTTTTGACTAGCAACAACAGTGAGGGACAGTTGCATTTCTGGTTAGGGAAGGCAAGAGCCATTCCATGTGGTTCAATTCCAAATGTTCCTTCTGTGAACAGATTGTAGCGGCCAGCCAATCTACTAACTGTTATGCTCATGAGGTTGAGGAGAGTTCTCAAAGCGTTTTGACCAAATGACAGGATAGAATTAACCAGACCACTGAAGCTGCCCAAACCACACTGTAGCAACCATGGAAACGCAAACAATTTCACATCACCTCCAAACGACCTTCACAAACCCCCAACAGATCATTCAATTCAAAGTGTTGTGTACTGTATTCAAGGACTATGGACTAGTGGGCCTCATTTACCTCTGGACACTAACGTTATATCACCTCATAAGATGACACTTCAGATCCAGCCATATAAAAGCTGTCCTGTTTAGCAGAAAATAAATATGTGGCCGGATTGGACTGATAGGATTGCACATACTCCTAAATGGAGAGACTAGACCCTTCAAACCCACTGCAGAATTACACAACTTGCCACTTCGTTTTCTCCCTTTCTGGGTGGATATTGTTGTATTATACCCAGAAGGGGCCTGCTTGCACATGGGACCATAATGCTTCTGCAGCAAGCGCTCTTCTGAAGTGGTCACACGTTGACGTGTTGTTGCTTACATTTTATTTTCAAAAAGAAACACATATCAAAATGAATACATATGAAATGTCCCTTAAAATATACAATCAACAACACTGTATTTCTCAAATCAGTAATGCACTCTTTAAAAGCAGAGTTGTGTAATCCTCATTCTCCTTTCATTGAAAATAGTTTAGCTGAACTGTCTTCATTTTAGGACACAGATTCTGTATGCTCCTAATTGTACTTTGCTTCAGAGACCAGATTCAGGGCCAGCAGTACGAAAGAATTGCGAAATATGACCGTACTTGTGCTATTCTACATTTACTTTCTAAAGCTTTCGTTGTTCTCTGTTGGCAATATTATTATGGTATTCCTGAAACATTGTTTAAACGCAGTTCAATTATTTCCTGCACACGTCTGGGTAAAATGTACCATCTCTTTCCTATCAGTGACATCATGTTATCGTATCTGTATACATTAGAACCTTCCTGGTATGTTTAAGCCATTACACTGTGAGACTTGAGCTCATGCTGCGTGTCTGTTCTGATTACCTGCCAGGATTCTGAAAGCGACTTCAGAATTTACACAGATGTCAAAGGAGAGCTGAGCTGTCCTACGCCTATTGAATCAATGTGAGTTTAAAACCATACTTATTCACCAGAAGTAGTATGAAGTTGGAATGTACTGTTCAGTGATATTGTGCACATTTTGTTTTGTCTTCTGACTTTCTGAATTGTGAATCAATAGGCCTTGTGTATACACGTGGAAGGCGATTCATTTAGCAATCATTTATATATCAGACTGTAACCCTGATGTCATCACTTGAAGTGACTGAAATCTGTAAAAAGATACATAAGCTCAGATTTCATAAAGTACCAAACAGGCTCTAAAATATGCATGACATTTTTAGAAACCCACCACATTTTAACTAGGATGCTACCTTGTCATGAAGGGGGTCATGTTAGGAGGTAATGGTAGAACCAACATAGGCTTAGGGCACTACCATGCATATGCCACTAGAGCAGCATATGGCCATTTACTGCCATCGTATACCACGTCAGGTGCTGCCATAATACAGTTTGCCAAATGTTGCCTTTATTTGTGGCTACTGCCATCTTACAACCTAGGTACAGTAAAAATATATTGGTAACATGTGTATATATCTAGTTGCTTCTATCATGTGCTAAGTGATTTCTTAAATGTCCAGTAAAGCCACTCAATGACAGTTAATGCCTCATACACATGATAATGTCATTATATGTCATTGCTGCCATCATATGTGCAGTGCAGCCTTAAGTGCCATAGTAATGCCATTCAATGATTTTGTATCCATGGTATAAGGTGCCCTCTGGGCAACGTCACTTGGAATTGATTCCACATTGTGACAAGCTCAACCTCAAATGATCCGTCAAGACCTCATTGTTCCTTACATTCATGGTATCTTTACAATAGGTGATGCGCAGACTCAAATGCCCCTGGAAATGACAATGCATGCCTCATGAAAATGGTATGTCACTGCATCCAATGTACAACCCGAACTTTTTTATGCATGGTATAAGGTACCATACGTGCAGCCTCACATGTAATTGATTCCACCATGTGCCAATCTCAACCTCACATGATCCACGAAGATCCCATAGTTCCTTACATGAATGGTATCTTTACCATGAGTGATGTGCAGACACAAATGCCCTTGGAAATGACAAGGAATGCCTCATGCAAATGGTATGTCACTGCATGTAATGTGCAACCTCATGCTCAGTTGCTGCCGTCCTATGGCAACAAAATGGCACTTAGTTCCATGTATGCATGGCATCTTTACCATCAGGGGTCTGCAGCCTGTGGCTAATCAGATGCTTTTGGCCTAGGGCTCCCATTAAAATTGGCAGTGTTCTATAAGGCTGATAGGAGTTATAGTCCAAAACATCAAGAGAGGCAAAGGTACCAATATATTCACACATATCTAGGAAGCAAGGAAGCAGAGAACACCTTTTTAAAACAACACTCATTTAAAACTATGACATTGTTCTGAACCTATGCTTGGATGTATTGATGGTAACATGCAGGCATTTATAATAATCCATTACTTATATAGCACTTTCTCCAAAGCACTTTAACTAAAACATACTTTTTAAAAATGTACATTACCCGGCAATCAAAATGAAAATACATATTCCGACATCTGTAGAATTCAAGATTGAGCAGAACTTGCTTAGAATCAAACCTGTGACCTGCAGAACACGCATAGATCTCAGCAGTGAGCACTTAACCCGCTGAACTATTTTACCAGCTATTTCTCTTTAAGTGTGCATACCAAACATTTAGTAATGCATTGGCTCTGGGGAGTTACATGTCTTATTACCATAACACTTAGATTGACAGTGTTTTGAAGCAGGAGGAATCTGTCACGGCTCATTAGTAAACCGGATAATGGAAGTGTTATATTTGGCATATTTGGTTTAAAAAGGACTGGAGGGAACTGGAGCAGTTGTTGATTATATATCCTTATAAATGTTTCTTTTTAACTCCACAATCAATTAAATAACCTAATGTGCCATAGTTGGATAGATCAGTGACTTTAAAAGCTCAAATCCGGCATGTGCCAGTCTGCGCTGACTAAATACATTTTTCACCAGGCATAAATCAGCCCTTCATCATTCTGAATTTCTTTTATATTTTGTAGTATAAACACCTATTTTACAGTGCTTACACGCAGAAGGAGTCAAGCGTGAGACATGAAACACTATACATAAAACTATAGTACCGTTTTAATTTGATATGGGAAAATGGAGCTCAAAATAACATCAAAAAAGCAGAATATTTTGCCTCAATACTATAGGCTTCAGAAACATAAAGCAATCATCTGCCTAGCCGAATCATCCTGTAGACAGAAATATTTTATAAAATGATATATCATTGTCTTCCTGTCTTTCCTTTGCCTTGGAATTTAGTTACTTGACAATTATAATCTGATGAGAGTAACTATGGAGTATAAATATGAAACGGAAAGAGGAAATATCTCCCCCGCCCAATCTCCCAACCACCAAATATATCGGTGACATTTGTTAAGCCAATTTTGAGGTGAACATAACCAACTAGAACAGTTCTTACAAGATCTGGCAAATCATACCCTTTCTATGAATACCAATTTTGAAGACAACAAGCAACAGAAGATTAAGAACTCTGATGAATGCACCAACATATTTCCCATCATAAACTCTGTGTGTAGACTGCTGTGGCAGGGATAACTGAGCCTTTCATCTATCTGGGGTCGATAAATTGAGTACCACTCTGTGGGATAATAATGTCTTCTGTTATGTCTGTGCTCTGAGAACTATGGGTGTGTAGCACTATATAACAAATAAATACATTATTTTCATCATTATTTTCATATTTTAGCTATATCATGATGAATTTCAATCAGTATAACAAACATCCTAACCCCCTCTTGCTACAGTTTTCTAGTGTTTTAAAGTGGGTCATCAACTCCAGAGTTTATGATGGCACATATGTTGGTGTATGTTAGGCAAAATTTGTATGCAGTACCCTCTGGGAACACTACAAACAACTCTGACTACAGGTATATGAAACCCAACCTTTGGTATAACCTTGTAGTACACAGTTTTGGTAGCGTGTTTAGCAGCCAGGCTTTTCTCAAGAGGGTTCAATGTGAGCTGTAGTGGAGTTACACAGAGATTTACAGTTACAAGCAGTGTTCCCTCTAAGCTATGCACATGTGCGCTTCCCCAGCTTCCTTCTGGGTGCCGCTCAGAAGATTTTTAGCAGCGCACACAGGCAATTCTCACCTATTCAAACATATTTAATAAGGCACAAGCCATGGCAATTAATTGAAATTACTTTTTCTTAAAATAAGCAACTAGTCTTGATATTCTGATAATTTGCATAATATACTATGCAAGGGTGACCGTAAACGCCTAAAATTCCTAACTGCAAAATACACAAATAAAAGGTTAAACACTAATATGAAAAATGGCTCCATGAACAGAAGAATCTAACCAGATTATGCCTGCACACATTAACCAAATAATGTTCCCTCCCCACCCAGGACTCCTAAGCTTGACTCTACCACACTTTTACTTTATGACTAACTTCTGTCCCAGAACACATTAATATAGTAGCAGACAACCTTGACTCTTCCTTTTGGCTATGTGAAAGGTTAGCAGACGTGTACCTTCATCCACTTGTTTTATGTTTGTTGTAATATGAATAATGTTCATGTGCCAGAATTTCTGTTACTCATTGTGCCTTACCAAAAGCATCACCCACATGATACAATCAAACTACCAGCTAAAATATCGGATACTGACTCTGAGTAAGCAGGCTACCTGGATGTGTAACCTTATCCCATACTTCCTCTTCTTTGTACGTACATCACACAAGTGCTTTGAAGCGGCCCCCTTGCAATTTAATACATTATAAAACTCAAATATTAATTTGCCCTGTAAGGATTTTGAGAAGACAAATGTGATGCTCAGTATCTCCTACTTCAGCATTACTAACATTACCCTATAAGTGGAGAACAACATTACAATATCATTTACTTTGCCTACAAGGGATAATGAGTATGGACTATGCCTGGGATTAGTCGTCCATAGTATCAGGGCACCGGATATTCAGACAGGAGAATGCTTTTCACACTATCTGCCTGGTTTCCAAGTATTCAGAGTTCCTTTGGGCATAGACCTTCACACATTATATAGTAGCTCGTTGTTATGTAAAAACGGTTTCACTGAGCACTGTGTAATCCTACACAATGATATAAGGGAGGGGTATGTTGCAAACAATCTTGTATGCACTGCAAAAGAATTGCGTACATGCAGAGTCATGACATTCTTAAAATGTACGTAATATGCTGACGCATTAAATATGCCTTGCTTGCAAAAGTATTGTGAGTCAGCAAATATCCCAGTGAGTGTTTACTGCTACAATCCCTCACTTTTTACAGTGCTCTATCAACTAGTATTGAAGGCTAGCGGAGGGGCTTGGGAAGATTATGGGTTGAAGAGCTCAGGTCATCACTCCTTCCAGGTGATGAACAACGCAGCAAATTTCAAAAACCAAGTCAGACGTTTCGGCAGTACACTGAAGGAAATGTGTTGCTGGTTTGCTAACGGATAGGAAATTCTAGTAACTGTCTCGAAAACAGCACCTTCTTTTTCTTTCTATGCTCAGTTGCTGAGGGCTTTTCAATATAACCATGTGCTTTGTGTGTATCGTCTCTAGAATCCCCCTGCATCATATTTAACTGATAAAGAATTACAGAAGAGGGATTCATAGTTACAGAAGAAGACAATCAGTTGTATCTCTGATGAATTGATGATATTAACTTAAAAGAAATAGATATATATGTGATCTTCTTCAGCAGGGCCCCATAATAAACCTCAGTAAGGCTCTAGGGTGGGCAAAATTATAGACTTTATTATGTGCCCTGTCATTTAACTTCCTATGTCAGCGGTATAAGTAGGGCTCTAATCAGATTTTACTCCTTACTTGGAGTCAAATGATTTTTCAAGGAGTAAAAAGTAATTAGCTTTGCCAATAGGGACACTTTCTGCTTATTAAAAGATGTTCTTCCCCTTGAAATTCCTGTTGAGATCAGGCATTAATATTTTAAGAGTTCCTGCCTAAGCCACTGCTCTACTGGTCACTAATTCGGAAAAATATCAGTGGAGCTTTGTGGGTTGAAGTGACAAAATGTTCTTTGTTTCTCGTTTTTGTTGAGCACATTTTCATTTTTTAGGGAGTAAAAATGGATGGTGTATATGTCTCTTAGCTGTAAGGCTGGTGTTATCGCTACCCAAATGACAACGTAATGTGGACAGTAAGCATAGGCACAGGAATATTTAATCATCAGTTATTCTGATGCAATTATTATCCTTAGACAAATTATTAGAAGCATGTTTTCCTGGCCCTTGAATTACTTCAATAAAGTGGCACTTGAACTCCTATCAGCATGTTTCACACATTGCTTTTAATTGCCATTAATCCATCGGCAAATGTTATATTCTGTCTGAATTTCTTGACGGCCACATCAGTTTATGACAAGAGATATTTGTGTTTTGTAGTACACGAGTGATTTTCCGGTGGCATAAAACGTTTGCAAGGTACTGCGCCAGATGTTGAAGTCTTGGAGTGGTTGATGAGTTTTCTGTTTAATGACACATCACATATTCTATTTTAGCCTATGGGCCTCATTTCGAGTCCGGCGGTAACCGAGCTGGAAAAACCAGCAGGTTACCGCCGGACCCGTATTACCATTCCACCTCCGTGATTCCCAGAATCACCGGGATATTACAACCCCAGTGACCCGGGAATTCCAGAGGCACAATTCTATAAGTCCATTCCCATGGAGTCCTATAGGACTCCATGGGTATGGGGACCATGGAAACACTGGTTCCGTCTATGACAGAGCCAGTGTTTTCATGTCCGCCTGCAGGCGGGTGGTGTTAAACTCGCCAGGTCAGACCAGGCGGGAGTGACACCTCCCACCTGCAGAACTCTGAATGAGCCGGTCCGTAAAGAACGGTGGCAGCGGTTTTACCACCACTGTTCTTTCCGTACCGGCAGGGTCGTAATGAGGCCCTATGTGTTTTGAAAAAGTGTTGTAAGATTTGTCAAGAATTGCTGTGGCTGGGAAGAGGAAATTCCTTTCCAAACTCTCTGCAACGGGAGGTCACTAAATACACATGCTCACAAAGTGGCTTACCTCATTAGTCAGTTGCGCACATGGAAAATAATGTGCGCACAACAGCAAACCAGTTCCGCACATAGAGAAAACTAATTAGAGGGAACATTGGTTACAAGTATTCAAATAAACACTTACACTCAAGGTTTCTTGAATAAACAATTACTAATTTATTTATCAGTCAGTTAGAATAAGCCTTCTTCAGAAGGGAGCAATATAGCAGTCACACTTAAATACACTTCATGAAATACACATTCATAATATCTCTAAATCAGTAGATACCCTTTTGGGATGGCCCACAGACACTACCTACACCCTCAGGTGACTTCAATTGCTAAGGTGCTGGAGACATAAATGTATCACTGTTGCATTTAGAATCATGGAGCAAGAAGTCAAAAGAAAAGATTATTTAGAACATACAAGAGACCACAAATATTCTTAAGCAGACAAATACTTTTGTATCCCCCCAGAAAGAGTAACTCAATACAATAGGCTATGCCAAAGTCAATGGGCCAAAGTCTTATATGTCTTATATGGGATGAAGCACCTCTGGTAGGTAAATGGTCTTTGCACAATGTTATAGAAATCTTTGAAGAAATCTTTGAAGAAAAGAAGAATCAAATGTTGGGCCAAAAGTTGATTAGACTTGTGAGTCGTAGAAGATGCAAGCAACTGTAGAGCAAGAGATAAGTTCTCTCAGACTTTGTACAGTACCTTTAAAGGTGAAGAAAAAGATGCAGCAGATGACTCCTGTTCCTGTACAGCTCTGCAGGTATCACTTTTCCTGGGCCTCAGTCATGGGGACAAAAGGGAGGACCTCAGGGGACTCCTGCAATGCACTGGGACGGTCAAAGATCGCACCGGCAAACTTCACTTTCAGTGACTGTTCAGTGTTCCAGCTCCTGGCGTCTACCGCAAATAGCAACACCACGGTTCCTGGCTGTTGAGAAGGACTTTCCTTCCTTTTGGAGTCCTGCACTCCATTGAGGGGGCTCAGGCTCGGTCAGTCCTGATTCCTGGGAGTCCAGAGGATCTTCCTGGAGCTCTTGGCCAGCTTAAAAGCAATGCACACAATCTGGTGTTCCTCTCCCTGGCTATACGGTTTCCAGCAGCAACTCTGTGGAAATTCAACCCGCTCCGAGATGGGTGTCCAGGTGGCTTACTTTGGAGTTGATTGGTCCCACCAACTCAAGGGGAGAAGTCGTCCTTGCAGGAGCTTCTCTGTTGAGCTTCTCTGTTCTCTGTTGAACTTGGCATTTCAGCACTGCAGCAGGGCTTCACCAGGCGAACCAATGGTCCAGGAGTTGCAGCAGGCGACCTCTTCAAGTTCTTCTTTGGTTGCTTTGTCCAGTGGTCGACTCTGCCTTCCAAGCCAAAAGACTCACCTTTTATTCAGTGCTCTCCCATTCATTCCAGCCTAGCTGTAAGTCACCCAGCAGTGTGGCTATCCTTGCCAGACAGTCAGCCGGCCAATCAATATAGAGTGCATTTGGGTCTCCTAGGAGACTAAGCACAGGGAGTTTCGACACCACCCTCACTTCCTGCCTAGCCCACACACCCTGGAGGAGGAGGCGGGCTTCACTCGTGAATCTCACCAAAGGCAAAGTGAAGACAATGGGACCAAACCTGATTTGGTGTGCAGAGTAAATCTCAAGAATGACCTTTCCACAAAGAAATGGCAAAAACAGAAGACCGGGCCATTTTGCCAAAAATGGCACCATTGGGTGCTTTACTGCAGTTGTGAACGCAGCCCAGGGTAAATGCACTCATTGGTAGTTACAACTAAACCTCTTCCACCAGCCATTCAATGAGAAAAGGGTAACATAAAAAATGTTACATTAGAAGCTAGACCAAGGGCATACTAGGTACCTCCTACAGCACCCTATTGTAAGATAGAGTGTGCTGGGTCTAGAAAGTTACAATTGTAAGTAAAGTCAATTTCACTTTACTGCTCTTGGAAACAGTAGTTTAACCAAGAGAAGGTATTTAAACCTTTGGAAAATCTGAAAGACTTCCCTGTATCACTGCACTGAAGGTGCTGAGCGACACATTGTAAAATATGATGCCTATGGAGTTTGTCAGACTCCACAACCAAAAGAAATACAGTGTACAAAATCACATTAAAATAAATGAGAGAGTGGGAAACAGGTTCACACTCTCTCCAGTTCAAAAAAATCAAGTCCTCAAAATCCAGCAACGTTGCTGGGGGTCTCTAAAGTGGCGGGAATTAGCAAATTTCAGAGAATTCTCCCTAACAGTGCATTCATCAGAGTTCATAGTCTTCTGCTGCTTCTGGTTTATAAAACTGGTATTCATAGAAAGCATATCACTTTGATTTCCCAGATCTTGTAAGAAGTGTTCTAGTTTAGGTTAGCCTCAAAATTGGCTTAATGAATGTCACCGATATTTTTGCTCTCAGCGGAATCAGAGGATGCCATTCGGTCACTATTGGAGCCAAAACAGCTGGCTCTGGAGATTGCACCATTTTTGACCCATTTCATTAATACATCTTTGTCATCGGGATTAGTACCATCAAAGTTTAAAAGAGCTATTGTTACTCCTCTCCTAAAAAGATCTAATTTGCACCCTGAGAACCTCCAAAACTATAGACCAATAGCCAGCGTTCCATGGATGGGCAACATTCTGGAGAAGATTGTTACATCTCAACTGCAGTGCTATATCGAGAGAGAGTTCCTATTGGATCCTCTTCAGTTAGGTTTCCGGCCAAAGTGTGGCACAGTGACTGCTTTTTTGGCTGTTTGGGATGATCTCCTTGAGGTGGCAGATTAGGAAGAATTATCCCTACTGGTCATGTTGGATCTCTCTGCAGTGTTTGATATGGTGGACCAACGTATCGTACTTGACTGCCTCAGAGAGATCAGAAATGTGTCAGAATTGGCCAGTAAATGGTTACACTTATTCCTAACTAAAAAGCAGCATCATGTGAGGATGTGAGGTTTAATTTCGAACCCCCTGCCTCAAAGTATTACCATTTGGGGCTATCCTGTCTGATTTACCAGTGGGATACCACCAAACCCGTAATGAGCCCCTTTCACTAAACATGAGTGGACCCCTTGCTCATTATGCTTAGAGAGGCTTGTCTTCCCCTCACTGGGGAGTCTCAACAAGGCAGAAGCACATGTCTGGGTTTGCTGATGGTTCTCTTTTTCAGAGGAGAATTGCCTAGCTTTCTGGTGCTGGACTGCCCATCTGTATGTGACCAGACTGATATACACAAGCATTTCTCTCCTCTGTGAAGGGTTTGTTGACCTAAAACATGGTTGTAGACCCTCTTGAGTGGAAGAAATTCCATAGAACAGGATATTTGAATCGTGTTTGTTCTCAGTAGAGTGGCTCCCACACTCTTGTACATTTTGGAATACTTGGGGTTTTACCCTAAGTCACTATGGGTAATCCAGACGTTGACCCCTTGTTCACAATGCATTACAGAGCCTCAGCTTCACCTCACTGAGGAGGCTCATCTAGGCCAACACATGTGTCTGGGGTTGCTGATGGTACTCTTGTTCAGATGAGAATTGGCTGGCATTTCGGTGCTGGACTGCCCATGTGGGTGGGACCAGACTGATATGCAAAACGTTATTTCTCCTCTGGAAGTGTACAGTGAGCTAAAATGTGGTTGTAGACTACACTGAGTGGAAGAAATTCCATTGAACAGGTTATTTGAACCAAATTAATTCTCAGTAAAGAGGCTCCCACATGCTTTTAAATCAATTTGAACTAACCTGCGGCCTACTCCACTGTCCACTATTCCCCCTTGATTGAACAATTCGCCACTGTCCATGGCTTAATGAAAATACCAGTGTCCCTAATCCCTGGGGAATGGCCTTAAGCCATGCTTTATGCCCAGCTAAGCATCTTTGATTAGACATTTCCCTTGTGGCAGGCCAGGCCCCGTGCCACATTTAGCTAATAGCCAACATCTGGTGGCCATAGCCAGTGGCCAGATTAAATATGTATTTGACCAAACCTGCGGCCTGCTCGCTGTCCTGTATTCCACTATGATTGGATTGTTCACTACTGTCCATGGCTTACAGCCATGGCCAATGTCCAAAAGCACTGGTGTACTTTAGAGGCCCCACTCATCATTTCAGAGTAGACATTTACCCTTTTGGCAGGCCAGGCCCAATGCCAACTTTAAGAGCCGAATCCTGGCAGTAATGGCCACAGGCCAACTTTGTTCCCTATGATGAATCTGGACAATTTATCCATTCTAGCCCAGGGAGAGCCACCCCATTTGAGGCTAAGAAGGTGAGCCTGCTAAGCAAGACCCTCTGTAGGGGTCTGGGAAAGTGGGACCTCACTGGGAGTGGCTCCCCTCTAAGTGATAAGGACTCCCATTCCTACAAGAAACAACTTGCAATACTCAAAATACTAACATTACTCCCAGATATTTAGCTGAAGGAAATTCTTGGATCCCTGTGAAGTCAACAGCTGATGGAGAGTAACACTCCCCCGTGGAAAAACGGCGGCGAGAATAAAGATACAAAGAAGCTGGGATGGAGCGAGAAGAATCCTATACAGAGGCTAGTCTCTGAAGTGAGAATGTCTTGGAGGGGCGGAGTCGCACTAGACTGTGGAGCCAGCGGTAGCACGAAAAGAGAGAAGAATGAGAGAGAGAGAGAGACACCGGAAGGCTTTCATTGTGACGAGAGACAATGCTGAAACAAAGACAGAGATGAGGACGAGAGAGAGGGACCATTTCATCTGGTGGTGCAACCACACAGCAGCCGTGGCAGGCATAGGGCCCTTTAAGTGATGCCAAGACCAGGCTGCAATGGGGAAACCAAATTCCTGATCTCCATGTGAAAAGTATAGCAACTGCTGAGCTGGGCAGAAAAAGATCTGAGAAGGTAAAGCAGGGTAGAGGGACGGACAGCTACGTCCCTCAGTTAGGTAAATCTGAAAACAAAAGGGGCTTAACTAAAGAGTAAAAGACAAGAAACTAAAGAAACTAAAAGGGTTATGGGAGCCCGAGAAACTTGGTTGCTGGACACAGGCAAACGCCCATGTGAGATCCTGCAGAGCTAAGCAAATCAGAGAGCCAGAAGGCTTTTGGGAGCCCTAAAAAAATAAGTACACTTGCAAAACAGGGAACCTGGAAGGTTCAATTACTGAATCCTAACTTAAGTTGGCAAGGCCAAAAGGGTTACGGGAACCCGAGAAACCTGATTGCTGGACACAGGCAGACGCCCAAGAGAGACCCTGCTGAATTGAACCATTCAGAGGACCAGAAGGCTTTGTGGAGCCTTAGAAAAATGTTTAACATTTTTCAACACTTGGAAAACAGGGAACCTGGAGGGTTCCATTGCTCAATCCTAAATTAGGAACAATTTAAAAGACAATGTAAAAGTGTGTGGACTTGCACTAGGTCCTTCAGCTGGTGGTGGTGTTGCCTCTTGGGGAGGAGGGATAGCAATAGTTGATGACATTTTTAAGATAAATAGCAGTTGTGCTAATATTCTCCTAAGTATGTTCTCTGTGCTAGATTGTTAATGGATAATGGGTAAGAATAGGTGTAGGAGCTGTGCAAGGGTATATTTTGATCTTCAAAGTTCCTAGATCAGCAGAAAATTCAGTTCCGAACTGTGTGCAAAGCACGGACCCATTCGCGAAGTGCAGAAATGTTCGCGGACATGCCATCATGCAACGCACGCGCGTGTGGTCACATGACGCTGTCCGAAAAGTCTGTGATGATGTCAGACGTTCGCGAACATTGACAAACACAAAACCAGTGGAAAAAGTTGCAAACAAGTATAGAAGTGTTGAAAATGATGTTAGAAGGTGGGGAATGGCAGAGTGTTAAGGTGAAACTTTGTAAATTGGACAAAACTGTCCATATATTGGCGTAAGTATGATATTAGATAGTTGTAGGAAATTAAGGGTGCACTGGTCTTAACCATAATGTCCCTTTAACAAAGTTTTTTAAGTGAATATGTTTTATATTTCCAGGTCTCCCCAAAGTCCCTTTGTCCTCAAATAGGCTTGCTCTAGCGAGGGCTCTGTTGGTCACCTGCCATTTTGGTTGTCCTGATTCCTGTAACCTTTTCGGCTTCGCCTGCCTTGGAAAAGAGTGTCTCTCTTTCCTCGGCTCTCCAAGGCCTTTTCGATCTCTGGTAGATTTACTTTAGTGGGGTATGAAGAAGATAGCAACTACAAACGTGAACGATAAAAAGAATCCAAGAGATCAAGTAATCACTGCACCTCTTTGCAAGGAGAAAACAAGGTTTGTTATATGGAAAAAAGGTATCATACGGTCATGTTAAACTGAACTGACATGGAGCTCATGACTTTCCAAGACGTTACAGGTTCTATAGTGGAAAATCACAAAATCTGAATACATACATTAAAATGTTATCCCACTACCATCATTGGCTACCTCCTATAGAACATGCTAATACCCCCATATAGTCCATCGATCAATTGGCCACACCTTATAAAAACCCCTTTCTCATGACACATGGCCCACTACATCATCACTATTAAATCCATATATAGGATTGGCCACTGAACATATTGACACATCAATACATTATGACCATCACGTGATGTACACCCCTCTGATCCAGACAATAAGCCTTCTCATTATACCAGATGCCATGGCACACACAAGTTGCACCCCCAACCCTGTACTTAATGTATTGACATCACCTCTGCTCCTCCTATCCCAAATCACTGAACGTTCCTGATACCGCTCCCCCATATCTCCTTCAAACGCCAGCTGCCCAGTAATGACGTGACCGGGGCACCACTCTTGAGTCTAAATTCTAGGGATTTATTTGCTTTTGGTTCTGTGTGTACTTGTAATTCATATGGGATGACCGCTTCTTCGCTTCTTGGGTGAGGACAGTACTGCTCTAAATGTTTGCTTGGCCTATTGGCATCACCACCTCATGCCCTATTCTCGTGAATGTTTTCCTTCAAGGGGCGCATCCCTTCCTGCTCTCCCCAGAGCTAACATTCCATGCCCACCACATTCAAGCCCTGCAGATGGATACAATTAGCGTTGATCTGTGCACTGTGGATTCTTCTGTCTTTGGATCCTCTCCTGTGGAACAGAAAAGGGGATTTGTTTTTGGTACTGAGCTAAATGGAGTAACAACTCCACATCATGGCCTGTATTCTATTCTGTTCATTGTATACTAGCCTTCTCATACACTATGGTGACACTTCTGCCATGTTAACACGCTGACCTCTCTTCTACCACAGTACCTTTCTGACTCCATCTTCTGCCTGTTTTAGCTCTTTCCGCACACCTTACTAAAAAACATAACTTTGCATACAAAAACTATCCACAGGTCCTAGAACACTTCCCGATCCATAACCTCTGCAACCACAACCCTTTGTTGCTCCTTCTTTGTTGCTATATGTGGGTATCTAATTTGTGTCAAAACTAACTACAAGTGATACGAGCGCCTTCTGACATGCCAAACTCAGCTTGCTCACACGATGATGCGTACTAATAGGTTTTTCTCAGCCTGAACCTTTTGCCTGAATGGGATGCTGTACATGTATCCCAACCGGGGCCTTGGTTGGGCATATGCCTCTTAAGGTTTTCCTGCCTCCTATAACCTTTACAGCTTTCTCAGATTTGGATAACAATGTCTCTTGTTCCAGGGCTCCGCAAGGCCCTTTGGTTCTCAAAAATACTTGTTTTAGTGGGGTCTCTGCTGGGTCTCTTTCTGTTCGGGTTTTCATGGCTCCTGTAACCTTTTAAACATGTTAGAGCCTTGGATGCAGCTGTTTGCGCCTCTCAGCAGTGTTACCTCTTCGGGAGCATCTGCTTCCTTTGCTCTGCCCTGCTCGGAAGCTGATGCACTGTTTGGTAGAAACCTGTGCAGTTCCCTTAGGGACCACTGCAAAAGATTTAAGACTACAGGTGTTGGCAGTAAACCCACTTGGTAGCAGTCTGTACCACCCAGATTTACCTGGTAGCTGTGGATGAGGAGTCAGACTTCCCTCAAGAAGAGTTAGGCAGTATCCAAAGCATACACAATAGGCACTCAGATACAATAATACAAGCAAACACTGACCAGAGCTTTGGTATCAAAGTATATAATTATTTATTTAAAAACACACAGTTGAAACACTCCAGCACTCTTATTGTAAAATATTCTAAACACAGTTACTATTGTAATAGATACACCCCTTTTTCCCTAACAGATAAATCACAGTAAAACACCACTTATTTTCATACAGAGGTGAGCGCTTAACTAGATTGCACTCTAATAAGTTTGTGAGAAAGGGAGGGAAAAAGACAGAATATGAAAAGGTACACCACTCTAAGATTCAGGAACACTGTTAGCAAGGCAGAGAGCAAAAAGTCACTGGTGAGCCAAAGTCCAAAGGCTGGGCCCACTCTTAGAGAGAGCAGAGCACAAATGCGCCCAAGATCACACAGTTACACTAGGCTTAGAAAGTCTTGCAGAGGGTTCAAAAAGAGTTTAGAGAGGCTTTAAGAAAGTTTAGCCAGGGTGTCCCAGACTAACCCAGGTTCGAAAGCCGGGGGCTAAATCTACCCCGTACAGTCGGTAGCAAGGGAAGCCAGGCAGGACACGGTACCTTAAGTGCGAAGGATCCTCCAGCGGTGGCAGTTGTTCCTGGTAGTGGGTGCAAGTTGCGTAGTCGTCCAGGGGAAGAGAAGATCTCGACTTGGAGGAAAGATGGGGGTCGTTGCACTACCAGGGAAGAAACCAGCTGCAGAATTTTCCGGTTAAAGGTGGTACCTTTGTTTCGCGGTCGTGGTAAAACGTGGTATCCCGGTTGCCGGGGTGCTTGGCACGGGCAAGGCGGCCACGAGGTACGTCGGGAAAGTGAAAAGACGGTGAAACTGGTTATCCCCACCAGTCAAAGGAAGAAGACTCTCCGACGGGAGATCTCCTCTGTCGTTGGGAAATGTGGTGAGGCAGTCCAGCAGGGCTCCACCGGTGGTGGTGTCGTGGCAGGTCAGCTCAGCTTCTCCCTCGTCGGATTCTTAGGTCCTGTGGCGACTTCTGAAGTTCCAATCCCCAAAGCCCTGCTTTTATGCAGCAAACCCCATTCACTCAGCCTAGCTGTCACTCAAACATGCTAAGTGGTGAGCCGGCGGCTCACCACTTGGGCCAATCAGGATGGAGTGTGACTTGAGTTGCCTAGGCAACTCAGTCCAGGGTGCCTAAATTTCCCTCCACCCCTCCTAAGTACCCCAGACAGAGTGGCACCACTTTGGAGGGCTTCTGTGGAGAAGCCCGCCAAAAAGTGGAACAAAGGGCCCGACTTGGGTTGGAGTCACAGAAGAGAACACAAACGCCATTTTAGAATCAAGTTTTGGCAAAAAATACCAACCGGAGAATTAATATTAATTAAATAAACCGGCAGTATGTTCGAGGCTACCGTAAATAATTAAATAAAGATAGTAGCCTAAAACAATGGGAAATCCCATAGGAAAATATTAGCGGTTGAATATAAAAAGTAGTATCCACTGCCACCAGCCAAAACTCGATCAGGGGGACGGAGACGTGCCCCCTCGACTAACAGACCCTGGGGCAATCGAATTGCCCCAGCCACTACGTCCACAATATGATGGTTTGTACTGGTTCTGTTTAGAATTTAAGACTAGTAAAGTCAATGGTGACTTTATATGCCCTGGGAGACAGTAGTCAGTCCCAGGGTATGGAGTCTATACTGGGGGGTCACTATGACACCCCTGTGTTACTGCACGGAGGGTGCTGTGTAACACACATCACAAAACATATGAAGCCCTATGGAGTAAAAGACCCCATAGCCCATTAAACACATCCAGATTCAAAGAAACACACTCAAATCATGTCCAAGAGTGAGGGTAAAAGAGTCTCACTCTTGCAGGAGAAAAAAATAAACCCCAAAAATCCAGCAAAGCTGCTGGGGGACTCACTAGGTTAGGAAATTCAGCCTAAACAGAGAATTCTCCCTAACACTCGCCCCCCCCCCCAGACTAAGGGTCAGGAGGATTTAATCCACTCCTGGATGAACCTCATACCTCTAGTCGATGACATACATCCTAGAGAGTCCATCAGCATTTTGATGGTGACACCCTAACCTGTGCTGAATGGTGAAATCAAACCCTTGCAGGCAGATTGACCATCTCAATAGTTTTGGATTTTCTCCCTTCATTTGCATTAACCATCTCAAGGGTTGGTTGACAAAAGTAGAACCATACAAGTATGGCCTAAACTTCTTCAGTGCCCACACAATAGCAAAGCATTCTCTTTCTATTGTTGCCCACCTTGTCTCAGGATCCTTCAGCTTACGGCTGATGAAGCAAATGGGGTGCTCCCTACCCTTCTCATCCAGTTGGCTTAGAACTGCACCTATACCTACATTGGAAGCATCAGTTTGTACAATGAAAGTTTGGTGGTAGTCAGGAGCTCTCAATACTGGAGCTTGGCAACAAGCTTTCTTCAGTTTTTCAAAGGCCTGATTGCACTCCTCATTCCATTTGACCTTTTTAGGGAATTTTGGAGAGGAGATTACATTCAGTGGAGAAGCTATGGTCCCATAGTTCTCAATGAAATTCCTGTAGTAGCCAGTGAGGACTAGGAAGGCTCTCACTTGGGTTTGAGTAGTAGGTGTTGCCCAATTTTGCACAGCTTCAATCTTGCTGAGCAAAGGCCTTATTTCTCCACCTCCTACCTCATGTCCAAGGTAGACCACCTTACTTTGACCTATCTGGCATTTACTTGCCTTGATAGTCAAATTGGCCTGTCCAAGAGCCTGCAAAACTTGTCCTAGGTGGTTCACATGATCCTCCCAGGAGTGGCCGAAGACTGCAATGTCATCCAAGTATGCCATGCAGAAGTCCTCCATCCCAGCTAGAACTTGGTTCACCATCCTTTGGAATGTAGCAGGTGCATTTTTTAATCCAAAAGGCATGACCTTAAACTGGTACAAGCCAACTGGGGTGGAAAATGCAGTTTTCTCCTTGGCATGGTCTGTCAAGGCTATTTGCCAATAGCCTGACGTAAGGTCAAATGTGCTGAGGTACTTGGCTGCACCAAGTTTATCCACCAACTCATCTGTCCTTGGTAAAGGGTGGGAATCAGTCTTGGTGACTGCATTAAGAGCTCTATAGTCCACACAGAATCTCAAGTCTTTGGACCCTGCCTTTGGTACTAACACAACTGGGCTAGACCATGGACTAGTAGAGGGTTCTATTACCCCGAGATCAAGCATCTTCTTGACCTCCCCCTTGATATGGGTTCTCACATTTTCTGACATTCGGTATCCTCTGCTTTTGACTGGCAGACAGTCACCGGTGAGTATCTCGTGCTGTCCCCAAGGGGTCAAGCCTGGTGAGAGTGAGAACAGGGAGGCAAACTGATTTAACATAGATTTGCACTCCTTTTGTTGCTCAGGTGTCAGATCTGAAGAGAGATTGACTCCTTCAATTTTTTCATCTAAAGGTACACCTCTGAGGAGATCAGGGAGAGACTCACTCTCTTCTTCCTCTGCTGCTGAAGCTAGAAGCAAGGCTCCTACTTCAGGTCTGGAGATGTATGCTTTCAGTCGGTTGGTGTGGAAGACTCTAGGAGCTTCCCTGGGTCTGCCCAGATCCACCAGATAGTTGACCTCTCCAAGTTTTCCCACAACTTTGAAGGGTCACATCCATTTGTCTTGCAAGGCCCTCTGCCTTGTTGGGAGCATAACGAGAACTAGCTGGTCTTGAGTGAACTCAACCATGTTAGCCTTTTGATCATGCCAATGCTTGACCAAAGCTTGTCCAGCTTTCAGGTTATCACTAGCTTCTGCCATCATGTGTGACATTCTCCTTCGGAGACCTATCACATAGTCAGTCACTCTGACTGGCTTGAGGGGAGGAGCGCCTTCCAACCCCTCCTTAATCAGGGCCAATGGACCCCTGACCGGATGGCCATAGAGAAGTTCAAAGGGAGAATAACCTACTCCCTCCTGAGAGACTTCTCTATAAGCAAAGAGAAGGCATGGCAGTAGAAGGTCCCACTTTCTTTTCAGAGGTTCCTCTAAAGCACCTATCATGCTCTTCATGGTTCTGTTAAACCATTCTACCAATCCATTGGTTTGGGGGTGGTAGCAGGTTGAGAACTTGTAAGTAACTCCACAGGTTTTCCACATGGCTTTCATGTAGTGGGACATAAAGTTTGACCCCCTGTCGGATATTACTTCCTTAGGAAACCCCACCCTGGTAAAAATACCAAGGAGGGCCTTAGCCATAGCCGGAGCTGTAACAGTCTTCATAGGAATTGCCTCAGGGTATCTAGTAGCATGGTCTACTACAACAAGGATAAACCTGTTGCCTGAGGAGGTAGGGGGGTCAAGGGGACCAACAATGTCAATCTCTACCCTCTCAAATGGGACTCCCACAACTGGGAGAGGCACTAATGGTGCCACGTTCTTGGCGCCAACCTTACCAGAAGTTTGGGGGTATGGCAGCTCTTGCAAAACTTATCTACTTCGGCCCCCATTTTTGGCCAATAGAAGTAGAGTGAGAGCCTTTCCTTGGTCTTCCTGAAACTCAGGTGACCAGCCAAAGGAATCCCGTGGGCTAAGTGCAAGAACTGTTGTCTGTTTTCTTGAGGCACTACAAGGCGTTTGTAGTCTCCAGGTTCAGACTCAGTAGGTTCACTGTAGAAGAGGCCATCTTCCCAGTGCAACCTATAATTCCCAGGCTCTTGCCCATCAGCCTGAGCAGCTGACTCTTGGCGGAGACCCTCCAGAGTTGGACATTCTCTTTGTCCCTTACGGAAAGCTCCCCTGCTGGGCCCACCTTCTGCCAGTAAAGTCTGCAGCTCAGGATGGTCCTCAGGGTCTAGATCTCCAATAAGTTCTTGGCCTCCCACTAGCTTTTCTTCAGAGTCTAGTTCAACCATACAGGGTTGTAACTCCCTCTCAGCCGCAGCTGGAGGTGGAGTTACAGGTGTAACTGTTGGAAGCACTGGAGTGCTTGCTGCTGACCTTCTCCTAGGAGTCTTGGGTTGCCCCTTTGCTCCTGATCTGGTAGTTACTGCAGTGAGTTGCTCCAGTGCTAAAGGAGTGATCTCTGTCATCATCTCCTGAGATAACCCTCGCAGGGTTTTCTCCCTTGCAGGTTTTGTGAGCTCCTGTAACCTTTTACTAGGTGGTCTGGGGGTATGTGACACAACTCCAAGAGCTTTTAGGTCATTACCCAACAGGACCCTACCTGGCACTTCACATTGTACACTGACAGGTATGTCTACAGCCATGTCATTACACTGGATGAGAACTGGTAACTGGGGATACATCTGCACAGGCCCTCCAGCTAACTTGGTGAGGCATTTGGGTGCCTTAGCAACATCCTCTGCCTTGAAAAATGATTCATCCACCACAGTTATGCTGGCCCCAGTGTCTCTAATGGCAGGAGTCTCCTGACCATTTACCTGGACACTGTCTTTATAATACCCTTTAGTATTATCTGGGATAGAATTATACACATCTAAATTCTGTTGTTCCTACAACCCCAGAGAGACTAAAGAAACACTGGCTGAGACTCCAATGGGTTCATCAGCCAGCAGTAGAAAGTTTCCACTTGCCATTGGGACTTCCTCTTCTGGAGCGAAGGCTAAGGAGGCAAGTTGGATACCTGCAGGTTTACCCTTGCATCTGGGATCTCCTTTCACATGGTCAGTAGAGCCACAAACAAAGCATTTACCAAATGCCTTCTGGAATGGAGGCTTGTTCTGACCTCCCTCTGGTTTGGCACCAGAGGAGACACTATTCTGCTGTGGTTTCGCTGGTGGCTTACCCTTCTGGTTTTTTTTGGGTCCCTCTTTTGAATTTGCAGTATTAGAATTCTCTTTGGAGTCCTTTTTAGGCTGTTTCTCCTCATCCTTTTTCTGAGTTACCCCAGAATCCTTGTGAGTGGCCCTGTTGGCAACCCACAAGTCAGCAGCCTTAGCTAGCTTTTGGGAATCTAATTCCTTTGAATCAGCCAAGTGCTGTCTGAGCTCAGGAGAGCAGGCATCATAAATTGACTCCAACATAAAAAGATTCTTCATACCTTCATAAGTGTTCACTTTGTAACCCTTAATCCATCCCTCTAAGTTTTTCAACCCTTCACTCACCCAGGTAGCCCAAGGGGTACCATCATGCTTTTTGAGGGTTCTAAACCTCTTAAGATACTGGGAAGGGGTCTTCCCAAACCTAGCTATCAGAGCTAGTTTTACACATTCATACTCCTTCCTATCCTCCTCCCCCAACTCCATTACCACATCAGTTGCAACAGGGTGAAGCTGTCACGGCTCGCTCCCTTCACTCCCGTTCCCGTCACTTGGGGGCATGTTTTGGGGTTTTTTCCCTACTGGACATTTCTTCCGAACCTTATGCTACAGTGCTGTGACAAATTGGGAGCGCTAAAACCTTATTTTCCAAGTTACTTCCCTTCCGGATCCATTCCAGGTTTTTGGCAGCCAGCATGCTACATTAATCTAATGACTATACTTCCCAGAATGCCTGGCTCGCTGCCTCACCTCCTCCCTTGCAGGACAAGGTTGGGTGGAGGATAGGCAACACCTGTGGCTGCAGGTGCAGCAGGCGGCACACCTGAGGGGTGTGCTCGTTAAGGAGCTTTAAAAGCCTCAGTTCACTTCAGTCCAGCGCTGGTCATTGTTGCAGTGTTCCTGTTGTGACTGGTCCCTTGTTCCTGGTTCCTAGTTTTTGTGCCTGGTTCCTAGTTCCTATTCCTTGTTCCTCTGCCCTGGATTTCGAATTTATGTGCTTAATTGATTTCTGCTTTCTGGATTTCCCTTTCTGTCTTCCTCTGTCTGCAGGCAGCCTTTCTCTGTGCTTTAACCTTTGATGCTCCCAATTTGCCTGTGTTCCCTGTTTCTTTGAAGCTATCCTTTGCTACTGAAAAACTTGATGCATTAGTCTTTCCCTTTATAGATTTAGCTACCTGCCTTTTCTCCTTGGATGGGTGGGAAAGGTTTCCTTTTGTGATATCATTTTCCCTGCTCCTGATCCTTACTTTCTATTGGGATCCATTCTATGTTTTCCATTGCACTTCTACATTTATTTCCCATTGATTATTAGGAGTGGGGTGCTGTTGTAACTAGTCCCTGTGTGAATGCCTTTTGTTTTCCTCTCTATTCTATAATCACTTTTCCTACTTGCCCCTTGACTAGGGTCTTATGTATTTAGTTTCCTCCACCCATTGCTGTTAAAGCCTTCAGGGTCCCTGTTTCATCAAGTGGGTTTGTGGGTTTTCTGACTTTCAAGTGGTCTTTCCGGTCCTCGTGAGTACTGTTTCTAAGTTCCTTATTCAGTATCATCCAGAGTGTCAGCTCACAGATCCTGTCCTTGCTTGCCCTCTACGTGGGCTTAGCGCTGTCAGTATCTGTAATAGTATAGTGGGTAAGGAGTTTGCCGACATTCCTTTCAGTCATAAGGAGGCTCTAAATGCTTACCCCACATCCCTTTTCATATATTGGTATTATTGTTTCACTCTATTTGCACTCCTAGGTTTTATTATACACGAGTCTTGGGTATTGTATGCACGTTGTTAGATTCAAAGTTGTTCACTGTGTGATTCCGTGCATATTTCCCTTGCCATATTCATTGCCTTCTTCCTTTCTTAACAGAATGACCAGCCGTTATTCCCATTTGAATATGGCCAGTTTCAGAAAGAAAGGCAGCAAGGCCACTAACAAGTTTGTACAGGAAGCTTCCCTTAAGTTTACCTGTGACAATCAAGTCACTGATCTTGACTTAAATGAACTCCTTGTTACAAATGGGTATTTACGTGCGAAGTATTTTTCCCACAGGATGGCCCATCGTACATTGCCTGATCCTAGTTCTGTCTTTAATTTTGATCCAGATTCTATGTCCGCACAAGCCTTAGCAGCGGAAAACAACACACTGCAAGATTTACTACACACGAGTACGTCTGTTGTTGAACCCCATGATTCCGGTTGTGCTTTATCTCAGATTGAACAGTTTCATGATTCAAACATAAAGAATGGAGGGGTTCATTGCATATCTTCTGTTTTCAGCCCTCAGTCTACTGCTTACTCCTCTGCACAAGTACTTACTGTAGTCCCTAATGCCAAGAGGTCTGATGTCAGTAGTCTGCTTAAGGGAAACAGACCAAGTCGGTAAGAGAGAGTATAGATCACAAAACCTGCAAGCAGTAAATGACAATGTACAATCAGTGCACATCCGGATGGCTAGGGCAGGATCCAGCCCTGATGCCACCATGCCTTCCCCTGTGCCTACTGATAGGGATGTACAGTTAAGGCAGGGCATGCTAAAAGCTGAACTTGAGGAGTTAAAACAAGAATACATTACTTTACAAGAGGAGAATAAAACCTTACAGTCTTTTCTGAATACACCTCAAACTTTATCCGTTGATGAAGTGAATACTGTTCAGTCCCTCAGTGCGGAGGTTTTTGTAGGTCATGATACTTGTCAATATGTAAAATCTATTGGGAGTGAAAGTCCTTTTTCTAGCACAGCACTTATTCAGGGCACAGGTTCTGACAATTGTTCTACCGTTTGTCAGGAATTGCTGTTAGATGAGGATTTACAAGCCACTCCTTTACCTAAGATTTCCTGTGTAGCAGTTTGCCATAATTCTGAGCTTGAACACATACATGCTTCTGATTTCCAAACACAATCCACAATGGTGGCATACACAGAATCAATCACTACTGTAGGCTTAGGTTCTGCCCTTGATCTAGATGCTGAGACTGAAGTAGACATTCAAGCTGATGTGGAAAACGATGCTACCTCTGTGTTCGCTCCTCCTTCTGCCAATTTTGGTCACAACGAACAGTCAGAGACAGTACAGATTTCAGGTTTTGATGGACTCATTCCACAGTATACTGAACCAAAGACCCGGCAGGCGATTCCTGAACTGTTGATTGTTAATCTGCCACTTTCAGAAGCTAAGACAGAGGAATGGACATTTAACGAAATCCTGATTAACAGAGACTTTACTATAGTGATTCCTCTGGCTGATTTTGACTTCTACAAAGGAAGAGACTCTGTGTCATCCACTAAGGAGAGGGACGGCAGGGGTACAGCTCAGTCTTTGGTTACTGGTGCCAAGGAGTCAGCCCCCCTAAAGGTGCTTTCAATTCGTGAGCCACAAATGTGTCTGTCGACTTCTCGGACTTCAGTCTGTCCTACAACTATTGACTCTTCGATTATCCAGTCCACGGCTCTGCAGTCATCGTTGTCAAACGTGTCTTCAATCAATGAACAATTGCTATGTCTGCCAGTCACTCAAGAGCCTTCACCATGTACGTGGTCAGAGCCAAAGACCTTGAGAAGTTTGGCTTCAGCTAACGAGACGGCTCCAGCTTGCATGCCCTCAGCCTCAGAATTTCCTCTGGAATGCCTGTTTTCAGCTACAGTGACTCATCCAGCGGATTATCCTTCAGCCATGGAGCCTCCGGTAGCACATCCTGAGTGTCTGTCTTCGGTCCCAGAGCCTACTGCTAGTTTGGCTTCAGTTCATGAGAGACCTGTATCCTGCTCAGCCTCGCTGCCAATATCGGAGGTGCACCTGTCTACTCGGTCTGATCATGTTGCATATTCTTCTACTTCAGAGTTACCTCCTGAATCCCAACCATTTATTACGGATGAACGTCCAGCCTGCCCTTCTTATGCTTCAGGAGGATTACCAGAAGGCCTGCTTTTTACACAAGTTGATTCTCCCAACTGCTTGACTGTAGAATCAGCGCCTCCCGAATATGCAACATCTGAGTCTGAGACTTCTGCCAGCTCTCTCTTCAGAAACATCAAGCTGGATCACGACTCGGGAGGTCCTTACATGCAAGGCCGTTGGACTTGCCTGGAGTGTTACGAGACGGAGACAGATACCATCCGCCATGGCCCAGACACCGAACAAGTAGCCGACCAGGATAACGGGCTGGATGGTTCGCATTAGGGGGCCGGTTTGGATCAGCCGCTTGACAGCCTTTTTGTTGCCGGATCCCACATGAGCCTGAGGGAGGGGACGGGCATGGCCCCCCAGCTGCTGAACCATCCGGGTGCTAGTAGCCAAAGGTAGGGTATGACTGCTGCAGTTCAAGATGTTCCTGTCATTGCTCCTGCTGTGAGTGTGCCTGATGTACCAAGTACTGCTTCTATCACTCCTATCGGTATGCCAAACGTCCCTGCGGTTGTATCCCACGTGCAACAAGGTGGCTACATGACTGACACCAGGAGTGCCAGCCTCATACAACCCATTGGACTTCCAGGCCCCCAAGGCGTGGAACAGATGCAGTCGAACCTTGGTCACCCTCAACCACAGGCCTTTAACCAGATGGATGATGGGAGAAGATCCGAACCTCTACCTCGGCCGTCACCTTCTTTTTCTAAACATGAACATTTCCTGAAACCTGCTATTTTCTCACCTCCTGTGTGTCCGCTCTGGGCAGGGAGGCTACCAGAGCATCTACCATTGTCTAAAGCATGTTGCACCAGCCTGCCTCCCTCCTCAATGATGTATGAGTGTTCACTCCCAGAGACTGAGCTTCCTGGACCTTCCAACTCTGCTTCGGGTCCTGCAAGTCCTTCATGCCTTTCTTCGACCCATGAGTCTCTTCCTCACCTAAAACCTGCCTATGGCTCTTCTAGACTGCGGCCTGATTCTATTCATTCCAGTCCCTCTGCTTCTGCCCGCGGGTCATCGTTTCCGTCAGTGCCACCTCCGAAGACAAAGCGCTCCTGTCATGGAAGGAAGATGTTTTGTGCGGGTGACGGCCGCCTGGAGTCGGCCGTGGGAGGGGGTATAGTGTCACGGCTCGCTCCCTTCACTCCCATTCCCGTCACTTGGGGGCATGTTTTGGGGTTTTTTCCCTACTGGACATTTCCTCCGAACCTTATGCTACAGTGCTGTGACAAATTGGGAGAGCTAAAACCTTATTTTCCAAGTTACTTCCCTTCTGGATCCATTCCAGGTTTTTGGCAGCCAGCATGCTACGTTAATCTAATGACTATACTTCCCAGAATGCCTGGCTCGCTGCCTCACCTCCTCCCTTGCAGGACAAGGTTGGGTGGAGGATAGGCAACACCTGTGGCTGCAGGTGCAGCAGGCGGCACACCTGAGGGGTGTGCTCGTTAAGGAGCTTTAAAGCCTCAGTTTACTTCAGTCCAGCGCTGGTCATTGTTGCAGTGTTCCTGTTGTGACTGGTCCCTTGTTCCTGGTTCCTAGTTTTTGTGCCTGGTTCCTAGTTCCTATTCCTTGTTCCTCTGCCCTGGATTTCGAATTTATGTGCTTAATTGATTTCTGCTTTCTGGATTTCCCTTTCTGTCTTCCTCTGTCTGCAGGCAGCCTTTCTCTGTGCTTTACCCTTTGATGCTCCCAATTTGCCTGTGTTCTCTGTTTCTTTGAAGCTGTCCTTTGCTACTGAAAAACTTGATGCATTAGTCTGTCCCTTTATAGATTTAGCTACCTGCCTTTTCTCCTTGGATGGGTGGGAAAGGTTTCCTTTTGTGATATCATTTTCCCTGCTCCTGATCTTTACTTTCTATTGGGATCCATTCCATGTTTTCCATTGCACTTCTACATTTATTTCCCATTGATTATTAGGTGTGGGATGCTGTTGTAACTAGTCCCTGTGTGAATGCCTTTTGTTTTCCTCTCTATTCTATAATCACTTTTCCTACTTGCCCCTTGACTAGGGTCTTATGTATTTAGTTTCCTCCACCCATTGCTGTTATAGCCTTCAGGGTCCCTGTTTCATCAACTGGGTTCGTGGGTTTACTGACATTCAAGTGGTCTTTCCGGTCCTCGTGAGTACTGTTTCTAAGTTCCTTATTCAGTATCATCCAGAGTGTCAGCTCACAGATCCTGTCCTTGCTTGCCCTCTACGTGGGCTTAGCGCTGTCAGTATCTGTAATAGCATAGTGGGTAAGGAGTTTGCCGACTTTCCTTTCAGTCATAAGGAGGTTCTAAATGCTTACCCCACATCCCTTTGCATATATTGGTATTATTGTTTCACTCTATTTGCACTCCTAGGTTTTAGTATACATGAGTCTTGGGTATTGTATGCACGTTGTTAGATTCAAAGTTATTCACTGTGTGATTCCGTGCATATTTCCCTTGCCATATTCATTGCCTTCTTCCTTTCTTAACAGAAGCCTAGAGAACAACCAGGTGAGTAAGTCATTTCCTGTTATGTTCTGGAGCCCATGATTATATTCAAACAGAGACAACCAATCCAACACATCCAACTTAGGCTCATACATACCAACCAATTCTTTAGGCATCAGGGGTCTTTTAGGACTGGAACTTCTAGAGGAGCCAGAGAGAGAAGCATTTTCGACAGATAATTTCTTCATTTCTAGCTCATGCTTGAGCTCCATTTCCCTTAGCCTTAGTTCTTGATTCATTTCCTGATGTCTCTGTTCAGCCAGAGTATTCAGTCTCTTGAACTCTAGTTCAAGTTTCATTTTCTCTAATTCGAGATATTGAGGACTTAGTGTGGGACTTGGCAAAGGCCCAGTAGGTACAGCAGGTAGAGCAGACAGAGGCCTAGGGGGGACAGTCACAGCAACCTCACCCTCCTCTTCTGACTCTTCCTCAAGATTATCAACATTTTGATCAATATCAATTTCTATATCGTTATCTACATTTTCTGGCATGCTAGGTTCCTCAGACCCATCATCCAGACTTTGGTTAGCTAACAACCTTTCTATTCCATTTTCTTGCCTTTAGTCAGGAGGTTCTTATGCTTACATAATACTCTTAAACAATCAGCAGTTTTTGTAGAAAGGGACTCTTGACTATAAGTTTCCATAATTGACATGTTAGAAAGATTACTTTTTCAGTGCTAAGCTTTGTGGTTAGTTGTACTAAGGTATCCTCAAGCACTCTAAAGTGTATACTCAATACAAATCCCACCGCTGTACACCAGTGTTAGGCAGAAACCTGTGCAGTTCCCTTGGGGACCACTGCAAAAGATTTAAGACTACAGGTGTTGGCAGTAAACCCACTTGGTAGCAGTCTGTACCACCCAGATTTACCTGGTAGCTGTAGCTGAGCAGTCAGACTTCCCTCAAGAAGAGTTAGGCAGTATGCAAAGTATACACAATAGGCACTCAGATACAATAATACAAGCAAACACTGACCAGAGCTTTGGTATCAAAGTATATAATTATTTATATAAAAACACACCGTTGAAACACTCCAGCACTCTTATTGTAAAATATTCTAAACACAGTTACTATTGTAATAGATACACCCCTTTTTCCTTATCAGATAAATCACAGTAAAACACCACTTATTTTCATACAGAGGTGAGCGCTTAACTAGATTGCACTCTAATAAGTTTGTGAGAAAGGGAGGGAAAAAGACAGAATATGAAAAGGTACACCACTCTAAGATTCAGGAACACTGTTAGCAAGGCAGAGAGCAAAAAGTCACTGGTGAGTCAAAGTCCAAAGGCTGGGCCCACTCTTAGAGAGAGCAGAGCACAAATGTGCCCAAGATCACACAGTTACACTAGGCTTAGAAAGTCGTGCAGAGGGTTCAAAAAGAGTTTAGAGAGGCTTTAAGAAAGTTTAGCCAGAGTGTCCCAGACTAACCCAGGTTCGAAAGCCGGGGGCTAAATTTACCCCGTACAGTCGGTAGCAAGGGAAGCCAGGCGGGACACAGTACCTTAAGTGGGAAGGATCCTCCAGCGGTGGCAGTTGTTCCTGGTAGTGGGTGCAAGTTGCATCGTCGTCCAGGGGAAGAGAAGATCTCGACTTGGAGGAAAGATGGGGGTCGTTCCACTACCAGGGAAGAAACCAGCCCCAGAGTTTTCCGGTTAAAGGTGGTACTTTTGTTTCGCGGTCGTGGTAAAATGTGGTATCCTGGTTTTCGGGGTGCATGGCACGGGCAAGGCGGCCACGAGGTATGTCGGGAAAGCGAAAAGACGGTGAAACTGGTTATCCCCACCAGTCAAAGGAAGAAGACTCTCCGGCGGGAGATCTCCTCTGTTGTTGGGAAAAGTGGTGAGGCAGTCCAGCAGGGCTCCACCGGTGGTGGTATCGTGGCAGATCGGCTCAGCTTCTCCCTCGTCGGATTCTTAGGTCCTGTGGCGACTTCTGAAGTTCCAGTCCCCAAAGCCCTGCTTTTATGCAACAAACCCCCATTCACTCAGCCTAGCTGTCACTCAAACATGCTAAGTGGTGAGCCGGCCGGCTCACCACTTGGGCCAATCAGGATGGAGTGCGACTTGAGTTGCCTAGGCAACTCAGTCCAGGGTGCCTAAATTTCCCTCCACCCCTCCTAAGTACCCCAGACAGAGTGGCACCACTTTGGAGGGCTTCTGTGGAGAAGCCCGCCAAAAAGTGGAACAAAGGGCTCGACTTGGGTTGGAGTCACAGAACAGAACACAAATGCCATTTTAGAAACAAGTTCTGGCAAAAAATACCAACCGGAGAATTAATATTAATTAAATAAACCGGCGGTATGTTCGAGGCTACCGTAAATAATTAAATAAAGATAGTAGCCTAAAACAATGGGAAATCCCATAGGAAAATATTTGCGGTTGAATATAAAAAGTAGTATCCACTGCCACCGCCCAAAACTCAATCAGTGGGGACGGAGACGTGCCCCCTCGACTAACAGACCCTAGGGCAATCGAATTGCCCCAGCCGGTACGTCCACAATATGATGGTTTGTACTGGTTCTGTTCAGAATTTAAGACTAGTAAAGTCAATGGTGACTTTACATGCCCTGGGAGACAGTAGTCAGACCCAGGGTATGGAGTCTATACTGGGGGGTCACTATGACACCCCTGTGTTACTGCACGGAGGGTGCTGTGTAACACACATCACAAAAACATATGAAGCCCTATGGAGTAAAAGACCCGATAGCCCATTAAACACATCTAGATTCAAAGAAACACACTCAAATCATGTCCAAGAGTGAGTGTAAAAGAGTCTCACTCTTGGCAGGAGATAAAATAAACCCCAAAAATCCAGCAAAGCTGCTGGGGGACTCACTAGGTTAGGACATTCAGCCTAAACAGAAAATTCTCCCTAACATGCACCTCTCATGCGGAGATCGGGGATGCAATCTCTCTACTGCAGTCTGGTCTTCGCATATGTTAACGGGCCTCAGGCCCAGTATGGCTTCTGTGTTGTCGTGCCGCCATGCAAGAAGGTCTCGTTAATGTAGCCATCTCTCTCTCTGCTTCACCTTCATTGCCATTTAGGATGCCAGCCTTCTGGCGTCTAGCTAGCGATGAGCTTGCTGCCTATTATCCCGCCATCTCTCTCTGCTGCGGTGTGGTCTTGGCATCTGTTAAAGGGCTCCAGGCCCAGTGTGGCAGTCCTGTGGTCCAGCCAACAGGCAAGAAGGACTCTTCTCTGTCTCCAGCTCTCTCGCTCTACTTCAGATTCATTGCCATTCAGGATGCCAGCCTTCTGGCATCTTGCTAGCGAGGAGCTCTCTGCTCATGGTCTCACCAACTCTGTGATCTAGTGGGTCACCGTCCTTCCAGAAGGTACTCCTGTCAGAGGCCCACCTCTGCATAGTATTCTCTCTCTCCCAAACCAAGTTCCTCTTTGCTTTATGTATGTCACCACAAACAAAAGGGGTGTGTTGCACTTGTATGACTGTCTAGTTGAGGCAAGATCCAGCATTACCTGAACCCTTTTTCCTCTCTTACTCTGACACCTTCTATCAGCCGCCGGGCCAGTCTACCCTCTTTGTATCAGAATGGGCAGACCTGGCATCTGCTCTCCTTTCCTCCTCTTCTCAACTCCTCCTGCTGGGGGATATTAAAATGCACCTTGATCTCCCAACTCTTCACGAAATTTCAGCAACATATATGACTCTCTTTCTCTCTCCATTCAATGTTCTGGCCCGAGGCACACCACAGGCCATAATTTGGATTCCCTCATCACCACAGACATACCTCTCTCTAACCCTCTCACTACCTCACTCTCCTGGACTGATCACTCTCTTCTCTCTTCACACTTGAAGCTTTCTCCTTTAGCACTGGCACAACCGACCACCTTCAAGGTGTTTCGACACATGAAAAGAATGTCAGTGGCTGCCTTTGCCTCAACCTACTCTCCTCCATCAACTCCTGCGGCTGACTTCCACCCTGACACAGCCCTCTCCAACTTTCACCTTTCCATCTTCAACACACTGACTTTCTTCACCCTGTCATGAGGGTCTGACTGAAGGCTGCCAAAAAGTGCAACACTTGGTATGACTCTTAGCTGGCTTCCTTTAAAAGCAAGTGCAGAGCAGCAGCACAGAAATGGGGATCCTCAGGTGTGCCCTCTGACAAGCTGGCCTGCAGCCTTCTTCAAAAGCAATACCGACTCCTCTTCAGGTTCATAAAGTGAGTCCATATTCAAGCCTGCATCTCTGTGGCATCTAACAACATGGGCAAACTTTTCAAAGTCTGCAACCAACTGGCCAACCCTACTGCAGCATCATCCTCTACTGCACCTACCCAGACCCTTTGCTCAGCCCTGGCTGCTAACTTCACCCCCAAAACACAGGACAGCTTGACCTCTCTCGCCTCTGCACCCACTCATGCACCAACGTCTCTTGGACCCTCTCTGGCTCCCTCTCCGTTCCCCCTCTCCTCTACTCCCTCCCCCCTGTGACACCTAAAGAGGTCTCTAGACAAGTCAGGTCTATGAAAGTCTCTTCCAAACAGGTGGCTCCCTGCCCTTCAAAAACCATCAAGGATAACATTGACTGGCTTGCTCCAGCCTCGGCAGATGTATGTAACCTCTCCTTCACCACTGGAGTTTTCCCCACTTCTCTCAAGCGCACTTTTGTGCACCCTCTTCTCAAAAAACCTTCCATTTGGGCAAACTACCGCCCGATCACTATCACTCCCTTCCTGGGAAAACTCATGGAGAAGTTGGCTATCTCTCAGCTTACCCTCCATACTGAATCTGCTGGTTGTCCCCATGACCCTCAGTCTGGCTTTAGAGCATCCAGAGGCATGGAAACTGCTCTCATATCTTGACTCTAACTCTCTTTCTGTCCTCATTCTTCATGACCTCTCTTCTGCTTTTGACACAGTAAACCACAACATCCTGATATCCCGTCTCAGTGACACCCTGGCGATCACAGATCAGGCCCTGGTGTGGCTTGCCTCCTTTCTCTCTGACCGTCCATCACAGGTGGAACTTGGGCATTTTCTCTCTGCTATCACTCTCTCTACTTGTGGTATCCCCCAGGGATCAAACCTATCCCCTGGTTCTTCAATGTCTACATGGCCCCATCCGGCCCACAGGATCTCTGACTTCACTGATGACACACAGCTCTCTTTCAGGCTATCCTTGGCCTACTTGCGCCTGAAATGAGATAGAAATATAGAACGCGTAATGAGGAGATAAAATTCCTCTTCTGCTAGTAAATTGAGCAGAGGGTGGGTGGGAGACAGAAAGGTGGGTAGGCGCAAAGTCCGGGCACGGGCTGGGGCCGCTCGTAAATGAAGAGGGCACAAGTGGAGGCGCTTACCTTAGAGGGCGGCTGTGTGTTTCCACATGGTGCTGGCTTCTGAATGATGCAGGCGAGTGAAAAACCGCTGTGTAATTCCTTTGCTACGGCTTCTGGGGGAGAAAAGCCTCAGCCACGTTAAACGCGATTAAGATTAAGGGGATTCCACCTTCAGTGTTTGGACAGATGAACTGTTTCACCTTTTTGGGGACCTAACAGACTATCTCGAAGCTGTGTTTCTCTTCTCCTGTTCCCTTGAGAGAAATCCCCTAACACGCGTTGGCAGACCCAATGGGGGTTTCCTGATAGAATTCATGGAGTTAATCTCTTCAAAATTATGGACATTCACGCATGAGCAGAACATGTCAAACCAATAACAGCTACAAAAACAATGGATTTGTTCAATTATTCATTAACTTAAATTTAGTATTTATACTTGTGAAAATTGAACCACCCTGTATTTCATAAAACAGCGCCTAGATGTATACACTTTAGAGTTGTAGTATACACAGAGAAACCACTGGTGTGTGAACCTAATACCCAGAGTTGTTACAGTTATTGCGAAAAATTTTCTAGGACAAATAATTATTTTCTTTTATTTTTAGTTTAGCACTTAATTCTTTGGTGGAAGAAAAATTGGCCTAGATTTTAATTTTTATACCAAGTCTTCCAATTTTAATCAAAAACATTTTTTGCATCAGTCTTTTCCTTTTGACCTGACTCAACTCAGGGATACTTGCCCTTTGATACTCTTTCACTCCTACTCCCTTTTCCCTCCAGCACTGGGTTTCTGTTCACCAGCATATTTGCCCTTTCTAAGTCTAGCTCTATACTATTCCTCCTAAACAACAGGAACGTGCAACAAGGTTCTTTACCTCATTTAGTGTACTTACATTTGATGTCTTGTATATCAAAATGTTCATGTGTATTTATAATTTTTCTTTTTTATGCAAATTGCAGTGTGCCAATATCACATTAATAATCATTTACCAAAATGTTATGGCTGTTGTGGCATTTATTTTCTTGATTCATGCACACATACGATGCGGATCAGGGAAGGAGTAAATACATCTGCCCCGACTAAAAAGGTATCTCACTAAGTTAGCAAATATTGAATGTGAAGAATACCAGTTCTTATGCAGCGTCTATTGTTGTTTCTTGTGTTATTTAGTATTTTTAGTGCCCAGCTGCTTCCCAAAAGGGCACCCCAACTTCTTTAGTGTTCAGGTTATATACTCCAGTTTGCAAAAATATTCTAAATCTGGAGATATCCTCTATAATTTTGTAAATGTATTACTAATTAATACATTTTAATCTAGGACTCTTACATTTTCCCTGTTCTGCTCTATTCAGAGAGGTTTTTATTTTTCAAATTAGACAAATGGTTGAATGATTAAAGCCAAAAATGTATTTCCCATTTGTCCAGAAAATATGTTGTTTTGTGCATCATATTTTACTGTACAATTTAGCATGAATTGCATGTGCTGCTTTGGCTCTAGTCTCATTCAACACAGCTGCTCTTATTTAAAAAATAAATAAAAAAAGATTTTTAATGGGCTACTTTAATCTGATTATTGATAATTGCTCCAAATAAGCTTACAAAAATAGGATTATTTATTTTGGCTTTTGCTTTAGTATTTTGAACACAGTCCATTTTCCTTGGTAAACACACTTGTCCCATCTAAAACAGATCAATGTGACGGATACAGATCTGTGCATTCATCATTTCAAAAAAGCTGGTCTCTGCATAAATGTACAATTTAGAGTTCAAACTAAGTTGCACATTTCAATGTTACAAGTATCATAGTTTGTCACATTTGTTTTCACATTACAGCATACAAATGCAGATTCTGTTCATTAGCTATTCAGTAAATGTGACCTTATGTTGAATGCTCATTACATCATATTTTAATGTAAAGTAATTGCACATTTGCATTATTTAATGGAAAGTATTACATTTAAGAATGCTTAACCGAGTTCAATTGTCCCACTAGTATGCTTTCCCTTGGGTAGCAGGGCATGTGGTGTGGTGGTTTCTGCTATGCCCTAGAGTGAATGACTTAGACACCAAGTGTAACTGGTCTGCTACTCCCTGCAGCCCTGGTGTCTGCTCTGTTACTAGAGCAATAACTGCCAGAAGTGCCAGCGCGAGCTGCAGTGAATGTGCCATGTGGAAAATCCCTGCTTACCTCTGATGTCAGTGGTGGCCTCAGAGAAACGTCTTGTAGGAATGATGATAAGGCTCTTATGGTCTGAGGGCACTGTTACATAGTGCAGAAGATCGCTACCCACAGAACACTACCTGTATTTCTGATTGATGCAAGCACAAATCTCCTTATGGGACAGTGAGATTTTCTGCTACCTCTCTGTTCCAAGTCCTGAGTTTTTACCGAGACAGTGTGTTGTATGCCTACTGTGTGTCCAGAGACAGACTCCTTCCAAATGCAACAGACTAAGCTGAAGCAGCCTGGCGATAAATGCATAGTTCTTCTGGATCTAGATTTGGTGGCACCCCACCCCTTTGTTCATCCCACTAGAATTCCTAGGACCAAGCAGGAGACTTTGTATCATAGCATATTTCAGGGGATTCTTAAAAGCTGTGTCCACCAGCTCTAGGAAATTCCGAATTCTGGACCTGAAATCCACAGACTCTATCAACAAGCCATCACTTCCCTGCACTGTCTTCCAATATATACACTGCAGTGTTCTAGGTTGGGCTTCTTTTTTCTTTCGTCTCCCTGTCATTTGAAGAGCAAGGAAGAAGTGTGTAGCCAGTTTGCACATCCCTGTACAACAACCTTCCTATCACACTCGGAACTCTGGCTAAGCACTCGCTTTCCATAAGCATTCTGAAAACTTACTTTTTCTAACTCTGAGGGACTTATAATCCTTTAGCTGCCCAAGCAATGTGATGGAACTTGTTCTGTTCTCTCAGGTAAGTAGATGTGTTCTGCCCACCGTTACTGGCACCAAATCTCTTTGTAATACCACATTATTATTTTGCTTTTCACTTGACTTCTCCTCTCCTATCAACCCACCACTTAACTTTTCCTGAATGTTCCAAGACTTGGAAGATTCCCGCCCACTCCTTTTCTCTCCATCTACCCCTGTCTCTACTCAGGACACTACAAAGGGACTGTTTTCACAATTGGCAGCTTACAAAAGAGTAAAAAAATAAACACATATGTGCACATATATTTTCTTGATAAATTATTTTCGGGTAAAGCTTACAAGTAACGCATTGTAAAATATATACATTTTCTGTTATGGGGAAAGAAAACAATTGAGCAGGAGGTTAAAACATGCTGCGAGTGCAAAGACAGAAATGGCTTTGCAAATCACTTGTAGATTTGCTTACCTGCAAAATGAGTAGTCACAGCCTGCAGAGCTGATTAATTTTCCAATGAAATGCACAGTTCAGAAATGTTGGATTGAAGAATGTCTGCACCAATGATTGCCCATAGAAACACCACGGCATCTAATTTGAATAATGTGACAGAATGGAAAGACTTTCCACGAGTGATTTAGCATATAACTGCGGAACTTTCCTGACTATGTCACATTCCATTACAGTCTCATTGAATTCAGAGAATCTAATCATCTTTAGGTGTCCAACACAATTTTTAAAAATGTCAAAATACTCAAAATGACTTACATTGTGAACAGAAAGGTTCAAGTATATCTAACTTATAATAAATATCTCATAATGAAAACAAACTATGTTAGCATACCTTGTTCAAGTTGTTAGGCAGAAGGTTGCATGTGCATTTCTTTCTGCTGTTTATTTTTTCTCAACTGCTTCATGCAATATATCTTGCCTTATGAAATGGTTTGTGTAATAAAGCATAATTAGAATGCCAACAGGTGGTATTAGTAATTGAAAGGTGGCCCTAAATGTGTGCTGATTAGAAATATGTTTCTAAGTAAATAAGTAAAGTGTTCTTCTATAGCGCCCTTCTGCCATCTGTTGCTTGCACCGCTGCACACAATTTGTAGTATTTATTTTCTCTTGGTAGGATATTAACGTCAAAAGGGCAGTCAAGTATAGTGATATTATTATTATTATTATTATTATTATTATTATTATTATTATTATTATTATTATTACTAATAATAGTAATAATATTATTGTTATCAGTATTATCACTACAGCCACTTCCAATAGTAATAAAGATGATAACAATAAAACCAATAATACACATTTAAATTTGTAGGTATTTATTGGTTATTTGCATTGCACCTATACACAGGTGTTTCAAGGTGCATCACGGCAAGGGGAGGGCAAAGGAAGTCAATAAAACAAAACATTCTTACTAGGCCTTGAGACATTCAGAACGTGCAAGTGCTACACAAGTAATGAAGAGCGGGGGGAGGGCAGAGGGGGTAGAGGGTAGAGGATGAGCATGGAAAAACACAAAACAACAAAAAGTGATCTTACTAGGCCTTACGACAAATCCGAAAGTGCAAGACGACGGAATGAATGCAAGTGAGGGGGGAGGATGGAAGTGAGGGAAGGGGACAAACAGGACAAAGAAACAAAACAGAGCAACACGAAACAAACTTACTGGGCCTTGCGAAGTCTAGGTTGCACAAGTAAGACACAGCACAGGCTGCGAAACATCAACAGTGGTTGAGGGTAGGCCAATGCTAACAAAACAGGGTTGCAAGCCAATCAGTGGATACAGATAGGTAAGAAGCAGAAAACAGATGTGCATATGTGGCTAATGGGTGCAGATACACAACGGAAGAAACAGTAAGGTAGGAAAAAGCAGCAAGGTATAGTGGAATGGCCAAGAGAAGATGCATGTCAGGATGCAAAGTCCAATGTTGCCACGAGAGCACAAGATTTGAACAGAAGAATGTGCAACCAGTCAGAAGAATTACGGCTCCGGCTGCGAGGACGACAAACCAGTGAGGTTTAGCAGGCAATGTCGGAGATCTTGATCAGTACGGAGGAGGGCATGATAAACTGCCTGTGGTAACGGAAGGGTTGGGGGAGACCAAGCCAAGTGACAACGCCAAGGACAACAAGAATAGCAGCACGGTCAGTGTGCAGCAGGATCAAAGGAAGCAGATGCTCTGGCAAAGGAGCGTCATACAATCCCTTCACAGGCAACGAGGCGTTCGAGAAGGGAGGCAGGGGAAGTGATGGGAAGCAGTTAAGGTGAAAGGGGATGGGAGGAGAAGAAAAAAGTCTTACCTGCAAAGTGCAGTGCCTTAGCAGGTTGAAGCAGTCATATGTTTGAAGTTTGGTGGGTGGTATCGGAAAGCATGGTTGGGCATCTCTGTATCCAGACAGGCCCAGACAGGGAACAACAAAGCCCTTAGAGGAGGCCCTTCGTGTCAGAGGTTTCCTTTTTTCTCACCTGTTTTTGCTGCCTTGAGGGATCCTTCGCCGGGGTTTTCTTCCGTGCTGTTCGGGTCTTGTATAAGCCCGCTCGGCCGGCGTCGGATTCCAGGATTCGTTCAGCTTCTTCGTCTGGGACCACGGAACTCCAGGAAGACCAGGAAGGAAGGCCGCACACGAGAGCGGTCTGCACGGAACGCGGATGGAATACAGGTACAAGGGGGAGGAAGGAGAAGGAATGGGTCCGGGAATTCGAGTAGCAACTCAGTTCCAGGAGCACGAACTGCGACGCACATCTAGCCTCAGCTAACGATAGTGTTGAGAAGCGCGGCGCTGCAGGGGCGTGGTTCCTTTATGGAACGTGCTGCATGGACGAAAGGTCGATAGACCACGTACTGTGATTTCGGCCATGTTGGGTGTACTACAGTGAGTAACCCCCGACGTCCCAGGGACCAGGAGGACCAAAAGGGGCCGATGGATCATGACAGCATGCCCCCTTCTAAAACTCTTTCCACTGGGTTTGCCTGGATGTATTAGATGGAACCTTCAGAGTAATCTGGGGGAGTTCAGGTTTGAGACGGGTTCCCAGGTACGTACACTGGGTGGATAGCCCTTCCATTCCACCAGGTATTGAAGTTGTCCTCGCCTATATCTGGAGTCACATATTCGAGAAACTTCTAACTGGTCATTGACAATCACAGGACTGGGTCTAAGGTTAGTCTGGGTGGTTTGGATGTAAGGCTTCAATAGAGATTTGTGAAAAACTGGATGGATTTTCTTCCAGGAGTCTGGTAGTTTAAGTCGAAAGGCCACAGGGTTAATGACTTCTTTTATAGGAAAAGGGCCATAATATCGAGGAGCCAACTTATTCGGTCTGAGATGTCGGGGCAGTAGCTTCGAGGATAACCATACTTTATCCCCAATGGTGTAAGAAGGCCCTGGTCTTCTCCTCGAATCTGCATAGTGCTTAGTTTGGATCTGTGCCCTTTCTAGATGTTCCTTGGCTTCTCTCTGTATATTGATGAGTGTTTCAATCCAGGAGTCGACTGTTGGAACTGGAGTAGGATGCGGAAGAACTGAAGGTAATACCGCAGGGTGGAATCCATGGCTGCAAAAAAAAGGGCTGGTTTTAACAGCTGAATGGTCCGAATTGTTGTAGGCGAATTCTGCCACTGGTATTAGAAGCAACCAATCCTCCTGGACCTTAGTAGAGAAACAACAAAGGTATTGTTCAAGGGTTTGATTTACTCGTTCTGTGACTCCATTGGTTTGGGGATGATATCCTGAGGAGAGGGCTTGTTGGATTCCTAGTATCCTGCAGAGGTGCTTCGAAAATTGAGAGATATACTGTGGTCCTCTGTCCAATATGATCTTTGAAGGAAGTCCATGCAGTCGGAAGATGTGTTCCAGGAAGATTCCAGCAAGTTCTGACGAGGATGGTAACTTATACAGAGGTGTAAAATGAGCCATATGAGTGAACAAGTCAATAGTGACCATGATAGTGGTGTACCCTCTAGATGGCGGTAATTCTACAATAAAGTCTGTAGCGATGACTTCCCAAGGTCCCGTTAGTGGAGTAGGCTGTAATAAGAGTCCTGCTGGTTTCTGGTTGTCATGTTTGTTTTGATTATGGATGGAACAAGATTGAACGTACAGTTGAACGTCAGCCTTCGTTCTGGGCCACCAGAATTGTCTTTGTATTAGACGGAGGGTGTTGGAAATGCCACGATGACTGGAGTGAAGGGTATCATGGCAGAGGTTTATAATCTTTTGTTGTAGTTTCTGTGTGGGAATGACCAGGTTGTTATCCTTAAACAAGTATCCTTCCTTGGTTCTCAGATCCCATTGATCCCTTTTTGAATGACCCTTCCAGAGTTCCGAAGTCTGAGTTTGTATGCGAATGTCTTCCAGGAGATTGTTTGCTTGAGCTATAAATATTGTGTGAGGAAACATCTTGGGATATGCCCGATCTCCCGGAGGTTCATAGTCTGGACGTCGAGAGAGGGCGTCAGCTATTAGATTTTGTGTTCCGGGAACGTGGTGAATCTGGAACTGATATTGGGCAAAGAAGAAGGCCCACCGAGCTTGACGGCTATTCCTACATTCCAAGACCTGCAGTACTTGTAGGTTTCGATGGTCCGTGCGGACCTGGACAGGATGTTTTGCTCCGAGGAGTAGATGACGCCACTCGGTGAAGGCTTGACGGGTGGCTAGCAGTTCCTTTTCCAAGACTGAGTGATGGGTTTCACTGGGAATTAATGTCCGTGAAAGGTGAGCAATCGGGTGCTCCATCCTGTCCCCGAATAGCTGTTTGAGAAAGGCTCCAATAGCGTAGCTGGAGGCATCTGTCTCCACTATGAATGGTTGGTTGACATCAGGTTGAGCCAGGATGGGGGCTTGGGTAAACTCAGTCTTCAACCGTTGGAAGGCTTCCTCTTGAGCTGTGGTCCAAAGGAAGGGAATGTCTTTCTTTAACAGGGCAATGATTGGTTGGACTATCTCGGAAAAGGAAGGTATGAATTTCCTGTAGAAATTTGCCAAGCCCAGGAAAGACTAGATTTGTTTCACAGAGGTGGGACTTGGCCAGGATAATATAGCCTTAAAGGATAGTTCCGGGACTTTTTCTTTATTGTTCCTATGGTTCGGCCATGTGTTTTTAAGCATAAATCGGTAGATCGTAGAAAACTTTCCTATGGACCTTACCCGACTTTTCGTCCATTAACGCACTCGAAAACATCCGCCATTTTATGATAATCCTCTCACTTGCCGCATCGCCCTGGCTCACCTGCTTTTGCGGCACTAAATCAAATCCCCCGCCCCTGAGCCTGACATCAGCAGACGCGTACCGCCCATTTCCCGTTTCGTGTCAACAATCGCTGCGCCTCAGCTAATGAAGTGTCGCCATGGAAATGGCAGGACGCCTCTTTCCTCAATAAGTATAAACAGACCGTTTCACAACACACAGCAGCAGATTTTCGAATCCATTCCTCTCTCTGTGTTACTTTGAGTATTCTGTGACTCGTTTCTGTGCTCTGGTCAGCTACCTTCGTTGATTGTAGCCCGTGTGAACAGATACCAGTACCACCGCTATAAATTATTTTACTTTCTTTACCAAATAATGGCTACAATAATGCTGTATATGTACGAGCCCGAGTACACCGAGGAAGAACTACTGGAAAGGCAAGCACGCGAAAACGATGGGGATTCGGACGGCAGTTGGGAGGACCAGTCAACAGAAGAAGAGCCTGGACCATGTCGCATGGACGGCGTCTCCACCTGGTGCACGTGCAATCGGTGCGAGCTAATGCCAACTGAGGAGGAGAACTGCTGCTGCCGAGAAAACTCGGGATGCCTGGCCTACATTTCGGAAGGCGAGCAAAGTCTGCAGGAAGGCGAGCAAAGTCCGCAATGCATCACCGAGCTGCCAGAGTTCAGGGAAGCCTGCCTCTCACGGACCGTGTTGAGGATGATGATGGTGCTTATGCACGAACTTCGCGGCACTGTTCGTCCGCGTAATCCGAGTAACGAGTAAGTATACTCTGGTTGTGATGTCAGTGATGCCACTACTATGTCATGGTCGTCTCCCACATATAAAATTACATCTACATATCATTCGAATGCATGTAAATTGGTTCCATATTGTGCATTTTCTAGATAGAATTTTTTTCAAAGCAGAATGACATTTTTTACCTGAATCGACAGTGATAAGAAAGTTTTGTCATTTTAATACAGTTTGCATCTTTCATTTTCACAGGTGGTACAGGCTGGTGGCCTATCGTTGCTTCACTTGGTGGCTTCACGGGAGGCTCGGACACCGCTTTCGGAGAGTAATACCTGCCTGTGCGGTACTTGCCATTAGACAACATTTCCCCAGCGACAGTGGACAATACCCCGGATTTTCCCTGGATGTGCTGCAACCGCAAATTTACAATGTGTAATGTTTATTATTTATGTTCAATTGAAATTAAGATCCAAAATAAAACCCAATATATATTTTAACAATGGTTGTTTTGATTTGTTAAAGCGTTGGCAATAAAAGGAAGGCCGTTGTATTTTATTGATACAAAACATGGTTATAGGTAAATATGGTTGATCATAATAAATCATCCTTTTGGTCACCGGGTACAGAGATGACCACCTCTGGCCCGTGCCGCCTTGCCACCACAGGCCAGCCTGCTGCTGACTAACTGCCTAGGCATCCAGGGTCTCCAGGGTGAACTGCACCCATATATTCTCCTGGGAGGGTGAGGTATTTATAAACTCACCCCCCTGCCTTCCATGTACTAGATCCTGCAGCCAGCCTCTTACATGCAGTTAGATGGCCTCTCCTGGGTGAGGCCCTGCGGCAAACAAGTCTTGTCTGCACGACCACCGCCCCAATCCACCCCCCGCCCTATCAAAGGCAGTTCGCACCGGGGTACTTGTGCTGGCAACTGGAGCAGTCAGGGAGCGATAAAGGCCAAGAGGTGCCAAAGACCATGTACACTTCAAAGTGGTCTACAGAGCATGGGTTGTTGTTCCCATGTCTACCTCCAGACCCCGTGTCTCCTGCCAAGCATCCCCCCTCACGCTGGACGGCCCCCTGCAATCCACATAAGTGTGTCTCCATTCACAAGTCTTGCTGTGTCTTGTCTGCACGACCACCGCCCCAATCCACCCCCGCCCTATCAAAGGCAGTTCGCACCGGGGTACTTGTGCTGGCAACTGGAGCAGTCAGGGAGCGATAAAGGCCAAGAGGTGCCAAAGACCAAGTACACTTCAAAGTGGTCTACAGAGCATGGGTTGTTGTTCCCATGTCTACCTCCAGACCCCGTGTCTCCTGCCAAGCATCCCCCCTCACGCTGGACGGCCCCCTGCAATCCACATAATGCCACGACATATACACGTCATTCATTCACAAACACACCCCTGTTTCGAATTCTTTATAACCCACTTCATATTTCTAATGAGCACTTCTTTGCGCTTTGCTAGTCAACCCGTGAAGGTGCTGGTTATCTGCTCTTCGTCTCTGTGAACTTCCGTGACCACTTCGAGGAAACTCGTCAGTTTGCAACCTGTGAACTGCTCCCTGTTCTACGACAAGAAACTACTCTGATCCCTGCATCTAACTGTTTGTTCGTCAAGGTAAGGCCATGTACCATAATCATTTTGCGTCCAATTTCTTTTCGTTCAAGACAGTACATGCAAGGAACTAGTCACATGTTCTGAGTTTACATTGGTATTCATAGAGAATTGTTGATCTTTTCTTTTCAGAACTTTCCACAATGCCTGCCTGTTCCATTGGCGGTTGTCCTTCGAAGTCCCATAATAAATCAGAAGGTACTATAATGCATGTTTTCCCTAAGACAATAGATCAGATAAGAGAATGGGTCCGATATTGCGGATATCCACCGTCTGAGCTTGAAAGTAGAGTCCTAGAGGTCTTTGCGGACAAGAGGGGTGATCGATACCGCATCTGCAGCAGGCACTTTACCTCTGACATGTACTCCACATCATTGCTAATAAAGAAGAACACACCGCGAGCGAGGCGAAAATTGCTCTCAACCGCTATTCCCACTCTATTCGTCCACATCCCTCCACTGGTGAGTCAAGTTTACGTATTTATCTCTTGGCCTTGCGGTAGTGTGTAGCATTAGCTAACAATAATTTCCCCATTTATGTATCCACTCAATATGAAGGCGGAAGATTCTCCATCCGTGTCATTATTGCAGTCATCAGCCACTTCAAGCGCCTATCGGGTAATCTTACTTGGCTATTCTGCCACTGACTTGTTTTAGACATGTAAATCAATAGTTTTAATTTATCGTGTAATTATGTTACCTAATGGTACACCCTTGTACTCGTCCTCTAGTCTTTGTTTTCAGTTATAATTATTGTTATCCAAAATAACGCAAGTACTGTCTTTCAGGGAGATGCTGAGGAGTCCAACGTATTGACGACTACCGTTGATGTCACTCAGATGCTCGAGGTACGTTTCAGGACAGTTCCGTCGCCCTCCTATGTGTCTTCTTTTTTCAATTTTGTGTTCATTACTAATGAAAGTCCTATGTTTCAGGGAGTCGATGGAGCATTAGTCCAAGAAGAAGGGGGAGCATGCAGTTACGGGTCGGCGCAACAGCTTGCAGAAGTGTGCACCGCAGTTACATCGTCCCTTGATGTTCTTATGCATTTCGAGGTATGGATACTGACAGTTCGATCAAGCGAAATCATATGACGTGATTACATCCGCTATACTTCCTTCTTTATTAACGCTAGTACTATGTTTCAGGGAGATGACGGAGCTTCTTCTACAAGAACATCACCCCTAGTAGTTGATGCAGATCTCTGGGTGGTGACACTTCCAACGATCAAGCAAATCGAATCATATTTACATATCCATTATTTATTTTAGACAACTGATCATTTGTGCAGGTCTATTTAGATGAGCCGTTCACGCCTGCACAAAGTTTCTGTTCTTTTTATCAAAATAGAAAACCATACTAATGCAATTACTGTGTTTCAGGGAGTCACTGAAGCATCATCTTCAATAATATCATCAATGGAAGTCTATGAGGAGCCCGAGGTATGGATCTTGACAGTTCCATCTAACTAGATCAACAATGCGTGAATAATTGTCGTTTGAATGTTCTACACAAAGCGTTCATTCGTGTTTTGCTATTGAGATGTACGTGGGTATTGGTCCCCAAGTACATTTTGTGTTTTCAATATTATTATACATACTAATGAAAGTTCTATGTTTCAGGGAGTCGATGGAGCGTCAGTGCGTGATGGATGTGCTTATCATGAAAATGTAGTCGTTGCAGCGCAAGAGGAAGTGGAGACATGCACACACGAGTCGGAGCAACAGCGTCCTGATGTTGAAGTTCGAGGCAAGAAAGTTTCAAAGAAAAGAAAGCAAAAGAAGGTTAGTGTCCTGGTCACTATATTATGTTGTTTTTCACCGTTTATAGTTCAATACTGTAAGTTGTGTTTAAACTGAACATCCCTTTTCCAATCTGTCCTCTAGTTGCGAGTGGGTGTACGAACTAGATCTACACAGACAGTGAAGCGAACGAGAGATGTTGCTTGTCAAACCTTTTGGCAGGGACTTGAGACTGGAGATGCATCGTGCCAATGGGAAGAATATGAAGTGATTGACAACGGAGCTATACCACCACCAGCCATTGATAGTGAATGTCCTCCTGGTAGTTCGGATGCAGTTGGAGATAAATTCACAGAATCCACACCCGCAAAAACTAAGACCGCGAGAAAGTTGAAGAAATTGTCCTATTCACCCATTGCCGGAGAAGGAACAGATGTTGCAATGGAAGAGAATGAAGTGGACTACAATGAAACACCTTCAATATCACGGAACATAGCGGAAGACGATATCAGAGATTCTACCTTTCATGTGAGTGACATGTCCTCAACGTTACAGGCCGAACCAGCTGGGATGCAGAGTGACACTATAAGGAAAGAGGCCAAATTCATTGTATTCGATAGTTGTTTGATTGATATAATTATTCGGTTGAAATGTGGGCATTCGGTAGGTGGGGAAGTATGTGGGGAGCCATTGATTAATGTGACTCGTGCAATTCGAGGCACTAACCTTAAAATACATGCCACCTGTACAAAATATCATCCTTTCTCATGGTCTGCACAACCCATGCTGGGACAACTGCCAGCAGGCAATCTACTTTGTGCAGCGGCTGCACTTTTTAGTGGTTCAAGTTTTAAAAAATTAGAGTCTTTCTTTCAGTTTGTGGGAATCCGTTTCATTGCGAAAACTCAGTTCTACAAATACCAAACCGATTATCTATTTCCAGCCATTAGCGAAGCTTGGAGAATGGAAAAAATGTCTATTGATAGTACATTCGCGGGCAAACGGTTCAGGCTAGCCGGTGATGGACAGTGCGACAGCCCAGGATTTTCAGCCAAGTACTGCACCTACCACTTTCAGGACATGGAAAGTAAGAAAATTGTGATTTCGGTGGTTGTGCAGGTGTCACAAAGTACATCCTCAGTGGCCATGGAGAAAGTTGGCTTTGTAGCATCATTGCAAGAACTACAATCGCGGGGAATGGTGATCGACCTGATAGCCACGGACAGACACGTTTCAATTGCCAAGACAATGAGAGAAGAGTACAAAAATATAAATCACCAATTTGATGTTTGGCATCTTGCAAAAACAATCAATAAAAAAATGTCTGCTGCAGGTAAAAAAAAAGAAACGCAAGGTATTTCACAGTGGTCCAAGTCAATCAGCAACCATCTTTGGTGGAGCTCAAAAACATGTGGAGGGTCGTTGGAAATTCTACTGGAAAAATGGCGGTCAGTAATGCCACACTGCACAAACGTTCATCGTTGGAACACAAACCAACATTTCCACAATTGTGAACATGGCCATTTGTCCACAGAAGAGGCACGGAAGAAGAAGTGGTTGATTCCTTCATCACCCACTCACAAAGCCATTGAAAAGATTGTATTTGATAAAACTATAACAAGAGATTTGAGGGGACTCACGGAATTCTGCCACACAGGAGATTTGGAGGTGTTCCACAATATGTGCCTAAAGTACAGGCCAAAACGATTGCATTTTGGCATGGAGGGCATGATAAATCGGACTCTTCTAGCGGTCTTGGCACATAACCATAACGTTGGACGTCAACAAAGTAGGACGACCGGAACTTTAGGGACGCTTCGCTACAATAAGGCCTTCACTAAAAGAAGTAAACAATGGGTGATCAAACCAGTGTTTGAGGATATGCAATATGAGTTTATTGAGAGACTTATTGTTGACGTCCTAGATAGGCACATAAATGGAGTTGTGAACGAACCTGTGCAGGTGACAACTGCATTGCCACCCAACATTGCCTCTGTTCCATGTCCACCTAAAGAAGAGCTCATTGAGAAATACACATCACGGTTTAAATGATTGTAATTTGATTGTCTGTTCTCTCGAGTCTCCTCATGTCGCAGGCCCATTGAATATGTTTATATATCCAACCTTGTTCATTTGCGCATTAAATTAAACCAAACAGTAATATAAATGATTTTTCCAAAAATATAGAATGTCTCCGTATTTATGGTTCTGTGGGGCAGCAAAGCAAGCAGACAAAATGCAAAGATGGAGTGTAAATTTCAAGTCCTGTAAAACGGCCGTACACTGAATTTAGCTAACTAGGAATGTGTGTTCGTTCAAAGTGAAGGTCAGCTGCTTTGATTTTTTCTCGAGTGCCAGAATGGCCCACGACTCAGTATAAGGTTCTATTGTTATTTGACCTTGACAGGCCGGGACCACGTAAGAAACGATAATGAATATAATTTCAGAAACGAAAGCCATTTCATGTTCGTTCATTAGAAGAAATAAAACGTCGGCATAGAAGGAGTGGTATTTCGGGGCTGCCCTACGCACAGACACAATGGAAAATGCAAATATAATGTAAGTAACTCTTTAGATGAGTTTATACCGCAATTTAATTACTATACAGTAGCTTTAAAGACGGGTTAAGTTGTACTTGTTCATTCTATGTGGCATATTGTTTTGTACCGTGCACTATCTTGGGGAGAACCGTCTCCTTTTACGGAAGCACCTCCAAACCTTCCTCTTTGCTTCTGCTTTCTCTCTCCCTCTCCCCTGCTACAACTTGTCCACTGTCTGCGACCTCGGTCCTGGGCCCTTCCACTCTCCACCTGCACTCCCTGTCAACCCCTGCACTGGGGGACTGTCTCAGTATCCTACAGCCCCCCTTGACGTATAAAACCCAGTTGCACTGTCCTAGCTATGAAATAATTTCCAGACCTAATATATAAAATGAATAATTTTAATAAAGATCTGATGGTGAGACTAATTTCCTTTTTTTATGTTTTTCAAATAGATACATCATGCATTACTGCATGTGTCACGAGTACCAGACACCGGCGGATGGCTTTTTCAACCGCCAGTTGCTTCTCCGCGTGAACAACGTTAGCACCCTGACCATTTTGTGGGACGATCGCCAAGTACAAGTATGCCCTTACGCGGTACTAGCGGCTAGATGCAACATACAGACCGTTGTGGTGCCCTAGTGCCTCGTTGTTGGAATAGCCATGCGATTTTCAGTGCGACCGAAGAGCTTATTTTATCGTAAACCAACACCCTGTCTACTGCACACGAACATCGCTTGCCTCAAGACGAAATATTTTGGATCGAGAGCAAATAAAAATTCATTTATCTAAGACCCTGTGTACAGCAAAGGAACATAGTGTGCCTCGAAACGAACTTTTTGGAACGTGAGCAAATAAAAATGCAAATCGCTGAATATTCTCAAAACATTTGATGTCAAATAAATGTACTTTGCCAAATGTACAATCTTGCCGTTTGCTTTTAAACCACTGTTTCATATTCCGAATTGTGGCGCTGTATTGTGAGATGATCTAAGACCCTGTGTACAGCAAAGGAACATCGTGTGCCTCGAAACGAACTTTTTGGAACGTGAGCAAATAAAAATGCAAATCGCTGAATATTCTCAAAACATTTGATGTCAAATAAATGTACTTTGCCAAATGTACAATCTTGCCGTTTGCTTTTAAACCACTGTTTCATATTCCGAATTGTGGCGCGCTGTGTTGTTTGAGCTCATCTGTGTTGATTTCCTGGTTCTGTGTGGAGTCGCGTAGAAGACGCCTGGGCGCATTTGCCTACGCAGCTCAATCACGTCACGGATAGAGGCGGGGAATATGAATCTTTTGATCAAGTCTGTTTCAGGGGCGGGGGATTTGATTTAGTGCCGCAAAAGCAGGTGAGCCAGGGCGATGCGGCAAGTGAGAGGATTATCATAAAATGGCGGATGTTTTCGAGTGCGTTAATGGACGAAAAGTCGGGTAAGGTCCATAGGAAAGTTTTCTACGATCTACCGATTTATGCTTAAAAACACATGGCCGAACCATAGGAACAATAAAAAAAAAGTCCCGGAACTATCCTTTAACCTTGGACTGATCCATTCCGATGCCTTCTGGACTAAGGACAAATCCTAGGTACTGTATAGTAGAAGCATGGAAGATGTATTTCTCGGGCTTTGCCAGGAGTTTGTTTTCGCGTAGTCGTTGTAACACTGCCTTTACATGTTCTTCGTGCTTGGAAATGTCCTTCGAAAATATTAGGATGTCGTCCAAATAGACAATCACAAAAGGAAACAGCATGTCTGAGAACACCCTATCCATGAAGCGTTGGAATACCACCGGGGCATTAGCAAGTCCAAAGGGCATGATCAAGTATTCATAATGACCGAAGGGTGTTCTAAAGGCTGTTTTCCACTTGTCTCCTGCCCTAATACGAATCAGATGGTAGGCACCCCTGAGATCCAACTTGGTGAAAACAACTGCGCCCCTTACTGCCTCGAGAATGTCCAAGATCAAGGGTAACGGATAGCGATCCTTAAGGGTGCATTGATTTAGACCTCGATAATCCAGACATGGTCCTCATTCCTTGGTATCTTTCTTGGGAACAAAAAACAGTGAGGCACCATGCTGGGGATTTAGAGGGTCGTATGGTGCCATTTGCAAGATTAGTATCCAGGTATTCTCGAAGGGCTTTCTTTTCAGGCTCGGACAAGGTGAACATCCTTCCAAAGGGAATCACAGCAGAAGGGTCCGTTTCTATAGCACAGTCTTCGGGTCTATGGGGAGGTAACGCCTGGACAATGGCAGAAGAGAAAACATCCGAATATTCCTGGTATATCTCCAGGAACCGGATAATGTTTGAGACTGAGTTTGTCCTTGGTGATTCGTAGGAGGTCCTTCTGATGGTGTTGGAGCGAGGTCTGACTTTATGCAGTGGGACATACAAAATTCTGAGCCCAGGAACAAGGAACCCACTGTCCAATTGATGTACGGATTGTGTTTTTGAAGCCAGGGCATTCCCAATACCATTGGGTAATGGGCCGACTTGATGATGTCAAATTTTATCCTTTCTCGATGGTGGTTTATGGCAAGTTCGACGTCCTTGGTCTGAAGGGTTATGGGTCCTGAAGAAAGGAGCCTTCCATCAATTGCTTCTACAGGTTGCATAATAGTCCGGGATTCGTAAGGAATATGGTGTTTAAGAACCCATTCTTGGTCTATGAAAATCCCCATAGCTCCACAGTCCACCAGGCCCAGGATGGGATATGTTTCCTTCTTGGATGGTGATAAAAAGGCCTGTAAGATCACCAAAGAATTTTGTCCAGGAGAGTTCAAGGATGGAATTGATGTGGAGCAGGCATCTCTCTCCCAAACCTGTGCTCCATCTAGGATCGGGAGCTGGCATTTCCCGAGCGCCGTGGGGGGGCTATTGGGCACTCTCTTACTAAATGTTTGTCTGATGCACAATACATACACAACCCGGTATGGATCCTACGCATTCTTTCTTGGGAGGATATGGGTCCACGGAATGCCCTTAGCTGCACAGGTTCAGGCTCGTTACTCGAAGTGGAAATACCTTCAGGGCTCGAGGTTATTCCAATGGGGTTCTTCTGGAGTGGTAGCTTGCTTTTATGTTTCTCCGGCTTTCTCTCCTGAATGCGAAAGTCAATCTGCAGAGCAAGATCCATCAGGGCCTGATAAGAACTTCTGGCTAGTTCATCCTTGATGTCTTCATTTAGCCCCCTTCGAAATAGGGTAAAACAAGTTTCAGAGTACCAATCCGCTTCTTTAGCCAACTGTTTGAAGCGTGTGACATACGTGAGCATATCCTGGGAACCTTGTTGAAAGTCGAGTAGACATTCCTGGGCACTGTAGACCTGCTCTGGGTGGTCAAACATGGTCTTAAGGGCCTGTATGAAGCCATTGTAATCATCCAGGAGAGAATCCCCAGAGTTAACCAGTGGGGTGGCCCAGGTCAAGGCATTGCTGGAAAGATGCGAAATAATAAAGCCGACCTTAGCCCTGGACGTAGAAAAATAATAAGGCTTGAAAGTAAAGTTGACCAAACATGTGTCAAGGAATCCACGAAGGCTCTTTGCGGAACCATCATATTTATCAACAAAGCCGCCCAGGATTACACTCTCTTTCAGAGCTGATTCATGGGACAATACCAATTGCTTTAAGGCGGCGTTCTCTGCCTTTAAATTTTGCACTTCGTTCGTCAGCTCTTGCATGCCATGCATAAGGTCCTGGATGGCCGCTTCCATGTCTGTGTCGAATTCAATCCGGTGGCGTCTCAATCTGTCAGAGGTTTCCTTTTTTCTCACCTGTTTTTGCTGCCTTGCGGGATCCTTCGCCGGGGTTTTCTTCCGTACTGTTCGGGTCTTGTATAAGCCCGCTCGGCGGTCGTCGGATTCCAGGATTCGTTCGGCTTCTTTGTCCGGGACCACGGAACTCCAGGAAGACCAGGAAGGAGCACCGCACACGAGAGCGGTCTGCGCGGAACGCGGATTGAATACAGGTACAAGGGGGAGGAAGGAGAAGGAGAAGGAATGGGTCCGGGAATTCGAGTAGCAACTCAGTTCCAGGAGCACGAACTGCGACGCACGTCTAGCCTCAGCTAACGATAGCGTTGAGACGCGCGGAGCCGCAGCTGCGTGGTTCCTTATGGAACGTGATGCATGGACGTAAGGTCGATAGACCGCGTTCTGTGAATTCGGCCATGTTGGGTGTATCACAGCGAGTAACCCCCGATGTGCCAGGGACCAGGAGGACCAAAAGGGGCGTGATCGATGGATCATGACACTTCGAGGGGGCCGGCGTCGCCTGCCGGTGCACGAGCCTGCAATCGTTTTCACTGTGCCCCAGCCAATCGGCAGACCATTATTACTGTCTTTATAATTGGATCCCTGGAGAGTGTCTCCCCTTTCCAGGTGTTCTACTTCTATCCTAGGGGTTACGCCTCACTTCCCCAGGACCTTCTGCATGCTGTCAATTGCATAACAGCAGATATGATGTCTTTTCAGCACCGGGGGCGGTATGCCCTTCTTCCCCTGCTTCTTTTCAGGCTTCTCACAACGCCAGAGGAAATGGCTCCCTTTCCCCCTGGCATTTCTTTAGCTTTTCGCAACGCCAGTGGGAGGTCCCTTCCACTGGTCTTTCTCAGTCTTCTCACGTGTCATAGGAAATGGCTCCCTTTCCTGTGGCTCTTCTCAGGCTTCTGTGCTGATCATGTGGCAGAGCTAGTTCACTAGTCTGCCAGGTACTGCTATGGTCCATATACTTCTTGTAACTCTTTTTCACCCCACTCTCTTGGGCGGCCTTGCCAGAGCCCAGCACAGTCCCATTTTTCCAGGCTGGCACGAGGCTCATGGCAGCACATGGTGTGGTTAGGAAAGGCCCCACATGATTTATTTATCATTAACTCATTCATTCATCGAGGGCCTGTGGCTGTACAGTTGCTTATAGGTGCACAAAATTGCCTCTTTCTGCCTGGACAGCCAACCACTTCCGGTTTGCTCTCCTTCAAACTTTAGGTGGCAGAGTCCATCAGGCAATCAGGGTGGCCATGCAACATGAGGTCCACCCTGCACCCTGACACTGTGCAGCAGGCCGACGAGCGCTTCTATGTGGCAGTGAGGGGTTACCTTAATAAGTGAGCAGACTCTCACACACGCAAGCAGTAGTATCCCTATGAAACACACAGAGCTGTTCCGTTACACTGTTGCTACACACGCACCCCAGTGATGTGTCACTCACTCCTTCCACGACACACATGCAACTTTGCAGACTGCACTTGAATGGGCATTTACACTACGATAATGCACACAAACCTACGCAGCAGTGGAACATGCATTGCCCCTGTAGAGTAACATTTCTATGATACATAGGTCTGGTTAAACAAATTGTAATGCATGTATGTTAAACAAACGGCAATGATTATTAATGGTTATAATAGCATATGATCATCATCATTATTGTTATTATTCGTGGAAGACTAAAATAGCCATAGACAAACCTGTATGTAGGTTTCGTATTACAGTGTAGTTATTAAATGGTCATCTGTGATAATAGTACCTGCCTCCTTGCCATCAGCCAATCAAAGATGCAAGCTTGATGCGATTGTAACACTCCCCAGTCTTGTGTCATCACTGCTCATATGGACAATCTTTGTCACTGCTCCCCCGGCCAGGGGCGTCGCTAGGGGGGGGGCTGAGGGGGCTATAGCCCCGGATCCTTTGATTATAGCCCCGGATGAAAATCAGGGGGCTAGATTCAAAGGCTAGCCCCGAACGTGCCCGCTGGAATAGCTTCGAATTATCCTTTATCCTCGGTACGGGTAGATGCAGTCCAGGAGGCAGCAACGTTCGTGTGATTACATCCCATTTAAATTAAATGGGAATAAACACACGTTGCTGCGTCCTGGGCTGGCCTGCATCTACTTGTGCTGCTTCTGCTGTCTGTGGCTGGCTGCACTTGCGCACTGTACGGAGCCACCGCCCGGGCCTCAAATGCACGTGCCCTGAGCTCTCTCGCATGCGCAGCCAGTAGCTGTGAGAGACGCCTGTGCCGCCGTGCCTGTGCACAGACAGTGCCAGCCGCTCTGCAAGCTCCTCCGAGCTGCCACCGTGACCTGCCTGTGTGACCCACCCTCGGCGCTCCGGGCCCCCGTGTTAGAAGTTTAAGAGCCTGCCCAAGCCCACCCATGCGCAGGCACCTAGGAGGTAGGTCGTAAATGCCAATGTGCCATTTAGGGGGAAGGAAAGAAGATCTGCCTGCAGGCCAGGTGGCAACTGGTCTGCAGACAGCAGCTATTCTTTTCTTCCCTCCCTCGCAATTGTTTCATACCTTTCTCAATAGAATTGGGGAGTGGATTAAGGCCAGTTTCCCGTCCGCTTGCTCTGCGCCGAAGCAGAAATTAATAATCACTCTTCGGCCAGGCTGTCATAATTGGTGTCTGTGGGACAGCAGAATTAACTTTTCTTTGATGTTTACAAAGAAAGGAATGTGGGAAATGTGAATGCAGATGAATGACAACACGCGATCCTCCATCGCAAGGGGATCCGATGTGGACAGGCTCACCAGAGTACCACAAGCAGGTGCAGAGGTGCCTTTCAATGGAGGGAAATTGTCTAGAATGTTGGAGGATGTTGCACTGGACGTGTGTACCATTCCCTGACCTCGCACAGCTGCTCTGAGCAAGCCAGCAGGCCAGGGGGAGATTCTCACTGGAACCCTAGACGTCCACATTGGTGGCCACCATAGACAATGAGTTGCGGGAGGGGCATTATTTGGGGCTGATCATTGTACTTTTTGCAGATACATTTCCCGAGAGGTAAACAAACAACCTTTTCCCATGCCAACCCGGCGCACTACCACCACGGCAGCCAGAAGAACTGGCTGGGCTGCAACAGTGACTTGGCCTATTGGCAGGGCAGTTGAACCTGCTAATGTCTTTATCTGCACACTTTGCTAATGAATGCCTTTGTTTATATTTTGTGTAATGCAGCTCTGTGCTGCGGTGAAATGTCTAGGAAGGTTGTTTTATTGGAAGTGCTTAATACTACCCTGAAAGTAAACACAGCTACCATCTCCTGTGCCTGGGGTGGCGTAAAAGACTATAGGCACTTAGCGCCTCTGGACTGGGCTTCTTTTGATGTGGATGTGCTGTCTATTAAAACAAAATATACCCACCACAGCAGGTGTTCAATTGATATAGCTCTGGAACTTGCTGTTCAAATGTTATTTGAGAAGCAGCAATGCTATATTAGGAAATGGCAGTCGCCACACGAGGGGGTATTAAGCACAGGTAGGTATTTGGCCCACCTGGAAGCTCTGCTGCTTGAATGCCTCCTGTGAGCGGTAACAATGCACCCGCTGGCATTCCAATAGCTCCGTCCACCTTGTGTGGATACTCTTTGAAGGGAGTGTAAAAAGCATGCCAAAGCCAATGGCTTTGGCTTTTGTGTAGTTTGGGGATTCTCAGGCACTGCCATAATGACACTACCTACCTGACCATGAGATGGCAACAACCTGCAAATGGTATTAGTACCTGGGCATATTATTGCACTGCCTGGCCAATGTCTACATAATGCCCACACAAGACCCAACACAGTGGGCTTTTCCGATGCGTGATTTTTAACAGGAATTCAGTGCAAGGAACAGATACAGGGACATACATAATACTTATAAATCAAGTGCCAGGACGCACACTTGGTAACAACAGTTTTATCACAGCCAGAACTGGTTTATAGCTGCAATTAAGCCATTATCTTCCAGAAGGCTGCACAGAATGCACAGAGCTCATCTGAAAGAAATCTGAGGGGAATGTGTTTGGGGCAGGGAAGGGCTGGTAATGGGTCGGAATGACCATGGGGATTAGTATGGCCATGGGAGGTCAATGAATGGGGAAATAGTCAAACAACACCCACCAGCTGTGTGTCCCTACTCACATCATCTCTCTGGTATCTGCGCTTCCCATGGCAATAGTTTTGGCATATAGGCATCACTTTCACTGCCACCTAATAGCCAATATTAAAAATACGAGGCAGGATAGTGGTGAGTGACTGTTGCGTGGTGTAGCAGTACAATGCAAGAGCGTAGTAGGCCAGTAGGGGATGCAAACTGGATGGGGCGCACAGATGTTAGGAAAATCGAACGAGCAACCGATTCATTCAAATATGAATGAACGAGGAGTTGGAAACAGTTTTTGGGGATGCGTTAGTACCCGCGTTAGAGGTTATTGTAAACCATGGCGGCACAAGACAGAGCACATTATTGGAATGAAGAGGGCATTTTTGCACATAGGTTTACAGTCAGCTGGATGAATAATGTGAAGCATTTTCAAAGGAGCGAGCATTCATGTGCTTTTTTAACTTAATTGTAGCACCTATGGGAATGCATTGCAACTGGCGCAGGATCTGAGTAGTATGAGTTCTAAAATAGCATTCATGACGATCCTTGCAGTATTATTTTGGAGCGTTTGTAACTTTTGGCAAGACACCTTGGGGAGTCCAACATATATTTCGGTGCAAATATCGATCTTAGCTTCCGCTTCAGGTCTCTCGCTGGTGCTACGGTTGTCCTGGCTCAAGTAGGGACAAATTTGTTCCTGCAAATATAGTAGGAAGTGCTGCTTCTCGCAAGCCAATCGATTTGGCGAGAAAAAGCAAGGTAGGATTCAAAGTAGAAGTGAAACAATTCAGAAATGCAATTTTACTCAAAGATCTTACATTGCACCACGTACGGCAGGTTTTGTAATTCCTCTTGTTGCTGGGCAGTTTTGCCCCAATACTAGCTCTGGTGCAGAAACACTTTGAACTGACGCTTGCACTGACCGACCAGTATAACAAAGAATAGTGATGTGTAAAGATAACATGTTTCACCAGTCTGTCGGCCCAATTGTCAGAGCAAAATGATATGATATGGCATTTATGATGCACTTATACACAAGTGTTTCGGCACCACTGCACAGTTGCCCAGCACCCAAACCAATTCCTGTAATCTCCCCCCAAATTTTTATCTCCGGACATCAAATTAATTGAAACGAAATCTTGAAATATTCCAACACTTACTTTGGCTTATTTGGTGTAACTATTAAACTAATCTGTGGAGTAATATTTTTATTTGAAATGTATTTCATTTAAGCAGCTCTACAATCAGTGGTCGAAGTGGGTGGGAACAATTGCAAGCTCCTCTACTTTTCTTATTTTTTCTTACGTTTTGCTGTTCCTATATTTTTTATTTAAAAAGAAACTGTTCCAGAATCATTTCGTTTTTAAAATAAAAGTGCAGGAAGAAGTTGAAACTTGCACTTTCAATGCACTGCACCGAAAGTTCCCTTAAACAGCTGGCGCATGTGTTTGAAGGTTTGGATTGAGCGTGGGAGGGGGGCGTGGTGATGGGGTTTGTGGTGAGTGGTGGCAGGCCAGTACGGAACCTAGTACACTTCGACCACTTCCTACAATATTCCTTCAATGTTCCGTCCAACGTCCCTGCCCTCTCTGTGCTTCTTCTACCAGCATTTAGAAAGGAGGGCCGAAAGGAAGCAAAATGCAAATCATCAATGGGGGATAGATATAGTTCTGGCCAGGCGTGTTTCATTGAAACAGAAAATGAGAGCAATTCTGATGAAAGAACCACAAATCACATGTGGCAGCTCACTCTGGATTCTTGGTTCCCCCTTTTGGCTTCTGTGCCCTATTTAAATGTTGAGGACTCGGAGTGGGAGAGCAACAACTGCCACAAGGCAGTACTGTTAGGCTGGGAGCGCACCTCCGATTTATTTATTTGTTCTGTCGGGCTTTAACAGCATATCCGTGCATCAGGCAGAGCTAGGACTCCAACTCCCATTAGACAAAAAAACCTATGCTGTTGGTGAATGATCAGATGCTGGACTCTTGGTTCTCTTTGGGCTTTGGCACCTTATTTGTTCTGTGGGGCGTGACATACCTACAAGTTGTGCTGCATAATTTATAGAACATGACACACAGGGATATTGAATAAAATTCCATCTACTTAGACAGGACATTTCCAGTCTCATGTCCCTGTACATTTGTGGTCCCCAAAGTTACCATTTATGCCCTAAACATGCCAAAGGTTTCAGTGCACTTGAAACTGTGCACCAGTGATTAAGGGAGATTCAATTATCATCTTGATATGTGCTAAATTTCCCATTCCATTGTCTGCTGTGCAAGGGCTGCTCACTTCTTAATATTTCCTTTTTATAGCAATGACAAATCTCTGGAAATATTAGGAATATTTACCTATGTTAAGAACACCAGTGGAAGACCATGCAGACGTCCCATGTGTCATTTTTCTGCTCTCAGGTATAGGGGTCTCTGCACATTCACCCCTGCCCCATCCCCTTATTTCAGAGATGTCAAATTGAAAGAAACCAACTGTCAGATAAACAAAAAATAAATACAGCAAGAATTGATGTACATTTTCAAGTCGGTAGCTCGGGGAATGGATACTTGGGCCTGGTTCATAAAGCGTTTTTCAATGGGATTTTCCCATTGAGAAAAATGTTGTGAATCAGGCCCAGTGTCTCGTAAACTCCCCAAATAGTAGCGCCATGAAACAGCCAGCCATCCTTTTCCCAACCCAGAGCAAAGCAACCTGGTGATAACTACACATTTATTAGCAATGTGAACGTAAAGCTATAATAGACACGATTATTATAGATATACAAATATTGTTTGAAAGTCCCCTGGAGTGGGGTCCTGTCAGACAGCCAGACGTCATTCAGACTGACCCTTAATGAATGCTGACTTACAAGCCTCCCAAAGTCTCAACATGGGCAATGAGCTCTTAGCATTTCATCGAACATACAGAAAGAAATATGACACTTTGGTCGTCACGAGGGCCAGCCCACAATATGTCCATAAACATCGTTCACAATTTCAAACTCCGAAACAGTAACAGAAGAGTCAGTATGAATTATCTATGTTGGGTGGCATTTGATCTCCTCAAAAGGGTTGGGTTTTTGTTGACTGCCCACCATATCTCCACTGTGGTACCACAGTCTTCTCTTCAAAAATGTAATTCAAGTACTTCTGGGATAAAGGGGGGGGAGTGCTGTCCCCTCATCTAGCAGACAAAATAAAAAGAGCCCCGAAATCTGTTCAAGTCCAATGCTTAACTTTTTGCCTTATAGAGTCTGATATGTCACGGGGTGGGGATGTAGTCTGGGATGTGAGAGGTTCTGAAGCTACCGTGGGGAAAGCAGTGGTGCCAGAGGGAGAGGCAGAGGGCAGAAACATTGCTTACATGTTGTTTTTACACTTATGTAAATGGACAGTGGCTACAGAATGCCATATTATGAAAGGCAGTCCTTAATCCTACTGGCTTGGCACTGTCCTTAGTTTACAAAGGCATTTAGCTGTCATATACTAAGTACTATGAGGAGGACGGGAGATCAGGAGGACAGGCGGCACAATTACTGTGACTCGTCAAAATGTTAAATGAAGCTATTTGAGATTGTGATATTATACAGTTTGTTAAATCATATTTCACATGGTTTGTTTAAATTGGTTTGTATAGGAACTCAATGCAGTATCTATGTACAGTTCAGTTATTGAAAAGGATCATATTTGTTTTGTATTATGTATCTTTGAATTGAAATTTATTAACAACTGTTGGAATTGGAAATGTATTTTTCATTTTTACGGCAATATGTTCTGTCCACACTGCATTTTTACCAAATGCAACTAAATGCAAATGCAAATGCAATAAAAGCACACATTTAATTGGTTAAAAAGGTATGTTGGAAATTGAAAATGCTTTTTATTTGTTAGTTATGTTATGTTATACTGGGTATTTTTACCGCACCTGCTTGCTGCAGCTTATTAGCGGTACAGTATTCGGCAGCCATTTAGATCAGTAAGAAACATTTGTACTTTTCTGGTTATTTTGGAAAAATCATGCTGAAATGTGTGTGATTTTGACAGCGTTGTTTACAAAAATGTTCTTGTTGGGGTGTGGGGGGAAGAGAAGCTCCCACTGTACCACCCTGGTCAAATTGAGGCTCGCTCGCTACATTGGATAAATACATTCATTATGTCCCACCACGTCATAATCCAACTAGGGGCCCCCTGTCAGTCCAACATCCAGCAGTAAGTGACTGTATGGTTAATGTAGCAAACAGATAACTCTCCAGTTGCTGCTTAAATATAATTTCTCAATCCACGCCAAGTCTTTGGCTGTCCTGTCCAAAGGCTTTTCTTTGTCTTATCTAACCTTTTGGAGTGGCAAATCTCCCAAATGAGTATGAGCACTTTGAGCAGTATAGTTGGCAATATTAATGCATGAAATCGCAATGCGGCGCGTGCGTTCATGTCATGTAGTTTATGTGACGTCCAAACTTGCAATGGGCTCTAGCCCCGGATCTTTTACAAACCTAGCAACGCCCCTGCCCCCGGCACCTGCCCTCATCTCCCTCTTCCACGCCACACTGCATCAGGAGAAATATGCGTTGTTCCCCTCCTCTAACCGGATGCAGGGCCTCACAGTTTGATGCTTTAGTGTGTGGCTGGCTGCCGCATTTGCCGCACTTCCTTGTCTCGGATCTCTTAGTCGTTTGGTAGCTGCTGCACTCCTGCAATGCTCCTAGCGCATGCTCTCGCCCACTTCTCCTCCGCCTCATCTACTGAGTACCTCAGGGCGCAGGTGCTGCATGCAGATTGCCCCCTCATTGCTAATAGCAAGTATCACTGAAAATGGAGGCTTTAGCATCCAAGTCTGGATACACGCTCGCACATTCCTTGCATCCCACCACCCAGCAAACTTCGACGCCTCGGGGTTATTTCTTACATGAAATTACATCACTGCTCAACTGTTTTACATCACAATGCCTGATTCTGGTGCTAGTAGAGTGTGGAAGGCTGTTCTAATAATATGCCAATTATTGCAATTGTTTTCTGCCAGTTTCTAGGCATTACATGGTAAGCAGAACTGTATAGTTGTATGTATATGTAGTTCGCTGTAAGACTACACACATTGGTTTGAAAGTGTTCTTAACAGGAAATTAAGTAAACATTAGTTTTGAATTTTGCATAACTTAGCTATACGTTTATTTCAGATCTCCTGCTTGGCTCACAAGGCTGTTCATCCTTAATCTCCATGCTATTTGTCAATAAATTGGTCTTTTCTGGAGTTGTAAAGTCCCTCAGTAGTCGAGTTTCAACACTTCTCTACACTTAAGAGAAATGTTTGGATTGGGTGTTGAAATCTCTACCTCCTTCTGTGCACCAGACTCTTGATCTTATGATTTTTCCCCAAAATATCTGACTATAAGAAAAAGAGTGTTAACATTATTTTAAGATCGCTCTCATTCTGTTTTCTTTTTAATTATTTGTATGGTGGGCAGCCAGGTGGGATTTGCCATTGATTGTAAGGTATTCATTTTGTATGTTATATTATACAGTGCTCTGATGAACTTTGGTGGTATGTCCATGCTAAATAAAGAACTTGAACTGAATACAACCATTAAATAAATAATAAAATCTAGTATCAGCAGCAGTAAGAGACCAAGGATTAAAAGGGCAATAGCCTGACCTTTCATTATAAGCGATGAAATAGCTTGAACTGTGCTCAAAATGTATTATTATTATTATTATTATTATTATTATTATTATTATTATTATTATTATTATTATTATTATTTACCTGATACCAAACAGATGTTTCCAGCAATTCTTGCAACAACTCAGAGTGATTTGCATTATACACACATGCTGAAAGGGGTTACAGTCTGTTGGACTTGCCCGAGTTCTGAACTACTTTTCGTAGTATGATTAAAAAAAGAGATTCTATAATTCGGCTTCTTTTATAGTATGGAACAAAATTAGCACAGTTTTACATCATGAATGCCCTTAAAAAAAGACCTATGAGGGGGCATGGCCAAGCACCGAAGCAAATGGCGGCTTAACTCTGAGCTCCCGACTTGGCTTTTAGGTTTAAATAGTTTCCGTGCACTGACTTCTCTAACTGCACCTATAAATACACTGGCACTTACTTTGAACCCCCTGGCAGCAGGTTACTTGTATGAGAGGTGTGTATTATGTGCCTTTTATGAATCCGTAGCGAATGTCTGTGGAGCTGCGTAGTGCAGAGGGCGTGGCTTGTGGAGCAGCAGGATCATATTTGGAGGAAGCAATGCTGTGACGTCAGCTATTCGACGTGCAAAGCAGATAAGGCACTGCTGTTGACTGGAAGCACGTTTGCTTCATAACACGGACAATTTATCCCTCACACAAGTAATATAAGCTCATAATGCAGTTTAATATATAAAAACAATTATGTTCAGAAACAATAAGGTACATTAATAGATAATACCATTTATGGAAAGCTAAGGAAAAGAAATTACGGAATCAAGTGCAGTTATTATCTTAATTCCATAATGGAGACATCATTCTGGATTAAATCTTTGCCTTGAAATGAGTATGTCTGAAAATATTAAACAAGGCAAACAAAACAAATAAATATCTGAAGAGCTTGAACACATGCAATGTACTTCTAGATATGTAAATGGAACATTCTTAGGCATAGCTAATTCTACTCTGCAATGCAAACTGATGATAAAAGTGTTGGAACTGCTCAAGTGTGCTAAATACCTGGAATACAGTGTTTCTGAAACATAATATTCTATGCCTGTATTGTCTACATTGCTCAAGGTTACACACACATATTGTAATTAGTGTGTAAAACAAGTCAAGACAAACTTGCTGATGCTTATATGGTGAGAGACTGATGTGAATGCTATATGTTTCTCACCAACCCACATTGCGAAGACTGTAAATTGAGACAACTTTACCGGACGTAATTTTATCAAACTCTTTGTGGAAGAAATCTATGTATCGAGTAATAAAGGGCTTTTCTGTGTTATTATGCAATCATAACCAAATAACCTTCTCAACTCTATTGGGGAAATTGTAGCCTCAAGTAATACTCGCAGTGTCTCAATATGACTTCAAAAAAGGGGCAATTTAAGGAGAATGCATCGTTACCTAATAGTAATGCCCCGAAGCGACAGAAGAGTGACTCTCCAGCGCCAAAGGAAGATTTACTAGACCGGTCATGCAGGTGCTTCTACTGGAAATTAAATTCCTTAAACCATTCATAGAAGCCACGATGTACAAATTACAAATGCTTGACGATAAGTGGTCCACATTTGAAACCAGAATAAATGAAGTGGAAAAAAGTGTGAGCAATACTGAACATGTTGCAGGACGGGCGCAGTCCCTGGAAAATACAGTTTTATCCCTACAGAAACAAACAGAGAACCTAGAAAACAGGAATAGAAGGAACAACTCACGTATAGTCGGTTTCCCAAAAAACATAGACAATGATAATCCAACCCAGTTCCTTTACCATATGCTTCGTGTACTTCTGGACCTTCCCACACCCCCACAATTCAATATCCAGAGAGCACGTTGTATTGGTCCCAGAAATGCATCTCGAAATATTCCAAGAACTCTGATCTTTGCTGTTCTAGATTACAACCACATCATGCTTATACTGGAGAAAGCCAAACAGAAGGCATCTCTGATATGGGAAGGTAAAAAGATTTTCATAACCCAAGATGTCTCCAATACCATAGCAGTGACAAGGAAATAACTATCAACGTTCAGACCAGCACTAAGGCAGCGTAATGCCAGATATGGGATGATTCACACAGCATCCCTAAAAGTTACACTTAATGACCATTCATATACCTTTCAAGACCCGCTAGACTTATAAAATGTCATTCAAAACCACAGAAGGGAAGAGCTGGATACTACCAGACTGCATACTTGAAATGGAAGCTACGCACAGAATGTTCTGGTCTATAACATGTTTATTGTGCCAGAATGGTGCATGGAGTGACCCATTCGGATCTGGCTCTCCACCCCCTCACCTTTAATAGACTTCATAAGAACATGGTTTGGTATGGGTGTATCCTGTTAGCCACTACTCTTTTATGTACTAGTAGGTTGATATGCAAATTGCAAAACTCTGTGTTCTTCATGTTTTTCCCTCCCTCTCTCTATGTTTCATTCCCTTATGTGTGGTACTTCATTTGCCTATTACTATAAATACAAGATGGGTATATTATTTGCATTGTAACTAATGGCACTTAACGTTGTAACATGGAATGTTAAAGGATTACAAAATCCTGTTAAGAGACAAAAAATAATGTCACACCTGAATAGAATCAAACCATCTATCGCATGCATACACGAATCTCACTTCTCACAGAATGAAGCTGCCGAATTGAAAAGACTAAGGGTTGGTAAAGTTTTCTCTAGCGCAGCAGATGGGAAAAAGAATGGGGTTATCACCCTTATTAGCAAACATCTCCAATGTAAAGTAATATCTATGGAAATAGATGATTTTGGCAGATTGGTTTTGGTAAACTGCTCATTCACTCTATTGAATACTCCATCTTAAATGTATATGGTCCTACTAATGCAAACTCAGGATTTTGGACTTATTTAAGAAATCATATATCCAAATTGTGTCCCAAGAACCTAATAGTTTGTGGAGATGTTAATGAAATTATTGATCCCATCCTTGATATGTAAACAAATTTAAGATATAAAACTACCTGACCCACCTACAATTTGCCAATTTTGGGTCGGACCTAGGTCTCGTCGAAACCTGGTGCACTACCCATCCCTCAGATTTACACTATACCTTCTTCTCTCTCCCTCATAATTCCTTCTCAGGCATAGATTACATTTTTATATCTAAATATCTGACCAGTGGCCTATTAGATGCAAAGATAGAACCCATTGTTCTGTCTGACCATGCCCCTGTTTTAATCACTTCATCTAAAAATCAAAACACACTTAAATATGTCAGATGGAGACTCAGTTCAGCCCTCCTAAAAGATAAGGAGTGTGCTAAATCTGTGCACCAACAGCATTCATATTTCTTTGCAGAAAACTTATCTATAGATACATCAGTCCATAACAATTGGGACTGCTATAAAGCAGTTCTTAGAGGATATATAATAGTTTAGACGGCGGCTAAAAGGAAAATACTAAGAATCAGAAGATATGATCAAAGAATTCAAACTACTACAAGCACAATATATGCAGACTAACTCAAATCCTATTCAACAAAAACTCTTCAAACTCAAAATACAATACAATAACTTAACTACTGAGCACTCATGTGCAAATCTTGCAAAATATGAGTCAAATATATATCAATTCTCCAACAAATCTGGGAAAGCATTGGCATCATACCTCAAATTTAGGAAACTAAAGCAAGGATTACGGTCATAAAAGACCAAAATGCCAAAAGAGTCCTCACGGATAAAGACATTCTCCAAGTATTCTCAAAATTCTATAAAAATTGTATTAGACTGAAACCCCAAGTAGTAGCACACATGCATCACACTTTCTCAAAATTATAAATTGTAATTCATATTCTAATGCCAACCTCCAATCCCTAAACAACCCCTTATATTCAAGTGAAATCTTTGAAGCCATCAAAAATCTTAAAAAAGGTAAAGGCTCTGGTCCAGATGGATTCTCTATTGATTATTTCAGCCATTGTAAAGAAATATTGGTGCCCAAGCTTAATGAATTACATACAACCTTTATTAGTAATAAAAAAAGCCACTGGTTCCTTTTCTGAAGCAATGCTGATTGTATTTCTGAAACCCAAAAACAACCTTGAATTAGCCCAAAACTACAGCCCTATATCCTTAATTAATACTGATTGTAAGATATTTGCCAAAATGTTTGCCAATATACTTATTCTTCTTCTTCCAAATTTGATTAAGAATGATCAGGTGGGGTATGTTAAAGGTAGAACGTCCTCAGCAAACATTAGCCTATTCACTAATATTATTAGTATTATTCATAACTCCCCAAATCCATATGCAGCCATAGCACTAGATGCTGAAAAAGCGTTTGAAAGCATGGAATGTGATTATATGTTTCAAACTCTGACATGGCATGGGATACCTAATCCATATATATCAGTGATGAAGGTATTATATTCCAATCCTACAACTTCAATTTTGATAAATAACCAAATGTCCTCATTATTTCCTATTCATAGAGGTACTCACCAGGGATGCCCTTTTCCCCCTCTTTTATTTATATTAGCATTAGACCTGCTTTTAGAAGAAATTAGACAAGAAAATAACATAAAAGGTATTCAGTTTAAAGATATCAAGGTTAAAACAATGGCCTATGCTGATGATGTGTTACTCTTATTAAAAACAACAGATGTGTGTCTACAACATCTGAAATACATGTCATGCTACGACCTTGGAGGCTTTAGCATAGGTGGAAGTCTCAGCAGCATAGCGCAATACAGGCTTTCTGTCGAACTGAAGATGCGGTACAGTCCTCATCCGATATGGCCACCACTACTACAACAACACACTGTCCTGTAAGAATGCTCCGTTGTATCCGTCCTCTTTTGAACTCGCTGCTGTTTCATGCAGTCCCCTCGTAAAGCTTATCTACTTTGTACTTTCCTCCAGTGCTTGCCCGTCTTTTCCCAGACTGCTTTTCCCTTGTTTTCTGCCTTTGTTTGCTTTCTCTTGTCTAGCCGCTCTATGCAGACTTTCACCTGGCATCTCGTTTACCCTCCAGCTTTCACGTTCCTGTCTCCTTTGCGCAGGGCAGCTATTTCTTTCCAGCCATTTGGCCGCTAACTGTTTTTTCCTTTCCTGCTCTGTCAGTCATTTCAACTGATATTCTGACTATACTGTGCTTCCTTATCAATTGTGCTTCCTTGCACTCTATATTCTGAGATTGTACACACTCACTCCTCTTTGTATCCTTACCTGTCAGCCTTCTACTCGCTTACAAGCTTTTTCCCTACTTTACCTACCGGCTCCGGTTTTCTCTCTCCTCCTCCTGCATTCAGTCGGATCCTTTTCAACAGAAGTAAGTCACTGTGCCTTGGTCCGAGCTGTATAGCGCTTCCTCCCGGGATTCCTTCAAGGCACTCCTCATCTACCCCTTGGAGGGGTAGAGATTGTTCTCTGTCTGTTGGAAGTTTGAAGGAGCGTGCACGGTCTGTAGACTGTGATCAGAGACATTACCTATTGTCATCCATGCTACATCTAAAAATCAATAAAAGAGTGATATGTTGGAGACCATGACTATCTCTCGCCATTAAGTATATAGACCAGCTATTTCTACAGGGTACTCCACTGACATTTCATGAATTTACACCAAGATCCCCAGTTGCAAGGTGCTCCCTGGGATATACGTAAATCTAACAGATGCTATTATGGAAAACTATGAAGTGTTGGTGTTCATCTCTAATAGCTATCAAACACAAAGAATACTCCATTTATCTAACTCCAATGTTACAGCATTTATGATTTATAAAGTGTGTTCCACTACATCAACAGTTGAAGTTCTGCTTAAATGCCATGAAGACTGGAATCGAGATTGCTCCCCTAACATCACACAATATAGATGGCCACGTATACAGACCAATATCTCTAAAGTAATTATATCTGCCAGTCTGCTTCAAACACTATATATTTTCCACCATAGGGCTTTTATTACCCCTCTCATGCTTTTGAAAACAGAAATATCTCAAAATGACAAATGTTGGAGTTGTTTAAACCATCAAGGATCCTTTAAGCATATGATTTTTGAGTGCCATTATCTTGAAGCATATTGGAAAAAGATTGGAGAAATCCTAAGTAACATCTTCCAAACACCGGTAACTATTTCTGTGGATGTTTTATTTCAAGGTAGTGGACTGATCCAACCCATAATTGATAAAAATGAAGGTTATTTGTTTGATTTATTCCTTGCCAATGCCATCCCGACTATTACATCAAATTGGAAAAACTTTAAGGGCATACACTTTAAAATATGGTGGAATTCAGTTGGTAATATTCATAGGATGGAAAAATGCAATGCCGTTTCTCCACTCTTATTGCAAAAATATCTATTAAAATGGCAATCTTTCCTAGAATTCTTGAATAATGAAATACCTAGCTAAATAATAGAGATGGAAATTAGGCCTTATTAGTTTTTACACTTGTACTATACCACTCCATTTCTTACCCTCCCTATGTGAATGTTATTCCTGTAAGTCTTGTTTCGTCCATGGGGGTAATTCATGAAATAAATGAGTGCAGAAATTAGTGGTGCAAGATGGTGCAAGTGTGAAAAAGCTGGCGCACGTGTGCGAATCGCACGCGTGAGATTCTTGGAAGGCCCTGCGCGTGTTTTTCCCCGGATGTGCGCCAAACCTGCGCGTGGCGCACACGGGTGCACAAGTCACTGCAACATCCCAAATGCTGTGCGTGACGCGCACTGTGAAAGTGCACAATGTTAGCGCACACACCAAAAAGGGGGTGAAACACATAGAATCGGGAACAACGTGTGAAAATAAGGGTGTAACTGGCGAAGTACTGCTGGGAAATGCACAGAATGCTAAGACACATACGAATTCATGGAATGGAATAGGGGAAACACGTGCACGCCAAAAGATACGCACAGGCCTAAACACGTCCGCCACACAAAGGCAGGCGGAAGGGTCCCTGCGCAGTATAAAAGGGCGCACAAACAACAAACACGTATATACAGCTACGATGAATGTCCCATTCTCTGGCCCCTTTAGGAGAAATGACGTGTCACACAACGCTCAGGCATCCCAAAAAAGCAAGAAAAAGAGATACGCGAACCCTGTAGCCCACGTGCGTGTAAAAAAACACATGCCGTATGCTGTGGCAGTCAGGAACACAAAAAATGCATACGTGATAAACACGGAGGACAGTATGCCCAAATAAAAGGGGTACGCGACTAACAGGGTCACCCGCAGTAGGAACAATGGCGTGTGCGACTCACCGTCTGCCTTGCATGTAGAAGAAGAACGTGTAGCAAACACCCACGCCAAAAGAAGAAGTACGCACTGTAGCCGCTGTGAACTAATCACATGTGAACCCCAATGTCTGCAAAACACATGCACCGTGCCGAGGGAAACGCCCGTGCGCATGTTACGTCACCCACGGGCTGACGTAACATGTCTGTGGAGCTGCGTAGTGCAGAGGGCGTGGCTTGTGGAGCAGCAGGATCATATTTGGAGGAAGCAATGCTGTGACGTCAGCTATTCGACGTGCAAAGCAGATAAGGCACTGCTGTTGACTGGAAGCACGTTTGCTTCATAACACGGACAATTTATCCCTCACACAAGTAATATAAGCCCATAATGCAGTTTAATATATAAAAACAATTATGTTCAGAAACAATAAGGTACATTAATAGATAATACCATTTATGGAAAGCTAAGGAAAAGAAATTACGGAATCAAGTGCAGTTATTATCTTAATTCCATAATGGAGACATCATTCTGGATTAAATCTTTGCCTTGAAATGAGTATGTCTGAAAATATTAAACAAGGCAAACAAAACAAATAAATATCTGAAGAGCTTGAACACATGCAATGTACTTCTAGATATGTAAATGGAACATTCTTAGGCATAGCTAATTCTACTCTGCAATGCAAACTGATGATAAAAGTGTTGGAACTGCTCAAGTGTGCTAAATACCTGGAATACAGTGTTTCTGAAACATAATATTCTATGCCTGTATTGTCTACATTGCTCAAGGTTACACACACATATTGTAATTAGTGTGTAAAACAAGTCAAGACAAACTTGCTGATGCTTATATGGTGAGAGACTGATGTGAATGCTATATGTTTCTCACCAACCCACATTGCGAAGACTGTAAATTGAGACAACTTTACCGGACGTAATTTTATCAAACTCTTTGTGGAAGAAATCTATGTATCGAGTAATAAAGGGCTTTTCTGTGTTATTATGCAATCATAACCAAATAACCTTCTCAACTCTATTGGGGAAATTGTAGCCTCAAGTAATACTCGCAGTGTCTCAATATGACTTCAAAAAAGGGGCAATTTAAGGAGAATGCATCGTTACCTAATAGTAATGCCCCGAAGCGACAGAAGAGTGACTCTCCAGCGCCAAAGGAAGATTTACTAGACCGGTCATGCAGGTGCTTCTACTGGAAATTAAATTCCTTAAACCATTCATAGAAGCCACGATGTACAAATTCCAAATGCTTCACGATAAGTGGTCCACATTTGAAACCAGAATAAATGAAGTGGAAAAAAGTGTGAGCAATACTGAACATGTTGCAGGACGGGTGCAGTCCCTGGAAAATACAGTTTTATCCCTACAGAAACAAACAGAGAACCTAGAAAACAGGAATAGAAGGAACAACTCACATATAGTCGGTTTCCCAAAAAACATAGACAATGATAATCCAACCCAGTTCCTTTACCATATGCTTCGTGTACTTCTGGACCTTCCCACACCCCCACAATTCAATATCCAGAGAGCACGTTGTATTGGTCCCAGAAATGCATCTCGAAATATTCCAAGAACTCTGATCTTTGCTGTTCTAGATTACAACCACATCATGCTTATACTGGAGAAAGCCAAACAGAAGGCATCTCTGATATGGGAAGGTAAAAAGATTTTCATAACCCAAGATGTCTCCAATACCATAGCAGTGAGAAGGAAATAACTATCAACGTTCAGACCAGCACTAAGGCAGCGTAATGCCAGATATGGGATGATTCACACAGCATCCCTAAAAGTTACACTTAATGACCATTCATATACCTTTCAAGACCCGCTAGACTTATAAAATGTCATTCAAAACCACAGAAGGGAAGAGCTGGATACTACCAGACTGCATACTTGAAATGGAAGCTACGCACAGAATGTTCTGGTCTATAACATGTTTATTGTGCCAGAATGGTGCATGGAGTGACCCATTCGGATCTGGCTCTCCACCCCCTCACCTTTAATAGACTTCATAAGAACATGGTTTGGTATGGGTGTATCCTGTTAGCCACTACTCTTTTATGTACTAGTAGGTTGATATGCAAATTGCAAAACTCTGTGTTCTTCATGTTTTTCCCTCCCTCTCTCTATGTTTCATTCCCTTATGTGTGGTACTTCATTTGCCTATTACTATAAATACAAGATGGGTATATTATTTGCATTGTAACTAATGGCACTTAACGTTGTAACATGGAATGTTAAAGGATTACAAAATCCTGTTAAGAGACAAAAAATAATGTCACACCTGAATAGAATCAAACCATCTATCGCATGCATACACGAATCTCACTTCTCACAGAATGAAGCTGCCGAATTGAAAAGACTAAGGGTTGGTAAAGTTTTCTCTAGCGCAGCAGATGGGAAAAAGAATGGGGTTATCACCCTTATTAGCAAACATCTCCAATGTAAAGTAATATCTATGGAAATAGATGATTTTGGCAGATTGGTTTTGGTAAACTGCTCATTCACTCTATTGAATACTCCATCTTAAATGTATATGGTCCTACTAATGCAAACTCAGGATTTTGGACTTATTTAAGAAATCATATATCCAAATTGTGTCCCAAGAACCTAATAGTTTGTGGAGATGTTAATGAAATTATTGATCCCATCCTTGATATGTAAACAAATTTAAGATATAAAACTACCTGACCCACCTACAATTTGCCAATTTTGGGTCGGACCTAGGTCTCGTCGAAACCTGGTGCACTACCCATCCCTCAGATTTACACTATACCTTCTTCTCTCTCCCTCATAATTCCTTCTCAGGCATAGATTACATTTTTATATCTAAATATCTGACCAGTGGCCTATTAGATGCAAAGATAGAACCCATTGTTCTGTCTGACCATGCCCCTGTTTTAATCACTTCATCTAAAAATCAAAACACACTTAAATATGTCAGATGGAGACTCAGTTCAGCCCTCCTAAAAGATAAGGAGTGTGCTAAATCTGTGCACCAACAGCATTCATATTTCTTTGCAGAAAACTTATCTATAGATACATCAGTCCATAACAATTGGGACTGCTATAAAGCAGTTCTTAGAGGATATATAATAGTTTAGACGGCGGCTAAAAGGAAAATACTAAGAATCAGAAGATATGATCAAAGAATTCAAACTACTACAAGCACAATATATGCAGACTAACTCAAATCCTATTCAACAAAAACTCTTCAAACTCAAAATACAATACAATAACTTAACTACTGAGCACTCATGTGCAAATCTTGCAAAATATGAGTCAAATATATATCAATTCTCCAACAAATCTGGGAAAGCATTGGCATCATACCTCAAATTTAGGAAACTAAAGCAAGGATTACGGTCATAAAAGACCAAAATGCCAAAAGAGTCCTCACGGATAAAGACATTCTCCAAGTATTCTCAAAATTCTATAAAAATTGTATTAGACTGAAACCCCAAGTAGTAGCACACATGCATCACACTTTCTCAAAATTATAAATTGTAATTCATATTCTAATGCCAACCTCCAATCCCTAAACAACCCCTTATATTCAAGTGAAATCTTTGAAGCCATCAAAAATCTTAAAAAAGGTAAAGGCTCTGGTCCAGATGGATTCTCTATTGATTATTTCAGCCATTGTAAAGAAATATTGGTGCCCAAGCTTAATGAATTACATACAACCTTTATTAGTAATAAAAAAAGCCACTGGTTCCTTTTCTGAAGCAATGCTGATTGTATTTCTGAAACCCAAAAACAACCTTGAATTAGCCCAAAACTACAGCCCTATATCCTTAATTAATACTGATTGTAAGATATTTGCCAAAATGTTTGCCAATATACTTATTCTTCTTCTTCCAAATTTGATTAAGAATGATCAGGTGGGGTATGTTAAAGGTAGAACGTCCTCAGCAAACATTAGCCTATTCACTAATATTATTAGTATTATTCATAACTCCCCAAATCCATATGCAGCCATAGCACTAGATGCTGAAAAAGCGTTTGAAAGCATGGAATGTGATTATATGTTTCAAACTCTGACATGGCATGGGATACCTAATCCATATATATCAGTGATGAAGGTATTATATTCCAATCCTACAACTTCAATTTTGATAAATAACCAAATGTCCTCATTATTTCCTATTCATAGAGGTACTCACCAGGGATGCCCTTTTCCCCCTCTTTTATTTATATTAGCATTAGACCTGCTTTTAGAAGAAATTAGACAAGAAAATAACATAAAAGGTATTCAGTTTAAAGATATCAAGGTTAAAACAATGGCCTATGCTGATGATGTGTTACTCTTATTAAAAACAACAGATGTGTGTCTACAACATCTGAAATACATGTCATGCTACGACCTTGGAGGCTTTAGCATAGGTGGAAGTCTCAGCAGCATAGCGCAATACAGGCTTTCTGTCGAACTGAAGATGCGGTACAGTCCTCATCCGATATGGCCACCACTACTACAACAACACACTGTCCTGTAAGAATGCTCCGTTGTATCCGTCCTCTTTTGAACTCGCTGCTGTTTCATGCAGTCCCCTCGTAAAGCTTATCTACTTTGTACTTTCCTCCAGTGCTTGCCCGTCTTTTCCCAGACTGCTTTTCCCTTGTTTTCTGCCTTTGTTTGCTTTCTCTTGTCTAGCCGCTCTATGCAGACTTTCACCTGGCATCTCGTTTACCCTCCAGCTTTCACGTTCCTGTCTCCTTTGCGCAGGGCAGCTATTTCTTTCCAGCCATTTGGCCGCTAACTGTTTTTTCCTTTCCTGCTCTGTCAGTCATTTCAACTGATATTCTGACTATACTGTGCTTCCTTATCAATTGTGCTTCCTTGCACTCTATATTCTGAGATTGTACACACTCACTCCTCTTTGTATCCTTACCTGTCAGCCTTCTACTCGCTTACAAGCTTTTTCCCTACTTTACCTACCGGCTCCGGTTTTCTCTCTCCTCCTCCTGCATTCAGTCGGATCCTTTTCAACAGAAGTAAGTCACTGTGCCTTGGTCCGAGCTGTATAGCGCTTCCTCCCGGGATTCCTTCAAGGCACTCCTCATCTACCCCTTGGAGGGGTAGAGATTGTTCTCTGTCTGTTGGAAGTTTGAAGGAGCGTGCACGGTCTGTAGACTGTGATCAGAGACATTACCTATTGTCATCCATGCTACATCTAAAAATCAATAAAAGAGTGATATGTTGGAGACCATGACTATCTCTCGCCATTAAGTATATAGACCAGCTATTTCTACAGGGTACTCCACTGACATTTCATGAATTTACACCAAGATCCCCAGTTGCAAGGTGCTCCCTGGGATATACGTAAATCTAACAGATGCTATTATGGAAAACTATGAAGTGTTGGTGTTCATCTCTAATAGCTATCAAACACAAAGAATACTCCATTTATCTAACTCCAATGTTACAGCATTTATGATTTATAAAGTGTGTTCCACTACATCAACAGTTGAAGTTCTGCTTAAATGCCATGAAGACTGGAATCGAGATTGCTCCCCTAACATCACACAATATAGATGGCCACGTATACAGACCAATATCTCTAAAGTAATTATATCTGCCAGTCTGCTTCAAACACTATATATTTTCCACCATAGGGCTTTTATTACCCCTCTCATGCTTTTGAAAACAGAAATATCTCAAAATGACAAATGTTGGAGTTGTTTAAACCATCAAGGATCCTTTAAGCATATGATTTTTGAGTGCCATTATCTTGAAGCATATTGGAAAAAGATTGGAGAAATCCTAAGTAACATCTTCCAAACACCGGTAACTATTTCTGTGGATGTTTTATTTCAAGGTAGTGGACTGATCCAACCCATAATTGATAAAAATGAAGGTTATTTGTTTGATTTATTCCTTGCCAATGCCATCCCGACTATTACATCAAATTGGAAAAACTTTAAGGGCATACACTTTAAAATATGGTGGAATTCAGTTGGTAATATTCATAGGATGGAAAAATGCAATGCCGTTTCTCCACTCTTATTGCAAAAATATCTATTAAAATGGCAATCTTTCCTAGAATTCTTGAATAATGAAATACCTAGCTAAATAATAGAGATGGAAATTAGGCCTTATTAGTTTTTACACTTGTACTATACCACTCCATTTCTTACCCTCCCTATGTGAATGTTATTCCTGTAAGTCTTGTTTCGTCCATGGGGGTAATTCATGAAATAAATGAGTGCAGAAATTAGTGGTGCAAGATGGTGCAAGTGTGAAAAAGCTGGCGCACGTGTGCGAATCGCACGCGTGAGATTCTTGGAAGGCCCTGCGCGTGTTTTTCCCCGGATGTGCGCCAAACCTGCGCGTGGCGCACACGGGTGCACAAGTCACTGCAACATCCCAAATGCTGTGCGTGACGCGCACTGTGAAAGTGCACAATGTTAGCGCACACACCAAAAAGGGGGTGAAACACATAGAATCGGGAACAACGTGTGAAAATAAGGGTGTAACTGGCGAAGTACTGCTGGGAAATGCACAGAATGCTAAGACACATACGAATTCATGGAATGGAATAGGGGAAACACGTGCACGCCAAAAGATACGCACAGGCCTAAACACGTCCGCCACACAAAGGCAGGCGGAAGGGTCCCTGCGCAGTATAAAAGGGCGCACAAACAACAAACACGTATATACAGCTACGATGAATGTCCCATTCTCTGGCCCCTTTAGGAGAAATGACGTGTCACACAACGCTCAGGCATCCCAAAAAAGCAAGAAAAAGAGATACGCGAACCCTGTAGCCCACGTGCGTGTAAAAAAACACATGCCGTATGCTGTGGCAGTCAGGAACACAAAAAATGCATACGTGATAAACACGGAGGACAGTATGCCCAAATAAAAGGGGTACGCGACTAACAGGGTCACCCGCAGTAGGAACAATGGCGTGTGCGACTCACCGTCTGCCTTGCATGTAGAAGAAGAACGTGTAGCAAACACCCACGCCAAAAGAAGAAGTACGCACTGTAGCCGCTGTGAACTAATCACATGTGAACCCCAATGTCTGCAAAACACATGCACCGTGCCGAGGGAAACGCCCGTGCGCATGTTACGTCACCCACGGGCTTGCACGCTAAGGGCCTTTCCTCGGAATTCACACAAACATGCTGTTTTGCACGTGCCAAATCACTCCGTATCAATCTGGCCACGTGAAAACACATGGAAGGCCACGCTCCTATCCAGAAGGCTGAATTACTGCCCCCCAGAGCCCCAAACAGCCTCCCACGAGCCATCTGCTGCTGTCTGCCTGCCTGCTGCCACTGTGCCCTACCATTTGGTGACTGCACATCTGCCATCTGCAGGGGTCCAGTTGCTATGACCACCCCTGCTGGAATAGAAGACTCCCGACTGGTGTTCCATCACTCCACAGCCCTGCCCCAGAACCCAGTTGCCCACCCACACCTGCCTCGGGGGTTGCCATATCCGACACAACACCTTCTGGCACCAGTGGCAACCCCCCAGCAGAGAGGCAGAGGGCTACCAGCTTCAGTGAAAAGGAAGTTGGTATCCTAGTTCTGGGGCATTATGATGCCCTCTTCACACCATCGCGCGCCGACAAGGAAGGACGGAAGAGGATCTGGAAGGACATGGTGGGTGCCATCAACGCGGAGGGGGTGGCACCCCGCGACATCAAACACGTCCAGAAGTGCTGGGAGGACTACAAGTCCAGGACCCCCAAGAAGGCCCGGTGCCTCTTGGAAGCAGCGGATCCAGTGGGGCGCTGGGTCTAGCTTACCACCAAGCAGATGAAGGTCCTGGAGCACATTCACCCAGTGCTTCACCACCAGATCCTCAGGATGCAGGCCCGGCTGGAGTCGAGCAGTAAATGGCCATGCATTCACGTTTAGAAAAGGGCATGTTGCAGTGTGCCGGTAGTTAGCTACTTGGCTGCATGTGTGGCATGGGTCATGTTTGGATGTGTGTATTTGGATGTGTGTGTGCAGGGACATGATGGTGCTGCATGTGAGTCCTATCAAGCGTGACCCACATGGATGGTGTATGTTTTACAATGCATCATGCGGAGCAGCATGTGCAATGCACCCATGTATGCATGCCTGTGTCTGTACTTTGACATGTTTGGGGTGTGAGAGATATGTGCTGGTGTCATGGACATGCATGATGTACATGTCCCTGTGTCTAAGTAGTGTGTGCGCCATGGATGCATGACACATGTCTGTGATGATGTGTTGATTCACTGATACAGCCTAGTCATCCTTGTATCCACTGTGTCTTGGGGTATACAGGCCAGATGCATGACCCTCCGGTGATGTGTGTGCATGTGACTAGCAGGTCCCATGATGCATGTGAGTATCAGCCCACCATTGGATGAATCTACGGTGCCTTGGACATGGATGCCAATGTTTGTTGCATGTGCCATGCCTGTTCCTGCATGTGTGTTGCCTGCACTGACCCATTTGTGGTGGAGGGACATGACGGAAGTGACGTTTGACAGTGCTATTGCTTTGTGTCTAGGGGACTATTGTTTAGTACCCTGATGCTTGTGTTCAATGTCTCACTTTACACAGCGGCGAGTGAAGAAGAGGGTGGAGATGGCACTGTGGAGGAAAGCGGCAGGGATGCCTCCACCGGCTGGTGACGCAAGGCCCAGTCACGCTCCCAGGACATTACATCATCCGGGAGCGAGGGGACTGGAAGAGGCGGATGAGCCTCCACAGGGGCTTGCAACGGCAGAACGCACATGGGGCCTGGTGGGGGTGGTACCACTGGTGCAAGTGGTGCAGTCCAGGGGCAGGAGGCAGCACAGGACGCCGTGGAGGTGCCTGTGCATGTCTCTGTCCCTGACACTGTGAATGCATCACCATACACCAGCAGGGATGCACTGTCCCAGGACCGTCTGCTGGTAGGGCGGAGGTCCACGTCATCTGGCACTCCTCTACCGGCAGACGTGGGGACCCGTGACCGGATTGAGTCCATCCTGATTGGTGTCGCGTTGCGCAAATGTGACATTCGTGATGACATGCGTGCTTCCTTGGAGGGACCAAGCACGTCATCACGAAGAGCTATGTGCCAATGTGGCACAGTGGGGATGGACAGTGGTCGGGGGTTTCCTCCATGTGTCAGCCAGTCTTGCGGCCCTCTCCTCCGCTATGCACACTATACGCCATTCATTCTCCGTGCCGTCTTCTGCCCAGATGACACCAGGGCCCCCTGTGGATCTGCCCCAACCAATGCAACCAGCCTGGTGGAGATCCCATCCCTGCCACAGTCGGAAGTCGGAGGTCCAGCAGGGTTGGCCACCCCACCAACTGGACCCCAGCAGATGGAGGATGTGCCGGCATCATCGGGCAGGGCATGTGCACGACGGCGCTGGTGGATTCCATCAGCCCGGATGCCGTTGTGGTGGCAGAGGCAGTTGCGTCGGAGGCAGCAGCAGGCTCAGCGTGGGAGGCCTCATGCCTTGGGCCATCAACACCCCCGGGGCAGGTATCGGTTGAGGGGCAGGAGGACCCAGGACTGGGAGTGTCTTCCGTGTGGCAGCAGTTGGGCCGGCAAATAGATACAGAGAGGCGGCGGCCAGAGAGGGCACGGCTCACTATGGTCAGGATGGAGTACTCCATGCGCGAGGCATTGAGGTGGGCTGAGTGCCTCGATGCAACTCACAGGGAGTTGGAGGAGGCCATGGATGCATCTCTGCGAGACCTCAAGGCCAGGGAAGAGGTCTGCCTGCAGAGCATCGACGTAGAGATCGATGATGCCCTGGCCCGGACCATCAACAAGTGAGCCGTTGGACTTGCCCGCCGCGTTTGTACATAGTTCTTTAGGGTTAGGTTTCCTTTGTTTGTTCTTTTTATTTGGAGTTAATGGACTTTGCGCCACCTTATGTATATAGTTTTTCATTCATAGGACATTTTTGTAGGTTTCCTTTTGTTTTGGGATCATGGACCCTTTGGACTTGAATTGTATATAGTTGAAGACTTGTACATACTTTCTTTTTTGACATTTTCCATGGATCAATGGTTTTCTTTTTTTGGATTATTTTTTTCTTACTGACATTGGCAATGGACCATTTTTCTTTTTTCATGCCGTGGATTTTTGTTTCTGATTGGATTTTCTGGGTTTTTTTTGGTAATATCTGCCATTGTTTATTGATTTTCAAGTTTGAATTTCTTTATGTTATTTCTTTATGTTTTTAATACATTTATTCTAACTTCATGATTGGTGTTGTGTACTATCATTGGTTTTGTGCATGTCTCAATGAACATTGCCTCAGTCATGTGTTGCCACTGTGTGGCTTTATTGTGCCTTTATGCATGGGCATGGTGGTTCTTTTATGACTGTCATGGCATGGGAAATTTGGGAGTGGGTGCAGTGGATGGTTGCATGCTTGTACTGGGGGGGTAAGGGGATTTGGGTTGGCATTAGGGGCATGGGTCTGTTTTGTTAGGACATGTCATTTGGTGGGCCATGTGTGGGGGCCTGCTGGCAGGTGCCCGTCAATGGGGGTGTGTGGCGGGTGTGGGGGGGACATGAGTTGGGGCCTGCTGGCAGGTGCCCGTCAATGGGGGTGGGTGGGAGACATGTGTCAGTGTGCCTGAGTGCATGGTGCCATGTGGCCTGCCTGTGGGGCATGGTCTAGTGTGATAGGCTGCCTGTGGGACATGCTCTGGGATGATGGGCTGCCTGGGGGGCATGGGGTGGGGGGGCACACCCGGGAGGGCACACACTGCCAAATCGCGTGTTCAAGTCCATGCACAACCCCGGAATACGCGCAGGCAGCCCATCCACCCTCCCCATGGCTTGCAGGCAGCCCATCACCCCAGTTCATGGGCCGCAGGCAGCCCATCACCCCTGGGAATGGCCCGCAGGCAGGCCCCTCCACAGGGTGGACTTTTTCCACGTATTTTACCTGACGCAGTGGGGTACGTGTGTTCCCAGGGGTACGCGTTTACTTTCACATGCGTTTTCGCTGGCGCGAGTGGGTACTTGTATTCCGGGGGTGTGCGTGGACTTTCACACGAGATTTTGCTAGCGCGAACGGGGTACGCATATTCCAAAGGGTGCATGGGGAGTTTTACATGCATTTTCACTGGCGCGAGCGGGGTACGTTTATTCCGGGGGTGTGCGTGGACTTTCACACGAGATATAATGCGAATGGGGTACACATATTCTGAGGGGTCAGCGGGGAATTTTACACGCATTTTCGCATGCGTGAGTGTGGTATGTGTATTCTGGGGGTGCATGTGGACTTTCACATGTGATTTGGCTAGCGCAAGTGGAGTACGCATATTCCGGGGGTGCACGTGGACTTTCACACGTGATTTTGCTGGCCTACGTGTATTCTGGCGGTGCACATGGACTTTCACACATGATTTTGCTGGCCTACATGTATTCTGGGGGTGCACGTAAACTTTCACATGCTATTTTGCTAGCTTACATGTATTCTGAGAGGTGCACAGGGAATTTTACACGCATTTTGACTGGCACGAGCGGGGTACGTGTATTCCGGGGGTGCTCGTGGACTTTCACATGCGATTTCGCTAGCGCGAGCGGGGTACGCGTATTCCGAGGGGTGCACAGGGAGTTTTACACACGATTTCGCTTGTGCAAGCGGGGTACGTATATACCGAGGGGTACACGGGGAGTTTTACACATGTTTTCACTGGCACGAGCAGGGTACGTGTATTCCGGGGGTGCGCGTGGACTTTCACACACGTTTTCGCTAGCGCGAGCGGGGTACACATATTCCGAGGGGTGCGTGGGGAGTTTTACACATGTTTTCAATGGCGCAAGCGGGGTACGTGTCTTCCGGGGGTGCGCGTGGACTTTCACACGTGATTTCACTAGCACGAGTGGGGTACACGTATTCCGGGGGTGTGCATGGACTTTCACATGCGATTTCGCTAGTGCAAGCGGGGTACGCGTATTCCGAGGGGTGCACAGGGAGTTTTACACGCGTTTTCGCATTTGGGGGGCTGTATGTTGGTCCACTGACCTTTGCGCCATGTAGGGGATTTGTGCAATGTTTTTCTTGCACAGGGCGGGGTTGGGGGCATAACTGGAGCTGCTGCAGGGTCACTGCGCCACTCCGCGCCACGGCTGGTTATGGGTGTAAGTACCCATGAATACTCTGTGCGCTAAAATGGGTTTTGGTGCACGCGGCTGGCGCAGACTGGCACACGTTCCCTCTGTGCGCCGGCCGCGTGTGCCACACGTGTGCTAAATTGTATGAATTACCCCCCATATGTTATAACTTACAAATATGATATATAACTAGTAGATTATTAAAACTGCATTCTATGCATTAAAATATAATATTATACTAATGATATAAGGTTCTATTGTTACTCAATGAAATGTTAAATTAACGTTCCATTATATAGCCATGTGTGGCATTGTAATATTACATCTGCTGTTTTAAAAATAGTATACAAATCTTATATATCCAATGGAGTCAATAAAATACTTAAACACTAAAAAAAGGCCTATATAGTCCATTATTGTCCTGTACTCCTTCGAAATGGTACATTTATACCCCTCGTGTCATATGCTTTGACAACGTATATATATCAAGTTCTGTAATCTGTGAGTATATTGCCCTTGTTATAAATTTGGTGGTGATGATAAAAAGTTTAATGTAAACCTGCGTTTACCACTTGCCTGATTATAGGCCCCAAGACCTTGTTCATCAGATGGTAACAGGCAAAGTCCCCTGGTAACAGGCCTGCTACCATTTGATAAAGAACGTCTTTCAAACATTCGAAAGTTCATTTTCCATAACAGCTCTAATTCTGTTAGTCCAATAAAAGTTATCAAACCTCGGCATTTTGCAATTTTTTTTAACAATAGGAACATTTATCCAGTTATTCTAAAATATAATCTTGCAAATAACCAGTCAACCTCATTCAATGTGTCGTGGAAGTATGTATAAGCGTGGGCCTGGCATGTGAAAGTGATGTCTCTACTTGTGTAGTGGGGTACCCCGTGCACCTCATTCATGTCATGGACACTTACAGAACGTTGAATGCCATCAGCCAAGTTGGGCTGGTTTCTGCCAGTCACGTAGTTAGCATCCCTCTTGCCACTGCTATTGGTCACAGATAAGGGATATTTAGTGACATTGCTAATTTCTGCCTCTGTAGCACCACTCAAGCTTCTTTCACTGTTCCCATCCAATATGTCATCACTACAATTGCAACCTTCCACTAAGGTATCTTGAAAATCTTGAAACCACTGAACACCAGTTCCAATTTAACAACGTCACTGAGTTACCAGACATTCCCAAAGTGTGCTTGGGGTCAATGAAATGTGTAAGCCTTGTGTTTAATATGCCAGCCTTACACACTTTGACTATCTCTCCCTCCCACAATCTATTTTTCATGTATCATCTCTTGTCATGCCTCTTCTTATTCTGTGACTTTGAGCACTCCAGATTCATTTTAACACTCTGGTGGCCATGGGTATCACAGGCCTCATCCACATGTCACAATGTTGAACTAGCCCTGCATCCCGGAAACACTGTGCAGTGTGGGACAATGGGATCACAGCATTTATCACACATCACAACCTATATCACAGCCCCTTTCTACTTCCGATTGCAAACTCTCTATGACCATTTTTTTGATGCCTTCAGTCAGTCCACTGCCTTGCAGATTATAAAGTATTTTATCCCAAACCTGGTCAACATTACTTAAATCTCCTGCGAAATTAACTGCACTCCACTGTCATTACCACGCTCTTATATAAATCCCTCTTTCTGGGGAATATCTCTCAAACAATCCATGACTGTGGCAGTATTGGATTCCCTCACAAAGGTCTTTTCTTTTTCTTTTTTGTGTAACGGTTTATTGAGAGGCCACCCTAGACACATGGAGTTCCTTCCCTCTTCAAGCTAAGTGTCACACAATAAACAGTTAATTTTGGTTCTTTTCATTCAGCCCTATGTCCAGTTCATCTAATACCCCTTGGATCCCTCCCTCTAAGCTACCAATGAGCCAAGAACCAGGCCAGTATACAGGAATATATTTGTATTTATTTAAATGAGACATCACACTAAACTTCACACACCACCTTCTTTGAGGCTCACCATTAACGTCTCAAATTTTGGTTTAAAATAAACACAGGGTGATTCAGCAGTTTGTTTTTAGTCCCCCCTACTTGGGTCTGGGTTGGGGAAGATTGACCTAAAAATGAGGGTGATTGACGAATTGGGGATTTCAGACCCCCCTCTGCTTCAAGGCCTGTGTTGAGGAATCTGGACAAAAAGATTGGCTTGATTTAAGAACAAAGATACCCCTCTTCCTTAAAGAAGTTGGTGTCAACAGAACAAAAAGGATTGCCCAGGTAAATTATAGGCTATCGTGTTTCAGTATGCACTGGGGAGTGAGCTTTGATATTTTCAAATGTTTACAAAAAACACCCTGTAGTATTAATATTTAAATACAGATTTGTGTTTTGGGATATTTGTCGGTACAACTTCTCCTGTTGGCGACCAAGATGGGTTTAATTTGGCCTCTCAGCCGTGTCGCATCCTATGTGGCACTCGTTGGAGGAACCAATCCCCTACCTCCTTGGTTACTGATATGAATAGATAATCTGCCACTCAAGAATTGCGCCACACTTGTTAGTTCAATATTTTTAATAGAACATTTCTTTTTATTCCTTATTTGCCCTTTAAATTCTTGTTAACACGTGTTTCGGCTACTCAAGAGCCTTTCTCAAAACAAAACAGGGCTTGATTAGGTACATGTCATATTCCGTTAATTCCATAAGTCCCGGGTAAATCCCTGCAGCTTAGTAACAATCCGTCTCCTCGCGTCGGCCTCGAACAGAAATGATATCATATCAAGGCCAGCAGATTCCCTCACCTGCAAAGTGTTCACTTCTACTTACACAGAAAACCTCTGTTTAAAATTCAGGAAAGCCAGCTACATTTCAGTTCCCCTGAAATATGGCAGGGGTCTGGTCACCACACTCTCAAGGATGGCCCCAGCCCTCCAACATAGGATCCAGTCAGCTTTTAGGCCTTGCCAGAAATAGAAGGCTCCACCAAGATGCACTCTTGGCAATCTCCTCTGGTGTTTCCCTGTAGCTGTCAGATGGTACGTTTCAGCAGCTCTGTCCCTTCCTCATAGTGCATTACACCTTATATAGCACCGATAACATCACCAAAATCTTGGTGGAGTTCTGAGTCTAGAAATTACCCACCCATAGTATAGGCGATATATTTTGTTGGCCGAAAACCAACCACATCATATGTTCAGCATTATTGGTACAGACTCATGAGCATAGCCAAAGAGCGTCCATTTTGAAGGAATAGAATTCGCCATTTTGAGTAACTTTCGCTTTCTTGCTTTTCTGTTCAAACTGATTTGCTGTAAGTGAATTCTATTTTGTTCTTGCTCATGCATAGAGCAAGGCCACAAATTACATGTTGAAACACAGTCCAGACAACCCAGACAGCAATGCCCCGGTCGCCTCCCTCACAAGTCATTGGAAGTAAGGAACAAGGCATTTAATCACTACGCAGGTGCCAGCTAGTGCTGTTGGTGTGACAGGAATGGGAGAAAGGAACAATTAATGGCTTGAATTATGCTCTCTTTTGCTCTCTTTTGCGCCCCCCCTTCTTTGAGCCCCTGTAGATCGAGTTGACCCCTAGCACACAAATAGAAACTAGAAGATAGTGAGGCCTGGAATGTGTCTCTCCCCTGCACGCAGCTTGCTTGAAAGAACAAGGGCATTATGTTCCCTAAAACAAAGAACGGTGTCTGCACCATCGCAAATTGCAAACTGTTGCTGAATAGATGTCTGAAGGGTGTCATATTCGTCATAATTGTCAATCATCAAAATCATTGCAAAGAAAGATACATTATGGGCAGTTTTGAATATGTCATTACTGATTAAGATGACCCTTCTGTATACATGTAACTGTTGTAGAATGCCCGCTCTCTTGCATCCCACGAGGTCTAGGTAACACACGTAGCAGGACGTGAGACCCAGTCGGCCGACTGAAACTATTTGCTTTGCAATAAACCCTAGATTTTGGGATTGAACCTTGTGTCTGATGTCAATTTGTGTGTGGTGATTGTGCCTTGTTTCCATCCGCGAGGGTCCCCTATGGGCCCCATCAAATTGGTGCCCAAACAGGGACCCTCCCCCACTTGCTCCATCATATACATTGTAATTTAAGGAAGGTGAGAGGAGAAAATGAAGCAAGGACGAGAAGGTCGAGCCGGGATCGAGAGGTGTTCGGGGCACCCCGGTGAAAGTGATGAGGGACTCCTTTGCAGGTCTGTCCACAACTGATCCCTGATTGATGCATCCGGCCAGAGAGCAAGGAGGCGAGGGTCCCGAAATGAGGCAGAGTGAGCCAAGATACGCAGGCATGACGATTCTTGGTTGCGTCAGTATACAGACGAATTGCGTCTTGAAAGACGACTTGGTTGATCAGGTGAGTCGTACCCTGATTCTAAATAATCCTGATATTGGTTGAGGGTTGCTCTTGCAAGATCAAACACCCGGGGAAAGGTTAAAACATGCCTGGGGTATTGTCTTCCTGTTTAGTGGGATTTTTCCACTGCGGTAGACAATCTTTGGAAACTGGCCAGGCTGCGCCACCTGTAGGGTCGCCGGCATATGATATGTATGTGAAGTATGGTGTAGGGGCAATAATGTTTTGCAAAATTTGGAAGAGGCAAACCAGACACAAAGAAGATCTACAATGGCCAAAACATGGGAGTTATGAGATTGCGAGGATATACTATTTGGAATCAATATTGCTGAAAAAGAAAGCGCGCCCTGCGACGTTTGACGTCATTAGAGACTGGAGGAAGGAAGCGATGCTCCGCTTGAGAAGCAGGGAGAAAAATGCGCGCAGGCACAAGTCAAGAATAGAGAGAGTGAAAGAACAGGATGAAAAGGAGCGGGATGAGAATATAAAAAAGATAGGTGTTCAGATGGAGGTAGACAAAATATACCCTCAACAAGAATTGCATTCATCAGATGAACTAATCAATAAGATATTAACCGATACGAGACAAGAGTGCCCTAAGAGTAGAGTTGATAAAATTGCATTAACGCCCATTGCCCAACCCATTCCTGTTACAGAGACATCATTACAGTTGCAGACCGTGTAGCCGCAGCAACCACTCCCCCTTCTGCACCGGCCCCTCCCCTCCGAGACACCCTCATTCCCCCTCCACCTGTTGAACTTGAATCCACTGTAACAAGAGAAGACGGTATGGGAAGAGAGGAGACGGTACAAAGTGAGGGTACTAGAATAACCCATAGTGCGGTCAGCAGAGGGAGAAGAAAGGAGTTAAAAGAACAGGCAGAAATGTATATAGATGGAAACGATGAGACATCAATGTTGGATTCAATGTATGATTTCAGAAAGACGAGTGAAAAACAGGTATTGTTGAAATGCATGGGAGAATATTTAATGGAGAGATGGAAGCAGTTGATTGGAATGGTACCGCCGCAGGAGTTGTGAGATTTGAATGCATTTGCACGGTTGAGAGAAAGATATGTATAAATAAAGGTATCAGGTAATATTACCGCCACCAAAAATATCGCCGTACATATGGTCGCCGGGAACGGCCATAGGCGATATTTTTGGTGGGGATAATTTATGGGGTAGATGGGTGAGGGGGTTGCGGGGGTGTCCCTGCTCCCTTTAAAAATATATGGGGGTTGTGGGGGTGTCCCCCGCAGGTTCCATGGGGTAATATCGGCGCAAATATATGGCGACATTTTTGTATGGCAATATTTTTGCAGCGATATTATCACATGGAACCAAAATGAAGGAACATGTAGATAGGCTTTTTGAGTATAAAAATGAAGTTCATGAAGCATATGCTGAAATGTTTTCTATGCCAGGGTTTAGGAATAAAGACATAAGAAGGGAAAGACGATACCATATGTGCAGCAGCGATTTCTTCCGCCGTCAAGACAGGCTAGTGAGAAAATGAAAATATGTACATGAGAGGCGCTCAACTGGATTACAGATGCTTGTATTCCCACGATGGAAGTGCACGAAATATTTGATCAACATACATTACCTATGAAGAGAAAAGCACTGCAGGTGATGGTTGAATATTTGCAGGATAGAGATATAGAAAATAAACAATTTAGCCCCCCCAAATTAATGGCAGTGTATAGGAGAGCTATACTGGAGAAACAGCCTTATCCCTTGATTTAGCAATAGTGTTGCATATGAGGGAGGGGGGACGAAAAGTGAGTGCGATATTTCCCATGAGGGAAGTTCCATCTACTTTTGTGCCGAAAGTAGAAATTCCTGCAAAATGGTGATCAACCAGCACAGGTAACGGAAGCACATTATACAGCACAGTACGTACATGTTCCTTTCTTAAAACAAGAGGTGAATAATATAAAACAGTCGATCCCTGATTTGAGAAAAAACCCGGTGGGATTCTATAAAGAAAAAGAGTACTATTTTAAATCGTCCATTTTTACTATGAACGATATTGACCTAATCTTCCCAGTTATTTTAGCAGCAGACATATGGAAGCAAATAAATAAAGTAGACGATCAGGATAATTTTGGTGACACATGGGAGCGTCTAACAACAGAGGATGCGAACAGGAAAGCAGGCGAGAAACCATCGCCAAATATGGCAGCATTACCAGGGTGCATAATTCAAAGGTTGAAGGAGATAGTTCCAGAAAAAAGAATTGTATGGGACAAATTAACTGCATGTGTTCAAGGCAAAGATGAGTTAGCAACAGACTATTTCAAGAGATTTGAGGAAGTGTTTACAGATTTCAGTGGGCAGGATGTAAGCACGGAGGCAGGGAAAAGACTATTTGTTGATAAATATGTAAGGGAATTAGTACCTCCAATTCAAAACTTGATAATAATGTCTGAAAGTGCATGGCACGCAAAAACGAGTGAGGTATTACATATGGCTCAGTACTATGAGAATAAAGTTAATACAGAGAAAGAGAAAGAGGTGAAAGATAGGGTAGAATTGAAAACAAGAGTGTTACTTCAGCAGGTAGCAGGTCACAATAAAGGAAGAGGAAATGCGCAAGGGAGAGGAAGTAATTCCAACATGCATGGGGGTCCTTTGGGATCAAATCAGTGTGCATATTGTAAGGAAGAGGGTCACTGGGGAGCGCAATGTCCACAGTTACAAAATAGAAATGGGTATGTCAGAGAAGACAGCACAGAGGTCACCCGGGAACAAATGGACAGAATAGGAATAATAATATGCAGCAAAATCAGAATAATCAAGGAAATGGCAATCAGAAACAGAACCCAGATCAGAGTCAGACTCCTTATTTCCAAAATCAAAGTGAGCGCAATAGAGGCAGGGGTGGAAATATTTTTGATACACAGCCAAATACATACTATTCTGGTGACCACACATCGGATGATCTATTATTTCCCCAATAGGGCAGCCCAAGACAGGGGTCGGAACAAGTGTCTATTCCCGTGAATCAAAAAGGACCCTACGTAGAAATGAAAGTCGGGAATAGAGAGCACAGCTTTCTCGTAGACACAGGTGCACAAAAGTGCTCAATAGACCACCACTTGGTTCCGGAAATACCACTGTCAGGGCAGAAGAATGTTTCAGTAGGGTTTGCAGGCACCCCAGTGACTAATCCCGTATCCCAATCAGTACCAGTAACACTAGGCCGGTTTACCGAATATTGTCAATTTTTATTGACACAGAATTGTGGTGAGAATCTGTTAAGTTTAAAGTTGTTGAAAAAATTAAGTGTGATTATCCATTGCACTCCTGATGGAGTGTTCCTGACAATATAACCACAGAATATACCAGTGTCCGAGTTCTTGTCCAAACCTCTGTCAGGAGAGTTAAGTGAAGTACCGACTTGTATATGGGCAGTGAATGACAATGATGTGGGATGTTTGAAGATAGAACCAGTGAAAATTGTTTTGAAAGAAGGAGTAACATTGCCACATATTCCTCAGTATAAGATTTCAGTGGAGGGCGGGAAAGCATTGAAAAGTATTGTCTCAGATTTGGTAAAAAGAAATGTAATTGAAGAAATTGCGGGTAGCACATGTAACAGTCCCATTCTTCCGGTGTATAAGAAAGGAGGTAATGAGATACCGTACTGTTTCATAATTGATTTACGCACATTGAACAAAGTGGTTAATCCTCAGTTCCCATTGGTCCCAGACATCACCACAAGTCTGACAATGATACCTGCCTTGGCATCATATTTTAGCGTGATTGGCCTTAAGAATGCATTTTTTAGCATTTCAGTACACCAGGATAGCACATATTTGTTTGCTTTCACATTAGGGGGACGGTCATTTACGTTCACACGAATTCCACAAGGCTATACAGAGAGTCCAAGTATCTACAGCAAAGCATTGAAAGAACAATTAGATATGCTAGAACTACCAGCGGGTTGTGTATTATTGCAGTACATAGACGATTTGTTAATTGCTCCTGATACAGAGGAGATTTGTAAGAAAGGTACCATTTTGTTATTGTCACATTTAGCAGTACATGGCCATAAAGCAAGTTTGAAAAAATTGCAATATTGTCGAAAGGAGGTAACTTATTTGGGCTACCTACTTTCGAGAGAGGGGAGAAGACTGACACCAGAAAGGATAGAAAGTATCTCTGGTATGCCTATTCCAAAAATGCAGAAAGGAGTCAGAGCCATAATAGGCATGGCTTCCTATTGCCGTCAGTGGATAGCAAACTTCGCGATGATTGTAAAACCAATGGTGGCATTAACGAAGAAGGATGCTGTGATGCCTTTGGAATGGAATGAAGAATGGCAGAAAGCATTTGATCTGCTCAAAACTGTATTGTGCTCTGCCCCAGTTTTGGGCACACCAAACTATGAAAACATTTTCAGATTATTCGTGCATGAGAAAAAAAGCTGTGCGCTGGCTGTCTTAATGCAGGAACAAGGCGGAAGAAATAGACCATGCGGTTATTTTTCTTCCGCACTGGACCCTGTAGCATGCGCTTTGCCACGTTGTTTGGGAGCTGTTGCAGCGGCTGCCACATGAGTGAAACAAACTGAAGGAATGGTGTTGGGGCACACCTTAATTTTAATGGTGCCACATGCCATAGACGTTCTATTAAATAGAACGCAGACGCAACACCTCACATCCGCTAGATTGACTAGATATGAAATTGTCCTATTTGCACCACACATTCAAATTATGAAGTGTAGCGCTTTGAATCCTGCAGAATTAATGCCACTGCCCAGTGGAGAAATAAGGCAGAATGAATCACCCCCCCCCGTGATTGTTTAATGGTTACTGAGGAAGAAACGAAAGGAAGAGTAGACTTAACAGACACCCCACAGAAAGGGCCAGAGGGAGAACTGTTTTGTGAGGGCTCTAGCTTTAAATTACCTGATGGCACATCTACTTCTGCCTATGCCATTACGACACAAAAATGTATTGTAGAGAGTAAAAGAATCCCCTACAACTCCGCACAAGCTGCGGAGATAATAGCGTTAACCAGAGCATGTGAAATCTCTGAAAATCTGAGTGTAAATATATATACTGACAGTCAATACGCCTTCGGGGTAGTACATAATTTTGGTCGACTTTGGGTTGAGAGGGGTTTCTTGACATCACATGGAACCAGAATTCAACATGGCCCTTTGATAGTACGATTACTGTCTGATTTTGATTTGATTTGATTTGATTTGATTTGATTTGATTTGATTTGATTTGATTCTATTTATAAAGCGCAAAAAACCAGGCCCAGGGGCAATTGGGTGCATACTCTTAAACATGTTACAAAAAGCAGTAGTTACAGAAGTTACAAAAATATACAGCATATATACATGTACATACCCTTAAACATGTTACAAAAAGCAGTAGTTACAGTGAGTTACAAAAATATACAGCATATATACATGTACCGAAGGGTACCATTAACAGCGTATAATACAGGGACAGAGCAGAGAGAAAATATATATTCAGTTCTGTACCCCACATGGAGTCTGGACTGTGTCAAGGTCTCATGAGTCTTGGGAGAGCAGCCATGTTTTAGCATTGTTCTTGAAGGAGTGGAATGATGGTTCAATTCTGATAGGTGTGGGCAAGGTGTTCCAGAGTTTGGAGGCCAGGACGGGGAAGCTCACCCCACCAGCTTTTTGGAGTTTGCATCTAGGCACGATGAGGCTGTGAGTTTGGGCTGCTCTGGTAGGTCGAGTGGAGGTGTGGCGTGAGAAGCGAGTGGACAGGTAAGGTGGGGCGTTGTTGTTCAGACATTTGTGAGTCAAAGCTAGGGTTTTCAGGGCAATTCTCTGTTTTAACGGGAGCCAGCGTAAGTCCAATCTGACGGAGGAGATATGAGAGTGTCTCGGGATGTTTAAGGCTGCCCTTAAGGCATTATTTTGTACAGTTTGCAATTTATTAAGGTTAGATTGACTGGTCCCTAGGTAGAGAGCACTACAGTAGTCGATTTTGGCCATAACAAGAGTTCTCGCGAGTGTGATACAGTTGGTGGAGTTTAGGAAGGGTCTACAGGCAGTGATAAGTTTGCAGGTATAGGCCGAAGCTGACCTAACTGCATTTATTTGTCTGTTCAGAGAAAGCAAGGAGTCAAGATAGACCCCTAGCGTCTTAATATCTTTGGAGACTTTAATGTCATTGCCGTCAATAATGAAGGACTTGTAGATTTGGTCTAGTTTGTTGAGCCGATGATTTGATCCTAACAGTAAGAGCTCAGTCTTATCATTGTTAAGGCAAAGTTTGTGCTGTGTCATCCAGGCCTGAATGACCGAGTAAACATCGTTAAGGGCTTTGGTGTCAGCTGTGTAGTCTCCTGTGATAGGGATGAGTATCTGGGTGTCATCCGTGTAGTTAGTGTAGGAGACAACCAGATAGTCAAGCACATCGAAGAGGGGCTTGGTGAATACGTTATACAACGTAGGGGATACACACGAGCCTTGAGGAACGCCACAGTGAATGGGGGAGGGATCCGCTGATGCCAGCAGTGAGAAGACCCTCATGGATCTATTGCTCAGGAATGAGTGGATCCAGGCATTGGCATAGTCGGAGAAGTGGGCTGCGGATTTGAGATGCTGGCAGAGTATTTGGTGGTTGACCAGATCAAAAGCCGCAGAGAGATCGAGGAGAAAGAGAAGAGATTGCTTCCCATTGTCCTTCAGTGACTCCATCTGAGTCGATCAGAGCTGACTCCGTGCCATGTTTAGGGCGGAACCCTGATTGTCTTAAACCCAGGAGATTGTTTAGTTCGAGGTAATTCTGAATCTGCAGGTAGGCTGGGCGGTCCAGGATCTTGAGCAGGAATGGGACTGTAGTGATAGGTCTGAAGTTAGTTGGGATATTAGGGTCAAGGGAGGGTTTTTTGAGGAGTGGGATAACCCATGCATCCTTTAGGTTGTCGGGGACAATACCCGTCTTGAAAGAAGCATTTATGAATGCTGTAATGAACGGGGCTAGCTCATGAGATGCTTCCTTGATAATAGATGCTGGGCAGGGGTCGCCTTGGCAATTGGAAGGTTTTAAATTGTTTATGTTTTCTACTTCGAGAGTAGTGAGTGGGGAGAAGGAGAAAGGTTTATGCGGATAGGTTAAATGTGTATTAAGTGTAGGTGTGGTCGGAGGTTGGTCAAGCTGTAGGGATTTCTGTTTGTCCCTGATTTTAGATTGGAGGGTAGCAATTTTACCCAGGAGTGCTGACTGAATATTGGTGCACCAAGTTTTGTCTTTGGAGCAAGAGTCAGGGGGGGGCTGCAGGTGTCTCGAGTTCCTTAAGGATATTAAAGAGTTCCTTAGTATTGGACTGGGCTGACATAATGCGGTTACTATAAGAATCTTTTTTTGCCTGGAGTACAGCTTCTTTATAGTTAAGGGTGGCTATCAGAAGACTGTCCTTGTGGGAGTCGGAGTGGTGACTTCTCCAGCGTGACTCTGCTGAGTGTTTCTCTTTGCGTAACACTCTAAGCTGGGGAGTAAACCATGAGTTAAGATGTGCTCGTTGTTTGGGTTTCCTCAGTTTGAGCGGGGCGATAGAGTTGATGGCTGCAAGCAGTGACTGGTTATACATGTCGGCTAGGTTGGTGGGGTCTGAGCAAGTGTCAGGAGCGTTATTTAGTGTGGGAAGGATAAGGGGGAGTATTTTATCTGTCGTAATGTTTTTTTATTTCTAGTGAGGGTGGCTGGGGCGACCAAAGGCCTGGGTGGTGGGGCTGCTTCAATGCTGAAAGTGATGACATGGTGGTCAGACCACAAGCAAGGGGCGTTGGAGATTACGCTAATGTTGCAATTGGTGTCACTAAACCAGTCAAGGGATCGCCCTTTAATGTGGGTGGGTTCCTGTATGTGGTGAGTGAAACCTAAATCTGTTAAGGTATTAACTAGGTCGAGGGCCGCAGGATCATTAGGGTCTTGGTGTCCTAGATTGAGGTCGCCAAGAATGATGGTTTGGGAGTTGGATTTAGCATTGTTGAGTACTAACGTAGAGATATCATCCACAAAGGATGTGGGTGGACCAGGAGGTCTGTATATTAGGTGGATGGTAGCCGTTTGGTTAGCTGAGAGTCCAAGCTTGACAGAGAGTAACTCTGCAGTTTCCACCTTAGTGATTGGGATGGTTCTAAGTCCTAATGAGTTTCTACCGATGAAAGCAATTCCTCCACCTCTCGAGGTGCAATCACATCTGATGATGGAGTAATCAGTGGGGATGGCCAATGAGAGTGCCGGGCCGGAAGCCGCGTGCAGCCAGGTCCTGGTGATGGCGATGAAGTCGAGTTCCTGAGTTTTGATAAGATCAGCAATGTCCAGAGCGTGTGCAGCTTGGGATCTTGCGTTAATCAGGGCAGCTTTAATTAAACCAACGTTGTTTGATGAAGCTGTGATGGTTTGAGTGTGATGGGGCATGGGTGAGGTGGCCGTTTGTGGAGGCGGGCTGTGCGTATGAGTTTTGAGGTATGGGCTCAGGTACATGGGGTGTCCCTTCTTACCCATAAGTCTAGATCCTCATCTTAGGTTTCTAAGAGTGATAGGACCTGGTTGGTTAGGTGAGGGTTTTTTGGCTAAATGGTCGAGCCATAGGGCCGGATCGTTGAGGTAGATGTTGTGGTATTGAGGTGCAGTAATTTGGTAGGTATCAGGAGATCTGTGAGAGGTAGCCTTGGATGAGGTGTGCAAGGAGCTAGGTGCAGCTAAATCGGGAGGTGGTAGGTGTGATGACCTGGTAATTGAACACACTGAGAGTAGTACTTGTAATGAGGAGAGCAGTGACCTTAGGGAGGACCAGCGTGGTAGCATGTTACCGAGATTAGAGAGGAAGGGCCGCTGGGTCTGTGAGGCAGTTATAGGTAAGCATTAGAGGCACTATTTGGCTAGGCAGTGCGTGCTCTGTACGAGCAATGCAGGATAATGAGTTTAAGACAGGTTATGTCTACTTATTCAGAGTCAAGCAATGGGGGTACATCAGATCAGGGTACACAGGCAAAGCAAATACCAAAGCTTGCATATACATTAGCATGTTAGGCAGGGAACAATGCAGAATGCAAGAGGCGTGATCTAATTGTAACGGTGCAACAATTCAGGCAGAGAAGACATTCTAGTGTTGGCAGCAAGTATGGGCAGATTAGGTAAATGTCAAGTTGAAAGGCACGGCAGAGTAAGGCAGGTACCCTGGAATTAGCTTAGATCATGTGGACATGTCCCACGCGGAGCGGTGCAACATATGCAGGCATAGATCAAGGTGTGGCGCAGCAAAATTGGGAATACACAATGAGCGTATCAGGAAGGCAGAGTAGCATATATCATGGAGCTAGCAAGTGGGTCCAAGTTGCGGTTCTGAGCCAGAGCTCAATTATTTCAAAAGCGAGCATGGGGTTGACAGCATAGTAGTTTCAAGGCAAGCACAGGTGAACAGAGCCGCAAATGAAAGCGGTGCCGTGGTCATGCAATGGGAAGGTATGGGCTGGGCGTGAATGAGAACAGACATAGGCAATGCAAGCAAATAAGGCACTGAAATGTTGCTATCACTTGGTGGTAAGCAACCGCGAATAGGTAGCGACTAGGGGCTCAAATATGTAGTCGGCTCAGTTGATTAAAGTCAGGACGCTCGTAATAGATGTGCAGACTTAGTACAGAGGTGTGCATGGAAAAGGTTGCTACGTTGCTACAGCTTGTCAAGTGGCGTATGTGATTATATTAGCATAGTAAAGGCATTACCAACATCAGGATAGATAGTATGTCAGCAAGTTCAACAGGCAAGATAAATGCTTGAGGCAGTAGGCACAGAGTGGACAGCTTATATAGTTATACTAGGTATCAAGCTTGTGGGAATAAGCATAGCATTCGGAAGCGCTGGAATAGTTGATAACGTTACCAGTCTTACTTTCAGGATGAGGAAAGCGCTAGTCCATAGGTTCACGAGGAGGAGAGTCAGCTGTGTAACCACAAGCAGGGATTAGTGCGAGGTGAAAAAGGCATAGTGTCCAGGCGAACGGCGAGTAAGGCTGGGACAGGCTAGGACAGGAGTCAGCCTTGTTTCACTGGGCCTTGGAGAGAGTGGGCCGGCTTCGCCTGCTGGCTCCCGATAGGTCTGCACTTACGTGTCCAAAACGCCTAGCAATAGTGAAATGCGAGGCGCATAAAAGAGTAACATGCAAAGTGGGAGAGGGACATGCATTTTCAGACAGGATTGCGAAACAAACTGCCACTAATTTGAGCACCAAAATCTTAACGGTACAGTCAGAAGTGCCCTGCATGATAGAGAATGGGATTGCTACAGTCAAAGAGATGCATGCGGAAGCAACTTCTGATGAAATAAAAGAGTGGGCTGAGGGCTCCGCAGAATTAGATCTGGAAGGTTCCTGGGTGGACAAGAAGAGTAGAAATTAGATGCTGCACAACTCCTATGTAACTGCAATGGTCACCATGGCCCACAGCCCCACCCACATATGTGCAAAGAAAATAGTTCAGCATTTAGCTACAGTGTGTCAGAACAAACACATAAAGAAAAATGTGGCATGACTGGTGCAAAATTGCATACCATGCTTACAACACAATGTTGGAAGAGGGACAGCTACTCCAACAGGACTTTTGGCCCCCCTCTATTCCATTTGAAGTGATCCATATTGATGTTATAGAGATGGATAAGTGTCAGAACTTAAGATATGTACTAGTGGTGGTGTGTGCGTTCAGTAAATGGGTGGAAGCATATCCTCTGAAGGATTGTACCGCCATGAGCACTGCTAATGTGATGTTAAAGGAGTATTTCTCACGGTTTGGCTTGCTGCGAGTCATATGGTCAGATAACGACCCGCACTTTGTTGGCGCAGTAATATTACAGATTTGTGCAGGTCTCCAGATTGATAAAATATTCCATTGCACCAGGCATCCAATGAGTGCCGGGCTTGTTGAACGTCAGAACGGCATATTAAAGGCCAACATTAGTAAAATTTGTGCAGGAAACAAGTTATGTTGGACAGATGCATTGCCCTTAGCATTGTTGTGCATGCGCACATCTGTGCAAGCAAGGACTGGGCCCTCCCCCTATGAAATAGTGATGGGGAGGCCTGCTAATGTCTGGTGTGCGATGCAGCCGAGGCGGTTAAATGAAGTAGAATACCCAGTGCTTGGTACATATTGTAACCTGTTAATGCAGAAATTGTGTTTGATTCATCAGCAGGTGCAGGAGGCTCTTCCCATCAGATATACTGGTCCGGGGCATTCTCTGCAGCTAACTGGATCTTGGTGAAGAAGTTTGAAAGGAAGTCATCGCTTGCACCCAGGTGGCGTGGGCCCTACCAAGTCCTTCTGGCAACACAAACAGCAGTCCGTGTGGATGGTAGGAAGGCGTGGATACATGCCACGCATACGAAGAAAGTTCCATCGCCATTGAAAGAGCTGCCTGATCCTGACGACAAGAGAGAGACAGCTGCCTCTGAAACTAAGGAAATTATTGCCAGTTCTCTGCCACAGGATCTGTCTGATCCCGACACGAAGCCTGGAAAGGTTGCCATAAAGGAGAAAGGGCTAAGAGTGCCCCAACCGTGCCCAGCAGAATCTGAATCGCTGCTGGTTGACACAAAGCCTGCATCATCACTTTGGTGCCCACCATTTCTTGTTGCGCCGCAGGCTGACTCTGAATCTGAATTTGGAAGTGCACCCACACTATTCAACAATCACACAGTACCTGAAGCAATACGGTACAATCTACGGTCTCAAGATAAGAAGTGATCAGAGTTTTGTTTTGTTGCCTCTGTTTCCCAGCAAGGATAAAGTGGGAACCGGAGGCCTAGGAGAGAGAGGCGTGGGAGTTGTGCAAATCCGACAGCTCAGGAACGCGATTCCGCGGTGCTATCTTTGAAAACAGAAAAAAATACATGTGTTGATCACCCCACATGGACAAGTGGGGCTCATATGGTACAAAGGCAATTGATGACTGCTCCAGAGTTCTTTGAGCAATGTTCAGAAGCATGATAATCTCGCCCACCGTATAGCAACCCAGGCTGTGAAAAAACTGGCTAAAACACTTTGTTGACACTTCAGAACTTACTGATATTCGGACAAATGCAGCGGGAAGAGCCATTCACAACGAACATTGATGGAGAAGGAGACTGAAAAAAAATGCCTGCACCAGCTTCTGCCCCCTCCTGCACCAATGCTGACAGTGAAGTAAATATAGAGACTGTAAGATTGTGAGAAAAGAAGTGCCAAACACATTGTATGCTGAGCTTAACAATAGTGATGTGTGTGATAAGTATACTAGCACCAATAATGGACATTGCTGATATTATGGTATCTAGAAGAGATTCATCCATCAGAAGTGTTCTTTCCAATTAGAAATATGTCCACCACTGAAAGCCTGGTTCATTTAATCAATGGTCAATTGTTGCTAATTGTTAAGTTATGAGCAAGGTTAAAAAAAATAAAGCTCATTTGTAAAACACATACTCACACTGTTGCCTGAAAATCACATGGTTTGGTGAGTCATAGCTAGGATTCATACTTCTACAGAAGCATTCATTTGATTAGGCCTCTATAGAATAAAGTGGGGAAGATGTTGAAATGATGCAGTGCATGAATTTCAACTATGCATTAATTTCATTGGGCCATTGATTTCAACAGATGCAGGCCCTCATTTCGAGTTTGGAGGTAACCATGGAGCTGTTAGCTCCATGGTTGCCTCCCAACTTGTCCCGAATCCGGCCTGGTGAATGGAGTAATTACCGGTCCATTCCAAGGTTGGAGGGACCGGTAATTCCCCATTCACCAGGGCCCTTCCCCATTCCCATTATTGCCCCCATAGGGCTTAATGAGAATGGGGAAGGAGGTAATTACGGTACCGTAATTACCTTCAAAGTCACTTTGCGGGTTCGTTTTTTAACGCTTGCTAAAAGCAGGCGTTAAGTACCAACCCACAAAGGGAACTCGGAATAGGGCAGTATGGGGATGCGCATCGGCACCCGCAGGGGGTGATGTGCGCACCTGGGATTGGGGGCACCAAGAGCCGAGGCAGCGGACCGGCCGCTCCTCTCGCGGCGGTCGCCTGCGCCGGCAGCGGGGAAGCCCGAGCCGATGCTCAGAGACGCAGCGTGTCACTGCTGCACTTACCTGCCGGAGGGTGGGCCGTTGCTCGGGGACGTGGCGCGTCGCTGCCGCACTCGCCCGTTGGAGGTCCCAGAGCCAGGGACGGGAGGGGAGCGGAGACCCTCCATGACAAGGAGGGGGGGCGACCAGCCCTTCAGTGTGCCGCGGATCGCGGCTGGAAGACGCCTGGAGCCAGGGCCCACCCATACCCAACGCGACCATGTTTTGGGTCACGTGATCACCTCAGCAGTTCCCCGCGGATTGGATGGGATCATGCAGGCACGGCAGCCTTTATGGGAGGCGGGTCAACACGGCAGCAGCCAATAGGATGTCGGCTGGTCAGGGCTGATGGTGCTTGGTGGGGGCTTGATGCTAAGGTAGTCCATAAAAGCCTGCCAGAAGAAACTGACAAGGTTCTCTCATTTTACAGGGAAGGGAAGAAGAGGAGGAACGAAGACCAGAGTGGTGGGCCTATCCAGACACCACGATATAGAATAAGCTTGAGGACTGCCTCACCGAAGGTGGGATCGACAACGACATGGAGGCACTGATCAAGACCCTATCGGAGGGGCAGCAGCAACTGCAGCAGTTAGTACAACTGCAAACCCAACAAGCGGCCGCGGATAGGCAAGCTTTTCAGCAAGCCATCCAGTTACAGGGCTCCCTACAAACCACAGCCCAGGACAAACAACACGAGACCATCACCCGCCTCACGGATGTGGTGGCCAATGCCAGAAACCAACCACTGGTGCCATCTGCTCTGCTCCAGAAATACAAGGAGGGGGAAGACCCTGCCTTCTTTTTCACCAGTTTCGAGAGGATTGCCAGGAATGCCCAATGGCCTCCCGACCGTTGGGGACAGTACGTCGCCCCCCTACTTTCTGGGGTGATGCAGGGTGCCTACCAGGCGGTGAACCCCAACGGCAGTACACCTTACGGGGAAATTAAGGCTGCAGTCCTGGATCGTCGAGGCTTGGACGAAGAAGCCTACCGGATACAGCTGAGAGAGACCAGACTCAGGGTGGGGGAAAGCCCGCACCAGTTATACTACCGGATAAAGGACTTGGTCGAGAAATGGCTACTTCCTCCGACCCCAGCTAATCAACCCATTCTTGACAAAATAATTCTGGAGCAGTTCATTGAAGCCCTACCAGGACAGATGCAGAGGTGGGTCAGGCAGCACCACCGACCCACCTTGACTGAGGCGGTGGATATTGCCTCGGCATACCAGAAGGCGGGTCACCAGAAGATACAGCCAACTGCGGTGACAGACCGGATAGCGATCCCGATGTCCGATCCCCTTGCGTTTAGGGGCGGCAGAACCCTGACCACGAGATGGAGACACGCTGACGACATCCCCAGAAGGCCTGAAGACAAGAAGACAGGAGTCGAGGAAAAACATCCATTGGCAGCGCCAGGTTACAAGCAACCACAATGCTACAAGTGTAACGAATGGGGGCATATTGCCAGGTTTTGCCCCAGAAGGAGAACAGCCGAACCAATGGACATCAGGTACCTGAATCCTGGATCGGAGGAGAGCATCCCGGGACCGTACGTGGTGGACATTAGGGTGGATGGCAGACCATTGCACGCTCTACTCAACAGCGGCAGCCGACAGACCGCCATTGCACCAACCGTGAGTAGCACACCATACTTGTCTAACATAACAGTGCCTATCAGGTGTATTCACGGGGATGTAAAGTGTTACCCAATGAAGAAGGTGGTGGTAGAACTAAACAACACAACCACTCCCTTCAGGGCTGCCGTCCTGCCATGTCTACCTGCCCCGGTGGTGATAGGAACTGACCTACCCGGGTTTGAACAGGCCTTGAAGGCTCTGGAGGATAGGAAGGACCCTCCGCCCGAGCCCAATACCCCAGGGACGGAATCCGCTTCCCGGGGCCCCTTGCAGGGACGGAAAAGGCAAACCCGGATGGAATGGTGTCAGGCTAGCTACATGACCAGACCCATCAACTGGAGTTTGGAGGAGAATGAAGACACCATTGGGGGGAAACCCTAACCGACCCGACTCTACGGGTGGCACGAGAAAGGGCAACGCAAGAAGGGGAACCAGATCTAGCCAGGGGACCGGGGTTCCTACTACGCCGGGGTCTGCTGTATCGCAGATATAAGGGCGAAGACGGGGTCGCCAAGGAGCAGTTGGTGCTGCCGCAAAAACATTGTGCCATAGTGGTACAACTGGCTCACAACCATCCTTGCGGCTGGCATATGGCTTCCCTCAAGACCCAGCAAAACCTATTGAAACGGTTCTACTGGCCGGGCATTTATGGGGACGTGGCCCAATTCTGTAAAACCTCCCCTACATGTCAGTTGACCAGCGGTGTCCTACCAGCGAAGGCGCCGCTGCAGAAAATGCCTCTCATAGCGGTTCCTTTCCAGAGGATCGGCATGGATATCGTCGGTCCTTTGGAACCCGCTAGCAGGGGGTACAAATATCTGTTAGTGATCGTCGACTACGCCACCCGATACCCGGAAGCATTTCCGTTAAAAGGGACATCGGCCAGGGTTCTGTGCGACCAACATATCCCGTTTTTTGCTCGGGTGGGGCTGCCTTCGAAAGTAATCACGGATCAAGGCACGAATTTCATGTCTGTCCTCTTAAGACAGGTATGCGAACGACTCCAGATCAAACAACTAAGGACCTCGGTATACCATCCCCAGACAGATGAGCTGGTCGAACTGTATAACCAGACCATCAAGAAAATGCTGAGGAGAGTGACGGGACCAGACGCCAAGAATTGGGATCGGGTGTTGCCTCTGGTATTGATGGTGTTAAGGGACACACCCCAATCATCCACTGGTTTCTCCCCCTTCGAACTTCTATTCGGAAGGCAACCCAGGACAATACTGGATCTGGTGAAGGAGGAATGGGAAGCCAGCGAGGAGATGTCACTCACTAAATACACAGAGGAGCTAAAAACCCATCTAACGGCTCTACGCGCCCTGGCCGAAGCCAACCTCGACCAGGCTCAATTGTCCCAAGAAAAGAACTACAATAAGGGAAGTCGGATGAGGACTTTCAAACCCGGGGACAGAGTACTGGTACTCTTGCCTACCGCTGCCCACAAGTTATTGGCCAGATGGCGAGGTCCATACGAGATCACCAACGTACTCAGCCCAGTCACATATCGGGTGCATCAACCCGATAGGACCACCACCGACAAGGTATACCATGTCAACTTGTTGAAGGAGTGGAACGAACCAAGTGTGAGTGCGTTCGCAGAACCCGAGGAACCAGGTTCAGAGGAAACCGTGAACACCGTTCCTGATACCCTCGGAGCCATCAATTGGGGCGACGTCGTCTCACCGGACATGAAATCAGACGTTATGGACAAATTATCTCCCTACGCCGATGCCTTTTCTACGCTGCCCGGTCGCACCAGTATGTTAGAACACGGGATCAACACAGAGCCCGGACCGACTATAAGGCTTAGGCCCTATTGGATCCCCGAAGCCAGACGACGGATCATCACTGCCGAAGTAGACGAAATGCTGCGGATGGACATCATAGAGCCATCCAACAGCGTATGGTCCTCCCCCATAGTGCTGGTTCCCAAGCCGGACGGATCCACACGCTTCTGTATGGACTACAGACAACTCAACTCTATTTCTCAGTACAAAGCGTATCTGATGCCGCGCATGGACGAGCTCTTGGAAGGCCTCGGAGCGGCCCTCTTTCTAAGCACTGTAGATCTAACCAAGGGATATTGGCAGATTCCCTTGCGCTCCCAGGACAAGGAGAAAACTGCCTTTTCCACGCCGAAGGGACTGTATCATTACAAGGTCCTACCCTTTGGACTACACGGCACCCCCGCCACGTTCCAAAGGCTAATGGATATCGTCCTACGACCACACGACGGATATGCGGCTGCTTATTTGGACGACATTGTGGTTTACAGCGAATCCTGGGAAGCTCATCTGTAGTGACCGATCTGCACAAGGCGGGTTTACATATAAACCCCAAAAAAAGCACGATCGGAACTTGCGAAACCAAGTATCTGGGACATATAGTAGGTGGGGGTGTCCTGAAACCGCAACTATCCAAGACTCAGGCGATACTTGACATTCCGACTCCCACCAATAGGAAGCAGATCTGGGCTTTCTTGGGGCTCGTTGGGTATTACAGAAGGTTCATACCTGACTTTTCTTCTGTGGCTGCCCCCTTGACCGATGCTTTGAGGCTCAAGGGTGCTCCAAACCTGACCAACAACAAGGACGCCTTGGCCGCCATCGAACACCTGAAACTTAGGATTTCTTCAAACCCAGCTCTTTGTTGCCCATACTTCCAACAACACTTCTATCTACAGACCGACGCCTCAAACCAGGGTTTGGGGGCTGTGCTCTCGCAGGACCAGGGGGGTGATCTGCGTCCTGTATGCTTCATCAGCCGGAAACTGCTGCCACATGAGGCTGCATATTCCACCATAGAGAAGGAATGTCTGGCGATCAAGTGGGCCGTCGACTCCCTCAGATACAACCTGTTGGGTCGCCGGTTCACCTTGTACACGGACCATGCTCCCTTGCAATGGCTTGCGCAGCATAAAGACACTAATCAGAGAGTGCTCCGCTGGTTTCTGTCTCTCCAACCTTTTGACTTCCTCACGCTTCACAAACCGGCCCGGTTCCAGATGGTGGCTGATTACCTGTCTAGGTGCGCTTCCCGGCCCGATCGGCCTGGGTCTGGGGTGGATATGTGTGGGGATGCGCATCGGCACCCGCAGGGGGTGATGGGCGCACATGGGATTGGGGGCACCAAGAGCCGAGGCAGCGGATCGGCCGCTCCACTCGCGGCGGTCGCCTGCACGGCAGCGGGGAAGCCCGAGCCGATGCTCAGAGACGCGGCGTGTCACCGCCCACTTACCTGCCGGAGGGCGGGCCGTTGCTCAGGGACGTGGCGCGTCGCTGCCGCACTCGCCCGTTGGAGGTCCCAGACCCAGGGACGGGAGGGGAGCGCAGACCCTCCATGACAAGGAGGGGGGGGCGACCAGCCCTTCAGCGTGCCGCGGATCGCGGCTGGAAGACGCCTGGAGCCAGGGCCCACCCATACCCAACGCGACCATGTTTTGGGTCACGTGATCGCCTCAGCAGTTCCCCGCGGATTGGATGGGATCATGCAGGCTCGGCAGCCTTTATGGGAGGCGGGTCAACACGGCAGCAGCCAATAGGATATCGGCTGGTCAGGGCTGATGGCGATTGGTGGGGGCTTGATGCTAAGGTAGTCCATAAAAGCCCGCCAGAAGAAACTGACGAGGTTCTCTCATTTTACAGGGAAGGGAAGAAGAGGAGGAACGAAGACCAGAGTGGTGAGCCTATCCAGACACCACGATATAGAATAAGCTTGAGGACTGCCTCACCGTATTCTGAAGGGTTCAAACACTGGTGAAGTGAACCAGAGGACATTATATTTTGTTTTATTAAGGACCCTTTATCCAGTTGGAATAAATATAATTTTCAGCACCTGCCTGTCTCCTGAAGGTTATTTCCCGCAGGCGGTAAGGGTTTAACGGCACCGGTCTCGTTACCGGTGACCGTTAACCCTTACCGCCCTACTTGGAATGACCGTGACAGTGTGCAACCGTTACAAATGAATCCAGTATTGCAGCACATGTCATGTATGGTGTGCTGTAGATGTATTAATAGTACTAACAATACTAATTACTAATGTATTACAAGCATATGTTGTATGTGGGGGAATACATGTACCAATAGAAACTAGAAGGGGGTACAAATAGCTAATATGGGAGCCAATGCGGGGCATAGATTTCCAGGCCATAGATGGGGTTTGCAATAGTAGTACAGCAGGTGCATAAACACACTGGCTGTGAGCTGCCACTTTTCAGAAATTACAGCTAAGTTATGGTTGTAGGAGAGATTCATAGCCCGTGATGAAGGTAGTTGGAAGGATCTTTAGTAAGATCTAATGCTCCATTGTTCTGAACAGGAAACAAGGAAGCAAGAATGAGCTACATTTGGGTGGTGTGTTCTGAATGCTGTACAAAGACCAGAAGGGCTGACATGCTAGAAGACACTGGGGGGCTGATTCATGGAAGTTCTGCGCCAGAAAATGGGGATTTGTGCGCCATTATGCCCGCAAATCCCTGTTTAACAAATGGAGATTTGCGGGCAGAATGGTGCACAAATCCCCGTTTTTTGGCGCACAAATTCCATGAATCAGCCCCTGGAAGTTTTGCAAAGGTGTTGTCACATTTTTGGTGGAACAAGGGGCTGGGGCAGAAGGAGGTAACATGGTGAGAGACGTCGAGGAGAAGGTGTAGTTTCTAGATGATCTATAGATTCTGGGCTAACCTCTGAAGAAAACTATACAGAAACTGCAAGCTGACAGGCTGGGCTTTTGACCAATTGCTGTGTCCATGAGAGGCACTGTCATGCTTTATTGGATGGTCACTCTCAACCCAGGGAGTACACCCCTCCCCCCAAGCAGGGCGGCGCACAACAAAGCACTCAGCAGATTCAACTTTAGTACGGTCTCCAACCTATATAGTACAATTCAGCAGATACCCTCTGTACGACCAATAATCTAGAAACCAAGCTGGTGTATAGTAAAAATATATATATTTATTTACATTTCTAAAATGAATGATAAACAATCACAAGCAGTAGCCACCATCTCTGTGGCACAACACAATAATCACCAATGCAAATGGCTGGCATCAATTGAGGGACATGTATTTCTTAATGGACTTTCAGTTACCACAACAAACACAGGTTGAATTTGAAGATTTGAAATCAAAACACACATAGGATTTCTTTGCACATTAACAGACAGGACATTTTAAAAACACCAAGTGATGACTTGGGATATTACAATGCTCTATTCTCCCAGCAACCCCTACCTTCGGAGGAATCGGTTATATGTGACCCCCTTAGTTTGCAGTCAAGGTACAGGGAGTGAGAATATAATGGGAATTTAATTTTGACTTTTATTTGAAAGGCAAGTATTGGGAAATGAACTCAATGGGAAAACCATTTGGGGAACACCCATTAAATGAAATGCAGGGTTTGGGGAATTTGGAATGAATGGGAACATTTGTTTGGAACAATGTGTTTTTACATGGAATGCAGAGTGTTGGGATTGTCTTTTTGGGGGCGCTTGTACATTCACATGAACAGCAGGGTTACCCAATTACATTAAAGACTAGAGTCATTTATCGTGCACTGGGATCATCTTTTGTCAATTTCAAATTTTGACAAGAACATCGCCCTGCGGTAGCTGACCCTCTGGGAATTACTTACATATATATGTTTAGTTAAATAAGCTAAGGGTATAGCATGTTTACCCAACCTTCCCTCTAATGGAAAAGCACCCACTAATGAAAAGTAACGGGTTAAAACCGACAGCTTCCCCTCAAATTTCCAGTTAAAATGGATATGGTGTTTTTCTCAGGAATTAATTAAGTGATATTTTAGTCAATTATGGTCAGGGTCTACACAGTCCCCCCTCCCCCACACCCACTAATGGAAAGGCATTAAAGCAGGTAGCTTCCCACTTTCACACAATTGATAGCTTTGGAATATATTTACTTACATGGGAGATCTTCATGTTTAGCTCAGGAGGCCAGCCAGATTGTATACCCTCTTTCAGGAAAACATAGGTAGATCACACCTCTGTGCTCTATCCGCAGCAAGGTCCCTCTAGCCAGATTGTTGCCCTCTCTCTCAAATAGGGCTCCCAGCTTCCAGGTAAAAGTCCCCAGCAATTGTCCCTGGGTTTCCTTTGTGTCTGCCCTCCTGGATGTCAGCCTTCCTTTTGATAGATCTCTGTTGTTGTCTATTCTCCTCTTTTTTCCCTTCTGTCCTGCTTTAGATTGAAAACTGACATTATACAGTGCTGTTGGCACTTACATATAATGAATATTCCCATGCTATGGATTGGAAATCTCTCTTTTTCCCCCGCCCAGTGACAGCTGATAGGGCAAGGAGTTTAGAGGTCTGTATTATGGATAATGGGGGAGGGGGAAGACGCATATTTTAAAAAATGACATGTTTTTACATTTTGTTTTTTCCTAAAAATCTTACTACATGGCAGCTACCTTCTCTTTTCAGATAACTGCATAAACATATATATTTTTGCATTCTACATTTGAGGGTGAATCAGGGAGTACAAATTTCACCTAAACTCGCCCTTCCTGCGAGTAGCTATTGTTTTTTGTGATTTGCTCCTGAACCAAAATAGTTAAAAATATGCCACTTCACAATTCACACTTTAATTTCAAAATCTATCACATCACCAACTTGCAAATTCCTTTGAATTATGAGAAGGGCAGGATCATAGTAGTCTCCCTCACTCAAATTCTATACATCATAGACAATTAAGAGATACATAACACTGACATGTTTTTGTGATCTCTAATATGAGTCCTGCATGAGCTCATGGTGACACACAATTCTCTTTTTATTCAAGAAAAGGGGCCTGATGTTAATCAATAGCAATGCATACCTATGGAAGGTCGTAGTTTCATATTCCCAACAAAGTCCCTCATGAGTTTCATTTTTCCACACTCACATTTGACCTGAACATCTGCTTATCAGTAGATGCCTGTTTCTACACAGTGTTTCAAGATCCATTAAGGCTCTGCGGTGACATTTTTTGGGGTCAAGTCAGCCCTAAAATTTCATTTCTGTTGTCCAGCTTATCTGCAACTTCCATAATGCTGATCTAATTCGTTAAATTTCTTTGTATTTTAAACTGAAAACCAGGCCTTTCCTCCTAGCGGGCCTCAGCCAAAGGTCTGGCGGTCAGAGTTCCAGCGATACAGACTTAGTTGAATGGGAAAAACAAGCTACATAAATAATTCTAACAGATTAGCATTTTAAATTGAAAAGATGTGTTTTAACATGTAACATTTGGTATTTCATTTGGGCCTGTTGTCCAGGAATTACATCTTTCCTTAATACCATAATTAAAAAGATATGAGTCTCACTTTCAGTATTATTCACAGTTAACATAGGAACCAATTGTTCACGTCTACACCTAAGTGGGCCTTTCCATTAAATGTCAGTTTATTTGTAGAAAGTAAGTGTCTTTCGCCATGTCAAATGAAATATGTCGCTTGGATTCACTCTTTTAATGTAAGGTACAATTCCTCCGTTTTATTCTTCAAATACACAGCATTTCAATGTATCTTTTCCCATGTTTACTGCCGCAGTTTTGAATCTGTCAAAATGTGCCTTTTCCAAGTTTACAGAAAGTCAGCATCTGCAGCACCACATGTCTTATTGGAATACATTGAACACAGTTAGCAATATTACAGTTCTGAGGCACACTTGCCTTCAGCTGAGTGCCTTTCTATTTTGACAAAGTAGAGTGAGGCCCATTTTGTTCATTCATTAGACCTCATGTTGGAAAAGAAGTGGTTTTGACTTGCCTTCTTATTCCAATGGGTATCCACATAGGCCAGCAGCATTATGACAATGGGGCCTTGCATGGCCTCTCAATCTCTGTCACTCGGGGGCTGTATTTTCATCCCACAGCACGGTCAGTATTTTCTTGCATTCTAGCTTATTGCAGTGTACATGAGAATGCCTTTTTTCCATTTCTAATCTCATGAAACAAGAGACAACAGAGTTTAGATTTTCAAATCTTAATTGAGAGAAAGAAACCTGGGTCTCTTTTCCGTGTCCTGCGAACATCGAGGCATTCTGCCAAGCCTTGCTGGGTGTTGTGTATGCTGTGGGAAGACGGGAGGTCGGTGTGTTTGGTCTCGTGACAGGTTTCCAGGCTTCACTGGATTGTGGAGGCTGCCGTGACCAAAGGCCGAGACTGGCACCAGACAAGCAGTGAAGTAAGTGGAGCTGGGTCAAATAGGGTCTCATTCTAAGTGATGTAGGTATGAATAGGGATTACCCAAAGAATTGTTGGGAATTTCTTGCAGGGGAATCTTGATTGTGCCATGTCTATTAAGCATAGAATGGATTTCCTGGTTTGTCACGGTACTTGACAAATTTGGAAGCCTCCAAATGTTAAATTGATTGTGAGAATAAGTATGCAAGAAATCCCATTATTACTGACCTCAGACTAACCTGACACTTGAACTAAAGGGAAAAGGTGTAGACTATAAGTGGGACTGGTTCCTAAAGTGTGTCTGTTCCCATAACTAACTGAGTTGCATGTCAAGGTGTGTCCCAACTACATCCCCAGTCTATACAAGATGTTAACCATGATACATACATTATTCATTAATGCTAAATAGTTTCTTAAAGTCCAAAGAAAACTGTCAGTGTGAAAATGCATATTATGATTTCCTTTCTCTAATAACGTGCATGAATAAATAAATTGGTTTATTTTGACCTTAGCTGATGACAGAGGGCAAATGGAATTAGTGGTTAGATTCTTTACATGGCCAAAGTGCTAGGTGGGGAGTTGAGATGGTTTTGATCGTATGGTTACAAGCATATTCTTTTCTTCCAGTGCAAAGTGTATTTCTTTTTTCTTTTACATATGTTCAAAACTGATGTTGCTCTGCTGCAGGTTTTTATTCTGGTTTGCTGAAAGAATATAAAAGTGCAAAATTGGGAAAGTCTGTGTGTTGGTCTGTCATTGTGTGGCCTATTAATTTCACAACATATAGTGTGAAATATGATGTGCCCAGTATAATATGCCACCTTACAATTAACTAGCGAAGGGTCCTAAAATAAAAACATTGCAGTAATGAGGTTAATGTTAATGTTAAACGTATTTGTATTGTGCACTGCCACCACCAGAGTGGTCCCAGTTGCTCTAGCGGATCTGAAAATGAGGATGTGAGAAAAGGGGGGTAATGGGTGGGTGGGTAAGTAGGGTGTAGTGGGGATAGGAAAGTGAGAGTTGTGATTTCTTGTTGGCAGCTTCAGTTCGGTTTGCACTATTTGCTGAACTTAAGTGCGGATTTCGGGTCAGTGCGGCTTCCCATGTGCTGTTGTGAGTGGTTATGTGTTGTTATTCTGTTGTTGTAGTGTGGTGAAGTGTGTGCATATTGCTGTGCAGAGAGGTGGTTGCGTGAGTTACTGTATGGGAAGCGTATGTGAAAAGTTGAAGTTTTAGAGTTGGGTTAGCAGGTTTTCCTAACCTCTTTGTCTTTGCGTTTCTGTGCTTAACATCGATGATTATCCTGTGTGTTTTGTGTGATAGTTTGTCTGCTTAGTTGTTGGACATGTGGAGGATTGGCAGTTTTCGTCTTTGTTACTCTAGTGGTATGTCTACCTGGCTGATGCTCACGTGTTCCCCGACCTAGGTTGGCGATGATTGTGAAAGAGGGTTCTGGTCACTCTCTGCCCATCCCTTGCAGGGTCCTTACCTACTTAAGTTTCCTATGTGGACATGGGTTGTTGGGGTGTCCTCCCCCACCCTCCAGTTAATGAAGATTAAGTAAGGACCATGGGTTACACATAAGGTTCTTGTTTCACGTTGGGTGCATGCATCCTAGTAATTCCCTTCTTGTTCTAGAGCAAAGAGCCAGGTTTTGAGTAGTTTCCTGAATTCCAAATGATCTCTTGTGTTGCATACGTTTTTTGGTAGGTCATTCCAGGTTATTGCTGCCAGGTGAGAGAAAGATGATCCTGCGAATTGTATTTAATTGTATGGTTTTGGTTTTAACCAAATGTTGTTGCTTGATCTGAGTGGTCTTGTTGGACGGTAGATGGTTATTTTCCCATTTAGGAACTCTGATCCTTGGAGTTGGATTGTTCTGTGCATTATGCAAATTGTTTTTAACTTTATTTGCTGTTTGTTTGGTAACCAGTGTAGCATTTTCAGCACTGGGGTAATGTGTTCTTGGTGGTAGTTTAAGCTGGAGTCTGGCTGCAGTGTTTTGGATGTGCTGAAGTTTATTTAATAATCGTTCTGGCATTCATAGGTATAAGCTGTTGGCGTAGTCTACTGTGGATATGATGAGTGCAATGATGGTGAGTGTTTTGTGGGTGAAAGAAAGGAATGGTAGCATCCTTTTTAGCATGTGTAGGAGGAAGAAACATTTCTTGCTTATGGCATTTACTTGTGGCTCAAGTGTTAGTTTGTTGTCCATCAAGACACTCAGGTTTTTTTACTATCGTTGATGGAGTCAGTGCTGTTCCAAGTTCTGTCGACCATGGGATGTAGTGATTGTTTCCCCCACATTTGGATATGATCATTATTTCAGTTTTGCCCGGGTTCAATTTTAGGCTGCTAGTGTTCATCCAGCTGTAGAGTTCTTGTAGGCAGTATTCCAGTGTTGTGTTCCCTTTCTGTGTAGCTTGTTTTTTGTAGATGATCTGTGTGTCATCAGAGAATTTGTAGCATGTGACGTTGTGTTTTTTAATGAGCTTGATAAGTGACGCCCGGTATATGTTGAAAAGCAATGGGGATACTGCGCAGGTGGATTCTCTTGGTGTTGATTTCAAAGGTTTGATTCATACAGTTTCTGTTCTGTTTGTTTGGAAGGATTTCATCCATAGTAGGGTAGGTCAGTGATTCTTATTTCTTCCAATCTCCCGATTAGGGTGCCATGGTTGACTGTCACAAATTGTGCAAGGGGATCCAGAAATATTAGAGCTGTGTTTTTGAGTGAGTCTGCATTAGTCTTTAGATTGTGCCAGAGTGGGAGCATTGCTGATTCCGTTCCTCTCATTGGTCTGAAGCCCACTTGTGCTTGACCCAGAAGTAGGTGTTCTTCAATGAATTTTTGTGTTATTCTGTATATGTATGTTTCAAGTAGTTTCGCTGGGCATGGGATGTTTGAGATGGGTCTGCATTTGTCGAGGTCCTCCACGTTTAGTGCTGTGTCCTTGAAGAGTGGCTTGAGGTATGCCAATTTGAATGATCTCAGTACTTTCCCTGTTGAGAGTGATTGGTTAAAAAGGTTTCTGTAGTATTCCATCGGTGTTCCTTGTGTGATTTGTGTATATCTGGGGGGAAGGGATCCATGGAGGAGCCAGCTTTGTTGCAATTGCTTACCAGCTTGACAAATGTCTCCGCTGATATTTGGGGGAAGTTTTGGAGTTTGTTCTGGTGATCCTCAGATAGCTGGGTAGGTTGCATGTTATAGTTGGTTGGTCTTCTTCGTATGATTTGTTGGATGGTACTGATTTTGTTTTTGAAGTGCTCTGAGAGGTTGTTGCATAATTTCAGTGAAGGTATTGGTCTGTTGCTGCAGCCAGTGGGGGTTTCTCATTTTGTTTATGCTTTTAAACAGTTCTTTTTGGATGTTGGTGGCTTTGGTGATTTTGTTGTCATAGTATTTCTTTTTGGCTGTATGGATTTCCTTTTTGCATGCTATGTTGTTGGAATTGTAATTTCTTCAACAAGTCATTTTTATTTCCTCCATTCTAGTTCAAGCTTCATGTTTTTCCTTTTCATGGCACTGAGTAGCGGGGTAAACCATTTTGATGTTGCTCTTTTGCGCGATGGGGTGAAAGGTTTTTCCTTGGAGATCTTGTATATTGTTCTGGTGATCCATTTGTGCATTAGTTCTGTTTTTCTGTCAAGGTCAGCTTCATCCAGAGTCATTGCCAGAGGTTTGTTTGTTTCCAGTAGTTCTATTAGGTTGCTATTTTGAATGGTCCTCAAGTTTCTTTTCATTATAGTCAGCAGTTTCTGCAGGTTGCTTGGTTTCTGATGTGGAAAGCTTGGTAACGAAGGGGGTGATGAGTTGGTTGCTCTTTGGGTTTGCTGTTGCAGAAAGGATTAGGGATTTGCAGTTTTTTGGATGGTTAGTGGTTCTTCAGTTTCAATTTTGAGGTGTGGCTTGTATGCCTTCACCAGTCCTACTCCTCTTTTGCTTTTCCTGTTTGCTTTTGAGCACTTGAGGTTGTTGTGGAGGCAGTTATGGAGTTATATTTTGTAATTCTCATCTAGCCATGTTTCGGTTATGAATAAGATGGTGATACCTACGTCACACAAGAGGTCATAAATCTCTGTGGCATGTTTGGACATTGATTTGGTTGCAATTGATCTTTTTGATGTGGGTAGGTTTGTTTTTTGATCCTTGTTTTGTCTTATGGTTGTGTTGTTGTCATAGATCGGCTGGTGATCCGTGCAGTCTGCTTTGTCGTTAAGGCGGTCTGTTAGATTGATGGTTGGGTTGATCTGTTTCAGTTTCATCGTCTTCTATGTTTTGATGGGGTGCCCTTGTGTGTTTGCGGTGCCCTTGTGTGTTTGTGATGTACGGCGAGAGGAACAGAGTTTGGACTTTGGTTGTGTACCTTTCTCTTCTGGGGTTCTCCTTTTTTGCGGGGTTCCAGTTTGTTGTCAGCATGTCTGACTCTGTCAATGGCATTGGAGTGTCCAGGTGTTGTGGTTGTTGCGAGGTATGGTGTAAGACATAGGGATTTGTCTCTTCTCATGTTGTTTGTCCTGTTGGCTGTAGTTTGTGTTGGGGTACTGTATTTGCAGCAGTTTATACTGGAGGAGGGGTAGGGGGTGAATCTGTTCGGTATGTTCCTTGTTCAGATTCCCTTTGGTGGCAACCAACTCTGTGTCTGGGCATTTTGTGGTCCTTGATAGTAGGTTTGTTTGTTTATTGAGGTTACAGGAGTGGTAGCCCGTCGGTAGGGCCTTGTGTGCTTTGGTTGAATTTGACTCTTATTCTCTTGCCATGTGATAGTTGGATGTTCTCTATGGGTGGTTGTCCTATTTGTGGAATAGGTTCTAGTGTGCCTCTTTCTGTCGATGGCCTGTATAGGCGGGGCACTGGCAGGGTACTATGCATTGGATGCGGGCACGCAGTTGGATATGTGCAGCGGATGACTGGTTCCTAGTTAACTTGGGCAGTGATCTGGCTATCAGTACGTGCTTTCAGTGGTTGCTGGATGTTTCTGGGTGAAATGCGGGCCTAGATTTTGCAGATGGCAGGCAATGGGAGAACACACCTAGATTTGAGATCCCTAGATAGTGGGAGAAAAGGCCTAGGTGTAACAAAATGGCAGTCAATTGAGAAACAACTCACCTATATTTAAGATTGCCTGATATTGGGAGAAAAGGTGTGAAATCTGGCACAATCAGCCTAAATGCGAAAATAGGGCTATCTGGCACAATCAGGCTAAATGCAAAATATGACTATCTGGCACAATCAGGCTGAATGCGAAATATGGCTATCTGGCACAACCAGGTTAGCTGGCACAATCAGGCTAAATGCAAAATATGGCTCTCTGGCACAATAAGGCTAAATACGAAATAAGGCTCTCTGGTACAATCAGGATTAATGTGAAATAATAATGTGAAATAATAAGGCTATCTGTCAAAATCAGGCTAAATGTGAAAAAAAGGCTATCTGGCACAGCCAGGTTATCTGGCAAAATCAGGCTAAATGAGAAATATGGCTACCTGGCACAATCAAGTTATCTGGCACAATCATGCTAAATGTGAAATATCGCTATCTGGCACAATCAGGCTGAATATGAAATAAGGCTATCTAGCGCAATCAGGCTAAATGTGAAATACGGCTATCTGGCACAATCAGACTAAATGCAAAATAAAGTTATCTGGCACACAGGCTAAATGTGAAATATGGCTATCTGGCACAATCAGGTTATCTGGCACAATCACGCTAAATGCCAAATATGGCTATCTGGCACAATCAGGCTAAATGCTAAATAAGGCTATCTGCTATTTGGCACAATCAGACTGAATGCAACAAATGTGGCTATCTGGCACAATCAGGTTATCTAGCACAATCAGACAAAATGTAAAATAAGGCTATTTGACACAATCAGGCAAAATATGACAGTGGGAAAGAGGATGGATAGTGGGGAAAATGCCTAGGTATAAAAGCATAGCATACAATGAGAACACACCTAGATTCGAGTTTCCTGGATAGTGTGAAAAAGGTCTACGTTTCAAAGCTGCAAAGTTCAGCAGTTAATGAGAGTACAGGCAGATTAGTATTTCTTTGGCAGATGTCTAACTATGGATGGAATTAGAGCAGAGTGCTATGTCTAGTACAGAACTGGCCAGTATAGTAAAAAGCCTTACAATTTCACTTTGCCAAGGGTCCCAAATTAAAACAATTGCAGTAAATAGGTGGCAAACGAACTCATTCCCGTAGGAAAACGCTTCTTTCAAACACTTCCAGGCACTCCTTGGTGAAAAGAGACGAATGTGTGCTAGCTAGAATGGGTTTTAACTGTCAGGCCCCAACTGTGTGGATTGCAGCCCTGATGTGGGGCTTATGGATGGCTTTCTTCCCCTTTGGCAGTGCTCTCTTGTCTAGCCAACCCCTGTCTCTGCCTTCCAGTCTCCCTCTGGGTAAAGGAACTCAAATATATCTTTTCAGGCAGTTGTATTGTAGGTAGGCTTCACCCCTGAGGAGTGGCTTTCAGATTTTATGTGACACTTTGGGGCTTGCTTGTGCTTCCTCTTGGACTGTGTACTCTCTGGCTGCACCACCCCTGCCCCCAGGGAGGACTCCCGCAGCCTATCTATTCTTAACTGTCTGAGAGTGGTGGCCTTGTGAGATATGATATATGACTATATGATAGGTTTTTTATAACGCGCTTAATGCTCTGAGGTTTCTAAGCACGGACCCGGGATCGAACTTGAGGTGCTCGGCGTCGATTTGCTTCCAAGGCGAGCATGTTGCCCCTGAGCAATCCACCTGAGACCATAGATAGATGGCTAACTGACTGAAGATGAGGCATTCTTATTTAGGAGCTTCTGGACCACAATTCCCTGTTTCCCTTAAAGGGACTGGAGTATCTCTGTTGTCAAATTGATTGTCCCCTGCCGTCAGATGGGACTATTGCGTGGTAATAAGTAGATACGCACCTTACCATACCAAGCCTAACATGTGCTGGCAGAGGGAGGCACCCAGACCCTTGTTCACCACAATGGGAGTCCGTAGAATAAGGCAGGGAACTTTTCAAATGGTCAAAATAAGGAACCTGTGGCTCATACTGTTCAAATAGTTACTTCAGGGAGAACTCCAAAAATCCATACCAGAAGGCTACTTTGCAAATGTGGAGTTGGGATGCATAAGGTAGCAGCGGAGAGCTGACATATGATATCTCAGCGAAGAGATGGACTCACCAACTCCAAGGACTTTTCTGATTAACCTGTACTTGAATAACAATAATGTTATACATGAACACGCTGCCAGAACGTGCACTGGGTGGAAGGGCAGTGCATTTTGAATCTGCTGTGGGGTAATATAATACATGAAACACACCGACTATAATCTTCTATTTTGTATGGCATGTATCAAAGAAAGCACAGCCTCAGGGCGACCAACACATGTGCGCGTAATGTGAGCATATTCCCGCTAGTCGTAGTTTAAAAAAAAAAAAAAAAAAACTATAACTCTTAATAAACGTTGATGACTGTAATAGTTGCCGTGTCATTTTATTCCTTGGAAACTACACTTGCTGAAATCTGTTCAGCAGCGAACATATTTGATTTGGCCTTTCAATACTGGAATGATACTAAAATGCACAACCAATAACAATCACATGGTTGTTTGCTGAATTTAAACAATATGGAAACTCAATGTGTACACAGGGATGACAAAAGCATACCATTTTGCATAGAAAAATAAAAACATTTTTTTCGAACGATTGTACATATTACAAATAACTGCAGAACAGAAACATCACAGAGGAAACTATTAACCAGAGGTCACATGTTTATGAGCTGTTTTACGGAGGAGGATAGATATCTGTTCTTCGGAGAGTTCGGTGGGAAACCTATTTCTGCAAAAGAAAGTGGGTCATTTACGACAGAGTTTTCCATCAAAAGCAAGTGATTGCCAGTGCTCTGTTTTTCTTTTCAGGCCTGTTTTCAGATAAGGTCATTACATCAAGGACGGCAAAGGAGCCTCTGTATTCTCGAGCCGTTTAACTGGTCTAATCCGTCCAGCAAACCATCCTCTCAGGACAAAAGTTCACGTGTTCAAGGTGGTTCTTTGAAACTTGGATGGCTGAATATTGCATGCTGAAATGGCGCAGGCTTGAGAAGCATGCACAGGTTTATTTATTTGTATGTTGGTTACTTCATATAAGACATATTATAATGGGATGCACGTGTATAACAATGGATTGTTGATGGTTTTCATTCATGATTGTCTTTGCCATTTTAGGAACCAGAAACCATGATTCCATCATGCGTTTTTTCTACATGCTTACTCACAGAACTAAACCGATATACCATATTCGATCCAATATTTTCTCCCGTCCCAACTTAATCTGATGTCGGTAAACTTTATCTGATGTTGGTATAGTACTCTCGCCTTTTTCCTTCATCGGCACGCATGGTGTTACGAAAGCAGCCATTTGATTAGAAACATAGAACATCTTTATTGCTTCAAAAAAGTAAAGGGTGTCAGTCCATCTGTAAAACCGACAATCTCCCGCCCCTGTTGTTTTGCAGCTCAGTCATGGCAATAAAGACATGACTAGTTCGTGTCTATTTTAATTCGCAAACCAGTCATGTGATATTTTCAAAGAAGCGCCTATGCCAGAGGCACACATTTAACCCATTCACTCTCCAAGTGCAATGGAGACACATGTTTTCAGAAAGGCAATTTCATAAATATATAGCTTTAATATGGGAATGTCTCCTTTGTGCAGACAAGCACATTTCTGAATAGGCTGATCGCTGATCGTGTGTCTCATTTGAATGTCAAACTGAATGTCAAAGGCTGCATGTTGCATACATATTCTATATTGAAAAGAACACGTTTCCGATGAAAGAATGCTCTTAAACCTTTTCATATTAATTATATATCTTCATGTAATCCTACAACGTACCCTATAAAGTAACTGGACCTTACCCAACATTACAGCATACAGTTTCTCTTTGTAGGGCAGATATCCCTTTGTCATTCTGATTGTAATGTATTAGACACTCTTTGTTTCACAAATATATGAAAGACACTTTAATCGATCTATATTTCTTGAACCATCTGTACGTCCAGCATCATGATCACCAATAGGGGGTCATTTGACAATTCTCTTAAATGGTAATAAGTGGCTGTAAAAGTGGTTTTAATGGTATTGCCTCTTTTCTCACCATTTCTAGCGATCCAGGATATTTTAATTCATTTGACAGGTAGATTGGGAAAGTGGAGCAAACTTTACATGTCTGCTACCTTTACGAATTGTCCAAGCAAATGCACCAGCATTAACATCAGCATGTGATTTTTATGCTGGGACTAATGCAATTCTTCCGATTGAATAGGCCTGAATCTAATATCTGGTAGAAAGCTGGCCGATGCTATGGGGATGTATTGGTGATGCCTCCTGTTAGGGTGAATTCTCCAAATGTGCTAATTTCCCTTACCTTTTGAGACCCCCAGCAACTTTGCTGGATTTCTAGGATTTGATTTTGTTTGCCGGGAAAGAGTGTGAACCTTTCTCCCCACTCTTTCATGTATTTTGATGTGTGTTTTACATTTGTGTTCTTTGGTTAAGGTGTTTTAAAGCAAACTCCATGGCATCATCTTTTTCTGTGTGTCACACAGCGCCTTCAGTGCAGTGGCACAGGGGTGTCTTTCAGACTCCCCAATGTTTAAATACCATTCTCTGGGACTGACTAATGTCTCCCAGAGCATTTAAAGTTAAATTGACTTTACTAGTCTCTTTAAGTTTACTGACCCAGCACACACTATCTTCCTATAGAGTGCTGGAGGAGTTGCTTAGCTTCACCTGAGTCAAAACACTCATGTAATAGTAAAATGTTACCTTTTCCTATTTTAAATGGCTGGTGGCAGTGGTTTAGATCAACTACCATGATTTTTCCCGACCGCTAACAACGGTAGCTAAAAATCGAGTCAGCCATGTTTTCAATGTGGCACCCAAGACCTATCTGTAAAAACGGACTCTGGACATCTTTTTTCGCCATTTCTTTTAGGAAAGGTCCTTCTTGTGTTTTTCTCTGAGCGCCAAACCAAGTTTGGTCCCTTTGTTCGTTGGCCTTTGGCTGGCTTCAGTGCCGAAGCCCTCCTCTGGCGCCTGAATGTCTGGGGTGGACAGGATGTGAGGGAGGTGCCCGAAACTCCCTGTACTTATTCTCCTAGGAGACCTAAATGCACTCTGGCATGATTGGCGTGCTGGCTGTCCGGCAAGGACAGCCACCCTGCTGTGTGAGTGACAGCCAGGTTGGAATGAATGGGGGAAAACTGTTTAAAAGCAGGTCTCTGGGACTTGGAAAGCAGAGTCAACCACTGGAACGAAAGAACCAAAGAGGAGAGGAAGGAAGAGGACTTCTGCAACTCCTGGACGACAGGTGAAGCCCTGCTGCAGGTCCGAATTGCCTGAAACTCTGACGACAGAGAAACCCTTCAAGGTTAACTTCTTCCCTTGAGTTTGGTGGGAACAACCAACTCGCAAGCCACCTGGACAACGTCCTATTCAGGTTGAATTTTCATCAGAGTGTGTTGAAAACTGGATAGCCAGAGGGAAGGAAACCAGCTTGTGGACTTTAAGGCACTCACACCTTAAACTGACGTCTTGCTAAAGCTTTTGGCCTCTTCCCTGGACAGTGCAGAAACCTCCCGACATCCTCCTTCTTGTCCCTATGACTGAAGCTCAGGAACAACGAGATCTGCTCGAACTGACAGGAACAACTGCGCCAGCTACAGCTTTCTTCATTGCCAAGGTACTGTGCAAACGCAGTCTGGAAATCTTTTTGGCCATCGAGAAAGTGCGTGAAACTTTCCTTAACTACGAAGGCTTGCCCTTCCCTAAACATTAGTCAAACTTTTTGCCTAGCCAAATCATTTAAAAATCCATGTCAAAGACTTAACCGTTACTTACCAGAACTATGCTATCCTATACAAAATACACTGAACCATTGACTTTGGCCCAGGCCTATTGAAAAGAATTGCTGGTTGTATTTAACTGAAACCCTTGCCCTGCCTATGAATGTATTTGGGCTATCTATTCTTATAACCCTGTCTTTTCCCTCCTTTATTAAGTATCTGAAGTGCCATTTTGCTCCCACTTTATTTTGGAGCTAAACTTGTTCATTTAATTACCAGTTGGATTTTTGTGGTGTAGTGTGTGATATTGAGCTGCTTATACTAGTGTAATGTTTTCTAACTGACTGAGTAAATAAATGCATATTCATTCACCAAGAAACTTTGAGTAAGTGTTTACGTGAATCACAGTATTGTTTGGTCCTTTGCGTAACTTGTTCAACTGCTCACTTAAACTCTTGAGATAAGTCTGGCTGCTCAGCCATCGCTACCACTTTAGTTTGTAGTACATGCTTGTACCAAAGGTGAAATTGTGCTTACACTTGTAGTCCTAATTAATTGCCTGTAGTGTTCCCAAAGGGTACTGCAGGTAATTCTGCCTAACACCTCCAAAAGTCACGAATTGCCCAGATGCATCTAAAACTTTTTCAAAATGAAGCAAAAAGTGAAGCGTATAGACTTTATCAATAATGATTTATAAAAATCAATATGGCCATCAATAATTCTGCATTTCACATGTTTCATACATTGTTTTAGGGATGTCCTGATACAAACTCTGCTGTTTGTATAACGGGGCCCTGTCCGGCTGAATAGATTTGGCTTGTGCCATACGCTAGTACTCACTGTAAACATCCTTTGTAAACATCTACATTCTACATTGTAATGCTATGCGCTTCACTGTGACCCTGAGCTTCTTCCTTGTAACTAAGACACTTTCTTGCAACCACGCCTCGATGCCTCTGGGCTGCTAGTGCGCTTTACAAAAATAAAAAATAAAACATAAATAAATGCATGTAAAATGTCAAAGGTGGGTCTGGATTTCTTTTCTGAATTGTCGGAGCATGGGGGTGAGTCGGGTCTGTTGCTGATGGGGAGGAGGCTTCATAGTCTTTTTGCAGCAGCAGATTTCAAGTCTGTACGTTTCCTGGCTTCTGGTGGTGCACTCTCTGCCAGAGATGCAGAGTTTCTCTGTGATGTAGCTTGGTGAATTGAGGGTGACTGCCTGTTTGATGATGCAGCAAGACTTGAAGACAATTTGTGCGTGCATTTGAAGCCAGTGAAGGTCGATGAGGGCTGGGTTGATATGGTTGTATCTGCATAGACCCTTCATGAGGCACGCAGCCATGTGTTGGACACTTCTCAAGGGCACAAGGGAGGATGATGGGAGGCCTTTGAGGTGGGCATTTCCCCATCCAAGTGCGTTAGGACCAGTGCTTGAACAGTGGATATAAAGCTGTCGGGAGGGAGGAAGGGCTTGACTTTCCACAGAAGAGAGAGCTGATACCAAGCTGTCTGAGTTTTCTTAGCTATGTGTGTCTTGAAGAGAGGTGTTTGTTGATCTGGAACCTGAGGGACTGGCACAGGAGGTGAGCTCCATGTGAAGCCCTCAGGGTTCATGGTTGATAACCAGGTCTGTATGTCTGGGTGTTCGGTGTTGTTGGTGAGGAGTGGGAATTCAGACTTGGACGGGTTGAGCTTCAAGTATTCCTTGACCATCCAAGACTGGATCAGTGAGAGGCAGGTTCTCAGCCTGTGGATGTCCTTGATGGAGTGGATCTCGAGTTATAGCTGTGTGTCATCTGTGTATTGGTGGATGTGGATGTTGTGTGTGGCTAGGAGGGCTAGGCGCAGCTCCATGTGAAAAGTGAAGATCGCTGACGAGAGGATGGAACCCTGTGGGCCTCCACAGGTGATGGATAGCATTGGAAACCTAGAGGAGTCCATCTGAACAAACTGCTGGAGGTTATTGGGTCAGGACTTGAACAAGGGTAGGACAGAGTCGTTGATTCCCATGCACTAATGTAGGGTGTCCGTGAGCACCTGGTGGTCCATTGTGTCGAAAGCGGCCGAGAGGTTGAGTAGAACCTGGAGACAGGCGTGGCTGTCCTCAAGGATGTTGAGGGCATCACCGACCACCTTTATGCTTTCCGTCTCCATGCTGCATCTAGGTGTGAGCCCAGATCAGTGTGTTTGGAGGTGATTGTTTATGTCGATGTACTGCTGCGGCTACACAGCTACCGCTTTCTCAATGATCCTACCTAGGAAGAGAGATGGATGATGGGGCAATAGTTACCTAGGTTATCGGGATCACGAATGGGTTTCTTGAGTAGAGGGAGAATTTGTCCTGTTCCTAGGGTTGATGGGAAGCTGCCTTGAGTTAGGGAGCTGTTGATGGTCTTCATGTAGGGAAGGAGCACTTCTGAAGAGAGGGTCTTGAGGATGGATACTGGGAGAATTTTGTCTGCATACTATGTGGCTTTGAGGGTGGCCAGGGTTTCTACCAGGTCCTCTGTCGAGTTTGTCTTGAATATAGGGCATCATTGAGGCCACTAGGGTCAGTTTAATGGACAAGCTTGGGTCGATGATGAAGATGCTGCTGGTTCAAAGTGCTGCTTGAGATGTGCGGTTCAAAAGCTTCTGCAAGGGTCAACCTTTAGTTCGCACTTGAGCAGGCAACAGCGCAAAGCTGGCATGGATGGTGCAGCTGGGACTGGTTTGGGGAATGCAGAAACAGTGGTTCAAAGAGGTTTTAAGAAGTGTCAAAGGCAGCACAGAATGTACTGGTGATTTGAAAATGTTCCACTCTGTAGAATGCAGGAAATTAGCTGCTTTGCCCCTTCAAGTGCTTTGAGTACCAATCCAGGAGCTCTGCTCTCTTCAATCTCAACCCCTGGGAGGTTAGTTAGCACTTGCATGAGTCCTTTACCTCTAGTAAGGGGCCTCTGTTCCAGTGCAGCTGGCAGAGAGGCAGGTCTGCTTCAACATCAATTCACCGCCAGGGGATGGGCAGTGAGCATAGTTTGCCTCTGCCTTGGAGCATCTGTTTTCACCTCTGGCAAAGTTCTTTGGAGAGGACTGCTCTCCTGGCAGGATCCAGATTATTTCTTCCAGATGCTATTAAAGGTGCAAAAGTGAATCCAGGAAGGAGTGGGTGATCTTTTCTTTTAAAGAGAAAAGGTCACCAACGATTGGGCAAAAGCAAGCCTGCTTTAATGGGTCTAATCCCTATGAAGGTAGCAAGTGACTTTGCCTTCTGGCAACCTACCCAAACTGATTTGCTGTGCATGTATTGGAGGAGACAGGGCATCAATAGAAGCCCAACGAAAACCAATATCGAGGATTCCTTCCAATGTTCTGTTCTGCTCTGTCTGACAGTGCAATCTTGCCTCATTTCCCAAGCCTGCAATTCAAATTATCTGTTACTTTTCAATGCCCTGGTGTGCGGCCTGCCCTTTTGTTTATGGTATGGTCAATGAAGTTTGTTTCCCATGGAGGTTTATGCTGGGAATCCCTCTGATGGGGAAGGTTTTACCCAACCCCACAGAGGATCAAAGAGAGACATGGTCTTCCTGATGCTTGTTCTACAGGCTGAGCAGAATCAGATAGTCTGACTAGAATACACACAGTCTTTCCCTGGTTGGACTCACAGTGGTGGCGTGTGTATGCTTCAAATCAAATGTGAATTTAATAATTATGTGAACTGCCAGCTGTGATTCCAAGACCTAGGTAGGGCTTATACTGTAAAATGACCCTCTAATTTGTCAAGAGTTTAGCATGGTTATTATGTTTTCGGGCCAGAAGTGCAGATTTAAATCCAACCTCTGTAACAGTGACTTTGCATCACAGCAGCTGTCAAACCGGGCACTTGCGACCTCTGAACATGCTCTGCCACAGGAGAGCGGGAGCTGCAGATCAGGAAGACAGATATAGCAGGACACGTGTACACTATGCTTTTGGCATGGAGTTTACTGAGCAGGGGTCTTCTTATCAGGCAACTCTTTCCGAGATGGATTACCCACATAATTGTATTATTAATGAAAATGAAAAAAAAAGCCAGGGACCCTACTTCTACTCCCTTGCCAGATGGCAATCCTTCACAAACACATTTGACATCACTTTTTACATAATTTGTGGCATCACTGGTGCACTGAGTATTACTGGTAAGAGAAATACAACCTTTAAAAGCACATTGCTGCAAATAAATTATGGGATATATATTTAAAAATACTTTCAATGTACAACCATGGTTTTCCTGCACACCTGGGTCACTCATTCAGTATCAAATGAGTATTTACCATGAGGAGATACTGTAGTCCGTTAATCACAGCGTTCTTAGTACCGGTACTTATATAGTATAATTATGACTTTTTATCATTCCACCAAATTTTAACAACAGATATAAAAAGGAAACATTTCCCTAATCCCTTTATTCCACACATTATAATTCTGCTCTACATAAGATGTATAATCTGCCCATGTGATTTGTTAAAGTGCCACAACTGTACAAATGTGTAAATTATGTTATGACGGATTTTTGGCAAAAAGGACTGTGCGAAGGCTTTTCACCGCATAAAATACAACCTCATGAACTGAGACTCCTCCTCGAGGAGGCGATTAACTGAGGCTGACCTATCTGATTCTTGGAGGTAGGCCTAGCTCAGTTCTGCTCGCCAATAATTCTGTGATGTCACCATGCTCTACATAAAGGGTGGCTGACAGGACTTTAGACACTCTTTCCTGAATTTCCTGCACATGCGTTCCTGATCTTCCACATCATCCTGCCAGATTCCAGATCCCACTGCAAGGTCAAAGCATAGCTGATTCCATATCCCACTGCAAAGCCAAAGAATAGCTGATTCCACTGTAAGGCCAAAGCACTGCTGATCCTATCCCCAGCAAGGCCTCAATTCTGGAATCCCACTATAAAATCCCAATAACCAAAAGGAAAAGCTGTGGTATTCTTTAGGGAACCATCCAGAGACCAGCCTGGCTTTTTGCCCACTAACTGCAAGCCCGATGTAACCCTGCCATCCAGCTGTCCTTGTTATTGAGTGACCAGACCTTTGCCCAGCTGTCTTTTGCCAGGAGAATCCACTATCCGGTGAACAGAATCTTTTGTGACCAGAACACTGACTGTTCCAAAATCCCAAAACTCAAGCATGGACTGTGAGTATTTCCCCATCCCAGAGAAACACATAGGGGCTGATTCATGGAAATATGTGCGCTGAAAAACTGGTATTTGTGCGCCATTCTGCCCGCAAATCCCTGTTTCACAAACGGGGATTTGTGAACAGAATTGCGCACAAAGCCCGTTTTTCGGGGCACATTATTCCATGAATCAGCCCCATAGTCTCCCCCATCTTGACCATTTTGTCTTTATTCCACTCTCTAAGCAATCCTACCCATAGCCTGGTAACTTGTTAAAACTGTTAGAATTCTCTGTGCACCCTATCCTTGACTTTCTAAGTACTAGCGCCATCTCTCTATTAATTCGGTTTTGTGTAGATCATAAGCCCTAGTCATATTTTGAGTAATGAAACTAATTTCCACATAAAATTGAACGCTGGGGTGACAAGGTTGATGTCGTGAATCAACCTTGGATCTTACTGTGTCCCTCTTTAACAATATAGTCTTAATAATCTAGTTTAAGTGAAACCTGTCCTGTTTCTAAGCTGATTTTCTCTCTTCTCTCTTCCACTGCTTTATTTTACCAAAGGTGAACCTTCTTCTATCTTGCATCATAATCTGTCACCTCCATATTGTCCCTGTAATATACATTTATCCCCCAGCCCAAAAGCTGCATTCCAATTCAGTGTTTTTCATCCGTTTATTTGAAAAAAACGTATGACATTTAAAACTGCAAACTAGAAAAAAAATCAACTTTTCCATGTGTAAATCTGGCTGCACTGTGTTTTCAATTTCAACCTGATTTGTAAACTGTATGCTTTTGTGACACCTTACCTTATAGTTGCTAGTGATATAACATCCCTAATACTGTGAAAAACATATGCATATCATTATTTAAACCCACATATAATGAATTATTTGTCAAAATCCGAGTGTCATTTTAGGCCGGATTTTGATTCTGTTTGCTGCCTCTTATTCCTGACTACCTGCTGCTTCTTTCTATCCACTCAGAATTCGATAATTTGCGGGCTGAGGGAATATTGCAGGGGGAAACCTTAACTTGGGTGCTATTTACCCAAATTAAAAAAAATGCTCCTATTCAATTGCGCTTTGGATATCTTCTACTAGAAGGCTAACCAGGTGCATTGCTTCAATTTCCATTGTCATTATCACCTCATTGGTGATTGCTGCCTAATATTAAAATGTGTGTGATTTTTGTGAATTTTAAAAATAAATCAACATTGTATTTTCTCCAACCGGCCAGGTTTACGGTCCATTGTGACCTGGGGTATTTGTAAAAGGGGGTGTGAAACGGGTCGTGTACCGGCTCAATTTGAATTAATTAAAATTAAAGAAAAATCATTGCTATTGAGCACCACATCCCAGGCTAAGACTGACAGGCCGATTCATGGAATAAATGTGCGCCGAAAATTCCGGCGCAGAGGGGCCTATACGTGCGCTGCACCGAAAAATAGCGAAAAGGGAAACCAGCGCACGTCGATTCATGGAAGTCCGTGCGTAAGAAAAGCATAGGACGTGCGCTGAAAAAGTGCGCGGCGCACGCCGGCGCACAGGTCAACCAACGGCATGCACCACGGCCACTGCGCTATCACTCCGAGCGCAGCGCACAGCTCTAAAGTAGGCGGAACACAGGGCGGGACACTCGGAATGGGGAATAAAATGGGGCACAACACTCGGAATGGGGAAGAATGTGGGCGGCACGGGGAAGTACAGGAGGCAAGTGCGCGGAACGCCCACACGCTCTCCGGCAACATGTATTCATGGATTCGAACAGGGCAAAACAGCGCTCGATCAAACCAGCGCACAGGCCCAAAAACGTACGCCACAAGTAAGCAGGCGGTAGCGTCCCGACGCACTTAACGAAAGTGCGCCAAAACCTGCGCCAACAAATACCACCCACATACAGCAATGGGCCATACCGTGACCCCAAAGGACAAATGAGGTGCAAAGGTGTACGCCATTAACACGGACACCCACTGTTCAAAAATTCGCGCGTGTGTGTACAACGGGTTGCGCGAGAAGTCACTCGCGCGATTGCCCTGGGTACGTGTATCCCGGGGTGCGGGGAAGTCCCACACGCGATTGCCCTGGCCACGTCGATATCAGGGGTGCGTGTGAAGTTCCACACGCGAAAAGCCAGGGTACGTCAATTACAGGGGTGCGCGGGAAGTTTCACACGCGAAAAGCTAGGCTACGGGAATTCCAGGGGTGCGCGTGAAATCCTACACGCGAAAAACTAGGGTACGTCATTTACAGGGGTGCGCGGGAAGTTTCACACGCGGCTCTGCTGGGTGGGTCCTCACAGGTGTTCCATTCACACCCTCCACGTCCCCTGCATGCAACCCACACCACAGGGGACTACCCTGCACACCTGCTCATGCCTCCCACCACCCCCACCCCCCCGCAGTCAGGGGCACCTGCCAGAAGGCCCCCACCCATGTCTACCACCACCCCCACCCCCCCGCAGTCAGGGGCACCTTCCAACAGGCCCCCACCCATGTCTACCACCACCCCCCCAGCAGTCAGGGGCACCTTCCAGCAGGCCCCCACCCATGTCTACCACCACCCCCACCCCCCCAGCAGTCAGGGGCACCTTCCAGCAGGCCCCCACCCATGTCTACCACCACCCCCACCCCCTCAGCAGTCAGGGGCACCTGCCAGAAGGCCCCCACCCATGTCTACCACCACCCCCACCCCCCCGCAGTCAGGGGCACCTGCCAGAAGGCCCCCACCCATGTCTACCACCACCCCCACCCCCCCAGCAGTCAGGGGCACCTTCCAGCAGGCCCCCACACATGTCTACCACCACCCCCACCCCCCCAGCAGTCAGGGGCACCTTCCAGCAGGCCCCCACCCATGTCTACCACCACCCCCACCCCCCCAGCAGTCAGGGGCACCTTCCAGCAGGCCCCCACCCATGTCTACCACCACCCCCACCCCCCCCCACAGTCAGGGGCACCTTCCAGCAGGCCCCCACCCATGTCTACCACCACCCCCACCCCCCCAGCAGTCAGGGGCACCTTCCAGCAGGCCCCCACCCATGTCTACCACCACCCCACCCCCCCCAGCAGTCAGGGGCACCTTCCAGCAGGCCCCCACCCATGTCTACCACCACCCCACCCCCCCAGCAGTCAGGGGCACCTGCCAGAAGGCCACCACCCATGTCTACCACCACCCCCACCCCCCCGCAGTCAGGGGCACCTGCCAGAAGGCCCCCACCCATGTCTACCACCCCCCCACCCCCCCAGCAGTCAGGGGCACCTTCCAGCAGGCCCCCACCCATGTCTACCACCACCCCCACCCCCCCAGCAGTCAGGGGCACCTTCCAGCAGGCCCCCACCCATGTCTACCACCACCCCCACCCCCCCAGCAGTCAGGGGCACCTTCCAGCAGGCCCCCACCCATGTCTACCACCACCCCCACCCCCCCCGCAGTCAGGGGCACCTGCCAGAAGGCCCCCACCCATGTCTACCACCACCACCCCCCCCCCGCAGTCAGGGGCACCTACCAGAAGGCCCCCACCCATGTACCATCCATGCCCACCTTCACCTGGGTCACAACCCCACACACAAGAATTCCCAAACAACTATCCCATCCACCCACATATCAAACACAATGACATGTGACACACCCAATGTAAATCATATGAATGAACACATGTCTGTCACACACAGATGTTGCAAGTGAATGTCCAAACACCCCACATGTCATGCATGAAAGCAATGAGATGATACAACACATTGAAGGATCAAATGAAAATGTATTAAAAATAAACAAGGATGGTAAAAATAAAAAATAACAATAAACATGCAATGCAAACTAAATAATAAAAAAGTACAACCAAAAAAATCAGGAACACTAATTAACAAAAATAAAGTAAAATAGGGGTCCAAAATCAAAGTCCAAAATTAAATCCAAGTACAAATTAAAGAAGAAACACATTGCCTCATGTGAAAAATTAAAACAAATATTAACATCCCTCAAACTATCAACATGATGATCCGGGTCCATGAGCCCTAATAAATGAAACCTAACTATTTACACTAAGTAAGAAAATGTCTATATACAAAAATGTGGTGCATTGTCCTTTGGCAACCAAATAATAACATTAAAACAAAGGAAACCTAACTACAACTAAACTACAGAACTATATACAAAGGCGGCGGGCAAGTCCTGCGGCTCACTGATTGTTGTTCCGGGCCAGGGCATCATCGAACTCCCGCTCGATGTCCCGGAGGCGGCCCCGTTCCACAGCCCCGAGGGTCCGCAGGGACGCCGATGTACCCACCTCCAACTCCCTGCGGATGGCCTCGAGGCACTCGGCCCGCCTCAGGGCCCTCCGCATGGAGTTCTCCGCCCTGACCATAGCGAGCCGCGCCTCTTCCGCCCGCCGCCGCTCCGCATCTATGGCATGGCCCAACCGCTGCCACACGGAAGCCACTTGACGTCCAGGGTCCTCCTGCCCTCCGGCTGATGCCTGCCCCTCTGATGGTGATGGCCCCGAGCCATCAAGGCTCCCACCTTCTTCCTCCTGCTGCTGACGTACTGGTGCCGGTGCCCTGACACCTGCTGCCTGCACATCCTCCATTGTTTGGGGTGCTGTTGTTGTGGTGGTCACCCCTGCTGGACTCACGACTCCCGACTGGGGCAGGGATGTGTCCTCCACCAGCCTGGCCCCATCGTCAGAGGCAGCTCCACAGGGCACCCAGGTGACAGGTGGGTAGGAAGATGGCACGGAGGACGACTGGCGCATAGGGGGTTCAGGTGAGGAGGGGGTCGGAACAAGGCCCAGTGTATGGAGGAACACAGCCTGGTCTCCCTGAGAATGGGTCCGGACGTGGGCAACCCTGCTGGTGCAAGATGATGCAGACACAGGACCGGGGACAGGATTACACACAGGCACCTCCGCGGCGGCCTGTGCTGCCTCCTGTCCCTGCCCCTGTGCTGCACCACTAGCACCAGTGGAATGCCCACCTCCAGACCCCATCTCAGTCCCTTGCACGGCCTCCTCCTCCACCAAACCCACCACCAACCTGGATGACTCCCTGCCATCTTCCGCCGCGGAACCCTGTGGGGTCTCAGCTGCCCCTTCTGCTGCCGAGGAGTCCAACTTCCTCCTGCGCCTCCTGGACCTCCCCTCGGCAGCTGCGACCTGGGACACAGCACCGGACTCCTCACTCCCCGATGAGATGACAACAGGGGAGGGGAGCCGGGCCTTGCGTCTCCGGCTGGCGGTGGCATCCCTGCTGCTGTGCTCCACAGCACCTTCTCCGCCCTCCACATCAGATGATGCTGCAGGCAGGGAGAGACAGGAGACAGGCATCAGGACACTGTACAATTGACTCACACACATAACAGTTGTACAAGAGTGGCATTGTCATGCTCCAGACCTGGCATCACAATCCCCAACACACTTGTCTCCTCAACGCACACACATGAGTCATTCAACAGCCATATTGCTACAGCCCGCTACATACATTCACATACAGCAGCATGAGCAGACAAAGGTGAGCCACACATCACATGATACACATGGACTCAAATACACATGCACACATGCAAAGCACACATCCAAGCATGTGTACCACTCCGCAAACTGTCAGTCATGAGATGAACATCCATGTCACATTTGCAATTCACTCTCCAACATGACAGTGTCACCTGCATCCATGTTGCAACACTGTTGCACCCTTCACAACTACACACACGCACACGCTGCAGACTAATGCACCTGGAATCAACATCCATGTGTCACACCACAAGCATGCCAACTCACATCCACAGTCAAACACATGTGCCCACACACAAGCATTTGCACTGCAAGCACACACACACACACATGCACCATCCTTGTCTCACACATCACAGGCACACATGTGCTTGTCTCACAGCCCTGCACACACACATTTATACATGGCCACACAAAGACATGTGCAACATGCACACTCCTGGCACACCACCACACACACAGCTTACAATCAGTATGCATGTACACTCACCGCTCGACTCCAGACGGGTCTGCCTCCCAAGGACCTGGACATGGAGCGCTGGGGATATGCGTTCCAGGACCCGAAGTTCATCTTGCGACAAGTGGCCCCGCCGCCCCTTGGCATCCACTGCCTTCACGAGGCGCCGGGCCTTGTTCAGGGTCCTGGACCTGTAGTCACAGCAACTGCACCCCTGGCTGATGTGCAGGCAGCAAACAGCAGGGCACGTGGGCAGCAGGCAGTCAGGCAGCAGCAGATGGCAGGTGGGAGCGTGCTCGGGGCTCTGGGGGGCAGGATTCCGGCCTTCGGGGCAGGAGCGTGGTCTTCCGTGTGTGAACGCGTGGCCAGCTTGATACGGAGTGAATTGGCACGTGAAAATCATGCACGTCTGCGTGGAATCCGAGGAAAGGCCGCGTAAGCACGTCAGCACGCGTACGCGATTTCATTGGTCCAAAGAGCCAGGCGCGTAAGCGCGTATATAACGCACGGCCGTTTGCCAACCCGCGTGATTGGTCCAAAGGGCCAGGCGCGTAAGCGCGCCTATGACGCACGGGTGTTTCCCAACCCACGTGAAAAAAATACACGTGCCGCGCGAGCGCGTCAGCACACGTACCCGATTTCATTGGTCCAAAGGGCCAGGCGCGTAAGCGCGCCTATGACGCACGGGTGTTTCCCAACCCACGTGAAAAAAATGCACGTGCCGCGCGAGCGCGTCAGCACGCGTACCCGATTTCATTGGTCCAAAAGGGCCAGGCGCGTAAGCGCGCCTATGACGCACGGGTGTTTCCCAACCCACGTGAAAAAAATACACGTGCCGCGCGAGCGCGTCAGCACGCGTACCCGATTTCATTGGTCCAAAGGGCCAGGCGCGTAAGCGCGCCTATGACGCACGGGTGTTTCCCAACCCACATGAAAAAAATACACGTGCCGCGCGAGCGCGTCAGCACGCGTACCCGATTTCATTGGTCCAAAGGCACACAGCGAGTAATCGCATATTCAACAGCGCGCGTGAAAAACGCCCGGTTACCATTTACATCTGAATACAATTACAATATTAATAACGTACATTTAACCTGGTAAACCTCGAGCATGTAGTCACACACGCTCGGCCATGACACGTGCAAAATTACAACAGGCAATACGGAAAGACGTACGCCTGCAGGAAGCAGGCGTACGTGACCCGGCACGTCTAAATATTCACGTGAAAACATCCTACAAGCTCAGTGCAAAGATGAACATACCGTTCCTAGCAGCAGTGGCTGTGGGTTACCAAAGGAGGAGGAGGAGGAGAGTCAGGGCCAGAATTCTCTCACCCAGAACCAGCCTATTCGGGATGCCTGATGACCAGGTGTATGGGAGGTACAGGTTTCCAGCACACATCATACTGGACCTGGTCAGTGAGTGGGAGGATGACCTCACATCACCCACCCTGTGCTCCCAAGCACTCAGCCCCCTGCAGAAGGTCCTGAATGTACTGCACTTCTTGGGCACTGGATCTTTTCAGCGGACAAGTGCCATAGTGGGTGGTGTGTCACAGGCCACGCAGTCACGCTGTCTACACCAGGTCTTGAACATCATCACTGCACGGCCATCAGTCCGCAGGCACATATATCTCCCCAGGACTCCTGCAGAAAGGCGGGCGTGCATCCAGGAATTCTATGGTGTGGCTCAATTCCCCAAAGTGCTTGGTGCAATTGACTGCACCCATGTGGCTCTACGTCCCCCCAGGGCAACAGAGCACATCTATAGAAACCGCAAGCACTGGCATTCCATCAACATGCAAGTTGTATGCAATGCCAAGGGAATCATCACATCAGTATATGCCAACTATCCCGGGTCCACCCACGACAGCTTCATCTACAGAATGTCTACCCTAAGCCGGGACCTAGAGGCTGGCCGGCATGGAGATACATGGCTGCTTGGTGAGCATGAATGCCACTGCACATGCATGCATGTCAGATACAGGGTCATGTCACAACACCACTAATGATACCCATCACCACCTCCGCAGGGGACAGTGCCTACCCTATCAGCCCCCACATGATGACCCCAATCCGGAACCCCACCACGCCACCCGAGGTAAGGTACAACACAGCCCACATTGCAACACGGGGCATAGTGGAGCGCACATTCGGAGTGCTGAAGTCACGCTTTCGCTCCCTTGACCGTTCTGGCGGGCAGCTGTTATATGCTCCCCCACTAGTGTGCAGGATCATAGTGGCAGCATGTGTCCTGCACAACGTTGCAACACGCCGGGGCCTGCCCGTGGACATGGTGGTGCCCCCACATCCACAACCACATGCACGCCCGCTGCGCATGGGAGGGGAAAGGGCACGGGGGGAGGCAGCCCGTACGCAACTGGTGGCCAACTTCTTCACCTAGGAATCACAGTGCTGGCTAGTGCACACTGCTCTGGCACATACCATCTGACGATCAATGATGACAATACCTGACAATGTCACAAAATTTCTTGACAATAAACTGTCAGAAACACATCAACCTGAGATTGTTAACATGGAAGTGTCACTATGTGTGCACCCCTACCTACACATACACCAGCAATGCATAACTATGAAAAGACACAACTCCATTCATCAAATATGCATTGGCACAGGCGAATTGCTACATGACAACATTGCCATGTCACCCAATCCCTTCACAGTCCCGCCACAGAGGACACCATGTCATGGTATGTGAGAGCAAACAAACTGACCCTCACAACATGACACCGGTGTCACAAATTGCAGTGCCCCAAATGGAACATAGCCGCACTTGAACAGCTAACCATGATGGAGGCACTACTACACACCTGTGTAAGAGTCATTTCAATCAAATTACACACCAACCCACCCTGAAGCCCACCAAAACAAGACACAATGCATGTAATCAATGGTAGTCTCAATACCTGATTGTGCTGGTATGTCCTCATCGTCCAGATGTACAGTGATGGCGCCACGCAAAAGTGTCACTGCACATCTACCGACATGTAGTCTGACTCCAGAGAGTATGCCCGTGTGAAGAACTGTGTGAAATACCTGCAAAACATGAGTAACATATGTAAGTTGAGGCACATATCAAACCATCATGCATAGTTAGGTGCAACAACAATGTACACTATGAATGTCTACACAGTATTGACTATGGACTGCCCAACAGCTCATGGGAGTCCAATGTCACCGTGTAATTTGCTGTCACTTGGGCACACCCTTTGCAAGCCCATGGAAACGGAAGCAGGAGGGGTGTGGATGCCAGGTACCCAAGCATCGAAACCAAACTCAGGACAAGCCTGCATGTGCCCAGCCACAATACAGTGTATGCCCAGGTACCCACACAAGGCAACACACTTGAAAAAGAAAAATATGATAAGAAAAAATGGCCATGAAAGGGCCGGCGGGGAGGGGGGGGCCACCTATGAGGTTCGAGGACAGGATGCACGCCACAATCCACCTGTGTGGATCATGGGAAGTAAAAACACCCCATAGGCTCGTGGCCCACACGGCTACTCTGTTGTGGGAGATGAGTCGCTATCGCTCTGGCCAGACCCTGCAGCTGACTCAGGAGGTGGGGGAGCTGCCTCAGAAGATGGTGTGACAATGGGAGGCAGCCCACGCAAAGCCCGAGTTTGCTCCTCCATGGCTGCAAGCAGGCGGGTCTGGAAGGTCTGGTTCTGGATTATAATCATGCGGAGGTCCCCATGCAGTAACTTCCGGGATGACCTGACCTCCGCACGAGTTGCCTGCATCTCGGCCGAGAGCGTCCGTGTCAGACGCTCCAGCTGCTCCTCTGTCCTTCTATGGGATGAAGCCTCAAGCTCTGACAGGGTCGACCTGAGGTGATGGAATTCTTCCCTCAGGCCTTCCCTGTGGCGCTGGGACTCCATGGAAAGTGATTCCCGCAGAGTCGCCAGTCCTGCCCGCCTGTCCATGTTGGACGCCAACATGTCCTCCCTGTGTGCCTGGCAGATGGACTCTGTAGCCTGCTCCAGTCGCTCCATCAGCCTTTCTGGGGGGACAATGGAAGTGGCCACCCTATCCATGGCCTGTGCAATCATCTCGGATGATGCTGCCTGTTGGGTGGCCATACCGTAGATGGATTGCTCCCAAGCGGTATTGCCAGGTGGCATACGGCCACCACGTTGGCGGGCACCACACCTGCCTGGGGCAAGGCGGACTGCGCCTTGCTGTGCCGGCAAAGCCTCAGGCTGCAGGACTGCATTCCCTCTCTGATCTGCAGCCCCAGGAACAGGATCAGAGATTGTGTGGTGTGGCCCTGCATCCGTAACCACCGGAGGCTGAGCTGCCGACACTGACATCCCCATTGAGGGCAATAACCCGGCTGCAGGTGGGTCGGACAGAGGAGATTCTCTCCCAAGAACACTCACCTGCGACTGCACATAGGTGTCATCCTCCGAGTCTACACCTGAATACTGCTCGGGGGAGGAACCCCCAGAGACACCCCTCGACAGCACGACCTGCAGCACTTGTGGGTTTTCACCCACAAACACACCACGTCCCTCACTTGTGGAAGGTCGGCCCGGGTTGCCCTCCTGGGACGGCTCCACCACCACATCCCCAGCATCAACAAGTGCGTCGTCCCCTGCAAAGACATGAAAGAGAGAAATGGAAACAGGCATTAGCACCATGGCATACAACAAGGGCTGATGAACAACAGAGCCAGTAGTTCAATGACACATGTCCCACATGACTGGGAAACCTCCTATGCATTCACCATCACTGGGTCTGGAGGGGAGGCTCAGGGCACACAATGATGACACAGAGAATGGAGAGCAACGCCTGCTCCCCATGCTGCCTAGCACTGGCATCACACATTGGCCGGTGATTGCCATGTCAAATGCACATGCCATCACACACATGGCATGTGACATAGCCACCAAGTGAAGAGGGAGAGGAGGGCAACTAATTTGGATTTTGGCCACTCTGGTCCTGACATTGCTTCATCACATCAAGAAGTTAACATGTTGGACATGGTTCTGCTAGTCCCAATTGGCCACGATGCACAGTGCCTTGTCAACGTTAACAAAATGCAGTAAACAATGAGATTCCACCTCCCCATCACCTGTAATGGATTCATATAGCATTCGTGAAGCACCTGTACAGAAATGTATGAAGGTACAGCGGAGCACGGAGGGGTGGTGGGGCAGAAGGGGATGCCATTCAACAATCCTACTGGTGCTGGTGTCATTCATGTAACGCAAGTGCAGAGGTGGGTGGCACAATGAAGTGCAAGGGGAAGTTGCGGCTGAAAGTGCTGTACAAGGTAAGTAGGACTTAACGTCGAGGGCAGATGGTGGTAGGCGCAGACAAGTGCTGGGGGGGTGGCCTATAGGGGTACAGAGACAGTCATGCAGTGCTGTGGGCTCGGAGGGGACAGGGGAGGTACACACTGCATCTGGCTCGGCAAGGTCCTTGCAGATTTCAATGTGTCCTGCAGAGTTGTCAGATGCCGCAGATATGTGCCCTTGGATTGGGGCTCTCATCTTGGTGAGAAGGGTGAGACGCTATTGCCTTTGGAGCAGGCGGCAGGCCAGTTTGCCAGAGGATGAGCATGATGCAGGCCATTTCCTCTCTGCCACCCGGCACCTGTGTTTTGGGTTCACAAGATCCGAGTCATGCCAGGAGTCAGCATTGGCATGGGGCTTCAGGCGGATTGTCATGACCGTGGCAAAGACATCCAGTGTACCTGACATAGAGTGGAGCATGGAGTGGGCCCTGTCAGGATGGGAGTGAGCCTAAGGGGGAGCTGGATGGGGGGGAGATTTTGGCAGCATAAGCCTCGACTGACACACACTTCATGGGTTGGAATACCAAGAAGGTGTGTGACAGTGGTGAGGGTGGCTTTGCCTGTGGGGTGGTGAGGGTGAGGTGGGAGGAGAGGAGAAAGTGATCACTCCAGGAGAGAGGAGTGCAGAGAGGGATGGAGAGGGGAAGGTCAGATGAGATCAGAGCATCAAGAGTGTGCCCTGCAGAATGAGTAGGGACAGACGGGAGTTTAGAGGGTGATAGGGAGTTGCTGAGGTCACGGAAAAGTCACGTGGGGGGGACAACAAGCATGCAGGTGGATGCGTACATCACCAAGGAAGAGGATTTCAGTGTCTGGGGACATGAGTGAGGAGGAGAGGTGAGGCCACTCAGAAAGGAAGTAGTACATTGGACAAGTTTTCCGATACACAGTACGCACAGTTTGTGAATGTCGAGGTGAGATGGAGAGAGACGTCACACAAGCCATTCCAGAGGGGAGTAGGTCTACGTAGGAGTGACAGTGGCAGGAATACCCTCAGGGAAGGCAAGGGCACACCCCCCCCTGCACAGTAGTGCCGGGCCAAGGAGAGGATCTCCTGAACGTCAGGTAGGAGTGTGTCAAAGATGCAGACAGAGCTGGCCGTCAGACATGTTTCCATGAGACCAAGGATGTCAAGGTGCATTACCTCATGTAAGTGACATATATTGGAGGAATGCCTGATGCAGCGGCAGAGTAAGGAGTGTAAATGTGGAGGAGGTTGACAGCCTTGTAGGACTTACGGGGAGTGCTAAAGATCAGAGGTGCAGCATGTGTAGGAGTTGGAGTGGGAGGCGGAGAAGGATCATGGGAGGGTGCAGGGAGGCAGTGCAGGATAGATGAGGAGAGAGGAGGGGGGACAGCAGGAGAGGAAAGGAAGTTGATGAGATGTGGGTAGCATTTGTCAAGGAGAATAAGGTTGGCCTGAGGGCCTTGGACTGAGATGCTCCCATTACCATACACATCAATTGTGGCCTCTGAGGATTGGAAGGAGGCCAAGAGTACACCCCAACGGGTCACACCATTGATGGTGGAAGAGGAGCAAGGAGAGAGGACTGGGACCATGTGAAGGGTCCATGGGACAGGCAAAGGCATGTATGAGCAGATGTCAGTGAGAGTTAACCTTGAGTAGGCTCAGATGTACTTGTCAGCAATAGGGTCGGTCGCATTGGAGGGCAGGGTGCCCTCATTTGACTGTTTGCAAGCAGGTGTCGTGAGTAGGGCACGATGGTCTGAACAGTAGAAGTCATGGAAGATAGACCATGAAGAGCAGCATGGAGTGTGAGGGAATGGGGCTTGAAACCAGACGGAACAAGAGCACACAGGTAGGAGGTGGGTGTCAAGGCAAATTCCAGAGTATGACAGCATGTTGAGTGCCATGTATATACAGAGGACGCATTAGCATGTGGTATCATTGCATGTCAGGCATGTGACGATGGAACTTGAATGGCTGGGGGAAAGTGTAGGAATGGTATGTAAGACATAAGATGAATAGACAGGGGAGAATGAGCAACAATGTCGTGACAAAATGACAATTCAAGGGGAACTTCCATGGTGTAGGGCCATATGTGCACTGTTGGCAGTAGGGATAGTGGTGTGGGCACATGGTGTTGCACTGAACATACTGGATGAGGCACATGGGTGACACTATCAACTCTGCCACACACCCCCTTGACAGGCACCCAACATGAAGGCTTCGCACACACACCATGCACATGGATATAACACACATGCATGTGCACTCACCGGATGATGCCTCGTAATCAGGGAGATCTCCCACACCTTGGAGTTGTCCCTCGGTGACGTAGGATCCAGCTACGGACTCGTGTGGTGTGAGTTCTATTTCCTGTGCTGGGGACCCACCTCCAGTCACCAAGGTTGCGGCATGACTTGAGGCCAGCTTATCCTTTGCCCTGCGCTTAAGGTCATTCCAGCGCTTCTGGCAATCACTAGCTGTGCGCCTCACTACTCCAAGGGCACTTATTTTGTCAGCAATGGTCTGCCAGTGTGCCTGGCGTCTGGCATGTGTGGTCTTGGACCCTGCAACGATGACCATTTCCCTATCATGGTCTGACACATACTGAACAAGTGCATTCAGTTCGGCGTCTGTGAAGCTGGGCTTCCTTGATGGCCCGGACTGTGCAGCCGTGCCTGGGGCATCAGCCTGTGCCGGACGTGCACTCTTCCTCTTCCGCTTGGAAGGGGGTGGGGATCCAGAGTGTCCTACGCCGCTGTGGACACTGGGGGCAGGAGCCGTGGTGGACTCAGTACTGGGTGTGTGGGATTGCACACTCAGCATGGGAGTAGGTGCAGGCATTGGGGGTAGAGGGATAGGGTCAGGCCTGATCTGAGGTGCATGAACTAGGACCGACACAGTCTTGGCAGGGTGTATGAGAGGTGGGGTGGATGGAGCCACACCCTGCCCATGGGGGGCAGCAGATGACCTATCTGGCATAGATGCGCGTGTCCTGATGACACCAATGTGCACCGGTGCACGTGCAGTGGACCTGCTGACCTGGATGTCAGCGATGGAGTCACCCTCGGACAGGTCTGGTGCCACAATGGGCTGGTCCAACAAGGGCTGATCAGGGTTGGTATCAGCCACATGACCCTCAACCTGGGGGGGGGGGGAGGGCATGGGTGTCCCTGACTGGTCCTCCAGACTGGGGGGGACAGGGGCACCCTGCAAGTCACAACCACGTCCCCTAGTGGATCCTCCACGGCCACCACGTGTGGCTCGGCCACCTTTGCCACCCTTACGGCTTGCACGCCTCCCAACCATGGCACTGATGTTATTGTGCGTATGGGAGTGGGTGTGCACAATTGTCCTGGGCAATTGGGTGTCAAAGGGGTTGGGTACCAGATGGTATTCGTACCCTAGTGCAGTGGCAAGGCTATATGACACCCCTGGGGAAAGATGACGGGTCACGCAACGCACAGGCACCCCAAAGAAGTTAAGGAACGTGCACGATACCCCTCCTAGACCACTTGTGCGTATAAAAAACCCTGCACTATGCTGTGGCATCCAGTAACACAAGAATGAACGTATGCGTGTCACACGCAGCCTAGATTGACCTCTGAAGAGGTACGTGACACACGGGGCAAGCACAGATGATAGATGCGTGCGCAACTCACCGTCTGCCAGGGAGAAATGCGTCAAAAAGACGCGCGTGTGCGCGTTGGCAACACCCCCGCCAAAAGAAGAATGGGACGCTGTCTGAGGAGACAGGACAACAGTAGAAGGGAACGCTGTGTGAGGAAACAGGCCCAGGAAAAAGAGCAAAAGAGAAAAAGCTGTCAGAGGTAACAGGGAGTACGACCTTTGAACGCCGTGAAGTAAATCGCGTGTCAACTGACAAGAAGTACAGAATACACCAACTCGCTCTCCACGAAAAGCACGTACAAGGAAATGGCGTTCTACATGTACCTTTTATGCAAGCCCACAGGTCCTGCGTCACTTCCGCGTGTAGGCGCTGAAGGGCCAGCCTCCAATCACACGCATTGACACTGGCTTGTGTTTCTTTCACGCGGGTTGGGAAATGGCCGTGCGTTATAGACGCGCTTACGCGCCTGGCCCTTTGGACCAATCACGCGGGTTGGGAAACACCCGTGCGTCATAGGCGCACTTACGCGCCTGGCCCTTTGGACCAATGAAATCGGGTACGCGTGCTGACGCGCTCGTGCGGCACGTGTATTTTTTTCACGTGGGTTGGGAAACACCCGTGCGTCATAGGCGCGCTTACGCGCCTGGCCCTTTGGACCAATGAAATCGTGTACGCGTGCTGACGTGCTTACGCGCTGAGGGCCTTTCCTCGGATTCCACGCAGACGTGCATGATTTTCACGTGCCAATTCACTCCGTATCAAGCTGGCCACGCGTTCACACACGGAAGACCACGCTCCTGCCCAGAAGGCCGAGTTACTGCCCCCCAGTGCCCCGAGCAGCCTCCCACATGCCATCTGCTGCTGCCTGCCTGCCTGCCTGCTGCCACCGTGCCCTGCCATTTGGTGCCTGCACATCAGCCATCTGCAGGCGTACAGTTGCTGTGTCCACCCCTGCTGGAACTGAAGACTCCCGACTGGAAGAACACCACTCCACAGCCCAGCCCCAGGACCAAGTTGCCCACCCACTCCTGCCTCTGGGGTTGCCATGTCGGGCACTGAAACATCTGGCACCACTGGCAACCCCCAGCCAGAGAGGCAGAGGGGCCCCAGCTTCAGTGTCACCGAGGTTGGGGTCCTTGTGGAGCGAGTCCTGGGGCAGTATGATGCCCTCTTCGGAAGTAGCCGCGCCAACTATGAAGGACGGACTCGGATCTGGGACGACATCGTGACTGCCATCAACGCGGAGGGGGTGGCAGTCTGCGACAACCCACATGTCAGGAAGCGTTGGGAGGACTGCAGGTCCAGGACCCTCTCAAAGGCCCGGCGCCTCGTGGAGGGGGGCCGGGGCCACATGAGTTCGATCCAAATGAGGGTCCTGGCACGCATACACCCAGCGCTCCACTCCCAGGTCCTTGAGAGGGAGACCCGTCTGGAGTTGAGCGGTAAGTGTGCAGGCATTGCTGTGTGAGACAGTGCATGTTGCAGTGTGCTGGTTGTGTGATGCTGCATGTGTGGAATGGGCCTTGTAGGCATGTATGTGTGCAGTGTTGTCATGGCGATGCATGTGCGACCAGTAATTTGTGGATCACATGGTTGTTGTATGTGTTGCTATGCAACCTGAGGAGGCCTATGCAGATTGGACACATGTGAGCATGCAAGTGTATGTTCGTAGACATGGGTGTGGGTGAGGGATGGATGCTGATGCCAGGTACATGTATGGTGTCGAGGTCGGTGTGCTTGACCTGCATGTCTGTGACTTTTGAATGGCATGGATGCATGACACATGTCTGTGACACTGTACAGATTCACTGATGCTGCCTAATCATCCTTGTATCCACTGTGTTTGTGATGTACGAGGCCACATGGATGTGACAGAGGTGAAGTGTGTGCGTGTGATTTGCATGACCAATGATGCATGTGAGTTCCATGACATCGTACTTTAGAAGAGTGCAGTGGACATGTATGTTGATGTGCATGCCATGGACCATGGGTGTTGCGTGTGTGTATTGCCTGACCCATGTGTTGTGGAGGGACATGATAGAAGTGTACTTTACCATTGCCAGTCATCTGATATTGCTTCCTGTGTAGGGGACCATTGTACAGTGCCCTGATGCTTGTGTTCTATGTCTCCCTCTATGCAGCGGCTAGTGATGGAGAGGGCGGAGACGGCGCTGTGGAGGTAGACGGCGGGGATGCCCCCACGGCTGCGGCGGAAGGGGTGGGTGAGCCCCCACAGGGGCCAGCTACAGCGGAAGAGGGCAAGGAGCCATCCAGGTTGGTGGTTTCTACAGAGGAGGAGGCGGCCGAGACTGAGGCACACCTGAGGCCTGGTGGGGGCATCCCTGCTGGTGCAAGTGGTGCAGTCCAGGGCCAGGGGCAGGAGGCAGCACAGGTCGCCGTGGAGGTGCCTGTGCATGTCGCTGTCCCTGACCCTGTGAGTGCACCACCATGCACCAGCATGGATGCCCCGTCCCAGGCCCGTCCGCAGGTGGAGGGGGTGTCTATGTCATCTGACTCCCCTCCACCTGCGGACGAGGGGACCCGTGGGCGCATGGAAAAGGTCCTGATTGGGGTCGCGTTGCGCACGGGGGTCATTCGTGATGACGTGCGTGCTTCCCGGGAGGAGCACGCACATCATCACGAAGAGCACCGTGCCGACGTGGCCCAGTTGGGATCTGCCATTGGCGCGGGTTTTCTGCAGGTGATGGCCAATGTGTCGGCCATCTCCTCCTCTGTGGAAAGTATGCGCCGGTCGTTCTCCTTGCCGTCTTCCGGCCCAGTTGACACCAGGGCCCCCTGTGGACCTGCCCCGACCAATGCAGCCGGCTCAGTGGGGATCCCATCCCTGCCACAGTCGGGAGTCGGTGGTCCAGCTGGTGTGGACACCATGGCAACTGGACCCCTGCAGGTGGAGGATGTGCCGGCATCATCAGGCAGGGCACGTGCACGACGGCGTCGGTGGATACCATCAGCCTGGATGCCGTCGTGCTAGCAGAGGCAGTGGCTGCAGAGGCAGCGGCAGCGACGTGGGAGGCGTCATGGCTCGGGGCCATCAACATCGGAGGGGCAGCCATCGGCTGGAGGGCAGGAGGACCCTGGACAGAATGTGTCTTCCGTGTGGCAGCGGTTAGGCCACGCAATAGATGCGGAGAGGCGGCGGGCAGAAGAGGGGCGGCTCGCTATGGTCAGGGCGGTGGACTCCATGCAGAGGGCCCTGAGGCATGCCGAGTGCCTCGAGGAGATCCGCAGGGGCTTGGAGGTGGACACTGCGTCAGCCCTGCGGGCCCTCGGGGCCATTGAGGATGAACGCCTCGGGGAGATAGAAAGGGAGTTCGATGATGCCCTGGCCCATAACATCTCTCAGTGAGCCGCAGGACTGGCCCGCCGCCTTTGTATATAGTTATGTAGATAGTAGGTTTCCTTTATTTTTATTTATTATTTGGGTTGATTGGACAATGGCCCACGTTTTTTGTATATAGTTAGCATTAGTTAGGTTTTGGGTAGGTTTCATTTTATGGTTTTTAGGGATATTGGACCCGGACAATCATCTTTGTACATAGTTTGTGGATATTTTCGATGTTATTATTTGGACCATGGGGCAATGTGTTTGTTTTTGATTTCCATTTTGATTGACTTTGCACCCGTTCTTTTGGATTTCACCTTTCATTAGATTTTTTTTGTTTTTTACCTGTTACTTTGTGTATTCATTTAGGTGTTTCTTTTTTTTCCTTCTTACATTTTAATACATTGTTCTTTTGATTCTATTGTGTGGACTTCTCTCATTGGTTTGTTGACTGTCACAATCTGGGTTTTCACAGTCATGTGTTGCCATTGTGTGAGTCTGACAGACTTGGACTCATGCGCATACTGCTCATTGGTTATGTATCATGTAATGGGTATTTGATTTTTGAATGGATGTGTACCTTGGATGTGTGTATGGACTGGGGTGACATGGGGTGGGATGTGGTTGCCCATGGGATCCTGGGATCTGTATTGTGATTTCCTATTGGCAGGGGAACATCTGTGTGGGCCTGGTGGAGGGTGCCCCATGACTGCTGGGGGGTGGGGTTGGTGGGAGACATGACTGGGACATAAGTGGGGGCCTGCTGGCAGGTGCCCCACAGTGCTGGGGGGTGGGGGTGGTGGGAGGCATGAGTGGGACATGGGTGGGGGCCTGGTGGAGGGTGCCCCATGACTGCTGGGGGGTGGGGTTGGTGGGAGACATGAGTGGGACATAAGTGGGGGCCTGCTGGCAGGTGCCCCACAGTGCTGGGGGGTGGGTGTGGTGGGAGGCATGAGTGGGACATAAGTGGGGGCCTGCTGGCATGTGCCCCACAGTGCTGGGGGGTGGGTGTGGTGGGAGGCATGAGTGGGGCATAAGTGGGGGCCTGCTGGCAGGTGCCCCACAGTGCTGGGGGGTGGGTGTGGTGGGAGGCATGAGTGGGACATAAGTGGGGGCCTGCTGGCAGGTGCCCCACAGTGCTGGGGGGTGGGTGTGGTGGGAGGCATGAGTGGGACAGAAGTGGGGGCCTGCTGGCAGGTGCCCCACAGTGCTGGGGGGTGGGGGTGGTGGGAGGCATGAGTGGGACATAAGTGGGGGCCTGCTGGCAGGTGCCCCACAGTGCTGGGGGGTGGGTGTGGTGGGAGACATGAGTGGGACATAAGTGGGGGCCTGCTGGCAGGTGCCCCACAGTGCTGGGGGGTGGGGGTGGTGGGAGGCATGAGTGGGACATGGGTGGGGGCCTGGTGGAGGGTGCCCCATGACTGCTGGGGGGTGGGGTTGGTGGGAGACATGAGTGGGACATAAGTGGGGGCCTGCTGGCAGGTGCCCCACAGTGCTGGGGGGTGGGTGTGGTGGGAGGCATGAGTGGGACATAAGTGGGGGCCTGCTGGCAGGTGCCCCACAGTGCTGGGGGGTGGGGGTGGTGGGAGGCATGAGTGGGACATGGGTGGGGGCCTGGTGGAGGGTGCCCCATGACTGCTGGGGGGTGGGGGTGGTGGGAGACATGGGTGGGGGCCTGGTGGAGGGTGCCCCATGACTGCTGGGGGGTGGGAGTCATGAGCAGGTGTGCAGGGTAATCCCCTGTGGTGTGGACTGCATGCAGGGGACGTGGAGGCTGTACAGGGAAGACCTGTGAAGACCCAACGATCGGAGTAGCGTGTTCAACTATCCACGCCCCCCTGAAATGGACGTAGCCTGGGATTTCGCGTGTGAAACGTTCCTGCGCACCCCTGAAATGGAAGTAGCCTGGGATTTCGCGTGTGAAACTTCCCCGCGCACCCCTGTAATGGACGTACCCTGGCTTTTCGCGTGTGGGACTTCCCGCGCACCCCTGCAATTCCCGTAGCCTAGCTTTTCGCGTGTGAAACTTCACGCGCACCCCTGTAATGGACATACCCTGGCTTTTCGCGTGTGGGACTTCCCGCGCACCCCTGGAATTCCCGTAGCCTAGCTTTTCGCGTGTGAAACTTCCCGCGCACCCCTGAAATGGAAGTAGCCTGGGATTTCGCGTGTGAAACGTTCCCGCGCACCCCTGAAATGGAAGTAGCCTGGGATTTCGCGTGTGAAACTTCCCCGCACACCCCTGTAATGGACGTACCCTGGCTTTTCGCGTGTGGGACTTCCCGCGCACCCCTGGAATTCCCGTAGCCTAGCTTTTCGCGTGTGAAACTTCCCGCGAACCCCTGTAATGGACGTACCCTGGCTTTTCGCGTGTGGGACTTCCCGCGCACCCCTGGAATTCCCGTAGCCTAGCTTTTCGCGTGTGAAACTTCCCGCGCACCCCTGTAATGGACGTACCCTGGCTTTTCGCGTGTGAAACTTCCCGCGCACCCCTGAAATGGACGTAGCCTGGGATTTGACGTGTGAAACTTCCCGCGCACCCTTGAAAATCGCATGGGCCGCTTGCCGTGATGGTCCAGGGTTAGCGCAGCCCCTTGCGCTGGTTTGTGATTTTTATGAGATTTCCCAGCGCAAGGGGCGTTTCTGGGGGCGTAACTGGCGCTGCAGCGAGTCGCTGCGCCACTGTGCGTCACGGCTGCCTGGGGAAGCTAAAATCCATGAATACGCTGTGCGCCGGATTCGGTTTTGGCGCACGCGGCTGGCGCAGACTATCGCACGCGCACGCTGTGCGCCAGCCGCGTGCGCTACTTGTGCGCTGAATTCTATGAATTACCCTGTAAGTGTCCTGGTCCAGTGTGTGACGCCCAATTGGAATCCTTAACAACTTTGTTGTGACCATTTTTATATTAAGTAATCACAGCTGCGTAAAGTGCTACCTTTCCATCAGGTGTGACTCAAGGAAGTCCAAATTGTATGTAGCACTACATACATCTTCCTTTTATTAAGTTCAGTGGTAAATCAACTTCTGCTTTATATTCCATATCACCTAGACCTCCATTAACTGGAGCTATCTCATGCTGGAAAACCTTTTTATAGGTGGCTCAGGGATGCAAGCCATACATACGCTGTACCAAGAGTTTGCTGGAGGTTTCGGACAGTATTGTTTGAGCCACAGCAAACCTAAAGGAACAAAATGTTTACATATGTGCCTTAACTTTACTGATGTCAAGGCAATATATAAGGTTTCCATTTCTGTTAGACACTCACGCATAAGAGAGGGTGACAAAGCAACAGACTTCTGGTTCAAATGTGCGTTTGCAACCCACACGCTATAGAACTATCTTGTCCCACATGTACACCATTTGAAAATGCACAGCACTTCTTATGGCACTGCCTTTGTAACGTTAGAGTCGTGTTGGAGTCTGTAAGCGCCAAATTCTCTTATGCAAGTGTGGTTTTTCATAATAATTAGGCAGCCTTATATTGCACTTTCATACTTCAATTCACATGTCAATGCATAACATTGTTATGTTATTTCAAAGAAATATAGTGTGATTGGTTCTTGGTGAAAAGATTGGTGAATATTATGTCCATGTCTCTCTCACACCTTTTGATTAACAGATTTCCTGGCAGTGTGACTCATCTTCTGCTACTGTGACAACCTTACCTTCCAAAAGGGCCTCTGATAAACAGTCAATGAAATCTATCTGGCTTGCATATTCTGCCATATTCAGTAGTGTTTTAGGATGTATTTCTGCGTTTTGCCAGACATTATGTACATTTCTTGCCTAGCATTCTTTGTGCTATACTATGTCATATGCGTGAGCATCTTTTGGCTTGATGCTTCCACTCATCTTCATTTTCACTAGGCTATTTTCACTGAACTGAACAGAATCATGCCTCACCTGAGCTGCATCTTCAGTGCAAGCAGTGTGCACTGCATAGACGGACCAAGATTCAGTTCCATCACAAAAGAAGTAGGCACTATTTTTTAAATTCCGTACCAGTACTTTGCGATCTTGAACAGCGAAGCCACTTCCTTCTCACTGGGCTCGCATCAGCATCATGAGCTGACCTTTGTTTTTGTATTTTGTATCGGGCCAGTATTCTGTCAGGATTACCTTCCGGGGCCAGATTACAGAAACTTTGCACCGGTGCAAGGGCAAAGTTGCACGGTATTAGCACTAGGGCAAAGTGTGCCCTATTTTTCAAAACACTAGGACATATTAGAAAACTATTGCACCATGACAACTGCACCTTAGCATTGTATAAGCACCTGGGAAAAAAATTGCTCTAGTGCAAGAAAGATACATTTTGGATGTGTTTTTTCACCAGGGCAAAGTTTGCCCTAGTGCTAATACCATTCCGTATTAGCAATAGGGCAAACTTTGCCCTGTTGCAATAATGTCGGGAAAATCTATCTTTTTTGCACAAGAGTAATTTTTGCCCTGATGCCTACACCATGCCAAATTGCACTTGTCATGGTGCAATAGTTTTCTAATATGTCCCAGTGTTTTAAAAAATAGGGCAAACCTTTCCCTAGTGCTAAAACCGTGCAACTTTGCACTTGCACCAGTGCAAAGTTTCTGTAATCTGGCCCCAGGTGTGCAATTCTTACAAGATGACAGATACCACCTTGCATTTCACGTGTTGCTCTTTCCTCCACTTATATCTTTAAAGTTTTCAGCAAAGTGTCTTATGATCACCGTCTTTCAAATTTAACATTTTAAGTTAAAACCTCTTTTTTGGCACTGCCACAATAAACAGTAATGAAAGTCTATAGCCGTCCAGCGTTTGCATTTTGATAATGTTTGATTTAACTTCATTACACTTTCTATAACTTGAACCTGAAAACGATAATACAAATGAATCATTGAAAGAATGAAGAACTGAACGTGCAACATACGTGCTGCAATTGTACATCTGTACTTTAAATATGGATATCTTTGTTGTAACAGTGACTTCAGAATAAATTTTAGGCACACATTTTTTTAGGATTGAAAATATCATTTCATTTCATTTCAGCCTTATTTTGGCCAACCTGCCATAACAGCACATAAAAATACATTATTAAACAAGGCAATATACAAGATTTAAAAATAATATCCATTTTCATAGATAACAATAATTCCCATAAAACCAATCTTGAAACAGCCATTCCCACATTTCAAAACTTTAAAACAAACAAGCATTCCAATTAGACAATAGAGAAAAAGTGCAGTGGGCATGGTTGAATACCTAAGCCATGCTAAGAATTAAATCCCATACAAGAGGGTATACATCCAATAAAAAAAATGACACACATGAAAGTGTGAAAAATGTCCCACTCCCAACAATCTCCATTTAAGACAGGCATTCATCATAACCTCACTAAGCAGCGATCGTTATTAGTGCCATTCTCCGTCTCCATGCTCTATTTATATAATTGCACATGGAATGCAGCGCTAGATTGTCACCCAAATTGTGGCACAATGACATTGCCTGATCTGTTGTGTTAATTAACTTTGCCAAAAATAGAGGCTTTAAATAAATTGTTCTAATGTGCAAGTATCTTCGACAAATTAGCATGAAATGAATTATGCTTTCTGATAGAGTTCTGCATAATGGGCATTCTTCCCCACCACCATTTCTCTCTTTATTTATTTATTTATTTATTTATTTATTTATTTATTTATTTATGCATTGAACATTTGTATGGCGCGTATTCACAAGTGTTTCCAGGCACCACAAAAAAGAGGTGGGAGCAGAGGAAAAAACAACAATAACGGTCAAACTAGACCTTGTGACATTCTGCAAGTGCAGTGACAAAAGTACAATGGGAGGGTTAAAGGTCAGGGTGGAAGGGCTGGGTTGAGGGAAGGGTTGAGAGGGGATGGGGAAGTGCAGGAGGTGGGGGCTCAATGGCCTGAGCAAGTACTAAGGGGATCCACAGAGGGCAAGTGCCAGAGGAAACAAGGGGAAAGTTCAAAGTTAGTGCGATGGATGGGGTGGACCAGATTCAAGCTAGTCCGGGAAGGTCGCCTGAGGGCAGGTGCTGGTTAGTGGTGCTGTGGTAGACTGGTTGAGGAAGGCCTGGCCTGTGGAAGGCTCATAAGGGACCAGGCATAATTCGCAGTGGCAGGGGGACATTAGCACAGGAGGGGGAGAGGGAAGGAGGAGGAGGAGAAAAGGAAAGTCTTCAGAAGTTTCCGGAACTTAAGGAGATCTGGCTCAAATCTGAGGGAGGCAGGAAGGCCATTCCAGAGGGAGGCTCGAGCCGAAGGAAGAGATCTACCTTCCACTCTCTGCTTGGAGAAACGTCTAATCTGCAGAGAGTTGGACTTAGAAGACAGAGCAACTCTAGCAGGGAGGTATTTAGGGAGAGAAAGGCTAGAAAGATGTGGTTCCTGGGTTTGAGGCCAAGAATAAATCTCACAGCCATAATCTGGATTAGTTGAAGAGGGTAGAGGGAAGAAGGAGGCAGATTGAGGAAGATGCTGTTGCAGGAGTTCAGCCTAGAGAGTTGCAGTGCTCTGAAGACATTGAGCTTCTGGCGAAAGGTGAGGAAAGGATGAATGCCTCTGATGAGGTGGAGCTGAAAGTTGGACTTCTTGGCAAGGTCTGTAATGTGCAGAGAGAAGGAGAGAGAGGAGTCGAAGATGACCCAAAGGTTTTTTGCCTCACAAGCGAGTGAAGGGAGGGTATACAAGGGGGTGGGGGCAGAGAGTGGGAGGGAAAACGGGAGCAGGCATCCCAATGAGAAGGATCTTTGTCTTACTGGCATTAAGGATGAAATTGTTAGCAAAGGACCACACCTGAATAGCAGTCTCGCAGTCAGGTATGAGAGAGGCAGAAGAAGAGGAAAAGGATGGAAGCTTAAAGGAGAGCTGTGTGTCATCAGCATAACACTCAAAGTCAGGAGAGAAGGTGGAGATCAAGTGGGCCAGAGGGGCAAGGTAGATATTAAATAGCCATGGCGATTGGATAGAGCCCAGAGGGATGCTGAAGGTAGAGGTATAGAGTAGATCTCTAGTCATGATTTGATATACAATGTTCTTAGCCTTCTGGTATGTACACCATCTAGATATTCCTCATAATCAGTAGTTTGTTTGCTGTCCCAGTATGCTTTTAGCCTGGGTTTCTGATTAACCAAACTCGCAAATTCTGATTCTTCTTTTGCTTTGAAGGCTATTTTCATCACAAGCTTAGATAATGTGCACAACAGCTCGGGCAGGGTGCAACATACACCAAGCCCAATGAAAATATCTTTCAAATGAGACTTTAGAAATTATAATCAGCATATAAATAACAGTGATGTTGAAGATTTTATGTACTTCATGGTGGTCATCTTGATGGCATCATTAATACTACATGTCAATCACCATAGAGTGATTTAGTTTTTATTCACACGTTCAGCTCATTTAGCCTTTCGTAACAGCATAAATAAATACAGTAACAGTGATTAAAAAAAGACTGTAAGAAGCAATACACTACCACAATACACTAAAAACAAGTACACTGAGTAAAGACACCACACCATTCTTAAAACTATTAAATAAGAACATAATGGACACCCTCCCCATAAAGTCCTTAGTAAAATATTAAATTACATCAAAATAGGTTAGACACTCTTAGAACTAAAACGAAACCCAAAGATCACTCTTGGCAAGTGGGGAAAGTGAGGGAAGGCCACCGTAAAACTGAGTTAAACATCCTCGCTCACATCCCCCAAAATGCCTATATCTCAGAGACTAAGAACTCAGGGGCTACCAGGCTTCTTTGCCCTATGACACCAAGGCCCATGAAAAAAACGTGTAGTTGATTTGGTAATGTTGGTATCAAAGACCCCCAAATTAAAGGACATAGCAGCATTAGGGTTATCCTGGATGCGTTGTGCCCTGAATAGATAAGAGGCGGGACATATGAGAAGAAAATGAGGCAGGTCTTCCCTCTCTGCCATACGCATTTTACAATTTCAACTTGACTGACTCTGCAATTTGTTAGTGATAGAGGATAGAGGTAGAATATAATGGAATATCAGTTTGAGCAAGGCTGAAGAGGTTTCTGATATGTGGATTGGCAAACGTCGACAAATATGGGGGATGCCCCCCTGCCCCAAATATGTCAGCCCAACCTATGTGGACCAAGCTTGCCAACTCCTCCTCCCTCACACTCCTTCACCTTACAACTTGTCTTCTTTAAAACTTTGCAATAGGGGCCCAAACTGACTGTCAGATGATGATCAGGATCCAGATTATATCTAAAACCCAATTCGGTGAGGTCCTCCGACAATTTTTCCCCATAAGAGGAGATGGAGGATTGAGGAAAAGTGGTTGTGCCAAGCCAAACTGCTATCTTAACAGCATATCTAGCTGCACTATCCATTACCCTTCTCTCATGTTTCATAAAATCAACATCTGCATTCAAAAAAGCCCATTGAAAGCTTTTTTGTAAACGCTAAAGTTTCTTCTAAAAATAACATTCACAGATACCTACTTTACTAACAGACTTGTCAAGACCCCATCACTCTGCATCTAAGCAACAGTGCCTCTGAACTTCCCAAAGTAGTCAGTCCTTTAGTCTCTGTTTCAGCAGGAAAAAGGATCCCTGTTTGCTCACCAGGTTTATGACTGCTCGGCCTGTGATATTTGTTTTCTAGAAAGATTTGGAGAGAATAATACACCCAAGCATGAGAAGCTGTCCACCTTAACTATGGTTTCCCCATCTAACTTGAAGCTGGTCTTTCATCTGCCCCTAATCAAATGGTTGAGGACCATTAACTTTGGACTTTGACTTGTTCAGGACTAGATAGTTAGGGAGCCATAAGATGAGAAAACGTGTAATTGAGCTCTAAGGGAATGAGGTGTCCTAGCAAAAAGAACTGAGTCATCCATGTATAGGAGCATAGAAACAGGCATCCCTTCGATAATAGAGATGTCTCTTGCAGCTTCTTGAACACATTTGGGTATATCATTTATGTATAGGCAGAAGAGATCTGGGGTGCGCAGGCAGCCTTGTTGCCACCTCCACCATAGAGTGACACCATGGAAATGATTAATCTACAGCTAGTTTCTGATGACACACAACCAGTCTCACCTTTTCCCAATAAAAATGCCATGGAGAATGTTTTTTTCAAACATATGTTTCTGTATTATATGTTTTGAAGGTAGTTTCAAGAGGGTGTGTTTAGAAATGGATTGTAACTGCTCTGAAATGGCTCACAGATTAGTCCTGGCTTAGACTTGCTTTGTATACCTTGTTTTTGTAGATAAGCTATTGTGAACACACCTATATATTATCAATGTAAATGTTACAGGGTCAATCAATAACCTTGATCACTTACCCTGTTGGACATCTTAAAAGCCATATTTAATCCTCACCCCAAGATCCAGAAATAGTGGAGCAAAGCTATGAACGAGGGCGTTGATGACACTCGCGAACATCGTTTAAGAAATTATAAGCTCATTAAAACTCCAGACAATATTATAGTGTCTTCCACTAACTTAAACAGTTACACTGATTGAAAGTGTGTCATAGAATCGGAATGCATCTTTTCTCGGGCTCTAGTGATTGATCAGAATAAACGTTTGATTTAAAAACAGTGTGTTTTATAACATATTCTAGACTGTGAAAGATAGCTCTGTGCAGTGGTGGCATGTATATTTTTGAGCTGTAGAGACATTCAAGTATGTTCCTAATATGTGGCAGAGACTAAGCGCAGTGAGGGAGTCTGGATCAAACAAGGAGAATGGGGTGATCTCACCACGAGAACATTAGCACATGAAAAAACCCAATTGATGCAAGTCACCAACAGTGCACAGGACCATTTTCCAATTCATTTTCCTGATGCCTTTGTCCACAACATATGCCAGTATATAAAACGTTTTGGCATGCCAGTTGTGCCCATATACTTCCACACTGCACCAATGTGTGCCAGTATTACAATATGAGGACTCAAGACTGTTTAAAATGCTATGCCACAGACAGAAAATGAATTTGAGACTGGCTATACCAAGATAGGCTAGTGTACCACATAATCACACTTATGTTTAATTTTATCATGGAAGCAAAGTACAGAAATGCCTTGACATACAAAGAATATATGGCTAGACTGGGGCCACAAATGTAAGCCAGTCTAGCCACGCAATAACACTCATCATATCTGTTTTGCCCTTGATGCCATGTAAAAAGTAACACATACCATGCAACAGTAAGAAAGTAAACGCACACTAACTCCATAGGCCAAGCAAGCCACATGATAACACTTATCATGTTTGCTTTATCCTCGATGCCAAGTCAGACATGTCGTGCCAGATTAAGAAAGTAAATGCATACTGGCACTACTAATGTAGTTCAGTCTAGCCACATGATAACAGGTATGTTTGCATTACCCTTGATGCCAATTAAAGCATTAAGAAATGTTATGCAGACTTACACTATGCTCCTTACATACATGCATTAATAAAAGCAAACACACCAGCATATATACCCACATACATACAGGCATACAGTCCATGCATGCATACATACATACACATTACATTAGAAAATACATACGTAGCATACCTGCATGCACCTTCCACATGGGCCGCGCCATCTTGGAGTACCGAATGGCCCTCGCCTGAAGACACACTGCCTGATCACGACCTCGGCGGTAACCCCTAAATCCGGCAGTAGCGCTATTACCGCCGGATTTAAGGGTCCGCCGAATCAGGGCTTCAGCAGATTTCGCCCCAGCTCTTGGCTGGGGGGAAATCCGCTGAAAATTTGCGCTATTACCGCCGGCGGGAAATCCGCCGTCGGAAAGAGCGCAAATTTTCCCCATTGAGCCCAACGGGGAATGGGGCATTCCCGAATGGCTCAATGGGGAATGGGGACTTCCAAGTACGCCCAACTCGTGTTCCCGCGCTATTAGCGCCGGGGGCTATGGCGGTCGCGCTAATAGCCCCCGCGCTAATAGCGTTAGCGTTACCGCCGAGGCCGTGATCAGGCCCACTGACTGACAAGAGAGGAATCCTCTTCTGCCAGTCAGTTTGTTCACATTGCGCATCGCCATATCTCTGCAATGTAAACAAACTGACTGAAAAAAACAGTTTTTCCTGTTAGTCACTGTGCCTACATAGATAATAATGAGAGGTGGCAGGGTTCGGCTTCCAAAGAGCTCCGCATACAAAAACGAAAAAATAAACTGCATAGCGGGGCGCGCAGCCTGCTCAGATGCAGGGAGCCCAGTTCGCTGTGCAAATAACGTAAATGTGGTTGTCCTGCCTGCCACTCAGGTGAGGGCACAGCTCCCTCCACCAGTTAAAGTGGCGGGCCGCCACTGGCTGAGCGAGCATGCCAGGACGAGCTAATGTATGATGCTGTAGTTTGATTTTCGTTTGGCTCAGTAGATTGTGCAAGTTTGTAATGTGTGGTCTGGGTTTATAGTATGTGACAATGAAGCAATATGTAATAGGTAATTAACTAAATCATATTTCGTGGATCAAAACCATGTTCTGCCATCATCCCTTTTTTCTACGGTCACTTTCATGACAGCCAACACTTGCTTCACCATTTAAAAGCAGCAGATTCAGAAAACACTGAATATTTTTTCAAGCTCATTGTTTACTTTTTGAGACATTTGTTTTCCTCCATGTCCCATTTGCACGTCCTGGTATTTGTCCTAGTCACTGGCCACCAGCTGTCAGACAGGAAACCTTAAATATGTATCGTTGTATTTTTACCCCAGCCCTTCCTCCTTTGCAGGTGGTTTTAAGGATTGCCATTAATCAGAGTCCTCTCAATCGTTCCTGTCTTCCCTGACTGTGGAAATTGCTGGACAGTTTATCTAAATTTATGTTAAAGTAAGATAACCCTCTACCCAGAGGTCGGCCTCAAGCTAAGGAATAACACAGTGTATTCCGGATTGTCTGCATTGGTAAAAGGCAATTTTTTGTTACAGTGTGGTCCTTTTCTCAGGAACGAGGTTTCTGCCCTTCATGAACCATGGTTCCCAATGTATGTGTGATTTTAAATATTGTCCTATATGTAAGTTAGGGCGCAGTGGCATGCTCCAACGTTCACAAGACTCCCAAACTCTCCCATCATCCTTGCTATGAAAGGATTGCATTGTGTGTGTGAAGACACACAGAGAGACCCAAGCTTGGTGGTCCAAGGTCTTCTCCATTGGCACGTTTATTTCACTGAAAAACAATGGGCGTCAGAAGCTGGGCTCCAACAGCAGCATCCCCCCACACTCCCCCCTTCCCTCCAAAGACTGGTTTCGTGTCAAATAAATGACCACTGGGGAACAGCACCATAGCCTACTAACCTTATTAGAGCATTGCTTTACTTACTTCCAAAACGGATGATCGGCATGACCGCAAGTAGGCGGGAAGGAAGTCACCAGCCCCACAGTTCTTGTGCTTCCTATCCCTATCTGTCACATAAATGGGCATAAGAAACCCACAGGCACTTCTGGCTCCCAGCACAGGTGTCCACGCAGGAATTATTGACTTGGATCCTGAAGAAAGCAACGGCTGCAAAAGCCTTTAATTCGATGCGCCCTGGTGTCTGAAGAAAACACTTTTTTAAACAACATTTACGTTTTTGTTTTATTAGCAGGAATTTGAGAAAGCAGCAAATGTACTTTTTAGATCGTGTGGAGTTTTGAACGGGTATTTTTGGTGTGTTCTGTTGTTTGACCGACATGCTATTGTCTAACATGTTCTCCAAGTCTTTAGCTGAATTTGTTGGGAGAGTAGTGGGGCCCAGGGTGGGTTTTAATTTGAAAGAAATCTCCAGGTAGGGGTAACTGCGTTTAGTATGATTTTTTTTTTTTATTTGCCTTGATACACAGCTTGTTAGGTATCAGCCATTTCTGGTTTGAGGAAAGCTAGTCTGCATGTTTTAGTTTTTCCACTTTTCGCGTTTAGTATAAAAACACCAGCTGTAAATCATCATTTAGAGTTGAGCGGCGTCCCTGTAGATTATTTCTGCCACAGGATGCATGCATGTAAAAATCCAGGGGGAGATTGTAGCGCCTCTGCATTCAAGTACTGTAGTGGGTTTCATACACTGCCATATTTGTACCTTTGAATGCCTATTGCTCAATAAAAATGCAGGGTTTTGACTTCTACCAACCTTCTTTCCTTGTCCCATTTATTGACTTCACATATGTGACACTTCTTAGACTTCTTCTTATACTTCTTCTGTCATTGTCCCTAGTTCATGCTTTTACCTCCCCTGCATCATCTGGGCTTACTTCTACATACTCTCACCCATTGTTAAGGACACTGGTCACCTGCTCTGTAAATTAATGTTAAAATGTTTTAATTTATTTATTTAATGTGTTACAGTTTATAAATAAACTTTTCACATCATTTATTTATTTTGTTTTGCTGTGATATATTTTTATGAACAAATAAAACTTTACACATTAAGCAAAATACAATCGACTAAAATTCGCTAAAATTAACCTTTCATAGATAGATAAATATAATTAATATTAGCATAAAACAATGAAATAAGATAACAAGATAGATAATGAAAAGCAGAAAAGCAGAAGAGAATGAGTACTCAATACTAATCATAATCATATTTGCATTTCATTTCTAATCACATTGACATTGACATTTCATTGTAATTACTCATACACATTGTTTTGCTCATGAACCTTCACATGTTTACTTTGTTTACAGTCCTTATATAGGTTCGGGCAAGTGACAATTCCAAATTCATAGCTTTATCTGCATCATTCCAAACTCTAAAGAGGGCCATTTGTAATCTCGGGTTAAGGGTATTGATAAACTGGTGCCAAGATTCTATGTCCAAAGTGTGATCCATACTGTGTACATAGTTACCATAGTTTCTTACATGGTTGGTAGTCAAAATTGGACAGCCCGTAAGTATGTGTCTCGCTGTTTCTGGCTCAGCGCGGTTTTTACACAACCTACAATATCTGTCTAACTTAGGTATTAACCTCTGCAGCCCCAGGGCCTCTAGAGGAGGTAAATGGTTAATACGTAGTAAAAGTAGGAATCGCCGGAGGACCTCAGACGGACATAAATTAATATATTTTAGACCTTTTTTAAAAGTGAACAGAACCTCTGACACAAACCCATAACATTTTAAGCTTTCTAGATGTGAGAAATTGTTCTGCCAGTCCCACAGATTTAATCGTTTGTGCATATGGTATTTCATGTACTCGTAATCGTTGCCCCAGGGCAGTCGGTGACCAATTTATTGTCTCAAACAACCTGTCCATGTCTGCTGCCAACTTAGATTGTGTCCTATTACCCATGTCCTCCTTAAGGGATTGTAGTAATGCATGTGTGGGGCTGTTCCGGATTTTGATGTACAATTCAGCCCTTTTCCCCAATACAATCGCTTTTAGAGAAGAGATCCCCAGTACCAGCCTGAGGACAGCCATGGTTATGTATTGTGGGAGGCCCAATAGCTTCCTCCAAAATTTCCCTTTGATGATCTGTAGCCACACAAGATTCATAGTGATCAGCGACTCCAGGCCATACATTATCATGGGCACAAGGCACTGTACATATAGGTGACGTGCTCCCTATATGCACATGTTTTATACACATTTTTGTGCTATAAATGCATTGTTTTCCCCGTTGCTTTCATTACATAGATACATAAACTCCTATTCCTATGGCTTGGAATTATTCTGGTGTCAACCTCCTGAAGTTATTTCAACTTAAAGCATTTATATTTTGTATGTGTATTAATTTAGAGAACAAGGATGCCAATGTTGATCAGAGAAGAGTTACAATAACACATTTATAGACTTTATTTTATGTTATCAAATATTTATACTGTGCCCATCACAACTGTAATGGTCTTACAGCGTCTGCCCTTGTCTGTGAATCATCGCATTGTAACCCCGCTAGGATGTCATAAGACCTTGGTCTGTGGATATAAAAGAAAAAACGGTGGGCGGGAGGTGGTGATAGGAAGGGAGGTTAACAAGTAGGCAAACTACTTTGTGGTAGAAAACACAAACACATGAGGTGATGACTAGAGATCATGCTTGTCTTCGCTGGGGTGCATGTTTTGTAACTGTGAATAGTTCTCGGTATGAATGAACGTTTCAGGAATGTGCAGATCATTTTACAATGAAAACTGATGGCAATACCTAGATCAGACGATACCTGGTGAAAGTGGTCCCTAGTAATGTGGAGGCTTTCAACAACTTAGTTTGTAAGGAACACTCCCTGTAACCAGGGAGAGAACTGGGATTGCAGAACCATCTGACAGAAGTGTCTGTGCCAAGAGCTGGATGCGTGGGAAAAAGCAAAGAGAAGAATTATGGAGGGGAAGAATGAGAAACAATTAACCAATAAGAGTAGGTTTCTTAGCTCTGAGCTAGGTATTCACCACAATGTTAGGGTGACCAATCTCTATACGTAAGGATTATGTCTTGATAATGTTGGAATGCAGAGATTTTTTGGTTCCTGAGCAATTGCAAAGTCCGACCTTTGGTGAAGGTATGGTAAAATGGGAATTGTTGCAGCAGTTCATAATTGACATGCTGTTGAATTCCCAGATGGGGTAATCTCCCCTCCATACTTTCTGCAGTAACATGACCCATTATTCCCATTTTAAGTTACTATTTTTAAGTGAAGAAATACACAACTGTGGGCTGCTTGGTGGATGTCCTGTTCTTTGAGGAAGTCAGGCTATGTAAACGTTTACTCCCATCTTTTCCAAACGTCTGAAGGTAAGCTAATGACAGGATTCAGTGGCAAAATCCCAAGGTGTGGGTGCAGATCCTTTTGATGTTGAAGTCTTTAGTGCAGAAACGACAAGCAAGAGGGATTATATTAATACATTGCAAGAAGTGCTCTTTTGCCAGCCATTCCTCCATCTTTGAAGGTTGCTTGCCGCTAGTCTAGCACCCAAATATGCTTGCCTTAAGCACAATGCACTGCTAAGGTATGAGAGTTGTCTGCCCTACTGCAAATGTGTACAGACCACAGTCGAGATGGAGGGATGGATTCCAAAAAAAGCAATTTCTCTTTGTATCTATCCTCCTTTTTGTGGGAATGATGAAGCAGAAAACTCCAAGATCTTTAATACATTTGGCTGTATTGGAATTCCTGTCATGTGAACCGAACAGAACAGCTGCCAACAAAAAAACGCAAAGTAAATCCGCTCCCACCCCTCCAGAAGGAGTGAATAGATTTATAGGTACTGAAATATTTTTGATTATAACCCAGTAAGTGAGGATGCACAGCATATTTCTAAAAATATATTCCAATAGCATTTTGGATAGGGATGAACTAGAACATATGCAGGTAAGTACACAGTAAAAACATTTCAAAATATGGATACAAGCACTGAAAACTCCAGAACATAACCTAAAACACCAACACACAAACCTTTGTAGGCATTTTCCTGGGCAAACACAGGGGATGTGGCTTCCAGAGGAACCCTAGACAGCCTGTCCCTAAAATTACTCCCAAGTAAGCTCATACATTCCTTTATGAGTTCCAGCCCAGAGCTCGCATGAATGCAGTGTACCTATATAGTCATTCCCAGTCTACATTCAATCCTACTAGAGGACAGCAAAGCACGGTTTCCATCCCATTCTAGTTAACTACACCAGACGCTTCATTTACGAAGTCACCAGGAACAAATCCTCATGTAGCCACTGTATTAAAATACAATGCCACCAATTAGAACCATTACACTGTAAGAGTCACCCAGGGAGGGTAAGAGGCACTACTGAGGCCAACAGAGGAGGGCACATCTCAGTTCTGAATGGCCTAACTTACAGGGATCCCAATAGCCATGGACACAAGGAACAAGGTGAGTCAGAGGAGAACCCCCAACAGAATATCTAGATGAAGAAATAAAGTCTGAGATGTTTTGGTGACAAGCCTGGAAAGTGGAGCTCTTTCAGCTGTCCCTTGGACAGTTGCAGTAGAATGCTCTGAAGGAGTGGGTCAAGAGGCTCAACTGAGGTCATAAATGCAGGAAGCGGAGTGAAATGATGGCTCAGGCTGGCAATCAGAGACCCAGCAATGGTAACGCTGTCCAGGGATCATTAGTCACAGTTCAGAAGAGCTATTGCAGGACATGCCACTGGAGGTCTCCACCCCAGAAGGATGGTACTAATAGATGCTGCTTCACATGAATCATCAAGTACAGCATCCGTCAGAGGGAAAAGCTAGTGAAATTAAAAAGAAATTCCATTCTCAGTTTCAGAGGACACGCAGCAAAGGTGAGTCCTGAGAGTGGATCTAGATCACTTGGCCTAAGTCGCGTCCATCTGTCAGTCACTGCTAAAGTGTTGGTGCTTTCTTGTTTTGCTGCCCTTTTTCCCTACTTAAGCAGCCCTCCAGCCTCTTCCCCTTTGCAGTTGGTGAGCAGGTTCAAGTGGATCTAGGTCGCATGGCCTAAGCCCCACCCACTTTCTTAGCCCTGCCTCTTCTTTTCTACTCTTCACTCTTAGGTCAAGGTTGTCTCTCGCCCGGGCTTCCGAAGCGAAGAGCAGATGAAGAGAAGGACAATAACTGTTTGGGTCTGTTTGTACTAGGAGGACCCAGGAACCAAACCCCTGCTCAGATAACAGGTAAGCATGCACTGACATGAGTTTTCTCCCTCCGTCCCCACAGGCCATCCCCACCACCACAGGCAATGCCAACATCATCCCCCTCCTCTAAGGCATGGACTCGGCAGTACAACAACCTCACTCACATCACCCTCAAGCCCATCAGCACCCCCTCACAGTCCACAACACAGAAGGTGATGCTCAGCAATGTCCGCTCAGCTATCACTCATGCAGCAGACATCACTGACCTCATCACTACACATGACCTTGACACCATATTCATCACCGAGAACTGGCTGACACCCACCTCCACCCACATCCTAGATGTCCTAATCCCCAATGGCTACAGCATCCAACACAGAGACTGGCCAAACAAGACAGGTGGAGGCCTTGCAGTCATCCACAAGACCCTGTGGCCCTGCACCAGGCTTGATGTCAACATTGGCAACTTTAAAGTCCTCTCCTGCCACTTACTACTCTCCCCAACAGAAACAGTCACCTTACATCTCATCTACAGACCAGCCAAACCCAGCACCGCTTTCATCAGAGACTTAACTGACCCGGTCCCCACCATGTCCCTCATGCACACCAACATCCTCATAGGCGACTTCAACCTCCTGGGCAACAAGGTCATCAAACCAATGAAGGAAGCTTTCTTCAGCCGTCTCGACACCCTCAGCCTCACACAGCACACGAAAGACCCAACACACGAGAAAGGTAACATACTCAACCTAATCATCCCTGCACTGTCTTTCCTCCACTACAGGTCTTCTCTCCCGCTTGACTGGTCTGACCACCTGGCTGTGCCTTTCAATATGCTGCACACCACCTCACACCAGCACTCCTAGCAGAAACACATTGGATCTCCAATGAGGCAACCTAGAGGGGTGCACACTAGCTCCCCCTATATGATACCTCTCCAAGTTTGTGGGGCCAGATACACTAACCAGGAAGCCATATTGCAGTGGAGTGATATTAGCATTGCTGAAAGAAGGACAATAAAGAATTGTTCCTACCCTTAAAGTCCATGACAGAGGGGGAAACCAAGGGTGAAGAAACCTGAGAATCAATGAAAAGAGGCTCAATAGGCCTAGGGAAAGAGGGTTATTTTTAATTATATTGATGCTCTGTATGTCAACCTAAATCTTTGTCCATATAACATAGAAACTTTGAAACCTGCAGACCAACACTATAATCATTGTCTGGTAGCACTGAGTGGCGTAATTACATATATTTAAGGTATAATTCCTTCACTCAAGCAGAAACATGGAGATTGCTTAGTTGCCTTAGAGGTTTATATAATGTGAAATCACTAAGGTCCTGAAATTGAACTTTCAATTGAAGGTTCTTGTTAACCAGAGGCAGATATCTCTTCTCAGAGTTCTATGGGTACATTCTGTCATGTTGTTAAACGATCTGCAAGTTAAGCTGGAGGAGGTGTGTTCCCCCTTTTGATCTCACTTGGAGGCTGTTCCCCCACTGATGACCTCATATGCAGGCTGTTCCCTCACTGGTAAGTAGGCTCAGACTTCCAGCAAAATAGTTGATAGCCATTACTGTGGCTGCCATTATGGTCATTCCCTGTTCACCACATAAGGGATAATCCACGTTTGGCAGTTACTGAAGCTAAATGAAGTGCTCTTTAGAGGGCATTCATCTATTACAATTCCCTAATACTCTCAGATTCTTGCCCGGAAGAGAGATCTCATTCATATTAAGCTGTACGTGACTTCAAGGGAAAGCTGTACAAAGTCATCCAGGAGAATGCATCCATATCTTTTCTCAATTGTCTCAATGGAGAATGTTTTTGAGAGTTCATCAAGTTCTCTCATTGTTGGAATAGTGTAATTACCTACTCGGGAGATGCCTTTGGCATCATGGGATTAATCTTGTGTTTAATGTTTTTTTCTGTCAGGGTAGAGGTTTCTTCTGATGACATAACTGACAGTGTGTTATGCTATGAAGGTATCCACTGCTTATCTTTTATCAACCCCCTCTCCAACATCCAGGTCCAATAGACTGGTGAGTGTTTCTTATTTGAGTGATTTATTTTAAGATTATACCGTCCCCAACTTTAGGGTTAGGTTTTGAGCTCACATTAATAGCAGCTGAACAGATTTTGTGATTATGCTTTTTTTGTGCTGTGTGCAAACTATGTGGGTTTGCCCTTTTAATTGTAAACCCGTTGGCCCTTTAAGCTAGGTAACACTATATGGGATGGATGTGGATGCAAAATTTACTCTTACATTAATAATAAGATTTACTCAGGAAGTTGACAAAACTTAGCTGTTTTATTTGCAATTGTCTAAAACAGGGAGTACAACGGACACCAACGGACGTTCACTCAATTCTCTCAACGTTTTACATGAAAAAACACACATTTATAGTAAAAACTCCTCCTCATTGATGTCACATTGTGTGTCAAAATAAGAAAACCTAAGTTGGATTGTGGTTGGTCAACGGGGAACATCTATCTTTATTTTTTCTATGGGGGATAGGATTGGGATTGGGTCTTTCTAGTAAGGTGGATAACTTTGCCCACCCCTAGTGCAAGTCATCTTCATTGTCATAAAATACATTGGCTTGATACACTGGTACCCTTCTGGAATATTCCACTCGCTACCAGCACGCAATCTTTTACCCCAGGAGCTTGTGGGTGGACTTGACATGCCTTCCCACCCAATTAGCCCATCATCAATCATCACTCCTGCTGTCTGCCATTCGAATTGTCTTTGAACTGGGTCTTGCAAAGTATCACTGCGCCTTAGAATAGAAGAGAGTGTTAGCACGTTCTTATCTTCAGTCTCAATGTAGTTTGCCCAAAGTCTATTTTCATCTGCGCCATGTGACAGGAGACCGTGTTGTAGCTCCTTTTTTTTTCTCGTATTTAATACTATTAAAAGAAAAAAAACTTGTCACTCATAGTGTTTTTCCATTGCATCTCTATAGGTGCTTGCCTCAGTTCTCACATTCATTGTATCTTCTCGAATAGATAACTAGTTTCTTGGCTGCTCCATCCCTTGACACTGGGCCAGACAATCCTCCTTGAATCTTCCTTCATCGTCAGCTATCTTTCTCTACTGCGGCACACTTTCAGCCCTTTTTTCTCACAGTGTCCTAGTTTGCTAAAATGCAACGTGGAACATCCTGATTCTATATACATATGTATAATGGAGGAGCTGCCTGCCATCTATTCACTACATATAGCCAGCCTTCATGGTTACTTAGTCTACTTGCGTTTCAGCATCTCTACAATAATTAAGTGATTTGCATTTTTCTTCAGTGCTCTTTGCAATTGCACTCTTCATTCCACACATGAAATGTTACTCAATTCTTTACGTCATCATTAGATTCTATAATGCTTATATACTTTCTTCTTTGGCATCTTTTCTGGGTGTGCCACCTATACGTCATGTGACGTTACCAGTCTCTTGTCTTTACCACTTTACACTTCTTCAGGAACCTCCTTTCTACGCGGTTAAATCATATAGAGCTTTCTCAATGGATACCTTGGTTTGAGAATTCTTCGCGGGACAGGTAACATTATTGGCGTTGGGCATGTCGCAACTTCCTGATTCCAACACATAGGCAAATTAGCGGCGGGACGTCTGGGAGATGCATTTGGCTCCTCCGCTACACACCCCCGTCTGTTTGATTCATAGACCACTCTCCCATCAGTCTTCAAATTTAAACATCCTCGTCTGAAAAGGTACTTCTTTGGAGTCCATATCTTCATTACTCCTTTCAGAGGTCCTGCTGATTTTACATGGTCATCAACACTCCAGGTCATGTGACTACATTGTCCGTTCAGGCTACAGTAGATCCATCTTCCCACATACTTCTTGTGGTTTCTTAGGTGCTAGAATACACACTTCTATATATTTTCTGATTTCTTCCTCTGTCAAGTCTTTGGGTCCAAACCCAGACTCAACATCAATCATGATCTTCATTCCTACTGCTTTCTTTGCTGTCTTCTTGCACTGTGTGATTATTATTCTGATCACACAGAATCCGAACATGATCATCACCAATCGTTCTCCAAGAATCTTGAAAATATTCGCCACCCATTGTGGATCCCATCGATGTCCATGGGCTGCAAGTGCGCTATACAAATGTGAATAAATAAATAAATAAATAAGATCGATGGAAACTGCCGTCATTTGCAAAATCTTCTGTTTCATCTTCCATCTTTATGTGCAAGTTAATTAGCAATGTTATGGCCTCTGTCAAGGTACCATTTTTGTCATTGTGAGAAGGTATGAATGTGCAACATGATTCTCTGATTTTGTCACAAACACCTCCATCAATAGGTGTAATCATGTTAAGGAAATATCTATTCTGTAGAGTCATTAGACTTATGTCCCTCAATTTTTCCTTGATATTGTTGAATCCCTTTATGGTAGTATTAATCGCTTGCAGAAGTTCCCATCTGGTAATTTGTAACCATTAGGCATTCGCCATCGTCTGGATCCCTGTCATGAAGATAGTCGTGAATACTCAGCAGTCTGACTGAACAACCTGTGTTCATACAATTGAATCAAAGGCTTCAATGACCTTGGCTGAAAAGTAGTTCTCCCTTTTTATTCGATTAAGAAATCCAACTCTCCTCTTCCTCATGTGGGCATCAGCTTTCAGAAACTCTCAAATATTTAAGTCACTCTCCCGAATCACCAATTCTGGAACTTGAATGAGTACTATGGAACACAGCCCTGCCCAGTCTTTGGGCAACTTCATATACGCTCTAGATCCACAGGCCCATTAGTAGTCCATTATCACTACTATTCCATCTTTCATGCCTGGGACATCAAAATCCAGCTGTACTGCTGATTCATTCCAACCTTTCTTGTGCTATGGTTTCTGAAGCACAAGGATGCATTTGCTAGAGGTACTATCTGTAACAGGCCTCCTTTATAAATGACCAAAGTTCGCAACTTTGGAATCTTCAACCAATGATGCTTGAATTCATTCTCTGCGTGCACACAATCTAGCCTTCCGCCCATCTTTCTGGGGTCAGCATTGTCCCCTTGATTTGCAGCTGACCTCTCTCCTTGCATCTTTGTATTTCTTCAGGGTCCTTTCCTTGAAATTGAGCTTTTTGTTAACTTCCCATTTGATTCCTGCTCCATTCATTCCAGGCTGTTCATATCTTATCACGTGATCTCTGGTATGGGGTCTCTCTCTTGCCTTTAAATCTTTCACATAGATATCTTCTTCCAGGGCTGTCTTCTCGGTCACTCATACCAAGGATACTGTTCGACCCTGCAACTGGCCTCTTGTATGGCAGAGTGCAAGGTGCGTCAGGGTGTGAGCTTCTGGACTGCTACTTCTATATGAAAATCTTGGAATTCCCCAGGGCATATGGTATGAGAGCACACACATAGCAACTCTCTTTGGACCTTCTCTCTCCCACCTTTTTCATGCGCTGATACCGCATGTTATTACCCAAGTGCACTGTACTGTCTAGATAATTGTTTAACTCATAATCTTCTTCCCTTGTACTTCTCCTGTGTCTCCCTCTCATATGGAGGTTGCATGCATAATGCTCATGAATTATATCAATAAGGGTTCTTCCTATGGGGGAATCATAGGAACACTTGTCATAGAAATGGGTGGCCTCACAAGCGCCACTGGTGTAGGGATAATCACAAAAGGTCTTGGCCTTTCAGTGACAGACAATCCTTTGAGAGTCACCAGAGTTGGAAGAATTAAAGGGACTCCTACTTTGCTTGGACCAATGCAGTAAACAGTATGGCTCAACAAAATTGGGAAAACAATGATACATGCTTAGCACGCATGTGTTGTGCACCAATACATCAATCCTCACCATCAACGATTTTCCACACATCGTTGAGTTTGCTCACTTGCCAAAACTGTACCATTCTCACCATTCCTCATTGTGCCTGTGTACTGCTTTAAGGAAGGAAAAAACATTTTTAATCAGACAATTCTGTTAAATGGTCAGGTAACTTCAGGATCTGTTCAACTATTGCCACAAGTAGCATCCTGATCGCAGGGCCATTTTTAGGATCATGCAAGAAAGTGCAGATATTAGTACTGCACCCAGCGAGAGCAGGATAAGCTCTAAGTATAACAATGAAAAAAGCCAGAAGTAGCCTATGAGCATCGCCATCTGTTAAGACTATTGATTTATCTGAAAAGAAACTCAGTGAGGAACAAGTCTGGAAATTCCTCACGTTTCCAGCCGTCAAATTCGAACTCCAGGCTTGGTATGTTTAGTATGTTAATACTTTCTAAAGTCCAATTCAAAAGAATACTGTGACTCAAGAACTGGGCTTGCACTCCTGCTATAATATCTATAAAGAGTGTCTGGGGTGAGCCACAGTCCAAATTCACACTTGCATTTATTTAATCAGCAACCTTAGCATTCTTCTTCCTCGTCATCGATTGGCCTGCACATGCTGAACATCTTCTTCTTGTCTTGCTACCAAATTGATAGTTGAGGGTGCATCAATCTCACCAGCGTTTTGCTTTACGTCACTCAAGTGGAACCAGACACATCTCTCTTGGACTTTTACTGCTGAGGGAGAAATGTTTTCTACTACGTAGGGAGCACTAAAGCGTGGCTTGTGTCACATCCGGGTGAAGTTACGCACTAGGACTGGGTCTCCAATAAAATGTCTAGGTACTGAAATTAGTTCTTGAATTCGGGTTGCTGAATGGTCTTCATCTGTGTCCTGAGACCGACCCCCCCCTTGTGTTTCAGTTGATCTGAAATAACAGAGATTCTAGGGGTCATACATGTTAAATAAGCATGTAACACATTTCCTAACATTTCTGCCATCTTATGGGCATCACTTCTGCTCCTTGATGGATGAGACAAAGGCGTTCTTATTCACCTCCCTGTCACTAGATCATGGGATTTGAGGTGGTGGTCCAGCCCAAGCTTATTCATTAATGCATATAATGCAAGGGGAAGGCAGTACAGCCATCCCATCTTGAGTGTCAATTTCAATTTCGAAATTTGCCCTTTAAGGAGACCGTTGAGTCTCTGACATTTCCTGTTCGCTTGCGGGTGACAAGCAGAAGAAAACGTGTGTTTTATACTTAGTAATAGAATAATATGTTCAAATACTTCATTAACAAAATGGGGCCCATTGTTGGATGTCAACACCTCGCACACTCCCTATCTGGGAAAGACTTCTCGGACTAAAAACTTCACTGTGCAAGTGGCATCAGGGTGTGTACAAGGACCTGCTTCAATCCATCTGGAAAAGGGACACAACACCACTATCATATACCTGTTACCGCTGCATACTTGCAGCATATCAGCATAATGAATATGCAAATGCTGAAATGGACTGTTCGGCCGAGGAATCACTCTTCCAATCGTTCGCAGTGTATGCTCAGCAGTAAACTTTTGACATACAATGCAATTTACTACATGAAATGTGACGTGTTCTAAAAGGTTCGGTACGAAACAGTCCTCTGCAATAGCTGCTGCAAGGCTTTCCCTAGTTACATGCGCAGGGTAGTGTAGCTGTTCAAGTGCTACCTTTAACAATGCTACTGGCATCATCGGCTTTCCGGTGCTGTCCTGTTGCCATAATGCTTCAGTGGGGATAGAGAACACACCCTTTGTTTCCACAATTCCTGCTCTCCCTGTGTTGCACTGCCTAGAACCTCCATCAACTGTGTTCTTGATAAATGATTAAACACTTCATTTACGGTCATAATCATGACTACTTTTTCCTTTACAGCTGTAGTATCAAAACCTGGAATATCTGGTGAATATGCAACCCTTTTGGCCTCTTTGTCTGCTGCTTCGTTCCTGCAAGAGATAAAGTCAGTTTGCTTAGTGTGTGATGTGAATTTAACTATTGCAATGGCTACTGGGAGTTGTAATGCCTTAATAAGCCTGTCCAATAATGATGCGTGTTGCACTCAAGTGCCATCCGCTCATAGGTAACCCCTCCTTTTCTAACATGATAGCCCTGCATATATAGTTGACATCACATAGGCAGAGTCACTGTTCACTGTTACTTCCTAAGCACCACTAATTCTGCTGCTTGTGCTGAAAACTGAGATGGTAGTCTTGCACTAGCTACCACCTCAAATTCACCATTTGCTCTATATCTTTCCACAGCTGAACCTGTATGACTTTCCTCACTAGTTTGATTGATTTTCGAAGAACCATCAATAAAAAGAATCCCCTCCAGCTAATGCATTTTCCTTTCGGCGCAGGATGTCATCATAGAATTCCTCATAGTTAGCACAATCATGCACATATTCACCCTCTACTATAGGCACAGCTACAAATGTGGCAGGGTTCACTATTTTACACCTGACTGTTTTGATTGCTGGATTCAATATAACCACCTCATATACAGAAGCACTCTGAGATTTTAATGTACCCTTAGGTTTTTCCAAAATGGCAAACAAAGCATGCTCGACAAACAATGTCACAGAACACCCCATCATAATACTGGTAGACTCCTCAATTGTGAATGCGGTTGTTGCAAGCGACTGTTTGCAAGGAAAGTGCCCTTTCATAAATGGATCCAGAATCCCACTATAATATGCCAGAGGTTTATACCCTAACGTAGTCTTCTGTGTAAGGACTGCTGTCATGACTGTCCCACTCATGTGTGAAAATAAAAATAACTCCTTGTCATAATTGGGAATTGCTAAAACTGGAGCTGTACAATTGCCTTCTTCATTTCTTCCATTCCTCCCTTCATTTCCTCAGTCCATTTTATTTTTTTCCTTATTCACTTGGGCTTTCTTCAGAGCCTGGAAAAGGGGTCTGATGTATGAACTTAAATCAAAAGCCCACACTCTAACATAGTTGCATAATCCCAAAAACTGTTGCATGTGTTTTACAGTGTGCGGTTTTGCTGTTTTCATAATCACCTCAGCTCTTTCAGGTGTGACTGTTTTTCCCTCATGTGAGATCAACTGGCCTGTATACAACACTTCTTCTTGACAATATTGCAACTTATCTTTGTCAACTTATATCCCTTGGCTGCTAGGATAATCATTAACCAAATCGAATCGTATCTACACTCATCTTCTGCTGTGCTACAAACCATGATATCATCTATGTACTGTATCACAACACTTTTCAAATCAATATTGCCTAAGTTCATCTGGCGGACCCTATTAAAGATTGATGGAGACTCACAGTATCCTTCGGGCAAACAAGTGCTTTTCAGTCTAGTTTGGTGAAACACAAATGATGTAAGGTCTTGGGAGTCCTTATGCAACAGGATTGAGTGAAACACATTTTTGAAGTCAACCACCATCAAATATTGTGCTTCTGCTGGGATACTACACAATATTGTTGCCGGATTAGGAACTAAAGGAAACTATGCTTCTACAATCAGGTTAATCGGTCTCATATCTTGAATAAATCTCAACGACACTTCCTTCAATTTATTTTTTGGATACACCACAGTATTACATGGTGATTCTGACATCTCTAAGATACCTGAAATAGTCTTAAAAATACTCTCATCCACCTCTCGAGACATGGGGCACTGTCTTACTCATGGTAGAATTGCTCCTGGCTTCAGCTTAATCTTAACCTCCCCTAACCCCTTCAATAGGCTTATGTCACAAGGGGCCTGTAGTCCATAAAGAGATTAGTACTTTTCTAAGTCTTTATCAAAAAACGTTGGACCCTGCTGAATTATCACCATTCACTCTCTTTTTTCTATTGTGATCCAATATGTAATGCTCATCTTGAATATTACTTCAGCATCTGATGGTTCATATCTGAACATATCTTCGTCAGTGACATTAGTCAGTCTATACCCATCCCCAATGGCAATCTCTGTTCTCCATGGCCTGCCCTCGTCATTGGTTCCTTCAAGCATGGCCATCTCCCCTCGCACTATGGCTGCATTTAACTTTAGGGGAATAATCTGTCCCCCCTCTTTGTCCATAGGTATCTGTGGCCTGAACAAAAATTCATCAGGTATTCTCATTATCTTTCACACTAATCCGGGTTGCCATGTCAGCAGAATGCGTACCCCATAAAGAAAAACTTCTGACTCTAGCGGCATTGCTTGCAGAGCCATTTGCATGGTAAATACCAATATAAATTGGGCCACATTCATATAGTGTATCCCTGGAATAGAACACACGGTGCCTTCATTAGTAAAAGAAATCATCATATTAAGCTTTGTCATTGAATCTCATCCTAGAATGTTAACTGGTGTCTGCCTTGAATGAAATAATGGAACAGACATGTCACACTCTCTTATGGGGACTGATAATTCTTCAGTAAAAGGAACTTGACTCATAGTTTCAGAGAAGCCTTGCACATTCATGGCATTTCCCGACATATGGTATTTTCCCTCTTGTATACATAAAGGAGTAGCCCCAGTGTCTACTAAAAAAGAAAAAGATTTGCCTCCTATTGTCACATCAACCCTTGGTTCCTCTTGGGGGTCTGGTGTCACTGATAGTACTGAGCACATCAAGTCGTCATGTGAGCTGGCCTATTGTGGGTACATGTATATTCCTGTACCTGTGAATGGACTTCCTCCCACCACAGTGACACCCCCGACTCTGGATGTCAGCAACTGTCCTGTGTTTGCATTGTGCTGTAGCTGCATGGGTGCCCTTATGGTGGATTCAATGGTGCTTGTTGTGGCTGCAATGCCTGTTGCATTTGAGGTACTTGTGCTAGATACACTGTCTGATCTTGTGCAAACCCATCCCTAGCTTGTGAGCTATATGCTGAAGGATAAGCTGTCTCCCTCTTGAGAATTGCTGATTCTGTACATACCCTTGGCTTCCACATGTGCGCGCAAAGTGCCCTTTCATCCCACTTGTCCAACATGCAGGAGGAGCTCTTCTGATTTGTCCCCCTTGATTATATCCTCCTTGCACATTCTCCATATCATTCTGCATATTCTGAAAACTGCCTTGATTGTTCTGAAAACCAACCCTTCCTCTATAGATCATTCCTCTGCCTCGTGGCATAAGCCCATTTCCACCTTCATCCATTTGGTGCTAATTATTCACCTGTGATAAACCCACTGCTTGTTGCATTCCCAATCCTTCTCCGCTTCTCAACACTGCCCCTTCTATGACATATTTTGACAATTTCTTCTGATCTAACTTGGCTTCCTCAAGTTTTCTAGCATCTTCCTTCTTCAAATTTTTCTCTTGCAACAATCTACAGAGGTGCACTATGGTAAACTGTTTTCTGTCCATGGCTTCACTTCCATCCCCACTAGTTTCTTGAGCTTTCTTTGTACCTGTTCTGGCAATCCTTGACATAAAATGTGGTAGAATACTCCCACTGTCTTCCCCCATGGTTCTCGCATTTCAAGAGTTCACTGTTCCTGAATACTTTGAATGTAAACAAGCAAATGTTCATCTTCTCTCATCTGACGTGCCATAATTGCGCCCTTATCTGATGTATCAGGATACTGTACCCTAAGTGCTCTCCAGACATCTGCTTTACAGTTATTAAATGGTGCTCCATTGTGCACTGTGTTCTGTGCTGTGACACTTGCGTATCCTGCTCCCGTCCAAATGTCATCAGCCCTTTCCCCAAGAATGATTGGTAGGAGAGCCCCAATGCCCTCTATTGCTAATGTTATTAACTCCTGTAAGTTTCTCTTGCTCATAAATCTATTTTCATGCACCCAACGTTAAATTGAGAAGTTCAGACCTTAAATTATCCTTATCCATTTGTGGCCAAGGAATATACTGTGTTCTGGCCCCTCCTTTCTCCAATAAAGGGAACTGCGTGAACCAAAATCCACAATCGGCTATCATTGTCTGCCTATCCATAGCAGGGACAATGGTTTCTGATTGCCTTCAACCTGGCAATGACCTCAGCCTGCTCACATATGATGATGACTCTCTCTTATCGCTATGCGATTGTCATTTAGGTCGCTGTGGATATGCTATGGGATCTGGCATCCTATCTTTAGGTTGCTCTAGATAAGACCATCTTACTTCCTTGTCTGTCTGCAGAAATCCCTCAGGGCCGCATGCACATCCTCCCTCTTCCCCACGTAAGGTTTCTCTCTCTTCGTCTGACATATCTAGCCCCCAACTAGTGTGGCTTTCATCCCCTTCACCCTTATCTAAAGTCGTCAGCCTGTCTAAGGACAAGGCTCTGTGCTTGAGACTAAACAGGTCTCTTTCTTCACTTCACTATTGGAAGACCAGAGACTGTTCTCACTTCCCCCGGTCTTGATAGGCTTTGTCGCTCCTAACCTCAATACTTTCTATGTCAAAATTCTCCTCTAGGGCTACCCTAGATGGCCGTGATGTTGCTCCCTGTGACGTGAGGAACTCCTCTATATTGTCCCATGATATTACTGGACTCTGTTCCATCAATTCTTTCTGAATGCAATCAATATTGCGCTCCCACTGTCTCCTTTTCACTCCACTTCTTCATCTAATTCTCTTTGCCTTCTCTCTTCCCATCTAACTCTTTCCTCTTCATGTCTTTTCTCTTCTCTTCTTTTGTTTGCTCTACGCTTCTCTTCTTCCACTTGTCCCTGTGTTCTTTTATCCATCAATTTATGTTCTTCCTCCTTTTCTCTCTTCCTTTCTTGGCTATCTTCTTCTTCGATTGTTCTCTGCCTGTTGTCATACTTCCTTTGCTCCTCCTCCCTTTCATCTTTCTTTTGCTGTTCTTCCTGATACATCTGTTCTCGTCTCTGCCTACTCTTTCTCTTATGCTCATCCTCTTTCAGTCACTTTTCTCGTTCTTTACCTTTTCTGTCCTGCTCGTCTTGATCTTCCCTTTGCCTAACTTCCTCAATACTTTTCCCATCAAGCTTGAGCAACATCCGTCCTCCCATCCATTTATTCTGTCTGAGTATTACCTCGTCAGCTTTATCGTTTTCTCCTTTCCATCTCTTAATCTCTCGTTCTGTGTATGTGGTTATATTTGATTTGATTGTTTGCTTTTCGGGAACCCACCCCCAAGTTGTGACATTCCAAATAGGGAATTGAAAGAAAGATTCATACTTTGGGATTTTAAATTGCATTGCATGATGAGAAAACCTGGGGAAGGGATTCATTTCCCCAGGAGTAAATTATGATGACAAGAGTAGTGAGTAAACCTATTTGGCTGCAGGAACTTGGTTATTCTTTTGTTTGAAATGTTTACTTTGGCAAAGAGAAACTTGGGCAAGGGAGACACTGTGAACACTGTCCTTTGGAGATTTCTGTTGAATTTACATCTTTTGTTGAACGTGAACATTTGTGCACTTTTTCAAACCAAAGACTATATACGTAGCACTGTATTGTTATTTTTAAGTGTAAGAGCGCTGGGATTGGATTTCAGACAAGGGGCATTAGTGCTTTGGAAATCTTGACAACAGACAGAACCTTAGTTTTTGGTTGCGGTTGGGAAATACCTCCTAGATGAGAGAAAGTGAGGCCTTTCCCAAACTCTACTAATATTTCAAACATGAGTCCCCTGTGTCTACGCCTCATTCCTGCTCTTCACATATGGTGTCACAAGTGGGATCAGGCTCAGTTGAAAAAAACTGGTGTACCCTCAGATTAGAAAAACATAGTCATTGAGCTTCTGATCCATCAGTAGCTACAGAAAAGTCTATTGGATTCAACCTATGTAGTAGCAGGGGAGATTTGGTGCAACCTGGAGACAGAATGTTAATACCCACTGACCTGGTTCTAGTACCTCAACCAGGCAGGTACATCAGGTTGGCCTCTAAGTCTGGTCTTGCTTGGTGACATGCTCTAGACGCTCTAGTTACTGATTATAGAGATGATGTGAAAACAAAACAATGGGAAGTAGATAAAATAGCTCAGAGATGTTGCAGAGAGCTTTGTTTCCCAAAACAGAGGACATTAGAAAGGTTGATAAAACTGCAAGAGGAGTAAAAGGCTTTGGGAATGCAGATGAAGTTTCCCCAATAACATCTGAGGCAGTACATCCAAAGCCTCTTGATGAGGAAGCTGAGATTATTCCTCATTTAGCATTTGCTCAGCGGAATGACGCCCCTTGCTAGCAAAAGCTTTTTTATGTGTTGTATATGATGAAGAGGGAACACAACGAAAGGGGGAACATTCTTCTTTCTCAGGTATTTGCTACTGTATTGAGGTGATCTTAGCCCCGATGAAACGCCTATGTTTCAGATTGTGTTGCCTAAAAGTCATAAGAGGATGGTGCTGAAAATTGCCCACTCCCACTTAACAGGTAGTCACTGAGGGGCAGCTATGTGTGATGAATCCGACAATGTCATCACTCTTTTCACAGAGGTAGCCTCTCCCATCTGGCCAGTGAATTGCAGCCACTACCTGATCCTGACCCTGGGGTCGGCTATGTGAGGGAAGACCACGTGGTGGAGATAAACCCTAAGGGTCATGACATGGCATTGTCAGGTGAGAGCATTTACCCCCTCTTTCCCTTTTGGGGAAGGCCCCTCCATATCTCAAGCCCATATGGTTTACTGTGATTGTTCTCTTCAAACCTCCACCAAATCTACTAATGACATTTTTTAATACTCCATGAGTAAGCTACCAATAACTGCCTATCAATCGTATATGCATAGAATTACTGTGAGGAGGAGACTGAATTAAGTAATGCATATCAATGAGTCCAAGATTCATATCATGCACTTTGGTGTTTGGAAACCTGTGATAGGTGCCGGGTGTGAGAAACCTGAGGGTCTCTCACATCTACTCCCCTGGGATCCTCTTTTCAGGTGGCTAGGGAAGGGATATCATTTTTGGATGCTGACCTTAGGGGTGGACAATTGAGGGAGGACTACCTGAATAGAGGGTCATTGGGAAGTGGCAAGAGGGTACCTGATGGCGAGACATATGGTATCCCTCCTTTCCTGACCCCCCCTCCTTTAGCCTTTATGGGCTATTGACAGTTTTATTCCATTGACTCTTACAAAAAACACTTTATTACTAAGAAGAAGAAGAGGCAACTAGGACTAATGCAGATTACCCACTGCAAACCCACTTTGGTACTGTGAGGAAGAAGAGAGGATCAGAGGCCTCTAGCTATCAGAGTCAGGCAGGTCACTGTAGGTGCAGGCAAAGTCAGGCAATTGAGGGTGATGCAAATCACCTGCAGCCCATTGATAATCAAGGAGTGCATACAAGGTGGGAGCAGAAGAAAAGGAAGAAGCATGGGCAGGCCTGTGAGCATCAGGAGCCTCATAAGGAGAGTCAGTTGTGGTGGTTTAGGAGGAGCCAAGACGCCGGCAATGGACCCGGAGGACTCGTGGGACCCAGAGGTGCTGCGTGCTTCATTTTCCCTGAGTCCGGGAACCTCTCAGGTGTAGATTGGTAGTAGAAGCTGCTAGTAAATGCAGAGCGCCTAGGACGACATCTGCATGCGCATGCCAGAGATGGAGGTGCTGGCAAAAGCAAGAGCGAGAACGAGGGAGAGAGAAGCCATGCAGTGAGCAAATGAGACTCGCTTCTGTGAGCATCCCCACTTCCCGAGAGAGAGAGAGAGAGAGAGACCAAGGAGGAAGCCGCTAGAGTAGTGGTCTTCAAACCTTTTTGGCCTGGGCTCACCTGAGCATAATTTGAGCCAGGCTGGGCCCCCGCAAAAATGCCAAATGGACAGTATGTATTGCGTGCCGACACAGCACCATACTCCCAGTATAGTCCCTGGGCTCCCCCACCTGCTCCCATCACACACAGTCGCTGGGCTCCCACATCCCACTCCTACCCAGTCGATGGGCTCTCCCCACCCTATCACACACCATGGGCTCTCCCCACCCTGCTCCCACCACTATCCCATAGCATAGTTCCACCCATCCTGCTCCCACCACATTCCCTGGGCTCCCCCATCCCGTTCCCAACACAGTCTGAGGGCCAGTGACCGGTTGTGAATTTTTTAAGTGGAGGTGCATAACTACTTCCCCCAAAAATTCCATTGTGCCCGAGCACAGCGAGGGAGCCCGAACCAATGAAGTGGGGTTTGGCGGGGGGGTCCCCCCACGATTTCTTTTAAAAATAATGGGTTAAAATGTTGCATTGTAGAGCATACTCGAAACAAAAAAAAAGGGTAAATAGCCAAACAGTTTGCAATTTGTGATGGGGGGCCAAGGGGGCACGAATTACATGTTTTACTGGACATCTATGATAAATGTCCAGTAAAAAGATACCATCCCTGTCCCCTGGGTCCCACTGGGCCTAACACAATCAACATGATTATGTGTGTATGCAAGACGCTGGGGTGCAAAGGAGGAAAGCTTGGTATTTTTGACTGGACATCTATGATAGAAATCCAGTAAAGAAATACCATCCCTGCCCTCTGGCTGCACAGCGCCTAAGAAGGAGAGCTGATTTTGGCAGTTGCGCAGGGGGATTGTGCAACAAAGATATTTAGGCATTTTTAAAATGCCTTTGTTGTACAACCATCCTCCTCCCCTCTATCCACCACTTGCCAAAATCAACTCAATGGAGCAAAACAAACTAACACACACACACACATTCATACAGCAATCACTCTATCATTCACTCGAGCATCCATCACCATACACTCACTCATAACACAGGTACGCACGCATCCATACACATGTTTACATAAAAAAAATGAACATTAACGTACCTTCTCCATTGGCCTGTGTGCAGGTGCTGAAACGCCCTGCTCCAGGCTGTTCTGTCTATATGAGCAAGGAGGTGCAAGAGTTTCCCCTTGCACATACAGACATGCAGTGCCAGCATTGCATAGCATTTCCAATGAGCTATGCAATGCTGGCGAAGCAAAAAGCCCCAGCCTTGTATGGCTCAGTGAGCATGTGGGGATGGGGAACTGAACTGACCTCTCAAAGGGAAATAGTGTTTCCTTTTGACAGTTTAGCCAGCTCAGGAGCACTCCCTCAGCTGGAAAAAGCAGCTGAGGGAGTGTTCATTGTTTCACTCTCCATTATGGATGAGCCACCAGGCTCCGGCTGGCCTAAAGGGCAATAAGACAATGCATGTAACAAAAAATGCAAAATGCTAGTGTGGGCCAGTCAAAATGGTCCACCTTTCGGCCAATGTGGCTCTATGCAGTTAGTAATTTTGACCATTGTTGCTGAATAGATACTCTTTAAATATAACAATTTACTTACATTGGGTGCTATTCAAACAGTCTGTGACTAAAGGAATGAATATCCATTTACAACTGCGGGCCACTTTTTCATTGGTGCCTGAGACAGTTTCATGCTTAAGCCCAACCATGTGAGCCATCCCTGCCCATTTGTTCCAATCTTAAAAAAAATATATATTTTTTTTACATTTCATACTGGGCTCTCAGAGCCCCCCAGGGATGCAAGCGCAGCCCTCTGAGGGGGAGCACCCCACGGTTGGAATTCTGCTGCGCTAGAGTGACAAGAATCCGCTGCAAGGTAATGGGAGGGTCGGAAAAACACTTCAACGGTTCAGAAGCTGCTGACAAACTCCAGTGAGTAACTGTAATGCAACACCTAAAAAGCACATATCGAATGCCAAAGTGAATGGAAACAATCTATTGAACGCACTAACAATGAACGAACATTTATTGAATAACGAACTAAATAGAAGCAATACATTGAAGGTAATACACAACTTTTGGATAACTTTGGAAAGAAGGGCTGACATAGCCCACCCAATTGAATTTGAAGCCTGTTATTTTCTTGCCAAATGAACACCTCAAGAAACATTTGAACTTGTAAACCATTGAACATCAGCTGGGGGAAAGCCATGGTTGCATGACCTTTGATGGTTGGACCGTGTGGTCTGTCAACTGTGCCAAGACCATTGGGTTTATATGTGTCAACTTTATTAACATCAAGATTCAAGCTACAATTAATGCAATTGGCTTCTGGTTGTGTGACCTGTGATTGGTGGACCATGCCGGTCTGACAAATGCACCTAGACCAGCCCCAAAAGGGGGTGACAAGTGGTGAGAGGTGTGAAGTTTTGGTGATACTAACCAAAGAAGGGGTAAACAGACCCTAGGTTTTTTCTGAGAACTTGTGAAGCCACTATTGTGAGAGTGACTCTTGGTGAAGGTAACCCTGAGATGTAAAGTCTGGAGAATCTTCATTTTGGGGAAAGGGGTCCTGAGACAACAGCGTTTCATAAACCTTTCTATTGCATTTGAACTTGGGGATGGGAGACCCCTAAATCTTCGTGCTGATGTGAACTGTGATATTTATGGGTCTACAAAAAGGTAACTTCAGAGTTGGTGCAGTCCTGGTTGAAAAGAGGCCCGATTGGAACTGTGTTAAACTTTAATTGGAGAACTTTGATTTCATGGAAATCCGAATTGACATTCTTTAAACATTTTGGTTTTGGGTCACTGATTTTGGTTGAGAGCATTTCCCCACTAGTTTTGTTATAGTTGTGAGGACAGCATAGTTTCTGATAGAGACAGAGTTTTACTTTGGACTTCCTGACATAGACTTTCCTCAGTTCAATTAGACAGGAAAATCCTGCCTTAACATAGGGTTAGTTAGGCATTACACCATCCTAAATCTTAATACATTTGTTGAAACTACAGATACGTTGTCTGTGTCATCTATCTTGGTACCATGTCTGTCAGACACAGTACATTTAAAAATCCCAACCAGCATGGAGAGTAGAGATTCTGCCTGGGAAAGCTTCAACCTCTCGGTGCAGACCGAGGGATAACCAAGCCACAAAGCAGAGCATGGAGCCAGCCGACTCAGGCGGACAGTGAAGGAAGGAAGACTGCAGATGCTGGTTCACTGCCTCAGAGCCATGACAGGAAGAGGTGGGAAGTCTCCCTAATGACCACAGGTGCTGAGCACCAGTACTAAAGCCATGCGAACATGGAGAATGGCTCTACAGCAAGGCAGGAGCCACTAGGGAGATAGGAGCAGCTGAGCAGGAGCCAAAGAGCCTGTGAAAGGAAACCGGGACCCTGGAACACTGCAACCCATTTACAGCTGAAGAATGCCAAAAAAGATGGTGAGTCCAGAGAAGGTAAAATGAGACACTGATGTGCACCAGAAATGTTATCAAGGAAAGACAAAAGCAAGTGAAGTGAATGAAAGGGAATTTGACACCCAGTGTCTTTAAAAAAATGAAAATAAAATGTGAGAAATATACAACAATGTCAATGCAAGGCAAAGTCAAGTTTGCAAGTGTGAAGGGTGAATCACATGAGAAAAACCCTGGCAGGAGAGTATACCAGGCGAAGTCATGTTTGCAAGTGTGTAAGGTGAATCACATGAGGAAAGCCCGGGCTAGGGGGTATACCCCAGCCATATAGCAAAGTTAAATAGTGTCAATTATTTTAAATGCTCACATGCTTCATTCCGATCCAAGGCAATCAATCTAGACTTTATATTAGACCTAACCATATTCCCATCTGAAGCTATTTCATTGAGGTACAGTTCACATTCTTCATAGAAGACAGGCAGTAGGACATTTGATTTAGCGCACGTTGCTTCCCTCAACCTGGTAAAAAGATCAGCTGTGTCTTTATTCTGAAACTTAAAATCCAAGCACATTTTAAACCATTAATATTAAAACCACCATGATTTTAGACCCAATTCGAGTCTAATGGCTTCTATAGCAATATACAGAGAGAGATTGAAAACCTTCCTCCACAACATCCCTTCTTTTCAACTTTAGCCATTTTTCAGTGATTTCAGAAGCAATTCACTGCTATACAAAATCACCAGTGTTACCTTGGCTTTAAAAAACGGAATAATTGGAAGTCATGAATACAAACATAGGGCCTTATTATGAATATGGAGGCACCCATGCCCTCAATAAGGGCATGGCTGCCTCCATAACGGGTTCCAGCTCCGGGTTCCTTCAATGGGGAATTACCGGGCCATTCCAACATTGGAGGACCCGGTAATTCCTCATTGAAAACACCCATCCCCATTCCCATTTGAGCCCCCATATGGAGCTGGGCTCTGCAGAAGTGGCTATGGATAGGCTGCCATATGCATCAGGACTCAAGCTTCGACATGCAGAAGTTGGACAGTGCTCGGACCAGTCAGAAGCAAGTTCTGCAGAGGTAGTACTGGGGGAAGAGCAGCCCCTGTGAGAGATCTGGGGGCCTGCATTCCCCCATCCACTCACAACAGACAGATTGGCACATGCACAGGCAGCATAATCCAGCCGCATGCAAAGCTTCACCACACCCTGTGCAATCGGGAAGGCATGCACTCAGATATTAGTTTCAAAGGAAGTAGCTTCTCAGGGTAGAGACACTAGGATGGCCCAGATGCTAAATTCAAACCTGCATTTTAACCGTCAGGATCTCTGGCATGGAAAACCCATCCAGCCACTTACATGTAGCACATTTTATCTGCATTCATGCTTACCGCTCCACTCTGAATTCCCCTCACTACGGCTGTCCCTCCAGGACCACGCACGGAATGCTCTCTGATCTATGAAGTCTCCTGATTCATGAGGGATTTTTAGTTAGAAAGTAAAGATCTTGTGGTTCAATGAAGATGACGCCACTCAGAAAATGTGCCTCATTAATAGGCAGTAAATCCCCTGGTTCTTGACGAAGTGAAGCAGGAAATTGTCTATAGCCAGCAGATAAATCTCTTCAGCGGCTTTGTGACAGTCAGCCTGGATCCTGGTTAACTCCTGTGCATGTCAGCCATGGCCAGAGTGCAGCGCATTGGATGATGTCACTCACTAACACAGGTTTCACCAGGTGCCAATGGAGATGGGAGGAATGTGTTGTTAATTTCTGTGATGAACTGTGCGGAAGTGACATGACAGGCACTGAGAAGACAAGGTTATTGGAAGTATGGTTGTAACTTCGGCTTTGAGTAAGGATACTAGTAAGTATTCAGCTGAAGCTGAATAGCTGGTTTTCAGCTGAAATCCGGCTGAATACTTACTCGAAGCTGAACTTTGGTACACCCCTAAGAACAATACATATAATTTGTTTAATCTCTGAGGAAGAAACAGATTGGTGCACAGTCTTCCATTATGTTCCACAATCAATAAGTACAAAAGGCAATGGGCCTCATTACACGGTAGGCGGTAACCATGGCGTTATTAGCGCCATGGTTGCCGCCGGTATTTTACCGTGTCCGCCTTGGTGGATGGCGGAATTACCGCCCTACTCCAAGGTGAGCTGGGGCGGTATTTCCCCATTCACCAGGGCCCTTCCCTATTCCAATTTTTGCTCCCATAGGGCATAATGGGAATGGGGAAGGTGCTAATTACGGTACTGCAAATTGCGGTACCGTAATTAGCACCAAGGTCCCTTTGCGGCACCCTACTTTAACGGCGGGTAAAACCAGCCGTTAAAGTCGGGTCCCGCAAAGGGAACTCGTAGTAAGGCGGTAAGGGTTAACGGTCACCGGTAGCACTACCGGTGACCGTTAACCCTTACTGCCTTCCGTGTAATGAGGCCCAATGTCCTTTCTTTCTTGGCTGTTGGAAATAGTAATTTTGTATCTCTCCCATTTAGACATTCATTACACACAGACAGTTCTTCTATAATGCCCTTCGAAATTACAAAAATATATTGTTGATTTTTCTTCAACGTATATGTACACTGGATCTGAAATGATTGTTGTTGTACATACACAGATCTACAAATGCGCCATATTCAAATTAGCAAGACTGATGGCAGTTTCTCTAATCTGCAACTATAATATACTGTTAAGTAGAAAATATTTATTTTTCAGAGCAATGATTATACATTTTATGAGGATCACAATGGGCACTTTTTAGTTTTCAGAATTAGATAAATTAGTTCTTCTCTGTGATCTCTATGGTTTTATAGTATTGTTGCAGCAATAACACACTAAAGAATAATAGCATTGTTATTATGACAGTATAATATTGTTTCTTTAATTTGAACATAAGGGTAATGTGGCTAGCAACGATGGTAATATAGGTAGCCTTTTTAGCATTTCATATTGTGCACAAATTTGCCATGGTAATGTGAAAGCTTCTTCATGAAGTTAACCATTGTAATCAGGATTTGGGTCACAGGTTCATAATCAAAGCAGTAATGTAATAAAGGGGGTTCATTATGTATGCAATAATCAGAATCCTCTCATAATGCCCTTGCGTAAAAGGTTCACCATTTAATTTTCAGTTATATGTAATTTTCTCTTGCAGATGTACGTCATTCCTCTCAGTTGACTTCGGTGACTAATATTTCAGCAGTAAATACAATATGTTCTAATTCTTCTTTTGAGATGCACTCTCTTTGCCAGGGGCCAAAATGCTACCAGGCACAACATGTGAGAACCAATGTGTATTTTTAGTAGGCAACCAATTCCCTTATTTAATTTAGGGAACAATCCCAATTACGATCAAGTTCATATGTATATTCCAACATAAATTCTAATCAAAGCCCCACTTCCACTTTCCAGCAGCTAACTACCTTTCCACAGATGTTGCTTGGGACCTTCTCTCCTTCCCAAATTTTCATCTCCTGGCTTCCTTATGGTACTTAACCTGAATGTCTTTTACGACCTTGATAGGAGATATGCCACCTTCTCCCACAGGCAAAGATCCTGGTTGTTTGGGTCTCCCTAAGGGTGGTTTGATAAGTGTCTTATGATCTTGAACCTGGCAGCACACGGATTCAATCAATTCCCTGAGCATGGGGTACCTACTGCCTAGTTTTAGATCATCTGGAAAGTTCAAGATTATGAAGACTTTGGTGTTTCAAATCATATTTCCAACTTAGATTGTAACCCTAATTGTGTTGTACGTCACCCAACTCCGATGGATACAACATGGGCCTTGGTGTTTCCAAGCCAAGAGGTGTGTGGTGATACATGTTCTGGGTTTTTGACTCCTGGTACCTGGGAAGCAGGCATAGATCTTCAATGGGCTCCCTCTTCCCACAGAATAGTCAGAGCATTTCCACTGCCCTGCCTTCACTGTTCCCCAGGGGATCCTCTTCTTCGGGCCATTGCTGTAAGAGAACTGCTCTAAGTTGTTGTATGTCCTTCGGGGAGGGCACTTCCTCCTCAGAGAGAGACATCAACATGTGGCAGGGGGAATGGTCAGGTCTCTATCTGTGTGTTTCCCATGAAGTGGTATTTCTCTGAGGGTGTTGTGTCCATCACCAATTGCCTGTCCAAAAATGAGAGGCTTATATCCAACTAAAGCCACCTTTGCAATGGTGCATCTGATTGCAAACACAGTAGCCCCTACAATACCAAGGCACCAGTGACACATCAAACCTTTTGGGCAGAGGGAGTGACCTTGAATGGAATAAATAGTGGGACATGACATAAGCATTTTAAGTGAAATAGGTAATGGGCGCAAATCTATGACAAAAGGCGTACTGGAAAGCAGGAATACAATGGTATGCCATTCTAGTTGCAAGATCACATTTGGGTATAATCCAAGAGCAAACTTAAAATGAGGAGACAAAACACTTTCAGACACAGCATAAGATAATGAGAAAGATCAAGATCAGAAATAGAGCAGAAGATAAAAATGGGGAGAGGCTAATTTCCAGAACGCACTTGGACACTTCACAGCAGTAAGATAACACTGGCCGAACATATATTCGGTGGGGTGCAGTCCTGGAAGTCAAAACATCCTGAGGCAACACTAAAGTTAAATTGCTGCAGAGAAAAAGAGGGGAGTAAGATCAAAATGAGACACTGCCTAAAATCTAAATAGTAATATGATATGGCATAAGGTCATGAAGAGATTTGCTACAGGGTACACCCATTTGCCATCTGCAGATATCCATGATGAAAACACAAAGGGCATTGAGTCGTGTCAGGTAATAACTGATTGGATCAAGAATATCCTTGATCAGAAAAGCTGAGGGGATGAGAATACCTGGACATATGCCCATGTAGATTAAAAACAAGTTATCCAAAGTGGATTAGTCCCGTAATTACAGATGCTGCCAAAACAAGGGAAGCATTTAGGGAAAGAGTAAAAACATCCGAATGAATAGATAGTGCTGGCATCAAATATTAACACAATACAATAAAGAGAGGATTTGGAATGACTTGGTTGTGATGGATCATCAAGTGGAAGCAAGGATAACAGAAAAGGGGAAATGTCTGACATAAGATACTGTCTAGGGAATAAGGTAGATTGCAGGAGGTGTTTAGGGAGTGAAGAACTATCACAAATATACTACTACTGCAGCCAATTAGTTGATAGCACATTCTAAAACTAAGACTATATTTAATCAATCATGTTGTCATGATTTACATTATACTCTGCATGCCAGAGCCTAACCTCAACCCAAAGGTTGTAGGAGGTTTTATCTTATTGGGGCAAATTCGGGATTTGGCAGTATTTTCTTACTGTGATATTTTGGTGGTAAACTGGCAGTAAACTGGCCTTACATTTAGAGATAATTTACTATTACCTCATTTTGGTGATAATATAGTGTTAGCTTGTGTTGGTGGTAATTTTATTGGTATCATACTTTGTGGTATTTTCAGGATTACCTTATTTTTGTGGTATAGTGGTGAGCATGGCTTGTTGTACTACAGCCCCATCATAAAACAAATCTTTCCTCTCTATTAGAATATCTCTTGGTCGCCTGTAGAGAACCCCCCAGACCTATCACACCCTTAGAGAACCCAGTGAGTTTATTCAGAATGCCACCTATTGTATCTGGCTGGTATTACTGGCTTATTTACATCCAGTAATCTATGTATCTCATCTGACACTGCCTTCTTTTCAGCATGCAAAGAAGGACTCACTCACAGCACCTACACACACCTTCCTACCTTGCAGGTATTTATTCAATTTTCCTTGCTTGCTATTTTAGCTACAGTGGTAAATTAGCAAATGCTTTACCGCTCTGGAATAAACTTCAAACCCTTGTGCTTCCCCTGTATAGAAATGATTCACAGACACATGAATGACACCAAAATCCCAGCGTTTGTTTTTTTTTTAACTCTGTATTATATAGTAATTATAAACAGAAATACATCTTACCACATGATATCACAGCATCGCCTACAAAATATAAAAGAGAACAGAAAACAACAGGCACATTGCAAAAAACCGAATTTGGTGTTCGGCACTTTTAAACATGGAGAAATATGAACATGCAGTATTTTTTTCTAACTCCCTGCACTGCCAAAAATTATGTCATCTCCCATTCATTCTTTTTCCTCACTTGACACTAACTCACCCAGGCCAGTGAAGTCTGAAACTCTCGTTGTCAGGATTGTATCTGCACGACCTTGCCACTTTCCAGACCCAGTGCTAAGAACTCCTTCGCATGTTTGGGAGTTCCCGGTTGTTTAAGTTTGTAGCCAGCGCTCACACCCACATGGAGTCCGGCAGCATTTCTTTTGAAACACTGTACCTCTGTCCCAGCTCGATCTGAATTCTTCCCCCTGGTTATTCCTTAAGAAAACTCCTCCTGCCTATCAGCCCTAGGTCAGCGCTCTATTGACGTGGCCCATCCACCTCCAATTTCTACCAATCAGAATAAAAGAATGTGTCCTGTAGCATTCCTAGTTTTTTAAGACAATGAAGATTTCAGCCCTGCAAAGCAACTGTTTCGATTTGGCTTCCTGCCAGTGACTCTCCAGGGCTCTTCATTGAAAATAAAGTGGATTTTAAACCGTGCATGTAAAAACATAGAATGCATTTCATTGTGCACTAAAACTGCATAATAATGTTAGAGGGGTTGAGGTTAATATATTAGTAAGACCGTTAGTATAATGGTTAATTAATTATGTATTTGTACTGCAGTTCGCTAACATGAAAACATCCAATTTGTAAAATGTGCACCTCTTCATTTTAAAATGACAGCACACTGTGCTAAATTATTTCATTAAATGCTCTGAAAAATTGCCTGCTGGCTGTTACTGAAAACGTTTTGCACCTATTTTGAAATGGCTACATTTAGATATTGGATGCTATCCATGAGATCCCCAAATATATCCTTACAGGTGATGTACATGCCCACCTGGGGCTTTGTCAGGTTTTGCAGCAGAGCAAAGTGCAGTACCTGATGCAAGGCTCTGGAGGGATTTGGATCTCTGCACATTTGCAAGAGAAACCACTGTCACTAAGCATCCAACAGGATCAATATTGGAAAGTAATATTGTCATGGTTTTCGAACTCTAGAATTTCTAGGAACCTATTGTATTAGACGTTTTGTTTATGATGAACATTCAACGTTCTCTTCATAGTTTTATCAATAAACCAACAAATATTTGCACTTTGTTTATACTCAAACAGAAACACATAAAGAGTGGTCTCACTCTCTTCTCATTCTCTTGTTTATTATTTGTGTATATGCATTCTCTTGAAGAGACACTATATGAGCAACAATAGTATAGTCTAACAATATGCAGTTCCTAATATTAGCAATAAAGTAGTTGAGCAGATACTGTGCATCTTCACTTCTGTTCATTTCTTAAAACGTGAAACTAGCTACAACCAATCAGCAAGGTGGAGAGGAGCGCCTGCTTCCTTTTTTAAAATATTCGCAAGGAACTTGGGGTTGGTCACCCTGAGATACCTGGGGGCAACCAGACGTGGACTCCCTGCTCACTGTGCTCAGAGAGGCACAGCTTCACCTCACTGATGAGGCACAACAAGGCTGAAACACGTGTATGGGGTTGCTGTTGGTACTCTTGTTCAGATAGGAATTGCCATAGCATTTCGCTGCTGTACTGCCCATGTGGGCGGGACAAAGACTGATATGAAAATTGATATTTCCTATCTGTGAAAGGTACAGTGAGCAAAAAGTGTGTGCTGCAAACTCTCATCTCAGAACAGGTTATCATGCCATGTTCTTTCTGGAGAGGAGCGGCTGCTACCTTTTTTGAAACTATCAGAAAGGTGTGCGTGTGGCTTTTGTGGCACTGTAAAACTTAAAATCATACTCACTGGGGAGTCAGGGGACAGGTGAGGTTGTAAAGACCAAGGGCCTCATTACGAGGAAGGCAGTAGAGGGTTAACGGCACTGATAGAGCTGCTGGCCCCGTTAACCCTCTACCGCCTCATTACGAGGTCTGCTCGTGGGACCCGCTAAGGACGCCTGGTAAAACCAGGCATCCTTAGCGGCACACGCGAGCAGACCAGGATGCTAACAATGGGCCTGTCATTAACGGGCCCGTTGTTAGCATCCTCCCCATTCCCATTGAGCCCTATGGGGGCTTAGGTGGGAATGGGGATGTACCGGGTACGGGTTCCTTGAATGGTGAAATACAGGGCCCTCCAAGATCGGAATGGCCTGGTATTTCCCCATTCAAGGAACCCGGATCCGGCACCCGGTATGGGGTAGCCATTTCGCTAAAGACAGCATGGCTACCTCCATACTTGTAATGAGGCCCCAAGCCTTTAATAACTCATTAGGTGGAAAGCATTACAGCACTCCCAAATGGCCATGGCTTCTTTTGGAGAAAAATCTAAAAGCAATTTAGTGCCATGCATACTAAATTAGAGGTAAAGCATTTTCAATCCCTTGCAAGGATTCCTCTCATCCTTAACGTTTGCTTTGATCAATCAACTTGGCCAAAGAAGTATGAAGGAGGCATGGGCTATCTTAACGTGTGTAACCATAAAATATATGTTGCAAAAATGGCATATTTCAACCACCAGGATATTGAAAAAAATCAAACAAGTAGGATTTGGGAAAATTGGCAAAGTGACAAGCTGTAGCCCTATGAGCAGCTTATGGTTTTAGGGTGAAGGCATCTGAAAGCTGTTTGCTTCATGATTCCAAACCAATTCTAATATGTAATTTTGTTGTACTCCAAATTAATGAAATAAGCATTACAAATCACAATTTGGAAAATAGGGAAAGCCCAATTGTAGGCTCATAGACTAGAACTAAAGCTATGGTCTCCCCTTTAAATGAGCAGCTTACTGCTTACCAAGGCACTAAATTCCTTTGGAACAGCTGGGTCTTCCAGGTCCTTTGGAACAGCTGGGTTTTCCAGGTTTTGTTCTCATCTGGATGTGGAGTGATGTGGCTTCCAGCTGCTTCTGTGAAGTGGTCCCCTTGCTGTCTTGTACCGCTGGTTTGCTAAGGATTAGGATCTCCCTTTCCAGCTAATCTGGTCCACCTCTTTGTACTTTGTACTAGCTTTTCTCAAAGAGTGTGCAGTTTGGTTTCATTTCTTGCCATGTATATCACCAAGTACATATTTAAGCATATTCAGATTAGGACATTTACACCCCTAATTATAATTGGGGCCTATTAGCATCTGTGTTTTATGAATGACATTGAATGAGTGAGCATGTACTCTTTGCATGATGTCACATTTCAGTATGGTGGATTTCTCAGATATAGTCTAACAGTTGTCGTTCCAAATATTTGTTTTTACACCAACCATTGTATTATTTTTTTTTAAAAAACATGGTATGTACATAGCAAAGTACACTAATGTAAATACGTTTCTACAAGTGTGTAGTGAAGCCTTTCAAAATGCATTTGCCATGTGTTTAAAATATTGCATGTTTGTGTTGTCATAATAAAGCAATACAATAACAGATAAGTGCAAGTTTGGCAGAGCACGAAGCAGTGCTGTGACAAAATGGTTTATATGAAATTACAAGCTAACAATTATTAATTTTTGTAGTTCTTCAAGGTATGTGTTTTGCTGAGGAATAGATGTATTTTAAATGTACTTGTTTTTTTATAAATGCATTTCATATTGTGATTTGGTTACATTGTAGAAACCTTACATAAATACACTACTCAACAGATAAAATAATAAAGCAATAAAAAAAGTCAGTGTCTTGATATATAAAGTGTTGCATGATATAGACATTAAAACATGCAGTTAAAAAACAAAAGTGTCTATTAATTCATTCAATGATCATCATCACAAATATCAAACAACCTCATAGCACATCTCAATTGGTAATGCTCAACAAGTCCTTACTTAAAAGAACAAGATCACCTATGCAGATCCAGACCTGGCCAAGTAATCCAAAAGGGCTACTGAACAAGCAATAGGAACAGTACTCATTAGGATTGTTCATAATCTTTCCAGAATACTTGAGTAGGATGAGGTAAAAAAATAATTAAAATAGTTAATACTTTGAGGTAATATTGTCGGGCACATTACAGCTAAATGATATAATGACTCAAAGTCAGTTTAACAAACATGACAAGTAAAATCCAGAAGACCTATTTGCGGTCCCACCACCTCCAAGGTTGGAAGGAAATTCAGTCTAAATCACTGTAGCTTATTCCTAAATGCTCAAGAAGGGGACTTTACAATATATGACTGAGGAAAGGTAGGCAGAGTGATGAAGGCCATACTGGAAACATAGTTTTTAAATAGTGTACATTATTTGAAATGCTCAGACGCTTCATTTTGATCCAAGACAATTAGTCTGGAATTTACATTAGAAAGAACTATATCCCCATCTCAAGCTATTTCATTTAAGCGCTGTTCACATTCTTTAGAGAAGACAACCTCAACCTGGTAAAAAGATCAGCTTTGTCTATATTTTGAAACTTACAAAGTATAAACCAATTATAATAAAAAAACAACATGATTTTAGACCCAATTCGATTCTAATCTCTTCTATAGGAATATGAGGAGGGAGGTCCAAAACCTTGCCTCACAAAATCCCTTCCTTGACCTTTAGCCATTTTTGGTGGATTGTGGAAGCAATATATAGCTGTACAAAACGGCCGGTGCTACCTTGGCTTTAAAAAAACAGAATAAATTGAAGTAAGGAATACAAAATAGCCTCCTTTGGATCACTATCATCTGTGAACAAAATGCTTCCATCTTCATCTCAAGTCTGTTTTCACTAAACACAGATTAATTTATGGTGCAAACAAATAAACCAAATAAATAATTAAAGTTGGCTGTGGTTTATTATTTCCAATAATTGTCCATGTAAGATTCTTAAACTTTAAGGGGGAACTAAAAGCTAAAGCACTTGGTTTACTTGGATTAATAATCATACTGTTTGCACCCAGTTACTGGGATGTTAGGTCTAACCTATGCTGCAATCCCATTGGTGTAACATCCATAAGGAGAAGGTCCTAACCATAGGCTAGCCATCCAACGTCTAAAGTACCAAGTCTAGGAGGGAAAATAGAAGCATGTGCATACACACACGCAAGATCTGTAATGTACGCATAGGGGCTAATTCATAGAATTCTGCGCACAAGTGGCGCACGCGGATGGCACACAGTGTGTGCGTGCGACTTTCTGCGCCAGCCGCGTGCGCTAAAATCCATTTCCGCGCACAGCGTATTCATGGATTTTAACATCCAAAACCAGCCGTGGTGCAAAGTGGTGCAGCGACCCTGCAGCAGCGCCAGTTATGCCCCCAAACCCTCCCCGTGCGGCATGTACAGCGCACAAATCCTGTACATGGCGCACAGGCTCACAACCACGAAAACGCCTGTAAAACTCCCTGCGCACCCTTCCGAATACACGTACCCCGCTGCGTGGGTAGTCTCAAATGCGATTAGGCCTGTTCAAGCGGGGTATGTGGATAACTGGGGTGCGCAGGATGTTTCACACGCAATTGGCCCTGTGCGTGTGCTACGTGGATTACTGGGGTGTGCGGGAAGTTTCACACGGGATTGGCCCTGTGCGAGTGGGGTACGTGGATTACTGGGGTGCGTGGGAAGCTTTACACATGATTGGCCCTGTGTGTGTGGGGTATGTGAATTTGTGGGGTGCGTGGGAAGTTTCTCAAGCGGCAGGCTCTGTGCGTGCGGGTTACGTGGATTACTGGGGTGCGCAGGAAGTTTCACACGCGATTGGGCCTGTGTGAGCGGGGTATGTGGATTACTGGGGTGCGTGGGAAGTTTCACACACGATTGGCCCTGTGCGTGCAGGGTACGTGGATTTGGGGGGTGCGCGCGAAGTATCACACGCGGCAGGCCCTCTGCGTGCAGGCTACGTGGATAACTGGGGTGTGCAGGAAGTTTCACACGCGATTGGCCCTGTGCGTGCGGGCTACGTGGAATACTGGGGTGCGCACAAAGTTTCACATGCGATTGACCCTGTGCGAGTTGGGTATGTGGATTACTGGGGTGCGCAGGAAGTTTCTCATGTGATTGGCCCTGTGCGTGCAGGGTACGTGGATTTGGGGGTGCGCGGAAAGTTCACACACAGCAGGCCCTGTGCGTGCGGGCTATGTGGATAACAGGGGTGCGCAGGAAGTTTCACATGCGATTGGCCCTGTGCGTGCAGGGTACGTGGATTACTGGGGTGCACGCGAAGTTACACACGCGATTGGCCCTGAGCGAGTGGGGTACGTGGATTACTGGGTTGCGCGGGAAGTTTCACACTTGATTGGCCCTGTGCGTGCAGGGTACGTGGATTTGGGGGGGGGCGCGGGAAGTTTCACACGCGCTTGGGCCTGTGCGAGCGGGGTACATGGATAACACGGTACGGGGAAGTTCCACACATGCTTTCGCTGTCAGAGCGGGGTACGTGTATCCAGGTGGGTGCGCGGGGAGTCCCACACGTCAATTGGCAGTGTGGGTTCTCACAGGGGTGCCCTCTACCCCCTCCACGGACCCTGCAGGCAACCCACACCACAGGGAACTACACAGCACCCCTGGTCATGACCCGCAGGCAGTCCATCCACCATGGGCATGCCCCCAGCCAGGCCACATGTCACCGTGCACTAGTGATCACCAACTCATGTCCCCCAGTACCCCCACCTCCCAGCAGTGAGGGTCACCTGCCAGCAGGCCCCCACTCATGTCCCACTCATGTCCCCCTGCACCCCCACCGCCCAGCAGTGAGGGGCACCTGCCAGCAGGCCCCCACTCATGTACCACTCATGTCTCCCTGCACCCCCACCCCCCAGCAGTGAGTGTCACCTGCCAGCAGGCCCCCACCCATGTCCCACTCATGTCCCCCTGCACCCCCACCCCCCAGCAGTGAGGGGCACCTGCCAGCAGGCCCCGACTCATGTCCCACTCATGTCCCCCTGCACCCCCACCCCCAGGCAGTGAGGGTCACCTGCCAGCAGGCCCCCACTCATGTCCACCTGCACCCCCACCCCAGCAGTGAGGGGCACCTGCCAGCAGGCCCCCACTCATGTCCCCCTGCACCCCCACCCCCCAGCAGTGAGGGTCACCTGCCAGCAGGCCCCCATTCATGTCCCACTCATGTCCCCCTGCACCCCCATCCCCCAGCAGTGAAGGTCACCTGCCAGCAGGCACCCACTCATGTCTCCCTGCACCCCCACCCCCCAGCAGTGAGGGTCACCTGCCAGCAGGCCCCCACTCATGTCCCACTCATGTCCCCTAGCACCACTACCCCCCAGCAGTGAGGGTCACCTGCCAGCAGGCCCCCACTCATGTCCCCCTGCACCCCCACCCCCCAGCAGTGAGGGTCACCTGCCAGCAGGCCCCCACACATGTCCCACTGCACCCCCACCCCCCAGCAGTGAGGATCACCTGGCAGAAGGCCCCCACTCATGTCCCCCTGGACCCCCACCCCCCAGATGTGAGGGGCACCTGCCAGCAGGCCCCCACTCATGTCCCACTCATGTCCCCCTGTACCCCCACCCCCCAGCAGTGAAGGTCGCCTGCCAGCAGGCCCCCACGCATGTCCCACTCATGTCCCCCTGCACCCCCACCCCCCAGAAGTGAGGGTCACCTGCCAGTAGGCCCCCACTCATGTCCCCCTGCACCCCCACCCCCAGCAGTGAGGGTCACCTGCCAGCAGGCCCCCACTCATGTCCCCCTGCACCCCCACCCCCCAGCAGTGAGGGTCACCTGCCAGCAGGCCCCCACTCAAGTCCCACTCATGTCCCCCTGCACCCCCATGCCCCAGCATTGAGGGTCACCTGCCAACAGGCCCCCACTCATGTCCCACTCATGTCCCCCAAAACCCCCACCCCCCAGCAGTGAGGGGCACCTGCCAGCAGGCCCCCACTCATGTCCCCCTGCACCCCCACCCCCCAGCAGAGGGTCACCTTCCAGCAGGCTCCCAATCATGTCCCCCTGCACCCCCACCCCCCAACAGTGAGGGGCACCTGCCAGCAGGCGCACACTCATGTCCCACTCATATCCCCCTACCCACTCACTCAGCCAGCATTGACATGCCCATCTCATGACACAAACCAAAAGTCCACTATGTACATCAACACATGTCCGTCACACACACACACACAGGTTGCTATTGATTGAGGTCACCCACATGTCGACATGCATGAAACCAATGAGCGAATCCCACACATTGAAGTAAAAGATCAAAATGTATTAACAAAGAAAACCAATTGAATGTACTTAAAGCATAAAATAATGGCAAACATGAAATGTCCAAATAAAAAAACCCAAGTAATCCAAAAGAAAAATGGCCAAAACTCTCTTTCCACCAAACCAAATCCGAATGAAACGCAAAAAGGTAAATCCATGGATCCATGGTGAAATGAAATTAAAATGTCCAAATAAATCCAACGTCCAACTATGTACAATCCAATTTTCAAGGGTCCATGAGCCCAACAAAATAAATGAAACCTATCTAATAACTTACCTAACAAAAAAACTATATACAAAAGTTTGGGGCATAGTCCAAAAGCCCCAAAATAAAAAAAAGGAAACCTAACACTATAAACTATTTACAATGGCGACGGGCAAGTCCTGCGGCTCACTCAGCGATGTTTTCTGCCAGGGCATCATCGAACTCCATGTCTATTTGCTGGAGGCGGGCCTCTGTCCTGGCCCCGAGGTCTCGCAGGGAGGCACTCATGGCCTGTTCCAACTCCCTGAGAGTCGCCTCGAGGCACTCTGACCGCCTCAATGCCCGACGCATGGAGAACTCCACCCTGACCATGGTGAGCCGCGCCTCTTCCGCCCGCCGCCGCTTTACACCTATACGCTGGCCCAACCGCAGCCACACGGAAGACACACCCATTCCAGGGTCCTCCTGTCCTCTGGTCGATGCCTGCCCCCCTGATGTCAATGGCCCTGAGCCATCATTGCTCCCACCTAGAGCCTGCTCCTGCTGCTGCTGTCCATGTGCCCTCTCAGATGATGCCTGCACATCCTCCATCAGCTGGTCTCCAGTTGTGGTGTCCACCCCTGCTGGACCGCCGACTCCCAACTGTGGCAGGGATGGAATCTCCACCAAGCTGGCTGTGTTGGTCAGGCCAGGTCCACAGGGGGCCCTGGTGGAATCTGGGCCGCAAGACGGCAGGGAGAACGACTGGCGCATAGTCTCCACAGTGGAGGAGAGGTCCGCCAGAGTGCACGTCACATGTAGGAACCCACCAACCAGGGCCCCTCCCAACAGTGCCACGTCGCAACACTGCTGTTTGTGATGGCGTGCATTCTCCGCCCAGGAAGAACGCACGTCATCACGAATGTCACGTGTGCGCAACGCGACACCAATCAGGACGGAGCCCATATGTTCATGGGACCCCTCGTCTGCAGGTAGTGGAGAGGCAGATGACATGGTACTCTCCCCTACCTGTGGACGGGCCTGGGATGGGGCATCCCTGCTGGTGCATGGTGGTGCAGTCACAGGGTCAAGGACAGCAACATGCACAGACCCCTCCGCGGTGACCTGTGCTGCCTCCTGACCCTGGCCCTGGACTGCACCACTTGCACCAGTGGTACTACCCCCACCAGGCCCCATGTGCGGCTCAGTAGCGGGCTCCTCCTCCTCTGTGGAGACCACCAACCTGGATGTCTCCACACCATCTTCCGCCATTGCAAGCCCCTGTGGGGGCTCACCTGGCCCTTCCACCACAGCCGTAGTGGCAGATGCGGCACCAGCCCCCTCGCTCCCGGATGCTGGCAAGTCCTGGGAGGGTGTCTGGGCCTTGCGTCGCCACCCGGTGGAGGCATCCCTGCCACTTGGCTCCAAAGCGCCGTCTCCGCCCTCTTCTTCACTTGCTGCTGCGTAGAGGGAGACATAGAACACAAGCATCAGGGTACAGTACAATATTCCCCTAGACAGGAAGCAATAACACATGAGTGGCAGTGTCAAACGTCACTTCCATCCTGTCCCTCCACAACACATGGGTGAATGCACGCAACACACATGCAGAAACAGGCACAGCGCCTGCAATCAACATCAGCATCCATGTACAAAGGCCTCTATTAACCAAAATGTTGCCTTCAAACTCACATGCATCATGGCTCACACTGATCCCATGCACACACATCACCGGAGGGTCATGCATCATGGCTTGTACACCACAGACACAGTGGATAGACACAGTGCATACAACGGTGACCGCACTGCATGAGTGAATGTACACATCATCACGGACATGTGTCATGCATCCATGGTGTTTCAAAGTCACACACACACATCTCAGAAACACACACATGTGCACCATACATGTACATGACAGCAGCACCCATCCCTCACACCCCCTCCATGTCCAAGAACAGAGACTAGCATGCTTTCACGTGTGCATTTGGCATACAGCTCCCCATGTTGCATTGTAACAATGCACCAACCATGTGGTTCACACATTACTGGTCTCACATGCATGACCATGATGTCCCTGCACACACACATCCATACATGGCCTATGTCACACATACAGGCAAGTATCAGACTACCAGTACATTGCAACATGCCCTGTCTCACACACCAATGCTTGGCCACTTACCGCTCAACTCCGGACGGGTCTTCCTCCGAAGGATCTGGGTGTGAAGCGATGGGCATACACGTTCCAGGACCCTTATCTGGATGTCACTCATGCAGACCCGTCCCCCCTCCACGAAGCGCCGGGCCTTTTAGAGGGTCCTGGACCTGAAGTCCTCCCAGCGCTTCTTGACGTGCTTGATGTCGCGGGTTGCCACCCCCTCCGTGTTGATGACAACCACTACATCGTCCCAGATCCTCTCCCGTCCTTCCTTGTTGGCGCGTGATGTTCCGCAGAGGGCATCAAAATAACCCAGGACATGCTCCACCAGGACACCAACTTCCTTCACACTGACCCTGGTGGCCCTCTGCCTCTCTGGCTGGGGGTGGACCCCCGAGGCAGGCGTGGGTGGGTAACTGGGTCCTGGGGCTGAGCTGTGGAGCGAAGGTATCCCAGTCAGGAGTCTTCTGTTCCAGCAGGGGTGGACACAGCAACTGGAACCCTGGCTGACCTGCAGGCACCAAATAGCAGGGCACGTGGGCAGCAGGCAGTCAGGCAGCAGCAGATGGCAGGTGGGAGCATGCTAGGGGCTCTGGGGGGCAGTAATTCGGCCTTCTGGGCAGGAGCGTGGTCTTCCGTGTGTTGTTGCGTGGCCAGCTTGATACGGAGTGATTTGGCACGTGAAAATCTTGCACGTCTGCATGTAATTCGAGGAAAGGCCCTTAGCGTGTAAGCGCGTCTGTGACGTTACGTGCGTGGGCGTTTCCCTCGTGACGTGGGCATGGTGGTTCATGAAAAAACTGCACGTCCGTGTGTGAATGCGTGTAATCTGAGGAAAGGGCCTACACGTCTGTGATGTGACACGCAAGGGCGTTTCCCTCAACACGGGTGCATGTTCATCGTACATGTGCAAAAACTGCATGTCCGAGTGTCAGCTCGTGTAATTGGAGCAAAGGGCCTTAGCGCGTACACGCGTAAGTGAAGTTGTACATGTGGGCTGATTTAAAAGGTACGTGTAGGACGCCATTTCCTTGTACGTGCTTTTCGTGGAGAGCAAGTGGGTGAATTCTGTACTTCTTGTCGGTTCACACGCAATTACTTCACAGCGTTTCAAGTTCGTACTCCCTGCTACCTCTGACAGCATTCAATTTTTTAGTTGGGCCTGTTTCCTCAAGCAGCGTTCACTTCTTCTTTTGTCCTGTCTCCTCAGACAGCGTACAATTCTTCTTTCGCCGGGGGTGTTGCCAACGCGAACACGCGTGTCTTTTTCACGTTCTTTTTCCAGGCAGACGGTGAGTCGTGCACGTCTTTACCAACTGTGCTTGCCCCGTGTGTCGCGTACCCCTTCAGAAGTCATTGTAGGCTGCGTGCATTATGCGTACGCTTAATTTTGTGTTTCTGGGTGCCACAGCGTAGTGTGGGTTCATTTTTCCACGCACATGGTCTACGAGGGGTTACGTGCACGTTATTTTTGTTTTCGGGGTGCCTGTGCATTGCGTGAGCTGTCATCTTCCCCCAAGGGTCACAGACAGCCTTGCTAGAGCACTTGGGTATGAATTCCATCTAGTACCCTACCCCTTTCACCCCCAATTGCCCAGGACAATCGTTTACTGCTACTCCCATACGCACAAGAACATCAGTGCCATGGTTGGGAGGCGACCAAGCAGTAAGGGAGGCAAACGTGGCCGACTTCCAAAAGGTGGCCGTGGTGGGCGCGGTAGGGGACGTGGCCAGGATTTGCAGGGTGCCCCTAGACCCCCATGTGTGGAGGAGCAATCAGGGACACCCATGCCCCCCCATGGTTGTGGGAAATGTAGCTGACACCATTCCAGCTCAGCCCTTGTTGGACCAGCCCATTGTGGCACTTGAACCGGCACAGGATGACTCCCAGGCTGACTTCCAGGTCAGCAAGTCTAAGCCACGTGTGGCGGTGCAAGTTGGTGTCACCAGGCCACGTGGATCTGGGGCAGCTATGTCATCTGCTGCCCCAAGTAGGCAGGGTGGGGAGGCTGCAGGGGCAGCTGCAGCTCGATCCACCCCAGCTCTGAGTCTCCCAGCCGGGACAGTGTCGGTCCCGGTCCATCATACCGACGTTTCCCCTGCCAACATCACCTTGCAGCCAACGCCTGCACCAAGACCTATGGTCATTGTGCATTCGCACACTCCTAGTACCCAGTCCACCATCGCTTCTGCCCCTACTGACCAGAGCGGCGTAAGCCACTCAGGATCCGCACCACCTTTGAAAAAGAGGAAGAAGGGTGCTCTGGCACTACAGGTTGAGACCCCAGACACGGCTACACACTCCGGCACGTCAAGGAAGCCTAGCATTAATGACGCCGAACTTCAAGCACTTGTGGGCTTTGTGTCGGCACATAGCCACAAAATGGTGGTGGCTGCAGAGTTCAAGACCACACCTGGTCAACGTAAGGCACACTGGCAGACCATCGCGGACATCATTAGTGCCCTTGGATTTGTGAGGCACACAGCTGATGATTGCTACAAGCGGTGGAATTACCTGAAACGCAGAGCAAAGAACAAGCTGGCCTCAAATCATGCTTGTACTCTGGTGACTGGCGGTGGGCCTCCACAAGAGGACAACCAACTCACTGAACATGAGTCTTTTGCTGGAACCTTCATCTCAGAGGAACATATCCAAGGCGTGGGAAACCTACCAGATTACGACGCATTGTCCGGTGAGTGCCCATGCATGTGTGTGTAATCCATGTGTATGTTGTGTGGGTGACGGGTTCTGGTTGAGTGCCAGGTGAGGGTGTGTGCACCTGAGTGGTATGGGTCACCCATGTGCTTCCTCCAAAACATTCACTGGCCTTGGATTTGGGTATGACAGTATCCCTTCTGCCCACAGTAGCCATTTAGCGCCACATTACTGCAGTTGCCCTTGAACTGTCATCTTGCAACAACATTGTTCAGAATTTTTCAGTGTTCATTCAGGATGATTGTTTCAATTCTCCCACTTTTGCAACACATTTTTCAGCCCTATTGTCACATATCTGGCATGCTTCTGTCATTCATTACACCCCACATTCACCCACATTTGTTACCTTATTATGTGAATGATTAGACTATTCAGGCTGATTGAGTATTGGCCTGCTCACATTGATTTTTGGTGCCTGTTTGTATGTGGTAAATGATAGTTGTTTCCTGTCAAGTTTAAGTGACCAACCATTGATGTGTACATCTGCCTGCAATCACCGTATTCTTGTACAATGGATGTGTTGCAGTGAGTGGCACATGCGTATTTTATCACACTATGTAGCATTTTTCATCTCATCATGTCCATCTCACATGGATGGGTGACAGTACTCATTCACTGACATATGGCTGTACTTGTGGAATGTACCATGGCTATGCTACATGATGACATGTGTCATGTATGTGTATTGGACATGCCGCTCACAGGCTAATGTGTGATGCCAATGTTTGCGCGCACTTTTATGCTGCGCGGGTCCACGTACGCCTGCTTCCTGCTGGCATACGTGTTTCCGGATTAGCGCGTCTTTTTTGACGCACGTGTTAGCACTGTTCGATTCCATGAATACGTGTTGTAGGCACGCGTGTGGGCGTTCCGCGCATTTGCCTCCTGTACGTCCCCCGTGACGGCCACATTTTCACACATTGTTCCCCATTCCGCGTTTTGCACCCCGTGTTACGCCTACTTTTGTTGTGTGCGCTGCGCACGCTGTTTGAAGACATGTGCCCCAGCGTGCGCCACACAGGATTTTAGCACACATCCATGGATTTACACGTGCACAGACTTCCATGAATCACTGTGCGCGGGTTTCGCTGCGATTTCCGCAGAATTTTTCAGCGCACATTAATTCCATGAATCGGCCTGTAATTACATTAGTCCCAAATACACATCCCTGGTAAAGGCCCATCACTACCGAAACATTTCTAGAAAGTAACCCCTCAGAATTCTATCTTTCAGGTTATTGTTAGTATGTACAACACTTTTAGATTCTAAGTCGGTACCCTCACATGTCACTTTGAATTAACAATCATCAATGGAGTCACTGTTACTCTCCTCCTTAATAATACTCACAGGCTCTAAAGCATCCCCCGTCTCATCCTTTGACTCAAACTCCTATATTGCACGGGAGCGGTCTACCCTTCTGGCTAGCCTACAGCCACAAACTTTATTCATACTATGAACCTACCTGCTGACGCTGCCTTTCTGTGTTCCTTATTGTGTGCTTTCAGATCGAATTTCGATAGCCACCGAGCCAAACGCCTATGTCGTTCTATATCCGGTACGAGCGTTATGCTGGGCATCATTATGTAATATCTCAACATATCACAGTCAAAACCAGCTGCGCTCTCCTACATGCTCCCAATTATGAGCTTACAAACTCAAATGGGGTCTCCCCTCAGCAATTTATTTAGGTCATACAGTTTTAATAATGTTAGTGATTCACATCTGCGCGCAATATTGTAGCACAGCACAGGCCCTGTATTGCATTTATATCTAGCTGTTTTTGCATTGTGTGCTTTACTGTGAGCGTTCTGCTCCATATGTGCCCATCATTGCACTATATACTCAGTACCTACACTGGTAACACTGTGTGATTTATATCTGCATATAATATTGTAGTATAACATAGGCCTTGGCTTACATGAATATCTATTTATGACCGTATACTATGTCCTCCACTGTGAGCTTACTATTTTTTATGTGGCCTTCATTGTGTTTTATACCTAGGATGTACACCCTTTACAATGTGACACGTACACCTGCATGTAATATTGTAGCTTAGCATAGGCACTGGACTGCTTTCAAATCTCGCTCTGCCTATACACTGCCTGCCCTACTGTGAGCTGTCTGCGCCACATGTGTCTCTCATTGTGCTATATACTTAGGACTCACACTGGTAACAATGTGTTAACCTCATTTGAATGTAAAGTTGTAGCTTATTATAGGCCTTGGAATGCATTCAAATCTAGCTATAGTCGTGCACTGGATGCTTTACTGCAAGCTCTCGAAAAATACCTTTCTCTGCGGTTTATAACCAGAACTTACACATTTACTATATGCTCCCTCTATCTATGTATCATTTCTGAGTAAGCACAGGCCTAGGCTTACACTCAAAACTAGGAGTGACTCTGTGTGTGTGAACAGACTTACCACAATGTACAGCACAGATCTCCCTATAACTCCTACACTGCATCCTCGTGAGTCGCAGATCACAATAGGCAGAAGGAAAAATCCCTCCCCTAGCCCACACAGATTGCAAATATCACACACACTCCCCAACCCAGATAATATTCCACCAACCTACTTCCTACCAAAGATACAGCCCTTGACATATTTGCACACCCTTGATGAGAACATTCCCAACCACCAAGAGTCTAGGTATAAATCTCACACCCCTCCCTGCTCAACCCCTTTCCCTACAAACCAAAGAAACAAACGCCTAGCTTCCTACATGCACTCCTCCACTAAAAACGTCTCCTCCCCTACCCTGTCCCTTGCCCAAAGAAACAAATCACTTTCCCATGGAAAGCAGATATGCTCCTCCACTGATCATCAATGCGCACCCAAGTGCAGTAGCACATCCAGGAATGTTGAAACCCCCTCGAACCATCCCTCACACTACAAAGAGAAGCCTAAAAAACGGAACTCCTTGAAAACTAATACTGAGGACACTGCCTATACAGACACCATTACATACATTAAGGTAGCCCTCATCAATGCCAGATCCCTCCCTGCACACCCTTTAGCTATCATAGACCTCATCAAGACCAATGACCTAGACAGCCTCGCAATTACTGAAACCTGGTTGCACTCAGCAGCTGTCCCAGCCCTCCTAATGGCTATCCCTGAAGGGTATACCATCTTCAGGAAAGATAGAATTACCTCCAAATGGGGTGGAGTGGCACTTATCGCTAAAAATAACATCAGTCTAAGAGAATATCCACTGACCACATATTGCCATCAGGAGAAATGATCTCACTTAAAATGTCACTCTCTGCCACCTGCAGCATCACCCTCCACCTTGACTACAGACCACAAGGCCCACTGTTTTCATTCGAAGACGATATTCCCTCCATCCTTGCAACCAATACAAAACCCTCGTCCAAAATAGTCATTCTGGGAGACTTCAATTTAGGACTGAATGACCCAGCAGACACCCAAGCATGCCTTCTTGCCAACACGAAAGAAGCTCAAGCCTTCACTCATTGCATCTCCCTCCCAACACAAGACAAAGGACGCATACTGGATTGGCTAGCTGACATCAGCTGTGTCACTAATAGGCTAGCCAATACCCCTTGCGCATGGTCTGACCACAATGTCATTCTAATCTCTATCGCTGTAATAACCAAGCCTGATAGACCGACCTAACTTACCTTGGCAATGCTATCAAGAAGCCAGCAGAACATCAACTCAGACAACATGCTCCCCCTACTACTACCAATAACTAGCCATCCACTTACCAATTCTGACCATACCTCCATTTTGACCTACTACAACCAAACGGTCCTAGCCACCATCAACAAAGTTGCTCCCATGGGCATCTGGAAAATGAAACCTATAGCTCATGCTAACTCTTGGTTCTCTGCAAACCTCAAAACCTTGCACTCTGCGAAAAGAACAGCCCTGTGCATTTGGAAAAAACATCCTCAAATGCAAACAAGGCACACTTAAACACCTTAGCCATCGAATACAAAGAAGCAACCATCAAAGCCAAGGGTAACTCATACAACCAGAGAATTGAAAATGCTCAATCGAGCACCAGGAAACTCTTCTCCATACTTTGGTAGATGGAATCTCCTGCCCCAATACCTGATTACTGTATCAAGGATCAGCCTTGTTGCTCAAACGTCCAAAATGCCCTCTCTGACATAATCACCCTCCTCCAAAACAAAGTCAAAGATAAGAAAGCTAAACTCACCTGAGACACCCTACTAGCCAACTCTCCCACTGTACAAAAGAGGTAGCAAGTGTTCCTCTCGCGAAAGAACACTGCATGATAACCTGTTCAGTGATTTTTAACCACTTTGAGACTTCGCAGCCATCGGCTTTTTTCTCACTGTACCTTTCACAGATGGGAAATATTCATTTGCATATCATTCTTTGTCCCGCCCACATGGGCAGTCCAGCACCGAAATGCTATGACAATTCCCTTCTGAACAAGAGTACCAATAGCAAACCCATACACGTGTTTCAGCCTTGTTAGGCCTCATCAGTGAGTTGAAGCTGTGCCTCTCTGAGCACAGTGAGCAGGGAGTCCACGTCTGGTTGCCCCCAGGTAACTTAGGGGGACCATCCCCAAGTACTTTCCAAAAATACAAAAAACTCTCCCACTGTGTCACAGCCTATCACCCACAAATTTGAATTCACACCTGTGTCCACCGTGGAATCATTCCTCTCCAACCGTACAGTGAGAGTCTTCTCCTCCTTGGCTGCAGTAGAACCAGCCCGGTCTCCTGTGGAGTGCCCCAAGGCTCATGTGTCTTGCCAACTTTGTATAACGTGTTTACCAATCACTGGAATTTAGGACACTGACTCCAACCTGTTAGACAAAATGTACCTCACCATCCAAGCTTGGATGGTTCAAAATGAGCTATGTCTCAACAATGAAAAAACTGAACTACTCATCATCGGTAGCCAATCTAAACTGAAGAATTTACCCCAACCGTACTAATCGTTCAATATTGACAGCAACATCATAACTGTAGCCAAGGAGGTAAAAACCTTAGGTGTCTACATTGACTCGTCACTCACCCTAACAGGGCAGGTCAACGCTATAGTCTCCTCCGGAGCCTACACTTACAAACTGATCAGAGTCAGCAGACCCTTCTTATCCACAGACAACTGCATCACCTTGGCCAGAGCCTTATCCTATCAATGGTCGATTACTGCAACTGCCTTTTCGCTAGTTCTTATGTCCAAAACATTAGCGAACTACAAAACAATGCTATTAGAGCAGCACTTCACATCCCCAAACATGAACACATATCCTCAGCCAGACAAACCAGCCATTGGCTTCCAGTACGAGATTGGCGCAAATTCAAAACCCTCTCACTTACACACAAATGCCTCTTCAAGAGCACCCCGGCTTACCTGAAAGTCAAGTTTCGAAATCCCAGTCCAATAGACCTACCCGCTCTACCTACATTGGCCTTGTCACTATCCCCAGGTTCAGACGACAAAAAACATGCAGCTCCAATTTCCCTGTGTTTGCGGTCAAACTGTTGAACTCCATGCCCCTAGCCTTGAGCACAGACCCATCACTATGGTCCTTCCATAAAGGCCTCAAAACTTGGCTTTTCACCCATGATCTCATCTACCTTAAGGCTGGTGGTATCACAGTTGCTACTTATGTAATCCTGTGTGTATCATTTGTACCCCACTCGATTCTGATGTTACCTGTAGCTAATGTAACTAATTACTGATTCATATGATCTGTAACTAATGTAGGACTAATGCTGTAATTTGTAATCTACTACCTATTTGACCTTTCTATTCAATGACTGTAACTTGCTGCTACAAACACCTAATTTAGCCGAATTCTTAAGCAAAGAGCTCCTAGATGCCACTGGGTTATGTGCTCTATATAAATGTCAAAATAAATAAATACATAAATAAATAAACACGTTGTATCATTATCCTGCAATTGAAAATGTGTAATAATTGTTTGAAAGTTATAACTTGTGCTTGAAGTAAAAGCTGCTCAAGCAATATTCATGCCCCATACATGTGTTACTTTGCTTTTATTAATAACTATAGAAATCACAGGTATATTTCTGCATGTGCTGACAATGTGGTCCACAGGTTGCACAAGTGGTCTGTGGTTGCACCTCTGTCAGGGTTGGCAGGCATTGCGTAATGAGTGGTAGAGTCATCCATGGACATAAAGTGGTCAGTGGATGTTCCGCCTGTCTGTGGAGATGTTCAACATCATTGGACCATAAACCATGGGGATGATCCACAAAAAGAATGTATGAAGGTCCTTGGGGGACATGCAGAAGTTCATGATACTCGTGTCCAAAGTCCCAAATACATACAAAAATGCAAAATAAAATGAAAGCAAACATAAAGAATTGGTTGCATAACATAAAATGTTTTATTATAGGGGTGTTATTGATAACATGTCTTTGGATAATACATGTAAATTCAGCAAATATGAGTTTGGCAAAGGGACATTATGCTTGCAGCACAAATCAACAAAACTTCAAAATGTGCAAGGTGCGGTTCCAAAAAAATTCAAGATGCTGCACTGCTCATGACACCAACCAATACCCTAACGATGACATCAGTAATGGTGGCATAAATGACATCACAATACATATAGTTTGTATTATCCCTGAGGAAGAAACTGATTGGTGTACAGTCTTCCATTATATTCGATAATCAATAAGTAGAAACAGGCAATCTCCTTTCTTTCTTGACTGTTGGAAGATAGTAATTTGGTATCTCTCATATTTAGTCATTCATTAAACACAGACAGTTCGTCTATAACGCCTCTCGAAATTACCAAAAATATTGTTGATTTATCTTCACGAGATATGTATACTGGGCGTGAAATGATAGATGTACATCCAGAAATTCTGATGGCAGTTTCTCTAATCTTCAGCTATAATACACTGTTATGTAGAAAACAATTATTTTTCATAAACAATGATAATACATTTCATGAGAATCACAGTGGGCACTTCATGTGGAATGGGTCTACTATTTAGTATTGTATCAATAAACGTGGTGCCTGCACATTGTGAGATGCTGGCATGCAGCATTTTCATGTGCAGAATGACCATTCATTCCATGTGTCAGGTTCCATGCCTACTGGGAGGTTGATGGCACCCTGTAACAACAAACTAATGAACATATAGATGCGCTGAAATATTGACCCAAATACCGATACAATGGGTCAACGTACTGGGTTAATTGAATCTGTCTTCAGTCCAGTAGGACCTCGTATGCTGGGCGCTTCCAGCTTCAAAGACAAGCACTTTGCATGAGTGCCTCCTCAGGGGCTTCTGACGTAGTTGTCAGAATCAGATAAATTAGTTCTGCTCTGTGATCTCTATGGTTTGATGGTATTGTTGCAGTATTAATGCACAAAAAAATAATAACATTCTTTTTGCGACAGTATAATATTTTTCCTATCATTTGAACATAAGATTAATGTGACTAGCAATGATTGTAATATAGATAGCCTTTTTCGCATTTCATATTGTGCAAGCATTTACTATTGTAAAGTGAAAGCTTCTTCACGAAGTTAACCATTGTAATGAGGGTTTGGGTCACAGGGACATAATCAAAGCAGTAATGTAATAAACGGGTTTCATTAAGTATGCACTAATCAGAATCCTCTCATAATGCCCTGGCATAAAAGCTTCAACATTTAATGTTCAGTTATATGTAATTAACTCTTTCAGATGTACGTCATTCCTCTCAGTTGCCTTTGGTGCACCTAAGTAACCCATGATCTAGTTGCTGTTCTAGTTTATTGTTTTTTTTATTTAAGACATATGGGTTCTCCAAAGTAAGCACAGGAACAGATATGTATTTGTAATGAATCCACGCCACATTTTAATCAGATCTAAAAAGGTAAAATTACTTTTTATATTTTATGATCGCATAACATGTTTGTGAATCAAACAATCATTGACAGCATATGTCCAGCTACTCATATCATTTGGCAGGTCAATAAACAGTACTGATCATTCCATAAAATTTCAAATGTAAAATAAATGCAATCAATGTGATAAATATAAACGTATAGAAACATCACTGAAAACACAATATGAAACAGTTAAAAAGTTAAAATTCCAACAGTTGTAAAACTCACAAATTCAGCAACTAGATATTTAAAACGTGTTGGTCTCTTAGGAAGTGCATTTCATATGAAGAGCATTAAAGGCCACTTT